>NC_136420.1:243543240-244803240 GCF_052625555.1 Lactuca saligna | reverse complement strand
TAGCAAGAAGTACAATAACAAAATGTTTATGCAATTTTAGGATTTATTTTAGTTTTTTGGTCCCTATCCAATGTAATATGACTATACTTTTAGGACAAAATCACGAAACCAAATTGTAGTTTAGTCTTTTTTAATAAGGAAAAGAAAATTTGGTTTTGTAAAGGACAGATTTAGAAAAAGCATAAAGGTGGAAAAGCTTAGTACTTACCATGAAACGAGACCTGACTCCCTTAAAGCAATAAGAACTAGATGATTTTGTCTACTCTAGAAAAACCTTCCAACACAAAAAAGAAATTGACCACATTGGTCAACCTCATTACAACCTTTTCCTATTTACCCTCCTTAAAAATAGAGAAATTAAATTGTCTCCTACCTTTTATTCCTACAATTATTCATATCCACTAAAATTATGACAGATCACCATTCAATTTAATTGTATTTGATATATTCCTAATATAGTTTTAATGGTTTAGTTTAAAAAATATGGAAAGATAACACTTGTCATAATTTTATTGGGTAGGAATATTTGTAGGTATAAAAAGTAGGAATTAATTTAATTTCTCTAAAAATAAAACCCAGAGTTATCGTTCCCTTGGTTGGCTTTATCATTTGGATTAGGAACTTATCAACCTAAAGCAAGGGAATTGATCAAGAGTTTTAGCAACAAATAGAAGGGAAAAAAAGCAACTATTGTATGACGAATGTTGTGTTTTATGTCAGAAAACTAAAATGCTAACAAACCAACAAACAAAAAAGATGCAAAGATTCAAGAAAATATATAAAATAAGTACTTCCCAACCATTATGTGATAGAGAATATGTGTGCTAATAACAAAGATCAGTGTTGCACATATTTGAGTATGCTGAAGAAAATGATCAAACTTGATGCATATTCTAGGAGAACTAATAATGAAGCCAAATCATATCAACTTCATGGTTAGTCTATCCAATAAGCCGCATTCTATCAGTACTCCATCCAGTCTTTCTAAACATAATATAAAAGTGAAGTTCAGTTTTACACCAATGAGTGCTTCTTCATATTGAAATTAGTGAAACTTGCAGTTGTTCTAAAGGTTGATACATATATTAAGCTATCCAACATGTTTTTGGTAACAAACATTATGGAAGTTAACAAACTAAACTTGGTTGGCTCAACTTTGAACTTGGAATGTATTGGATAGAGAACCACTATTCAAACGTTAACTATTTTATTGTAAGAATGTAATCTTAAGCCGAAATTAAAGTTACACTACGTATACCGATTGTAATATTTGTTATCACTAAGATTCATTTGTACGTAAAATATATTTTTAACTATGAGTAAATTGATTTTCTAGCACATGAAGATGGAAGAGAGCTTTGCATGGAAGCAAGATCCCATAGAGATTTAGGGGAATGTTTTGCTTCAGATCAGATGGAATGTTTAGAAACAAAAGAGGTATTAGTGATGCCAATTTCTGCAAGGGGGGTTGTTATCATGAGCTGAAAAAAAACGTTATTAAGGAGTAGTTTAGGATTAGCTTAGGAGCCATAAAAAAGTTGTTTGATGGATTTTCAGTTGAAAATTTAAGAGTTTCGAGTGTATTGATAAAAGAATGGCTGAAACTGTTTATTGTATATACTTACCTGGAATGGAGATCTGATCATCTTCTGTTTGGAATTCTAACCCGTTTACATAATGCAGTTGTTTCATTGGAGTTGCAATCAATCGAAAATCTTAAAACATTAGCCTATGTCAAATTGGGAAATTAAGGATTTGATTTTGCTTATTAAGTGTAATGTCAAATCCTCCACGGACATCTCTTGGTATGAGCTCCATTTTAACTTCTTTAATGTGGGGCTATGAAAATTAAACAATGTTCTTGCAATGGATTATGATTTCAGAGGCTTCGATGGGTCAATAATTGTAAATAGAAGGAAAAAAGCTAGAAATTGGAGTAAATGACAAAAGAAGCATGTTAATTGACAAAAGTACCCCTTAAGTAAAAGATAGATACTAATCTACCAATGAAACTGTATGTTTTCATCTTTTAACTCTAGTTTACAAAATGAGAACGCATAAAAAAAGTAATCAAAATTCACTCTTTGATTAAATGGAAAAACTAACTCAAAACCATTGTTTTTACAATCTGTTCTCATAATCATAAACTCGATTATAGATAGGTATATATATAGCCTAACAAACCTCTCGTTCTTACTTCCCTCTAAAGAATAAATTGAGCTCGACTGCTTCTTCTTCCTCTCATTCTTACTCGAGCTTTTGACTGACTTTCCTTTACTTTCCTTCTTAGTCACTATATTCTCAGGTCTGACTCTATCAATTCCCTGGACATCGACCTCCATTAGATTCAAGTAAGGGAATTAGAGCACTTTGATGTTGATGCTTGAGAAGAAGCTGTGGCATTGACCTGACTTTCGGAATAGAATGTTCCCAGCTAAGAATCTAAGAGTGATTGATGTCATACCAGTAGCCCTTCTTACAACAAAAGGTATTCTGCCCGCGAGTTCTGGAACAACTCCTTCTATAGCTGCTGATTCGTGATCTCGACAAAGAGATTTCGAAAGGCTAGCAGCTGAGTCTGTTACCTATCTCAAAGAGAAGGATTTGAATGTCATATGAATCCATCACGGATGAAAGCACCCTCGCTATTAGAGAGATAGTAGGAAGTAGCCATAAGATAACCCTAGATGCCAACAGGAGCGGGCAAGGTTGGACCGGGTGTAAAGGATGAGACTAAGGGAGGTTGACTGGGGAATTTCTTCCAAAAGCATAATAAGGAGTTGTTTAAGCGGGAACTGCAACTATACGGCTAGTAACTGCCCCAGCAAGTCCATCTCTTGGAACTTCTCTTCCATCTATTACGACTTGCTTCGCCCCTCCCAGAGATTCAAGTTCTAGTTCTTTTGTTCTTTCTTCCTTGGGAGGTCTAAAGTGCTAATTGATAACGCTTTTATAGATGGTTTTCCTTGGCTTGGATGTCTTTCTATTATACCCTAACAAAGCCTATTCTCGTATTCTGCCATCTACAGGTTATGGGGTTACGGGTCTAGAACCATTGTCGTATGGTTCCTCCTCTCGTGTAAAGAAAGAGGTTCTCTATCTTTCGAGACTTCGTTACAGTCATCGTAATCGTAGGAGGGCTTGCCCTTAATCTTCATAGAAAGTGAGGGATTTAATAGCGAAACAGAAGCTACTTTTCACTCATATTCAAAAGCTAGACCGGCTGGCTACGAAGCGAGGATTTGTTCTTAGTTTCCTGGTATTACCTTCCGAACCTTCCTTGGATTGAAACGGAGCTTGCTCTAGCTTCAGAGCAAGGGAAGATGGATGGGCTAACCTGAGGCTCGGGATGGTGTGGGATAACAGCCTTGAACTGAGCTTCGTTTGATAGTACTTTCGGAATAGGCTTTTGGCTAGATTTAGGGCAGAAGCCTGAAAGTCCTCTGATTCTTACTTTACTACTTCCTTTGATGGCATCGTTCCTTAGTCTGATTCATGGCATTCCTCATTCTTGGATTTTAGCTTCGATGCAAGGGAAAAGAGCAAGGAAAAGCCCTATATCCGGAACTCCGAGAGCTAGACCGGCTACAGGCTAAGCAGCACCGACTGAGGTATTTGAGTTAGGGTCTCGTGGCCCCAGGCCGGCTAAGAGCAGCAATTCTTACATTTCTCTCAGAAGCTACTTTCCTACTTCCTTTCCTATTTGAAAGAGCTTTCAAATAGCATGAGCGTTGAAAGTCTTCAATTAGACTAGAGCGTTAGATTCTTTTTTTTTTTTTTAGTTCCACTGATAAAGTCGAGTCTTATAAAAGAGGCCACTCTACGAGGGAAGTCCCCGGGTCGAGTCTTTGCGAGTTCATCCCAAACAAAGCGAAGCCCTTTCGATCGGGAAGATGCAGATAAAACGCCAATAGCCGGATGTCCGCTTCTACGGCATAAGCTTTAAAGAAAAGAGCGATCAACGCTAATCAAAATTGAATAATCAAAGAAAATTAGGTATAGGTTTGAACAGTTTTTTCAATCTTTTTCTTCCTATTCTAAGATAGCTTTCAACTGAGTGGCTACCCTTTTTGTCAGATATGGGTCAATAGCCCCGTTCAGACAACTAGGGTCCCCCTTAGATCCTTCAGCATTTTGCGGAGGCAATCATCCGACTCATGAGGCAGATACAGATCCTCCATAATATGGGTGGCGGTCTGAGAGTGCAGCTCTATCATATCTGCCCTCTCATTCTTGCAGTTCTCTTTAACGGAAAAGCATCCGAAAAAACGGAACACTAACCTAATCTCGAAAGAAAAGTTTTACTTTTATCAACCCCTATTCCTGACTTGAACAGAAGCTTCAGCTACTTGAAGAGTGAAGAAGCAGCTACCATCTTTCAATGCAATACTAAGCCAACTAGCAACCTGAGCCTGTAGCCACCCGGTATTTTATAATAGCAACCAAGCCAGCCGGCCTATATTTGAACGAAAATGCCGGGTCGCTCAGTGAGGAGAGGATAGGGTGCTCTCGGATTTGATAAGAAAGACAGGGCGAGTCATTTTTCATGTCGGAAAAAAGACAAACCATGGGCTTGAGGCATCGGTCGTCTCGGTTCTAATCCGTATATCATCCAGGAACTCACTGTTGAAATTCCGACAACTTGTTCACTTTGTTCTATTATATAATGGATCAGCCCTCATCAAGAACTCTCGCCAAATCACAAGTCTTCCTATTACGTTACGCCAGAATGCACAACCACCGTGGGCATTCATTCCTATGCCGGGGTCGGGGGCATGGCAGATGAACTTTACTTTGCACATGCGTTCATCGGCGGCTGATCATGTAACGTCAAAGAAAAAGACCGCTTAATAAGACGCCTATTCGATCTAATAGTCGAACGAGGTACGAACTAGTGCTAGCTCGGGCGTGGTAACAAAGGTCCTCGCAAACCTCGTAGCGGAGAGGCGGCTTATTGCAACAATTTTAATCAGTAATCATCAATGCATAAGGGAACAGCACGAAGCGATGATATGCTTCACAAGCAAATGGGTCAATGACTAGATAGCCACGGTAAGATGGAAGGCCCGCGCTAATGCCCTTAGAGTCGTCGGTCGAATTACCGATCAATTAGATTCTTGGATGAGCGGAACATCTTTGAGACAAATCATCTCCACCCGGGTACATAGCTTCATCCAAACCATGGATCCACGAATTGTTGCCTCGCTCGAGAAAAGAGCTTCGTAGTTGCGAGTTCTGGGCTGATGAGCGATATGTAATCCTAGGATTAGAACTATGCTTTACTACTTCCATATAGTAGTTAGATCTTTTCTATTTTTTATATTTTAGGTCTTTTGGCTAGTCTTCATTTCCCTTTCTTCTCTTTTTTCAATATGGATAGCAAGAGGCCTACATGGAAGGAAGGAAAGATGGAAGGAGAGAAAGACTGAACGACAAAAGGAAACACATCTTTGTTTGCCTTGGAATGAATTGGTTTTTTCAACTGCTGAATAGGTTTCGGGGCTTAACTTAAGTAAGTCTTCAGTACGCTTTTAGTATCCGGATCGATAGAGACTGATCCCTTTCTACATACATAGCCCCACCCCACCAGATACATACATACTTTTTATCCTTTCTCCCATAAAGCTTCCTTTCCTGAATCTTAGCTCTTATCTTTCTTATTTATTCTGACTACTCTCACTTTAGAAACCGGGCCTGGAGATTAAACCTTAACGTACCCGGGTAGTACGCCTGGAACAAGAAGGTTCGTCGTACAATTTCGGCGACTACAAAAAGAAAGGCGTATATCCCTCTCCCTTAGTGTCTTTCCACTTCCGTCGTTCAGGAACAAACACTTCGCCTAATTCTTTTGAATCCCGGCCCGCTTTTTCCCCACTAACTAATTACGTTACGACCACTGAACAAACTTGGTTGACGAACATAGTTTATGCACCGCTAATGTAGCGACTTGTTGAGCATTTGACAAACTCACACCATCCATTTCAAATGGGATTTGTCCTGTGGACACACGAGCAATCCAACCCGTAGGATTTCCTTTTCCTCTTCCCATTTTGACTTCTGTAGGTTCCTCGGTAATAGGGAGATCTGCGAGAACTCTTACCCATATCTTACCATTTCTTCGGAATTGTCCGCTCATAGTACGATAGAATTGCCCAATTATAGCTCGACGCGCTGCTTTAATGGCTCGATATGAAAGACGACCAGCTCTCAAACTTTTAGTGCCATATCTTCCAAAACCAAGTCGTGTACCGTCCAGTTTGCAACCCCTACTACATCTGCCTTTATGATATTTACTATATTTCATACGTTTCGGATATAGCACGTCCCCTTTCTTTTTGACTATATGAAATCCACACTTTGACACCTGAGATTCCGTAACGAGTAGATACTTCCGCAGGAGCATAATCTATTTTCTGGTTAAATACATTACTAGATGTTTTTCCATACTTTCCGCATTCAGTTCTAGCTATTTCTGCACCTTCTGATCAACCTAAACAACATATACGGATCCCCTCCACCCCTTTTTTCATTACTAATCAAATATCCTTCACTATTTGACTAAAAATGGAGCGAAATGATCTTGTTTTGTTCCTCGGTTGAAAAGAGATATCTTGAGCAATCGGAGAAGCACTTTGATAAACATATTTGATCTTGACCGACTCAATTAAGGTATTAGTCTTTGTTCTATTAGACAACAAAGATCGCATTTTTTTCACTTCGTTCAAATAAAAGTTGTACTCGTACGGAATTCTTCTGTTTCTCAGTATGATCTCTATCATCATCTCTATTCCCTTTATCAATTCTCCTATCCCACCTAGGTCTATGAATTTCTCTATCAATTCCATTACCTTATCCTTAGCCGTGAGGTTCCAACATTTTTTCCTGAGTTTTCGTAGGAGTTGTTCCCGGGCATACAAAAAAAAAAGGTTCTTATACACTCCAACCCCGTCCCTTGGAAAGAAAAAGGTAGCACCGAAGAAAGGAAAGAGCGAGATGGTGGTTTTTGTTGTTCCCGCGAAGCGAGGATGATCCGACCAGCGAATGAAGTGGGTCAACTTTTTGTCTTCGGCCAAAAACTTTTTCTCGCTGTTCGAGCTTTCGACAAAAAAAGCGAAACGTATTCTCTTATCTAAGCTTCTTCCCTGTGCATTAGCTCCCCCCATGGTAGATGGTTCAACCACGCCCGGTTCCACGAAATGATTGAGAACTACGACGGGGTCGAAATGCATTTGGTTCTTTGTCTTCAATAAGTATTGCATGACCGAATAATTCAAGGAAGGGCGCACCGCAAGGAGGGTCCTTTTAAGTGGATGACTCGTCGGGCTGTCGGAGGGGGACTTCTTTGAGAAAAAGAACTTGAATAACTTCGTTTTTCTGAAGGAGTCGTCATTTAGGAGGTCTATGTCATTTACAAGCCCGACGTATTTTGGATGCTTGAAGGCCCCGCTGACCCGAAGTGATTTAGAAAGATTCTTCTTTATCGATGGTGATCGGTCATGGTATCCATAACGTTGCTTCTTTTTCGGCCAAATCCGGATTTCCTTTTGCTTCTCCTGGTCGTCGAGCCTGATCGACTCGACTCTTTTCCCTGCCCCCCGGCCTCTCACTTCGTTTTGTTCTTCTTTTGTACCATCGCTTGAATGAAGACACCCGATCGGCCCGACTTTCCCAAATGCCCACCACTAGCCCTTCCCCTTTCCGGGTCTGGATTTTTCGCGTCGTTTCTGTCATCGTGGTCGACGGGGAAGAAAGAAATGAATGAATGTTCTTTTGGGAAAATGTATAATAATACACCTACCGAGACGAAAGCCAAAGGTGAGTCTAGTAGGTGGACGTATCGAACCGAAATAAGATCTAAGATTGACATCTTGATACACTGATTTACCATAATAATAAATAGAGTCAATGCGGACTCCGCCGTGGGAAGAGCCGCTTCTTTCTTGCTTGATAGGGGGGCTTCCATTCACCAGCGCAGACTAAAAGTGCTCTCCGAACCGTGCTGGATAGTCACCCATCACACGGCTCTCAAACCCAACCTATGGTGGATCCCGGGTGACAAAGTAAAAGCCTTTGATCCTTTGCCCCATACTTTGAGATGCTCCTCCCCGCCGATCAAGCAGCGACGCTGCTCTTAGCTTTAAGCCGCTATCGTTCGGTTCGGATAAGTAAAGTCCCTTCGGTCAGTTCGCTCAGGTGATCCTCCCTTCTCTTCCCTAACGTTCAGAGTTGTTCTGGTTTGAGAAAGGAGCACCGGCCGAGCGCCCTGAATGAATAATAAATTTACAGCAGAGGTAATTGCAGATTCTTATTCGAACGAGTTGAAGCTAACAACATGTCGATTATACACCGGGGGTTGGTAAGAACTGAGGGGCAATTCCCCTCTAACCTAAGTGGGCCTACCTGCGAAGCAACTGGTACTTGAGCGGGGGGGGGGGGGGGTGGGGGGCGGTTTGCTTTCGTGCAAGGCCCTCGCAGCAGGAAGAGGCAGTTGTCATTTGAAAGAAAACGCTCTTAGTTTTTATAAGGTTCCAAACCTTCGCACCCTGATGAAAAAGCCCTTTCTTTTCTATCTTATTAGTAAAGCCTAAACGTCCTTATTGAAGCCTAGCTAATGAGAAATCAAAGCGATAACACACCTTTCCTAAGATTAGAATCGAAATAGAAGAGAAGGCCTTTCTTTCTCAAAGTAAACTTTCCCCCTTCCCTTCTTGCTTTAGAAAGATTGCAGCTAGCGTGCTGGACTAATCTAATAGAAAGTCAAGGCTCTTCTCCTGTTATACGAATCTACAACTCTCTTTACTGAGCGAGACTCCATCTATATCCCTACTAGTGGTTATTCTTTCCAGGCCATTTGTTTGACAGCTTAAACTAGACCCCACTTTCGATTAGATAGGTTTCGGTCTTAATCAAGATATGTCAAGGGCGCGTCGGAACGGTCGGTAGCTACTTAGTCTCATCCGAGAGTCTAATCTCCTTGTACTGCTTTTTTTTTCTTTTCAAAATAAAAAAGGTCGATTTAGGCTCCTTCCCTTCCCATAGTTGCGGTAGCAGGTACTACGAGCCCTCTGTCCCACGCATTTAACCGGCGTGGTTCACCGGTTCCACCGAAAACTCTCATTTGTTGAAGCGGAGCATAGTGCGCTTTAGGCGCCGAGCGAGAAAGGTCTCTTCTTTCGTTTCGGTTTATTCACTGATCTGAAACTTAGCACTTGTTTTCTTATTCCAGGGGCGGCGGCGTTCTTGAATGAAGTCTATCCGAACCGAATTAGCACTTCTCAGATCAGGCGAGGCCTCTCCAGCGGAGTTGGGCGCCGGGGCCCTGGCTGCACTAGCGATTGGCACATAGGGGAGTGGTTGCCCGGCTTTCTCGGCCTGGTATTCTGCACCTTGCGTTCATGATATCTACATTCAACTGTGCCCCGGAGACACGGTCGAAGCACGCCCGCCCAGTGTGCTTCTTTCACGACATGCTCTGGTCTCGGGTGTCTTCCAGTGGTCTTCTAGCGTTAGAAGAAGTCGTGTCCGTCCCGGACATCTGCAACGCCCTTCCCCGCCTTTTTTTTTAATCTGGGGTGAAGGAAAAGACTGACCCCTTCGGTGACTTTCGCGGTCGCCCTCACTGAACCGACTTGAATCTGAACTACGATTCAGACCAAGTCTTACCGAAATTGGATTTCATTTTCATGCCATATGTGCTTATACTTTACTTTTGTCCCTTTTTGATTCCTGGTCCAATATGAGTTCTCGAAGATCTTCGTTTCCGTGTAGAAGCAAACTCTCCCAATTTAGGACCTCCTTCAGTGATCTTACAACGAACAGGATTCCATTGAAAATTCGTACGGAGCAATCAACGAATTCCGGCAAAATAGAAGAAGATGTGACCCAATTTTCCTGTCCTTAAAAGAAGATCTCTCCGGTTGCTTCCTTCTCCTTGCTAAACTAGAAATGATCTCTTACGACTAGCATTGCGATTCACGCATCTCGCACAACCGTGCCTGAGATATTAGTGGTGAATACTCTTGTATACTAGCCGTCTCACAGGTTCTCGTTAGCAAGGATAGAGAGACAAAAGGATAGCTTCGAAAGTAGGTAGGCTAGGGAGATGCTCAAACTGGGGCTGGATCGAATTCCTGTAAGACTTCTATCCTTTTTCTCTTTCTTTCTTACTAGATTCCCCTGCCCCCTATATTCAATTAAAAGACTAGAAAACCTCTCTTGTGCGTCTACGTACCCGTCTTACCAATACTGATTAGCTTAAGACTGAAAATCTTAGTTAGATAGCATCTATTGTATTGTCTATCTTAATTCGCTTAAAGCCTTACTTTCAACTCGGCCTCCCGGTCATTTGAAAAACGTTTTATGGTGTCAATGTAGTTTCACAGCCTTTTATAGAGGTCAAAGGGACATCCTAGGTTAAGTTTTAACCTCAAGGTGGAAACAACGTAGAGTTAAATCATAGAGGCCGCACACAAGAGTGTGCGGCCACACACCCATCCTAACAACATACTCGCCCTATATATAGAACACTTAGCCATTTGGAACATTTTCTACACTTCCATAAAGCTAGGACCCGAAAATCCTCTCAAGTATCATCCAAATCTCCTTGAGGATCTTCATAAAAGGTAAGATCTTACACCAAGAACACTAGGTTTACGGCCACACACACCAGGTATGGCCGCACACCTGGCTGCACACGCACATATAGTGTGTATTTTGACCATACACTCCTTTATAAATCCATATACCCCCTTCATACAATCATATATGGTTGTAACACTTCAATATAAGTGTTTACTAGTCCCTACGGTGGCCCCAATTCGATAATTAGTTGCTTAAAACACTAATTTTATTCATATATGTATCATTATATGTTAAATAGGATCCGCGTGTGTGTTCAAGCCTTCACTTGACACCTATCATCCTATACAATCTCTTCATCCAAACCACTCACTACAGGTGTGTTCATACCCCTTAACTAACCTTTTAAATGTTTTTAAATGCTTTTATGGGGGGGGGGATACAAGTTGAATACTTATAGTTATTATATCAATCATATGTGATTAACGACTACCAAAGTAGTAGATTCTTACTATTCAAACTATTTACCAAACTGCTTTACTTCAAAACTGTTTTACAAACTGTTTTACTAGTCAAATACTTTACTTAAACTCTTTTACACTTATATTCGGTGTATCTATATAGATATACTTATATAAGTAGGACTGAAAGGACTTAGGATTGCTAGCCTACCTTGCTTCCTGTTCCTTGTTTGGTTGTGGACTTAGGGTATCAAGGTTAGTTGTCTGACGGTCATTTGAATCCTACTTATATATTATGTATATGTATATAGATATAAAAGGTTATTTCCTTCATAACCATTCCATGCCCTTGGGTAGCAAGGGTATTTAAACATGATCATACATTGCTAGTAAACTACTATAGGAGTAGTTTAGGATGATACTATTACTAGTACTAGAACAATGAAACCTACAATGAGTTAGTTCATACATGAGTCAAAGGATACAATGCCCTTGGGTAACAAGGGTATACAAACATGTTAACAATATGATGAGAAACAAAAAAAAAGGCACTATGATGAGAAACAAACATGCAGACTAGATAGAGAAAGAACACACAATACAGCTAGCACACATATACATTAACACAGTTATGTGAGTAATTAAACAGGGCATGGCACAACCTTCCATGACTGTTTTTGTATCAGAATATCCTTAATTGGGAAGTGTATAAGTTTGAGTATAGATTTATACTAGATTGACTATCCTACACCTTACTGCTCGCTACAGTGGGACTTGCAAGTCTACGGGTGCCAAACATCATTTTTACGGCATCTTATATTGTCGTTTTACTATTGAGTCGGTAGCAAGATCACATGTTACCTTAAAATTTACAATTGCTTAAGGTAGTTAGTATAACAGTAGTTACTTAATACAACACTACAATACTATAATATTTTTCCCATTACATTCACTTCGTGAACATGCACATGATGACGGTAATGTAAAAACTATATTTTTGGTTAATGATAGTCGGATTTGGGAAAATACACATTCTTTCAAGAGACACATACACAATCACTAGATGCTTTGGTAGAAGGCTACTCTTAGTAGGAAACATAGGGTTTTCTAGGATAGTTCAAACAAATACGAAGTTTACAAAACTTATACATTACAAACATCTTACAAATGCTTTCATACAAACTCAGACACTAATATACTTATGATCTCACCAGCTTTAAAGCTGATACTCACTTTCAAAATAACTTGTATTCTCAGGTCACCAGTAGACAGGTACCGGTGCCAGGTTTTTGAGAAGATGGAGCTTCTTCAAGATTCCTCTTTTATTTTGATGTACTTTTTGGTGTCTATTTAACTTGACATAACACACTTGTATGAAATTATATTATTAATGCAATGGATGATGTTGTTGCTTGTTTACTACTTTGCATTGTTGTGATACTATACATGACGTTCTCCACCCCCAAACGATTCCGCCATTCAGGTTTGGGGGTGTGACAATTAGGAAGTGAGTGAATCCGATTATGTGATGATCATTTTGGAGAGGTTAGTTTCAAAAAGAGAATTATTGCAAACCTATTTTTACTCTTTCTAACCAAACTAATGAGAGCTTAAACTATATTTATTTACTCCATGTGTTCATGATTTATATGATGATTCACTAGACCTTTCGTATTCGCCATTTGTCATCATAATCAAAATCACTACAATTGGTATCGGAGTAGGTATTCTTGATTTGATCAAGAATCGATCCATGATGACATTTTCGATGTGGTGATTTGTCATGTTCTTATTGATCTTCGTGTTTAGAGAGTGTTTTGTGTTCTAGAAACCAATTTTTTTCTTTGATTTGGTACATAATTCAATTTTCTCTCTTTAGAGTACTTGGTTGTGTTACTTTCTCTCTCTAGAAAACCCATTCAAAATCACTTTCTCTCTCTAGAAAATTTTTCAAGTTTTGGTGATCAAGGTGCATTTTGATAATGATTCTTGGATTATTGTCATTGAAGATGTGAAATAATGTAACATCCGGATTTCCAGGTATCATAATTTAAGTGTTTACTTTTGAGTTAAGAAGAGGGACTCGACAAGTTGACGCATAAACTCATCGAGTAGGATCGCGACTAATGACTCGGATTAAGGAATGGATTAGACAAGTCGTCACGTTGACTCGACGAGTCCATGTTGTGGACAAAAACCCTAAATCTTTGGGTCTTTGACCTATTTATGGGTCCTTATGGCCTTCATTGGCGGCCACACACACACTCCAGAGACCTTATTGAACCTGAGAGCACAGCGAGAGAAGAAGGGAGCTAATTACACTATTTTAGTGCATTCTTGCAAGGAAGGAAAGGAGATTCAAGGTAGGCTAATTGGAGCGGGCTCAAAGCTGCTATCATCTCATGAAGGGTTGTTGTTTGAGCTATGATTTCAGGCCTATTCTCATATGGCTAACAATATCTTGATGGATAAAATGCTTGTTACTGGTGAATAGGTATCAAATAAATCTTGTGCTTATTTTTTATGAAAACCCTTAGCTACTATATGAGCTTTATATTTCTAAATAGTACCATCGGGTCAGAGTTTTCATTTGAAAATCCATTTATGGCCTATTGGTTATTGTCCAAGAGTCAAATTAACCAATTTCCATGTTTATGTTAGGGTGCAAAGTCACGCTTGGATGTAGTTATTGCTTACCCTCTTGTATGTTTAAATGGCTTGAGTCATTCCTATAATTAGGAAGTGAGTGAATCCGATTATGTGATGATCATTCTGGAGAGCTTAGTTTCAAAAAGAGAATTATTGCAAACCTATTTTTACTCTTTCTAACCAAACTAACGAGTGCTTAAACCATATTTATTTACTCCATGTTTTCATGATTTGTATGATGATTCACTAGGCCTTTCATATTCGCCATTTGTCATCATAATCAAGACCACTACAATTGGTATCAGAGCAGGTATTCTTGATTTGATCAAGAATGGATCCATCATGACTTTTTTGATGTGGTGATTTTTCATGTTCTTGTTGATCTTCATGTTTAGAGAGTGTTTTGTTTTCTAGAAACCAATTTTTTTCTTTGATTTGATACATAATTCTATTTTCTATCTTTAGAATACTTGGTTGTGTTACTTTCTCTCTCTAGAAAACCCATTCAAAATCACTTTCTCTCTCTAGAAAAAATTTCAAATTTTGGTGATCAAGGTACATTTTGATCATGGTTCTTGGATTGTGGTCATTAAAATAATGTAACATCTGGATTTGAAGGTATCATAATTTAAGTGTTTACTTTTGAGTTAAGAAGAGGGACTCAACAAGTTGACGCATAAAATCATCGAGTAGGATCGCGACTAATGACTCGCGTTAAGGAATGGATTCAACGAGTCCGCACGTCAACTCGACAAGTCCACGTTGTGGACAAAAACCCTAAATCTTTTGGTGTGTGACCTATTTAAGGGTCCTTATGGCCTTCATTGGCGGCCACACACACACTTCAGAGACCTTATTGAACCTGAGAGGACAACGACCGAAGAAGGGAGCTAATTAAACCATTTTATTGCATTCTTGCAAGGAAGGAAAGGAGATTCAAGCTAAGCTGATTGGAAGGGGCTCAAAGCTACTATCATCTCATCAAGGGTTGTTGTTTGGGGTATGATTTCAGGGCTATTCTCATATGTATAGTACATTCCATGAATCTAGGGTTTCCTTACCCCCTTTTTAATCGAGTATTGGAGCATGTGAAGTCCCATTGAGGAATAGACATTGGATCTGGACCTTGAGAGGTCCAGAGAGTCCCAATCATCTAACTTTGTGCAGAGCCATTGGATTTTTGAATATAGATTGTCATTTCAAGAGTTATTCAATCAAATAGAGCTTGATATGTGGTGCATGGACATAAAGGTTGAACCTTTACGTGACTTTTGGGTGTTAGAAGGTCAGAGATATAGGTTACAGAATCAGATCTGGCCTCAAAAAGGTCAGAGCTATAGGTTGAACCTTTACGTGACTTATGGAAACTTGCCGAGTCCATAAGAGGACTCGACAAGTCGTATCAGGTTGCCCCGCGATTCGTGATCCGTGGTAACCCGTTGAGTGAATGGTTAACTTGACGAGTCGAGTAACGCCTTAGGAGGATTCAGAGGACACGCATGGACTCTCCGAGCCACCTGAGTGCACTCGACGAGTCTGTTCAAAGTTGGACCGTTGACTAGAGCTGACTTCCGTTGACCTTAGGGTTTTGGTCCAACTGATTCAAGTGAGGCCATGGAGGGGTAGAATGGTCTTCTACCAATTCAATAGAGTTGAGAACATAAAGAGAGTGTTGATTAGAGATATCATCATTTTGATAGGAGCATGATAGATCGGGGATATCGAGAACGAGAGCATACTAGACATCATACGAGGTGAGTCTTGTCACTATACATTACCTAGAGTCGTACCTATGTGTAGACCAGAGGGTCTTATGTGGTATGTGTATAAGATTATGTGCATTCTATAAAATACATGCTACGTGTTATATAGACCCGACCAGAGGGTCCTTGATTAGACCGGACCGAAAGGGTCCAATGAGCTAGACCGGACTTGAGGGTCCAACGAGATACCAGAGTGGAGGGTCCCACTATGACACATTGATTGGAGGGTCATACCGAGTTATAGCCTCGAGTGGCTTATGTGATGCATGTGGTACTTTGAGGAACTCACTTAGCATTTATGCTTACCGTGTAATGTGATATGTGTTTCAGGTACCAACAAGGATCGCGGGAAGGCAACGACATGATCTGTACACACTGCTAGAGTATTACGTATTATGTATTTGAGATTCCGGGATATGTTTTTACTGAGATAACATTTGATACATTTGATTTTTGAGATTACTTTATGAGATATGTATTGTTTCAAAAATGAAAAATTGTTTTGAAAATTCACGTCGTTACAAGTTGGTATCTGAGCCTTGGTTTGAGGGATTCGGATGCACCTTCATGCGTATCTGAACTCAAATTGAGGATTTGAGAAAAAAAATTCATAAAAGAAACAATTTTTCTAAAAGAGTAAAAGATTTTTTAGAAAAGCAAAACGGAGCAGTGTGTACGATCAGCCAATGCCTGAATGGTGATTTACCAAAATACCCTTACATTACGTGTTATGAGATATTATGTGATATGATATGCATGCTAGAGTAGGCTAGGTATTTATATATGGGACTAGAGTGGCCTAATTTGTGATGCCTTAGCCTAGGAGATTACTGCTTCTATGAGTTACTTCAAGAGTGAGTAGGTAGTAGCGAGGAGCTTATGAGTGGTCTACTGGAGGGTGGCTTGTGTTCAGTGAGATATAGTGTACTTGTGATCTAGGATCCTAGGAGGAGGACTTAGGGTGATTACTAGTGCGGTGTGGAAAGTAGTATAGGGCCCGTACTACTGGAAACACCGAATCAGTGAGCAGTCCATGTAAGAATCCTTAGGGTACTAAGGAACAAGTAGGGTTGAGTATCGAGTGAGAGTATACTCGAGTGAGTCTCTGATTTCTTTTGTGTTGTGTTTAAGAGACATCATGGTTGGGAGACGCCACACACTAGGGGGCAGTGGAGTTAGCGACGAGGAGATTCATCGGATGATTCACGATGAGGTGGCTGTGGCAATTCGGGAGGCCATCTCGTAGATGTTTGCATCTATCAAGACCATGCTGATTGAGACATTTGATGAGAGATATGTTGCCATTACTGAGGTGGTTGCTTTCGTGAGGCTACCGGGGGGGGGGTAGCTCGTTGTTGTACCGAGAGTTCAGCAACACGAAGCTGCCAGAGTTTGATGGGATTGAGGATCTGATAGCCACGATGAGTTGGATATCAGAGATTGAGGGATGCTTCTGCACCTGCTCTTGTCCGGAGCATTTGAGGGTATAGTTCACTCTAAACTAGCTTCGCTTGGGAGCGAAGGACTCGTGGAAGTTTGTGACGGCTGACTTGACTCCTGCAGAGATTACAGCGGTGACCTGTGATAGGTTCACCACCATGTTCCAAGATTCGTATGTTCCCTTGGTGGAGAGGGAATGGTTGGAGCAGGATTTCCTGTCCCTCAAGCAAGTGAAGAATTTCATGACTGTGATTACACGAATATTTCATGAGAGGGCGTTGTTTTGCCCTAAGCACATGTCTAATGAACAGATACGTATCAGCCGATATATGAGCATACTAAGGAGAGTCATTCGTGAGTTCGTGGTGAACATAACATACCGAACATTTACCGAGCTCCAGGTAAATGCCCGGAAGAAGGAGATTAAGCAAGAGACTTAGGCCAAGGAGGAGGCCGAGTCTCAGAGGAGGGACATGTGACCGGTGCAGTCACATCTGGCAGCCGAGCAGGCAAAAACCATTGATTCGAGATCTGTTTAATAGAAAAGCCGCACTTGTGGGAAGTGCGGTAGGAGCCATGATGGAGTATACATGGGAGGGGTGTGCTACAAGTGTATCAATGAGGGGCATTTCACGAGGAATTGCCTCAAGGGGTTTGCAGTTTTATTTCACTACAACCAGACTGGCCATCGAAAGACCGAGTGCCCCAGCCACATCAGGGATCACCACAGGGATTTGCACCTTCTACTAGAGCTACCGAGGCCCGGCCACAACGGCCGAGACACCGAAGGCTCGTGGAGAAGGTTCGCGCAGTACCCAATGTTGTGGCTGGTATGTATTCTTTTATTTACTATTACTGAGTTTTAGATATTGTTCTTATATTGTGCTATGCATAGGCACTTTTCTTGTGAATTCTTTACCTGCTTTGGTGTTATTTGACTTGGGTGCGAGTCGATCTTTCGTGTCTTTATCGTTTAGCCAGCACATCAGTATCCGACGAGAGGTGCTGAGTCGACCTCTATGAGTTTCTATAGCTGAAGAGCGAGTGGTTTATGCTACTTATGTGATTCGAGGATGTGTACTCGATATTATCGGTGTTGAGTTCCCGAGAGACCTAGTGCCTATTATGATGGGGTGTGTCTGTGTCATCGTGGGCATAAACTGGTTGAGCTGATTTGGAGCTATTATAGACTGCGAGCGACAGTTGGAGACCATACGAGACCCTAGTAGGGGAGTACTTACAGTGTATGGCGAGGGTACCTGAGCCGGGTTAGCATTTTTTTCGGCTCCCAGAGCGAGACAGAGTATACAGCAGGGCTGTAGAGGGTTTCTAGCCTATGTGATGGATACACGAGTTGCCACAGAGGGGAAGAGTTCTATTGATGAGGTACCGATAGTGCGAGAGTTTTCGCATGTTTTCACCGAGGAGTTGTCGGGTGTGCCTCCCGAGAGGTGTGTGGAGTTCCGCATCGATTTGGTTACAGGGGAAGTGCCTATTACCAAGGCTCCCTATCACCTTGCGCTGCTGGAGATGCAAGAGTTATCTTCACAACTTCAGGAGCTGTTGGGGAAGGGATTCATTTGACCAAGTAGCTCGTTATGGGGAGCGCCGATCCTTTTCTTCAAGAAAAAGGATGGTTCACACCGGTTATGCGTAGATTATCGGGAGTTGAACAAGTTGACGGTCAAGAACCCTTATCCACTACCTAGGATCGACGATCTGTTCGATCAGTTGCAGGGAGCGTCTTGGTTTTCCAATATAGATTTGAGGTCTGGATATCACCAAATGAGGATGCGTGATGAGGATATCCAGAAGATGACGTGCAGGACTTGTTTTGGGCATTACAAGTTCGTAGTGATGCCTTTTGGGATCACCAATGCACCAGCAGCATTCATGGATCTCATGAACCGAGTATGCAAGCCGATGTTGGATCGATCGGTGGTTGTGTTCATCGACGATATTATAATGTATTCGAGATCTAGATAGCAGCATGAGATCAGAGAGGCTTTATGAAAAATTCTCCAAGTGTGATTTCTGGTTATGAGAGGTCCACTTCTTGGGGTATCTCATTAATCAGAGTGGGATATTGGTCGATCCGGACAAGTTTTAGGTTGTCATGAGTTGGGAGGTTCCGAGGTCCCCCACCGAGATCAGGAATTTTCTGGGGTTGGCCGGCTACTATCGGGGAATTATCAGAGATTTCTCCAAGATTGTCGTTCCCTTCACCAGATTGACACATAATGGTGTTGCTTTTACTTAGGGTCCCGAGTAGCATATCTCGTTTGAGATTCTTCACCAGAGATTATGCAAAGCCCCGGTGTTGGCCCTTCCAGAAGGAATGGAGGATTTCGTGGTGTATTGTGATGCGGCTATATCGAGGTTAGGTGCGGTGCTCATTTAAAGAAGGCACGTGATATTGTACGCATCGAGGTAGTTGAATCCTCATGAGACGAGGTATCCCACCCATGATTTGGAGTTGGGGGAAGTGGTGTTCGCCCTCAAGATATGGCGCCATTATTTGTATGGGGTTTGATGTACCATATACACTGACCACAAGACTTTGAAGTATCTGATGGATTAGCCTAACCTGAATATGTGCCATAGGAAATGATTGAATGTGATAAAGGGTTACGACTGTGAGATCCTATACCACCCGGGCAAGGTTAACGTGGTAGCCGATGCTCTGAGCCATAGGGTGAAGAGTACCCTGATTCGAGATATATGTATGTGGATGACGGTGATGACTCCAGTGCTGGATACCATTCGAGAGGCCTAGACAGAGGCCGTGAGACTGGAGAACCGTAAGAGAGAGCGGGTGATAGGGCAGGTATCCGAGTTTGTTATCGATAGTCAAAGTCTTGTAACTGTAACAGCCCGGAATCTCAAGTATTGTTGAAATTATATTTATGGGGTGTTTTAAGGGGGGACTCGGCGAGTTGAAGCCAGACTCGCCGAGTAGGATCGCAGACCTGGTCGCGGGTTCGCGACTGGACTCGACGAGTCAGATAGGGACTCGGCGAGTCTGCGCTGTTTAGCGAAAACCCTAGCCGTTTAGGTTTGGGACGTATAAAGGGGACTTATAGGCCATCATTGTCCATATTTAGCCTACTGGGAAGAACCCTAATCGGTTGTGTGCATCTGGAGCAAGGATTGAAGGCCATTGGTGATCTTAAAGAAGTTATTTTGCAAGGAAGAGAAGGGTTTGGTTAAAGGAACAACAAGGGAATCAAGTTCTGAGGATTGGGGACACAGAGAGTGCATTATTCAGGTAACAATTCGGATTATAATTTGCTATGTTGATGTGTGCATGGATTTAGGGTTTATGGAACCCTTTTGTGACTAGATTGATTATTATCCTTGTTTCCCCAAACGATTATAACCCTGTATTAGGACCTTTAGAGGTCCAGAATGTCCCATGCCTGTGTATTTCGGGAATTAAGAGAGGTTTTGGATTGGAATCCTTATGCCTTAGGTCAAAATGTAAATTATAAGCCTTGGGGTGTAGCAGGAGCACCTAAATGAAGGCCTTACGTGTTGTACATGCTTAGGAGGACCAAACCTATGAATGGTCGGGACAGTAATGATCTCAGGAAGCAGTTTGATCGACTGCATGGCATGGACTTGCCGAGTCAGATGAGCAGACTCGGCGAGTAGCTTGAAGAATAACTGGGACTCGTCGAGTTGTTCCTCAGACTCGGCGAGTGGAGTCGGGGTGGCCCCGCGATTCTTCCAGGAGTAACTCGTCGGGTCAAGGAGGATACTCGACGAGTAGAAGGGAAAACTTAGAGGATTGGAGGACGACTAGACTCGCCGAGTTGCCAGGGTACTCGCCGAGTCCGGTCGAGTTGACCGTGGACTGTTGACCAGAGTTGACATGTGTGTGATTTCTTAGGGTCAGTTAACGTGGAAGATAAAAGTATTAATAAGAGAATACATTATCTAGGGAGCTTGAAGCTCGGCGGATCAAGTGCAAGTGATTTCAGGAGTTGCTAATTTCCAGTATCCACGAGGTGAGTCTTCTCACTATACTGTACCCGGAAGGGTTTGACTGTGTGACCGGAAGGTCGGATACGATATGTGTTATACATGCTATAAATGGTAAGGTATTTGCTATGCGTGCTATGTATGTTTATATGAGCCGGAAGGTAATATGTTATGTGACCGGAAGATCGGATATGATATATGATGTATGTGCTATATGTGGTAAGTTAATTATTATGCGTGTTGTGTATGTTTATATGGGCCGGAAGGCAATACGTTATGGGTCGGAAGGCAATGTGCTATGGGCCGGAAGGTAATACGTTATGGGCCGGAAGGCATTTATCTCATGGGCCGGAAGGCGTTGTGTAGTGGACCGGAAGGTCGGAGCCTGGAAAGGCGTATATGCGTAAGTTGTATATTGGGGAACTCACTAAGCTTCGTGCTTACCGTGTTTTGTGTTATGTTGTTTTCAGGTTCTTTCAGTAACACAGGACGGCATCGGCTCGATTGTACACACCAGAGAAAGAGTTATATGTTGGGGGATCCTGGTATTCTATTCAAGTGAAAATGAAACTATGTTTTGTAATTCAATTATGTATGAGATTTTAAACAAGTGTTTTAATATTAGAATGATTACTTTAAATGAAAATTTTGCCTTGAAATTTACGGTGTGACAAATTGGTATCAGAGCCTTGGTTTGAGGGATTCGGATGCGCCTTCGGGTAAATCTGGACTCAAACTGAGGAAGTAAGAAAAAGTTTTCAAATAAATAGTTTTCTAAAAGTGAATAAGAGTTCAAAGAGAAAGCAAGAAAGAGCAGTGTGTACAATCAGCCAGAGCCCGAACGGTGATTTCCCAAAATACCCTTATTTTTGTGTTATGAGATATGTATGATGCACTTTATGAGATATTATTGCATGCTAGAGACAGGCTAGGTATTTCATATGTTAGGACTAGAGTGGCCTGATTTGTGATGCCTTAGCCTAGGACTCGTTGTTATATGTGTTATGTTTTGAGTATGTGATGAGTGAGAGTATCCAGTTAGAACCCATGAGGGGTAGAGTTACAGAGTTCGGTGGTACTTTCGAGGATGAGCTGATAAGTTGGAGTTATCACAGGGAGGGAGTCCTATGTATTCTTCGATGCTCGAATGCTGCTTGCTTTGTGTTTTGTGGAACTCTCGATGATGGGAGTCAGCTACCAAGTGAATATGACGATATTCAGGAGGTAGATGGCTGGCATCATTAGGAGCTCTTCAGCAGCTGATAGCAAAGAAGTGGGAGGACGACGGAAGAGCCTAGGGTATAACCCTATCCAGATGAGTGCGCTGGTAGAGTTGAGGATTTCGCTGGGGAGCGAGCACGTGCGATGGGATTGGTGAAAGAGCAGGTCGAGCAGCTACTTAGGAGCTCTGGGATGGTCCGTGTGGAAGGTATGGGTAGATGTGGCAGGTAGTATGGGCCCGTACTACTGAAAGCAGAGGACCCATACTTGATACAGGGAGCATTCTGAAGGTCCTAAGGAACGGATTGAGGAGTGATGTTATGGTTCGAGTACCATACATCGGAGCAGATTGAGAAGTGATGCTATGGTTCGAGTACCATACATCGAAGCAGATTGAGGGGTGATGTTATGGTTCGAGTACCATACATCGGAACAGATTGAGGAGTGATGTTATGATTCGAGTACCATACATTGGAGCGGATTGAGAAGTGATGCTATAGTTCGAGTACCATACATCGGAGCAGATTGAGAAGTGATGCTATGGTTCGGATACCATACACCGGAGCAGATTGAGAAGGGATGTCATGGGATGAGTACCATGGTTCGTAGTGAATGATGCTGGTGATTATTTTATTATCCGGTCATGATCGATGAGGTAGAGATCGGACGCTATGGGTTTTAGGCCTGTATACCATGATTGAGTATGGAGACGCGTCCCTCGAGAGTAAAGGCGAGTGCCTATCAGAGTATTTTGGTAAGGAGTTAAAGGAAAAGGAAAATTTCGGTCTGAGTTGAGCAATCAGTCGATAGAGGAGAGGTCATCTTCTAGGTGGGTGGTGCTATTTTTGTCCGTGTGCAAGACACGGGAGGCCTGATGTTTCAGTTTTGGGTTTGGGGGTACACCCTACAGGTCGTATCGGTGATGATTTTCCCCAGAGTATCAGGTGGCATGTGTGCCGCGAGGCAGTGACTTATCGGGAGCAGACAGTCAGTTGGGACTGAGGTAGTCGAGGACCACACCACACCTAATTGAGAATAGTAGGTTGTGTTGGGGAGTTCAGTTGAGTTTTGCAGTGCAGAGAGTTTTCGTCTATGTTGGGAGTGGGTCCCTGTCCTTGGGACAATTCTGGTGTTGGAACATTGGTTGATGAGTTGAGGTGAGAGGAACGATGATTTTGCGGTGCAGTCTATGAGACAGGGATGTTATTGAGCAGTTGAGATGCTTAGTGTTGGATTGGTATGAGATTTGGAACGATTAGAGGCAGTCGTGATGAGAAGTTCTTGAGGAGTTCATCAGAGGTTCAGAGTATAGGGGGTTGATTGATTTCCTTAAGGGGGAATTATCGGGCATTGCGTAGCACTTTCCGGGGGCGGGTGCGAGTTCGCTGGTGAAAAATAGTCGTGGGTTGGTGGTGTGATAATTGGTGATGGTTCGAACCCTAAGTGGGGGAGAACCGGGTGCAGCATGTAAGAAAGCAAAGATTTGTCAAGAGTAGTTATAAGTGGAGTATAGGGATATGCTGTAAGAAATCATGAGACCAGAGATGTCGGTGATCGAGGAAAGGGGTCAGAGTGACTTAATGCGGGAAGTACTTGAGGAGGAGGACGAATGTATCCATGACAGGTGATTGGTGTTGTTGCAAGTAGATAGAGAATGATTGGGCAGCCAACTCCCGGGGTCGGTATGCGTATCCTTGTTTGGATTTTGAGCGTCGGGAAAAAGGGGTTTCGGAGAATTATCAGTATATTTCGTAGCGTCAGCGTTTTCTCGTATTCTAATCGAGAAATTATATGCACCGAAGTTGTAATATGGGAAAAATGTAGATCTAATTATGGGGTTCAGAGGAAACGTATTATTGTGTTTATAGGATGCTTGGGGCAGGAGATCAGTGGTTGTGGCAGGATCTTGTGGTGTTCTGTTGGGGCACTCTGAGATATCCGGGTATGATATCTTTATTTAGGAGTTACTAGTGAATCCTGAATTGAATCGACGTGTGGCATATCGAGTATCTGTGAATCTAGTGGGAGCCCTTCGAGTATGGGCATCCAGGGAGATTATTTGAAAGAGTGGATTTTCGCAAAGATGGGCATTTGTTATGTTGATTGCCTCCAGAGTCTGTGATGGATATTCGAGCCGTAGTACTCCCTACTCAGAGGGTGTTGTGATATTGCGTGGAGTTGCAGTACTCACTAGATGGCAAGAGAATTTCGAGGTTGGAATGTTTTTCGAGCAGTGTATGATGTGGAAGAGTTGGGTTTGAGTAGCCTTGGTATTGAGTCTTTGGAGCTTGGATGTTGAGTCGGGGGTCTTCGTCTCTGTCAGGAGATGCGGGGAGATACGCAAGGAATATGCGCAGCAGAAACCAGGGAATTGAGTTGAGACGATCCTCGGTTGGATTGTATTTTTCTCGCATGAAGAAAAGAAGATTTTGTGACTTGTGTGTCACTGGGTCGGTGTCACACCCCCAAACCAAGGATGGCGGAAACGTCCGGGGGTGGAGGACTTCATGTATAGTATCATAACCACAATTTCAATAGTAATTTAAGCAAACACAACCAACATATATATAATTGAAAAAGATACATCACTTGTATGAATTACATGTTTCAAAATCAATTACAATATGTTGACAAAATATGAAAAGTTTGACGTCTTAACGTCCCATCCTCAAAAGCACTTGATTACCTGTTTAGTGTTTTCCTGAGAATACGAGTTGTTTGAAAAGTGTCAACACAAAGGTTGGTGAGTTCATAAGTTTTTATTAATAAACTTAGTAGAAGTCTATCACATGTAAATGTCGCGTTTGTGTCAGAAAAATCCGATATTTTCCTTGAAATCCGAAAAATGTAGCCTTATAACCAAAGACTAAAATGTATAAGAGATCATCATTTCTTAGTAGAAATGTCGTGAGTTTAAAATGATATGGAAAGTAAATTTCTTTATCAACCTAAAACCTACTTCGATTTTATGAAACCCCGTAAACTTTATGAATTGCTATCTCCCTAGGTGAGTCGCTATAATCATACTGTGACTATGTGAACCTGCCACAACGTTTCTCAGGTGTCGTGAAAATGAAATGACATTTGTCACCCGTAGACCTGCAGGTCCCACTGTAGCTAGCAGCAAGGTGTGGGGTGTCACACCCAATATAGATCTATATACAAGTATCACGTTCTCCCTCAAGGAGATTTTGATTATAACTACCAGGAATTATATCCCGCACTCGGACGTACGGGGAGAGAGAGTCTCACAACATAGGTTAATAAGTTTACGTGAAATGTGTGTGGATATAAATCTTTCTTGTATGAATGTACCCTTTTTGTACGAGTGTGTTGAGTGATGTATCATAAACTATACCTATTATAGTTTATCTAAAATGTATATAATATGTATGAATTCTTTTTATGGAAATGTATTAGTGTTGTGAGTTTATCCAACTATACTTTTTATAGTTACATAATACGTGTTCTAAATGAATGAATAATATTTAATATGAATGACTTAGTTTCAGTTCACAATGATAAACTAACAAGGAAACACATTCAAATATTAGAACTTATGATTATACACTTTGCTCAACATATTACAAAGTGTTATGATATTTACATGCTGTTGGCTAACTTTAGCAATTCTGCCCAGTTTTGTAAAAATCATAGAAAAAGCATACGAAGTCAAAAATTAGATCCGTAAATTCTGAGAGTTCACAAAATGTGTCTAGTTTACTCATAATTTTTATCACGATTTTTAATGACCTCCAACTTGGGTGAAAATGTCCATAATCACAGACTGGTCCGGATTGTTGTTTGAAATGATAGGCAGTTTTGTAAAAATCACCATAAATTGTAGAAAAATCGTATGGAGATGTGCAAGTAGTCATTATAAAGCTACAAACTTGAACTATTTGCACCTTGTACAGTTTTGAAAACAAAAATGTTTAAGATGCCCAAAACAGTCCGTGAATGGAGTTGAACTTTTCTGATGAAGGCTGTTAGAAAATTTTAATTATGTTCTTAGTGTTTTAACTTGTATTCCCCCCCTGAAAACTTGAGAAAACATGAAAATGTAGGGGTATGGACTCACCTTAAGTGATTTCAGTAGGTAAGTGTTGAAGAAGAGAAGTGTTCAACCCAAGAACACTTGAAGAATCACTTGAAGATTCGAAGATCTAACACAATTATGAGAGAGTTTGTTTAAGATATCCATGATTTGAGTGGAAATAAGTGAGATAATCATAAAGAGAATGGATTATGCTTACCAAATGTGGAGGAAAAACTCAAAATCAGCCCTTGAATCTCGAATTTCTAGAGAGAGAAAGTGAGAGAGGAAAGAGTTTGATCTTCTTGTGAAATGAGAGCAAATGAGAGAAGTGAGGAGAGAGGATGAATATTCAGCTCTCAAAAACGTGGGAAAGAGTGATAATTGAGTGGAAAGGACATTGATGTGACCTAGGTAAGGTGGGGAGGTGTGGCTGGTCATAGAGTGGGTGTGGGAGTGGTTGCTTGTGTTATAAGGTAAAGCAAAGTTAACACTCCACCTCTTTGTACTTTACCCACTTGCTTTCTTTATTTAAATAAAGATTTTTATGAAAATATGATTAAATTGTGAATATTTAGGGTTTATTATGTTAAAATATGATTTTGGGTGAAATTCCCACGTTAAAATAATTAAAAACGGGCCTTAAACGCAAAACTACGCGAAAACCGGGAGAAAATGAGTTCCCAGCGAGACCTCTCGGTCCTAGGCCGAGGTTCGGTCCATGCTGAGGATTGTAGCCGGAAACGAACAGAGGGAAACGAAAGGGGCGAGTCAGACGCGAGAAGTGATGGGCGAGGGTTCGGTCCGAAGGGTCAGTAGCGAGGGTGGGGTTCGGTTTGGGAATAAGAGGCGAGAATGTCAGAACCGAACGGACTGTAGTGAACAGTACCTTCGGTTCGGTTAGTGAACAGTACCTTCGGTTCGGTTCCTCTTGAGCAAGGTTCGGTTTTGGTTAGTGGTGAACAGTACCTTCGGGTTCGGCTCAGGAGGGTTCGGTTCGGCTCCTCTTGCTCTCAGTCCCTAAGAGGACCTTCGGGTCCTAAGAAGCTTCTCTCTTGGTTTCGGTTCCTAATGTCTATTTTTCTCGTTTTTACCCTGTTTTAAGCTGTTTTTGACACGGTTAAGCGTCGGAATGACCCGAATGATTCTAAAAAGTTACGGGAACTATTTGAGAGAGATTTCGCATACTTGGAGAGATTTGGGAGAGATTTGACATTCTTGGAGAGATTTCTCATACAAAGAGGTATTTGCGAGAGTTTTCACATACTTAGAGTGATTTGGGAGAGATTTGACATTCTTGGAGAGATTTCTAATACAGAGAGATATTTGAGAGAGATTTCGCATACTTGGAGAGATTTGGGAGAGATTTGACATTCTTGGAGAGATTTCTCATACAAAGAGGTATTTGCGAGAGTTTTCACATACTTAGAGGGATTTGGGAGAGATTTGACATTCTTGGAGAGATTTCTAATACAGAGAGATATTTGAGAGAGATTTCGCATACTTGGAGAGATTTGGGAGAGGTTTGACATAGAGAGAGAGTGTGTGGAAACGATTGAGAGAGGTTCCATGTGGGATAGTTGTGAGTGTCCGGCATCGAAATGCATGGTTCGTGAACCCTATTAAGCCTTGTTTAAGGATCTTACACACTCCCGATGAGTATGCAACATTGTTTTATCGGTCTAGTTCATTGATTAGAACTAGAGTTTAGGAAATTTTTAACACAAGACTTTTCTCAAGTGATGTTTTCCCATTAATATAGCAAGTTATACAGTATGAACATAACACAAACCCTAATACACAAGGTTTAATCGAGTTGACCGGTCTTGACTTGATGACTTGACTTGACTCAAGATTGACGATTGTCACAGTTGGGATAGTGGTCACGGGGAGGAAGTTAGTGGGATATTTGGATCATGATATGAGTGACCGTTGGGGACTCAGCCGTGGAGCCAAAAGCTGACCTGGTACTCAGTCTCGAAGAGGGATAAGAGAAACGAGCTAGAGTTTATCATGATGATGTCTGAGGACACTTTAGAGAGAGGAAAACGATCCAGACGCTCGAAGACATGCTTCGGGCATGTGCATTAGATTTCGGAGGAAGCCGCGGTACGTATTTATCCTTGGTTGAGTTGTCCCATATCAACAGCCATCATTAGTGCATTGGTATGCCGCCCTTTGAGCTGTTGCATAGGAGGTGATGTCGGACCCTCATTTGCTGAGGAGAGGTAACGCATGGACCTGAGAGTCCTTGCGAGCAGATCCAAAGCATGTGCGATACATGGAGTAGTGGCAAGGTCGTCAAGCGGATTTCCCTAGGCAAGGGAAGAGAAAGGTATGTTGGGGCTAGTGCAGCATGTGTAGGCGATTGCAAGAGGAGAACTCGTGAGAGTTGCTCTGAGAGTGAGAATGGGTCTATCAGTCGTTCCGAAATGGATACAGTGGGCTTTGGATCGGGGATCCGGTGATTCATGGTTTCCTAACCCTTATGGGCCGAGTGATTGTTGAGATTTAGAGCAGAGTTGCATCTTGGGTAATTCTCGGTTACAGGGAGTGGCGGGCAGTACAGAGATCGTGCTTCAGTCGACAGAGCAGATTCAGCAGGTTAAACAGAGGATATTGATCGCCTAGAGCCGACAGAAAAGTTATGCAGACAGACGCCGGTCCGAGTTTGAGTTTCAGGTCGGCGACTTCGTATTCCTGAAGGTCTCTCATTGAAAAGGAGTGATTCGATTCAGGAAGAGGGGCAAGTTGGGGCCCCGGTATATTGGGCCTTTCGTGAAATTGCGAGGGTAGGACGGGTGGCCTACCGTTTGGAGCGGTCAACGGAGTTGAGATAGATCCACTACATTTCTCATGTGTCGCAATTGAAGAAGTGTATAGCCGATGAGTCAGCAGTGGTTCCACTGGAGAACATTTAGGTGGATGCGAGCCTGAGTTATGCTGAGAGACCAGTGGCCATCAGGGATCGGAAGATCAAGGTTCTGAGGAACAAGGAGGTACCTCTGGTATTGGTTCAGTGGCAACCCCGGAAGGGATCGGAAATGACTTGGGAGCCGGAACGTGAGATGCGGGAGCAGCATCCGGAACTATTTTCAGAGTAAGACTTCGAGGGCGAAGTCTGATTCTAGTGGGGGAGAATTGTAACAGCCCGGAATCTCAAGTATTGTTGAAATTATATTTATGGGGTGTTTTAAGGGGGGACTCGGCGAGTTGAAGCCAGACTCGCCGAGTAGGATCGCAGACCTGGTCGCGGGTTCACGACTGGACTCGACGAGTCAGGTAGGGACTCGGCGAGTCTGCGCTGTTTAGCGAAAACCCTAGCCGTTTAGGTTTGGGACGTATAAAGGGGACTTATAGGCCGTCATCGTCCATCTTTAGCCTACTAGGAAGAACCCTAATCGGTTGTGTGCATCTGGAGCAAGGATTGAAGGCCATTGGTGATCTTAAAGAAGTTATTGTGCAAGGAAGAGAAGGGTTTGGTTAAAGGAACAGCAAGGGAATCAAGTTCTGAGGATTGGGGACACAGAGAGTGCATTATTCAGGTAACAATTCGGATTATAATCTGCTATGTTGATGTGTGCATGGATTTAGGGTTTATAGAACCCTTTTGTGACTAGATTGATTGTTATCCTTGTTTCCCCAAACGATTATAACCCTGTATTAGGACCTTTAGAGGTCCAGAATGTCCCATGCCTGTGTATTTCGGGAATTAAGAGAGGTTTTGGATTGGAATCCTTATGCCTTAGGTTAAAATGTAAATTATAAGCCTTGGGGTGTAGTAGGAGCACCTAAATGAAGGCCTTACGTGTTGTACCAGCTTAGGAGGACCAAACCTATGAATGGTCGGGACAGTAATGATCTCAGGAAGCAGTTTGATCGACTGCATGGCATGGACTCGCCGAGTCAGATGAGCAGACTCGGCGAGTAGCTTGAAGAATAACTGGGACTCGTCGAGTTGTTCCTCAGACTCGGCGAGTGGAGTCGGGGTGGCCCCGCGATTCTTCCAGGAGTAACTCGTCGGGTCAAGGAGGATACTCGACGAGTAGAAGGGAAAACTTAGAGGATTGGAGGACGACTAGACTCGCCGAGTCGCCAGGGTACTCGCCGAGTCCGGTCGAGTTGACCGTGGACTGTTGACCAGAGTTGACCTGTGTGTGATTTCTTAGGGTCAGTTAATGTGGAAGATAAAAGTATTAATAAGAGAATACATTATCCAGGGAGCTTGAAGCTCGGCGGATCAAGTGCAAGTGATTTCAGGAGTTGCTAATTTCCAGTATCCACGAGGTGAGTCTTCTCACTATACTGTACCCGGAAGGGTTTGACTGTGTGACCGGAAGGTCGGATACGATATGTGTTATACGTGCTATAAATGGTAAGGTATTTGCTATGCGTGCTATGTATGTTTATATGAGCCGGAAGGTAATATGTTATGTGACCGGAAGGTCGGATATGATATATGATGTATGTGCTATATGTGGTAAGTTAATTATTATGCGTGTTGTGTATGTTTATATGGGCCGGAAGGCAATACGTTATGGGCCGGAAGGCAATGTGCTATGGGCCGGAAGGCAATACGTTATGGGCCGGAAGGCATTTATCTCATGGGCCGGAAGGCGTTGTGTAGTGGACCGGAAGGTCGGAGCCTGGAAAGGCGTATATGCGTAAGTTGTATATTGGGGAACTCACTAAGCTTCGTGCTTACCATGTTTTGTGTTATGTTGTTTTCAGGTTCTTTCAGTAACACAGGACGGCACCGGCTCGATTGTACACACCAGAGAAAGAGTTATATGTTGGGGGATCCTGGTTTTCTATTCAAGTGAAAATGAAACTATGTTTTGTAATTCAATTATGTATGAGATTTTAAACAAGTGTTTTAATATTAAAATGATTACTTTAAACGAAAATTTTGCCTTGAAATTTACGGTGTTACAGTAACCTTTCATGGTCAGATTTAGGTGTCGTTTATGGGCAGGGCATGTAGCATACCGATGGAGGACGCACACAGATTAAGATTTTGGATCCATCTCGGGGCCACTAAGATGTATTTGGACCTGAAGAGAGATTATTGGTGGCCGTGTATGAAGAGGGGTGTTGCGTGGGTAGTAGAGAGGTTCTTGACATGCCGCCGGGTTAAGGCCGAGTACCATCATTCGCATTGCAAGTTACTATTGGATAAGGTGTCTAAGTCCATAACTATATTTGGTATGTACTTGACCCGACTCGGCATGAGACATTTGGGTTGCATGGAATCAGGCATTTGGATAGACTAAATGAGTGAAATAACATTTGTGGTTTATTAATATATTATAAGTACTAATATATTATAGTACTATTTAAATAGTATTGATCAAGAATTAATTTAGAATTAATTAAGTGATCAAAAGATAACTAATTAATTATATGGGTGTTAGGTTATGAGCACTCTAACACTCCTAAGTCTACATGCAACCCTAAATACCTTGGATCCATGTTTTCACTATTATACATGCAAATATGAATATTCCAAGGTATTACCTTAAATAGCATACAACCTTTTGACACTTGGGTAATAAAATGGATAGAATACATACCTTATTGATGTAACTTGTCTTCATGAAGCTTGAGTTCCTAGTGCCCCAACTGTGACACCTGTAACACCGAAAATTTTCAAAACAAAATTTTCAATTTTCATAAAACATAATTCCATTGATATTCATTAAACAACCATTTTAATTATCCAAACAAAACAATACAAAATCCCAAGATCATGATATCAAGCTCCGAATGTGTGTGTGTACGGATCAAGCCGGCGCCTTCCCGCGGTCGTCACTAGTACCTGAAACAATAACATCAACACTGTAAGCACAAGGCTTAGTGAGTTCCCCAAAATACTACATATAACACATATTAGCCACTCGAGGCTATAACTCTGTGGGTCCGTGCACCCAAACTCTGTGAACCCTCGGGTTCTAACTCTGTGAACCTTCTGGTTCTAACTTTGTAAACATGCACAGCATCAAACACATAGAAGTAATGCAATACAACACATAACATACATAGCATACAAATACTCTATCACATAACTCTGGTTACCTACTCAAGGTAAAGTATAGTGAGAAGACTCACCTCGCTTGTCTCGGTAAATCGTAAACCTGAAATCGCTAATCGCTCGACCTGTCGAGCTGTCGTCCCCTTATAGCACAATACACCTCTAATTAACACTTTCCCCACTAGGGTTGACCACACTATAACAAGTCAATCTAGGTCAACGCTGGTCAACGGTCAACGGTCAACTTTGACCGGACTCGGCGAGTACCCAGGCGACTCGGCGAGTCTGGGCATGTACACCAATTTCCCTGGAATCCTCCCTTGACACGTCGAGCATTCCCTCAACTCGACGAGTTCCACCTGGCACGAGTTGTGGGGCCACCACAACTCAACTCGCCGAGTCTCAAGAACAACTCGGCGAGTCCAGCTAGACTCAGTCCACCTGTCCATTCTGACTCCCCCTTGACTCACTGAGTCCACCTTTCCCAACTCGGCGAGGCCACTCACAGAGTGGTCGGGCAACATTCATGCTACTCGCCGAGTCTGTTCTTCGGACTCGGCGAGTCCATGCCATGCACTGACTCAATCTTGCTCTAAAGGTCAGATCCAGTTCATTAATCCATAGATCCAGTCCCTCCAAGCTCATTTAGCACGTAAAGTTACAATCTTGATGCACATACAACCTTTATATGACCATATATGATGTTTATGACTCAAATACTACAACACAAGGCCAAAGACTCTATTGTCACTCATAAAGCTTGATGAGTGAGGCTCTCTGGACCTCTATGGATCCAGATCCATGGCCTCAACTCAAAGAGGGAACCAATGGGCATCAAATCATCCCATAAATGACCACCACAAGCCCTAAATTGCATCATGCTTCACTAAACAGAAATGGTCCGAGATAATACCTCTAGAGTGATGATCTAAGCTCCAAATCCACGAAATAGCAACCTCCTTTGCTTCCTCTTGCCTAGGGTCTCCTTCTTCTTGCTAGATAACACACACAAGATCAAGAATGGCTCCTTTCTCTTCACAAATAGCTCAAGAACACAAGGGTCACTCATTGAGGGTTGGGTGAGCACAAATGACGGCCATAAGGCCCTTTAAATAGGCCTCAAACCCGGAGATTTAGGGTTTCATTACACAGCGCAGACTCGCCGAGTCCATATCCTAGACTCGCCGAGTCCAGGCGCGCACTAATGTTCAATTCCGCGTCTCTAATCGGCGAGTCTGAGCTCCAACTCGCCGAGTCCCTCTCACAATATGACAAAATTAGATTTACAAAATACCTGGTAAAATCCGGATGTTACAACTCTCCCCCACTAGAACTAGACTTCGCCCTCGAAGTCTCGCTCTAAAATAGCTCCGGATGCTGCTCCCGCATCATACCCTCCGGCTCCCAGGTCATTTCTGATCCCTTCCGATGTTGCCACTGTACCAATACCAGAGGTACCTCCTTGTTCCTCAAAATCTTGATCTTCCGATCCCTAATAGCCACTGGTCTCTCAGCATAATTCAGGCTTGCATCTACCTGAATATCCTCTAATGGAACCACTGTCGACTCGTCGGCTATACATTTCCTCAACTGCGATACATGAAAAGTGTTGTGAATCTGCCCCAACTCTGCTGGTAACTCCAGCCGATAGGCTACCCGTCCTACCCTTTCGATCACACGAAACGGACCTATAAACCGGGGCCCCAATTTTCCCCTCTTCCTGAACCGGATCACTCCTTTCCAAGGAGAGACCTTCAGGAGAACAAAGTCGCCGACCTGAAATTCCAGCTCGGACCGGCGTCTATCCGCGTAACTCTTTTGTCGGCTCTGAGCGGTCAATAACCTCTGTCTGACCAGCTGTATCTGCTCTGTCGTCTAATTCACGATCTCCGTACTGCCCATTACCCTTTGCCCAACCTCTCCCCAACATATGGGAGTCCGACACCTCCTACCATACAACAGCTCAAAGGGCGGCATACCGATGCTCGAATGATGGCTGTTATTGTAGGAAAACTCCGCCAAAGGCAAATACGTATCCCAACTACCCCCAAAGTCCAATACAGATGCCCGAAGCATGTCCTCAAGTGTCTGAATCGTCCGCTCACTCTGGCCGTCGGTCTGGGGGTGGTATGCGGTACTAAAATGCAGCTTAGTACCCAACTCCTCATGACATTTCTTCCAGAAGCGGGAGGTGAAACGCACATCGCGGTCTGAAACGATCGAGATCGGCACCCCATGCCGAGATACAACCTCCCTCACATAAATCTCCGCCAACTTCTCCGCCGAAGAACTCTCACTGATGGCAAGGAAGTGAGCGCTCTTCGTCAACCTATCCACAATCACCCAAATTACATCGACTCCTCTGGCAGTCCTCGGCAATTTGGTGATGAAATCCATAGTGATCTGTTCCCACTTCCATTCGGGAACCTCCAATGGCTGCAACTTGCCATGCGGTCTCTGGTGTTCGGCCTTTACCCTTCGACAGGTCAAACACCTCTCGACAAACCATGCGACATCCCTCTTCATACAAGGCCACCAATACTCCTTCCTTAGGTCCAAATACATCTTTGTAGCCCCGGGATGGATCAAAAATTTCGATCTATGAGCCTCCTCCATCAATGTAGTACGTGTACCGCCTACAAACGATACCCAGATCCGGCCCTGATAAGTCATAAGACCTCGACTATCCGATACGAACTCTGAAACCAACCCAACGACCCGCTCTCTCTTCTGCATCTCCGGACGCACAGCCTCGGCCTATGCCCCACGAATGGCGTCCAGAACTGGAGCTATCACAGTCAGTCGCAAACATACATTTCGCAGTGGAGCACTCTCCGCCCTGCGACTCAATGCGTCGGCTACCACATTAGCCTTGCCCGGGTGGTACAAAATCTCGCAATCATAATCCTTGACCACATCTAACCACCTTCTTTGCCGCATGTTTAGGTTAGGCTGATCCATCAGGTACTTCAAGCTCTTATGGTCCGTGTAAATCGTACATCGAACCCCATACAAGTAGTGCCGCCAAATCTTGAGGGCGAACACCACTGCCCCCAACTCCAGATCATGTGTAGGGTACCTCGTCTCGTGAGGCTTCAACTGCCTCGATGCATATGCTATCACATGTCCCTTCTGCATCAGTACCGCTCCCAGTCCTAAGATCGATGCATCACAGAATACCACAAAACCCTCCATCCCTTCCGGAAGAGCTAATACCGGAGCTTCACACAACCTCTGGCGAAGCGTCTCAAAGGAGGTCTGCTGCTCGGGACCCCATAGAAATGTAACACCCTTCCGGGTCAATCTGGTGAGTGGAACCGCAATCTTGGAGAAATCCTTAATAAACCTCCGATAATACCCTGCCAACCCAAGGAAACTCCGGATCTCAGAAGGTGACCTTGGCACCTCCCACCTCATCACTGCGTCAACCTTGGCCGGATCGACCAATATCCCCTTCTAGTTAACGAGATGTCCCAGAAACTGGACCTCCCACAACCAAAAATCGCACTTGGAAAACTTTGCATAAAGTTTCTCCGATCTCAAAACTCCAAGAACCTCCCTCAAATGCTCCTCGTGCTGCTCTCTAGATCTCGAATATACCAGAATATCATCAATGAACACAATCACCGACCGATCCAACATCGGCCGACATACCCTGTTCATGAGGTCCATGAATACAGCCGGGGCATTGGTGAGCCCAAAAGGCATCACCACAAACTCATAATGCCCATAACGCGTCCTGAATGCTGTCTTCTGGACGTCCTCGTCCCGTACTCTCACCTGATGATAGCCCGACATCAAATCAATCTTGGAAAACCAAGATGCTCCCTATAACTGATCGAATAAATCGTCGATCCTCGGCAACGGGTAACGGTTCTTGACCGTCAACTTATTCAGTTCCCGATAATCAATACACATGCGATGCGAGCCATCTTTCTTCTTCACAAACAGGATGGGTGCTCCCCACGGAGAGCTACTCGGCCGAATAAACCCCTTCCCCAGCAACTCCTGAAGTTGCGAGGATAACTCTTGCATTTCTGGAGGTGCAAGGCGATACGGCACCTTAGCGATAGGCGCGGCTCCCGGAACCAAATCGATACCAAACTCCACTTGCCTCACGGGAGCCACACCTGGTAATTCTTCAGGAAAGACATCTGGAAACTCACGCACCACCGGAACTTCATCCACCGAACTCGGTCTCTCGGAGATCACTCGCGTATCCATCACATACGCCACAAAACCCTTACAGCCCTGCTGTAAACACTGCCTCGCCCTAGCAGCCGAACAAAAGGCTGATCCAGAACGTGTACCCTCGTCGTAAACCGAAAGAACTCCCCCACTAGGATCTCGTATAGTCACCAGCTGACGCTCGCAATCGATAACCGCGCCGAATCGGCTCAACCAGTCCATGCCCACTATAACACAGACATCACCCATCGCAATAGGAATCAGGTCGATCGGGAACTCAACCCCAAAAATCTCCAATACACATCCCCGGAGGACCTCCGTGGCACGAATCACTCTGTCGGCGGCTATGGAAACCCGCAGGGGCCGACTCAGTGCCCCACGACTAACACTGATATGCTGACTAAATGCCAAAGATACAAAAGATCGACTCGCACCCGAGTCAAATAACACTAAAGCAGGTACAGAATTCACAAGGAAGGTACCTATGCATAGCATAATATAAGCATAATATCTCGACACCATAAATAAATAATAAAAGAAAGCGTACCAGCCACAACGTCGGGTGCAGCGCGGACCTCTTCTGCAGTCAGCTAAAAGGCTCTCCCCCGAGCCCTCGGCGCCTCGGCCTTCACGGGCCGACTCTCTGTAGCAGTAGCTCTGATGGCGGCGGGAGCAGACCCCTGAGATGCTCCGCGCAGCAACGGACACTCTGCCTTCTGGTGTCCGGTCTGGTTACAGTGGAAGCACATTGTAAACCCCTTAGGGCAGTCCTTGGCCATATGCCCCTCCTTGCCACATTTGTAGCAAGACCCCGCTCGACAGACTCCACCGTGACCCTTGCCGCACTTTCCACAAGTGCGGACCTTCTGGCTCCCAAGTCGGGGATCAGCGGGCTTGGCCCGCTTGGCTGCCAGCTGGGACTGTGCCGGCCGCCGATCCCTCCCCAGAGACTCCGCCTCCTCCCTGGCCTGAGTCTCAAGCTCAATCTCCCTCTTCCAAGCATTTGCCTGAAGCTCGGCAAATGTTCGATACGAGGAGTTCGCAACGAACTCCCGAATATCCCGTCTCAGAATGCTCAGGTAACGGCTCATACGTGCCTGCTCGGTGGACACGTGCTCAGGGCAGAACATCGCCCTCTCATGAAACATCCTCGTAATAGTTGTGACTGACTCGGTACCCTGCTTGAGGGTCAGAAACTCCTGTGTCAGACGTTCCCTCTCCACCTGAGGAACGTACTCATCTCGGAACATGGTAGTGAACCTCTCCCAGGTCACTGCCGAAAGCTCAGTCGGTGTGAAGTGTGCCGTCACAAACTTCCACCAGTCCTTCGCTCCCAAGCGAAGCTGGTTCAGCGCGAACCGAACCTTCAAATGCTCAGGGGACGAGCAAGTGAAGAAGCATCCCTCCATGTCAGATATCCACCTCATAGCTGCCACCGGATCCTGCGTACCATCAAACTCTGATGGCTTGGTGTTGCTGAACTCCCTAAACAATGTCGCATCACCTCCCCGGGGTCTTGCCGCAGCAATCGCTGCGGTAGCCGCTGCAACCGCAGCCTCAGAAAGAGCGGCATAGCGCTCGTCAAATGTCTCAATCAACGCGGTCTTAATGGACCCGAACATCTCTGGTAACTCAGCTCTGATGACCGCAGCCACCTCCTCATGAATGATCTATCGAATCTCCTCATCGCTAGTTCCGGCATCCTCCGGCATGCGACGTGTCCTCACCATGATCAACCTCTGAAATACAACATGCGATAATTAGAATTTACTCGAACACTCTTACATTCGACAATCCACCCCTCCTTGATTCTTGGTATCCCAAGTTTCTTATTTGGACTGTGTACCGCACCGGTTCTTTCAGTAGTACGGGCCCAATACTACTATCCGCACCGTCTCAGTACACACCCCAAATCTTCCTCTTCGGATCCCAATCCCCAAGTACTCTATTATACTTAAACCACTCTGTAACAGGTCTCACACAAAGTCCTAGCTGCTACCTAATTACTCTCAGCATCTCATAGCAGCTCACCCTTCCCTAGGCTAAGGCATCACAAAACAGGCCACTCTAGTCCTATTAGCAATACCTAGCCTACTCTAGCATGCAAATACATCAGATTAATAATAATTATCACATAATATAAAGGTATTTTGGGAATTCACCGTTCGGGCGCTGGCTGATCGTACACACGTTTCTTCCTGGAAAATCTTTTACTCTTAGAAAACTTTGGTTTTATTTTGAAATATCTCTTCAATTCCTCAGTTTGAGTTCGAATACCCCCGAAGGTGTACCCAAATCCCTCAAACCAAGGATCTGATACCAATTTGTAACACCGAAAATTTTCAAAACAAAATTTTCAATTTTCATAAAACATAATTCCATTGATATTCATTAAACAACCATTTTAATTATCCAAACAAAACAATACAAAATCCCAAGATCATGATATCAAGCTCCGAATGTGTGTGTGTACGGATCAAGCCGGCGCCTTCCCGCGGTCGTCACTAGTACCTGAAACAATAACATCAACACTGTAAGCACAAGGCTTAGTGAGTTCCCCAAAATACTACATATAACACATATTAGCCACTCGAGGCTATAACTCTGTGGGTCCGTGCACCCAAACTCTGTGAACCCTCGGGTTCTAACTCTGTGAACCTTCCGGTTCTAACTCTGTAAACATGCACAGCATCAAACACATAGAAGTAATGCAGTACAACACATAACATACATAGCATACAAATACTCTATCACATAACTCTACCTACTCAAGGTAAAGTATAGTGAGAAGACTCACCTCGCTTGTCTCGGTAAATCGTAAACCTGAAATCGCTAATCGCTCGACCTGTCGAGCTGTCGTCCCCCTATAGCACAATACACCTCTAATTAACACTTTCCCCACTGGGGTTGACCACACTATAACAAGTCAATCTAGGTCAACGCTGGTCAACGGTCTCGAGTACCCAGGCGACTCGGCGAGTCTGGGCATGTACACCAATTTCCCTGGAATCCTCCCTTGACACGTCGAGCATTCCCTCAACTCGACGAGTTCCACCTGGCACGAGTTGTGGGGCCACCACAACTCAACTCACCGAGTCTCAAGAACAACTCGGCGAGTCCAGCTAGACTCAGTCCACCTGTCCATTCTGACTCCCCCTTGACTCACTGAGTCCACCTTTCCCAACTCGGCGAGGCCACTCACAGAGTGGTCGGGCAACATTCATGCTACTCGCCGAGTTTGTTCTTCGGACTCGGCGAGTCCATGCCATGCACTGACTCAATCTTGCTCTAAAGGTCAGATCCAGTTCATTAATCCATAGATCCAGTCCCTCCAAGCTCATTTAGCACGTAAAGTTACAATCTTGATGCACATACAACCTTTATATGACCATATATGATGTTTATGACTCAAATACTACAACACAAGGCCAAAGACTCTATTGTCACTCATAAAGCTTGATGAGTGAGGCTCTCTGGACCTCTATGGATCCAGATCCATGGCCTCAACTCAAAGAGGGAACCAATGGGCATCAAATCATCCCATAAATGACCACCACAAGCCCTAAATTGCATCATGCTTCACTAAACAGAAATGGTCCGAGATAATACCTCTAGAGTGATGATCTAAGCTCCAAATCCACAAAATAGCAACCTCCTTTGCTTCCTCTTGCCTAGGGTCTCCTTCTTCTTGCTAGATAACACACACAAGATCAAGAATGGCTCCTTTCTCTTCACAAATAGCTCAAGAACACAAGGGTCACTCACTGAGGGTTGGGTGAGCACAAATGATGGCCATAAGGCCCTTTAAATAGGCCTCAAACCCGGAGATTTAGGGTTTCATTACACATCGCAGACTCGCCGAGTCCATATCCTGGACTCGCCGAGTCCAGGCGCGCACCAATGTTCAATTCCGCGTCTCTACTCGGCGAGTCTGAGCTCCAACTCGCCGAGTCCCTCTCACAATATGACAAAATTAGATTTACAAAATACCTGGTAAAATCCGGATGTTACAACACCTCAAATGGTTCACACAACACCATGAAAACTTCGAATAACCTTGAGAATAAGGATACTTAGATTCTCTCTAGTGAAATCCGCCTTGACCATTTGTGTACACACACTAGTGCCATTTCACCAACCAAGGACATATTTATATAGTGTGGAAATTAGGGTTAAACCCATGACCCTTCATTTCATATGATCGATGAGTTAAACACTCCATGGACTATCTATGAAAGCTTAGCCAACCTAAATGAACTTGGCCCATCACAAACATATATCATAGAGTCCATCTTTAATTAGTTCCTTTTGATCACTTAATTAATTACAAATTAATTCTTGATCAATACTAATTAAATACTATGATTATATATTAATATATTAGAACTTATAATATATTAATATAAATCAGAAGTATCGTTTTTCCTCATCTTGTCAATCCAATTGTCCTGATGCCATGCAACCCAAATGGACCATGCCGGGTCGGGTCAAGTCATACCAATTATACTTATGGACTTAGACATTAATCCAACAATGGGTTGATTATGTAAATCATCCATAACTTGTATGGTGGACTAAAAGGATGCATGGATCATCAAGTTGGGTTAAATCCATAGGATGCTCCATGGGAGTTACAAACCCATGGGCCATGGAAATGAAGAGTCATGTCACATTAGGGTTTACATGGTGTAACCCTACATATAACACACTATATAAGGAACATGATACTCACGAAAATGGGCTACACTAAGAACAAGAGAGGGAAAGCCGATTTTTATAAGTGTTATACATACTCTAAAGTTATTCCAAAGTATTTTGTGTTGTGTGAAGGATTTGAGGCATCACACTTTGGGTGCTAGGCTCTTAAGGTTTTCAAGGGATCAAATCAACTACAAGGTGTGTAATTCTAGCCATCTTTTTGATTAAAAGTTACCCATGTATGCTAGATATGATTATGAACCTTCGAAATCATATTTTGCATGTATTTTAGAAAAACATAGATCCAAGCTTTTTTAGGGTTGCATGTACACTTAGGGGTGTTAGAATGCTCATAACCCATTAGTAGTATAAAATCTAGGTTTGTTTGTTAATACTTGATGGAAAATAGTGTTAAAAATAGATTTTTTGAGCTGTCTGCACAGGGGACTCGACGAGTCCAAGTGAAAGTCCATGTGTAATGGCTATTCTAATCCATTTATAATGGCTAATATCAATTTTTCATGATCTTATGTGTTCATATGTTCTTGAAACATTGATATGAATATTCATGTTCTTATGAGTTTTTGATAGATCATAGGAATTTCTTGTTTAAATGTTTAATTCATGATCTTTATGTGTTTTAATGGAGTCCATAACTTGTCCTCAAGTTATGGATAACCAAAAGTCACTTTGTGTTAAAAACCATTAAAAGAACACATAAGTTATAAAATGAAGAGTCTTCATTTTAATAACTCGTAAATTATGAATTTGAAAGGTTTTTTAAAGTTACAAAACTTGCCCTCAAGTTTTGGAACATGTAAAGTCACTTAATAAACTTTAGTTCCAACCCCTAGATTTTTAAAAGTTAAAAATCAACCCTTATGCTTTATAATTTTATAAGTTAATAATATATATATATATATATATATATATATATATATATATATATATATATAAGAGCAAGTCGTCATACCATTAGTAGGCCTCATTCACGAAGCCGGTCTATAAGGGGGTATAAAGTTGCTGCCTATAAAATGGCAGCTTAATTGGTGTCCACTTTCACCTACCGCTTCCTTGATCGGTGGAGGGTCGTTAGCGGAACGGGTACGACAAGGACTTATAAATTCTCATTAAAAGTATGATGAATATTATAAAGTAACTAAATCTGTTATTAAATTCCCAATCTTAGTTACTTTAGGAAAAATGTGAAAAAGGTGCTAATCTATGAAATTACACTTTACTCTTTGTTTATGTCGTTAGTGGAGCGTGTGTGGTTAATCGACACACTAACCTGGACTTAAAAAGGTAGGTAAAGGATGATTTAAAGTTTATTATAGGTTAGTGGAGAGCTTGTGGTTAACCGGAACATCGATTTAGTGATAAACTTTAAGGGTACCAAGTGATTTGCATGGTCAGTTCACACCTTATTTTGTGATCCTCGGTATCTCAGTCACAAAACTTGGAGGGCACTCTTGAGATTGAAACATGCCTTTGAAAAGTGCATTGAATCTCAAAAGAATCTAGGAATTTCTAAGAACCAATTAAAAACTTAATAATTTATATTTCGGTTAATGGTGGAAATTGGTGAATCGCCATTCACCTACCTTTCAAATATGTTATAGTTTAGATTACGACATGCCTCTTCTAGCTTATGATATATTGTGATTGGATCCTAACATTAATATTACATTTGAGTGTTTTATTAAGGACTACCTATATATCTAAACTAAACTTGTTCTCTTGTTTTTTAGATGTCTTCCAACAACACTACTTTTGGCTCAAACCTTACTGGATCCATTTCCCTCATGAACCTATGTAGGAGCGTCATCTTCGATGGTTCCAACTTTATGGATTGGATCTGGAACATCGGGATGGTGACTCGTTACTAGGATAAGGAAAATGTCCTTGATAAGGAGCTAAAGGAGATTGATGAGTCCACTGCTACTCCCCAGGAGATCGCTGACTTTCGGACTTATGAAACATATGCCACCAAATTCGCAAGCATGCATCATGATGGCCACAATGACAGTTGAACTCTAGAAGTCCTATGAGGAATACTAGCCTTTTTAGATGCACCAAGATATGATGGAAAGATACCATCAGAGTGCTCGTCACGAGTGGTATGAAATAATCTCCTCCATGATAACAGCCAGGATGAAGGAAAAAGATTCTGTCACGAGCCACATGTAGAAAATGCAAAGGTATGTGGATTGTTTGCTGAAGCTTAATGTGAACTTCCCTAAGGAGCTTGCAATAGATATCATTTTGCACTCATTACCCTCATGTTATGATCAATTCTGCATGATATACCACATAAATAAGGAAGAAGTAACACTCAACAAACTTCAAGGACTCCTAAAGACCATAGAAACATGTCTTAAAGGTAATTCGGTTGTTAACACTCCTACTCTTACTCCAAACCCTGTTGGGTTTTGAGCAATCTAACACTTCCTAGGTGTGCATGCAACCCTAATAAACCTTGGATCTATGTTGGTCTAAATACATGCAAAATAATAATTTTCCAAGGTTTATAACCTATCTAACATGGCATGGGGAACATTTCAACATAAAAGAGTTAGAAGAGATTACATACCTTTTGGTGAGTTTGGTTCTAAGGAGTTTGAGGGCCAAGCACCAATAGTGTGAATGCCTCAAATGGAATCACAAACACCACAAACTCTTGGAAAACTTTGATGAGAGTATACACCTTGTATAAATCGGCCACACACATGCACACACACACACTAGTTCACTAGTTTTCTCTTAGGCTTCATTTCATGCTCCATAAGCATGCTTATATAGTGTGCATGGTTAGGGTGAAACCCTAATAACCCATGTCTTTTCCTTTTCCAAGGATCCATGGGTTAAAAGCTCCATGGATCATCCATGGACTTCCACATAAGCCTAGCCCATTAACAAATGAGTATTAGCCCACACTATATAAAACAAATAGCCCATAATTTAATTAGTATTCCTTTTAATCTCTAAATTAATTCATAATTAATTTAAGACTAAAACTAATTAAATAACGTAACTTCATATTAATATATTATAACCCATAATATATTAATAAACATATGCGTATAACTCTCATAAAATTATCCATAATAGTTTGGATGAGATGCAACCCAAATGGACCATGCCGGTCGGGTCAAGTATATACCAAATAAGTTATGGACTTAGACACCTTATCCAATAGACTCCCACTTGGATAAGTCTAATAACTATATTTGCCTATAACTTCAGGAACCAACCAACAATCGTAGCTCTCGAAAACTCCCTCGAACAATGAAGACTCTGTCGAACTATGAAGCGCCATTTTAGATAAGTGATCACATAATCCTCTGTTCTCATGATATCAGCCGGACAAACACATGGAACTATGTCTTGCTTATTGTCTAGCAGTTGTTTCTCGATTTTCCGATTTGTTTGACGAAGAACTTCACTGAACACATCGGTTTAGTTCTGACCAGGCCTGGTACATGGGTCAACACAAAATCATCGAGGGGCCCAGATATCGCTTCTATTTCTAGAAGGAACAGATAAACTTCGACTGATATGCTTGTTCTACTACTTATTGAATTGTACACAAAGGCACGTTTTATAACATCAAGTTACTGATGCGTTTACGTGCAATCAATGCACAACCAACTCATAGGTAACAACTCATATCTCTAGGTTTAAAGATTTATATGATGTTATCGTCTCACGATCACTCGAGATAAATTCCATGAAGTGATACAAGTGAGCGTGGGTTTATACCAATACTCATAACTTATGAGTACTCATGAATGTTGCAGCAACCATTGCCATGTCTAAACACCTTTAAGGCATCTACAAACCCAATTCATGACAATCTTGATTCATACCTACTTCCGACGTATGATCGATTGTGGAGGTTTGAATAAATTAATTATTCTGGAAGTCAAAACATGCAAAACTGAAACAATAGTAAATAATTGACAATGATAGTAACACTTTACTCATAAATAAATCACAAATTTTATTCATCATCAAACGTCGATTACATTTTACAAGTTTCAGGAAAACTATCTAATCTGTAAAACTAATATCGTCCCTCAGCCCGATGCGTCTCGCATGCTGAAAATGCTTAACCCTCGTCAGTCCCTTCGTAAGGGGATCTGCAGGATTCTCATCCGACGATATCCTCCTTGTCACAAGGAGTCCTTCTTCAATCTTGTGTCTTATGAAGTGATATTTTATGTCAATGTGTCGGGATCTGCCATGATCTCTTGGTTCCTTGGCTAAGGTAAGCGCACCATTGTTGTCACAGAAAATCTCTATAGGTTCCTTAATAGCTGGTACAACTCCAAGGTCTCCGATGAAGTTCTTTAGCCATATCGCCTCCTTCGCTGCTTCACTCGCTGCTATATACTCTGATTCACAAGTCGAATCAGCCATCGTCTCCTGCTTGGAACTCTTCCAAGAAATTGCCCCTCCATTTAAGGTAAAGATCCAGCCCGACTGAGAGCGGAAATTATCCCTATCAGTCTGAAAACCAGCATCACTATACCCTAATATTCTCAAGTCATCACTGCCACCAAGGGTAAGGACCCAATCCTTAGTCCTCCGCAGGTACTTGAGAATGTTCTTTACCGCGGTCCAATGAGCCTTGCCAGGGTTCCCCTGATACCTGCTGACCATGCTCAAAGCAAATGCCACATTAGGACGGGTACAAGTCATAGCATACATGATCGAGCCAACTACGGAAGCATATGGTAATTGGCTCATCTCAGCTATCTCTGCCTCTGTACTCGGACTCTGAGTCTTACTCAGTTTGGTATTGCTTTGGATCGGTAAATCTCCTTTCTTGGAATTCTCCATGTTGAACCTTTTCAACACCTTATCCAAGTAGATACTCTGACTAAGTCCAATTAGTCTTCTACTCCTTTCTCTTAATATCCTTATCCCTAGGATATAGGTAGCCTCCCCTAGGTCCTTCATAGCAAAGCACTTCCCAAGCCAGGACTTAACCTCCTGCAAGGTTGGGATGTCATTTCCTATGAGTAGTATGTCATCCACATACAGTACCAAGAAGCTAACTATACTCCCACTAGCTCTGACATACACGCAAGACTCATCCTCGCTTCTCAAGAAGCCAAACTCTTTTACCTTCTCATCAAAACAAAGATTCCAGCCACGAGATGCTTGTTTTAATCCATAAATGGATTTCTCAAGCTTGCATACTCTATTAGGGTACTCTGCATTGACAAAACCCTCTGGCTGATTCATGTACACATCCTCAGCCAACTTTCCATTAAGGAAAGCGGTTTTGACATCCATTTGCCATATTTCATAATCATGAAATGCTGCAATGGCTAACATAACCCTAATTGACTTAATCTTTGCTACCGGCGAAAAGGTTTCATCATAATCAACACCTTGAGTTTGAGTAAAACCCTTCGCAACCAGTCGAGCCTTATAAGTATGCACTTTTCCTTCCATGTCTGTCTTCTTCTTGAAGATCCATTTGCACCCGACTGTTTTACGGCCTGGTACATTGTCAACCAAGTTCCAAACTTGATTGTCATACATGGACTGTATCTCGCTGTCCATAGCCTCCTTCTATTTAGCAGACTCCGGGCCTGCCATGGCTTCCTTAACACTGCTAGGTTCATCCAAATTTACTAGTGTACTATCACTAATAAACGTATCACCTTCCGTAGTAATATGAAAACCATAATAAAACGAAGGTGTGTTCCTAACCCGTGTGGAACGCCTCGGAGGTACAGACTCGTCAGCTGGATCAACAGGAGTTTCCTCCTCAAGTTGATTGCTAGTGTCTGAGGTTCCTTCACCAATTGATTCTTGAATTTCTTCAAGATCAATCTGCCTCCCACTGTCTCCTTGGCTTATAAATTCTTTCTCGCGAAAGATCCCTCTTCGTGCTACAAAGACCACATTCTCACTGGGTCTGTAGAAGATGTAACCAAAGGATTTCTGTAGGTAGCCGATGAAAATACACCTTTCACTTCGGGGTTCAAGCTTATCATGAGATTCACGCCTCACGAAGGCTTCGCAACCCCAAATTTTGATGTGGTCCAAATTGGGAACCTTCCCAGTCCACATCTCATGAGGTGTTTTGGTAACCTTCTTTGTAGGGACTAGATTAAGGATATGGGTGGCAGTCTCTAAGGCATACCCCCAAAAAGAGATTGGTAACGAAACTCGACTCATCATAGAGCGAACCATGTCCAAAAAGGTTCGATTACGCCTCTCAGCTACACCATTCAGTTGTGGTGTCCTGGGAGGAGTCAATTGTGAGACAATTCCACACTCCTTAAGATAGTCAAGGAACTCGGTACTAAGATACTCACCACCTCGATCGGATCGAAGCATCTTAATGTTCCTTACCAATTGATTTTCTACTTCCTGCTTGAATTCCTTAAACCTTTCAAAGGTTTCGGACTTATGTTTGATTAAGTAGACATACCCATATCTACTAAAATCATCAATAAAAGTCACATGATACCGATTAGCATCCCTTGTGGCGGTTTTGAATGGCCCACATACATCAGTATGTATTAGGTCCAACAAACCTTCACCCCTCTCACAAGTTCCAGTGAAGGGTGATTTTGTCATTTTTCCAAGTATACAAGATTCACAACTATCATCTGATTTGAGGTCAAATGATTCCAAGACTCCACTCTTTTGGAGTTGGCCTATGCGTTTCTTGTTTACATGTCCAAGACGACAATGCCACAATGATGCTTTATCTAGGCTAGTAGAAGAATCAATATACAACACATTATTTCCTAAGTTGTCTACAATCGACACAGTTTCATACACGCCATCACAAGGTAATGCTTTAAAATAAAACACATTATTAAAGAAAGCATTAATACCACCACATTCATTATCAAACGAAAAGGTAAAACCTTGTTTGTACAAAGCATGAAAAGAAATAATATTCCTCGCCATTTCAGACGAGTACACACATTTATTCAAATCTAATTTTAACCCATTATTAAGAAACAAAGTATAAACTCCAATCTTGGAAACAGGTGAAGCCTTCCTATTCCCCATGATTAAGTTTATCTTCCCGTGCTCCACATCCTCACTTCTTCTTAGGCCCTGCAAATCAGAACATATGTGAATACCACATCCTGTATCAAGCACCCAAGAGTTAGAATATGTTGAGTAATTAGACAATATAGTGTAAATACCTGCATAGGTGGGTTTCACTTTCCCATCCTTTAGATCCTGCAAGTACTTAGGGCAGTTTCGCTTCCAGTGTGCCTTTTCATGGCAATAAAAGCATTCAGCATCCTTGGGAATGGCAGAAGGAGTGACAGAACCGTTCTTAGTCTTTGATGAGGAGCCTTCAAGAGACTTTCCCTTGGTACCCTTCGAAGGGTGCTTCCTCTTTTTCCCTTTGCCTTGCCCAATAGCTAAAACAGGGGTAGAAGTCGGAGTAGGAGTAGTAGAGGTAACAACCGCTTTACCCTTAAGACTGGTTTCAGCGGTCTTCAAGAGTCCTTGAAGCTTGCTGAGTGTAACTTCCTCCTTGTTCATATGATATGTCATTCGAAAATGATCATAACAAGAAGGCAAGGAGTGCAAAATGATGTCAATTGCCAACTCCTCGGGGATGTTAACATTCAGCTTCAGCAAACGGTCCACATACCTTTGCATCTTTTGCATGTGGCCCGTGACAGATTCACCGTCCTTCATGCGGGTAGTTATTATGGAGGAGATTATTTCATACCGCTCTTGACGAGCACTCTGATGGTACCTTTCCATCAGGTCTTGGTGCATCTCAAAAGGGTAGAAATCTTCATACGACTTTTGGAGCTCGGCTGTCATCGTGGCCATCATGATACATGCCCCCTTAGTAGCATCTCTCTCATGAGTCCTGAATTCAGCGATCTCCTCAGGAGTAGCAGTAGACTCATCAAGTTCTTTTAACTCCTTATCGAGGACATATTCCTTGTCCTCGTAACGAGTAACCATCCTGATGTTCCTAAACCAATCCATGAAGTTGGAACCATCAAAGATGACCCTCCCACAAAGATTCATGAGAGAGAAAGAACCAGTTGGGTTAGAGCCTGAAGCATTAGTGTTGGAAGACATCTGAAAGAAGAAAGTAAGTTTAGATTAGATATTTAGGATCCTTAATAAGACACCCAAATGTAATATTAAGGCTAGGATCCAATCACAATATATTACACTTAGAAGAGGGATGCCGTAATCTAAGTAATAATATATTTGAAAGGTAGGTGAATGATGATTCACCAATTTCCACCATGAAAACGAAATGATTTATTAGGTTTAATTGGATTTGAAATTCCTAGATTCTTTTTAGATTCATTGAACTTTTCAATGGCATGTTTCAATCTCGATTGTGCCCTTCAAGTTTTGTGACTGGGATGCCGAGGATCACAAAACAAGGTGTGAATAACCATGCTAATTCACTTGGTACTCTTAATATTATCACCTAATCAATGTGCCGGTTAACCACACACGCTCCATTGATCTATGACAAACATTAAGTCACCCTTCGTGATCCTTACTAGTCCTAGTTAGTGTGCCGGTTAACCACACACGCTCCACCAACGACTTGGTAAGGTACAAAGTGTGAATTCCATGGATTAGCACCATGTTCACATTTTCCTAAAATAACTAAGATTGGGAATTAAAAGAGTTTAGTTATTTTATAATATTCATTATACTTTTAATGAGGATTTAAAGTCATTGTTCTACCCGTTCGGCTAACGACCCTCCACCGATCAAGCAAGCGGTGGCTGAGAGTATACACCCATTAAGTCGCCATTTTATAGGCAACAACCTTATACCCACCTTATAGACCGGCTTCGTGAATGAGACCTACTAACGGTAAAACGACTTATTCTTATACATATATATAATAATTAACCATTAATGTTATAAATAGTATAAGGGTTGAATTTTAACTATTAAAACTCTAAGGTTTGGAATTAAAGTTTATTAAAGTGTGTGAAACTTTACAAATTCCAAAACTTGAGGGCAAGTTTTGTAACTTTGCAAAACTCTTCATTTCATAACTTATGAATTAAAGGTTCATAAAAATGAAGACTCTTCATTTTCATGTAACTTATGTGTTTTAAGTGTGTGTTAAATGAAAGTGACCTTTGGTAATCCATAACTTGAGGACAAATTATGGACTCCATTAAAACACATAAATGATAAAGAATTAATCCTAAACAATTCAGCAAATAATTCCTATCATTTTCTAAATTCATAAGAACATGAACATCTAAATTCATAAGAACATGAACATGATCATCAAAAATTCAAGAATTATATGAACACATAAAATCATGGAATTTTGATATATGCTATTGCAAATGGATTAGAACAACCATTACACCAACTAAAATAAGTTTTATAACACCAAAACAGTTTAGGGTAATGTTTCTAGTCCATTTCTAGCAGCAAAAGTTGAGAATCTGCACTCTTTCGATCCTACTCGTCGAGTGCATGAACTGACTCGTCGAGTAGGTTGAATTTTGCCTTGGACTCGTCGAGTCCCCCCAATGGACTCGGCGAGTCCACCATGCAGACAACAACGATTTCGACTTTTTTCACTATTTTGCATCAAGTATCAAACAAGCAAGCCTAGGCTCTGATACCACTGTTGGGTTTTGAGCAATCTAACACTTCCTAAGTGTGCATGCAACCCTAATAAACCTTGGATCTATGTTTGTCTAAATACATGCAAAATAATAATTTTCCAAGGTTTATAACCTATCTAACATGGCATGGGGAACATTTCAACATAAAAGAGTTAGAAGAGATTACATACCTTTTGGTGAGTTTGGTTCTAAGGAGTTTGAGGGCCAAGCACCAATAGTGTGAATGCCTCAAATGGAATCACAAACACCACAAACTCTTGGAAAACTTTGATGAGAGTATACACCTTGTATAAATCGGCCACACACATGCACACACACACACACTAGTTCACTAGTTTTCTCATAAGCTTCATTTCATGCTCCATAAGCATGCTTATATAGTGTGCATGGTTAGGGTGAAACCCTAATAACCCATGTCTTTTCCTTTTCCAAGGATCCATGGGTTAAAAGCTCCATGGATCATCCATGGACTTCCACATAAGCCTAGCCCATTAACAAATGAGTATTAGCCCACACTATATAAAACAAATAGCCCATAATTTAATTAGTATTCCTTTTAATCTCTAAATTAATTCATAATTAATTTAAGACTAAAACTAATTAAATAACGTAACTTCATATTAATATATTATAACCCATAATATATTAATAAACATATGTGTATAACTCTCATAAAATTATCCATAATAGTTTGGATGAGATGCAACCCAAATGGACCATACCGGTCGGGTCAAGTATATACCAAATAAGTTATGGACTTAGACACCTTATCCAACAAACCCCACCCCTGTCTTGGCAATCGGGAAAGGTAGAGGGAAGAAGAGGGAGAGCTATTCGAAGGGTACCACGGCTAGGATCCTTGATGGCTCTTCTTCATGTAACAGCCCGAAATTTCCAGGTATTTGTTTTTTTGGCTTATTTTTGGGAATTGTGAGTGGACTCGGTGAGTTGGAGCTCGAACTCGCCGAGTAGGATCGCGGATTTGGGCACGGGTTCGCGTCCGGACTCGACGAGTCCAAGAGTGGACTCGGTGAGTCCACGCTGTGTGGTGAAACCCTAATATCCGGGGTTTCAGACCTATTTAAAGGGCCTTATGGCCGTCATTTGTGCTCACCCAACCCTTAGAGAGAAACCCTTAAGTGCTTGAACGTTTTGAGAGAGAAAGGAAGCATTTCTTGACCTTGTGTGTGTCATTTAGCAAAGAAGGAGAAGATTCTAGGCAAGAGGAAGCAAAGGAGGTTGCTATTATGTGGATTTGAAGCTTAGATCATCGATCTAGAGGTATGATTTCGGTTTATCTTCTGTTTCGTGAAGTATAATGGGATTTAGGGTTTCGTATGGACATTTTTGGGTTGATTTGATGCCAAATAGTTCCCTTCTTGTGTTGAGGCTCTGGATCTGGATCCATAGAGGTCCACGGAGCCTCACTCATCAAGCTTTATGTATAGCAATGGAGTTTATGACCTTGAGTTGTAGTATTTGAGACAAAAACATCATATATGGTCATATAGAGATTGTATGTGCATCAAGATAGTGACTTTACATGCTAAATAAGCTTGGAAGGGCTGGATCTATGGGTTAATGGACTGGAACTGACCTTATGAGCAAGTTTGAGTCATTGCATGGCACGGACTCCCCGAGTCTGAAGAACAGACTCGGCGAGTAGTATGAATATTGCCCGACCACACAGCGAGTGGTCTTGCCGAGTTGGGGAGGGTTGACTCAGTGAGTCGGGGGGGAAGTCAGAGTGGACAGCTGGACTGAGTCAATCTGGACTCGCCGAGTTGTTCTTGAGACTCGGCGAGTTGAGTCGTGGTGGCCCCACAACTCAAGCCAGGTGGAACTCGTCGAGTTAGGAGAATACTCGACGTGTCAAGGGAGGATTCCAGGGAAATCAGTGTATACGCTCAGACTCGCCGAGTCGCTATAGTGCACTCGCCGAGTCTGGTCAAAGTTGATCGTTGACCGTTGACCAGCATTGACCTAAGGTTACTTGTTAAAGAGTAGTCAACCTTAGTTGGGAAAGTGTTAATTAGAGACGTATTGTGATTTAGGAGGACTATAGCTCGGGAGATCGAGCGCTAGTGATTTCAGGATTTACGACTTACCGAGACACGCGAGGTGAGTCTTCTCACTATACTTTACCTTGAGTAGGTAACCAAAGTTATGTGATATAGTATTTGTATGCTAGGTATGTTATATGTTGTACTGCATTATTTCTATGTGATTTATGCTGTACATGTTTACAGAGTTAGAACCTGAGGGTTTACAGAGCTTGGGTGCACGGACCCACAGAGTTATAGCCTCGAGTGGCTAATATGTGTTATGTGTGGTATTTTGGGGAACTCGCTAAGCTTTGTGCTTACAGTGTTTGATGTTATTGTTTCAGTTACTAGTGACGACCACGGGATGGCGCCGGCTTGATCCGTACACACGCACGGAGTTTATACATTTGTGATCTTGGGATTTTGTATTTACTTGAATTGGATAATTAAATATGGTTGTTTTCTGAATATTAAATGAATTATGTTTTATAAAAATTTGAAAATTTTGTTTTGAAATTTACGGTGTTACAATTTGGTATCAGAGCGTTGGTTTGAGGGATTCAGATACACCTTCGGGAGTATTTGAACACAAACTGAGGATTTGGAAAAATATTTTCAAAAGAGAATTAAACTTTTCTAAGAGTAAAAGATTTTTAGAGATATTCAAGGAAGAAACGTGTGTACGATCAGTCAGCGCTCGAACGGTGATTTCCCAAAATACCCTCATATTATATTTTTATGATGTATTCTCTTGCTAGAGTAGGCTAGGTATTCTTATTAGGACTAGAGTGCCCTGATTTGTGATTCCTTAGCCTAGGGAGATGTGAGTTGCTATGAGATGCTTGAGAGCGAATAGGTAGTAGCGAGGAGCTTATGAGAGATATGTTAGAGAGTGATAGAGTACTTGGAATTTGGGATCCGAAGAGGAGGATTTGGGGTGGGTACTGAGACGGTGTCGACAGTAGTATTGGGCCCGTACTACTGAAAGCACCGGGGCGGTGCATGGTCCAAGTAAGAATCTTCGAAATACCAAGGATCAAGGAGGGATGGGTTGTCGAGTATGAGTATGCTCGAGCGGATTCTAATTTATCGTATGTTGTATTTCAGAGGTTGATCATGGTGAGGACACATCATATGCCGGAGGGTGTTGGGGCTAGTGATGAGGAGATCCAACAGATCATTCATGAGGAGGTGGCTGTGGTCATTAGGGCAGAGATACCGGAGATGTTCGGGTCTATTAAGACCGCGCTGATTGAGACCTTCGACGAGTGTTATGCTGCTCTTTTTGAGGCTGCGGTTGCAGCCGCCACTGCAGCTGTTGCTGCTGCTAGGCCGCAGGGTGGTGATGCGTTGCTATTCTGGGAGTTCAGCAACACGAAACCACCGGAGTTTGATGGGACCCAGGACCCGGTGGCGGCTATGAGATGGATTTTTGACATAGAGGGGTGTTTCTTCACTTGCTCATCTCTAGAGCATTTGAGAGTACGGTTCGCGCTGAACCAGCTTCGCTTGGGAGCGAAGGACTGGTGGAAGTTTGTCACAACACACTTTTCGCCTGCTGAGCTTGCGGCACTGACCTGGGAGACGTTCACTTCCATGTTCCGTGATGAGTACGTTCCCCAGGTGGAGAGGGAGCGTTTGGCCCAGGAGTTTCTGACCCTCAAGCAGGGCACTGAGTCTGTTACGGTGATTACAAGGATGTTTCACGAGAGGGTGATTTTCTGCCCTGAGCACGTGTCCACTGAGCAGGCACGTATGAGTCGATATTTGAGTATTTTGAGACGGGACATTCGGGAGTTCGTGGCGAACTCCTCATACCGGACATTTGCTGAGCTTCAGGCAAATGCCCGAAAGAGGGAGATCGAGCTGGAGACCTAGGCTAAGGAGGAGGCTGAGTCTCATGGGAAGGATCGGCGACCGGTAGAATTCCAGCCGGCAGCCAAGCGGGCCAAGCTCGCTGATCCCAAATCAGGGAGCCAGAAGGGCCGCACTTGTGGAAAGTGCGGCAAGGGTCATGATGGAGTGTGTAGAGCGGCATCTTGCTGCAAATGTGGCAAGGAGGGGCATATGGCCAAGGACTGCCCCAAGGGGTTTGTAGTATGTTTTCACTGCAACCAGACCGGACACCGGAAGGTGGAGTGTCCGCAGTTGCGGGGATCAGCTCACGGAGCACCTCAGGGATCTGCCCCTGCTGCCATCAGAGCTACTAGGAGTGGGTCAGTGAATGCCGAGGCGCCGAGGGCACGTGGGAGAGCATTTCAGTTGACCGCGGAGGAGGTCCACGCAACGCCCGATGTCATGGCTGGTATCTATTCTTTCGTGTATTTATTATAATGTTGAAATATTGTGCTTATATTATGTTATACGTAGGTACTTTTCTTGTGAATTATGTACCTGCCTTGGTATTATTTGACTCGGGTGCGAGTCGGTCCTTTGTATCGTTGGCTTTTAGTCAGCACATCAGTGTTAGTCGCGAGGCGCTGAGTCGGCCTCTGAGAGTTTCCATAGCTGACGAGAAGGCAATATATGCCACGGAGATGATCCGTGGGTGCGTACTCGAGATTTTCGGTGTTGAGCTCCCGATTGATTTGGTTCCTATTGCCATGGGGGATGTTTGTGTCATCGTGGGCATGGACTGGTTGAGCAAATTCGGTGCGGTTATCGACTGCGAGCGGCAGCTAGTGAGCATACGAGACCCTAGTGGGGGAGTTCTTACAGTGTACGGCGAGGGTACCCATTCTGGATCAGCATTTTGTTCGGCCGCTAGGGTGAGGAAGTGTCTACAGCAGGGCTGTAAGGGTTTTGTGGCGTACGTGTCAGATACACGGGTTGATTCCAGGAGGTCGAGGTCGGTGGAGGTGGTTCCTATAGTGTGTGAGTTCCCGAATGTCTTTCCAGAGGAGTTGCCGGGGGTGTCTCCCGTGAGGCAAGTAGAGTTCGGTATTGATTTGGTCCCGCGGGCCGTGCCTATCGCTAAGGTGCCTTATCGTCTTGCACCTCCAGAGATGCAAGAGTTATCCTCGCAGCTTCAGGAGTTGCTGGGGAAAGGGTTTATTCGGCCGAGTAGCTCGTCGTGGGGACCGTCCATTATGTTTGTAAAGAAGAAGGATGGTTCACACCGGATGTACATTGATTACCGGTAGTTGAACAAGCTGACGATCAAGAACCGTTACCCGTTGCCGAGGATCGATGATTTGTTCGACAAGTTGCAGGGAGCATCTTGGTTCTCCAAGATCAATTTGAGGTCTGGATACCATCAGGTGAGGGTACGAGATGAGGACGTCCAGAAGACAGCATTTAGGAAGCGTTATGGGCATTATGAGTTTGTGGTGATGCCTTTCGGGCTCACCAATGCTCCGGCAGTGTTCATGGATCTCATGAACCGGGTATGCAGGCCGATGTTGGATCGGTCGGTGATCATATTTATGGATGACATTTTGGTATATTCGAGATCTTGGGAGCAACATGAGGAGCATTTGAGGGAGATCCTCAGAGTTCTGAGATCGGAGAGGCTTTATGCCAAATTCTCCAAGTGTGATTTCTAGTTGCGAGAGGTCCAGTTCCTAGGACATCTTGTTAACCAGGATGGGATATTGGTCGATCCGGCCAAAGTGGAGGCAGCGATGAGTTGGGAGGTGCCGAGGTCACCCTCCGAGATCAGGAGTTTTCCAGGGTTGGTCGGTTATTATCGGAGATTTATCAGGGATTTCTCTATGATCGCAGTGCCACTCACTAGGTTGACCCGGAAGGGTGTTTCTTTTTCATTGGACCCCGAGCAGCAGGCCTCCTTTGAGACGCTTCGCCAAAGGTTATGCGAGGCCCCGGTGTTAGGCCTCCCAGAGGGAATGGAGGATATTGTTGTATACTGCGATGCATCGATTTTGGGGTTCGGAGCGGTACTGATGCAGAGAGGGCATGTGATAGCGTATGCATCGATGCAGTTGAAGCCTCATGAGTCGAGGTATCCCACCCATGATCTAGAGTTGGGGGCAGTGGTGTTCGCCCTCAAGATTTGGTGCCATTATTTGTATGGGGTTCGGTGTACGATATACACGGACCATAAGAGTCTGAAGTATTTGATGGATCAGCCCAACCTAAATATGCGGCAGAGGAGGTGGTTGGATGTCGTTAAGGATTATGATTGTGAGATCCTGTACCATCCGGACAAGACTAATGTGGTAGCCGACGCCCTGAGCCGTCGGGCGGAGAGTGCCCCGTTGCGAGGTGTATGTTTGCGTTTGACCGTGATGACTCCAATGCTGGACACCATACGAGGAGCACAGGCTGAGGCAGTGAGGTCGGAAAACCAGAAGAGAGAGCGAGTTGTTGGATTGGTATCGGAGTTCGTTACCGATGGTCGGGGGCTTATGACTTTTCAGGGGTGTATTTGGGTACCGTTCGTGGGAGGTGCGCATGCCATTTTGATGGAAGAGGCTCATCGGTCGAAATTCTCGATCCATCCCGGGGCCACTAAGATGTATTTGGATTTAAGGAAGGAGTATTGGTGGCCCTGTATGAAGAGAGATGTTGTGTGGTTCGTTGAGAGGTGCTTAACCTGCCGTAAGGTTAAGGCCGAACATCAAAGGCCGCATGGTAAGTTGCAGCCATTGGAGATTCCCGAATGGAAGTGGGAACAGATCACCATGGATTTCATCACCAAATTGCCAAGGACTGCTCGGGGAGTTGATGCAATTTGGGTGATTGTGGACAGGTTGACGAAGAGCGCTCACTTCCTTGCCATCAGTGAGAGTTCTTCTGCAGAGAAATTAGCGGAGATATATGTGAGGGAAGTGGTATCTCGGCATGGGGTGCCGATCTCGATTGTCTCCGACCGGGACGTGCATTTCACTTCCAGGTTCTGGAAGAAGTTCCATGAGGAGTTGGGTACTAGGCTGCATTTTAGTACTGCATATCACCCCCAGACAGACGGACAGAGTGAGCAGACGATTCAGACCCTCGAGGACATGCTCCGAGCATGTGTATTGGATTTCAGGGGAAGTTGGGATACGTATTTGCCATCGGCCGAGTTTTCTTACAACAACAGGCATCATTCGAGCATCGGTATGCCACCCTTTGAGCTGTTGTACGGTAGGAAGTGTCGGACCCCCATTTGCTGGGGAGAAGTTGGGCAGCGTGTTATGGGCAACATGGAGATAGTGCTTCAGACGACAAAGCATATCCAGCAGGTCAGACAGAGGTTACTGACTACTCAGAGTCGACAGAAAAGTTATGCGGACAGACGTCGGTCCGAACTTGAGTTCCAGGTCGGTGATTTTGTGCTCCTGAAGGTCTCTCCTTGGAAGGGAGTGATCCGATTCAGGAAGAGGGGCAAGTTGGGGCCCCGATATATCGGACCATTTCAGGTAGTCACGAGGGTAGGCAGGGTAGCCTATCGCTTGGATTTGCCAGCAGAGTTGGGGCAGATTCACGACGCTTTCCATGTGCCGCAATTGCGGAAGTGTATAGCCGATGAGTCGGCAGTGGTTCCATTGGATGATATTCAGGTGGATGCGAACCTGAATTATGCTGAGAAACCAGTGGCCATCAGAGACAGGAAAATCAAAGTTTTGAGGAACAAGGAGGTACCTTTGGTCTTAGTTCAGTGGCAGCATCGGAAGGGGTCCGAGATGATGTGGGAACCGGAGCGTGAGATGCGAGAGCAGCATCCAGAGTTATTTGCAGAATGAGACTTCGAGGGCGAAGTCTAATTCTAGTGGGGGAGAATTGTAACAGCCCGAAATTTCCAGGTATTTATTTTTTTGGCTTATTTTTGGGAATTGTGAGTGGACTCGGCGAGTTGGAGCTCAAACTCGCCGAGTAGGATCGCGGATTTGGGCACGGGTTCGCATCCGGACTCGACGAGTCCAAGAGTGGACTCGGCGAGTCCACGCTGTGTGGTGAAACCCTAATTTCTGGGGTTTGAGACCTATTTAAAGGGCCTTATGGCCGTCATTTGTTACCAAAAGTCAATAATCAGCTTTTTATGTATGTATATCGGTATTCAATCAATAGTTTACTTGAAATGTGGAAGTTTGACCTCAAAAGTCAATACTTTCTTTTATTAGTTGTTCTTAAAACACAAAATTCATCGAGTTTCTTTTCAATTTAACATGGAACACTTTTTACTTGTAGATCATGTAGCGAAGATCAGTTCCCTAGATGAATTTTTAATAAATGTATATGAATTTTGAAGTAGAAAAGTAGCATGTTTGACCTACAAAAGTCAAACTGCAGCTTTTCTTCTAAACTATACTTTTTCCTGTAAATTAAACAAAACCCAAGACGAAATCGTATGTATTCGTACACAAGTAGAATCTCTATTAGTTAACAACCATTAAATATCGTATTTAAGTGAAAAGAACGAACAAAGTTTTAAAATACACCCATGAAAATGTATTGAAAACTCACAACTTACCAATGGATGAAGCTTTAACCACATGGGATCGTCTCGGAGATATTCCAGTAACCCTAGACTGAGAAAATTGAAACGAGGTTCTTCGAAGTGGATGAATGGTTGAAAATTTCGAAGGAATTGGTTGTTGATCGGCAAAAATCAGCTGGAATTGTGGGGTTTCAGAAATTGGTCTCTTGAGGTACGAGAGAGAAGCCATGGAAATCAATCGGAGTATTTGGTCAATTGGTTGTTGATCGGCGAATATTTTGAATGTTTCGATCGAATTTGAAAGATGACAATTGATAAGGTGGTTGCCGGCCGTCGGAGTGTCTGTTTATGGGGAAAGTTTCAATTTGGTCCCTGAACAATACTATTAGTAGTACACTTAACGCTTGTCCCTAAACGAAGAATTTAAAGGAATGCAAGACAAACGCAAATTATTATTAGAGTAAATTACACTCTTGGTCCCTGTGGTTGTCTATGTTTAACACTTTTGATTTTTGTTGAATAGTTTGATAACAATCAAGTCCCTTCGTTTAAAAACCCTAACCGAAGGACTGTTGAACTTTAAAAAAAGACAATTTGCCATTCTTTTACATTAATGAAAATAATGATACAGAAGGTCTAGTTTTTAAAAACACTATTTTTTTTACATTATATTATATCAAAATACCTTTTTTTTTGCCATATAACATCTACAATGCCCCCACGAGAACTACCAAACCACCGCTAAAAGTTTTCAGTAATGTGGTGAAATATCTAAAATGCCCTCAACCTAAAAATATCTACACACCAAAATATCAATAAAGCATACACAACCACCATCATTGCCACCGTAAAGGACGTAATGAAAATAAAAAGCAAACAACAATATCACACATCATTCATTAATGTAATTGAAATTTATATATAGTTGGTGACAAAATGTAGCAAATAAGGATAAACAATTATATAAACTAGCAATCCGTACACATAACCAATAACCACAAGCAATTTATGCATATACACATCCCAACTTAAAATGTCGTAGATGCGCTTCTAAATTGAACCAGTGATTTAACATGAAGTCTTCTTGATGCAGATCAAGACCCGATAGCAGACGTCCCGAGCCTGCTTCATGAAGACCCACTCGACGACCCGGTTGATCACTCTTGAACCCATGTCAAATGCATGGGTTATTTCAAACAGGAGATTTCGTGCAAGGCCCTCGCAGCAGGAAGAGGTAGTTGTCATTTGAAAGAAAACGCTCTTAGTTTTTATAAGGTTCCAAACCTTTGCACCCTGATGAAAAAGGCCTTTCTTTTCTATCTTATTAGTAAAGCCTAAACGTCCTTATTGAAGCCTAGCTAACGAGAAATCAAAGCGATAACGCACCTTTCCTAAGATTAGAATCGAAATAGAAGAGAAGGCCTTTCTTTCTCAAAGTAAACTTTCCCCCTTCCCTTCTTGCTTTAGAAAGATTGCAGCTAGCGTGCTGGACTAATCTAATAGAAAGTCAAGGCTCTTCTCCTGTTCTACGAATCTACAACTCTCTTTACTGAGCAAGACTCCATCTATATCCCTACTAGTGGTTATTCTTTCCAGGCCATTTGTTTGACAGCTTAAACTAGACCCCACTTTCGATTAGATAGGTTTCGGTCTTAATCAAGATAGGTCAAGGGCGCGTCCGAACGGTCGGTAGCTACTTAGTCTCATCCGAGAGTCTAATCTCCTTGTACTGCTTTTTTTCATTTCAAAATAAAAAAGGTCGATTTAGGCTCCTTCCCTTCCCATAGCTGCGGTAGCAGGTACTACGAGCCCTCTGTCCCACGCATTTAACCGGCGTGGTTCACCATGTCCAGCAGAATGTGCCTTAGAGCATTATATTATGAAGACTGGAGAAAGCCCTATATTGATTGTATTTCTTTTCTGGATCAAAAAATCCTCCCCTCTGAAACAAAAGATGTAGTTGGAATAAAGAAAAGGGCATTTCGCTTCTTTGCTAAGCAAGGAGAACTTTACAGGAAGGGCTATAATGGCCATCCTCTCCATCCGGATGTGCAGCAGGTTCTCGAGGAAGCCCACGCCCCAGGACATATTGGCGGCGCAAAGATATATGATCACCTGATGACCCTGGGGTACTATTGGCCAACTATGGAGATAGATTCAGCAACATTTGTTAAGAGGTGCAAGGTTTGTCAACTACATGGCAACCTCATACATGCTCCAGCCGTGGAACTCCCTACCCATTTAAAACTTGTGCCCTCGATTTCATCGGGAAAATAACCACTCCCTCGAGGGGAAAATGTTTCATTTTAGTAGCAACAGAGTTGTTCACCAAATGGGCAGAAGCAGTTTCACTACGCCGAGACAACTCTCCTTCAAGTTGAGCCAATGTACTTGTAGCTTTCTCGAGCGCTGCTGAAGTCTGGGCGTACTCCTCGAGATGATGGGTATCAAATCTTGCCTTGGCCACTGCACCCAGCCTGGCATGAACCCATCTCAGATCAAACCCAAAGCACCCCTCCATATCTCGAACGTCCTTCTGAATGTCTTCAAAGACATCAGCTGGTACCTCCCCCATTACATAAGCAAAAAAGTTTGAAGATTCTTGGGAAAAGCATGTCTACCGCGTATCCTCGAAGTTCTCTTCTCTGGGGTTGGCAAAAGTTTAAGGGTAAGCTGTCCAGATGGATTCCATAAGAATGGACGTGGTGCGTTGAACACTAAGGCCTCTCCACTCGACGTAATCAGGATTTAGACTCAAACAAACCCAACTAAGACCCGAGGACACCTTCTGCTCGGAGGGCACAATCCAGCATTTCTTACAAAGTCTTACAACGGATGTGAGCTTAACAACCCTCGTGCCATGCCCAAGCCCTTACCTTCGCCCTATACCGAAAGATATTAGTTCATTGATCAACTACCACTTGATCCCCTAGGTAAAGGAATTTCTCTAAGGTGCCAAAGAGTCCCCTCCTAATAAGTAGGGCTTTGCTGGTCTTGCAAGCATTCGTCTACGTTTGCTCGCAAAACTGCTAAGGTTAAGATAGCCAATCCCGTTTTGTTTCAGCAGAAACGAAGAAATTTCGAACAGTGTATTATAGTCGACGGGCCTCTAGCGACGATCGGACCCAGATAATCAATGTATTCATCGTGCCCCCCCTGGTTCGGTGAAAGAATTTAGATTTCCCGATGAGGTAGCCTGCTGGGACTTTGCTATAAAAGGGATTAGCGGCTTAATGCATGGATTTGAGCTGTGAAAGGCCTTGTAAGTGCCTTGCTCATGCCTTCCCGCCATACTATGTCAAAGAGCAAAAAATGCACTCAATGAAGGCCACGATCGATAGTAGGGGTTTCTGTCTCAATTAACAAGCCCAGGGATCACAGACGAGATCTAACCTAGTGGTTTCGCTTTAATTCATTAACTATACGAAGATCTTATTTCTTACCTACTAGATCGATTGAAAGAAGCCTTCGGGTTATAGTCAACTCATAAAATACTCTCCTAAGGAGATATTCTTTCTATCCATAAACAGAAATGGGGAGAGATTCCTGCTTGCCTACTTCGCGGATCGAAGGGAGAAGACCTATTAAAAAAAAACAGACAAGAGAAGAGATCAAGATGACTACCAAATTCATACCAGAATCCTTGATTGTACTAGCTTAAAATCAAGACCACAATGAGAGACATTCGATCCCAGAATTAGCTCTATCCCACCTCCAATGAGATGTTTTAAGCATATGGGTTAGTGGCAGTTGAATGAAACTAGAAAGAGTGGCAGTTAGATCCTTGAAGGGAAAGGACTTGGCTTCATCTCCCACACCGGTTAGCAACCGAGATAAGAGTGAAACTAAAGTGGGAAGGAGATGAGGATCCGGATTCTATATTCCATTTTTTTCTTTTTAGTTTGAGTGAACACCCGGTAGCCAATCGATCAGGACTAGGAGCTGCACCAAGACGGATTAGTTCGCCTTCGGGTTCTTAAGAAGAAAAAGAAGATCCCGGAGTTCTCTTTCTAGGTTGAGGAGATTGCTTTTACTTTCTTGTTAAACCTACCCGAAAGAGAGTGAGTGGTGGATTCAGAGAAAAGCTATTCTTCTTAGCAGTTTCACAAGTGAATGGAATGATTCTTCCCCTGAGGGTGACTTCACTACCTGGATTCTCATCTCTTGAACTCGTTCTGACAGCTAGTTTAATGGCACCGGCATCTCATCTAGTCTAGATCGATTCCCTAAGAGCTTCTTCTCTAGCAGGCAATTTGGCCCATTTTATCTTTCCTGGTAATAAGGAAAGGCCTTTCCCTATCACGACCGCCTTCCTTTATTCGGAATTCATTCGTCTCAAAAGAAAGAGCTAGCGAACCACACCAATTCCATTCCAATTATCTCTGATAGAGCAGGATAGCTGCCATCAACCCTTTAGAGCGAGGGCCCTCCGAGACCAATGCAGAAGGAATAAGAGCCTTTATGCCTTGAGCCTTGAGCGAAATCATTGACCTTGCGCCTGGTTTGATTAGGACATTGCCGCATTTCATCTCAAAGAGGATCTAACTCTTTCTTTCCGGCTTAGCCGAACTACTTGGCTCGGATCAATTCACTCTTTCTTTATCGCAAGCAAATAGCCAAAGAGCTGATGAAAGAGCACCGTCTTCTCTTATTCCTGAAAACATCTTCAGAGCAGTTATTAAAAAAAGACTAGCATCTCTAACAGGAAAAGCAAGCAAAGACCTCCCCTTTGGTTTGGTGGCCTCCTTCCTTGATAAGAGTGAAAGCAGAATCAGAATCAGACTCTTGGACGTGGGATCTTGCCTAAATAAATTTCCATTGAGCGGGGTAAGTCTAAAAAAGCATTTCACCGGCACTCAGCCCTTCCCCCCTTACTCCAAGAGTCGAAACAGCCTCTATTCCTTCAACAGCAGTTAGGCCTTTTTCTAATCCTACAGCCCTTCTCCCAAGAGTTTCAGAAAAGGCTACCGACTTGGCCTACTTTGACTACGCTATTCTTCTCATTTCGAAAGAAGAAAAAGTAGCCCCGCCGATGACAACAGATTCAATAGCTGGGGATCTTGCTAAGAATGAAACTCCTAACCTTAAATCATAGAACCGGGGATGATTTCCAAGAATCCGAAGTTGGAACGGGGAAAAAAATCCCCAGTGGGTAGGGAAGCTGCCCATCCGTTATAGTTGCTTCAGAAAGATAAATTGGAAGGTTGGGCGATCTCCTATCCTGTCCGGTGGTTGTGGCAAGCGAATCTATTGAGAGATATATTGAGCCAGTAAGCGGGATTGACTTGCCGAATAGTGATATGATGTCACGAAAAACGGCTGCTCATTTCGTATCTTGAAGAAAGTCAAGCAGGAATAGATGGCCTGCCCCTAGCTCTAACTAATATCTCTACTTTGATAGCATAGGAGTGCTTTCATTCCCTGCCACCCGCTTCTATAACTGGCTATTCCTTATCGGCATTTCAAGACAAAATCTTTCATGATCCATCCCGGAATTGGATATAGAATAGTTGGGATATTTAACAGGGAGGGAACAGAAGGGGATGACATCAGAAGTAGGATCGTCGAACGGTCTTCTGGCTCCGTGGCTCCTGACCTTGGAAGATGGGATTCCGAGACCTGGACCCTTTTTTATAACTTCCGCTCATTGCATACCTTACTCCACTACTGTACAGCATTTCCCCCTGCAGTTTGAGCAGCAAATGGTGTCCCTCTTCTTGTACCCCCTCTTCCACAAGTACCGGCGGAGGCCCAATAAACCACCCGACCCCTTACATCTGTAACAGTCACAATGGTATTGTTGAAGCTTGCTTGAACATGAATAAGTCCTTTTGGTATTCTACGTGCACTCTTGCGTGAACCAAGACGTCCATTCTTACGTGAACCAGTTTCTTTTTTTTCTTTCATTCCGGGGAAAACCTCCTTGAAGTCTCAACTAATGGGGGAGGAGTGAGATTATACAACCCGCCCTTTCTCTTTTTTCACAAATAGTCAATTTAGGATCTAATTCGCAGAAGGATTACCATATATAACACAAAATTGATCCGCCGATTCCTTCGAATCTAGCCTCCCGGTCTGTCATTATACCTCGAGAAGTCTAAATAATTACAATCCCCATCCCGCCTAAAATTTGAAGAATTCGTTGATAGTTAGAATAGATTCGTAGACCAGGTCGACTGATCCGTTTTCAATTTTGAAAAGTTCTGTTAGATTCTTAGTAGCAATCGGTGACCTTTTTTTCTTTTACTTCACAGAGCTTTTCGTCTCCTTGATAGCTGGAAGTTCTCCAAAAGTATGAAAAGCTGGAGGACTTTGTACCATCCATTCCGGTGTGGTTGGATTCTGTTCAACAGCCCAAGGACTTGGAGCGCATCTTTTGTTGTTTCCACTGCTTGAAGTGATTGTTACGACCATGAAGAAACGACAAATCCCAACTATAGATATATAAGAGCTAGAACTGCTAAGGGCATTTCATCTAGCGTAAGCATCTGGATAATCTGGAATGCGACGTGGCATACCCGAAAGCCCTAAGAAATGCATGGGAAAGAAGGTTGGATTAACCCCGAAAAAAGTGATCCAAAAATGGATTTGACCTAAAGTTTCAGGATATGTTCGACCAAAGATTTTACCTACCCAATAGTGAAATTCTGCAAATAAAGCAAAAACGGCTCCCATAGAAAGTACATAATGGAAATGTGCAACCACATAATAAGTATCATGTAGAGCAATGTCTAGCCCAGAATTTGCCGGAACGATTCCAGTGAGTCCCCCTATGGTGAACAAAAATATGGACCGTACAGCAAATAACATGGGTGTTTGTATTGTATCGAACCCCCCCCCCCCCCCCCCCACATGGTAGCGATCCAACTAAAGATTTTGATTCCAGTGGGGACAGCTATGATCATGGTAGCTGCGGTGAAGTAGGCACGGGTATCAACGTCTAAGCCCACAGTAAACATATGATGAGCCCAAACAAGAGATCCAGGAACACCTATACTGATCATGGCATAAACCATGCCTAGATACCCGAAGACCGGTTTTCCCAAAAAAGTAGAAACGATATGACTTATGATACCGGATCCAGGCAGAATGGGAATATACACCTCTGGATGACCGAAGAACCGAAAGAGATGCTGGTATAATATGGGGTCTCCCCCTCCAGTGGGATCAGAAAAGGTTGTATTAAGGTTTCGATCGGTTAATAACATGGTAATTACCCCTGCCAGTATCGGAAGTGATAATAAAAGTGGGAATACTGTCACTAGAACGGACCACACAAATAGGGGTGATCTATGCATAGTCATTCCAGGTCCACGCATGTTGGAGATAGTTGTTATAAAATTGATAGAACCTAAAATGGATGAAATACCAGATAGATGAGGACTAGAAATTGCTGAATCAACTGCTCCTCCAGAATGGCTGGTAATACCACTTAAGGGTGGATAGACCGTCCACCCGGTGCCACTACCCACTTCTACTAAGGCTGGGCTTAATAGGAGCAAGAGACTTGGTGGCAACAACCAGAATGAAATATTATTTAATCGTGGAAATGCCATGTCACGTGCACCTATCAGAATCGGAACAGACCAATTACCAGATCCACCTATCATCGCCGGCATAACCATAAAAAATATCATTAAAAAAGCGTGAGCCGTTATTAAAACATTATAAAGTTGATGATTCCCACCAAGAATTTGATCGCCGGGTCGTGCTAATTCCATACGAATCAGTACTGAGAAGCATGTGCCCATCACTCCGGCAATGGCACCAAAGATGAAATATAGAGTCCCTATATCCTTGTGGTTAGTGGAGAACAGCCATCGGACCGGATTTGTCGTAAAATTGAGATTCTTTCATTTTCTTCCTTATCAGAGAGGGCCCCTTGTTGAGCGGGGCTTCTTTTTGAAAAAGGGGGAGTGAGGGCTTTCCGGACCTTCCCCAACCGGAGGGCGGAAGATCACGAAAGGGAGACAGAGTCCTAACTAAATCATAAAACAAGCTACCATTCCATCTATCATATTAGTCGAGTCGATCCGATTCGTTCTTATCTATAGATAACGCAAGAGAGAACTTATGACCTCGCGGATGGAGAGGGATTCGAACCCCCGGTATTCCTATCAATACTTCGGTTTTCAAGACCGACTCTTTCAACCGCTCAGACATCCATCCCCTTTGCGCTTCGCCCGCCCTATCTATCCACGTGCTGGCAGGTAGGGCCTTATCTATGTGATTCGCTACGCTTGCTTGCGCCTATCGGTGGATTCTATTACCTGCCGGTTAGCGAAACTTTTCCGGTAGTACGAATCGCTACGCTTCGCTTCTTTCTATATGATAATATGCACCTTGGTTGCTGCGCTCCCTGCGGGTAATAGCAAGAGAGTGAAGAAGGAATGATCCTCCGAGTGATTGAGTCCGACTCAAGCGAGTGAGTGAAAGGCGTGGCAAGAGAGCGAGTTCTACTCGCGAACGATCAGCAAGTGAAGGACCGATCCTTTTGTTTTGCGCCACCAATTCTGTTGCAAGATTGGTACTTGGCGGCTCACGAGCAATATATAGACTAAGGTTGCCCATCACTCCCTCGCTAAGGCCCTTTCTATTCTCGTTCTAGTATAGCTCCTTCATAAGAACACGGAACGCCCAGCTTCGCAGAGCAGCTCTCTCCCCAGACCAGAGCATAGTGTGGAATCTGGGTCGTTTCATCGAGCACCATTTCTTTTAGATAGAAAGGTATTCTGACTTTATTGGATCAAATAAGAACCTAAGCCTTCTACTAGTTTGGACAGACTAAGCTCTATTTCATAGATTGGACTCTTTTACTGTGATTCGCCCCTACTAGTAAGAAGCTGTTCGTTCCCTGGATCCACGTGTTCCTAGTCGGGCCTAAATGGATGAATGAAGAAGCGCGCCCGGGTAGACTTCAAGAGCTCTTTCTCTGCGTATCCTCCTACTTCTTATTCTGGGGGTCATAGAAAGATACGAACCGCCTACTCTTTCAAGCCCTACCATTAGATTGAATAAAATGAAAGCTGCTTGCCCTCAGTAATAAAAAACAACAATCCCTCCCCTTCTGTTACCTACTTTTACTCATATCTTTGCGGTATACCTCATTACAAGACAAGCACAGGAAAGGATATTCAATCAAAACCGGGCTATCACCCTATCTAAGCAGGTTTCCCCTCTCCTCTACGGAAATCATATTTTAATCTATTTAAGTTCCTGTGTCTATCGCTATCGTCCTATTTTCTCTCAATTGCCTATCCTTTATAGATGAGGGGGAGTACCTTAGCAGTAGCTTCCAACAACTTAAGATTGACCTCCTCAAGTGCCAGATATGAATGTTTTATTAATTTCATACGGGACTACTTACTTACCTAAAGTGAACTTTTGGCTTACCTAAAAAGTGGACTGAAGGAACTGACCTAAGCATAGCTCTCTCAAATAAAAATGCCTTTCATTTCTCTTTTAAGACCTTTGTCCTACTTCTAGTCTCAGTCCTCTAGCCTATCGAAAGTCATCTTTTTATTAACATTAACCAACAACACATGCACTTTGTTGGCACTAAAAAAAAGGTTATTCAATCCACTAGTGCAACTGAAGGAATTACCTCTTCTGAACCGGAATAAGAAAGAGCTCATAACCACTACTTGTGAACAACTCTCCTCAACTGAAGGCGCACCTACTGTTACTAGAAGTCTAGTCTCTCTCAGGTCCAGTTTCGATCTCGAGCTACAACATAGGCGGGAAAAGAGATATTCAGAAAAGCCGATTTCCTATCCTGTCTTAAGAACCTGACTCAAAAGAGAAAAGAAGACCGGACTAAAAGAGATCTCACTTTCGACGATTGAACTCCACTTTCATATCAGGCTTGCACTGGAATTCACTTTCAGGAATCCTTACTCCTGGCTCATATTCACATAGGCCACTCATAAGAATCAGACGTTCAACTCCCTCAAACATGTGTAATTGAGAGAGTCAGAATATCAGTGCCTTGGGTAAATGTCTACCTTCGGGAGAATCTTACCGAACGACTTTAAAACCTGTCCTCTTCGCTTCCCAAGAGATTGGATTTAGGTAAAAGGGCCTTGTCGGCCACCGCTTTTATTTTCATTCATTTTTCCTATTAAAAAAAAAAAGAAAAGACCCCCGCTCGAACTAACTTTCAACGCTCGAACTCCAGAACGAAACTCAAGTCATTGCTCATTCCCGCTCATGCTTGCTATAACAATTCCCTTGCCTACTAGACTTGTCTAAGAAAAGATGCACGAGCCACTCTTTCTCTTATATACGGTATTTTAAGATAGTGATTTGAATGCCTATCCCCTGCCTATGCTAAGCCTTTACTACCTACCCCTACCTGTCCGCCTTGAACTACTGCGTCTGCGCATACCTTTTCTTGCTCCATCCAGAAGGTAGCTTGAACTGGCATTGTACAGATAGATAGCCAGTAGAAAGAACTATTCCCAAGCTGGAGAGGTGGGAGAGGAGAGAAATTGAAGTGGATCTCCTATCTATATTCGACAGCTTGAAGAGGGCGGATTTAGAAAGCAAAATTTTCATTGAAAGCGATTGTGCCTACCACAGTCAAGTTCGGTATTTACTAGCAAGGAAAAGGGTAGGATCTACCAAGACGGGTGGCATGTGAACCGCTTTGGAGTGAATCGGTTAAGAACCGCAGATGGCACATCGAATCCCCGCAGCCACTTTGCTGAGTTGATAGATAGATAGATGAACTAGCCCGAGGACCAAAGGAGAGTACTTCTTTTGCCATTGGAAGCTGTTGTCAGTAGGCATTCTTTGCGCCAGAAAGAGAGATTGTATTGTAGCTTAACTTCTTAAACAAAGCCGGCTCCAGTTCTATTCCGAATAGGGCAAGAAAGCGACTTGCCGCCTCAGTCACGAAGGAATACCGAAGAGCCTAAAGAGGGTGTTAGAATGCAGCTAGATAGAGAACTATAAGATAAGAGGGATTCCATGGGTGAGAAGGCTGACATGAAGGCTCTCATTCCAAACTGGTAAAGCGCAAGGGGCAAGCAGTTGACTCTTTCACTCGGACTCACTAGCAACTCCAGGAGCGACCCCTCATCATCTTACGATGAAAAGCAGGTTTATTCCGTGGCAAACCACAACGAGTAAGCGAGATAGGGTGAGGTAAAGCCTCAGACCGGTCAAAGGAGCCTCCGTAAAACCTCATCAGACAGGTAGCGGAAGCTGATAGAAAGGGGCGATGAGCTCAGTAGAGGAGAAGCCGTCCTGATGAAATAGAAAGCCCTAGCTATGAGTGACTCAAATCTAGCCGTGATGCGCGAGGGCCAATATTCAAATGAAAGCAAGGGGCTGATTGCCCTCATGGGGAAGGGATGAATACGAGCAGTCGGAAGAGCAGCTCTCTCAGAAGCAACCAATCCAAGAATTGATGGATTTGGTAGAGTGCCAGTCACAACACCAGAACCAAGTTAGGTGAGCTTGAAGGCATCGGTTGAAGCCCTTAGTTGCAAGGTCTTTGACTGTGCCCAAGAAAGGGATGGATAATAGATCTTAGATAGTTCCCACTTCCACTTAACAAAGGAAAGATATCACACACTACACAAGACAATCATGTGCAAGCTGCTTGAGTTGAATCAGCCTCAATTCCTCTCTCACTCACGATGAAAGCTAAGAGCTTGCTCGAAGACAGCCTTTACTTTATAGTTATAATCTATCCTATCCTATCCTTTAGGCGGGGATAGGTTCATAGGAGGACTTGGTTACATAGGAAGGAAAGGCTTAAACTAGAAGGGATAAGAAAAGGAATTTGTGCAACACTATGATTGGTCAAACTTCAGCTATAAGACTTTATTATTATAGAAATGGGTTTTTGATTTGGATACTGGAACATTATGTAACAACCCGAAGTTTTCCATCGTCGAAAACTTGTTCTACCCGTAAGATTTCGCCGTTAGTCGACCCGTTTTGTTCTCGCTTCGGGTTAATTAACTAAATTTATACATTTATTATAATTTAATGAGTGTTCAAATCCCTTGAAACTCATAAAATTAACCCAAAAGTATTCATTTCAAAAAGTTAGAAACATTCCCGCCGGGTGACGGTAACTTAATCGGGTGCGACCTAAAGCCCCGTTTAATGCCGGTATCGGGTAGAATTCCACCGCGTCCAAGTTTTGGGAACTATATAAACGTGTTAAACCTTTCATTTGAAGCTTTTTCCTTCTCTCTCTACTCTCTCTCTAACCTCTCTCCTAAATCCAAGTTTAAAGGTCCAAATCATCAATTTTAAGCTCCAAATCTTTGAGGTGCTTCCCATAGCTTGTTATGTAACATTCCTAGCCTTCAAATTCGAGTTCAAAGCATGAAATATGACCATAATCATGAGTTTAAGGCCATGGAACCATCCTAGGCCGTAAACTCATATATCATGGGTTTTGGAGCTCAAAAACCCTTCCTAAGCACAATTGGACCTTAGATATGGCTAGATGGCTTTATGAATTGGACTTATAACATTTTAAACTTGGATTTTGAGTCATTTGAAGGAGTTTACAGCCAAGGATCATTCTTGGGCCGTAAACTCATTAAACTAGGGGTTTCATGCCCTTAAACCCTTCCAAATCACTCATATGCCTTAGTTATGAATTATAGAACATAGATCTTTGCATTTGGACACTTGAAACATGATTTTTGGGAGACTTACATGAGTTTACAGCCAAGGCTTGTTTTTGGGCCGTAAACTCCATGAAACATGGTGCAAATCCATTTCTAAGGTGTTTGAAAGCCATCAAACACCACCAAAAGCCTTGGAATAAATCAAAGGACCAACCAAAAATAGTTTTAAGGCTTCACAAACAACAAAACCCCACATTTTAGAGTTTACGGCCATAGAACATGTCTCATGGCCGTAAACTCATAAAAAGGTGTCAAATGGTGCCTTAAACTCATTTCTAGGCATGTGGGAATTTTTAGAATCACATGTGATTGATTTTAACACCTTAAAAACACTAAATCTTAGAGATTTGAGAGTTTACGGCCAAAGACCCCATGCCTAGGCCGTAAACTCCCTTATGTATTGTAAATGATGTTTTTAATTCAATCCAAGCCTTAAGAAAAAATATTCCAAGCATTTCCAAGTGTCCATATCCATTTATGACCCAAATTTGCACCATAAACCACCCACCATGAGTTTACGGCCGTAAACTCATGGGGAATGGGTGTTTTGGACCAAAAACTCTTGTATGAGTTTATTCATGGTGAGTAAACTCAAGTCCCAAGTCCCTCGCTTCAATTCTCGTCCTTAAACGCCACCCGGGTCCCTCCAAACACTCATAATGGAGTGTTTCCGCGATTGAAAGTAATGGTCCTTATCAAATAATCAATCTAGGTCCTAATTAGATACAAATGTGTGTCTTTACATTATAATTAGGAGCCTTGCGTGTTTACAAGTCCCGGACCAACACTCAGCATCCGAATTCGCCATATTTCTCGTCCGGTGAGTTCATACCCCTACACTTTTTCAACTGTTTTCACTGTTTTCAGGGGGGAATACAAGCAAAAGTACAAGGAAAACTTGTACTCAAACTTATTGTTTTTAGTTTAATCGTTTTCATTCTGTATGTTCTAATATCAATAACTGTGTTTATCAAATAGTTCGAATTACGAATTTAGTTTTCAAACGAATCATAGATATCTCGATGAAATGCTCTAATCTAAACTATGTTTCATAATCTACGAATAACTTACTAATCCCCAATGATAACTAATTACGAAAACAAAAACGAATACGAAGCTATAACTAGGAACAGAACAAATAACACATTTATAATTAGAAACAGAACGAATACGAATACGAATACGACTGCGAATACGAATACGAATACGAATACGACTGCGAATAGTATTAGGAGTAGAATTAGGGATAGGAATGCGACTACGAATACGAATACGAATACGACTGCGAATACAAATATGAATACGAATACGACTGCGAATAGTATAAGGAGTAGGATTAGGAATAGGAGTGCGACTACGAACACGAATACGAATACGACTGCGAATACGAATACGAATACGAATAGTAATAAGAGTAGGAATAAGGAAACGAATACAGTAACGAATATGAATACGAACACGAATAAGTACAATCATAATTAATTAAAAATAAGAACATGAGTATGAAGATGTGAATCTAAGTGCATTCCGAAATATTACCATTAGGATATCAGCATAACTAGTTAATACAATAGGTACGAATGGAAATAAATCAGTATATCGAAGTTCAATAACTAACCTTTACTTTTAGGAAAGTACGGGACTTTCCTGGGGAAAACAAAACATTACCCAATCACGCGTATATCTTTTACCTCTTTAACATCTTTCACATTAGAAACCAACATGCAGGAAAGCATGGGGCTTTCCTGGGTAACACTTATATAACTAGAAAGAGTAGCAAACCGAATAACATTACATATTTCACAACTAGTAATGTACAATCAGGAAAGTATGGGACTTTCCTGGAATCATAGTTAATCATAACAAGAACCGTGTAACCTAACAATAAATCGACTTTCTTTTTTAAGAAAATATGGGATTTTCTTGGATAACAACTTTTCAATAAACAAAAGGAAACTCGTACATTTTCACAAAACGAACATCTTATGAACTCACCAGCTTTATGCTGATTTTCAAACTGCTTGTATTCTCAGGTCCACATTAGACAGGTACCTAGCAAATCTTTTGGAGAAGACGGAGCGTACAGAAGACTCGTCTCTACTTTTGTTCATATATACTATGTATTACGAATGTACACCTTTACTTTTGAACAAATGTAAACTTTGATATGTAATGTAATGGTTGTTTACTTTGCTTACTATGTACATTGGATTTGATACTCAACTTGGAGTCAACCCCGGAGACGTTTCCGCCTTCGGTTTTCGGGGTGTGACACATTATAACAACAACTATTAGAAAATGTTATGTTATATTAGGATATATTCATCACATTAATACTTGTTGTGTTCTATATTAACATGTTTAATCCATGAATAATGTTATTATTCTAAACTTTTTTTATTTACATTCACGCCTTTTGGAAAGAGCTGCTAAATTAAGTTCTCTTTTAGGTGAAGGAAGTATGACCGCTTTACGAATAGTGGAAACCCAATCGGGAGATGTTTCGGCTTATATTCCTACTAATGTCATTTCGATTACTGATGGACAAATATTCTTATCTGCTGATCTATTCAATGCTGGAATCCGACCCGCTATTAATGTGGGGATCTCTGTTTCCAGAGTGGGGTCTGCAGCTCAAATTAAAGCTATGAAACAAGTAGCCGGTAAATTAAAATTGGAACTGGCACAATTCGCAGAATTAGAAGCTTTTGCACAATTTGCTTCTGATCTCGATAAAGCTACTCAGAATCAATTGGCAAGAGGTCAACGCTTACGTGAATTGCTTAAACAATCCCAATCCGCCCCTCTCGGGGTAGAAGAACAGGTACTGACTATTTATACCGGAACAAATGGTTATCTTGATTCATTAGAAATTGGACAGGTAAGGAAATTTCTTGTTGAGTTACGTACTTACTTAAAAACCAATAAACCGCAGTTTCAAGAAATAATATCTTCTACCAAGACATTCACCGAGGAAGCAGAAGTCATTTTGAAAGAAGCTATTAAGGAACAGAGGGAACGTTTTATACTTCAGGAACAAGCAGCCTAAACAAATTGATCACCCTTTTCAATAATTTTTTAAATAAAATAAAAAGGGTACTCAAGCGTTTCGGAGTCAAATCATTCAAAATTTATTTTTTGATATCTACAAATTGTTTACATGTTTAATGAGATGGGTCATCAACCACCTCTCACTGGAATCTGTGAGTTTTGAAAGTCTACTTAGCCCTATGTTTGGATTTTCTTGTTTGGTATTTTCTATGATTCATGAATGGCCGTAGTACAATGATTGATAAAGCAAAGTTAGAGGTGTATGCAATGATAGCATGTCTTTACTATGATCTGAATGTTGATTATGTCACTCAGTTGTGGGAAGAATTTGGAACAGGAATTTCTCACAAAAATTTCAGGAATGGTGTATCTTGTGAGAGATACTGGAGTCTAGTTCTTCAAGATGTTTATGAGAAAGATGGACTTTTGGATCCATCGGAGAATGCAAAGGCGGAATTTTCAATGTATTAGACTCCAAAACAGGTTACTGATGATCCTGTTCTCTTTCTTAGTGTAGCTCGAATTCCTAATGCTATGTTACGAAAAATTGATCCCGCCAATCTGATCCTTGTTCAATATTTGACAACTATTAACCTAAATGTTCAAGTTGGTATGTTATTGCCAAATGGGGATGAAGGCACATTGAAGTTTCCTAAAGCTTCTTAAACAACAAAGAAGACTGAATAACCGCAATCTGTTCCTGAGCAAGTGGAGAAAGAGGTTACAAAACCTTTTCATGAGAATGTTGAAAAAGAAGTTTCTACAGAGTTTGTTCCATCAAGGACAGGTATTTTCAAAAGTACAAAGAAGCCTGCTCATCAACCTCGTCGTTCTCCTAAAAGACCGATCATTAAAGAAATTCCCGTTGAGCCCTTTTCTTCACCTAAATAGGTATTTGTGTTGAAGGGGATAATGAAAATACGTAAACCCCAACTTAACAAGAGGGGTGTGTGTATTCGTGATATTCCTGTTCCGTATCACTTGCATCAAAGAAATGCAAAGCTCACGAAGTGGTCAACAAGATCAAGAAGAAGAAGAGACAACTAGCTGATCAACTTAACGAAGTTGTCGTTGAAGTTGATCTTGATAATGGAAGTGAAAGGACACATGATCATTATGAAGATGCGGGATTTGGATTTGAGACACCTCAAAAGGGACTCTCCAGTTAAGTCAACTTTCAAGGATACTTGGAGTCTTGGTGTCCATGTACACGTATCTCATATGGATACAACCACCAATTTGAGTGAATCTTCATCTACTACCATCCCTACGAAAGCAGTTGTCATACCACCCAAGATGTTCGGTTCACTTCCTAATTCTAGCAAAAGTTCCATGAGACTACATTTTAGCACAACTTTTCACCCGCAGACTGACAGTCGGAGTGGGCGGCCCATCCAGACCCTTAAAGATATGTTGCGGGCCTGTGTTATTGATTTTGGTGGGAGTTGGGATTCCTACCTACCTCGTGCGGAGTTATCCTGCAACAACAATTATCATTCAAGAATTGGTGCCCCACCTTTTGAGATCTTGTATGGTCGGAGATGTTGTATCCCATTATGTTGGAACGATGCTGAAGAGAGTGATGACGATAAAGAGACGATTGCAGATCTCTTAAAGAAGCAAGGTTGTGATAAAGATGCTGACATGAGCGCTCGTGTTGCTAGAGAGGCTGAGGCAACTGAACGAAAAATGAAAGAGGCTCATGACCTTCTTGAGATTAGGAAAACTCTTTTTCCTCCGTGGACTCTTGAGAAGATTTCGAAGGAAGCGATTGAAACTCCCAGCATTTTGTGGCTTGAACCAGTGATCTCATTGATCGTATCAATTCTGTCGATTCACAGTTTAACATGCCACTGACCCGAAAGACCTTTATCTTTCATGCCTTTGATAACGTTGTAGATATCCCTCATCCTCATCCAAAGGTTGATAGGGAACTTGTCGAATTCTATCTGAAGGCTGCTCAACCACAGTATCAAACCTGGAACGCTCAGAAGATAGTCAACGTTCGAGTCCTCAAGCCGTTTCGAGAGGGGAACTTCACGAATGTTCGGTTCAAGGTGCTGAGGGGTTCTGCTAAGACCGAGCATGCGTTATCGCTTGCTGATCTTCCCAATCTGAATCCACATGATTGGATAATTTTGCACAACGTCTTCATCACAAACGAAGCTGAGTATTGTCTGATTATTGATCATTTCAAGAGGATGCTTGTTTGCTACATCATGGAAGTTGCCAAGATGGATCAAGAGATCGCCAGCATCTTCAAGAAAAAGCCCACTATCTCTCCCGTTAGCTCAGCCAGTGATTTGAACATGATGCAGATGGGAAAGATTGACCCGAAAAGAAATTATGTCATGTTTACAAGGAACGAAGGCCAAAAAGGCTTGTTCGCTTTGGCAGACAAACATCTTTACACCACTGCATGCCTGGAACATGTTCTGGGAATCATTCATCGTTGCAAGCAGAATTCAGCAGACGACAAGAAGTACTTCGATGACATGATCCAGTGGTATATTCGCTTCAGACAGACTATCCTCGCTCTTATCCCACATCTGTTTGAAACCACTAAGAAAGTTCCTGCAGCTGGACCCAGCAAGAAGAAGTGATAGTCTCGCTCCAATTGACGCAAAGGGGGAGATTGTTAGGTCCAGAAGGTGTTGCGTCTTGGGCTTGATATTTAGTCCATTTAGTCTCCGGTATGGGCCTGTCCATCCGTGAGTTATTTTATAGGGTTTTGTATTTATAGGTGCTTACATGAATCCTAGAAGTTACGTCTTTGAGAGATTAATTATGTCGATCTTTTTATTGTGATCTTTTGTAACCCTAATATCCTCTACAACGGAAGTTCTTCATCGAGCTCTGCTGAGGATTGAGTCAATTGAATCATTCGACATATTCAGATTCATTCTTGTGCTTTATATTACTGTTTTTGGCTTTCATGATCTACCTGTTATAAGATCTAAACGATCTAAGAGTTCTATAAACTCATCAGTGTTGTGATGATACTTGAGAAAAATATGGGTGGGTGTGGAAGGTAGTATGGGCCCGTACTAGTGAAAGCACAAGACCCATACACGTAGCAAGGGTTGTGAGAATTTGTCTCCCAATATGATGTCAATTATCTGACGTCTTGGTTATATTTTTCAGTATGGTGGTGACGAGACGTTTTGCAACTGGATCCGGTTTAGGGTAAGATCAGGATCAGGATTAGGAGACGGAAGGTCGGAGGTGCGGGTAGCACCTGAGCCCGTGGTACAGATAGGGACAGAGGAGTTGGATGCGAGAATTCAGGAGATTCTGCACGATAAGATTGATGTGGCGTTCCAAGCGCAGGTGCCATAGATGTTTGGGTTGATTAAGACCGCGATGGTTGAGTACTTTGATGAGCGGTATGCAGCTCTAGCAGAGACAGCTACCGCATCAGCTACATCGATTGTAACTGTAGCAGCGGTTGGAGGAGGATCCGTCAGGGATTTCCAGTATCGGGACTTCGATAACACGAAGCCCCCGATGTTTGATGGTACGTAGGATGCGATCAGGTCTATGAGGTGGTTATCTGATGTGGAGGGCTGTTTGTTCACGTGCTCATGCCCTGTTGACCAGAAGGTCAGGTGTGCCATGAACTTGTTGAGGCATGGGGCGAAGGATTGGTGGAGATTGACGATAGGGTCGTACACTGATGATCAGCGAGCTGCTGTTACTTGGGAGTAGTTTCGGGATATGTTCTACACCCGCTACGTTCCACGCGTTAAGTGAGAGCGGCTTTCTCAGGAGTTTTTGACATTGAGGCAGGACGGCGAGTCAGTGATGGAGATCACTCATATGTTCACGGATGGGGATATGTTTTGCTCGGAGTTTGCTTCAAAGCAGTCTCAGATGACTTGTTATTTGAGTATGCTTTGTGGCTATGCAACGTTGTGAGACTCTTTTGGATCTTCAGGAAGTCGCGAGACGGCGTGAGTTACAGATAGAGTTGCAGTTGAGGGAGCAACGTCAGGTTCCGGCACAATCTAAGCCGGCACCTAAGCGGTCAAAGACCACTGATACTCAGACCCGGGGTCAGCAGAGCCGCACTTGTGGAAAGTGTGGAAGGGGTAATTCTGGGGTTTGTCGAGCAGGAGGTGGTTGCCACAAATGTGGCAAGGAGGAGCACTATTCTAGGGATTGTCGCCAGTCCGCCCCTCCAGCAGATATGCGGATTTGTTACCATTGTCATCACGTTGGTCACGTGAAGACCAACTGTCCACAGCTCGTTGCCAAGCCGGCACAGGGATCCACATCGGCTACTTTGACGATTAGGGATGGGAGGCCAATCAAGGTGGAGCCTCCGAAGGCTTAGGGACGCGCCTTCTAGCTTACGACCGAGGAGGCCAAGGCAGCATCAGATGTGGTTGTTGGTATGTTTTTATTTTCTACCTCAGTTATTATATATGTGGTATGTTTATCAATTGCACCTATGGTTAGGTACGTTTATAGTAAACTCGTTTCCTACTTTGGTTCTATTTTACTCGGGGGGCGAGTCGGTCGTTTGTATCTCAGGCTTTCAGTAGGGAATTCAGGGTATCGGTAGTTGAGCTTGAGTGTCCATTGCGAGTTTCGATCGCCAACGAACATGGGGTTTCTGCTTCTTCGGTCTACCAGGGATGCGAGCTGGAGATTTTCAGAAGGAAGGTAAAGGAAAGTCAGTCAAAAGCTCGAGTAAGAACGAGAGGAAGAAGAAGCAGGTCGAGCTCAATTTATTCTTTACAGGGAAGTAAGAACGAGAGGAAGAAGAAGCAGTCGAGCTCAATTTATTCTTATTTTTCATTCTCTTTTTTTCTTTGGCCCTTATTTCTTCTTATATCTCTTTTCCGACTAACGCAAACATGCTACCGTTAACCATGCTACCACAGAGAAAGTAAAGCTGGCTCTTCCAGCTCTCGTATCCGAGGAAAGCTAACTTCATTCCTAAGCGTCTTCTTTTCTTGGTGTGATCGTATCAGCGTACGAATCCGGAGTGATGGCATAGAAGGAGCTGCAATTGAATCAAAGAAGAAGTTGTTGTGCTAGAATCCACTGTTACAGAATAGGCATCTATAGAATCAGCTCGGTCCTTTCTTCCGTTATGCCTTTAATAGCTATCCGATGATCCTGTAACTACCGCAGCCGAAGGGCTTTCCCTCTTTCGCCTATATCGAATTCTGCTACTGCTTCTTCGACTCAAAGAACTGACATCTATCCTTTATCTTTCTCCTATGATTCCCAATATCCGTGGGATTTCCTCTAAAGCCTTTCTCTTTAGTGACTCAAACAAAGAACCTTAGCGGATGGATGAAAGAAGTAACTGAAAGCAAGGATAATATCTTCTTTATCCCATCTAGGTATAGGGATAGATTGAATATTCCAGCGGTTGGTTGAAAAGATATACAATAATAAGAGACTGATTGATATAGCATCTCACTAACTTAATCTCATGACTTTAGAATATCACTTTGTGAAAGTGCTCTCGATATGCCACCAAGAAGCCATTAGTGCAAGCTGGTATTTAGCTCGCTCCTTAGATAAGCTATAGCTCCCTCTTTCTCAGTCAACCAAAAACAATGTAAAATGTATTAAATACCTATTCTTTGTTCTAATCAGCAAGCCGTATACAACAGCTTCGATAGCATCCTCTCCTCTTTATGCTCCAAATCCCTAGTTTAGAATGAAACGAATGAAGCGAAGAAAGGTGAAAGAGCTACAGAAGCAGGCAACAGAAGGAAGAGCTACAGAAGCAAGACTAAGAACTAGCTCGGCTTAAGGATTAGCTAGCTAGGAGTCTTTCTGTATATTCGAGACTTTATCCCTCGGTTCTAAGTGCAAGGCTTCCTTAGCTGCAGTAACCCTGCTATGCAGGAATTCTTACAGTTATCTCAAATCTAAGCTTGGAACGACGAACCGGGAACAAGCTTCCTTCGTTTTCGCTTACCTACTTAACCGTTAGTTGTTAAGGATTAGCAGCACCGTCTACTAGCTAGAGTTGTGAAACCTGAGAGAGCCGGCTGGGAACTCAAGACTAAGCTAGTAAGAAAGAGCTAGGATTAGTAGTTTGAGTTGGTTAGGCGGGATGGGATCGAAGAGACTGTACCGAGAACCGGCTAACTTCCATGAAAGCAGAGAGAGCTACTGAGCAACGGAGGACAGAGCGAGAAAGATCTTGAACTCTTAAGCTTCATCCCTGTATGCATATTCCTATACCAAAAGCAAGATAAGCGATGAATATTTACTGGATATAAGATAAGGAAAGTAGCTTGGACCGAGAGCAAAGAGAACTCCTCTAGTCGAAAAGAAAGAATCACTCACCTCACGAGGCTGGGTGGAATATAAGAGAAATTTCAAATCAAATACGAACGTATTCTTAAAAGAAAATTCCCAGGCATTGGTTATAGACAGGACAATCGAAGCTGAAAGGACAGACATAGATTGACCTACTACTAAGAACCGGACAGTCGAGAGACCGGAGAGATATTGGTTTAATCACTGACCAGACAGACAAGCATTTGTCAAAGCCCAGAAAGCCACCAACCATCGAAGCGTTAACCGTAAAGCCTGATGGGGAAGAATCCCTCTTCCGCTTAAACACAGAAACGAAAGTCAACAGTCCCAGAGCCTATTCTTTCAAAGAGCGCATTCCCCGCACCCTATTATCTAGCGGCTCTTTCTGTGCGTGGTTCTCTTTTATACTCTTGATCTGGGAAGCAGGCACTCTTCTGTAAACCTTCGAGAGGGTTCGTAGCCTTGCTAACGGTTTTCAACCTCACTCAGGGTGAATCTAAAAAAGTTTTTTTTAAGTGTCCATAAATCGTCTGTGAACAAATTCAAGAGAAGACAGATCCATAGGCAGCAAAAGAAGACTTTCGCTAAACAAGAGAGAGCTTCACAAGAGAAATAAGTCGATTCCTTATTTTCTTCTATTATAGGTAGCGTGCACAGGAAAGAGAGAAGAACAACAACAAGATATCAACAACCCCAAGGAAGTCAAGCTCAGAAGGCAAGAATTTTTCTATACTCCTCACTGGGATAGAAGGAATTTACCTGACATAAGCGAAAGAAGGAGTTGACTGGTATTACCGGATCACAGTCCTTAGCTATCTTCCAAACAGATCTCCTTTTTGCATTGCCTTTTCGATAGCACAAGTAAAGGTCTGGTGCCCATAACTGCTGCCATCTACACTTGGAGAAAGGGACCGGAAAGAGCCTATTCGAGAACAGTAAGAGCAGACAATGAATGTGCTTGCGTCCTCTTCTTTTACTATTATACTTGCCCATGGAACTGTGCACAACCGATTTGTAACAAGCAAGAAGAGCGGATACGTCGTTCTTTCTCTTTCAAAGAGCGCTCCCGATGGCTAATGTATTTACCTCTTAAAGCATTTCAACAGGCCTGTACAGATAAATGTATCTTTAACCACTTTATAGCCTTGGCAGATTTGCTTTCTTTCCCGCTTTCGATTGGGTTCAAAAGGACGATGGAAGCGAAAAGATCACACCGAAAAAGCCGGAATCGGTGTATTGCCTGGGGATGATAGCCTTGTTGATCGCAAGTGCTATCTTAGATCCATTTTGAAAGGTCGGTTTAGTAAGAAATTTTTTCAAGAGAAGGAAGTTTTAAGCAAGGAGACTCGTCGAAGAAAGGGTTGTGACTATATGGATGTATCGAAAGACGGATGAAATAGATTCTCATAGCCTATCCCTTGTCTTGTCTCCTGCCTACGTTCCAACCAGTAGTAAGCAGCTAACCTTCCTGCCCGTCCGGGGTTATCTCTGCTCGGTTCCGCAATCAATCCCAGATCCATCCATTTGAGGGGGTCAAATACTGCTCGGTCTAATGAATCCCTTGTTTAACAGCTCATGTAGTTGTGTAGACAACTCCTGCATCTCAGGAGGAGCCAACCAATACGATGCCTTGGCTATCTGAGCCGCACCAGGAACTAGGTAGATCCTGAACTCTACCTGTCGCTTCGAAGGTATTCCAGGAAGCTCCTCCGGGAACACATCAGCGTAGTCTCGCACCACTGGAACCTTGTTCACCATTACCTTACCCGCCTCCCGAGTATCCACAACATACGTGACATATCCCGCATAACCCTGCTGAAGGTAGCGCCTAGATCTCGCTGCTTAACATACTATGGGTCCACGTTGTGGCCTCTCGCTGTGGATCACCAACTCTCCTCCACTTGGGGTCCTGATTCGCACTAGCTTCTGTGCGCAATCTATCACCGCCCTATTAGGGCTCAACCAATCCATGCCTATAATCACCTTGTTCCCACGCAACGGAATGGGAACCAAATCCACCAAGTAGCGCTCCTCGAATAACCTTAGAACACATTCTCTGAATACCGCTGATGCCCATACCGATCGATCATTGGCGATCTCTACCTCTAAAGGTCAATCCAACATGCCTGAAGACTCAGTAAACTTCTTGCGAAGCGCAAGAGAAACAAACGATCGGGTGGCACCTGAGTCAAACAACACCTGAATAGGGATACCATTCACATGGAACGATCCTAAAGCATATACACAAAGCACATATCAATAACATAACATCATGAAAATGAAATAGAGGGAAAGAATCATACCCGTCACCACATTGGGTACGGTGCGTGCCTCCTCGGTAGTCAGCTGAAATGCCTGGCTCCTCACCACTGGAGCCTCTGCCTTGCCCTGCCGGCCATCAGTGATCCGCAGGGTCGCTGGAGCTGGCATCTTCACTGGCGCGGTTGCTGTCAACTGAAGGAAGTTGGCCTTCTTGTGGCCCCTCTGGTTGAAGTAAAAACACAGCAACTTAGACGTCTATATCACAGGTGCAGGGGCGGTACAATCCCTGCTGAAATGCCTCGTCTTACCGTACTTATAGTAACCTGACGATCCCAGTCTACATGTCCCCTCATGAGGCATGCCGCATTTCCTGTAGCGGCTCGGTCCTGACTGGCCTTTCGGCCTACCATTTGATCCCTTGGGCTTCTTCCCCAAATCCCCTCCTGTCTGTCCCTCCTCTATCTTCCTCTTCCGTATGTGCTCCAGATCTATCTCCCTCTCCCTCGCCCTAGCAATCATAGAGTCCAGGGTAGGGCAAGCTGAAAAACTAACATGCTCCTAAATATCAGCTCGTAGCATGTCATGATAGCGGGTCGTCTTCATATCCTCATCACCCGCGTACTGGGGCACCAACAACGCTCTCTCCCGCAACTTGGCAGTGATCTCCGCCACAGTCTCCGTCGTCTGCCTCATATCTAAAAACTCCTTGGCAAGCTGTTGAAGCTCGACAGCTGGTGCAAACTCTGCCCTTAACCTGGTCACAAAGTACGACTAGGTCATAGCCTCGACAGCCGAGGCTCCGAATGAGTCACCAACGGACTCCCACCAATCCCTAGCTCGATCTCGTAAACACCCTGCTACAAACCTCACCTTCGACTCCTTAGGGCAGAAGCTAGTCAACTGTACAGACTCAATGTCTGCAATCCATCGCCTGGTAGCTATGGGGTCCTTTGCCCCATGAAAATCCGGCACACCACTGCCCCTGAAGTCCTTAAAGGACAGTGTGAGAGATCCCGACTTGCTAGATGCCATGTCGCTCCTGAACGCCCTGAGGCGATCCTCCATCAACTTAACTATCCACTCCTTGATCGACCCGAAGATGATGGGGGTCGACTCAAGTATGCCTCTGGTGATCTCCGATGCGATGAACTCGCGTAGCCTCTTATCTACTGGCTCAGAACCTGATCCCGAACCCGATCCCTCTCCTGAACTGCCAACTATCGGCCTCGATCGTATTACCACCATTCTGTAATACATAAATAACACCCGTTAGTGATACTGATACTTCTTGAGGGATCACATCTACTACAAGTTCCCTGGTCTTATCTTGGTCTTCCTTGGTTCAGGTATGGATCCTCTGCTTTCAGTAGTACGGGCCCATACTACCTTCCACATCTATTTCTACCTTCTTCAAGGACTGCCTCGACTCCACAAGATCCCTTTCACTACTATTGATCACTACTATACTCATCCTAGGCTTGCCCTAGGGAAATCTATGACTCCACCCTACCCGGTCCTCAGCTGCTGAAGGCCTCCGTGTAATGCCACTTATCCATTACCTGAATACCATCACATGTGATGAGGCTCAGATAATCCTTCGAGTAACAGACTCATTCCTACAACAGTTAGACTCAAACAAGAGCTGCGCAATAGGGCCAAATCCAACACTCTAAGATTCTTCAACCCTGATCACATGTGACGTGACGTATTCACCTAATGGCTAACTCCCATCGCTCAGAGTCCCACGAAGCACAAAGCAAGCAGCATTCAGACAGAAGGGAATAGTCTCAATCAAATCCGTTCTCATAAGGAGAAATTGCACTAGCATACAAAGCTAAACTCGTACTATAAGGCATAACGTAAACAGGCTATCCTACTACTGTCTAATCAATACTAGCATGCAATTCATATAAGTTGTAACACATAAAGCAGGCACATAAGGCATGACTCCTAGATATTTAGTCCTATTCTAACATGATGTTCTACTAAAACTGATAAACATAACAAAAACTTGTATGGGTACTTTGGGGAATACTTACTTGAGCTCGGCCTATCGTGTACATCACACACTTTATTCCTTCTTAAAACACTTAGAAAACATTTTCTTTTTCAAAATCTTTTAATCCCTCGATTTGAGTTCAGACACCCCCGAAGGTGTGTCCGAATCCCTCAAACTAGGGCTATGATACCAACTTATAACATCCCAAAAATACGGGCCAAAAATTTCTTTTTTAATTAAGCGATTTGAAAAAGCATTTGTAACAAAATATCACACGATCATAATATTTGATAAAACATGTCTCGTGGTCGTAAACCAAAACATAAAACATGAAAATGTCAGAGTACAAAATCCCAGAATGACTATTGGTGGGGAAATCAAAAGAGCGTGTGTGATGCGCCGCTACCGTGCCAGCTCCTTCCCCTTGACAGAAGAGGTACCTGAAACAACAACTGAAAACCGTAAGCACAAAGCTTAGTGAGTTCCCCCACTGTACCACATACCATATAATGTCATAGCATAAATATTGCCAGGCAATTATGGGGTGCCCGACCTACCCGGTACGACCATTCTAGGGTGCCGACCTACCCATGTCAAACCATTCTGGGGTGCTAACTACCCATGTCAAGCCGTTCTGGGGTGTTGACTACCCTTTGGTCCTAACAACCGAACATTGGGGACTGCTCCCCTCCCACTACCACTAACACATATAACAAATCATACTCGCATATAACATATCATCACATACTGTCAGACATAGCTGGGGTGCCTGACCTACCCTTCGGTCCTAACGATCGAACTCTACTAGTATCACATATCATGCCATCAGATAACGTATCAGGTAGTAGCAAACCTAGATGATATCACAAAGACAATCATCTAACATACACCTCCTACAAGTGGGCCGACATTGTGGCAGTAGACCCACCGCTACTGGAAGGTAACTTACCTCGAAAGTAACTGTTGAAGTCTGCTTGCTAAGCGCCTGATTGCTGAATCGCAAATCCTCCGACTATAAATCATAAACATAGGTTAGACACCCATAAATACCCTTAGGTCAAAAGACTGACCCTCCCTTGGTCCAAAGTCCACTCCTTGGTCAAAGTTAACGTCCATTTCACTGGACTCGCCGAGTCACGGCATAGACTCGCCAAGATGAACTTTCTCAGCATTTCTAGTAGTGACAAAAACTTGATTTGGAAAAATAGTTTTATCAGTACATACAAAATTTGGATATACCACTGTGTTGGTTTCCAAATAATGTGCGCCTTTGTCATTTAAAAATTTGTCAAATTCTTTTGTATTTTCAAACACTTGATCAACCACAACCCTTTGATGTGTTGCAGTTGAATCTTTCTTTTCTTCTTTATTTTCATTAGTATCATCAGATTTCCAGCTTTCAACTTCCACATTATCAAACTTACAATGTTGCGAAGTTGAAGATTTATCAACTTTATCCTCTACTATTGAATCAACTATTATTTCTTTACCTTTAATCTTAGATGTGATATTAATGATTGACAATTGAGAACAATCAATCTCTTCTTCTTCTTCTTCTATTTCATTGATTTCACTCACATTATCAGAATTTTCATCAATATCAGCATAATTGAATTGTGAAGTAAGAGTTGAATTTTCGGTTTTCTTTAAGATTTTCACGTGTTCACTTTTTGTCAAACTTTCATTTACAATGTCAACCAACTCATCAACATTCAGAAATTCATCAATTTTGACAATACCATATGAATATCTATCATCAGGTATTTTGTCAAACTGAGCAATTGTACTTTCGCAATCATACAAAACAACAACAACTTTTTCACGCTCATACTCAAGAAAAGGTAAAAGTTTCCTATGTTGTTCTTTGCTAATATCAGAAGAATAATGTGAAGCTGTTAATTTTGCATACAATCGTTTTGTTGAATTACAATATATGTTTCTTTATGCTAGTAACAACCTAACATCATTAGAAAGATTATTCCTATCACAATCTATATTTTTGGCTTGCATTTCTAATTTTTCAACTCTGCTCTTCTTTATTTCTAAATCTCTTTGTGTCTCACTAAGTTGCACATTTTATTTCTTAGCTTCATTACTAGCAGACACAATAACATAATCAAAATAAGCCACAGTATCATCAAACGAAACAATTTCAGCATCATAAGCAGATAAAGGAATATTAAAAGATTCAAGAATTGCACGTACCTTGGTTGTCATGGGAGACTTGTCAGTGGATTTAGACATAAAACATTGCCCTGAAATGTTCTCTTCGCAATCCTCAAAACTTGCGAACATTGCTCCATGTGTGGGATGCCTCATTTCTTCATCATCAGATCCTGAAGACCAGATCTGATAAGTTCCACTTTCTTCTTCATCATATTCTCCCTTAGCAACTAAAGACACTCCTTTGTTCTTTGCACGTAATTCTTCAATCTTTTCGGAATAGTAAGCTTCATCTTTGACTTTTTCTTTCTTTTCTTCTTTCTTTCGCAACATGCAATCAGCTGCGAAATGATTCGCACCATTGCAATAGTGACAGTAAATTCCTGAATCACCCTTCAACTTTTTCTCTTCATTCGCATTTTTCTGTTTTCCATCTGTTTTCTCCATTTTCTTCTTCTCTTCTCCTCCAGTTCTTGTTACATCATTTTTCACATCACTATTCTTTCCTTTTGGATTAAAAGGCTTTTTGAAAAACTTTTTAACTTTGTTGTTTGAATAGTATGCTACTGCTTCATCATCAGAGTTCATAAAAAATCCTTCTACATCTGAACCATCTTTTTCATCAGTTTCTGATACTTTTGAAACAAGAGCCAAAGGACCACCAATAGCTTGTTTTGATTCTTCATACATTTCTGTGAGCTCACATTCATGTGTTTTCAGTTGATTGTAAAGATCATTCAATGTAGTTGTATCAAAACATTGTTGATTCTTAATCATCATGCTCACACCTCGCCATTCCTTGCGAAGACTCATAATGAAAGTTAAATTGAACTCCATGGTAGATCTAGTAATACCATACCTATTGCAGCGAAACATAAGCTCATTCAGACGATCATAACAATTTTCGAGAGTTTCTGTATCCTTTTGTCTGAATTCCTTCAGTTCAACTAGGCATTGCTTCACAGAGTTGATCTTCGTCTTTTCACTACCTTGATATTTTTCTTTTAGAGTATTCCAGATCTCTTTTGCTGTTTTACAACTACGAATGTAATTGTAAACCATAGGAGGTAGAGCACCTCTTAGTTCTCTCATGCATCTCTTTTCATTTTTCTTCAGTCGATTTCTTTGTTCTTCAACATCAGTAGATGCAATGGATGATCCAATTGGTTAAACATTAGCAGGAGCTAGTACTGTTCCATCGATACACTTCCAAATTTCTTCATCAGTTCCATTTAAGTAGTCTTCCATTCTATCAGCCCACTGATCATAGTATTCTGGAATTAACATCGGAATTTTGGTTGAGGAACCAAGCAAGTGAGAGAAAGAAGTCATTGAATTCATGTTGAAGTTCGCCATTGATGAACACAGAAAATATCTGAAAACTTGAAACCTTGATGAATTTTAGAATTTTATCAAACGAATTGATCACAAATCACTAATCGATTACTCGACTTAACAATTCAAATGCAGAATCAATTCAAATCTGAAGATCAAAAGTGATTTTCAAAACCAAAAATGTGCGGAAAATTTTGAGTAAATTTGTAACTCAAAAAACAAATGATTCTTATACGAAAATCAGATCTAAGCAGTTTGAATCCTGCTCTGATACCAATTGATGAGAATTGTTATCGAGAATTTAGAAAAGAAAAGATGGATTTGAATGATTGAAGATGAAGAACACAGAGAGTAAATATTAACCAGATCTAATATTGATTAAGACTGATTACAAAATTAAGCAGAAGTGAGTTCTAGTATCATACTTCTACTTTTAGCCTAAGTCCCTATTTATAGGGAACAAACAAAAAATATACTAAGTCTATACATTTTAACTTCGCATAAAAGACGACTTAGTAAAATAACATAAAATGTGAAACTACACAAAACACTCTATTCGACTTTTACAATATACATCAACAGAGGGTACAATAATGCTTTTCGTAAATACAAGTACATTGCTTCAACGATAAACAAGTTGATTGCTATTAATGAATACAAGTTTATTGCTATAACGAGAAACGAGTTCGTATGTGTATGAGAAAACAATGAGTCTCAACCAAACCTATGACTGAAGCCCTATCGAGATCTATGCTTATCGTTCCATAGATGGATATGGTATCATGCACTCCAGCGATTTGGGCGAGTGAGGAGTTGTCAATTCCGAATAGCGCTATCCATAATCACCATTGGCTCAAAGAGTTAATGGTTAGAGATAAGGGAAGGGCCTTAGTACGATAAGTTCTCATGTTCCGTGTTGCATAGACATACATAGAGAAACATAGCAATACAATAGCAATCAAGTTTGATAATAAACAATTTAAATACATCATGCAAATAATAGTTTTTCTGGACATGCTTTTCCACCCCAAAACATAAAAACCGAAAATAGGGGAGTGCGTGAATACTCACGATGTTTCGCGTAGGCACAAGCGGTACTTCGGGATGCACCAACGTCTTACTACCGGGATCCTACGACATCAAACACAAACACTAGTGAGTTTCCATGTCGATATCTAATGCTAATATACTAAACTCTACATATAGGGAAATGTCAATTTATGTTTTAGTATTGTATTTTATATCAATTGGTTACACTTTTTCTGGAATATTGAAATTTTACAAGTCGTGTGATTAATTACAACTTTGGAATATTAATTTTCCAAATCTTTTTAAGTCTCTATAACAACATAAATTCACGAAAAATAGCATTCGAGGGATAAAAATTCTCAAAATTTTTATTTAACTGTTATTAGTCAATACTAAGCTTGGAAAAATATAAAAATGGAATTCCAAGATGTTTAATTATATTTTATAATTTTTGAGCATTTACTCCAATAAAAATTGAAATAAATAGAAAACAGTTTCCAAAATTACCCAAACTTTTTATTCAACTGTTATTATACATAACTAGATTAGGAAAAATATAAAAGATATTTTTCAGTGGGTATATCTATTTTTCCTTGTTTTATTCCTTTAAATAGTCATTAATTAAAGAAATAATATTAAACAGTTAAAATAAATCACCATAAATTTTTTTAACATCATAAATATCCTGGGAAAAATATCAAAAGTGGTTTTCATAATGTATAAACTGGTTTGGGTATTTATGTGTATTTAAGTGCATTTTAATGCAATTAACTTTAGAAAATAAGAGAAAAATAGTTTACTGTAGAGAAAAATCCTCAAAATTTTTATGTAACCTCCTACTGTATAATATGATATCCTGGTAAATTTTCATGAATTTTGGAGAATCATAACTATTTTTTCCATTTTTAGACCATTATAATTACCAAAAATTGGGAAAAATAGTAAGGCATGATGAAAAATCTTGAAATTATTTTCTGGAGTCACCCATCACAGGTAAGGTATGCGGAAATTGTTAGATACCATTTTCACAACCTCTAAAGTGGTTTTATAATTTATCATGTCCTAAACAAAAGAAAATTAGAAATCGTATTAAACAGTAACAAAAAATTGCTAAAATTTGGTGAGGGGTCATTATTCCCCATAAGGATCATCCATGAATTTAGTTGGGATTTATTGACCTCTGGAAGTATTTTATATGATTTAAGCCCTTGGTTTTAGCAATAATTCTAATAAATCAAAGGAATAACAAAAACTCTTGAAATTTTCCTGATTATCTCATGCATGTAAGGGCTTTCAAAAGGAAAAATGTTAAAAATGTATTCAGAAGAGAAATGAGGGTAATGATTCCAAAAAATTTAAGAAAAGTTGCATGCAATAATGCATGAAGTGTAGATGTGGGTGAAGTTCATGAATTTGTGTAGTCCATTCAGTGAGGTTTTAAGCCACGAAATTTGAACCATCATTCACTAGATATGTTAAGTTTCTAATGTATTTTTCCTCAGATTTATGGTTGGGTTTAAGGCTATTGATTATGCAAGACAAAAATAGTGATCACAGAAAAAGAGCTGTATGCGCAACCATTTTGTAAAAATTTCCAAAAATCGGATATTTAATATTTTACAGTAAGACCAGTTGGGTTTGAAAGTTAACTCGTGGAACTAACCAATACAAAAATAATATCATGATTTGGTTAAGAAATGACTGAGTTATGGCCGTTCCAAGTCGAACAAAGTAATATGGCAGATTGCATGTTTGCTTGTGTGCATTATTAGGGTATTTCAACAAGAACATCATGCATGTCTTTGGTAAGGTCCGATTTCTAACACATGCATGGAATGAATGAGAATTCAAGATGTACTAGAAATGGTTTAAATGCTTTTGGTCATGCATGAACACAAAAGAAATGGAGAAGAACATGAAATATTAGGTTTTGATGTCACATGATCATATGTGCATCTTTTTCACTCCTTGCATGGATTTGATCCCGGATTTTCACCATCTCTAACACATGCATTGTGTTATGGTGAGAATCTACAAACCACAAGGGAAAAATATAAAGATTTCTAGCCATGGAATGGCATAGAATCTGAAAAGAAGAGAAAACAAAGAAAGAAAAGAAGTAAAATCATGTAACTATGGAAGAAAATGATGTTGTTTACCTTTGTTATGATCTTGAGGGAAGTAAGAACACTTCAAGGGCTTCACAATCTCGAAATTTTGCAGAGGAATGAGAGGATTTTCGTGGGTTTAGAGAGAGGGAAGAAGAGAGTGACGTGTGTGAAGAGTGGAGTGTAAGAGAGTGAAGAAATAAGAGGTGGAGTGAGGGTTTTGACTTAATGATTGTGTTTTGGGAAAAGAGAGTGTATGGGGAGGGGAGATGGCCGGTTCTTACATGCATTTAGGCCTCCTCTCTCCAAAATTTTAAAATTTATAAACTTCACCTCCATCATTTATATAAAAACATTCATTTTTTTTTTTATAAAAATGCTTATTAAGCAATTTAATTTATTTAAAAATCTTGTTTTCAACAAATAAATTATGATTAATACTTGGTAATTTAATTTCTATTTCATTGACTATAATTCATAATTTGATTAATAACAATTTGATATTAGGAAGTTTATAGCCAAATTTTATAAGGTTTTTAAGCTTTATAATTTATAACTTTGGATTTTTGGCTCTTTAGGGTTTTTGGAATATTGTTTGATATTCAACAACATGTTGAAGTATAATTAGAATGTTTTAATTTATTTTAGGGTTTTATACCCTATTTCAATTATAACAAAGCTTGAAGCTTTATTCTAATTATAGTATTGACATTTCCTATTGTAGCTAAGCAACTTACTAGAATCGTAAGTGTCAAGTATATTAGTCCTAGGTCTTAGATGGATCCTAGTTTATGCAAGATTTTGACCTAATTTGTACTACTAGGTCATGGCATGATGTGCATGAATGGTTATTATAAAGATGCATGAGTCCGAGAATGACCTGAATTGGCAGTTGTCACATTGACTGTTAGCTACAATCCACCATTTGGGGTGACAAACGTCATAACATTCTAACGCCTGAAGAACGTTGTGTATAGGCATTCCGAGTCAATAGTATGGTTATAAAACTCACATGAGCTATTAAAAATACATTGATTTACGATGTTTTCAAACATATTGGTTATTTTTACACTTACATACATTTTTGGAAACAAACTTTGGTCTTGAGGGAAGACTACTTTTATACTAGTAGGAGATATAGGATTTTCTAAACACAAACAAACAAGGACAAGACATTTCATTTCATACAAACATTGTCATTAAATACTTATGAAACTCACCAGCTTAAATGCTGATCTACTCTTTCAAAATTACTTGTATGTCCCAGGGATTCAGCAACTAGAGGTATCATTATGCTTTTGATGAAGGGATGTTGCGGCGCCAGTTTAATCTCATATTTTGACATCATATTGTAATTGGTTTTGAACATGTAACTTTCGACAAATGTAAACTTTCAATTATATATATGATGGTTGTATTGCTTTCTTTACTATGTATTCATTTGTTACGTTACCACATGAAGTCATCCGCCCCCGAACGTTTCCACCGTTCAGGTCTGGGGGTGTGCCAGATTGGTATCAGAGCAATGTTTATAATGAACTAAGTATATCGAACCTCATAAGATATACAAACTATAAATGCTTAGGGACTCAAAGTCTCTGACAAAAGTTTTTGGTACCTAAAATCCTTATTTTACATAAATAGATTATTTTAGGTTATAAAAATCCGAAATACATGCATACAACGATACATTTTTATGATAAGAACTATACAAAAAATATTAGGACAAGTTGAACACTACGACTAATTCTCGAGATATGTAATCAAATTTGGGACGAATATAGCCTGATCAACTATGTTTATCCGAAATTTGACTAACGTATGTCAAGGAATGATCGTAGTGAGCAACAAGTCAAAAGTTAACAAAATAGACACTAGTATCTAACGTACAAATTAAATACTATAGGAGTATTTGGTGCATACACTAGATTAATTAGTATTACATGTCTCAAGTTTTATTCAAATCTTATAATCCTATTCTCGTATAGTCAAATGGATGGATTTCACCTGCATGGAGACCCCTACTACCCACAACAAGGCAACGGAGGATGGATTGAAGAGGATCCGGAGGAGGACGAAGAGTCTATTGAGGTGGATGGCAGGGACGACTCCGGGACGGACTCAGAACCGGATATAGTCAACCCTCCACCCATTAGGAGGAACTTTCTAGGACCGACTCCCATTTGGGGAAGTCAGCTCGTCCACTGGAGCCAAACAACAAGGGATACGCTCTCCTTACGAAATGTGTCGAGACTTCTACAGCATCAGGGACGGAGGTTCAGCCGACCGAGCACTTCCAGCAATGATAGGTAAACTGGCCAACCAGTCCTACCAATCGGGGGTTCAAGCAAACCGAATCCGAGAGGTCAACGTGGAGGTACAAGTCCACACGGCCGATATCAACCGCCTGGAGATGTTGCAGAACGACATCCACCTTCGTGCCGAAGCATTCCAAGCACAAGCGAATGCAGCCTTCACAAAATTGAGGGAACAACAAGCCACCTTAGATAGGCGTCTTATGGAGTCGAAGCAATCAGATGCAAAATCGAGCTCCAAGCGTAACACACGTCGCAAGTAGGGGTCAAATTTTCATGATCGTTGCATCAACTTTTATATTAATTGAAGTGACACTATTATTACTACGTTGAGTATTTCGTTCAAAACCTTGAAAAGTCGTCGAGAGACCAAATACTTGTTTCATACTTTCAGTCTTACAAATAACTTCCGTTCTACTATTTTAAGATTCATGCTATCATCTGTTGTTGAACCATAGCAATTTGGTTCATGAGACACATTCATTGTTCACTTATTCTTATCCATATCATCATCTTTTAAACGTATAGTTAAAGATGCCGCCACGCAGGAATACCAGATGTAACCCTATCAATGAAACACCGATACCACCACCACCTCCACCTCCTCAATTTGATGTTGTCATGTTCCAAGCAGCAGTCACCGCAGCGGTAGCAGCTGCCATGTCGCAACTCAATAACTCGAGTACTAATGGCTCGAGAACTGGCACACACCTATCCAACCATGGCGAGAGTCATGGGCAACCCCGAGAATGCACTTACCAGGACTTTACTAATGCCAAACCCCGTATGTTTTATGGAACTGGTGGTGTGATGGATCTAAGATAGTGGATTGAAAGGACAGACTCAGTCTTTGAAATCTGCTCCTGCCCCGAGCACAGCAAAGTCAAGTTTGCAACCTTCACACTCATTGATAGAGCTTTAGCTTGCTAGAACGCCCACGTTAAAGTACTTACCCTAATAGTGGAAAACTCCATAAGCTGGGAGAGCCTCAAAGCCATTATGATGAGAGAATACTGCCCACGGGGACAGATTCAAAAGCTCGAATGCGAACTCTGGACTCTCGGAATGGTTCGTACCGACATCGCAACTTATACCAACAGATTCTGCGATCTGGCAATCCTTTGCCTAGATATGATTGCTCCTGATAGCAAGAAAATAGAGAGGTACATATGGGGACTGACGCCCTAAATACGGTCAAGCATGTTAGCTTCCAAACCTGACACCTTTGAAAGTGCCAAGGAACTGGCACAATCTCTGATTGACTACGGAGGTCATCAGAACTCAACCGTTTCTGCACCAGAACCACAGAATGGAAACAACAACAACAACAACAACAACAACAACAACAACAATAACAACAACAACAAAAACAACAACAATAACAACAACAACAACAGGAAGAGAGTATGGAATAAAGGGAAGGGTGGGTCTTCCCAAGAATCCGCAAAGAAACAACTGGTTTCAGTGAATGCTGCCACGGTACCTACTACAGCTCCTACAAATACCTACCCAACAAAGCCTTATGTAGGTAACCTTCCAAAGTGCACCAAATGCACTTACCACCACCATGGACCTTGTCGAGAAATGCAGTGCGCCAACTGCAACAAAAAGGGACACACAGCCCGTTTCTGCAAGGATCCCGCAAAGTCGATCACTCAAGTTCCCAGTGCGGGTATAGGCCAGACTTGCTACGGTTGTGGCGAAGTGGGCCACTACAAGAGGAACTTCCCTAAGGCAGCAGGCACCGGCGATGTGGGACAAGTTTTGACTATAGGCCACGACGAATTTGTGGCTGACCCAACTGTAGTTGCTGGTACATTCCTCCTCGATAATTCATATACATGCATATTATTCGATAGTGGAGCGGAGAGAAGCTTCGTGAGTCAAAACTTTATTCACTTACTTAAACCTAAACCTAGCAAGCTAGAAAAATCATTCACTGTAGAGATGGCCAACGGAAAAACCAAAAACACTAACTACATATACAAGGACTGTACGTTAACTTTAAACGGTCATTCTTTCCCAATCAATCTCATGCCGGTCCCTATTAAAAGTTTTGACGTCATAGTCGGCATGGATTGGTTAAGTCTTCTTCGCGCCGACATCATGTGTTTTGAAAAAGCAGTTCGTCTTAATCTCCCTAACAACGAAACATTAGTGATTTACGGTGACAAATCAAGTACAAACCTTCGTATCATTTCGTGCATCCAAGCTCGAAAGTGTTTACGGAAGGATTGTCGAGCATTCCTAGCGCACATCGTTGATACAAGTCAGGAACTGAAGGACATCAAGAACATTCCAGAAGTACACGACTTTCCCGATATCTTTCCAGAAGAACTAACAGGATTACCACCACAACGCCAAGTCGAATTCAGAATCGACTTAGTTCCAGGGGCTATCCCATTAGCGAAATCGCCTTATCGTCTAGCCCCAGCAGAGATGCAAGAACTTTCCAATCAACTTAATGAACTCATTCAAAAAGGATTCATAAGACCAAGTTTCTCACCTTGGGGAGCACCAGTCTTGTTTGTAAAGAAGAAAGACGGATCATTCCGTATGTGCATCGACTACAGAGAGCTGAACAAACTTACTGTCAAGAACTGTTACCCTCTACCCCGTATTGACGACCTATTCGATTAACATCAAGGAGCAAACTACTTCTCAAAGATAGACCTACGATCCGGATATCACCAATTATGGGTACTTGAGGGGGATATTCCCAAGACAGCTTTCCGAACTCGTTATGGGCACTACGAATTTGTAGTAATGCCATTTGGATTAACCAACGCACCAGCAGTATTTATGGACCTAATGAATAGGGTATGCCGTCCTTATTTAGACTAGTTTTTCATCGTCTTTATCGATGATATACTTATCTACTCCCGCAGTAAGGAAGAGCATAGTCAACACCTACGAAAAGTCTTAGAAACACTGCGATCGGAGAAACTTTATGCGAAGTTCTCTAAATGCGAATTTTGGATTCGAAGAGTCGAATTTTTGGGCCACGTTGTTAGCGAGAAAGGGATACACGTGGACCCCTCCAAAATCAAGGCCATCGAGAACTGGTCGGCACCAAAGACACCAACAGAAATTCGTCAATTTCTAGGTCTCGCTAGCTACTATCGCAGATTCGTAAAGAACTTCTCCAGCATTGCGAAACCTCTTACTACATTAACCCAGAAAGGCGTAGCCTTTAACTGGGAAGCAAAACAAGAAAAGGCGTTCCAAACACTAAAACAGTCCTTGTGCACCGCACCGATACTATCCCTCCCCGAAGGGATAGAAGACTTCGTAGTGTATCGCGATGCGTCAAATCAAGGACTTGGTTGTGTTCTTATGCAGAGAGGGAAAGTTATTGCTTATGCCTCCCGACAGCTTAAGACACACAAAGTGAACTATACGACACACGATCTTGAGTTAGGAGCAGTGGTATTTGCTCTGAAGATCTGGCGACACTACTTATACGGAACAAAGAGAACTATTTTCACCGATCACAAGAGCCTTCAACACATTTTCGATCAGAAGGAACTCAACATGCGACAACAACGATGGGTTGAGTTACTAAATGACTACGAATGTGAAATTCGTTATCATCCTGGCAAGGCCAATGTGGTAGCTGATGCCCTCATTCGAAAGGAATACACTGGTCGGAGGGTCAAATCTCTGACTATGACTATCCATTCCCACTTATCCACACAAATTAAGGAGGAACAAGTGGAAGCTTTGCAACCTGAAAATGTGGCGGGTGAATCCCTACGAGGAATGGAAAAGAATCTAGAAGTCAAGGGTGGCGGAGCATATTATCTTATGGACCGAATTTGGACGCCGAAACATTGCGGGTTCATAGACGTAGTAATGACTGAAGCACACAACACGAGGTATTCCGTTCACCTGGGTTCAGATAATATGTATCTGGATCTTAAGAAATTGTACTGGTGGCGTAACATGAAAGCAGAAATTGCTACCTTCGTAAGTAAATGCCTTACTTGCGCTAAGGTTAAGGTCGAGTATCAAAAACCGTCAGGATTACTACAACAACCAGAGATACCAGAATGGAAATGGGAACGGATTACTATGGACTTCATAACCAAGTTACCCAAGACGACGGGTGGACTCGATACCATATGGGTCATCATCGACAGATTGACCAAATCCACGCATTCCCTACCCATCAAGGAGACTGACAAAATGGAAAAGCTTACAAGAACTTACTTAAGGGAAGTAGTGCGACTGCATGGTGTTTCGATATCCATTATCTCCGACCGAGATAGTAAATTCACTTCAAGATTCTGGCAGTCACTACAAGGTTCCCTGGGGACTAGGCTAGACATGAGTACAGCCTACCACCCACAAACAGACGGGCAAAGTGAGAGAATGATACAAACTTTAGAAGATATGCTGAGAGCCTGTGTGATTGACTTTGGAAAGGCATGGGATATCCATTTACCCCTTCTCGAATTTTCATACAACAATAGTTATCATACAAGCATAAAGGTTGCTCCGTTTGAAGCCCTCTATGGTCGAAAGTGCAGATCCCCTCTGTGCTGGACTGAAGTTGGCGATACCCAGTTAGCTAAAGGAAGAGTTCCTGAAAGCACTCTCACTGGTCCGGAAATCATACGAGAAACGACAGAGAAGATCGTTCAGATTCGTGAACGATTGAAAGCCTCTAGAGACCGACAGAAAAGCTACGCTGACCAAAGGAGGAAACCTTTGGAATTCAAGGTAGGAGACCACGTTCTATTAAAGGTCTCACCTTGGAAGGATTTAATACGCTTTGGAAAGCGTGGGAAACTAAATCCAAGATACATAGGGCCTTTCGAGATTCTTGCCAGAATCGGCCCTGTGGCTTACAAGCTTAACCTATCGCGTGAACTTAGTAACATACATCCAACCTTCCACATCTCAAACTTGAAAAAGTGTCTGTCCGATGAGACTCTTGTTATTCCACTCGACGAAATCGAGATCAACGAGAGCCTCAACTTTGTGGAAGAACCAGTAGAAATCATTGACCGATAGGTCAAACAAACAAAACAAAGTCGCATACCCAACATGAAGGTTCGCTGGAACGCCAAGCGGGGACCTGAATTCACATGGGAACGCGAAGATCAGATGAAACAAAAGTACCCTCATCTCTTTCATGTTCACCAGTGTCTTTACTACTTTAAATTTCGGGACGAAATTCCCTCTAACGGGGGGATGATGTGACAACCCGATATTTTAACTCTTTGTAATGGCCTAATAGGTCAAGTATTGTAACCACTTTTGAGTTAATAAAATTAACGTTGATATTAAAATGTCCAAAAAGTTTCTATTTAACTACCTACTATGTTTTATATCATTAAACTGGGATCGTACGTAAAAAGAATGCCCAAATCTGGCTTCGTATATTGAAGTTAAGGTTTTTCCAAATTCGGCTTACCAACAGACAACTAAAAACTCGAATTGGAGATCGAGCAACATTTGGCCGGAATGACCTAAACGAGAATCGAAGGTCTCGACAATGGTATTTCAGCGGTAAAAAAGTCTGGCAAAAACCGACGTCAGATAAAGAAGTTATGATTTGTTTAAAGAAATTTCTTAATCACGACATTTTATAAATAAATAATAAAAATAATTTCGGAATTTGCCGACGGAATCTAAACGAAAGTTGTAGAGTATGGTCTCACCTTCGCATGGATATAAAGAACGTCGAAAACGGAGTTCGTATGAAGAAGATATGAATTTTTGAAGTTCATTAAATAAATTATATATTTATTTAAATCAAAATCCGGTATTATCCGAAGGGGGAGTCAGCGTACTCATTCGAGTTACGCGCCGCGTAACCCCGTACGCCCTGCGTACGCGAAGGCCTTGGCCTCGGATCGTCCACGTCGCGCCTGTGCGAACCACCGACCCGTCCCATCCAAGCTTTGAGGCAGTCGAGGACTCGGTCACGCATGACGTACGCGTACGCCCAGCGTACGTGCGTACGCCCCGCGTAACGAGGCCTCTTAGCCTCCTATAAATAGAAATGCGAGGGTTCCGGGAAATTCACCCCATCTCTCTCATTTCTCTCACGATATTGCCTTGATTTCCGTGCCCGCACTACCCCGAAGCCCTGGTCATTTTGCTCAAGTCCCGAAGGTCGATTTTACTCCCGAGATTCCCGGGAATCCTGAGAAAAATCTGTTTCCCGAGACGAAACTCTGCTCGGTTTTTCCATCTTGCTATTTTCAAACTTTCAAGTGAGTTCATACCCCTTAATTAACCCTTTTTAAATATTCAAAACGCTTTTATATGCTTTTTAAGGGGAGGGGGGGGGGGGGGGAATACAAGTAAAACACACAACTACTATCGGTTGTTATATATAAAGATTATTATACACTTTTATTAAGTAGAATCATATGTGATTTATAAACTTTATAGGGAACTCCCGTATACAAAATATATTACAATAGCATTCTATCTTTAAAACTATAAATTGTTGTAATGCATGTATAAACTAAACAATTTTTTCCTAGATTTAATGTATATGTGTCTATCTTAGGCTCTACAAAAATCTATGCTTTCATAACAAGTGATCCCTTTTCTAGATATTCTAAAACAAACGAGGCACACTTTTAGAAAACTATAATAGGTATAGTTTTATGAGGATATTGCTAACTTTTACATACTAGAAACACGATTTTCAAGAAATCACTTTCATATACAAGAGCAAACGAACATTTTTACACGTAAATCTATTTTTATACTACGGTTCTGTGAGACATTAACTTCACGTACGTTCGAGTACACATTTCAAGTACTGTATTATATACCAGAATCCCTTGGAGGGGGAGCATGGTGTTTGTGTACAGATCTATACGGCTTGATAACCCGCGCCTTGACTGTTAGCTACAGTCCACCATTTGGGGTGACAAACGTCATAACATTCCAACGCCTGAAGAACGTTGTGTATAGGCATTATGAGTCAATAGTAATTAGGGTTTTTGAGTCTGGGCACACTACGCCCAACGTAGCTTAAGGTACGCCCAGCGTACCGTGTGGCTACCGCGTCCAACTTAATCACATGAGTACGTACAGCGTACTCCCTTGTACGCCCAGCGTACTCATCTGTCACAATTTCTCTTTTCTAGATCATACTTGACAATTAGAAGGAGAAGCAAGGTTAAAAATATACTCCGAATTCCCGGATGTTACAATTCTCCCCCACTTGAATTAGATTTCGCCCTCGAAATCGCCCCCTGGTCACATATAAATTTATACTGCCTCGGAACGGTACCACTGGAAGAATCTCATACCATACCGAAATCTTCTCCCATGGACAACTGAACCCACACAGAACCCCCAAAAATCAATACTAATCCAACCACTCCGACGCTGACACGCTCAAACCTAAAATCTTGAAATGCTAGTGGTTAGACCCGCTGCCAGACCGCCTACTCAAATGATCACCATGATATTCACCCTCGAATGCCAAACCACAATAACTCACTGCTCCTCTGATCCACCATCGCGACAGGTCTTCCGGCACAAATTCAGACTCGCATCCACTCAGATATCCTCCAGTGGAACCATTGACGACTCATCGGCGATACCCTTCCTCAGAAGACACGTGGAAGGTATCATGAATCAGATCCAACTCCACAGGTAGCTCCAAAAATATGCTACCCTGCCTACCCTCGTGATTACTCTAAACAGCCCGATATATCGGGCCCCTACTTACCCCTCTTCCTGAATCGAATCACTCCTTTCCAAGGAGATACGTTTAGGAGTGCAGAATCACCAACCTGGAATTCAAGCTCAGATCGTTTCGCTACTATCAATGATATCTTCGATTCTCATTTAGATTGTTTTGGCTAAAAACCGCTCGGTCTCAAATAGAGTATTCAGACTGCGTACTGCTAAGTCGAAACTTACAAAAATCATAACTTCCTCATACGAAGTCAGATTTGGACGTTCTTTTTATGCACGCTCACGGTTTAACATATTCTACGACTTTCGTTTAGATCTCTAAGGCCAAATCTCGCTCTATCGTAAATTCACTATTTACATCGCGCTGTGTTGTGCCGGTTCTTTCGTGAAACTTCGACAAGTCATAACTTCTTCGTTATAACTTGGATTTCAGCGTTCTTTATATGCACGGAATCCGTGTAACATATACTACAACTTAGTTCAGATTACTCCTTCTAAATAATCTTCCATAAAAAAGTCATTTTTGATGCTTATCGTCTCTAAACTGACTAGCACAGATCTACGGGTGTTACACCGAGTACCAAGTCACCACCTTATCATGTGAGTGCATAGTGACTTTCATCTTACACATAGATTTGAAGTATTTAATATGAATTGCATGCTATGTGTTCAAATTATCTGAGTACTTGCTTTCTATGTTGGATGAACGTAAAAATACATGTTTTAAATGATTGTAACTGTATATGTATTTTATATCTACAAAATATGTTGGATAACGACCACGGACTTTTCTAGATAGTCTAGTGGAACACTAGCAGGCTCGCAACCTGTAGGTGTTTATTTGAACTTAGTGTTCGCCAGCAGTACTCCATCCCCCACATAGTTGCCTTATTTGACATAAATTTTTGAGGAACCCCCAAAGCAATGTTGTCGCCCCCATGAAAATCCTTAGGCTAAGTCCTTTGTATTAGATGTTTTAGGAACGTAAAGTGAGGATAACAGGAACACGTACTCGGGTTTGTTTGGTTGATGAAAATAATAAACTTATTTATTGTGGGTTGAAAACCCTATGTGCTCACCAAGCTCCCAAGCCTGACCTACTCAGTTTCATGTATTATAGGTAGTGGCACTCGAGCATAGATGTGATGTTTGGATGAGGGATTAAGGATTATAGTCCTATAGATATGAATAAATGTTGTAAGGCTTATATTGTACTGTTTACGATTTTGATATGTATCGAACATGACATCCCGAGGTTTTTAATGAAATAAATTTCTTCAGAAATGCTTTGATAAATCTTTATCATATTTTATTTTAGGAACAAATTCCGCAACACTTTTATTTAAAATGTTACTCTAATTTTTAAACAAAGCAAAAACAAAATCGGTATTTTCTGGCCGTGAAAATGGGGATGTCATAGTTGGTATCAGAGCATTAGTTCAAGAAAACTAGTAATTTGTAGGATTTGTAGACTTAAACTTAGAATGCTAAGTGATGATTGTAAGTTGAGTGTCTACTACATTTTAGACAAGAGCACTAGGTTATTTTAGGATAGATACCTAAAATGCTTTTATGTGCTAAATGTTTTATATATGCCATTATTTGTTCGGATCTATGGTATGTTGCCAATCGGATCTGGAAACCTTATGTGTTCAGGAGTCTAAACGTATGACTACGATATTAGAACTACGTTTTCAGAGTGATGAGGATGATTTAAACGTCTATCCTAAATAAAGATCTAAATTCACCTTATTCGGTGTATAGATCAAAATGGAAAGAACTTGAAGTAGAGTTGGAAATGCAAATGGAAAAAGGAATCAACCGCCTTAACCACCAATGATTGAGCAAATACCCGTTGTAGTAGCCGCACCTGAGCCAATTACAATGGTCGGGGTACAAGCGATGATCCAAATGATGTTGGATCATCAAATGGAGGAAACAAGGAAATTACTGCTACAAGGTAGGGACAAGCCTACAATGCTTGTTGAACAGACCGAGTTGAATGATGGGCAGTCTAAGGAGGGAAACTACATTAGGATCATTGGTCAAGCTGATCCGCCGACGATTATGGGGAACAACCAAGATGACGGAGTAGAGAGGAATGGATGCAAGTACAAGGATTTTCTAGCTTGCAAGCCATCGACTTTCACTGGGAAGAAAGATCCGATCAGAGTTATGGATTGGATCTCGGAGATGGAGTTGGCCTTCATGACATGTGGTTGCAGAGGCAAGTTACAGACCACATTTGCAGTTCGTTAGTTCCGAGGAGGCGATGTTTGCTGGTGGAACACTCTGGGTAAGACTCAAAGCCCCAATGAGTCCCTGCACCTGACATGGGTAGAGTTTTTAGTACAATTCAAGTGCAAGTACTGCTCATCCAAAAACATGCTCAAGCTAGAGAACCAATTCCTGACCTTGAAGAAAGGAAGCATGTCAATTTTCCTTGCGTATTGTCCCATATAAGCTGACAAAAACTGACAAGTACGCAAAGGAACTTCCATAGGAGTATTCGGTGCCAGTACATTAGGCATCTACTCTGGAGGCAGCTATTTGGGTTGCCGAGTCTATTAAGGATATGATGAAGGGAAGAGCCACAAGCAAGGTTGAGGTTGGTGAAAAGAGGAAGTTTGAGGGGTCTGCAAGGCCTAATAAGAAGAGCAAGTCTGGTTCAAGGAGGTTTGGAGGAGGAGGAAACGAAGCGAAGTTGTGTGAGAAGTGCAAGAAGAAGCACTTCAGGAAATGTAGAAAGGAGGTGACTTGCTACAAGTGTGGGAAGACCGGGCATTACGCCAACGAGTGCACCGCCAACAAGAGGGTGTGCTACGGATGTAATCAAGAAGGGCACATTGCTAAGGATTTCCCGAAGAAGAACGAGGCGACAAGGCCCAATGTCCCATCGAAGCGGAAGGCGAGAGCCTTCCAGATGACGCTAGAAGCTGCAAAGGAGGCAAAAAATATCGCTTCAGGTACCTTTCTTGTAAAAAGGATTATCTGTCAATATAGTTTGATTCGAGAGCAAACTACTCCTTTGTATCATTATATTTGGTGGAAAATTAGCATTGCCTGTAGAAAACCTTGATAATGCCCTAATTTTGGAAGTTGCCAGTGGAAAATTCGTACCTGTCAGTGATCGTATTATGAACGTCGTCATCGACTTAAACAGAAACGAATTCCACGAAGATCTATTACCCATAGAGTTGAACGGTTTCGACATTGTTCTAGGAATGGATTGGCTTAGCGCCAACGATGTTAAGATACTTTGCAAGAAGAAGATAGTAAGCGTAAACCCACCCGGAAAAGATTCATTTATGGTGTATAGGGACAAACGCCGAGTGAATTTTGCAATCATTTCCCTAATGAAAGCCAGAAAACGTTTGTCCAAAGGATGCACATCATACTTGGTATTCGTGATCGATGCTAAGATAGAGAAAAATGAGGTGCAAAACATACCAGTCGCATGTGATTATCCGGAGGTCTTTCCCGAAATTCTTCAAGGATAACCACCTGATAGACAAGTGGAGTTTTGGATTGAATTGTTACCATTAACGACACCAATAGCGAAATCACCATACCGGTTAGCACCGACGGAGATGAAGGAGCTTATGATGCAACTTCAGGAGTTATTGGACAACAGTTTCATTAGACCTAGTTCAACACCCTGGGGAGCTCCGGTGTTATTCGTGAAGAAGAAAGATGGAAGCATGAGAATGTGCACATGTTACCAAGAGCTGAACAAGGCAACGGTAAAGAACAAGTACCCATTACCGAGGATTGATGACCTATTCGATCAGCTGCAAGGTTCAACTATTTCTCAAAGATCAATCTTAGGTAAGGATATCAGCAGCTGAAGGTGAGAGAGCATGATATTGAGAAAAATGCATTCATAACAAGATATGGACACTAAGAGTTCTTAGTTATCTCATCTAGACTAACCAATGCTCCGACATCATTCATGGATTTGATGAACAGGGTGTGTAAACCATTCCTCGATAAATCCGTGATAGTGTTCATAGATAACATTCTGATTTACTCAAAAAGTCAAGAGGAGCATGGCAAGCATCTACGAGAAGCGTTAAAAGTCTTGAAGAAAGATAAGTTGTATGAAAAGATCTCCAAATGTGATTTTTGGATTAGAGAAATCCAATGCTTAGGTCATGTGGTTAACCAATAGGGAATAATGGTTAACCTAACAAAGATCAAAGCTGTGATGAACTGGGAACGACCGAAAAGTCCCACAGAGATCCGAAGCTTTCTAGGATTAGCCAGATATTATTGAAGGTTTATCCAAGGCTTTTATTCGTTAGCTATTCCATTGACAGCTTTGACCCACAAAAGAGTTACATATTCATGGAGTGAGAAGCACGAAGAAGCATTCGATAAGCTAAAGAAGAAGCTACGTGAAGCACCAATTCTTTCTCTACCCGATGGAGTTGAAGACTTCGTAGTATATAGTGATGCGTCAGGATTCATGTTAGGATGTGTTCTAACTCAAAGGGAAAATGGGATAGAATATGCATATTGACAATTGAAAGAGAATGAAAAGAACTACCCCACTCACGATCTAGAGTTGCCACCAGTAGTATTCGCCCTAAAGATATGGAGGTATTATCTTTATGGCACAAAGTGCAAAATTTTCACTGATCATAAGAGTCTCCAGTATCTCTTTAATCATAAGGAATTGAACATGAGACAATGACACTGGCTAGAATTACTCAAGGACTACGACTGTGAGATACTTTACTACCTTGGTAAAGCCAATATTGTAGCCAATACTCTAAGTCGGAAAGTAAACCTTGAAAGGAAAAGGCCAAGAGCGTTAAGAATTGAAGTGTTCTCGACAATTGTGGAAAGCATCAAGAAATCTCAGGAAGAAGCTTCAGAAAAAAATGACCGAAAAGAATAACATTTAGGCAAAACGTTGGAGTTCGGTATAAACAACCAAGGATTGAAGTTATTCCAAGATAGTATTTGGGTACCTAAGATGGGAGGAATAAGAGACCTTCTAATGGAAGAAGCTTACAAGACCATGTACTCGATTCATCTCGGTAGCACTAAAATGTATATGGACCTAAAACCCTACTATTGGTGGCCGACGATAAAGCTTGATGTTACGAGGTATGTGGTCGAGTGTGTGACTTGTGCAAGAGTCAAGGCACAACATCAGAAACTGTATGGAATTTTAGAACCTCTACCTATACCCATGGGTAAATGGGAAGACATCACCATGGATTTTGTGACTAAACTGCCCAGGACGAAGAATGGTCACGACATGATTTGGGTGGTCGTGGATCGTTTCACTAAGAGTTCACACTTCATAACAGCCAATAAGAGGTGGTCTATGGATAAGCTCACAAATGCTTACGTGAAGGAGGTAGTAAGACGTCAAGGTGTTCCTCTAACAATTGTATCAGATTGTGATAGTCATTTCACATCAAGGTTTTGGAGAAGCTTACAAGAGGAATTGGGTATGAAGTTGTGTTTGAGTATAGCTTACCATCTGCAGACTGATGGTCAGAGCGAAAGAATGATTCAAACACTTGAGGATATGCTGCGAGCATGTACCTAGATATCCAAGGTAACTTGGATGAGCACTTACCTCTGGTAGAGTTTTCCTACAACAATAGTTTCTACTCAAGCAACATGATGGCACCCTATCAAGCTTTGTACAGGCAAAACTGTCGTATGCCATCTTGTTGGCTTGAGGCTAGAGAAAAGCAGTTTATGGGCCCCGAGATAGTCCATCAGACTACTGAGAAGCTAAAAGTGATCATGGAAAGAATGTTAGCAACTCAAAATCATCAAAAGAGCTATGCTGACAAGAAGAGATGACTGATGACATTCGAAGTTTTAGAAACAATAAATAACTTTTGTGAAAATTTAAATTTGTTTTATTTAAACCTCATAAATTCTTTAGACACTTCCATTCTCGCATAAACAACATAAGATAGATGTAGCCACTCCAATATAATAGTCAACAGAGGATCCTAGAAAGAACATGAAGAAGATTCCGAGAAGGGATCAGTCGAAGAGAAAGGCACTAAAATAATCATTACTGATCCTTACCCTATTAGGAACAGACGAGAGAGTGTCTCGCAAGTACATTCAAGTTCAGATCTCCATTTAAAAGAAATCAGTGTCAATACCTGAAGCATGATAGAGCAAGTATTCAACATGCCTAGGGAAAATAAGGAACACCATATGGATACTATACCCATAAGTATATCAAAAAACAATCACCTTCACCCTTCAGAGAAAGAGATAGTTACCAGAGGATAACAAATCTTTACAGCTTAAACTAGGACAATCATAACAATGACGGAGAACAAAGAAAGCCATCCGCGAGACATGCGGAATAGTAGGACACTTTGTGCGTCACTCTAATATCTATTAAACTAATATAACCTAATTAGTAATTGATTACACTACTCATGCTATGTGTTAAGCTTATCATATCTTTCATCAAGACTAGTAATGGTAAGTCAAGTGAGATACACCATTTCAAAACTTATAGAAATCGAGCCAACCTATGCTTTTCACATTGATATTCTGTTTTGACAACTTAAACACTTTTACAATACCTATTCTACTATATACCATAAAGACCTCACAAGTATGTTGGCCGAAACAATAAGAACCGTTCAGAAGAACACAGAAATTTTATGTGTATATAAATAGATAGAATACAACTAGAAACGACCATCATTACTTACAAACGTATTTTACACCCTGTAACAGAATCATGCCTTCACATGGAAGTAATCATCCTATCAACACAATACCATTTCTAAGAATGGAAACCGCCCCTTACAAGCTACGGTTATAGCTATTGTGGCATCCATTATGGAATACAACAACTCTATCGATACAAACAGAGAAGAAATTAGTGTCGACAATCCTAATCGTAGTAACAATCAAAGGCACCCGCAAGTGACTATCTGCAAGAACGCCCCAAAAAGCAAACCTAAGAACATGAAACAAAAACCCTGTAACAAGAGAAGGGGCTGTTCAACTCAAAGAATCGCCAAAAGGCAACCGACGATGGAAATTCATACCCCTACTGACCCTACTACCTCAACATTGAAAAGACCATATCATGGGAACCTTCCACACTGCAACTAGTGCAACTACCATCATAATGGAGTCTGTCGGGAGATCTATTGTGATTGGTGTAATAAGAAAGGACACATCGCCAGCCACTGTAGGACTCCGGCCCAATACATCACCTCAACCGCCTATGTCGGAATGAGGTGAATTTGCTATGCATGTGGTAAAACAGGACATTTCAAGAGAGACTGACCAACAAAGAGGAACGAAGGAGGAGTAGGAGGAGTTTAAACAACAAGACATGAAGAAACAACAATAACTTTACATCGATTTTCACTAAAATTGTTGCCAATTAATTTTAAGTTACTATTTCATTCAAACAAAATCACAACTTTCACTAAGGATCTTTGAAGGTGAGCTATAATGATTCAGTGTGTGTATCAGAGTCATTTGTAATTAAATTTTTTACAGGCCTAGAGTGAGTGATTCCACCTCATTTCCTGTATCTGTCAAGTTGTGGATTTAGGGCAGAGTCACCCAGTCGACAATCTTATTGATCTTAATTATGCACGAATTGTATACACCGAGCAATTATAAAGGGACCTGATAGGGATCATAACATGGAATATCATCACAAGTTATCAGAACAATCTTACTGCTAGTACTAGCATATTGCAGTACAAATCATTTGCAGTAGTAATATCAATGATAAAACCAAAAACACTAGAAAGTTTACATAGAAAACACTAGAGAGTATACACAAAAAGGACTATCGTTCTAAAAAATGTTTCTCTTTAATCGACTTAACAAATGCTTCATCAAGAAGTTACGATGTCGTTTTTCGACATGGATTGGTTCGGTCCTCACCATATAAGTTTCCTGTGATACAAAAACGCCCTTCACCCTAATCAAACAACTAACAAAACCCTTTCAATCTATAACGAGAAACCCGAAACAACCTTCCGAATCAACTTCCATTTCAAAACTTAGAAGTACTTATGCGAAGTATACCATACCTTCCATAACCGTTTCGAAGATCCCTAGCAGACTATTCAGGAATGTCCCTAGTATGACAATACAAGTTCAAATATAGATATTTAGACAAATATAGTTAACCAATCATTACCGAGTGTATGCGCAAGAGAGGCATATATAGCTTACCATCCCTAAACGAACAGACGGAATAAGAGAAACATTCAGACATTAGAAGGTATTATCATGTCCTTGTGATAGATTTTGACAAGGCATAGGACGCTCACCCATCACTGGTTGAGTCCTCTTACAAATAATACCTACCCCTGACACCAATGCCACTTCGAGTGGAGCGCTATATGAACACAAAAGCAAATCACAATTAGGTTGTATTAAAGTTAGGAACTCCCAACAGACAAAAGGTCCATGTGACCAAAAACACCCTCATCAATCCAAGGATCATAAAAACGAACACCTTTTGGATCCAAGAGCAACTGGAGATAAGATAGAATTGACCGTTGATCTATAAACCCCAACGACCACAGAAATTTGGTAATATACATCTCATCTTTCATGCCCAATCTGAAACAACATCTAACCGACGAGACTTTAGAAATTTCACTCGATAAATTCAAAGTAAATAAGAAGTTACACTTCATAAAGGAACCAATAAGAGAACATAGACATAGGAAACCAAGAGAACGTAGACAAGTAAGCAAAACTCACACACTCCCTACCAATCAAAACAACATATGAAAATAATGAAGATCCGCTAGAATACCCAGCTAGGATATGGATTCCTTAGAAAAAGAGAAGATTAAATGAAATAGAAGTACATACATCTTTTCTCAACCGTTGATGTCACATTCATAATGTAAATTTTAGGATGAAATTCTCTCTAACGGGGGGATAATGTAACACCAGTCAAATTTAGGTCAAAAATAAATTGTTCAATAATCTTGATTGGGATGAATAAAGTGGTAGAGATCATAAGAAAGTTTCCAAAAATATAAAGAACACGAAAATCCGAGTTATAACGAAGAAGTTATGACCCATCGAAGTTTTCGCGTCAGAACGACACGACATTATGTGTCATGAAAACTGAGTTCTTGATAGAATGCTTTTTAGCCTTAACAACCTAAATGAAAGTCATAGAATACATTAAACCGAGAGTTTACATAAAAAGATCGTCCAAATCTGACTTCGTATGAAGAAGTTATGATTTTTCTAAAGTTTCGGTATAGTATTAGACAACTAAAAACTCGAAATAAAGATCTAGTGTTTTTTACCCGACGCAACCTAAACGAGAATCGAAGGTCTTGTCAATAGTAATACGATGGTAAAAAGACAGATGAAAACGGGCGTCAGATGAAAAAGTTGTCCTACTAAAAATATAATATTAAAAATAAAGTCAAAAACAGCTGACGGAGTCTAAACGAAAGTTGTAGAGCATAATCTCACCTACGCGTGGATATAAAGAGCGCCAAAAACAAAACTCGTATGCGAAAGATATGAATTTATGAAGTTCGGGGCACAAATTTCAATATCTGACAGAATTCACGTTGTGAGTAAGATCTTCACGACGTGAACTAGTTGATTGACACCTTCCAGAGCTAGGCAGTCATACGTCAAGCTACGAACTAATCATGACCAAGTTCACGACGTGAAACTTGAATATGCACCCTATAAATAGAAACCGAGAGCTCCGGTTTTAGTTTCTCAATTCCATCCTCTCTCCTATATTTACTCAGTTTTAAGCCCCTCGAGACTACCCCGACGCCCCGGTGATGTATCCAACTTCCGACGAAAGCCTGAAGCCCCGAAATTCTTGAGAAGTCAACCTCTTTCCCTTCGAAGTATTGCCCGAGTAAAGCCTAGTTTTTCATCAAATCATCACTCTTACCAAGTGAGTTCATACCCTTACACTTTTCAATGGTTTTTATATGTTTTATAGGGGAGGGGGAATACAAGTATAACACAAGAAAACTTTTTTTTAAAAATACAAACCATTGATTATGATTCTTATACTTTATGTACTTATTTCATGAAAATATCGACTATGAAAAATAAACGTTATTATCAAACTTGTAAACCTTTAAAAGTTGTTAATATCGAGGTTTCATTACATAAACAAAAATGCATATAAACTATGATAGGTATAGTTTATGGAAATTACAGGTTATTTTACTTAAAAGGAAAAACGATATGAAAACAAGCATATAAATTATAATAAGTATAATTTATGAGTCAATCCACTCTTTCTATTATAAAAAATATAAATAAAAATTTGTATTTTTATTTACTAAAAGGTTTTTCACCGTATTGCTCGTGAACTCGTTGTTAGCAGTATATTTGTGAGACAATGGCTATGTCTAGTATCCAAAGAAAGTCCCTACTTATAAACAGGGTCTCCTGGAGGGAGAGCGTGAATTTGTGTATAGATCTATACAGAACTAACAATCCCGCACCTTGATTGTTAGCTACAGTCCCCGGGGTGACAAATTTCAACATCGGTACTAACGTCTAGTATGGTTATAAGAACTTGCATGCAGAAACAATGACTCATGTACGTAGTAATATGCTTCTCCAATAAACTTAAGCGGTAGTATCATTATGGTTTCTTTTTATATAACTCGTTTGTACTTAGTAATCATAGTAGGATATTATTATCACATTCAGAACCTAGAGTAAACACATCTTCAACTAGCTTTATTTAAATATAAAACTACAAGTTATTCAAGCGAAGTATGACATTTTTACTTACACTTTCCGGTCTTGATTCACATTAGACTACAACTCGATTTATGGAAAACGTCAGTATTTTATAAGCAATCGAATAAACAACTTTACATGAAATTCTACGTAAAATCATATCCCTTCAAATAGTTTTATAAACAAACAAAACTACATATCATTAATTTAAGTATGGTAATATACTTATACTTTTCAGTCTTGATTTATATTAGACTACAACTCGATTTATGGAAAATATAGGATTTTATGGGATAAATACAATTACTCAACAAACAAATGATTTATAATTCAACTTTCTGGAAACAAATATGATTTCTTATTTCAAAGCATCATTCTTTAAGTATAAAGAACGTACTTTTTGAACACAAAAATGTTTATGATCTCACCAACTTAAATGTTGATACACTTTCAAAATCACTTGTATTCTCAGGAAAAACAGTATATCAGTGCTTTCTCGAGCATTTAGAAGACGGAGCATAGTAGTATCACGTCTTATCTTTTGCTATAGTTTTAATGTAAATCATGTAATGTTTTGAAGTCAATGTAAATTACATATATTAGCAATATAATGGTTTTTGTAACTTTGATTACTATTTTACATTTTTTCGATACTGTACATGACGTCCTCCTCCCTCGAATGTTACCGCCATTTAGGTTTGTGGGTGTGATAGTGAGAGTCTTGGAGAATCTAAGAAGCTTATGGGAAGGATAATTCTTGGAGGATAGATGCTTGCCAGATGAGGACAAGCACACATGAGGAAGGACCAGGGTTTGGTCCCAACTCCGGTAGTGAGCTAGTTAGTGGAGGGACTACCAGGGTTTTGAGTTCACCTTGGATCTCTTGTAGCAGGTGGCACAGATTGATTGTGCAAACTATTGACATCGGAGGGTCATGGGATGGGACCCAAGAGTTCAAGTCAGCTTTTGAGAGGCCAGCAGGGATGGATTTCAGTGCAGTACTTGCGGAAAACTGCACAAGAGATTTCTTTTCAAGGGTTTAGTAAGTATATCTCTGGGTTGTTTCCCTGCTTGTGTTTGGGTTATACCCTCGAACATTGTCATATTCCGTTTGTATGCCGTGAGTTATGGGGTGATTAGTGAAAAGTCATTTCCCTCCTTATTGGTTCGGAAGGGTTCAACTGATCTTTAGTAGTTGTGTGGTCTTTGGGGTTTGGGTCGTAATAGAACACTAGCACTGGTAAGCAGCAGGTTGTCAACGGTATGGGTATTAAAGAGTAAAAAGGATTAGGCATCCTTCAAATCTCATGTGTTGCGAAGACCTAGTTGAATCTAAGTGGGGGAGAATCGTGCAAGTGTTCAGGACAGGGCATGCATGAGACCGGGATGAGTTTCTCATCCCCAGCAAGGGAAAATGGATTCCCAAGTGACTATTTGGTTTGAGGGTTGTGTGGGTTTGGAGTTTGGTAAAACTCCCCAATATGTGAATCGCATATTCTTGGGGGCTTGATAGCAGAATTTGAGGAAGCAGGTTAGGGCTCCAGTCATGGATTAAGTCTAGTTAGGGTGTTCGGTCGAGTGAGTGCTCGACTCTATATGCATTTCAAATTGATAGATTAGGGGTAAGGCATTTGGTTACGTTGTGATAGGATGAAAGTGTTGTAAGACTATGGGGGAGCCATAATATTCACTAATGGTCGGTGGATATGGAAGTGTTGTAAGACTACAGGGGAGCTGTATCATTCACTAATGGTCTGTTGGTATGGAAGTGTTGTAAGACTACGGGGGAGCCGTATCATTCACTAATAGTCAGTTGGTATGGAAGTGTTGTAAGACTACAGGGGAGCTGTAGCATTCACTCATGGTCAGTAGGGTGAGAATGTTTTAAGACTACGGGGGAGCCATAACATTCACTAGTAGTCAGATAGAATGGAAAGTGTTGTAAGACTGTGGGGGATCCATAGCATTCACAAGCGGCCAGATAGTGTGGGAGGTGCATAAAGACTGCAGGGTAGCCGTGGCATTCACGGACTTGCTTAGATGACTTAGACCAGGGTGGGCCAATTCGCAAGGTTGTGAGTAGGTCACAACATAATTGGAATAAGGGAACGGTAGGTCTAAGGAGATAGGGTCTGATGTAAGACTATAGTTATTCTGGTAGCAATCATGTTTTGCGTCAGATTCAGTGGCGATAGGTTGTCAGCCTATTATGATCGGATGAATCAAAGGATTGAAGGAGCCATGAGTGGCGGTATAGATAGGGCAGTTATTGTTAGACGAGGTATCCTTCAGAAGTCACATGGGACTACTACGTGTGTTTTTAGCCCAGCAATCGGTTAGGTATCCGATGTTCCGAGTTGTTGACAGATAAGGTGAGATCAGAGAGGTCTGGGCTGCTTTCAAAAAGCAGCAAGTGGTTGCCAGAAGAGTCGAATGGGTTCAGTAACTTGGGATCCATGTGTGGAGTTGCCTGTCATTGGGGCATATACTATGTTGGTCCTAAACAATATCAGAAGTTGAATAGCCAGTTGGGAGATAAGTGTAGTGAGCTCGGAAATGAGTCGATATGGGCGGTCTGTGAAAGACCCCAACTTTCGTATTTTTGAAATACTCAAACTTTCATACTTCACAATATTATTACTCCAAAACATGCTACTTGCATATTCATAAAAGCAATATTTTACATCGATAAAGAGATTACAAACTACTAGATACAAATCGACTATTACAAAGTGTTATATATTACATAACTACCCAGGATATTGTAATTTATACAAACATAAACTGGAGTACAAAAGTACTATTACGAACTATTCTAAATTTTTCAACAGTATGTGATCATACTAGTTACTTATCACCTGCAATTGTTAAACATTGATAGGGTAAGCGGTGACGCTTAGTGAGTTCAATAATAAATACAATATAACGTCATGCCATATATATACTTTAATATGGTAGAAGCAAAGAGGAACAACAAAGACATATGTGAAATCATGTGACAAGCGTTCGTATCAATCAAAGACTTTATTCAAAAATATACTTTTCAATGCTTGATATACATCAATAAAACTTTGGCCCAAATGGCATAGAAGACATGCAATTTCTTATTAAGATTTTGTTAGATTTCAGGTTTATAGTCTTGTCTAACCATTTGCCAATGCCATATAATAGAAGTCATTCTCTTACGGAGACATGCTCTACATGGCCAGAGGCTACGTACCAGTAGCAATGTGAATCTAAGTCCTTTCATTGATCATATGGTCAAAGGTATTAAATTTGCTATAAACATAGTGAATAAAATGACACGGGAAAATAACCCAAAATAATATCACTGAAAAGCACATAGCACATATAACACATAACATACAATTGTTCCTATCTATTGAACTCACCTTAAATTAACCGGGGGTTAAAATAGTAATTCGGACAGCACTTCGGCTTTAAATATGACTTTCTATGTTGAAAACCGGGAGCTTAATTGAAAACCGGGCTCTGCGAAGGTAGGGCTTCAAAACCGAAAAGATAAAATTTCTAGGCTTCTTGGGGGTCTTGGGGCGTGTTTCGGATGCTAAAATTGATACAGGGGCTTCGGGGAAAGTCAAAATGAAGAAAATATGGAAAAAAGGGTGAAAAGTGTCAAAAATTCAAAGTTACCCGGGAAGGCTCGCAGCCTCCCTTTATATAGGGCCGAGGCTTCTGATCCGAGGGTTGAGAAGCGAACAGCTGTCAGCAGATGCGAGGGCTAGCGAGGTCGGACATGGCTCAGATGCGAGGCTGGTAGGCGAGACGTGGAGGAGCGAGCTTCGGATATCAAGGCAAGGCGCGTCGGAATTTTGTTGGACCACACTTTGGTTGAATCAGCATGCGACACGTGCCAATTTTGGTTTGGGTCACGTCTCGGATACGTTGCTGCTTCGTGCGAGGTGACGTGGCCTCGCACTATCCATGCGAGATTTCTCAGCATTTGAGCCCCGAACTTCTAAAATCCATAACTTTCATATACGAGCTCCGATTTTGATGTTCTTTATATGCACGCGTAGCTAAAATTACGCTCTGCAAGTTTCGTTTAGACTTCGTCGGCTAATTTTGACTTTATTTTTAATATTATTATTTTTAACAGACCGGGACAGTAAAATCCGTTAAAAATTCATAACTTCTTCATCCGACATCCGTTTTCGTCAGACTTTTTACCGTTGTACTACAAATGATGAGACCTTCGATTCTCGTTTAGGATGTATCGGTCAAATATCGCTCGATCTAAAGTTTGAGTTTTTAGCTGTCTACTACTAAGTTGAAACTTCGAAAAATCATAACTTCCTCATACGAAGTCAGATTTTGGCGTTCCTTTTATCGAATTTCTCGGTTTAACGAATACTACGACTTTCATTTAGATCACTAAGGCTAAAAAGTAGTTTATCAAAAACTCACTTTTACGTCATTCGGCGTCGTATCGGTTTTATCGCGGATCTTCGATTGGTCATAACTTCTTCGTTATAACTCAGATTTCGACGAGATTTTCGCCTACAAGTTTCTAACGAGATTATTTACAACTTTCAATAATAAAATTTTACTTATTTAAAATTTTATATTTTCACTAAATTTTACTATTTGGCTTTTAATTGGAATCTCTTAAGACTTCCAATATTTTCTAAGCGATTCTAAACATAGTTTTACTTCATTTCTAGTAAAAACCATCTGTTAGAACTCAACACTCAATTTCACATAGTAATTCACAATTTTATTTATTACAAAACACGATTTTAAAACGTGTATGTTACAAATACCTCCTCCTTTTGAGGATTTCGTCCCCGAAATTACATCGATTAAAATAAATGGGGATATGCTTTTATCTCATTCTTATTCTCCCAAGTATAGTTTGGGCCTCGATGGTGTTTCCACTTGACAAGAACCAATTCTACTTCTTTATTACGTAGCTTAGTTGTTCTTTCATTCACGATCTGTTCAGGTTCTTCGACATATCTTAACTTATTATCCAATTTCACATCGGATAACGGAACCGTCTCATCGTAGATGCTCAAGCATTTGCGAAAATAAATCACATGAAACACATCATGAATATCTGCCAAATCTTCAGGCAATTCTAAGTGGTATGCTTGCTTTCCAATTCTCTGGATGATTTTGAAAGGACTAACAAATCTAGGACTCAACTTTCCTTTCTTCCCAAATCGCATAAGGCCTTTCCATGGGGATACCTTCAGCATCACGAAATCACTCACTTTGAATTCTATAGGTCGTCTTCTCTTTTCTGTATAGGACTTCTGTCGATCCTGGGCCGCTTTCATTCTTTCTCTTACGATTTGAATCTTTTCAGTGGTGTCTTGAATCATTTCAGGACCTCCAAGGATCTTATGTCCTACATCACGCCAACATGATGGTGTACGGCATTTACGACCATATAATTCTTCATATGGTGGCATTTTGATTGAAGTGGTAACTGTTATTATACGAAAATTCGACAAGAGGCAAGTATATATCCCAGTTACCACTGAACTCCAAGACACATGCACGAAGCATATCTTCTACTGTTTGGATTGTTCTCTCTGTCTGACTGTCTTTCTAGGGATGATAGCTTGTGTTGAGGGCAACTCGAGATCCCAATTCACGTTGCATACTCGCCCAAAAGTGAGAAGTGAAGCGAGTATCGCGATTGGAAATGATCTTTAGTGGCACACCATGTCTTGCAACAATTTCATCCAAGTATACTTGTGCATATTTCTTCATTGGATCCATTTCACGCATGGCGAGAAAATGTGCACTCTTAGTCAGGCGGTCGACGATTACCCAAATGTTATCATGCTGTCTAGCAGTCTTTAGCAATTTGGTAATAAAATCCATGGATAACTCTTCCCATTTCCATACAGGAACACTAAGACTTTCTGGAGTTCTGTAAGGCTTTTGGTGCTCTATTTTGACTTGTAAGCATACTAAGCATTCTTTCACATATCTCCCAATGTCTCTCTTTAATCCAGGCTACCAATAATCAGCTCTTACATCATAATACATTTTACTTATACCAGGATGTATTGACAACTTAGACTTATGAGCTTCATCTAAAATCTTCTGTCTTAATCCACCAATCTTTGGAATCCATAGCCGATTCTTAAATACTTTTAATCCTCGTGGATCATCAAGTAAAACATCAGCATAATGTAACATTCCTTCCTTCTTCACATTTTCTGGCTTTAAGGCCTCAACTTGCCACTTCTCTACTTCATCAAGAATAGTGAACTTCATCGTAGTGTAAGTAATAGTATAACACATACTATTACGATAAACCTTCCTCCTAAGTGCATCTGCAACCACATTAGCCTTTCCAGGATGGTACAAGATTTCGCAGACATAGTCTTTGATCAGCTCCATGGCTCGTTGCTGTCTCATATTCAGAGTTTTCTGACTGAATATATACTTGAGACTCTTGTGGTCGATAAACAATTTGTTGGAATAGTGTCTAAGGTTGCAACTATAATTGGTAAGTACTTGACCCGATTGAGCATGGTCCTTTTGGGTTGCCTTCACCATAGCAACGTGTCAGGATGATTTACAATGAGAGAAGAATTATTATAAGGAATAATAATATTGTTATTTGATTAATATAAGTCATAAATTAATTAGGAATTAATTTGGTGACTTAAAGAGATTAATTAAATAGAAGGGCATAAACTATTAAGTGTATGATAGTTGTACTTTAGGCTATAATCCCTTATGGATAAGGGGTGGACGGTTTTGGGGCTTTGGATAGACCTGGAATTCGTCCAAGGCTTATCATTAGGGTATTGGATTGCTTAGGGCCTAAGTTATCCAATTAAGGTTTAAGGGTGAAACCCTAGGAGCCTTACAAGTATAAATAGACCCTAGGGGTCATGGAAAATCGGCACTCTTGTCTCTAAAGAAACCCTGGCCGATTTCTTCCTTCCCTCTCCTCTCTCTGTAATCATCCTCTTGCTAGTTGGTGTTTGTAAGCCATTAGAGGAGTGACAATTGTGACTCTAAGCTCCAAGGACAAGAAGATTCAAGCATGCAACTTAAGGTAATCTTCTAGATCTTTTTTTCTTATGTTATTACCTAGATCTATTGTTCAAAAGTCTTGGATTCAATGCATGTTTAATTAGAGAAACCTAGATCCAAGCATTAGGGTTTGTATGTGCACATAGGAATGTTCATATGGCTAAAACCCATCAGTGGTATCAGAGCCTAGATTGGTTTCTATTGAATTGATGCATTGGTTGCTTGTTTGATGCTTGCAAAATTCGAATTTTATCACCCTGCCTGATGAACTCAGCGAGTTCCATAGTGGACTCGGCGAGTAGGCCTCAACTCGGTGAGTCCATTGTGGTACTCGGCGAGTTCGAGTGTCAGAAAGAGCTAATTTCGGGATTTCTTGTTGTTTATCCTTTGGATACTTACCTTAATCATGTTAGGTCAATATAAATCTGATTTTAAGATATATTTGAGTATATTCTTGACCTAATTGAAGATATTTATCAATTAATTAAATATTAGTTTCCTTATGTGATAATTGATTAATTATTTTAATTAAATTGGTAAATTGTTTTGCAAGAAATAATTAAATAAATTAAATATGGATAATTATGTGATTAAATGTTAATTTAGATTATTTGTTTTTTGATCCCCCTATGTTTTGAAAAGTTTAAAACTTGCCCTCAAGTTTCGAAATGTATGTTTAGTGATTAAGAGTTTAATTTAGACAATTTAAATTTCAAACCTTAGAATTTTACAAGTTTAAAATCCAACCCTATACTAATATAATATTACAAGATTATATATATATATATATATATATATATATATATATATATATATATATATATATATATATATATATATATATGGGATAATGTCATAAAAACCCTCAAGTTTTCAGAGTTTTGTTGGTTTTGCCCAAAGTTGAATTTTATGTCCGCTTTTACCCTAACATTTTTCAAAAAATGTTCGGTTTTACCCTTTTACCGGTGATAACAGGTTACCATTATATTAGCTTCGCAAAAAAACCCTTAAGTTTATAGTTTTTTACGTTTTCATCCTTAAATTTATATTTTTTTTTTTACACTTTTACCCTTTGTATTTTCTTTTCATATTATATGTATTCATGCAAAAAATTTATATTTATATACAAATTTTTTTAATTAAGTATTGTATTTACATTTTTTAATGTTATTTCTTCATATATGTATGTATATATATATATATATATATATATATATATATATATATATATATATATATGTGTGTGTGTGTGTGTGTGTGTGTGTATGGGTTTTTTTCTTGGATAAACCATTTAAGATGTAAGAAAACGCAAATTAATATATTTTTAGAACTACAAGTACATATTTTTATGCATTTAAAAATATACATGTCAATAAAAAAACTTGTTGAATCATAAACATGTTTATATATGTATATACATATAATCTTAGAAGTGTAAATATGTATTTTAATATATGTTTTTTTTAAGTATAAATATATTTTTAGAAGTATATATATATATATATATATATATATATATATATATATATATATATATACATATATATATATATATATATATATAATAATGTAAAAATATGTATTTATACTTCTAAAAACTATATCTATAAAACACGTATTGATAATTCTAAAAATATTATTTATCTTTTTAAATGGTATAACCTTGCAAACACACACACACACACACAAACAACCATATGTATGTATGTATATATATATATATATATATATATATATATATATATATATATATATATATATATATATATATATATATAACATCAAAAAAAATATAAATACAATATTTAATTAAACATTTTTTCGTATATAAATACGATTTTTCTACATGAATACGTATATTATGAAAAAAATACTTAGGGTAAAAGTGTAAAAAAAATATAAACTTAAGGGTAAAAAAAAAGGGTAAACTTAAGGGTTTTTTTGCGAATTTAATATAATGGTAACCTGGAAAACCTGTTATTACCGATAAAAGGGTAAAACCGAACATTTTTTCGAAAATGTTAGAGTAAAAACGGACATAAAATTCAACTTTGGGCAAAACTGAGAAAATCCTGTAAACTTGAGGGCTTTTAGGACATTAACCCTATATATATATATATATATATATATATATATATATATATATATATATATATATATATATATATATGTATGTATAATTAAAATGCTAGTCTTACCGTTAGTAGGCCTCATTCACGAAGCCGGTCTATAAGGTGGGTATAAGGTTGCTGCCTATAAAATGGCGCTTAATGGGTGTACAGTCACACCCACCACTTGCTTGATCGGTAGAGGGTCGTTAGCCGAACGGGTAGGATAGGGCAACCTCATCTCCTCATTAAAAGTATAATATGAAATACAAAGTAACTACATGTTTTTCAAAAATTCCCAATCCTAGTTACTTTAGGAAAAGTGAATTGATGCAATCCCATGAAATTCCACTTTGCACCCTTGCTAAGAAGTTAGTGGAGCGTGTATGGTTTACCGACACACTAGTTGGTTCTAAGCAAAGGTGGCAAACGGTGATTCATTGTTTATCATAGTTCGATGGAGCGTGTGTGGTTTACCGGCACATCGAATAGGTGACTGTTACAATGAAGGCACCATGTGAATTTGCATGGTAATTCACACCCACTTTGTGATCCTCTGTATCCCAGTCACAAACGAGAGGGGCATATCGATATTTAAACATGTCATTGAAAAGTTTCAATGAATCTCATCTAAACCTAGGAATTCTCAATACCTTTAGAACTTAAAGTTATGTTTTCATGGTGGAGAATTAGTGAATCGTCATTCACTTACCTTCAAATTGTTTGCATGTTAGATTACGACATCCCTTTTCTAATATGTAAATATTGTTGTTGGATCCTAGCCCTAATTTTTCTTGGGTAATAATTAGGGATTCAAATTCTAATCTATCTTTGTCCTTTCTGTTTGTAGATGTCGAACGCGAACAACGCTGTTGCTAGCTCGTTCACATTGATGAGCCTTTGCCAAAAGGTGACTTTCGATGGGATGAACTTTAGGGAATGGATAAGATACATCCGCATGATTTCTCGCTACGAGGACAAGGAGTATGTCCTCGACGAAAAGCTCAAGAAGATCAATCCAGAAATCGCTACTTTAGCTGAAATCACCGCTTTTGAAACTCACGAGCGTGATGCAACAAAGTTTCATTGCATCATGATAGTCACTATGAACTCCGAATTCCAAAAGTCCTATGAGGACATGTATCCATATGAAATGCACCAAGACTTGTTAGAGAGATACCACCAAAACGCGAGGTAGGAATGTTACGAGATCTTCACTAACATGATCTCCGCTAAAATGGGTCATGGTGAATCTCTAACCGTGCACCTGCAAAAGATGCAAAGGTATGTCGATCGTCTTCGCAAGTTGAATGTTGACTTTGGGGAAGACTTGGCAATCGACATGGTGCTTCACTCCTTGTCCCCGTGTTACAACCAATTTAGGATGACGTACCACATGAACAAAGAAGAGGTCACCCTAAGTAAGCTCCAAGGTCTCCTTAGGTTTGCTGAGAGAAACCTCAAGGACAAGTCTGTTGCACCCACCCCCAATCCACCCGCTACTCCTGTTTTGGCCATTGGGCAAGGAAGAGGCAAGAAGAGGAAGGCTCCGTCTATGTCACACCCCAAAACCGGAATGGCGGAAACGTTCTGGGGTGGATGACGTCATGTCAAGTATCACAACATATGTAGTATAGTAAATCAAAGTACAACAACCATTGCATTAATAGTAATAGTTTTACATAGCTTACATTACAATACATTAAAGTAATACATGTAATGATATAAATGCAGCTTGGTACTAAATTGTCTACATCAAAAGCTCCGGGGATGTACCTGTCTAATGCTGACCTGAGAATACAAGTTATTTGAAAGCGAGTATCAGCATTTTTACAAATGCTGGTGAGTTCATAAGTATTTAGTGTCATTTTATTCAAATAACTTTAATAAAAGTGGTAGTTTTAGAGTATCCATTAACTTAGTGTCTTTTCCAGAAAATCCTATATTTTCTTTAATCAAACCAGTCTTCTACCAAGACCGGACGGAGTTATGTGGTAAAAAGTAGTTTTCCCTTAATCGCTATCATTATCAAAATACAGAATTTGATTATTAAAGAAAGCAAGAGAAATCAGGGAAATAACATATGCCTCAACAGTGAACACTGCTGACTAAGGCAAAAGGAATCATAGACTCCAGGAGAGTATCGAACAAACGACACGCCTGGCTCAATCTAATCAAAGGGAGACACAGACTCCAGACGGTACCAAAGGAAAGGTACAGCTAGCAAGGTCTAACAACAGAGAATACATACCCCAGAAAGCATCAAATGAAAGATACAACTAGTAAGGTCTAAAACAGAGAATACAGACCCCATACAATATCAAATGAAAGATTCAGCTAGCAAGGTCCAAAAACAGTGTGACTCTGGGAGTGGGTTTTCTAGCATACAATGTAAAATACAGTGTAAAATACCGTCATCTTAAGGCCATGAATTATAAGGTAACCTGGGATACTCCTAACCATACTAACTGACATTAGAGTACTTGACGCCCTGCAAGCATCTATATAAACTATGACATTTGTCATCCCTTGGCTTGGTAGGCCGTGGACTGTAGCTAGCAGTCAGGGTGCAGGGGTGTCAATCTCGTATAGATATATACACATAATGTCCGTTCTCCCTACAGGAGACTCTGGTTACCAACTAGACGACGGAGAAGGTCGTGTCCCAAAGATGCATCCCAAATAGTGGGTAATGGGTTTCCAATATAAGTGTTGAACTAGTGGTAGAGACTCATAACTGAACTGACTAATGTAAACCTATATGTCTATGTTTGTATACATAATATATAACTAATGAATCAAATGACCTTCGGACGGCCATCCGATCCCACCAGACCATATCTCAACGAAGAAAAGGAACTAGGGCGGACAAGCCTTCCTAAGTCCTTCAATCATTATTTATATGCACCTATACAAGCACAGACATACATCTAACTATGTTTGAGTGTTTAACACGTGGAGGTGGTTCTCTAAGTAGAGGCATCAATAAGTGAATTGGAAGCGATAACAAGTGAAGTAGGAGTGTCTAACAAGTGAAATAGGAGCGTCAAACAAGTGTAAGCGTATAACGATATAGAAGCGACAACAAGTGAAGTAAGAGCGTCCAACAGGTATAAGCGACTACAGGTATGAGCGAAATAGAGACGATAACAAGTATAAACGCATCACGAAGTGAAAGCGTTATCAAGTAGGAGTTTAAACTAAGTAGAAGCGAAACAGTGGTATCTAACAAGTAAGAGTATACAACATGAAAGAAAACCTTGATGAAAACCTTGGAAAAACCTTTATACTTAAGAAAATCACAACTTGTTATTCTTTGTAAAATAAGTTTGAAAACCCTTAGAAATTCTTTGGAAACCTTTCATAAACCAGTTTAAAATGAAACTTTGATAAAACAGTATAAGTAAGAGTTTTGAACAAGTGAAAACATTTTAGAAAACCATTTATAGTATCCTACTCGGTAAAACAGTTTGCAGTGTGGTAAATCCTTATGCATGCGGGTTATCAATCACAAGTGATTGATATGATAATTGGCATGTTTAACTTGTATTCCCCCTATAAAACATGTAAAAACATTTAAAAGGTTCATTCAAGGGTATAAACTCACCTGTTGTAAGTGGATCGAACGAAAGTGCCGGTTGGGTGCTCGGTGTCAAGTAAAGACTTGAACACACTTAGTGACCTATTAACATATGATAACATATGTTTACATACAATTAGTACATATAATACCAATTAAACAAGTATATGCATCCTAAAGTGCAGAAAACACTTTGATTAAGTGCTAGGGGTGTCCCGGGTAACATTTAAGGGTGTGAATGGCTTAGGAATCGAATTTACTCTCCAAGAGTAAACTCTATACATAGTGTTTACGGCCCTGGGTCAACTCCCTATGAGTTTACGGCCGTAAACTCATGGTGAGGGGGTTCTAGGATGTTTAAAGGCCTGATTTTGATCGTGGAATTTAGCTAGGTCCAAATCTAAAATGTATGAGTGGATTTAATGTGTATAAGGGACCATATGGGAGTTTACAGCCCATGAACCACCCCTATGGGAGTTCACGGCCGTAAACTCCTACCACTTGGTTTTGTTGAAGTTTTAAGCCCTTGTTTCAATCCTAATGATTTATAATGAAGATATAAGGCCATTTGGGGAATTTAAACCACCATTTTGCATGGTTTGGGGGTGTTTACGGCCTAAGCATGTGCTTGGGCCGTAAACTCCATTTTACCCCTCAAATTTATGTGTTTAATTGCTCCAAACCCGAAATAACAAGCCTCTAATTTATGTATTAAGCATAAGGGTGGTTTGGGAGTGTTTGGAACTTGATTTTAAAAGTTTAGAGGGTGTTTACAGCCTAAGCATGTGCTTGGGCCGTAAACCCTCTTTTATGCCCCAAAATTGATTGTTTTAAGGTGCAAACACTCCTAGCATAAATCCCCAATTAGTTTCCAAGCTTTTAAGGACAAATTTGGGTCATTTTGGCCTCTTATTAGTGGTTTACGGCCTAAGGAGGCTCTTAGGCCGTAAACTCCTTTTCAACAGCTTCCAAGTCCGATTTCCCCCCCCCCCCTGGTATACTCACAAGTCATGATGTTTAGAATAGGTTAGGGTGAAGAGACTTATGTTTTGGAGGCGGAAATTCGCGGTTTTGAGTCGAAAACGAGCTTTATGAGAGAGTGTATAAATAGAGTGGAAAGGGTGGAATGAAGTCCATTCCCCCTTATATATAGGCTGGAGTTGGAGCTCAGTGGTATTCTACCCGATACTGCCGTTGAATGGGGCTTTTTGGTCGCACCCAATTAAACGGTCAAATTTTGACTTGGTGGAAACTAAAAATTTTCAAGGGGAAAATTGTAGTGTTTCTAATGTATATCTACCCTTACCAAGTCATTATAAAAGTTTCAAATTAATTAAGCTCTTCCAAAAGGTTAACGGACAATTTAATAAAACGAGGCTTATTAACGGAAGGTGTTAAAAATGATGGAATAAATTTCGGGCTATCACATCATCCCCCTGTTAGAGGGAATTTCGTCCCGAAATTCAGGTTTAGGCAAGGAAGTAGGTATGAATAACCGAGTAGAGGCAGGAGGGTACTTCCTATATGGTTTGTCCTTGCACTCCCAAGTGATCTCTAGCCTGAGTCTATCATTCCAACAAACCTTCACCTATGGGGTGCAAATTCCGTCTCGTGCAGTTAGCGATTTCCTACAGGTATGTCTACGAAGTTAGGGTTCTCAATGGTTTCTGTCAAGATAAGTGGGATACAAAGGGTGACATCGCTCAAGCACTTATCAAGTCTTAGAAGTGGATCGATCGGGTGTGAAACTCAGGGAATATCCTAAAGTAGTAGTGGTCTGATGAGGGTTGGACCAAATCTCCATGGGGATTCTCAGATGGTCCTAAGATCTCAGAAGGGTAGAGCTTTTCAGTACTTAGAACATAGTGTACTTCTATGGCAAGATCAACACTGGCGTGATCGCCATTCTGAAGTTCCTAACGTTCTCTCTCGTACTGGTAGTGTAGTCCTTCAGGTTGGTTCTTAGGAAGCTTGGGTTGTCCTTGGGTTCGCGTTTCCTATCAATTGGCTTTTAGAGACTTTCTAGATCATCGGATGGGTTGTGTGTCTACGGTATCTTTTCGTTGTAGAGTGGCTATCTCAATCTTGTGCAAAACGAACCTGCACTAATGAATCTTGAGATATCCCTAGCGGAAACCCTCAGGGTCAGGGAGATAGGGTTTCACCAGACAAGCGTTGGACTATCTCTGGGGGTGATTCTACTATCTCTACGTGAGATAGCATTCATGGAACACATAATAGTCCAATGAATCTTGTGAGATATGCCGAAATTTCCAAGGCGTTAGTTTATTCTAGTGCGTAAAATGGTTGCTCTTGTATAACCCACCGACTAACACCTAGACTGGTGTCAAGTCTATAATCTCTTCGGGATCTGGGTTATAAGGCTTAAGCAACTACTTCTGCACTTTGATAAAGTATTCTTCGTTGCGGAGGTTATCATGTGGTTCTTGGTATTCTAGTGTTTACTTCGGAGGATGCAGTCTATCACCTATAAGGTGGTGGTGACTTCCTCTATGAGAGAGGGCGGAGGATCCTAGGCACTACTCGTCAGTAACAGGGTGGACGAAGTGCCTGAGTAGTGCGAACATCTTCGGCAACTACTCTTCCAAAGGTTCTGAGTTTTCTCGGTCTAGGTCAAATCTAGTGGGTATAGGTTCCCATCACTCAGAACTTTAATCTCTTTACTAACTGAGGGTGTTAGCTACTATGTGGGCTTAACCGGTATGACAACAAATTTCGGACTTGTGGTCATTACAGTAGCTCAACCCACAGTGGTTCTCTTGACTCTAGTTCCTGTTCCATGGGATAGGATGAAGGGTCTTTCTGAGGGATCTTCGAGGTATGCTTCAGGTGGTTATCGTCTTCGGGAATGCCTGCAGTGTCTTTGCTTCGGTTTCTTTCAATCTAAGAAGATTGGTTAACGGCGCGCGGTACCTTTCTCCTGGGTACTTCAGGAGGTTTTGAAAATACGAGTGACGACTGACGGATCGCATTAGTCTTTATTATTTTTATTTTGTTTAGGTTCGGAAGAACCTTTGTTTGCCAAAATGGCTATGGAGAAAGTTCTTTTTACACAGCACTAAGGAGTTACACATGGTTGCATGAAGTCGAACCATGATTGATAGAGGCGTCGAAGTTGGCATACTTTGACATGATATATAATGAGGGTCAATAGAGTCATGTGCCGAATGGGCACCCAAGTTCTAGGCATCTCGGGTTTCGTCCCGTGTATCACTGCTGCGGATACTTGGACCGATAGAGTCGACGCAGAATTATAGAGGGTCCTGAGTGTTTCTGAGTAAAGTACCTTTTCATGAATGGATTCTCACGAGGCATTTCTATAATCGTCTCACATATACTAGTCCTGCATAATTAAGATGGGGATGACTGTTGACTGAGTGACTCCGTCTTAAATCCACAACCAAACGAGGAACAGGAAATGAGACGGCCTTCACTCACTCTAGGTCTATCCATCTCAATTATACATGGTCGTAACGTATATGTTTAGCCATTATAGTTTTACCTGATGAATTTTTAAATTTTATAACAGTGTTGCGACTTTCGCCATAACGGGGAAGTAATTACATTAAAAATAGTCTTTTTATGTTATCGGTTAGTTATCTGAGATCGAGAGACATACCAAAATCTACCAGGTTCCTTGATGCTTCTCCCTAAGCATTACAGTTAGGCTCCTCCTGTGTCCTTGTCTTTTCCTTCGGTTGGGCAATCCTTCTCGAAGTGTCCAAATTCACCACATAGATGGCATACTGGATTAACCGTCACATTGGTGGTTGATGTAATAAACTCAACCGGGGTTCTGCAGACACAAGCAGTATTCCCCTTCATGTGGCACCTAGCGTAGTAGAGTCCCGACAGACCCTATGATGATGGTAGCTGCACTTGCTGCAGTGGGGAAGGTTTCCTAGGTATGGTCTCGAAGGTGTAGGGATGGAGGGGTTGGCAAGGATATTGAATGACTCAGATCGTTGCCCTTCGGAAGGTCCTTGAGCCGAAGTACTTCCCTCCTCGATCTTGATCTTTCTCTTCAGTAGATTTGAAATCGTAGCTTCGTCGAATAGGAGAGTAGGTTTCTTGCTTGTGGACTGGTTACGCTTCTTAGGAGGCATGGTTTTTCCTACACGGAAAAGAACACAAGATAATAAGAGACGATGGCTAACCCTGGACACATCTGTCCAGACTGTATTAGGCATAAATTTTTCCCGTGCCTCGGGTACTGGTTCTCTGAGTGTCGACCTACATCCCTATGATGTAGTCCTGGTATTCCAGGTAGGAGTATGAGTATCGGAAAAAGGCCATAAGATGCGAGTCGTTCCTACTAAGTTACCTTTATACTGGGAAAGGTTTCACTCTCCGGTCTGGAGAGATTTGAGAACAGTTCGGAACGAAACTGCGGAAAGAGAGGCTCATGAAGACTTATGGCCAAACAACCTCAACAGAGGTGAGGGGATCCGCTCTAAACGTGCTACTGGCAACGGGAAAAGGCGATTTACCTAACACATAGCTTAAGTAATGTAACCACTAACTCACTAAATTGTATTATTTTATGGGTGTATTAGCGTGACGAACACAAGGAAAAGACACTTCTCGGGTTCCATGTACTCGATCCCTCTGTCTGCCTCGTATCTTTGACTGGAGTCAGCGTTGGTTTCCTTCGGGTAGTTACCTAGGGTTCTCCTCTCGTATGGACATATTGAATTTTTACTCCGCCTTACTTCTGATTCCGACGTTGTGTGTCATCACTTCATGATGGATGATTGGAATCTCGGAATTTTAGGAGAACTTCTCACCGATGTCCCTAAAAGATATGGACACTTGGTGAATTCAATAGTCTCGACCTAGTTCATTCGTTTCTGAGCTGGAAATCTTCTCAATGAACTTCTTCAGGGTCGGAATCAACTCTTCTACCGATTACTGAAAAGGATAGGGTTTTCTACAGGGTTCGTGCGAGAATGGAAATGTCTGAAGAATCCTAAGAGATTATTAACATTTCACCGGACGATCCATATCGAGTCCTGCTACGATTACACAGGGTATACAAATCATATATAGCTTAGATCCGATAGGCCTTCGAATATGTGATACTAATCTATATCCACATCTAAACAAGGAAAAGGAAGTAGGGCGAAACCACACATTCTTAGCCTATGGGATCCTTATTATATATAACCTTGGGAGTATACCCTCTGTAGTTGTAAGTATATCAATAAGGATCTTTTTAGTTCTTCACACAAGGTTATCTATGTATTCCACAATACCCTATGGTATTTTAATTTCTTGTTTGTTTTCTTATCTTCCGAACATGATTCTGGGATTAGTGTGAGTCTTTTAGTGTTCTAAAATACTCCTATAGTATTTTAAACTTTATGTTTGGCTCTAGCATTCTTAGTTGGTAAGTTTCAGACCTGTTGCAACACCACTATCACTCCCAAGAACACGTTCATCGCATCTCGAATAAATGTAGTTGATCAGGTTACATTTATTCCAGCTTACGATTACATAACTGCCCAGGTTTGATGGTAATGCTCAACATTCGAAGACTTTTATTCTTGTTCTTCTTGTGATACTTGTGTTCGATTGTTTAGATTCTGGATGTTCTTAAACTTTGGTAAAATATGGTTATATTTTAAAGTATAATTCTTGGTCAGAGTGTTTTATCCCTATGTATTTATAGGTTGTATATCTTTTATGAATTGATATACTTAGCTCACTATAAACAATGCTCTGGTACCAATCTGTCACACCCCAAAACCGGAACGACGGAAACGTTCTGGGGTGCATGAGGTCATGTCAAGTATCACAACATATGTAGTATAGTAAATCGAAGTACAACAATCATTGCATTAATAGTAATAGTTTTACATAGCTTACATTACAATACATCAAAGTAATACAGGTAATGATATAAATGCAGCTTGGTACTAAATTGTCTTCATCAAAAGCTCCGGGGATGTACCTGTCTAATACTGACCTGAGAATACAAGTTATTTGAAAAGCGAGTATCAACATTTTTACAAATGCTGGTGAGTTCATAAGTATTTAGTGTCATTTTATTCAAATAACTTTAATAAAAGTGGTAGTTTTAGAGTATCCATTAAACTAGTGTCTTTTCCAGAAAATCCTATATTTACTTTAATAAAAGAAGTCTTCTACCAAGACCGGACGGAGTTATGTGGTAAAAAGTAGTTTTCCCTTAATCGCTATCATTATCAAAATACAGAATTTGATTATTAAAGAAAACAAGAGAAATTTGGGAAATAACATATGCCTCAGAAGTGAAGACTGTTGACTAAGGCAAAAGGAATCATAAACTCCAGGAGAGTATCGAACAAACGACACGTCTGGATCAGTCTAATCAAAGGGAGACACAGACTCCAGACGGTACCAAATGAAAGGTACAGCTAGCAAGGTCTAACAACAGAGAATACATACCCTAGAAAGTATCAAATGAAAGATACAGCTAGTAAGGTCTAAAACAGAGAATACAGACCCCAGACAGTATCAAATGAAAGATACAGCTAGCAAGGTCCAAAATAGTGTGACTCTGAGAGTGGGTTTTCCATCATACAGTGTAAAATACAGTTTAAAATACCGTTACCTTAAGGCCATGAATTATAAGGTAACCTAGGATACTCGTAACCATACTAACTGACACTAGAGTACTTGACGCCCTGCAAGCATCTATATATACTATGACATTTGTCACCCCTTGGCTTGGTAGGCCGTGGACTGTAGCTAGCAGTCAGGGTGCGGGGGTGTCAATCCCGTATAGAACTATACACACAATGCCCGCTCTCCCCTACAGGAGACTCTGGTTACCAACTAGACGACGGAGAAGGTCATGTCCCGAAGATGCATCCCAAATAGTGGGTAATGGGTTTCCAATATAAGTGTTGAACTAGTGGTAGAGACTCATAACTGAACTGACTAATGTAAACCTATATGTCTATGCTTGTATACATAATATATAACTAATGAATCAAACGACCTTCGGATGGCCATCTGATCCCACATGACCACATCTCAACGAAGAAAAGGAAATAGGGTGGACAAGCCTTCCTAAGTCCTTCAATCACTATTTATATGCACCTATACAAGCACAGACATACATCTAACTATGTTTGAGTGTTTCACACGCGGAGGTGGTTCTCTAAGTAGAGGCATCAATAAGTGAAGTGGAAGCGATAACAAGTGAAGTAGGAGTGTCTAACAAGTGAAATAGGAGCGTCAAATAAGTGTAAGCATATGACGATATAGAAGCGACAACAAGTGAAGTAAGTGATGGGTTATAGTCCTAAGAACATCCTATGTGCTCATACAAAACCTAATGCTTGGATCTAGGTTTCTCTATAGTACATGCAAGTTATCCAAGACTACAAACCCTAATTCTAGGATACAAGTAATCATATTAAGATGGGAATAGGTTTATAATGTTACCTTGATTGTTATGTAGCAATAACAACCCCAAATCTCCTTGAATTGACTTTGGAAGGCTTAGAGTCACAAGTGTCACTCCTCTAATGGTTCACAAATACCATAAGCAAGAGGATGAAGAGGAGAGAGGTTGGAGGCTACCAAAAACGTGTAGAAACCCTAACAAGAAGCTTAGCCACGTTTTTGAGCCTTAAGGGGTCTTTATATAGTTGGGCTATTAGGGTTATCTAACAAGGAAACCCTAAATTAGATGCTTAAGCCTTTAGCAACCCATGGACCCTTCTAATTAAGGCCTTGGACGATTTTATATGGGCTTCCCCCGTAGAATTGGTCCACCCCTTAATATAAGGCAATCCATGACCCAAATTATAATTATCTTATAATTACAATTCCAGTCCCTTAAGTTTAATTAATCTCTTTTAGTCACAAAACTAATTACTAATTAATTATTGACTAATATTAATTAAACAATATGATTTCTCCTTTAATATATTATTCTCATAATACATTATTAAATCATATTTAATCCTTTCTCTCCATCATTCATCCTATCAAGTTGCTTTGGTGAAGGCCACCCAAAAGGACCATGCACCATCGGGTCAAGTACATACCAAAATAGTTATGGACTTAGACACTAATCCAACAGTCTCCCACTTGGATAAGTCTAATAACTATTATGCGTATGACTTCAGATCCTCATCTGCAATCATAGCTTTCCAAAGCCGCTGTCAACTCCGATCCTATCAGATACGCGTGTTCTTAGATAAGGGATCATATATTCCTCCATTCTAGATATCGTATGAGACATGATTTCCAATCATTCTCTTTGTACTATTTCTCGATTCCCGATTTATGATGACTGACTAATTGAACAAATCAAATTACCCCTAGCCCGGCCGAGCATTTACATTTGTCATCACTGAATCATCGAGGGGCCCAAAGATATCGCTTTATCCTTCTTTGGATAAAAGGAACGGATAAACTTTGATACAATGCTTGCTTGCACTCACTAACCAAATCACACATAACAATATGTTTTATAACACCAAGTTACTAGTGCGTTTTCATATTATCAATGTGCAACCGATTAGCAAGATACAACTCACACATCTCGGTTTCAAGAATATAAGATGTTATCGTCTCACCAATCACTTGTGATACAATTCATGGAGTAATCCAAGTGAGCGTGGGTTTGATCCAATGCTCAAATTCATATTCATAAGCACTCATGAACGTTGCAGCAAACATTTTCTTATGTCTAATACTCTTTTAGACAATCCACACACCAATTCACAACAATCTTCATTCATATCTACTTCCAACATATGAACGACTGTGGCCCGTTTGAATAATTCGATTATTCTTAATAAACTCAATTATTCTAGTAGTCAAAACATGCAAAGTGAAACACAAGAATAATACTAATCCCATATGGCCTCAAAACTTTGAGTATAAATAAAACTCCTTTTATTTATCACCATATCGATTACTCATTATTTGTCGTTTCGGGTAACCAACTTCTTACTTGAATTTCTACACTTATCCCATGATCATAGCATGCACACAATGTTTACCTATGGTTCTTACTTTGTGAAATAGATCACATTGAACACATTTCCAATCATTCTCATTTCACAACTCCAAATCCTTTTTCATAAGTGAAAGAATATCAAATTCTTGCTACTTAAAGAATATGCTAGATTCTAACATTCTATGCACTGATCCTTTCATAATATCACTAACCAAAGTCACAAAGACTATTGCCAATGAAATTACAAAGTCTTCTAATGGAGGTTGTTACAAGATAATTCCTTAGATATGATGTCTCTCACTCAAAGTACATTCCTTTGAACATCCTTTTGCATAAAAGTTTATAATCTAGTCATAAATTTCTCAATATTTACTTCCTAATATAGACACGCTTCCATATGTTCCATATGACAACTCATTTCTTAATAGAATCTTTTCTATTCATAATAATGTCAATATGGTCCATTCAATACCATGCTTCCAACTACTCATAAGCAACCAAATCTTCGTCGAACTTTGGATTGTCCTTTGATAGTTGTTTAACTATTTTAGTCAAAACCAATTCTAGTCCTTCTTTCCTCTAAATGCGCTAGATATTTGGAAAATTTTAGAATGGTCAAATATTAAAGCATTTGCAATCGATCCTATACCCGAAGCGTCTGGGACACGACGCATAATGTTTTATTCGCTATGTTCTCAAAATTCGAATTTTGAAAAGGAATGCCGTAATCATAATCGAAATTTTAAGAACACAGTATGTAACTTTGACTAAATTTATCAACATTTCTCAACCTAATCCTTTATATTTGAAACAAAGCATAATATTCTCTCCCTTAATTATATCAAAACAACTTTACAACCCTTACAACTTTGCAAGGTATAACTCTTGTTTTCTATAATTAATATTGCCAACTTGCAATACGTGCCTTAATAATCATACAATCATAAAATTTATGCTCCCACTATCATGATGATTATTATAAAACATAACACTTATGCTCCCACTAGCTTCGACATGTATTCATAAACATCTTAACTTTCAGAAAACAATACCTATTGAATTTCTTAAGTCTATGTTTCTAATACCTAATGCTTTGATAATCTTTTATCAAGGCTCCTTGAACTTATACACCTTTGCCTTAGATAGTTCATATGTATGTCTAAACAATTAAGACTAATTTCCAAACCTCACAATTCAAATTATGGAAAGGGATACCGTAACCATAATCAAATTCGAAAATGCAATTTTACAATCACTATCTTCTTAAAATCTTTCTTAGTGAAAGCATTTCCTCACAATCATTTTCATGAAGGAGGAAATCTTATGACACTTAGATTTAAAGCGGTGTATTTGTTCCTATCCATGTGAATTTGTTAAAACCAGAGTTTACGACAAATTCAAACTCATATGGACCGAACTCTTTTAAACTTGATTTCTTGCCTTATGGTAGCACAGCTGCCCACCACGTCTTCCAAGTAGTTAAGAAGCTCACCTTTTCCTATCAATGTACCTTTCATTGATTAAGGTTCTTTTCCTTTTATGCGTTCAAAATGAGAACTCACAGGACTCACATGCATAATTAACTCAATTGGAGTAGCACAGAAACAAAATAATGTCAACACGATAGGTTCTTAACCTCAACTTGTGTGCTAGTGATGATCGATAAGGTTTATTTGATTTGTTCTTGAAACCTTTCAAGACCATTAAGACTCCCACTGACTCCTTGACATATAAGATTCTCTTGTCAATAGCCATTTCTTGACAAAACAAATATTCAAGAGTTAGTGTAGCTATTATCAAAACACTTCATAAATTGGTCCTAGTTGGTCTTTGTCTTATCAAAGACATCACAACTTTCCACATTTGATGAATGTTATAAACCTTTAATACTTTTCACTCATTGTCACAATCTTAACTTTAAGACTTGTTATTGGAACGAAGTATGATAGACTTCTTGATTTAAACATTTCTTCAATCCTTGATTCCTCTTCTTAAACATACAATTGTACTAAGACTCACTTAGAGGATCAATTGAGATATGGTTCTAAAGTATAAAAGCTACTCTCCCTTCTTCTTAGAATGGAGAAACTTTTATCTTTATGCCTACTTGATTCTTCTTATTCGTTCTACTATTGATCTAAACCCTTTAATCAATTCAAAATTACACTTAATCTTGTAAGTGTAATCATATTTACTAAGCCTTTAGTAAATCATGACGAATATCTTTGTTACTCTTATGGTGAACTTGATCAACACACAACTTTGTGTACTCGATCTCCTAGTCCTTCACCTGACAATTTGTCAACGAATTTGTCTAATTTCCAAATATGAAATTTCTCATTCATCATTCAACCAAGTTGCGTGATTCCAAATTTCTGTCCAATTGAAATTTGGGCAATGAGAAACTCTCCCTATTTGGTAAATTCTCGACATTTCCATAAATAACATAAGTAAGAATCATATCCATTCATTGTAGAAATGTGCAAACATCAATTTTCATAACGATTTCATTGCAAGGAAGTAAACAAATAAATAAATAAGTCAACCAAAATTTATTTTATTTATAAAAGCAGCAGAAAACATTTGTCCTTACAATTCAAAATCCATTGAAAACTACGTATTTCAAAAGGAAAATTTCTAACAACTCTATCACAACTATCTAAGTTCAAAATCCAATCTTCAAGTCCATGAGATCGAGATCTATTTCTTGTGATTAGATTCATCTTGCTCTTTCACCAAGCTTCCTTTCTTTTCACCGATCCTACAAAAACATTCAAATGCAATCTTATCACATCATGTATTTTGAATCGATGAATAAGAACTTAACGAAGTTAGATAGTGGATTTTACCTGAAGCGCAGTCATACTTTTTGACTCTCCCATCTTTGGAATTTTCAGGCTCTTGGGGACTTCTATCCAACGCTCTTTCTCTTGGCAGCAAACGCAGGTCGGTTCTCTTAGAACGTCCTCGGAAGCATGGTCGATTGACTTTCAGAACAAATATGCTCCATTGCTTCGCCAAATCATTTCTGATTCAGCAGCAATGAGCATGTAAGTTAGGTCAATGAGGTTGTCGTCATGATTCATCGTATAATACTTTCTTTTGAACTCATTATATGATTCAGGAAGTGACTACAAAACCCAATTTACAGCCAACTCATTCGGGAATGACACACCCAACATTATCAACCTATCAATGTGTGATTTCATTCCTAGAACGTGGGCACACACGGGCTTACCATCTTCATGTTTCATTTCCAATAGGGCTTTAGTGATATTGAACCTTTCAATTCTTCGATCTTGTGGCTTAGGGAGAACAATTGGAGGAGGAAGAGGAAGTGAAGCATGATTTCTTGTTCCTCGATCGAATCGTGGAATATCATCTTCATGTGGAATGCTTGTTCCACGGGATTCGGGAAGACCATAGTTGTCGAACTTTGACATCTACAAAACGGGAGAAAACAAATTCAAGTTAGTTGATCGATTGAGTCCTTAGTAAATCACCCAAATGAGATACTAAGGCTAGGACCCAACACAATACGCTACAACCTAGAAAAGGGATGTCATAATCTAGTTGCAGAATATTTGAAGGTAAGTGAATGACGATTCACTAATTTCCACCATGAAAAACGAAAAAGAAATTTAAGTTTTAAATCTATGAGAACTCCTAGATCCTTTGAGATTCATTGAACATTTCAATGGCATGTTTAAATCTCAATATGCCCCTCTTGTTTGTGACTGGGATGCCGAGGATCACAAAGCGGGTGTGAATAACCATGCAAACTTACATGGTGCCCTCACATGTTACAGTCACCTATTCGATGCGCCGATAAACCACACATGCTCCACCGAACTATGACAAACATTGAGTCACCCTTTGCTACCTTTGCTTAGAACCATTTAGTGTGCTGGTAAACCACACACGCTCCACTAACATCTTTGCAAGGGCACAAAGTGTAATTTCATGGAATTGCATCAATTCACTTTTGCCTAAGTAACTAAGATTGGGAATTTGAAAAACATTTAGTTACTTTGTATTTCATTATACTTATAATGGAAGGTTTCGTCCTATCCTACCCGTTCGGCTAACGACCCTCCACTAGTCAAGAATGCGGTGGGTAAGAGTGGGATACCCATTCAATCGCCATTTTATAGGCAATTTCCTTAAACACCCCTTATAGACCAGCTTCGTGAATGAGGCCTACTAACGATAAGACTGACTTTTACTCATACATATATATAATGTTAGACTTTTAATGTTATATATAATATAGGGTGTATTTTACACTTTTAAAATACTAGGTGGTCAAATTTAATAATTATACCTTTAATTCAATTAAATTGTAAACCAAAACTATTATGGAATTATGAAACCTCTTTTAATTATACTCCTTAATTAATTAATAAAACCATAAGGGTGTGATTTGAACTTTTCAAAACATTACTAGGGTTTTAGAATTTAACATTCCTAATTAACTTTTAATCAACTTTTAAATTCCAAAACTTGAGGGCAAGTTTTGAAACATTTCAAAACATTAGGGTTTAGAATTTAAATATACATCAAAATTAAACTTTTTAATCAAAATTTAAATTCCAAAACTTGAGGGCAAGTTTTGAAACCTTTTTCAAAACATTAGGGTTTTAACTATTTAAATTTCAAAACAACAAAGCCTTTGGGTTCAAATTTAAACTATAAAACCTAAAGGGGAAAATATGAAACTTTTCATAACAACAAGGATCAAATAACAAATAATTTTAAATTAACATTTAATCACATAATTATCCATATTTGATTTATTTAATGATTTCTTGCAAAACAATTTATCAATTTACTCAAAATAATTAATCAATTATCTTATAAGGAAACAATTATCTTATTAATTGATAAATATATTCATTTAGATCAAAAATATAGTCAAATATATCATATAATCGGATTAATATTGATCTAACATGATAAGGTAACTATCCTAATGCAAAAAACAGCAAGAAATCCCGAGATAAGCTCTATCTGACGAGTTGACTCGTCGATGTCAAGCCTGGACTCGTCGAGTCACCTTGGACTCGGCGAGTTCAACTATGGACTCGGTGAGTTCAACTATGGACTCGGCGAGTCCAGCCTCCAGAACACCAAAAATTGAATTTTTCAGATATACAATGCATCAATACAATTGAAACCAAGCTAGGCTCTGATACCACTGATGGGTTTTAGTCCTAAGAACATCCTATGTGCTCATACAAACCCTAATGCTTGGATCTAGGTTTCTCTATAGTACATGCAAGTTATCCAAGACTACAAACCCTAATTCTAGCATACAAGTAATCATATTAACATGAGAATAGATTTATAATGTTACCTTGATTGTTATGTAGCAATAACAATCCCAAATCTCCTTAAATTGACTTTGGAAGGCTTAGAGTCACAAGTGTCACTCCTCTAATGGTTCACAAACACCATAAGCAAGAGGATGAAGAGGAGAGAGGTTGGAGGCTACCAAAAACGTGTAGAAACCCTAACAAGAAGCTTAGCCATGTTTTTGAGCCTTAAGGGATCCTTATATAGTTGGGCTATTAGGGTTATCTAACAAGGAAACCCTAAATTAGATGCTTAAGCCTTTAGCAACCCATGGACCCTTCTAATTAAGGCCTTGGACGATTTCATATGGGCTTCCCCCATAGAATTCGTCCACCCCATAATATAAGGCAATCCATGGCCCAAATTATAATTATCTTATAATTACAATTCCAGTCCCTTAAGTTTAATTAATCTCTTTTAGTCACAAAACTAATTACTAATTAATAATTGACTAATATTAATTAAACAATATGATTTCTCCTTTAATATATTATTCTCATAATACATTAATAAATCATATTTAATCCTTTCTCTCCATAATTCATCCTATCAAGTTGCTTTGGTGAAGGCAACCCAAAAGGACCATGCACCATCGGGTCAAGTACATACCAAAATAGTTATGGACTTAGACACTAATCCAACAGTAAGAGCGTCCAACAGGTATAAGCGACTACATGTATGAGCAAAATAGAGGCGATAACAAGTATAAACGCATCATGAAGTGAAAGCGTTATCAAGTAGGAGTTTAAACTAAGTAGAAGCGAAACTGTGGTATCTAACAAGTAAGAGTATACAACATGAAAGAAAACCTTGATGAAAACCTTGGAAAAACCTTTATACTTAAGAAAATCACAACTTGTTATTCTTTGTAAAATAAGTTTGAAAACCCTTAGAAATTCTTTGGAAACCTTTCATAAACCAGTTTAAAATGAAACTTTGATAAAACATTATAAGTAAGAGTTTTGAACAAGTGAAAACATTTTAGAAAACCATTAATAGTATCCTACTCGGTAAAACAGTTTGTAGTGTGGTAAATCCTTGTGCATGCGGGTTATCAATCACATGTGATTGATATGATAACTGGCATGTTTAACTTGTATTCCCCCCTATAAAACATGTAAAAACATTTAAAAGGTTCATTCAGGGGTATAAACTCACCTGTTGTAAGTGGATCGAACGAAAGTGCTGGTTGGGTGCTCGGTGTCAAGTAAAGACTTGAACACACTTAGTGACCTAATAACATATGATAACATATGTTTACATACAATTAGTACATATAATACCAATTAAACAAGTATATGCATCCTAAAGTGCAGAAAACACTTTGATTAAGTGTTAGGGGTGTCCCGGGTAACATTTAAGGGTGTGAATGGCTTAGGAATCGAATTTACTCTCCAAGAGTAAACTCTATACATAGTGTTTACGGCCCTAGGACAACTCCCCATGAGTTTACGGCCGTAAACTCATGGTGAGGGGGTTCTAGGATGTTTAAAGGCCTGATTTTGATCGTGGAATTTAGCTAGGTCCAAATCTAAAATGTATGAGTGGATTTAATGTGTATAAGGGACCATATGGGAGTTTACGGCCCATGAACCACCCCTATGGGAGTTCACGGCCGTAAACTCCTACCACTTGGTTTTGTTGAAGTTTTAAGCCCTTGTTTCAATCCTAATGATTTATAATGAAGATATAAGGCCATTTGGGGAATTTAAACCACCATTTTGCATGGTTTGGGGGTGTTTACGGCCTAAGCATGTGCTTGGGCCGTAAACTCCATTTTACCCCTCAAATTTATGTGTTTAATTGCTCCAAACCCGAAATAACAAGCCCCTAATTTATGTATTAAGCATAAGGGTGGTTTGGGAGTGTTTGGAACTTGATTTTAAAAGTTTAGAGGGTGTTTACGGCTTAAGCATGTGCTTGGGCCGTAAACCCTCTTTTATGCCCCAAAATTGATTGTTTTAAGGTGCAAACACTCCTAGGCTAAATCCCCAATTAGTTTCCAAGCTTTTAGGGGTAAATTTGGGTCATTTTGGCCTCTTATTAGGGGTTTACGGCCTAAGGTGGCTCTTAGGCCGTAAACTCCTTTTCAACAGCATCCAAGTCCGATTTTTGGGGTATACTTACAAGTCATGATGTTTAGAATAGGTTAGGGTGAAGAGACTTATGTTTTGGAGGCGGAAATTCACGGTTTTGAGTCCAAAACGGGCTTTATGAGAGAGAGTCTAGAGAGAGTGGAAACGGTGGAATGAAGTCCATTCCCCCTTATATATGGGTTGGAGTTGAAGCTTAGTGTAATTGTACCCGATACTGCCGTTGAACGAGGCTATATGGTCGCACCCGATTAAATGGTCAAATTTTGATTTGGTGGAAACTAAAAATTTTCAAGGGGGAAATTGTAGTGTTTCTAATTTATTTCTACCCTTACCAAGTCATTATAAAAGTCTCAAATTAATTAACCTCTTCCAAAAGGTTAACGGACAGTTTAATAAAACGAGGCTAATTAACAGAAGGAGTTAAAAATGACGGAATAAATTTCGGGTTGTCACAGTTTAAGAGCCACCGCAAGGGAAAGTCCCGAGATGGTTCCTCCTCTAGTGGGACCAAAGTTGATCCCGCTAAGCCTAACCCTAACCCAAAGGAGGCAGAGTGCCACCATTTTCACAAAATAGGGCATTGGAAGAGAAGCTGCCCAGAGTACCTGCAAGCTATCAAGGAAGGAAAGATCAAGCCGTCTTTCACAGGTATTTATACAATTAAATCTAATGATTCATCTCATGCTATTTCATGGGTCATCGATATCGGTTGTGGTTACCACATTTGTTCTGAATTGCATGGACTAAGAAGAAATAAGGATGTGGAGCATGGAAGAATAAATCTAATCATGGGGAACAGAAGACCATTGCCTGTGACCAAGATTGGAGTGTATTCTCTAGTGCTTAGGAATGGTTTATGTTTAGATTTGAACAATTGTTGCTATTTTCCAGAAATGGCAAGAAACAGCATTTCATTTCATGGTTTGTTTGACAATCGTCAATCTTGAGTCAAGTCAAATCATCAAGTCAAGACCGATCAACTCGATTAAACCTTGTGTATTCGGGTTTGTGTTATGTTCATACTGTATAACTTGCTATATTAATGGGAAAACTTCACTTGAGAAAAGTCTTGTGTTAAAAATTTCCTAAACCCTAGTTCTAATCGATGAACTAGAACGATAAAACAATGTTGCATACTCATCGGGAGTGTGTAAGATCCTTAAACAAGGCTTAATAGGGTTTACAAACCTTGCATTGCGAAGCCGGACACTCACACATGCCACACTCGAAACCTCTCTCAATCGTTTTCACTCTACCTCTCTCCATTTGAAATCTCTCTAAGTATGTGAAACTTCTCCCAAAACTCTCTTTGTATGAGAAATCTCTATAAGTATGTTAAATCTATCCCAAATCTCTCTAAGAATGTGAAATCTCTCCCAAATCTCTATAAGTATGTTAAATCTCTCCCAAATCTCTATAAGTATGTTAAATCTCTCCCAAATCTCTATAAGTATGTTAAATCTCTCCCAAATCTCTCTAAGAATGTGAAATCTCTCCCAAATCTCTCTAAATATGTGAAATCTCTCCCAAATCTCTCCAAGTATGTGAAATCTCTCCCAAATCTCTCTCAAAAGCTTCCCGTAACTTTTTAGAATCATTCGGGTCATTCCGACCCTTAACCGGGTCAAAAACGGCTTAAAACGGGATAAAAACGAGAAAAATGGACCTTAGGAACCAAAACCCTCTTATGAGAGGCGAAGGTCCTTAGGAACCGAAGGTACTGTTCACCCGACCGAAAGTGAGAGGACCGAACCCGAGCCAGGAGGAACCGAACCCAAGAAAAGGAGGAACCGAAGGTACTGTTCACCCGAACCGAAGGTACTGTTCACCCGAACCGAAGGTACTGTTCACCCGACCGAAGGTACTGTTCACCACTAACCGAAACCGAACCCTGCTCAAGAGGAACCGAACCGAAACTACTGTTCACTAAGCGAACCGAAGGTACTGTTCACTACTGTTCACTACAGTCCGTTCGGTTCGCACGTTCTCGCCTCTTATTCCCGAACCGAACCCCCGCCTTCTCTCGCTTCTCGCTCTGTCTCTTCGCGCCCTCTGTTCTCTCCTCCCTCTCTCGGTTCCTTCCATTTTCTCTTCTTCGTCTCTCGGTTGCTGCCTCCCTCTCTCTCGGTTCAGCATAAGAAGGCCGAGCCTCGGCCAGATTTCGCATATTTGTCACTTTTAGCCCATTTTTGATATTTTTAACATTTTAAGCCCATTTTTCGTGATTTTAAAGCGGGATTTTCTCCAGAAATTATATTTTAACATAATAAATCATAAATATTCATAATTTAAACATATTTTGATGAAAATCATTATTTAAACAATAAAAATCAAATGGGTGAATTATTAAAGGTGGAGTGTTGACTTTGCCTTATCCAAAGTCACAAGCAACCACCCCACACCCACTCTATGACCAGCCATACCTCCCCACCTTACCTAGGTCACATCAATGTCCCTCACACTCAATTTACCCTCATTCCCACGTTTTTAGAGCTGGAACAAACATCCTCTCTCCTCATTTCTCTCAATTGCCCTCATTTCACTAAGTATCAAACACCACTTTTCTCTCAAACTTTTCCCACTCAAATTTCGAGATTCAAGGCTGGTTTTCAAGTGTTCTTCCACTCTTAGTAAGTATAATTCATCCTCCTTATGATTATTTCACTTCATTCTACTCAAATCATGAATATCTTACACAAACTCCATCATATTAACGTTAGAGCTTCGAATCTTCAAGGGATTCTTCAAGTGTTCTTGGGTTGAACACTTCTCTTCTTCAACACTCATCTACTGAAATCACTCAAGGTGAGTTCATACCCCTACATTTTCATGTTTTCTCAAGTTTTCAGGGGGGAATACAAGTTAAAACACTAAGAACATAACTAAATTTTTCTAACAGCCTTCATCAGAAAAGTTCAACTCCATTCATGGACTGTTTTGGGCCTCTTAAACATTTTTGTTTTCAAAACTGTACAAGGTGCAAATAGTTCAGGTTTGTAGCTTTAAAATGACTACTTGCACATCTCCATATGATTTTTCTACAATTTATGGTGATTTTTACAAAACTGCCTATCATTTCAAACAACAATCCGGACCAGTCTGTGATTTTGGACTTTTTCACCCAAGTTAGAGGTCATTATAAATTGTGATAAAAATTATGAGCAAACTAGACACATTTTGTGAACTCTCAGAATTTACGGATCCAGTTTTCGACTTCGTATGATTTTTCTATGATTTTTCCAAAACAGGGCAGAATTGCTAAATTTTGCCAACAGCATGTAAATATCATAACACTTTGTATTATGTTGAGCAAAGTGTATAATCATAAGTTTTAGTATTTGAATGTGTTTCCTTGTTAGTTTATCATTATGAACTGAAACTAAGACATTCATATTAAATATTATTCATTCATTTTGGAACACGTATTATTTAACTATAAAAAGTATAGTTTGAATAAATTCATAACACTAATACATTCCCATAAAAGAGTCCATTCATATTACATACATTTTAGATAAACTATAATAGGTATAGTTTATGATACATCACTCAACGCACTAGTACAAGAAGGGTACATTCATACAAGAAATATTTATATTCACACACATTTCATGTAAACTTGTTAACCTATATTGTGAGACTCTCTCTCTCTCTCTCTCTCCCCGTACGTCCGTGTGCGGGATATAATTCCTGGTAGTTATAATCAGAATCTCCTTGAGGGAGAACGGGATACTTGTATATAGATCTATATTGGGTTTGACACCCCACACCTTGCTGCTAGCTACAGTGGGACCTGCAGGTCTACGGGTGACAAATGTCATTTCATTTTCGCGACGCCTGAGAAACGTCGTGGCAGGTTCACATAGTCACAGTATGATTATAGCGACTCACCTAGGGAGATAACAATTCGTAAAGTTTACGGGGCTTCATAAAACCGAAGTAGGTTTTAGGTTGATTAAGAAATTTACTTTCCATATCATTTTAAACTCACGACATTTCTACTAAGAAATGAGGATTTCTTATACACTTTAGTCTTTGGTTATAAGGCTACATTTCTTTTCGGATTTCAAGGAAAATATCGGGTTTTTCTGATACAAACGCGACATTTACATGTGATAGACTTCTACTAAGTTTTATTAATAAAAGCTTATGAACTCACCAACCTTTGTGTTGACACTTTTCAAACAACTCGTATTCTCAGGAAAACACTAAACAGGTAATCAAGTGCTTTTGAGGATGGGACGTTAAGACGTCAAACTTTTCATATTTTAACAACATATTGTAATTGATTTTGAAACATGTAATTCATACAAGTGATGTAACTTTTTCAATTATATATATGTTGGTTGTGTTTGCTTGAATTACTATTGAAATTGTGGTTATGATACTATACATGAAGTCCTCCACCCCCGGATGTTTCCGCCATCCTTGGTTTGGGGGTGTGACAGATTGGTATCAGAGCACGGTTTATAGTGAATTAAGTATGTCAAAACACATAAGATATACAAACTATAAACACATTTGGGACTAAAAGTCTCTGATTCTTAAAGTGATTTAACGAGTTGTACTTTCAGAGAACAAATAATTTCTTGTTTTAAAGTATACTTGCATGCATTCTATACTAGCATGGTGTCATAACTTAGGAGAACATAAATTGAAAGAGGAGGAGTCGAACATTATTAATACGCCTTAGCATGTGTAATCAGTTCTGGGAAGGATATAGCCTGATCAACTATATCCGTCCAAGAAGTAACTTACGCACACTAAGGAATAATCGTAATGAGCGACAAATCTGAAAACCTAATTACACTCCATAAAGAACACACTAAGAACCAAATATAAACATTTAAAAATACTATAGGAGTATTTGTACGTTTCTATAGTGCCCGATTATTATTTTCCGATATGTGCTTCTTGACCCCATTTCTCGTGCAGACGACATGGCAGGATTTCACATACCCGGGGACCCCTATTTTCCCAATCAGGGAAACGCGGGATGGATCGATGATGAGCCCAAGGAGGATCCCGAAGAGGATCCCGAGGAGGATCCCGAAGAGGATCCCGAGGAGGATCCCGAAGAGGATCCCGAGGAGGAGCCCGAGGAGGAAGACAAACAAGAAGAAGAAGAGGAAGACGACCAAGAAGAAAATGAAGAAGAAGAGGAAGACGACCAAGAAGAAAATGAAGACGAAGAGGAAGAAGAGGAAGGTGATGAGATAGTCATGTTTGGGAACGAAGCGGAGGAACCACCAGAAGTATTCAACCCTCCCTACATCGCGAGGGTACCCGCGCACCGTTTTGGATACAACGGACCTGAACCCCCTTGGGTAACAACGATCGAAAGATGGAGCCGACAACAACGCCAGCGGTCACCATATGGCTACCAACGAGGTTACTATGATCTCACTCATGGTGGACCGGCTGACAGAGCTCTCCCCGTCACGATACAACGAATAGCAAGAATGGATGATCGTGGTAGGACGACGACCGATCAGGTCCGGGAGTTAAGTGCCATCGTACAGTCTACTACTGATCGCACCAGATACCTGGAACGAGACTCCCGCCACAGAGACCAACTCATCCAAGATCTTCTAGCAGCTCAAGCAGAAACAAGAGAATATCGGGAAAGATACATGGCACTCGAAGAGAGAATGGTTGCAGCCGAACGCAAATTGGCGGAACTACAGGGCGCATCGACATCATCGCAGCCTCCGTCAAAGAAGGGTCGCAGTGATTAGAACTCATTACTATTCTCATGTTTTGGTAGTAAAATTTTAGGAGTATGCGTTGGTGTTACTCTTTGTATGTAGGTCGACCCTGCGACTATGTGATCACACTATTCAAAGGGTTTTTGTAATGCCAAAAACTATCTTTTGTAACGATGTAATGTAGACCCTTATGAAGTCAAACTTTTCCCTCTAAATGTTATGTACTAAAAGTTATCAATGAAATTTGGCATATGTTTTATTTATTGAATATTTGGCACTATACATCATAACCTGATCACACAAACAGTTTACAAATAATAAAGTTTTGATAAAATACAAGAGGGATGAAACCAGTAACACTCGACTCGTTATCACTATTGAAGTCTTACCGACTAGTCATTTTTTTTATGACAGAACCATGCCACCAAGGAAAAGACCAAGGCCTTCCAACAACCAAGTGCCACCTCCACCACCACCTCCGCAGTTTGATCCTGCAATGTTCCAGGCTGCAGTAACGGCAGCCGTGGCGGCAGCAATGTCGCAAATGGGAACCAATGGTTCTGGCGGTTCTGGATCCGGAGCTACCAATTCCATTCATGGGGACAGCACGAGGCGTACGAGGGAGTGCTCTTACAAAGACTTCACGAATGGTAAACCCGATCCTTTCAATGGAAGCGGGGGCGTTATCACACTGGTGCAATGGTTCGAAAGGACCGAGGCAGTTTTTGAAATCTGCGCTTGTCCCGAAGCGAGCAAGGTCAAGTATGCGGCATTCACTTTCACTGGAAAAGCACTTACTTGGTGGAATGGCCGAGTTAAGTCACTTACTCCTGCAGTAGCTAACGCAATCAGCTGGGAGGATTTGAAAGCCCTAATGTTAAAGGAATACTGCCCGAGGGGCGAAATACAAAAACTCGAAGAAGAACTTTGGAACCTCAGAATGACAGGCACTGATCTTGAAACTTATACTTCCCGTTTTAATGACTTAGCACTCCTCTGCCCAACAATGGTCACTCCAGAAGAGAAGAAGGTGGAACGATACCTCTGGGGGCTGTCATCCCAGATTCAAGATAGTGTATTGGCCTCGAAACCCACTACCTTTGAGAGTGCCAAGGAATTGGCACAACAACTCATAGATTACAGGGCTAGTCGTGGTACCGTGATAACCACCACCGACCGAACAAAAGGAGGGAACAACAAAAGGAGGTTCTGGGGCAATAAAAAGAAACAACCAATTCAGGACCCCACCAAAAAGCAACAAATTGTTGTTGTTCGTGCCGCCACTACTGCTGTCGCTCCAGCGCCGCCGAAACAGTATACGGGAACTCTTCCCAAGTGCAACAAGTGTAACTACCACCATAACGGTGCTTGTCGAGAGTTGCACTGTAATAACTGCAATAAGAAGGGGCACACCGCACGATTCTGTAGAGCGACTACCCAACCCGCCGCACAGGTCACTACGACCGCCAACACTGGAGCAAGCCAAACCTGCTATGGATGTGGTGAAACGGGACACTTCAGGAGGAACTGCCCCAAGGCACGAGCCCCTAATGCTGGGGGTATAGGGAGAGTCCTAACTTTAGGGCAGGGAGAAGCAGTCAAGGATCCCTCTGTGGTTACTAGTACGTTCCTCCTCAATAACTCTTATGCATGCGTACTTTTCGATAGTGGGGGGCAGAAAGAAGTTTCATAAGTCACCAATTCAAACATATACTTAAGCAAAATTCTCAACCACTAGAAGATTCTTACATCGTAGAAATGGCAAATGGAAAGGTTGAGCGTGCTAGTGATATTTACATAGGGTGTACTCTCACTCTAGACAACCATTTGTTCAAAATTGACCTTATGCCGGTCACCATAAAAAGCTTCGATATAATCATTGGTATGGATTGGTTAAGCCTTCATCGTGCCGACATTCTATGTTACGAAAGGGCCGTCCGCCTCAATCTGCCGAATGGCAACGTTCTCACCGTTTATGGCAATAAACCTAGTGCGAACCTACAAATCATCTCTTGTGTTAAAACCCAAAAGTACCTCCGAAAGCAATACCATGCTTTCTTAGCCCACATCGTAGACAAGAAACAGGAGGTGAAGGACATCAAAGAAATTCCAGAAGTATGCAACTTCCCTGATGTTTTCCCAGACGATATGCCTGGTGTACCACTCACACGACAAGTCGAATTTCGGATCGACTTAATCCCAGGAGCTACCCCCGTTGCCAGGGCTCCATATCGCTTAGCACTGGCAGAAATGCAAGAACTATCCAGCCAGCTGAATGAACTATTGAGCAAAGGGTTCATCAGGCCAAGCTTCTCGCCCTGGGGAGCACCAGTCTTATTTGTAAAGAAGAAGGATGGGTCTTTTCGCATGTGCATAGACTATCGAGAACTAAACAAACTCACTATCAAGAACCGTTATCCCCTACCCCGAATAGATGACCTCTTCGACCAGCTCCAAGGAGCCAGCTACTTTTCAAAAATCGACCTGAGGTCGGGTTACCATCAACTACGAGTTCAGGAAGAGGATATCCCCAAGACGGCATTCAGAACTCGTTATGGGCACTATGAATTTGTAGTAATGCCATTCGGGTTAACTAACGCGCCTGCGGTGTTCATGGATTTGATGAATCGAGTGTGTCGACCCTTCTTGGATAAATTCGTCATCGTATTCATCGACGATATCTTGGTCTATTCGAGGAGCGAAGAAGAGCACCGGCAACATCTACGACTAGTTCTGGAGATTTTAAGAACCGAGAAGCTTTACGCCAAATTCTCAAAGTGTGAATTTTGGCTCCGTGAAGTAGGATTCCTTGGCCACATAGTAAGCAAAGAAGGAATACATGTGGACCCCTTAAAGATCAAAGCAATCGAAGATTGGTCAACACCTACAACGCCAACAGAAATCCGACAGTTTTTGGGACTCGCAGGCTACTATCGAAGATTCATACAAAACTTCTCCAAGATCGCTAAGCCTCTCACCACCTTGACTCAGAAAGGTGTAGTGTTCGAGTGGGAACATAAACAAGAAGCCGCCTTCCAGACACTAAAGCAAGCCCTATGCAGCGCACCATTCTTGTCTCTTCCAGAAGGAACTGATGATTTTGTGGTGTATTGCGATGCTTCAAATCAAGGCCTTGGCTGTGTGCTCATGCAAAGGGGAAAAGTCATCGCTTATGCATCAAGGCAACTGAAGACACATGAAGTTAATTATACAACCCACGACCTTGAACTGGGAGCGGTAGTGTTCGCCCTGAAGATCTGGAGGCACTACCTCTACGGCACCAAGTGCACCATCTTCACTGATCACAAAAGTCTTCAGCACATTCTCAATCAGAAAGAACTTAACATGCACCAAAGAAGATGGGTGGAATTACTGAATGACTATGAATGTGAAATTCGCTACCACCCGGGCAAGGCTAATGTAGTAGCCGATGCCTTAAGCAGGAAGGAATACTCGGGTCACCGAGTAAAATCCCTAGCCATGACCATCCACTCCCAACTGGCCACCCAGATCAAGGACACCCAATTAGAAGCCTTGAAACCAGAAAACGTGGCAAGCGAAGCACTAAGGGGGATGGACAAGAACTTGGAAGTCAAAGGGGATGGAACTCGTTATCTCATGAACCGAATCTGGACACCGAAGTTCGGTGGGTACCGAGACGTTGTAATGAACGAGGCCCACAAGACTCGATACTCTATTCACCCGGGGTCAGATAAGATGTATCTAGACCTCAAAAGGTTATACTGGTGGCCAAACATGAAGGCTGAAATTGCTACTTATGTGAGCAAGTGCCTCACTTGCGCCAAGGTCAAGGTGGAATATCAAAAGCCATCAGGACTACTTCAACAACCGGATATACCCGAGTGGAAGTGGGAGCGAATAACCATGGACTTCATAACCAAACTGCCTAAGACATCAGGTGGGATGGATACCATATGGGTGGTTGTGGACAGATTGACAAAGTCCACGCACTTCCTGCCAATAAAGGAAACAGACAAGATGGAGAAGTTAACCAGGACATACATTAAAGAGATCGTGCGACAACATGGTGTACCAACATCCATTATCTCTGATCGAGATAGTAGATTCACCTCGCGTTTCTGGCAGTCCCTACAGAAGTCTCTGGGAACCAGGCTAGACATGAGTACGGCCTACCATCCACAAACGGACGGACAAAGTGAGAGAACCATCCAGACGTTGGAAGACATGCTGAGAGCCTGCGTGATAGATTTTGGTAAGGCATGGGATACCCATCTCCCGCTTATCGAATTTTCTTATAATAACAGTTATCACACTAGCATTGGAGTCGCTCCATTCGAAGCTCTCTACGGTCGCAAGTGTAGATCACCACTGTGTTGGGCCAAAGTTGGAGATACTCAGCTAGCCAGAGGGCAAGTCCCTGATAGCACCCTTACTGGGCCTGAAATCATAAGGGAAACCACAGAAAAGATCATTCAAATTCGAGAAAGACTAAAAGCATCTCGTGATCGACAAAAGAGTTACGCGGATAAGCGACGCAAACCTTTAGAATTCCAGGTCGGAGACCGGGTACTACTAAAAGTTTCCCGCTGGAAAGGGGTGATACGTTTCGGTAAACGAGGGAAACTAAACCCAAGGTACATCGGTCCGTTCGAAATCCTTGCTAGGATTGGTCCTGTGGCGTACAAACTCCGACTACCACAAGAACTTAGTAATGTACACCCTACCTTCCACGTGTCCAACTTAAAGAAGTGTCTGTCTGACGAGACACTCATAATACCACTCGAAGAAATCGAAGTTAATGAGAATCTCCACTTTGTGGAGGAACCCGTCGAAATCATGGATCGAGAGATCAAGAGAACAAAACAAAGTCGCATTCCCATAGTGAAGGTTCGATGGAACGCGAAACGAGGGCCTGAGTTTACCTGGGAGAGTGAAGATCAAATGAAGCAAAAGTATCCACATCTTTTCCCAAACCCTTGAAGTTCCCAGCCGAATTTAGATTTCGGGACGAAATTCCCTCTAACAGGGGGATGATGTGACAATCGTCAATCTTGAGTCAAGTCAAATCATCAAGTCAAGACCGATCAACTCGATTAAACCTTGTGTATTAGGGTTTGTGTTATGTTCATACTGTATAACTTGCTATATTAATGGGAAAACTTCACTTGAGAAAAGTCTTGTGTTAAAAATTTCCTAAACCCTAGTTCTAATCGATGAACTAGAACGATAAAACAATGTTGCATACTCATCGGGAGTGTGTAAGATCCTTAAACAAGGCTTAATAGGGTTTACAAACCTTGCATTGCGAAGCCGGACACTCACACATGCCACACTCGAAACCTCTCTCAATCGTTTTCACTCTACCTCTCTCCATTTGAAATCTCTCTAAGTATGTGAAACTTCTCCCAAAACTCTCTTTGTATGAGAAATCTCTATAAGTATGTTAAATCTCTCCCAAATCTCTCTAAGAATGTGAAATCTCTCCCAAATCTCTATAAGTATGTTAAATCTCTCCCAAATCTCTATAAGTATGTTAAATCTCTCCCAAATCTCTCTAAGAATGTGAAATCTCTCCCAAATCTCTCTAAATATGTGAAATCTCTCCCAAATCTCTCCAAGTATGTGAAATCTCTCCCAAATCTCTCTCAAAAGCTTCCCGTAACTTTTTAGAATCATTCGGGTCATTCCGACCCTTAACCGGGTCAAAAACGGCTTAAAACGGGATAAAAACGAGAAAAATGGACCTTAGGAACCAAAACCCTCTTATGAGAGGCGAAGGTCCTTAGGAACCGAAGGTACTGTTCACCCGACCAAAAGTGAGAGGACCGAACCCGAGCCAGGAGGAACCGAACCCAAGAAAAGGAGGAACCGAAGGTACTGTTCACCCGAACCGAAGGTACTGTTCACCCGAACCGAAGGTACTGTTCACCACTAACCGAAACCGAACCCTGCTCAAGAGGAACCGAACCGAAACTACTGTTCACTAAGCGAACCGAAGGTACTGTTCACTACTGTTCACTACAGTTCGTTCGGTTCGCACGTTCTCGCCTCTTATTCCCGAACCGAACCCCCGCCTTCTCTCGCTTCTCGCTCTGTCTCTTCGCGCCCTCTGTTCTCTCCTCCCTCTCTCGGTTCCTTCCCTTTTCTCTTCTTCGTCTCTCGGTTGCTGCCTCCCTCTCTCTCGGTTCAGCATAAGAAGGCCGAGCCTCGGCCAGATTTCGCATATTTGTCACTTTTAGCCCATTTTTGATATTTTTAACATTTTAAGCCCGTTTTTCATGATTTTAAAGCGGGATTTTCTCCAGAAATTATATTTTAACATAATAAATCCTAAATATTCATAATTTAAACATATTTTGATGAAAATCATTATTTAAACAATAAAAATCAAATGGGTGAATTATTAAAGGTGGAGTGTTGACTTTGCCTTATCCAAAGTCACAAGCAACCACCCCACACCCACTCTATGACCAGCCATACCTCCCCACCTTACCTAGGTCACATCAATGTCCCTCACACTCAATTTACCCTCATTCCCACGTTTTTAGAGCTGGAACAAACATCCTCTCTCCTCATTTCTCTCAATTGCCCTCATTTCACTAAGTATCAAACACCACTTTTCTCTCAAACTTTTCCCACTCAAATTTCGAGATTCAAGGCTGGTTTTCAAGTGTTCTTCCACTCTTAGTAAGTATAATTCATCCTCCTTATGATTATTTCACTTCATTCTACTCAAATCATGAATATCTTACACAAACTCCATCATATTAACGTTAGAGCTTCGAATCTTCAAGGGATTCTTCAAGTGTTCTTGGGTTGAACACTTCTCTTCTTCAACACTCATCTACTGAAATCACTCAAGGTGAGTTCATACCCCTACATTTTCATGTTTTCTCAAGTTTTCAGGGGGGAATACAAGTTAAAACACTAAGAACATAACTAAATTTTTCTAACAGCCTTCATCAGAAAAGTTCAACTCCATTCATGGACTGTTTTGGGCCTCTTAAACATTTTTGTTTTCAAAACTGTACAAGGTGCAAATAGTTCAGGTTTTTAGCTTTAAAATGACTACTTGCACATCTCCATATGATTTTTCTACAATTTATGGTGATTTTTACAAAACTGCCTATCATTTCAAACAACAATCCGGACCAGTCTGTGATTTTGGACTTTTTCACCCAAGTTAGAGGTCATTATAAATTGTGATAAAAATTATGAGCAAACTAGACACATTTTGTGAACTCTCAGAATTTACGGATCCAGTTTTCGACTTCGTATGATTTTTCTATGATTTTTCCAAAACAGGGCAGAATTGCTAAATTTTGCCAACAGCATGTAAATATCATAACACTTTGTATTATGTTGAGCAAAGTGTATAATCATAAGTTTTAGTATTTGAATGTGTTTCCTTGTTAGTTTATCATTATGAACTGAAACTAAGACATTCATATTAAATATTATTCATTCATTTTGGAACACGTATTATTTAACTATAAAAAGTATAGTTTGAATAAATTCATAACACTAATACATTCCCATAAAAGAGTCCATTCATATTACATACATTTTAGATAAACTATAATAGGTATAGTTTATGATACATCACTCAACGCACTAGTACAAGAAGGGTACATTCATACAAGAAATATTTATATTCACACACATTTCATGTAAACTTGTTAACCTATATTGTGAGACTCTCTCTCTCTCTCTCTCCCCGTACGTCCGTGTGCGGGATATAATTCCTGGTAGTTATAATCAGAATCTCCTTGAGGGAGAACGGGATACTTGTATATAGATCTATATTGGGTTTGACACCCCACACCTTGCTGCTAGCTACAGTGGGACCTGCAGGTCTACGGGTGACAAATGTCATTTCATTTTCGCGACGCCTGAGAAACGTCGTGGCAGGTTCACATAGTCACAGTATGATTATAGCGACTCACCTAGGGAGATAACAATTCGTAAAGTTTACGGGGCTTCATAAAACCGAAGTAGGTTTTAGGTTGATTAAGAAATTTACTTTCCATATCATTTTAAACTCACGACATTTCTACTAAGAAATGAGGATTTCTTATACACTTTAGTCTTTGGTTATAAGGCTACATTTCTTTTCGGATTTCAAGGAAAATATCGGGTTTTTCTGACACAAACGCGACATTTACATGTGATAGACTTCTACTAAGTTTTATTAATAAAAGCTTATGAACTCACCAACCTTTGTGTTGACACTTTTCAAACAACTCGTATTCTCAGGAAAACACTAAACAGGTAATCAAGTGCTTTTGAGGATGGGACGTTAAGACGTCAAACTTTTCATATTTTGACAACATATTGTAATTGATTTTGAAACATGTAATTCATACAAGTGATGTAACTTTTTCAATTATATATATGTTGGTTGTGTTTGCTTGAATTACTATTGAAATTGTGGTTATGATACTATACATGAAGTCCTCCACCCCCGGACGTTTCCGCCATCCTTGGTTTGGGGGTGTGACAGTTTAGACAAGGATTTAGATTTTCTTTTAATAATGAGAATGGTTCTATTTGTGCTTATCTAAATGGTGTCTTATATTTTATAGCAATACCATGTAATGGAATTTATGAAACTTTTATGATTGTATATAACCTAGGAAATGATGTTTTATGCATGGGTTCTTCAAATAGTATGGATAGAGCATCCTTGTGGCATTGTCGTCTTGGACATGTCAACAAGAAGCGCATAACCCAACTCCAAAAGGATGGAGTGTTGGAGTCATTCGACCTTAGCGAAGATGACACATGCGAATCTTGTTTACTTGGAAAGATGACCAAGTCACCCTTCACTAGCGCATGTGAAAGGGGTGAGGGTTTATTGGACCTAATACATACCGATGTATGTGGACCCTTTAGATCCACCACAAAGGATGGGAACCGCTTCTATGTGACTTTTACCGATGACTATAGTAGATATGGGTATATCTACTTAATCAAGCAAAAGTCAGAAACGTTTGAAAAGTTCAAAGAATTCAAGAATGAAGTGGAGAATCAACTAGGCAGGAAAATCAAGATGCTTCGATCCGATCGAGGAGGAGAGTACCTAAGTCTTGAATTCCACGACTATCTAAAAGAGTTTGGAATAGTTTCACAATTGACGCCACCTAGGACACCGCAATTGAATGGTATAGCAAAAAGGCGTAATCGAACGTTGTTAGACATGGTCCGCTCTATGATGAGTTGTGCTTCACTACCTATCTCATTCTGGGGGTATGCCTTAGAGACTGCCGCCCATATCCTTAACTGAGTCCCTACTAAGAAGGTTGCCAAAACTCCTCACGAGATGTGGACAGGGAAAGCTCCCTCGTTAGCACATATCAAGGTTTGGGGTTGTGAGGCTTTCGTAAGACGAGATACTCACGACAAGCTCGAACCTCGTAGTGAGCGATGTATTTTGATCGGCTACCCGCAGAAATCCTTTGGATATCTCTTCTATAGACCGAAGGACAATGTTGTCTTTGTTGCGAGGAGAGGAGTTTTCCGAGAGCGAGAACTCATAAGCCAAGGAGACAGTGGGAGGCAAATCGAGCTTGAAGAGATTCAAGAGTCGATAAATGAAGGAACCTCTACCGCTGGCCCTCAAACTAAGGAGGAAACTCTGATTGAACAGATTAACGAGTCCTTACCTCTTAGACGTTCCGAAAGAGTTAGAGTTCAACCCCAGTTTTATGGTTTTCATATTACTACCGAAGGGGACACGTATATTAGTGATGGTACACTAATAAATCTAGATGAACCTAATAGCTATAAGGAAGCCATGGCAGGCCCGGAGTCTGCGAAATGGAAAGAGGCAAAGGACAGAGAGATCCAGTCCATGTATGACAACCAAGTTTGGAATTTGGTTGATTATGTGCCTGGACATAAGACCGTTGGGTGCAAATGGATCTTCAAAAATAAGACCGACGTGGATGGAAACGTACACACATATAAGGCACGATTGGTTGTGAAGGGCTTTACTTAAACTCCTGGAGTTGACTATGATGAGACCGTCTCACCAGTTGCGAAGATAAAATCTATTAGAGTGATGCTAGAGATTGCCGCATTTCATGATTATGAGATTTGGCAAATGGATGTCAAAACCGCTTTCCTTAATGGGAAGTTGGCTGAGGATGTTTACATGGCTCAGCCAGATGGTTTTGTTGATCCGAAGCATCCAAATAGAGTGTGTAAGATTGAGAAGTCCATTTATGGACTTAAACAAGCATCTCGCAGATGGAATCTTTGCTTCGGTGAGAAAGTCAAAGAGTTTGGATTTGTACGAAGCGAAGATGAATCATGTGTATATGTCAAAGCCAGTGGGAGTATAGTCAGCTTTCTCGTTTTGTATGTCGATGACATACTGCTCATAGGAAATGAAATCCCGACACTACAGGAGGTTAAGTCTTGGCTCGGGAAGTGCTTCTCTATGAAGGACCTCGGAGAGGCTTCCTATATTCTGGGAATAAGGATAATGAGAGAACGATGTAAGAGACTAATAGGACTTAGTCAGAACACTTACTTAGATAAAGTACTAAAACGTTTTAGTATGGAAAACTTGAAGAAGGGAGAATTACCGATACAATATAATGCCAAGTTGAGTAAGACTCAAAGTCCGAGTACCGAAGCCGAAATAGTAGAAATGAGCCAAGTACCATACGCTTCCGTAATTGGCTCAATCATGTATGCTATGACTTGTACTCGCCCTGATGTAGCCTTTGCTTTGAGCATAGTTAGTAGATATCAAGGGAACCCTGGCAGAGCCCATTGGATTGCGGTGAAGAATATCCTTAAGTACCTTCGGAGGACCAAAGAATGGTTTTTAGTCTTCGGAGGGAGTGATGACTTGAAGGTGCGAGGCCATAGTGACGCCAGCTTTCAGACCGACAGGGACAACTACCATTCAGGGTCTTTACCCTGAATGGAGGAGCAGTAACTTGGAAAAGTTCCAAGCAGGAAAACCGTAGCTGATTCAAAGTGCGAATCAGAGTACATCGCAGCGAGCGAAGCGTCGAATGAGGCAATATGGTTAAAGAACTTCATTGGTGATCTTGGAGTTGTGCCTACCATAAAAGAGCCTATGGAGATTTTCTGTGATAATGAAGGAGCAGTTGCCTTGACCAAGGAGTCAAGGGATCATGGTAGATCTCGACATATCGACAGAAAATATCACTTTAATAGACATCGAGTAGAAGAAGGACAACTCGTGGTGAAGAGGATATCATCAGAAGATAACCCAGCAGATCCGCTTACGAAGGGACTGAGTAGGGTTAAGCACTTGCAGCATGCTAGGAGTATTGGGCTGAAGGATGATATTAGTATAGATTAGATAGTATTAGAAACGTATAATAGATAAATGTAATTAACATTTGATGATTAAATAAAAGAGTATTATTTATGAGTAATGTTACTATCTTATGTTAATTGTTTAACTATTTTTTCACTTTGCATGTTTTGACTTCCAGAATAATTGAGTTTATTAAGAATAATCTAATTATCCAAATTGTCCACAAGCGTTCATATGTTGGAAGTAGGTATGAATGAAGATTGTCATGAATTGGTGTGTAGATTGTCTAAATGGTATTAGACATAGCAAAAGTTTGCTGCAACATTCATGAGTTCTTATGAACTAGTTTTGAGCATTGGAACAAACCCGGGCTTGCTGGAATCACGTTATGGAATGTGATAAAAGGGTGATCGCAAGACGATAATATCATATGGTCTTAAAACCTAGATATATGGTTTGTTATTTTTTAATTGGTTATGCATTGATAATGTGAAACCGCATCAGTAACTTGATGTTATAAAACGCATTGTTGTGTATACTTGATTAATGAATAAGTAAATGCATATAAGTCGAAGTTTATCTGTTACTTTTATCCTAAGAGGGTAAAAGCGATATCTCGGCCGCTCGATGATTTGATTTGACTTATGTGTCGGGCCCGGTCAGAAATAAATTGATGTGTTCGATTAAGTTCTATGTCAAATAAATCTGAGATCGAGAAACCAATTGCGAGACAAATTGTTTCCTTAGAATTGTCATCATGATATCTAAACAGAGGACTGTACGATCCCTTATCTAAAGGACAAGATTGATAAGATCAGAGTTTGATAGCGTTTTTGAGAGCTATAATTGCTAATTGGTATATATAGTTACTAGACTTATCCAAGTGGGAGACTGTTGCAATAGTGTCTAAGGCTGCAACTATATTTGGTAAGTACTTGACCCGATTGAGCATGGTCCTTTTGCGTTGCCTTCACCATAGCAACTTGTCATGATGATTTACAATGAGAGAAGAAATATTATAAGGAATAATAATATTGTTATTTGATTATTATAAGTCATAAATTAATTAGGAATTAATTTGGTGACTTAAAGAGATTAATTAAATAGAAGGGCATAAACTATCAAGTGTATGATAGTTGTACTTTAGGCTATAATCCCTTATGGATAAGGGGTGGACGGTTTTGGGGCTTTGGATAGACCTGGAATTCATCCAAGGCTTATCATTAGGGTATTGGATTGCTTAGGGCCTAAGTTATCCAATTAGGGTTTAAGGGTGAAACCCTAGGAGCCTTACAAGTATAAATAGACCCTAGGGGTCATGGAAAATCGGCACTCTTGTCTCTAAAGAAACTCTGTCTGATTTATTCCTTCCCTCTCCTCTCTTTATAATCATCCTCTTACTAGTTGGTGTTTGTAAGCGATTAGAGGAGTGACAATTATGACTCTAAGCTCCAAGGACAAGAAGATTCAAGTAAGCAACTTAAGGTAATCTTCTAGATCTGTTTTTCTTATGTTATTACCTAGATCTATTGTTCAAAAGTCTTGGATTCAATGCATGTTTAATTAGAGAAACCTAGATCCAAGAATTAGGGTTTGTATGTGCACATAGGAATGTTCATATGGCTAAAACCCATCACAATTGGCATTTCATACCAAAAAGATAATGTCTCCAAAGTTTTAGAGCAAATACCACTGCAGCGAGTTCAAGATCATGGGTGGGATAATTCTTATCATAATCTTTCAGTTGTCTTGAGGCATAGGCTATCACTTTACCATGCTGCATCAACACACAACCGGGTCCCAATTTTGAAGCATCGATACATAGAGAAATCATCATCACCTTCTGGGAGTGATAAGATTGGAGCATGAGTCAAAAGACCTTTTAGAGTTGAGAAAGCTTTTTCTTGGGCTTCACCCCATTTGAACTTCACTTCCTTCCGTTTAAGACTCGTGAGAGGTACAGCTATACGAGAAAAGTCTTTAATGAATCTCCGGTAATATCCCGCGAGACCTAAGAAACTTCGAATTTCGGAAGCATTACAGGGCACTTCCCAATTTTGAATGGCTTCGATTTTGATAGGATCTACGGATAAACCATCGCTAGAAATAACATGGCCGAGAAATTAAACTTGACGAAGCCAAAATTCACATTTCGAGAATTTAGCATAAAGTTTCTCCTTTCGAAGAAGTTCTAAGATTTCACGAATATGAACGGCATGATCAGCTTCAGACTTGGAATAGATTAGAATATCGTCAATAAATACGATGACAGACTTATCAAGCATTGGGCGGCATACTTGATTCATCATATCCATGAATACAGCAGGCGCATTTGTCAAACTGAATGGCATGACAAGGAATTCAAAATGCCCATAACGAGTACGGAAAGCAGTCTTCGGTACATCTTGCTCTTGTACTTTCAACTGATGATAGCCAGATCTCAAATCAATCTTTGAGAAATAGCTAACACCCTGAAGTTGATCAAACAAATCATCGATGCGAGGTAGCGAGTACTTGTTCTTGATAGTCACCTTATTCAACTCACGATAATCAATGTACATTCGCATCGATCCGTCCTTCTTCTTGACAAACAATAATGGAGCACCCCAGGGAGAGGTACTTGGTCGAATAAAGCCTTTGTCAAGTAATTCCTGTAGTTGGATCATCATTTCTTTCATCTCGGCTGGCACAAGATGATAAGGAGTCTTTGCAATTGGAGCAACACCATGCACAAGGTCAATTCGGAATTCGACTTGTCCATCTGGAGGAAGTCCAGGCAGATCATCAGGAAAAACATCAGGATATTCGTTAACAATGGGAATATCATTTACAGTTTTATTCTCCTTTTTTGAGATGTCAACTGTATATGCTAGATAGATAAGGCAACCTTTCGATATAAATTTACGAGCTTTGAGGAAAGAGATTATTTTTAAGATCCTTTATTCACCGTAAACATGAATAGGATCTTCCCCTTCAATAGGAATGTGTACCATCTTTTCGTAACACGAGAGCTCTACGAGGTTCTTTGACAACCAATCCATGCCGAGAATAATATCGAAGTTGGGCAAGGAGATAGGGATTAGGTTAGCAAGAAAATTATAGCCTTCAATTTCTCTGACACAATCCCTATAGATTTTATCAGCAAGTAATGATATACTTCCCGCAGTATCTACGTGAAATGGTTGCGCGAGTGCATAGCAAGCAGTTTGAAAAGAATGCGCAAATTCATAAGATACGAAAGAATCTGTCACACCCCCGGCCGAGGCGGCGGAACATGCCAGGCTGTGTGACTAAGTTCATGGATCACAGATAAATTGAATATACAACACAAGTACAACAATAAACAAAACAGCATTTCATTACATATTTATGTCTTCATACATGGTTCTTACAGATAGTAATAAAATAATAATACAAGTTTGCCTTAACAGTTAGGCATAACAGTTCAAAAGTAGAAAATTAAAGTACTTGCGAGCCATGTTTTCCATCATCTGAGTGTGCTCGAAGTTTCACTGATTTCCTGAGAATACATGTATTTTGAAAGTCAACACGAGGTTGGTGAGAGTCACAGGTTTTCTGCTAGCCGCAGTAATAATACTTTCAAAAGTCCAAAAGTATATTTTTCTTGCATAACAATAGCTGAAACAATGTTTGTCATGAGTCTTTAAAAGCCAAAAAGTAATTTTATAAATAAATCTATGCTTTTAAAGAAAACGTGTTTGTAATAACTTCATGAAAGTTTAAATATCTCCATTGTATAAGTAACCACTATACTTAAAAACAGTTCTAAAAGCAACCAAACCTATGGTTGTAGTGAAAAAGTGAGAGAGACTTGTGTTAATGTTTTTAGTGAGTTCTATAATCGAGCTATAGACGAAAAGTACCCCTCCCTACGATGCTTCATTGGACGTCGTAGTAACGATCGTACACACATATCACCTGCTTCGATTGATCAGTCGATGGTTGTAGCTAGCAACCGCAGGTGGGGTTGTCGACCCCATATAGATCTATATTAATGTACCTCGTTCTGAAGATTAACGATTATAGCAGTGTGGGGCAGGCTAAGTGATTAAACTCAGCTAATGAATAGTAGCGTCTCACTCAAAAACAATTAACGAAAAGTTTGTGAATAACTCTCAGCCCTAAATTAATTATAGATAAGTATCGGGCATAATGAATTTCGTAGTATAATATTTGTAAAGTCGAGTATGGTTGACGTATTTATAAAAGTATAAATTACTCGCTCTTATAGAGATATGTATTTTAACATAATGATCTTGCATAACTATGTAAAGCCTTATGCATGATAGTATTCAGATATGGAAGTCTTTATAACTCTTAAAATTGTAGCATGCATATCATATAAGACATATGTATTTGCATAATAAATACTATTTAGCACATGTATTCTCCCCCAAGAATAAATAAAATATTGAAAAAGGGTCGTAACTCTCACCTTAATGTGTGATTTGATGATTTGTTTTGAGTATTTGATGCGAGAAGCCGAGAAGTGTCGCTTTGATAACGAACCATCAAGATTTGTTTAATTTCCTATGAAATTTAAAGATAAATTAATATGTGGAGGGTTGTTTGGTAATTAACCAAAGTGTAGGGTTCATTTACTAATTTAAATAAATCAAATGGGATTAAGTTTGTCAATACTTTTCAAATGAGGGACTAAAATGATTTATTTAAATTTTAAGTTCAAGTTTTGGATTTATTTTGCAAATAAATCTCAAGAAGGGGTGTAATTTAAATAAATAAAATGAAAGTTTGCTGATTTGGACTTGGTTTGTAAGGTATTTTCAGGTGAGGGGTAAGTTGTGGACTTTTTAATTGATAGTTTAATAATGACTTAGGGCCAGATTTATAACTATTTCACATATGAGGGTTAAAATAATTAACTCAAATCAAGGGAATGGCTAAAGTCGTACAAGTCCAAAATTTGGGGGACTAATTATATTTAATTTGTATGTATGTTTGCAATTAAAAGGGTTCATTAACAGGAGGTGATGCCTCCTGTTCTTTACTATACACCATCGAGAAAGAAAAATATACATATCTAACGAATGGTTCGTGGTTAATCTGGGATCGACGAATGCAATACTTAAAAATAAAAACGATGGACGAGTTTAAATTAAAATGAAGTTTGTGAAGGGAGTAGTCACTCCCTCCCTGTTGACGCATGCATGATATCAAAAATTTCAATCTTCAATTTTGGTTGTTACGATCGAAAGGACAAACAAAACAAGAAAATATAAGTGATGGGTATTGTGGACTTACGAAGCTGCAACAGTGGGAGGTCGTCGAGGGTGGTGGCAGTCGATGGCTTCTAGCGGCAGTGGGTTTGGATGGCCTGTTGTCTACTTCTTTTTCTTCCCGTTTTTGGTATGGGTTTGTCGAGACTGTGACTGAGGGATTTCCAGACGTCAATAGGGTAGCACGGGAGGGTGTTTAGGCGTGGTTTTTCCAGTGAAATAAGGTGATGGCAGGGTGTGGTTTGAAGGTGGTAGTGGGGGGTTCTTCCAGCTTTTCTGGATAGAAATGGTGAGTGGAGAGGAAGAGAGTGATAGATAGAAGAGGGAAGAAGTTGATGATTTGTGTCGAATGAAGGTCCATACACACAAACCAAAGGAGCCATACCTCAACACTTACCTTGCAAGAAAGAAAAGATATGGCACGTTGGGTGAGGTGAGGATAAAAGAGATCAGATTTTTTTTTTTTGTCTCTTGGGGTATGGATGGGCCCCACATGGGGCTAAACCTCCATTACATGTTCAAAACATACAAAAATCGGGTTCCTTGGGATTCGTGCATTGATTTTATTTTTCGAAAGCTCCGTTAGATAGAGTATAATTCAAGGATTCCAGAACATCAAACGGATTAATTTTTAGAGTTACGGATCTCCGGGAAATTGCGTTTGAAGTTTTGCGTCTTAACGGTTGGCGGTGTCCGTTTTCGCGACTTTCATAAATATTTTTGTAAAACTTATTTCGAGTGTGGAATTAAATAATATACTATATCCTGGTTCCAAAAATGCTCTCAGAAATCCCGTCGGCAAAGCGTAAGTGCCTCAACGGAACGTTTTTGTTTACGTGATTAAAGAATAAAAGTGTTTTACTATCTGTTTTTCTTAAAACGGTTGTATCTTTTGCATACGAACTCCGTTTTGGACGTTCTTTATATTTTCGGAAATGGGGGAACATGTACTATCATATTTTTGTGTTTATTTTGCTAAAAAAATATTAATGCTAAATTTCAGTTTTCAGACGCATTAGTCAGCGCTGCAGTTGAGCGGTTTATTTGGTTACCAGTTTACACGTTTGGGCATAAAAATATCATCAGATATTACATAATAATTGAAATTAACTAATTTATATTTCATTAGATGCAGTTAAAGCTGAATTAATTAATTACAAATAGATTTGCCATAATTTAGTCGTTTGAAATCTATGCCCTAAATTTCGGGATGTCACAGAATCTGAGGCACCATAATCAAATAAGATGTGAGCAGGTCTAGAGTTGACAAGAAATGTACCCGTCACAACATTCGGGTCCTCACGTGCTTCCTCTATGGTAATAACGAATGCACGAGCCTTAGCTTTTGGCACCTCCTCCTTTTTAGTTGGAGTACTCTTTGGTTGTTGGATAGGGAGTTGACTTCTCACCGGTTGTTGAACAGAAGCTTGACTTCCCGTCACTTGGCTGGTAAGAGTAGGGCAAAAACGCTTCTTGTGGCCAGTAATACCACATGCATAGCAAGTCACATTCTTTCTTGGGCAAGCTGAATTTATATGACCCGTTTCTCCACACCCATAACAGATAATGGATTCTTTATCTATTTTGCATTGACCCGGATGATTCCTTCCACAAACGCGACATGAAGGCGATTGAATAGAAAAATAGTGTGACCTGACACAGCCACGAAAAGCACTTTGAGATTGCGCTTGCTTGCAAGGATCAGTTCGAACAGATTGAGGTGGTGGAATAGTGGAAACAAGAGTAGTTCTTTCAGTACGTGGATGCTTTGGAATAGTAAGAGTGGCACCACGTATCTCTAAGTCATGCTCACGCCTTCGAGCATACTCAACAACTTTATCAAATGACAGAACATATCGATTGGCAACGAAATCATGGATTTCATGTCGTAGTCCCTCCATGAATAACTGAATTTTCTCGTCTTCAGTTGGAATATACTTCGTAGCAAACCTTGCTCTTTGCTTAAACTGAGTATCATACTCATTCACAGTCATTCCTCCTTATTTAAGTTCGAGTAATTCCTTCTCCAATCTTCTCCTCATATCTATAGGACAATACTTCTCTAGCACACGAGTCTTGAACAACTCCTAGGATAAGTTCTCCTGGTCACATCCATTGAGAGCTTCATATGTTGCTTCCCACCAGACTAAGGCTTCTCCGATGAGCATTGCAGAAGCATAGATAGTGTCACACCCCAAAACCGAGAATGGCGGAAACGTTATGGGGTGGAGGACATAATGTAAAGTATCACAACACAGTATAACAGTAAATAAGCAAACAACATCATCCATTGCATTAAATATATAATTTTAATACAAGCGTGTTCTGTACAGTTATAGACACCAAAAATAATGTAAATCAAAATAATAAGATGAGTCTTGGATGCGCTCCATCTTCTCAAAAGCTGGTCTCGGTACCTGTTTACTGATGACCTGAGAATACAAGTTATTTTGAAAGAGTTTATCAGCATAAAGCTGGTGAGTTCATAAGTATTTTAGTGTCGGTGTTTGTTATCAAAACGATTGAACATGTTTCAAGGGTAAGTTTGTAAAATGTATGTAAATGTTTGTAAGTGTTTGTAAATGTTTGAATCTCTCAGAAAAACCTATATTTTCTATTAAAGTAGCCTTCTACCAAGGCTTAACTGTTTTGTATGTTCGTTTGTTGTGAAAGTGTGTAATTTCCCAAGTGTAACTATCATTAACAAAATATAGTTTGTACATTAATGTTTAAGTGAAATAATCACTAAGTATATGTAATGGGTAAATTATTGTAGTATTGTAGTGTTGTATTATAGGAACTACTGCTGTACTAACTACCTTAAACCGGATTTATATTAAGGCATCATGTGATTAATTGCACCATACTATCGACCGATAACAACGACATACGAATGGTCGTAAAACGAAATGATGTTTGGCACCCGCAGACCTGTAGGTCCGGCTGTAGCTAGCAGCAAGGTGTAGGATAGTCAATCCAGTATAGTCCTATACGCCAACTCACGCTCTCCCTTCAAGAGAATTCTGGCTACAACTCGGGCCATGACATTTAAGGCATGCTCCGATACAGTGGATCACAATTGTTAATGTATTCATGTATATGTAATGTAATGTTACTTGTTCTAGTATCGTTGTATATGTTCTCTTCCTAGTATAGTTGTATATGTTCTCTTTCTAGTATAGTTGTATATGTTCTCTTTCTACTATAATTGTATATGTACTCATAGTAATAAGTATTGACTCATGAATGAATTGACGCATTGATCTAGAAACTGTAGTATTATATGATTCTGTGTTACCCCGATGGTAACTTACTAATGACCTAACTAATACGCATGAATATGGAAGTACTTTTATGTCTATATATGCATATATGATATATAATTAATATTGAAACGACCATCGGATGGCTACCCGACATCCCACCAGACCACATCCAAATCGAGGAAAAGGAAATAGGGCGGATGGCCTTCCTAAGCCCTTTAAACATTTCTTATATATCTATACATATATAGGCATGCAATTTATAAGAAGTATAACAAAGTTTAAATAAAAGTATTTGGTAAGAAAAGAGTTTGTAAAACATTTTGAAGTAAAGCAGTTTGATAAACAGTTTGAACAGTGATAAAATCATTGGTTTTATAGTTATTAATCACATGTGATTGATGTAATAACTATAAGTATTTAACTTGTATTCCCCCCCCCCCCCCATCAAAGTATTTAAAATATTTTAAAAGTATTTCAAAGGTTAATTAAAGGGGTATGAACTCACTTGTGGTGAGTGGATTGGATTGAGGTGTCGGATACTGTGCTAGGTGGCAAACGGAGACTTCTTCACACGCACGAGCCTAGTTATCATATAATGAGAATATATATAGCTAATTAGCCAAATAATAACTAATGAAATAAGTTGGGACACTCTATAACATGTAAACACTTTGTATAGGTGTTATAAGTCCTAATGGTTGCATCTAACTTGTTGTGGGACAAGGCTAAAGGGGTTTAAAGTTCCAAAGGACCTTGTATGAGTGTTTACTCTTCAAATACCAACACACATGGAGTTTACGGTTGTAAACTCTTGAGTTTACGGCCGTAAACTCCCAACCATGGGTGTATTGTGTGCTTTGAAGTTCCAAATGATTCCTAGAATTATTCCAACTTGGTGGTTAAATTCTTGGAAGGGTTTAAGACCTAGAAACACTCCTTTGAGGAGTTTATGGCCTCAAGACCAATTCCCTTAGAGTTTATGGCCGTAAACTCTTAAGGATGTTTGTTTTTGATGTTTTCAAGTCTCATGCACAAGTGGGATAGCTTCTAGTCATTTGTTTTAAGCTAATGAAGGTCCTAGGCACACTTTGGTGCCCTTGTTTCATGTTCACGGCCCAAGAACACTACCAAGGCCGTAAACTCTCTTTGGGGAGGTGTCTTTGATGTTTTAAAGTCCACAAATTAGCTAGAAACAATTAGGGTTAAATGTCCAACGCCTTAGGAGTGTTAAAACACATTTTGGCCCTTGATTTTGGAGTTCACGGTCCAAGAACTTCTTGCACCGTGAACACCCTAATCTTGGTGTTTTTGGATTGTTTTCTAGCCTAAATACACATACAATTAAGCCTAAGTCCATCACTTATCATGGGGAAAAGACTACGCTTCGTTTCGGGAGTTTACCGCCCAAGAACACCTTGGGGAGTAAACTCCTAAATCTAGTGATTTAGCCACCTAAATCATGTTATAACTACATAATAAGCATTATAAGACAACTAGAGAAGTGTACTCATGATTTGGGATGAAAACCCGAAGATCCGTGAGAGAGAAAATGGCTTTTCTCTAGTTGGAAATGTGAATAATAAATGAATTTGGTTCAGAAATCTATTTATAGTCCTGAGATATTTTCGACAGAAAATATTTTTATTCCTAGAATGATTTCTAATATAACAGGGTGTTGGAATAATAGTGTTGCACAAAACCATAGTGCATCCACTCTCCTGATATTTACTGAAGTGTAAACCATGAATTACTCCAACTTATACGAAAAAGTATGAAAATTGACTATGACTGTTATAACTTCTATTGAAGTGATATTGTTTGTATATAATGGAAATTTCGGGTTGTCACAGATAGCATTGTCTTCATCATCCACATGAGAGACACGAAATACTTTCTCGGTGTTTTGAATCTAAGTTAGAACAACTATAGGATTAACGACACCAGAAAACTCCATAGCACCACTACTCTTGAAATCTTTGAACGAGGGACGCTTCACTTTTCCGCTTGAAGATTCTCCATTGGCTTTCTCTTTTCCTTTATCACCATTCTTTTTGTGTTCTTCGAGAGTCTATCGAATAACATTGGTAAGTTTACCCAAGAGTCGCTCCTCATGAGGAGATACTGGAGTATTCACTTCCTCGGGTTGAGGATCTCCACCAATCTCAGAGGGTATGGCTACTTGTTCAGCCATCGATCTGAAATACGGAGTAAGAAAGTATTTTAGAATATTAGGGTTTATTATTACCTAATACTTTTACTTATATATTTCCTATGGTTTGTATCCCTAAACTTACAATGATTATGTTCACATATTGAACTTCCTATAGTTTAAGTCTAAATACCAATCCGTGGAATTTAGTTTGCCTAAACTACTGCTCTGATACCATGGTTGAAAGACCCCAACTTTCGTATTTTTGAAAGACTCAAACTTTCATACTTCACAATATTATTACTCCAAAACATGCTACTTGCATATTCATAAAAGCAATATTTTACATTGATAAAGAGATTACAAGCTACTGGATACAAACCGACTATTACAAAGTGTTATATATTACATAACTACCCAGGATATTGTAATTTATACAAACATAAACTGGAGTACAAAAGTACTATTACGAACTATTCTAAATCTTTCAATAGTATGTGATCATACTAGTTACTTATCACCTGCAATTGTTAAACATTGATAGGGTAAGCGGTGACGCTTAGTGAGTTCAATAATAGATACAATATAACGTTATGCCATATATATACTTCAATATGGCAGAAGCAAAGAGGAACAACAAAGACATATGTGAAATCATGTGACAAGCGTTCATATAAATCAAAGACTTTATTCAAAAATATATTTTTCAATGCTTGATATACATCAATAAAACTTTGCCCAAATGGCATAGAAGACATGCAATTTCTGATTAACATCTTGTTAGATTTCAGGTTTATAGTCCTATCGAACCATTTGCCAATGCCATAGAATAGAAGTCATTCTCTTACAGAGACATGCTCTACACGACAAGAGGCTACGTACCAGTACTAATGTGAATCTAAGTCCTTTCACTGATCATATGGTCAAAGGTATTACATTTGCTATAAACATAGCGAATAAAATAACACGGGAAAATAACCCGGAATAATATCACTGAAAAGCACATAGCACATGTAACACATAACATACAATTGTTCCTATATATTGAACTTGTCTTAAATTAACCGGGGGTAAAATAGTAATTTGGACATCACTTCGGCTTTTAATATGACTTTCTATGTTGAAAACCGGGAGCTTAATTGAAAACTGGGCTGTGCGAAGTTAGGGATTCAAAACCGAAAAGATAAAATTTTCGGGCTTCTCAGGGGTCTCAGGGCGTGTTTCGGATGCTAAAATTGATATTGGGGCTTCGGGGAAAGTCAAAATGAAGAAAATATGGAAAAAAGGGTGAAAAGTGTCAAAAATTCAAAGTTACCCGAGAAGGCTTGCAGTCTCCCTTTATATAAGGCCGAGGCTTCTAATCCGAGGGTTGAGAAGCGAACAGCTGTCAGCAGATGCGAGGGCCAGCGAGGTCGGGCGTGGCTCAGATGCGAGGCTGGTAGGCGAGACGTAGAGGAGCGAGCTTCGGACATCAATGCGAGGCGCGTTGGAATTTTGTTGGACCGCATTTCGGTCGAATCAGCATGCGACACGCGCTGGTTTCGGTTTGGACCACATCTCGGATACGTTGCTGCTTCGTGCGAGGTGACGTGGCCTCGCACTATTCATGCGAGATTTCTCGAAATTTGAGCCCCAAACTTCTAAAATCCATAACTTTCGCATACGATCTCCGTTTTTGACGTTCTTTATATGCACGCGTAGCTAAAATTACGCTCTACAACTTTTTCTTAGACTTCGCTGGCTAATTTTGACTTTATTTTTAATATTATTATTTTTAACAGATCGGGACAGGAAAATCCGTTAAAAATTCATAACTTCTTCATCCGACATCCATTTTTGTCAGACTTTTTACCGTTGTACTACAAATGAAGAGACCTTCGATTCTCGTTTAGGATGTATCGGTCAAATATCGCTCGATCTAAAATTCGAGTTTTTAGTTGTCTACTCCTAAGTTGAAACTTCGAAAAATCATAACTTCCTCATACAAAGTCAGATTTTGGCGTTCTTTTTATCGAATTTCTAGGTTTAACGAATACTACGACTTTCATTTAGATCACTAAGGCTAAAAAGTAGTTTATCAAAAACTCACTTTTTACATCATTCGGCGTCATGTCGGTTTTATCGCGGATCTTCGATTGGTCATAACTTCTTCGTTATAACTCGGATTTCGACGAGGTTTTCACCTACATGTTCCTTAAACTTTTTATAGTCTTTTGGGCCATTCTTCCCTTAATCGGGTAAAAAACGGCTTAAAACAGGGTAAAAACGAGTAAAATAGGCTTAAGGACCCGAAACCCCTCTCAAGGAGCCAAACCCTCTTACGGACCCAAAACCCCTCTTAGGAACCGAACCATCAGAAGCGAAAGCATGAGAAGCGAAGGTCAGAAGCGAACCCTCCTGAACCGAACCCTCCTGAGCCTAACCCTCCTGAACCGAACCCGAAGCTACTGTTCATTCGGTCCACTTCGCTCCTGATACTTTCGGAACCGAAACCTCTCTCTCGGGACCAAACCTCGCACAAGGCCCGAACCCGAGCCTCGGTCCATTTCGCTCCTACTCACCCTTCGGTTTATTTCAATTCTTGCTGTTTCGCCTCGTCTCGCTTCGGTCCAGCATCAGAAGGGACCGAACCTACGGCCCCCTTACGAGAAGCCTCGCTGGAAGACCATTTCCTTCCGGTTTTCGACTACGACTTCATTTTAGCTTCGCTTTTAATTGTTTTAACGCGAGATTTTCACCCAAAAATTTATTTTAACATATAGGACCCCTTAATTAATGATTAATCACGTTTTTAAGGATAAAACCTTATCCAAGAAGAGTGGGTGAAGTACAAATGTTGAGTGTTGACTTTACTTTACCTTATAACACAAGCAACCACCCCCACACCCACACTACGACCAGCCACACCTCCCCACCTTACCTAGGTCACTTCAATGTCCTTTCCACTCAATTATCTGCCTTCCCCACGTTCTTAGAGTGTGACAACCCGAAATTTATTCCGTCATATTTAACCCCTTCTTCTGTTAATAAGCCTCGTTTTATTTAACTGTCCGTTAACTTTTGGACTGGTTAATTAATTTGGGACTTTTATAATGACTTGGTAAGGGTTGAAATAAATTAGAAACACTACAAAATACCCTTAAAAATGTTTAGTTTCAACCAAGTAAAAATACGACCACTAAATCGGGTGCGACCAAAAGCCCCGTTTAACAGTAGTATCGGGTAGATTTCCACTGATCCCCAACTCAAACCCCTATATAAGGGTGAGTGGAGTCCATTAGAGAATTTTTCACTCTCTCTCCACTCTCTGTCTCCACAACTTATTTTCGAGCCAAAAACGTCCGTTTCGAGCCCCAAACGAGTAAGCAATCTACCCTAACTTGTTGTATAGCTTAACTAACATACAAATTCGTGTTTAAGACATCAAATGGGGGCAAGATTATGTGTTTATGGCCCAAGAACACTCTTCAACCGTGAACATCCCTAAATGGGGTTTTTAAGCCCCAAAACCCCTCCATATTTCCCCTAAGGCTTAGATATGACTTGTGGACTTACACATTCGGACTTAGAACACCTTGAACAATAATTTTGGGAAGTAAACGTGAGTTTACTGCCAAAGAACTTGCTCGGGCCGTAAACTCCTCTTCATGGGGAGTAAACCCAAGTTTAAGTGTTAGAAATACCCTCAAACACCTCCTATGGCCTTGGAAAAATGTCTAGAAGCAATCCCATGGATATAAATGCTTTAAACATTAAAGAAACCAAGGAAATAGGAGTTTATAGCCGTAAGCCCCCCTAGAAAAGGTCCATGGGCCGTAAACTCCCAAAAGGTTGCCAAATGATGCCCTAAGACCCCATTTGGCTTGGAATAATGCTTAGAACTTTATAGTCTATCATTTAAGGATTAGATCTATGAAAGAAATGACCAAGTGAGAGTTTACGGTCGTAAACTCCTTGTTTATGGCCGTGAACTCCTTAAATGTTCCCTTAAGAGCCTTAAACCCCTTCATATGCATTGTATTTGGACGTAGCCTAATTACTTGAGTGATATAAGACATTTTGGCATCCTAGAACACCCTCACCATGAGTTTATGGCCGTAAACTCTGTGACAACCTGTAATTTATTCCGTCACTATAAACCGTTCCCGGTAAATAAAACCGTTCGTATTCAAATTTTTCCCATTAACCTTAGAGTTAAATTAAATTAATCGCGACTTTTAATTCGGTTTCATGAGTGTCGGGATGCGTTAAAAACATTAAAATATTTTCCATATTTATTTGGAAAATTATTAGTTTCATTTAAGTCGTGATTACGACAATTTATCGGGTACGACCAAAAGCACCGTCTAACGGCAGTATCGGGTAGAATTCCACCGGGCCATAAACTCAACCCCTATATAAGGGAGTGAGTGACATCATTTTGAAGATTTTTCTCTCTCTCTAAACACTTTCTCTCACTACTCTCTCTCTCTAGAACTCGAAATTCATCCAAAAACCCCATTTCAAGCTTCAATTTGGTAAGTACTTCATCCTAGCTTGTTGTTTAACTTGTTTGGCATGCAAGTTCATGTTTGAAACTTCCAAAATCATCCAAGAACAAGTGTTTATGGTCTAGGGACCCTCCCAAAACCGTGAACACACCTTGAGAGGGTTTTGAAGCCCTAAAACCCCTCCAAACCCATTCTAGTGCTTAGATATGGCTTAGAAACTTGCATGCATGAACTTAGGACACCAAAATCGTACCATTTGAGTATTGGACATGAGTTTACGGTCCAAGAACATGCTTGGACCGTAAACCCACATTCATGGACCATAAACTCCTTTTAAAGTGTCAAAATGCCCCTAAACACTTCCAAATGCTTCCATGAGAGTGTAGAACCTTATAATCCTTCATGTGATGCACCAAAACATATTTAAATGGATCAAACTTGAGTTTACGGTCCAAGAACATTCTTAGACCGTAAACTCATCTCCTTGGACCATAAACCTGTTGGATTAGTGTCTAAGTCCATAACTATTTTGGTATGTACTTGACCCGATGGTGCATGGTCCTTTTGGGTTGCCTTCACCAAAGCAACTTGATTGGAGAAATATATAGAGAGAGAGGATAATATGATTTATTAATATGTTATAACAATAATATATTAAATGAGAAATCATATTTGTTTAATTAATATTGGTCAATAATTAATTGGGAGTTAATTTTGTGATCAAGTGTAATTAATTAAACTAGAGGGGCTGATTTGTAATTATGTGATAGTTACAAAATATAGTAAGGATTATCTTAAATATAGGGTGAACGAATTTGAGGTGATAAGGCCTTAGAATTCGACTATGATAAGGATTCAAGGATTATCTTATGGGTTGCTTTGTGGATAAGCAACTAGATAAGGATAATGACTGAAACCCTATCTCTACACCTATATAAACACCCCTTGGCTAATGAATTCGTGTATCCCTTCCCAAGAAGTCCTAAGGACGAATTCTAACCTCTCTCCTCTCTCTTTATACCTTCTCCATTTTCTCTTGGTGTTTGTAAGCCATTAGAGGAGTGACACTTGTGACTCTAAGCATTCCAAAGTCAAATCAAGGAGATTTGGGATTGTTATTGCTACATAACAATCATGGTAACATTATAAACTTATTCTTATGTTAATATGATCATTTGAATGCTAGAATTAGGGTTTATAGTCTTGGATAACTTGCATGTACAATAGAGAAACCTAGATCCAAGCATTAGGGTTTGTATGAGCACATAGGATGTCTTATGACCAAAACCCATCAGTGGTATCAGAGCCATTGGTTTGGTTTCAATTGTATGAACTTGATATATTAGGGTTTATTGCCAATAAACCCTAAGAGGCTAGGGTTTTTCGATATTAGGGTTTGCAAACCCTAATTTGCAAGAGTTTGAATAAGATCTTCAAATCCTTTCCTTAAGCCCTTAAATTTCGAAATCTAGGGTTTGTTATAATCCCTTGATTTTTCGAAATTTGCCTCCTCCCCAAGATAATGATGGGTTTTGAGCATTCTAACACTTCCTAAGTGTACATGCAACCCTAATAACCTTGGATCTATGTTTGTCTAATTTGTCATGCAAAGTTGAATTCCAAGGTTATATCCTATCTAGCATACATGGGGAACAATTTTAACATAAAGTATAGATAGAATAACTTACCTTGTTGTTGCTTGTGTTCCTTGAAACCTTGTGAGCCTAGCACCTCAAGTGGTGATGCCTCAAATGCTTCACACAACACCAAATGCTCTTGGAAGAACTTATGAGAGTATACTCACTTCTTCAAATCGGCTAAGCCCTCTATTTCTTTGTTGTAACCGATTTGGGAGGAGATCATATTACTTATATAGTGTTGACACATCTAGGGTTAAACCCTAATGTGTCATGACTCTTCATTTCCATGACCCATGGGTTTGTAACTCCCATGGAGCATCCATGGAGCATCCTATGGGTGGAACCCAACTTGATGATCCATGGAGCCTTTTAGCCCACTATACAAGATATGGATGATTTACTTAATCAACCCATATATTTAATTAGTTATCTTTTGATCACTTAATTAATTCTAAATTAATTCTTGATCAAACTAATCAAATAATATTATTAATATATTAGAACTTATAATATATTAATAATCTCCAAGCGTTATTTCTCTCATTTAGTCTATCCAATTGCATGGTGCCATGCAACCCAAATGGACCATGCCGGGTCGGGTCAAGTACATACCAGAAATAGTTATGGACTTAGACACCTTATCCAACAGTCTCCCACTTGGATAAGTCTAGTAACTATTACTGCAAGTATGACTTCAGGAACCGATCGGCAATCGTAGCTCTTTACAAGGTTTCTCGAAACTTGAGAAGATGATGGTACGCCATTTAAGATAAGTGATCATATAATCCTCTGTTCTAGATATCAGTCGGACAAATACATGGAACAATGTCTTACTTATTGTCCAACATTTGTTTCCCGATTTCCGATTTGTTTGACAAAGAACTTTATTGAACACATCAATTTAGTTCTGACCGGGCCCGATACATAGGTCAAAACAAAATCATCGAGGGGCCCAGATATCAGCTTCTAATCCAAGAAGGAACAGATAAACTTCGACTCATATGTTTGTTCTACTACTCATTGAATTACACATAAGAGCACGATTTTATAACATCGAGTTACCAATGCGTTTTTCGTACAATCAATGCATAACCAACTCGTAAGTAACAAATCATATCTCTAGGTTTAAAGACTTATATGATATTACCGTCTCACGATCACTCGAGATAGAATTCCATGAAGTGATTCCAGTGAGCGTGGGTTGAGTCCAATGCTCAGAACTTATGAGCACTCATGATTGTTGTAGCCTTGTCCCAGACCTCTACAACCAAACATGACAGTCTTGATTCATACCTACTTCCGACATATGACCGACTGTGGAGGTTTGAATAATATGTTATACCAAACAAAATTATTCTGGAAGTCAAAACATGCAAAAGAAATATAGTAAACGATCGACAAGAGATAGCAACACTTTACTCATAAATAAAACACTTTTATTCATCATCAAATGTCAATTACACTTTACAAATTTCGAGATTATCTAACTACTAAATCTAATATCATCCTTCAGCCCTATGCTCCGAGCATGCTGGAGATGCTTAACCCGAGTCAGTCCCTTCGTGAGGGGATCTGCTCGGTTCTCATTCGATGATACCCTCTTTGCCACGAGGAGTCCTTCTTCGATCCGATGTCTGATGAAATGGTATTTTCTGTCGATGTGTCTGGATCTCCCGTGATCCCTTGGTTCCTTGGCTAAGGCAACAGCACTTTCACTATCACAGAAAATTTCCATCGGCTCTTTAATAGCTGGTACAACTCCAAGGTCTCCAATGAAGTTCCTCAGACATAACGCCTCCTTTGCCGCTTCGCTAGCTGCAATATACTCTGATTCACAAGTAGAATCTGCCACTGTCTCTTGCTTGGAACTCTTCCAAGAAATTGCTCCTCCATTTAGGGTAAAGACCCAGCCCGACTGAGAGCGGAAGTTATCCCTATCAGTCTGGAAGCTAGCATCACTATACCCTACAACTCTCAAGTCATCACTCCCACCGAGGGTAAGGACCCAGTCCTTAGTCCTTCGTAGGTACTTGAGAATATTCTTTACCGCAATCCAGTGTGCCTTGCCAGGGTTCCCCTGAAACCTGCTAACCATGCTTAAGGCAAAGGCTACATCAGGTCGAGTACACGTCATAGCATACATGATCGAACCTACAGCCGAAGCATAAGGTATTCGACTCATTTATGCTATCTCAGCCTCAGTGCTAGGGCTTTGTGTCTTACTCAGCTTGGCGCTACTCTGGATGGGCAGCTCTCCTTTCTTGGAGTCTTGCATTCTGAATCTCTTCAGAACCTTCTCCAAGTAGGTACTTTGACTAAGTCCAATTAGTCTTTTACTCCGATCTCTCAAGATTCTTATCCCCAAAATATAGGCAGCTTCACCAAGGTCCTTCATAGCGAAACACTTTCCAAGCCAGGACTTTACTTCCTGCAGGGTTGGAATGTCGTTTCCTATGAGTAGTATGTCATCCACATACAATACCAAAAAACTAACTATACTCCCACTAGCCTTGACATATACACAAGATTCATCTTCACTCCTAGAAAAGCCAAATTCCTTGACCTTTTCATCAAAGCAAAGATTCCATCTGCGAGGTGCTTGCTTTAATCCATAAATGGATTTCTCAAGCTTACACACTCTATTAGGGTACTCGTTACTGACAAAACCCTCTGGCTGACTCATGTAAACATCTTCAGCCAACTTTCCATTAAGGAAAGCGGTTTTGACATCCATTTGCCAAATTTCATAGTCATGAAATGCGGCTATGGCTAACAGAACCCGAATAGACTTAATCTTGGCTACCGGAGAAAAGGTCTCATCATAGTCCACTCCAGGAATTTGAGAGAAGCCCTTTGCAACCAGTCTAGCCTTATAAGTGTGTACTTTACCATCCATGTCGGTCTTCTTCTTGAAAACCCATTTGCACCCTATAGTCTTTCGACCTGGTACATTCTCAACCAAGTTCCAAACTTGATTGTCATACATGGATTGTATCTCGCTATCCATAGCCTCTTTCCATTTGGCAGACTCGGGGCCTGCCATGGCTTCCTCGTAGCTGTTAGGGTCATCTTGACTTACTAGTGTCTCATCACTAATAAGTGTCTCACCTTCTGCAGTAATATGGAATCCATAGTAATGCTCAGGTGCACTCCTAACTCTCGTGGAACGCCTCAGAGGTACAGATACGTCAATTGGCTCAACAGGAGTTTCCTCCTCAAGTTGAGGGCTAGAGTTTGAAGTTCCTTCACCACTTGACTCTTGAATTTCTTCAAGATCAACTTGCCTCCCACTGTCTCCTTGGCTTATAAACTCTCTTTCTCGAAAGACTCCTCTTCTTGCTACAAAGACCACGTTGTCACTAGGTCTGTAGAAGAGGTAACCAAAGGATTGTTGTGGGTAGCCGATGAAAATACACCTCTCGCTTCGGGGTTCGAGCTTATCATGAGTCTCGCGTCTCACGAAAGCCTCGCAGCCCCAAATCTTGATGTGGTCTAGTTTAGGTACTTTTACCAGTCCACATCTCGTGAGGAGTTTTGGCAACTTTCTTTGTAGGGACTAGATTGAGGATATGGGCGGCAGTCTCTAAGGCATACCCCCAGAATGAGATTGGTAGCGAAGCTCGACTCATCATGGAACGAACCATGTCCAACAAGGTTCGATTACGCCTCTCAGCCACACCATTCAACTGCGGTGTCCTGGGAGGTGTCAATTGTGAGACAATCCCACATTCCTTTAGATAGTCGAGGAACTCTGAACTAAGATACTCACCACCTCGATCGGATCGAAGCATCTTAATGTTCCTGCCCAATTGATTCTCAACTTCCTGTTTAAATTCCTTAAACTTCTCGAAAGTCTCTGACTTATGCTTGATTAAGTAGACATATCCATATCTACTGTAATCATCGGTAAAAGTCAAATAATAACGATTAGCATCCCTTGTGGCATGTTTGAATGGTCCACACACATCCGTGTGTATAAGGTCCAACAAACCTTCACCCCTTTCACATGAGCCTGTGAAGGGTGACTTTGTCATTTTTCCAAGTAAGCATGATTCGCAACTATCATTTGACTTTAGGTCAAACGACTCCAAGACTCCATCCTTTTGGAGTTGGCCTATGCGTTTCTTTCTTATATGTCCAAGACGACAATGCCATAATGATGCTTTATCCAAGTTATTATTATTAGAATCAATACACAAAACATTATTTCCTAAGTTATCTACAATAGATACAGCTTCATACACACCATCACAAGGTAATGCTTTAAAATAAAGTACATTATTAAAGAAAGCATTAATCGAACCAACTTCATTATCAAACGAAAAGGTGAAACCTTGTTTGTACAATGCATGAAAGGAAATAATATTTCTTGCCATTTCTGGCGAATAACAACATTTATTCAAATCTAAATTTAACCCACTACTTAGCGATAAAGTATAAACTCCAATCTTGGTGACAGGTGTAACTTTCCTATTCCCCATGATTAAGTTTATTCTTCCTTGCTCCACATTCTCACTTCTTCCTAGTCCCTGCAAGTCACAACAAATATGAATACCGCAACCTGTATCAAGGACCCAAGATTTCGAATGGGGTGAGTTATTAGAAATGATAGTGTAAATACCTGCATGGTTGGGTTTGACTTTCCCATCCTTCACATCTTGCTGGTACTTTGGGCAGTTCCGCTTCCAATGAGCTTTTTCGTGGCAATAGAAGCATTCAGCCTCTTTTGGGTCAGAAGAAGGAGTAATGAAACCTTTCTTGGTTCCACTTGAAGAAGAGCCATCAAGGGTCCGAGCCTTGGTACCCTTTGAAGATCTCTTTCTCTTCCTCCCTCGACTCTGCCCAATTGCCAAGACCGGAGTTGTTTCTGGAGTAGGAGTGATAGCAACCGACTTCCCCTTAAGACCTGTTTCTGCGGTCTTGAGAAGTCCCTGAAGTTTGCTGAGGGTGACCTCTTCCTTGTTCATGTGATATGTCATGCGGAATTGATCATAGCACGATGGTAAGGAGTGCAAAATGATATCTATTGCAAGCTCCTCAGGGAAGTTCACATTGAGCTTCAGCAACCGATCCACATACCTTTGCATTTTCTGCATGTGGCTCGTGACGGACTCTCCGTCCTTCATCATGGTTGTTATCATGGAGCAGATGACTTCGTACCTCTCTTGTCGTGCACTTTGATGGTATCTTTCCATGATCTTGGTGCATTTCATAAGGGTAGAAGTCTTCATAAGACTTTTGGAGTTCAGCTGTCATGGTGGCTAACATGATGCAAGCCACCTTGGTTGCATCTCTTTCATGAGTATGAAAGTCAGCGATCTCCTGGGGAGTTGCAGTGGACTCGTCAATTTCCTTAAGCTCCTTGTCAAGGACATATTCTTTGTCCTCGTAGCGGGTAATCATCCTGATGTTTCTGATCCACTTATTGAAGTTGGATCCATCAAAGGTGACTTTCCCACACAGACTCATAAGAGTAAAGGAGCCATTAGGATTCGAGCCAGAAGCATTAGTTGAAGACATCTGAAAAAGAAGAACAAGTTTAGTTTAGATTTAAGAGAGTCCTTAATAAAACACCCAAATGTAATATTAAGGCTAGGATCCAATCACAATATAATATAACTTAGAAGAGGTATGCCGTAATCTAAGCTATACCATATTTGAAAGGTAGGTGAATGACGATTCACCAATTTCCACCACGAAAACCGAAATAATAAATATTTAGTTTTTATTGGTTTTTAGAAATTCCTAGATTCTTTGAGATCCAATGAACTTTTCAAAGGCATGTTTCAATCTCGGGAGTGCCCTCCAGGTTTTGTGACTAGGATGCCGAGGATCACAAAACGAGGTGTGAAGTAACCATGCAAATCACTTGGTACCCTTAAAGTTTATCACTCAATCAATGTGCCGGTAAACCACACACGCTCCACCGATACTATAATAAACCTTAAGTCACCCTTTACCTACCTTGTTAAGTCCAAGTTAGTGTGCCGGTTAACCACACACGCTCCACCAACGACTCAGACAAAGTGTAAAGTGTAATTTCATGGATTAGCACCTTATTCACATTTTTCCTAAAGTAACTAAGATTGGGAATTTAATAAAAATTTAGTTACTTTATATATTCATCATACTTTGAATGAGAATTTATAAGTCCTTGTCTTACCCGTTCGGCTAACGACCCTCCACCAGTCAAGCAAGCGGTGGGTGAGAATATTCACCCATTAAGTCACCATTTTATAGGCAACAACCTTATACCCACCTTATAGACCGGCTTCGTGAATGAGGCGTACTGGCGGTAATACGACTTGTTCTTATACATATATATATAATTATTAAATCATCATAATATAAGTATAAGGGTTGAATTTTAACTTTTAAAATTCTAGGGGTTGGAACTAAAGTTTTAACTTAACTTTACTTGTTCCAAAACTTGAGGGCAAGTTTTGTAACTTTCAAAACTTTTCATTTCTTGTAACTTATGAGTTTAATAGAGTCATAAAATGAAAACTCTTCATTTTTATAACTCTTGTGTTTTCTTAATGGTTTTTTAACTCAAGTGACTCTTGGTTTTCCATAACTTAAGGATAAGTTATGGACTCCATTAAAACACATTATGATCAAGAATTAAACTACCAAATAGGTTACAAATAATTCCTATGATCATCTAAAACTTCATAAGAACAAGAACATGAATATGAACATAATCAAAAATTACATAAAACTTTGTAATTTTGATAACTAGTTGATGTAAATGAATTAGCAAAACATTACACAACCAAAAACAAGTTTATATTTACTAAAACAGTTTAGGGTAATGTTTCTAATTCATTTTTCCAGCAACTGAATCGAAATTCTGCACTCATTCGACCCTACTCGCCGAGTGCATGAACATGACTCGCCGAGTTGGTTGAAGATACACATGGACTCGACGAGTCCCCCCTATGGACTCGACGAGTCCGATCGCAGACAGCAAATTTTCGATCCTGTTTTCAACTTTTAAGCACAAATAAGAACAAACAAGCCTAGGCTCTGATACCACTGATGGGTTTTGAGCATTCTAACACTTCCTAAGTGTACATGCAACCCTAATAACCTTGGATCTATGTTTGTCTAATTTGTCATGCAAAGTTGAATTCCAAGGTTATATCCTATCTAGCATACATGGGGAACAATTTTAACATAAAGTATAGATAGAATAACTTACCTTGTTGTTGCTTGTGTTCCTTGAAACCTTGTGAGCCTAGCACCTCAAGTGGTGATGCCTCAAATGCTTCACACAACACCAAATGCTCTTGGAAGAACTTATGAGAGTATACTCACTTCTTCAAATCGGCTAAGCCCTCTATTTCTTTGTTGTAACCGATTTGGGAGGAGATCATATTACTTATATAGTGTTGACACATCTAGGGTTAAACCCTAATGTGTCATGACTCTTCATTTCCATGACCCATGGGTTTGTAACTCCCATGGAGCATCCATGGAGCATCCTATGGGTGGAACCCAACTTGATGATCCATGGAGCCTTTTAGCCCACTATACAAGATATGGATGATTTACTTAATCAACCCATATATTTAATTAGTTATCTTTTGATCACTTAATTAATTCTAAATTAATTCTTGATCAAACTAATCAAATAATATTATTAATATATTAGAACTTATAATATATTAATAATCTCCAAGCGTTATTTCTCTCATTTAGTCTATCCAATTGCATGGTGCCATGCAACCCAAATGGACCATGCCGGGTCGGGTCAAGTACATACCAGAAATAGTTATGGACTTAGACACCTTATCCAACAGATAAGATCCTAATTTTTAGGGATTTTGATTATCCCATATCTTGTAATTATCCTTTAATTGTTATATATGGTAATTCAAGATCTTGCATTATCCATACATATTTTCGAAATCTATATAGATATTTAAGGGATTAGGATAACTTAAATGTCTAAATGGTAATTATCCTCATTATTTAGATAATCCCTTATGATTTAATAATTAAATTAATAGTCTAATTCAAGATAATTATTAAATCAAGAGTTTTAATATTTAAAATTTTAATTTAAATGTCATAAATTCGAAATTTTAAGATAGATTAAAACTAAATTGTTTTGAAATGTTTCAAAACTTGCCCTCAAGTTTTGGAATTTAAAAGTTGATTAAAAAGGTTTAATTAGGAGTGTTAAATTCTAAAACCCTAGTATTGTTTTGAAAACTTCAAATCACACCCTTATGGTTTTATTAATTAATTAAGGAGTATAATTAAAAGAGGTTTCATAATTCCATAATAGTTTTGGTTTACAATTTAATTGAATTAAAGGTATAATTATTAAATTTGACCACCTAGTATTTTAAAAGTGTAAAATACACCCTATATTATATATAACATTAAAAGTCTAACATTATATATATGTATGAGTAAAAGTCAGTCTTATCGTTAGTAGGCCTCATTCACGAAGCTGGTCTATAAGGGGTGTTTAAGGAAATTGTCTATAAAATGGCGATTGAATGGGTATCCCACTCTTACCCACCGCATTCTTGACTAGTGGAGGGTCGTTAGCCGAACGGGTAGGATAGGACGAAACCTTCCATTATAAGTATAATGAAATACAAAGTAACTAAATGTTTTTCTAATTACCAATCTTAGTTACTTAGGCAAAAGTGAATTGATGTAATTCCATGAAATTACACTTTGTGCCCTTGCGAAGACGTTAGTGGAGCGTGTGTGGTTTACCGGCACTATAAATGGTTCTAAGCAAAGGTTGCAAAGGGTGACTCAATGTTTGTCATAGTTTGGTGGAGCGTGTGTGGTTTACCGGCACATCGAATGGGTGATTGTAACATGTGAGGGCACCATGTAAGTTTGCATGGTTATTCACACCCGCTTTGTGATCCTCGGCATCCCAGTCACAAACAAGAGGGGCATATCGAGATTTAAACATGCCATTGAAAGTTCAATGAATCTCAAAGGATCTAGGAGTTTTCATAGATTTAAAACTTAAATTTCTTTTTCGTTTTTTATGGTGGAAATTAGTGAATCGTCATTCACTTACCTTCAAATATTTTGCAACTAGATTACGGCATCCCTTTTCTAAGTTGTAACGTATTGTGTTGGGTCCTAGCCTTAGTATCTCATTTGGGTGATTTACTAAGGACTCAATCGATCAACTAACTTGAATTTGTTTTCTCCCGTTTTGTAGATGTCAAAGTTCGACAACTATGGTCTTCCCAAATCCCGTGGAACAAGCATTCCACATGAAGATGATATTCCACGATTCGATCGAGGAACAAGAAATCATGCTTCACTTCCTCTTCCTCCTCCAATTGTTCTCCCTAAGCCACAAGATCGAAGAATTGAAAGGTTCAATATCACTAAAGCCCTATTGGACAAATATTCCTTTTACATAGTTTTTCAATAGATTTTGCATTGTAAGGACAAATATTTTTCCGTTGCTTTTATAAATAAAATAAATTTTGTTTGACTTATTTATTTGTTTACTTCCTTGCAATGAAATCGTTATGAAAATTGATGTTTATATATTTCTACAATGAATGGATATGATTCTTAGTTATGTTATTTATGGAAATGTTGAGAATTTACCAAATAGGGAGAGTTTCTCATCGCCCAAAGTTTCAATTGGACTGAAATTTGGAATCACGCAACTTGGTTGCATGATGAATGAGAAATTTCATATTTGGAAATTAGACAAATTCATTGACAAAGTGTCAAGTGAAGGACTAGGAGATCGAGTACACAAAGTTGTGTGTTGATCAAGTTCACCATAAGAGTAACAAAGATATTCGTCATGATTTACTAAAGGCTTAGTAAATATGATTACACTTACAAGATTAAGTATAATTCGGAATTGATTAAAAGGGTTTAAATCAATAGCAAAACGAATAAGAAGAATCAAGTAGGCAGAAAGATAAAAGTTTCTCAATTCTAAGAAGAAGGGAGAGTACCTTTTATGCTTTATGATAGGTCTTTATAATTAAGAACCATATCTCAATTGATCCTCTAAGTAAGTCTTAGTACAATTGCATGTCTAAGTAGAGGAATCAAGAATTGAAGAAATGGTTAAATCAAAAGTCAATCATAATTCGTTCCAATAACTAGTCATAAAGTTAAGATTGTGACAATGAATGAAAAGTATTAAAGGTTTATAACATTCATCAAATGTGGAAAATTGTGATGTCTTGGATAAGACAAAGGCCAACTAGGACCAATTTATGAAGTGTTTTGATAAAAGCTACACTAACTCTTGAATATTTGGTTGTCAACAAATGTTTATTGACAAGAGAATCTTATATGTCCAGGAGTCAGTGGGAGTCTTAATGGTCTTGAAAGGTTTCAAGAGCAAATCAAATAAACCTTATCGATCATCACTAGCACACAAGTTGAGGTTTACAACCTATCGTGTTGACATAATTTTGTTTTTGTGTTGTTTCCAATTGAGTTAAGTATGTGTGTGAGTTCTTTGAGTTCTCATTTTGAACGCATAAAAGGCAAAGCACCTTATTCAATGAAAGGTACATTGATAGGAAAGGGTGAGTTGCTTAACTACTTGGAAGACGTGGTGGGCAGCTGTGCTACCATAAGGCAAGAAATCAAGATTAAAAAAAGGCTCGGTCCATATGAGTTTGAATTTGTCGTAAACTTTGGTTTTAACAAATTCACATGGATAGGAACAAATACACCTTTAAATCTAAGTGTCATAAGATTTCCTCCTTCATGAAAATGATTGTGAGGAAATGCTTTCACTAAGAAAGATTTTAAAAAGATAGTGATTGTAAAATTGCATTCTCGAATTCGATCATGGTTACGGTATCCCTTTCCATGATTTGAATTGTGAGGTTTGGCAATTAGTCTTAAATGTTTAGACGCACATATAAACTATCTAAGGCAAAGGTGTATAAGTTCAAGAAGCCTTGATAAAAGATTATCAAAGCACTAAGTATTAGAAAGATGGACTTAAGAAATTCAATAGGTATTGTCTTTCTGAAAGTTAAGATGTTTATGAATACATGTCGAAGCTAGTGGGAGCATAAGTGTTATGTTTTATAGTAATCATCATGATAGTGGGAGCATAAAAGTTATGATTGTATGATTATTATGGAAAGTATTGCAAGTTGGCAATATTAATTATAGAAAAACAAGAGTTATACCTTGCAAAGTCGTAAGGGTTGTAAAGTTGTTTTGCTATAATTAAGGTAGAGAATATTATGCTTCATTTCAAATCTAAAGGATTAGGTTGTGGAATGTTAATAAATTTAGTCAAAGGTGCATTGTGTGTTCTTAAAATTTCGATTATGATTACGACATTCCTCTTCACAATTCGAATTTTGAGAACATAGCAAATAAAACATTATGCGTCGTGTCCCATACGCTTCGGGTATAGGATCGATTGCAAATGCTTTAATGTTTGACCATTATAAAATTTTCCAAATTTCTAGCGCATTTAGAGGGAAAAGGGACTAGAATTGGTTTTGACTAAAATAATTAAACAACTATCAAAGGACAATCCAAAGTTCGACGATGATTGGTCGCTTGTGAGTAGTTGGAAGTATAGTATTGGAAAATATGGAAATGTTTCCATATTGGATGGACCATATCGACATCATTACAAATAGAAAAGATTCTATTAAGAATGAGTTGCCATGAGGAAAATATGGAAGCGTGTTCATATTAGGAAGTAAATATTGAAAATCTATGTCTAGATTAGAAACTTTTATGCAAAAGGATGTTCAAAGGAATGTACTTTGAGTGAGAGACATCATATCTAAGGAATTGTCTTGTAACAATCTCTGATAGAGGACTTTGTAATATCATTGACAATAGTCTTTGTGACTTTGGTGCAGTGACATTACAAAAGGATCGTTGCATAAAGTGTTAGAATTGAGTATATCCTATAAGTAACAAGAATTTGATATTCTTACACTTAAGAAAATGGATTTGGAGTTGTAAAATGAGAATGATTGGAAATGTGTTCAATTTGTCTATTTCACAAAAGTAAGAACCATAGGTAAACACTATGTGCATGCTAGGAGCATGGGACAAGTGTAATAATTCAAGTAAGAAGTTGATTACCCGAAACGACAAATAATGAGTAATCGATATGGTGATAAATAAAACGTGTTTTATTTATGCTCAAAGGGTTGAGGCCATATGGGATTAGTATTATTCTTGTGTTTCACTTTGCATGTTTTGACTTCCAGAATAATTGAGTTTATTGAGAATAATCGAATTATTCAAACGGGCCACAGTCGTTCATATGTTGGAAGTAGATATGAATGAAGATTGTCGTGAATTGGTGTGTGGATTGTCTAAAAGAGTATTAGACATAAGCAAATGTTTGCTGCAACATTCATGAGTGCTTATAAATATGAATTTGAGCATTGGATTAAACCCACGCTCACTTGGATCACTCCATGAATTGTATCACGAGTGATTGGTGAGATGATAACATCTTATATTCTTGAAACCGAGATGTGTGAGTTGTATCTTGCTAATCGGTTGCACATTGATAATATGAAAACACACTAGTAACTTGGTGTTATAAAACATATTGTTGTGTGTGATTTGGTTAGTGAGTGCAAGCAAGCATTGTATCAAAGTTTATCCGTTCCTTTTATCCAAAGAAGGATAAAAGCGATATCTTTGGGCCCCTCGATGGTTTAGTGATGACAAACGTAAATGCTCGGCCGGGTTAGGGCTAATTTGATTTGTTCAATTAGTATGTCGTCATAAATCAGAAATCGAGAAGTAGTACAAAGAGAATGATTAAAAATCATATCTCATATGATATCTAGAATGGATGAGTATATGATCCCTTATCTAAGGACACGCGTATCTGATAGGATCAGAGTTGACAGAGGCTTTGGAAAGCTACGATTGCATATCAGGATCAAAAGTCATACGCAGAATAGTTATTAGACTTATCCAAGTGGGAGACTGTTAGATTAGTGTCTAAGTCCATAACTATTTTGGTATGTACTTGACCCGATGGTGCATGGTCCTTTTGGGTTGCCTTCACCAAAGCAACTTGATTGGAGAAATATACAGAGAGAGAGGATAATATGATTTATTAATATGTTATAAGAATAATATATTAAAGGAGAAATCATATTTGTTTAATTAATATTGGTCAATAATTAATTGGGAGTTAATTTTGTGATCAAGTGTAATTAATTAAACTAGAGGGGCTGATTTGTAATTATGTGATAGTTACAAAATAAGGTAAGGATTATCTTAAATATAGGGTGAATGAATTTGAGGTGATAAGTGTTGGATAAGGTGTCTAAGTCCATAACTTATTTGGTATATACTTGACCCGACCGGCATGGTCCATTTGGGTTGCATCTCATCCAAACTATTATGGATAATTTTATGAGAGTTATACACATATGTTTATTAATAAATTATGAGTTATAATATATTAATATGAAGTTACGTTATTTAATTAGTTTTAGTCTTAAATTAATTATGAATTAATTTAGAGATTAAAAGGAATACTAATTAAATTATGGGCTATTTGTTTTATATAGTGTGGGCTAATACTCATTTGTTAATGGGCTAGGCTTATGTGGAAGTCCATGGATGATCCATGGAGCTTTTAACCCATGGATCCTTGGAAAAGGAAAAGACATGGGTTATTAGGGTTTCACCCTAACCATGCACACTATATAAGCATGCTTATGGAGCATGAAATGGAGCCTAAGAGAAAACTAGTGAACTAGTGTGTGTGTGCATGTGTGTGGCCGATTTTATACAAGGTGTATACTCTCTCAAAGTTTTCCAAGAGTTTGTGGTGTTTGTGATTCCATTTGAGGCATTCACACTATTGGTGCTTGGCCCTCAAACTCCTTAGAACCAAACTCACCAAAAGGTATGTAATCTCTTCTAACTCTTTTATGTTGAAATGTTCCCCATGCCATGTTAGATAGGTTATAAACCTTGGAAAATTATTATTTTGCATGTATTTAGACAAACATAGATCCAAGGTTTATTAGGGTTGCATGCACACTTAGGAAGTGTTAGATTGCTCAAAACCCAACAGTGGTATCAGAGCCTAGGCTTGCTTGTTTGATACTTGATGCAAAATAGTGAAAAAAAAAGTCGAAATCGTTGCTGTCAGCATGGTGGACTCGCCGAGTCCATTGGGGGGACTCGACGAGTCCAAGGAAAACTTCAACCTACTCGGCGAGTAAGTTCATGCACTCGACGAGTAGGATCGAAAGAATGCAGATCCTCGACTTTTGCTGCTGGAAATGGACTAGAAACATTACCCTAAATTGTTTTGGTGTTATAAAACTTATTTTAGTTGGTGTAATGGTTGTTCTAATCCATTTACAATAGCATATATCAAAATTCCATGATTTTATGTGTTCATATAATTCTTGAATTTTTGATGATCATGTTCATGTTCTTATGAATTTAGAAAATGATAGGAATTATTTGTTGAATTGTTTAGGATTAATTCTTTATCATTTATGTGTTTTAATGGAGTCCATAATTTGTCCTCAAGTTATGGATTACCAAAGGTCACTTTCATTTAACACACACTTAAAACACATAAGTTACATGAAAATGATGAGTCTTCATTTTTATGAACCTTTAATTCATAAGTTATGAAATGAAGAGTTTTGCAAAGTTACAAAACTTGCCCTCAAGTTTTGGAATTTGTAAAGTTTCACACACTTTAATAAACTTTAATTCCAAACCTTAGAGTTTTAATAGTTAAAATTCAACCCTTATACTATTTATAACATTAATGGTTAATTATTATATATATGTATAAGAATAAGTCGTTTTACCGTTAGTAGGCCTCATTCACGAAGTCGGTCTATAAGGTGGGTATAAGGTTGTTGCCTATAAAATGGCGACTTAATGGGTGTATACTCTCACCCACCGCTTGCTTGATCGGTGGAGGGTCGTTAGCCGAACGGGTAGAACAATGACTTTAAATCCTCATTAAAAGTATAATGAATATTATAAAGTAACTAAACTCTTTTAATTCCCAATCTTAGTTATTTTAGGAAAAATGTGAACATGGTGCTAGTCCATGGAATTCACACTTTGTACCTTACCAAGTCGTTGGTGGAGCGTGTGTGGTTAACCGGCACACTAACTAGGACTAGTAAGGATCACGAAGGGTGACTTAATGTTTGTCATAGATCAATGGAGTGTGTGTGGTTAACCGGAACATTGATTAGGTGATAATATTAAGAGTACCAAGTGAATTAGCATGGTTATTCACACCTTGTTTTGTGATCCTCGGCATCCCAGTCACAAAACTTGAAGGGCACAATCGAGATTAAAACATGCCATTGAAAAGTTCAATGAATCTCAAAAGAATCTAGGAATTTCAAATCCAATTAAACCTAATAAATCATTTCGTTTTCATGGTGGAAATTGGTGAATCGTCATTCACCTACCTTTCAAATATATTATTACTTAGATTACGGCATCCCTCTTCTAAGTGTAATATATTGTGATTGGATCCTAGCCTTAATATTACATTTGGGTGTCTTATTAAGGATCCTAAATATCTAATCTAAACTTACTTTCTTCTTTCAGATGTCTTCCAACACTAATGCTTCAGGCTCTAACCCAACTGGTTCTTTCTCTCTCATGAATCTTTGTGGGAGGGTCATCTTTGATGGTTCCAACTTCATGGATTGGATTAGGAACATCAGGATGGTTACTCGTTACGAGGACAAGGAATATGTCCTCGATAAGGAGTTAAAAGAACTTGATGAGTCTACTGCTACTCCTGAGGAGATCGCTGAATTCAGGACTCATGAGAGAGATGCTACTAAGGTGGCATGTATCATGATGGCCACGATGACAGCCGAGCTCCAAAAGTCGTATGAAGATTTCTACCCTTTTGAGATGCACCAAGACCTGATGGAAAGGTACCATCAGAGTGCTCGTCAGGAGCGGTATGAAATAATCTCCTCCATAATAACTACCCGCATGAAGGATGGTGAATCCGTCACGGGCCACATGCAAAAGATGCAAAGGTATGTGGACCGTTTGCTAAAGCTGAATGTTAACATCCCCGAGGAGTTGGCAATTGACATCATTTTGCACTCCTTGCCTTCTTGTTATGATCATTTTCGAATGACATATCATATGAACAAGGAGGAAGTTACCCTCAGCAAGCTTCAAGGACTCTTGAAGACCGCTGAAACCGGTCTTAAGGGTAAAGCGGTTGTTACCTCTACTACTCCTACTCCAACTTCTACCCCTGTTTTAGCTATTGGGCAAGGCAAAGGGAAAAAGAGGAAGCACCCTTCGAAGCGTACCAAGGGAAAGTCTCTTGAAGGCTCCTCATCAAAGACTAAGAACGGTTCTGTCACTCCTTCTGCCATTCCCAAGGATGCTGAATGCTTTTATTGCCATGAAAAGGCACACTGGAAGTGAAACTGCCCTAAGTACTTGCAGGATCTAAAGGATGGGAAAGTGAAACCCACCTATACATGTATTTACACTATATTGTCTAATTACTCAACATATTCTAACTCTTGGGTGCTTGATACAGGATGTGGTATTCACATATGTTCTGATTTGCAGTGCCTAACAAGAAGTGAGGATGTGGAGCACGGGAAGATAAACTTAATCATGGGGAATAGGAAGGCTTCACCTGTTTCCAAGATTGGAGTTTATACTTTGTTGCTTAATAATGGGTTAAAATTAGATTTGAATAAATGTGTGTACTCGTCTGAAATGGCGAGGAATATTATTTCTTTTCATGCTTTGTACAAACAAGGTTTTACCTTTTCGTTTGATAATGAATGTGGTGGTATTAATGCTTTCTTTAATAATGTGTTTTATTTTAAAGCATTACCTTGTGATGGCGTGTATGAAACTGTGTCGATTGTAGACAACTTAGGAAATAATGTGTTGTATATTGATTCTTCTACTAGCCTAGATAAAGCATCATTGTGGCATTGTCGTCTTGGACATGTAAACAAGAAACGCATAGGCCAACTCCAAAAGAGTGGAGTCTTGGAATCATTTGACCTTAAATCAAATGATAGTTGTGAATCTTGTATACTTGGAAAAATGACAAAATCACCCTTCACTGGAACTTGTGAGAGGGGTGAGGGTTTGTTGGACCTAATACATACTGATGTATGTGGGCCATTCAAAACCGGCACAAGGGATGCTAATCGGTATTATGTGACTTTTATTGATGATTTTAGTAGATATGGGTATGTCTACTTAATCAAACATAAGTCCGAAACCTTTGAAAGGTTTAAGGAATTCAAGCAGGAAGTAGAAAATCAATTGGGCAGGAACATTAAGATGCTTCGATCCGATCGAGGTGGTGAGTATCTTAGTACCGAGTTCCTTGACTACCTTAAGGAGTGTGGGATTGTCTCACAATTGACTCCTCCCAGGACAGCACAGCTGAATGGTGTAGCTGAAAGGCGTAATCGAACCTTGTTGGACATGGTTCGCTCTATGATGAGTCGAGTTTCGTTACCAATCTCTTTTTGGGGGTATGCCTTAGAGACTGTCGCCCATATCCTTAATCTAGTCCCTACAAAGAAGGTTACCAAAACACCTCATGAGATGTGGACTGGGAAGGTTCCCAATTTGGACCACATCAAAATTTGGGGTTGCGAAGTCTTCGTGAGGCGTGAAACTCATGATAAGCTTGAACCCCAAAGTAAAAGGTGTATTTTCATCGGCTACCCACAGAAATCCTTTGGTTACCTCTTCTACAGACCCAGTGAGAATGTGGTCTTTGTAGCACGAAGAGGGATCTTTCGCGAGAAAGAATTTATAAGCCAAGGAGACAGTGGGAGGCAGATTGATCTTGAAGAAATTCAAGAATCAATTGGTGAAGGAACCTCAGACACTAGCACTCAACCTGAGGAGGAAACTCCTGTTGATCCAGCTGACGAGTCTGTACCTCCGAGGCGTTCCACACGGGTTAGGAACACACCTTCGTTTTATTATGGTTTTCATATTACTACGGAAGGTGATACGTTTATTAGTGATAGTACACTGGTAAATTTGGATGAACCCAGCAGTGTTGAGGAAGCCATGGCAGGCCTGGAGTCGGCTAAATGGAAGGAGGCTATGGACAACGAGATACAGTCCATGTATGACAATCAAGTTTGGAACTTGGTTGACAATGTACCAGGCCGTAAAACAGTCGGGTGCAAATGGATCTTCAAAAAGAAGACAAACATGGAAGGAAAAGTGCAGACTTATAAGGCTCGACTGGTTGTGAAGGGTTTTACTCAAACTCAAGGTGTTGATTATGATGAAACCTTTTCACCGGTAGCAAAGATTAAGTCTATTAGGGTTATGTTAGCCATTGCAGCATTTCATGATTATGAAATATGGCAAATGGATGTCAAAACCACTTTCCTTAATGGAAAGTTGGCTGAGGATGTGTACATGAATCAGCCAGAGGGTTTTGTCAATGCAGAGTACCCTAATAGAGTATGCAAGCTTGAGAAATCCATTTATGGATTAAAACAAGCATCTCGTAGCTGGAATCTTTGTTTTGATGAGAAGGTAAAAGAGTTTGGCTTCTTGAGAAGCGAGGATGAGTCTTGCGTGTATGTCAAAGCTAGTGGGAGTATAGTTAGCTTCTTGGTACTGTATGTGGATGACATACTACTCATAGGAAATGACATCCCAACCTTGCAGGAGGTTAAGTCCTGGCTTGGGAAGTGCTTTGCTATGAAGGACCTAGGGGAGGCTACCTATATCCTAGGGATAAGGATATTAAGAGAAAGGAGTAGAAGACTAATTGGACTTAGTCAGAGTATCTACTTGGATAAGGTATTGAAAAGGTTCAACATGGAGAATTCCAAGAAAGGAGATTTACCGATCCAAAGCAATACCAAACTGAGTAAGACTCAGAGTCCGAGTACAGAGGCAGAGATAGCTGAGATGAGCCAATTACCATATGCTTCCACAGTTGGCTCGATCATGTATGCTATGACTTGTACCCGTCCTGATGTGGCATTTGCTTTGAGCATGGTCAGCAGGTATCAGGGGAACCCTGGCAAGGCTCATTGGACCGCGGTAAAGAACATTCTCAAGTACCTGCGGAGGACTAAGGATTGGATCCTTACCCTTGGTGGCAGTGATGACTTGAGAATATTAGGGTATAGTGATGCTGGTTTTCAGACTGATAGGGATAATTTCCGCTCTCAGTCGGGCTGGATCTTTACCTTAAATGGAGGGGCAATTTCTTGGAAGAGTTCCAAGCAGGAGACGGTGGCTGATTCGACTTGTGAATCAGAGTATATAGCAGCGAGTGAAGCAGCGAAGGAGGCGATATGGCTAAAGAACTTCATCGGAGACCTTGGAGTTGTACCAGCTATTAAGGAACCTATAGAGATTTTCTGTGACAATAATAATGCGGTTACCTTAGCCAAGGAACCAAGAGATCATGGCAGATCCCGACACATTGACAGAAAATATCACTTCATAAGACACAAGATTGAAGAAGGACTCCTTGTGACAAGGAGGATATTGTAGGATGAGAATCCTGCAGATCCCCTTACGAAGGGACTGACGAGGGTTAAGCATTTTCAGCATGCGAGACGCATCGGGCTGAGGGACGATATTAGTTTTACAAATTAGATAGTTTTCCTGAAACTTGTAAAATGTAATCGACGTTTGATGATGAATAAAATTTGTGATTTATTTATGAGTAAAGTGTTACTATCATTGTCAATTATTTACTATTGTTTCAGTTTTGCATGTTTTGACTTCCAGAATAATTAATTTATTCAAACCTCCACAATCGATCATACGTCGGAAGTAGGTATGAATCAAGATTGTCATGAATTGGGTTTGTAGATGCCTTAAAGGTGTTTAGACATGGCAATGGTTGCTGCAACATTCATGAGTACTCATAAATTATGAGTATTGGTATAAACCCACGCTCACTTGTATCACTTCATGGAATTTATCTCGAGTGATCGTGAGACGATAACATCATATAAATCTTTAAACCTAGAGATATGAGTTGTTACCTATGAGTTGGTTGTGCATTGATTGCACGTAAACGCATCAGTAACTTGATGTTATAAAACGTGCCTTTGTGTACAATTCAATAAGTAGTAGAACAAGCATATCAGTCGAAGTTTATCTGTTCCTTCTAGAAATAGAAGCGATATCTGGGCCCCTCGATGATTTTGTGTTGACCCATGTACCAGGCCTGGTCAGAACTAAACCGATGTGTTCAGTGAAGTTCTTCGTCAAACAAATCGGAAAATCGAGAAACAACTGCTAGACAATAAGCAAGACATAGTTCCATGTGTTTGTCCGGCTGATATCATGAGAACAGAGGACTATGTGATCACTTATCTAAAATGGCGCTTCATAGTTCGACAGAGTCTTCATTGTTCGAGGGAGTTTTCGAGAGCTACGATTGTTGGTTGGTTCCTGAAGTTATAGGCAAATATAGTTATTAGACTTATCCAAGTGGGAGTCTGTTGGATAAGGTGTCTAAGTCCATAACTTATTTGGTATATACTTGACCCGACCGGCATGGTCCATTTGGGTTGCATCTCATCCAAACTATTATGGATAATTTTATGAGAGTTATACACATATGTTTATTAATAAATTATGAGTTATAATATATTAATATGAAGTTACGTTATTTAATTAGTTTTAGTCTTAAATTAATTATGAATTAATTTAGAGATTAAAAGGAATACTAATTAAATTATGGGCTATTTGTTTTATATAGTGTGGGCTAATACTCATTTGTTAATGGGCTAGGCTTATGTGGAAGTCCATGGATGATCCATGGAGCTTTTAACCCATGGATCCTTGGAAAAGGAAAAGACATGGGTTATTAGGGTTTCACCCTAACCATGCACACTATATAAGCATGCTTATGGAGCATGAAATGGAGCCTAAGAGAAAACTAGTGAACTAGTGTGTGTGTGTGCATGTGTGTGGCCGATTTTATACAAGGTGTATACTCTCTCAAAGTTTTCCAAGAGTTTGTGGTGTTTGTGATTCCATTTGAGGCATTCACACTATTGGTGCTTGGCCCTCAAACTCCTTAGAACCAAACTCACCAAAAGGTATGTAATCTCTTCTAACTCTTTTATGTTGAAATGTTCCCCATGCCATGTTAGATAGGTTATAAACCTTGGAAAATTATTATTTTCCATGTATTTAGACAAACATAGATCCAAGGTTTATTAGGGTTGCATGCACACTTAGGAAGTGTTAGATTGCTCAAAACCCAACAATAAGGCCTTAGAATTCGACTATGATAAGGATTCAAGGATTATCTTATGGGTTGCTTTGTGGATAAGCAACTAGATAAGGATAATGACTGAAACCCTATCTCTACACCTATATAAACACCCCTTGGCTCATGAATTCGTGTATCCCTTCCCAAGAAGTCCTAAGGACGAATTCTAACCTCTCTCCTCTCTCTCTTTATACCTTCTCCATTTGCTCTTGGTGTTTGTAAGCCATTAGAGGAGTGACACTTGTGACTCTAAGCATTCCAAAGTCAAATCAAGGAGATTTGGGATTGTTATTGCTACATAACAATCAAGGTAACGTTATAAACTTATTCTTATGTTAATATGATCATTTGAATGCTAGAATTAGGGTTTATAGTCTTGGATAACTTGCATGTACAATAGAGAAACCTATATCCAAGCATTAGGGTTTGTATGAGCACATAGGATGTCTTATGACCAAAACCCATCAAAACCCATCTTCTTGGACCATAAACTCTTCAAATGGGTGTTAAAGTGCCTTTAACACCTTGTATGGCTTGGAATTGAACCTAGAACCTTGTATGCTTAACCTTCAACCACAAAAATGCATGATTCATGGATAAACATGAGTTTAAGGTAGTAAACTCATGTGTTTAAGGTAGTAAACTCCCCAAGAGCATATTCATAAACTGTAAACTCCTTTTCCGAGGCCCTTTCAAGTCCAAATCACTTCCTAAGCCATAGAATCAACCCTAGAACTTTCCTTTGTCCATTGTAAGACCATTTAGCATCCAAGAACACACCATCCATGACTTTACGGTCATAAACTCATGGTAATATGGTCATAGGACCGTAAATTCCCCTAAGGGCTTACTTTTGAAGAGTAAACTCTTTATCTAGGCCCTACACACCCTTAGATGCTACCCGGACCACTCCTGACACTTAATTAAAGTGTTTTTGCATATTGGAGCGTATAAGCTTATATAATTAGTGATTTAAAGTATAATTAGATACCTTTGTGTATCATTTCATATTACATAGGAGCCTCGCACGTTTTCAAGCCTCGATCCGACGTTTAGCATCCTAGTCGACACCTTTCCTCGTCTGGTGAGTTCATACCCCTACCCTTTTTCATTGTTTTTCACTGTTTTCAGGGGGGAATACAAGCAAAGTACAAGTAATACTTGTACTCAAAACTTATTTTATACACTACAAGAAAAAAGGCCTTTTACGACGCTCATTGATCTATGTTACGCAAAGGAGAGTGACATTAGAAAAATGTCATCTCTTCAAAAAATTTAAGGATAGAAGACACGCATTATTGCGCACCCTTAAATTAGTGTCTAAAAAAAACACGGAGGGCACCTATAATAAAATGCGCGTCGTCTACGGATGTCGCTTTATATTTATTAATGGAACGCGCGTTCCATCCTTTAATAGTGGGGGAAAGTGGGAAATGAAATTCTGAAAAAATTAAAAACCCCGCCATGCTCTCCTCTACCTTCTTTCAATCGTTCTTCTCTCTCTCTCTCTCTCTCCCTCACCATTGTCGGTCCTCACACGTCAGACGACCGCACCGCCACCATCAGACCCACTTACCACTCCAAATCGTCATTGTTGCTCCTCTCTTAAACCACTGCAACCACCCTTCTCTCTCTCTTTCTAAAATGCTCATTTATGACCACCATCACACCAGCCACTACACCAGCACCATTAGCAATGCATACCGCACCACCACTACCGTTCCTCTTTCTCCATACGAAAAACCCTAATTTGTATGTGCTTACAGGTTTTAAAAATTAAAATGAGAGTGCATTGAAATAGGTGACCTAAAAGATGAATGCACATGAAAATCCATCGTTGGAGGTAGGTTTTTCTCACTAATCTTTACTCTTCCTCAATGTTCTTTGAAATTTTACATTATATATTTCTCATCTGTACATGTACCAGAAGTTGTTTTCTATTTTCCATTTAATTTCACCCAACTCGTTTCTTAAATGAGTTTTTTCCTAATCTTGTGGTCAATTTGTTTTCTATTTGGAATCACAGCTGTTCATGTAGTTTTACAGAAGAATGATTTGCATGAGAGGGATGATGGGGAGCTTGAAAGAACAGGTCAACCGTTCCAGCAAAAACCCCTGAACCTTCATTTTTCGAGAAATTCCCTTGATGCCCCTGACTCGAAAACTATTTTTCCCCCCCTGTAGCTTCTTTTGAAAACAAATTTCCATTATTTCCTTTGGTTTTCTTCACCACATCAACAAACCCATCATTTTGTTCCTTAACTTCTTTAGTGCTGGCAAGAAGCACTTGCATAAGATCCACAATAGCTCCTTCTTTTCCTTTCTCTGTTTTACTTCTCTCCTCTTCTTCTTTCATCTGAATAGCAGTAACATCAATCGAGATCAGTGGAAATTGGTTTTTATTTTTTATAGTTGATACTTGAGAAAACCTTATATGTTTTTTTTATTTTGTGAAAATTAATTCCAGATGATGGTTTATAAAGAAGATATAGTAAACTACACTTCTGGCCCTGAGTGCAGCTAGTTTTTTTTTTTAGTTTGGTCCCAAAATGTCCTCTTTCACTTGCTAAAGATTTAGGCTTCCAGCTACTCTCTGATGATATTGATATCAGACATTCAAGGAATGGTAAGGCGTAGATGGCATTTGTATTTTCATTTGGTATAACTTTCTGTTTAGCTCCTTTTACCTGTTTACTTTTTTTCTGTCCACTCATTGGTTTTTATTCTTCTTTTACCCAGTTCCAATGATCTACACGATGGATTGCACAGAAAATGACTGTAGTTCACTACTCAAGTCATCAACTAAGGTACTTGATATCCCTTGATTTTGGCTAGTGTATGTATTTGTAAATTCAATTAAAAGTTTTGATATGTGTATATCATGTTCCATGTTAGAGGCATGGGATATCATGTTTACATCTATGAAATGTTGACTACATGTTCATCTCAATGGTTTACTTAGATTTCATGTCTTGTATCTGTATCAGTTCTTAGTAGAACTTTTTTTTAACAATGGAGAAGGATGGATAAGCCAAAAAGGAATCACGGGTGGCTATGATTCTGTTTTCCATCAGATCTATAGTCATATTGTAAAAATCATACCTTGAGCTATAGAACTCAAACGGACCCCAAACCAGTTCCCAAAGTTCACAAATTGAGTTCGCTAACTTTCTTAAGCAGCCCAACTTCACTGGTAAGGACTTTATCTATGTGCAAGAATAGAATCTTTGCTGTTAGGTATGATCCGGGTTTGTTCTGATATGTCATTTTGTTATTATCATTTATAAGGCTTGGAAAAGGATCCAGAGTGATTCCAAGTTTATATATGTTCCTGATATTATGAATTTAAGATCTGGAGCAGATGGGGTGTTATTTCCAATTATAAATTGGTTAGAATTGATCCAGACTCCAGATCAGTGGGCAGTCACCAGCTTTTACTAGTGTTGTGATTGTCCACAATGTGAATTTTATATCCGGAGCTTGGGAAATGCTTTTCATTCAATTCCAACTCTGAGACTTTCATTTGTATGTCCTTTACTTCTCTGAATTTTGGTATGGACGAATTCTACTCACAAGTTGGGTAGAATTGGCCAACCTCACTTGACTGTCTTGTTGGAGATAGAAGTGATACACCTTTTTGTAAAATTCATATTTAATTCATCCTTTGGAGTTAGAAGGAGTTCTTTATAGTTCTGGAATCCTAAACAATCATAGTTTTCTATAAAATTTAGTTAAAACTATGTTTCTATTTTAGATTTTGGAGTAAATCCGTTTTGAACAGCAGGTCTGTTTTAGAGACCTTGCTGTGATTACTCTTTTCTCAACTCATAGCTTCATTACTTCTCCTTTATAACCTTTAGTCCTTCTAAGATGGGTTTTAAAAGTTTAAAATTTTTGCAAGTGTGCTATTGAAAATGAAGAGCTTGTTCAGGTATCTCAATTTCCAGACATACCCTTTTGGGTTTTTCACTTTCCTGAAATACCCTTTTTGATCTTTTACAATTTCCAAAAATACCCTTCTTGGTGCCTAGGAGTTACAGTGTTACCAGTTGCAGTTGTAATATATATATATATATATATATATATATATATATATATATATATATATAGGTTGCAGGACAATGGTGAACAGTCAAGATTCGTATGCACAACCAGTTGCAGTTGCAGCCACACATGGTGTGGTGGATGTGTACCATGCATACGGTGGGGCTGCAAGCAGACAAACCCTTCCTGTTCAGGTTACTTATGCTGAAAACTATGGTACCCAGCAAGATCCCTACTCTTCTGTACACACATCATATTACACACATCATAATCAAAAAGTTTATAACATCAATTCCGATAATATACTATATTCACTATTGTTATTGTGGCCTTTCAGGTTTTGTTTAAGAATCTGAATGTTGATTTGAAGGAAGTAAGCCCATCATCCCTTCTTATGGACAAAGTGAGAGAAGTTGAAGGAAGCCCTGATTTTTCCAACAAGATGTCGGGTCAACTTAACAACCACCAATGGTTGGAGAAGTTAAAAAAACAAAGTATTATCTTATTGATTAGCGATTACTGGTGTTGAGCTTTAAGCAATTTCAGGCCCTCTATTTATTAATCTTTTATAAGCTAGATTGTTGTTTTCTTTCCTTTTTATAAGTTGAATTGTGGCTAGAAATTATAGTCATCTATTCAAAGAAGGTGTTGGAACGTGAGTTCAAAATGATGACCCTTTTACATATAAATTTGATTAACAGATTGTACAATGAAATGCAAAGAATAATTATGGGAAGGAGGTTAAGTATTAATCTCATGAATGCTGCAAACGTATTTGTTTCTCTCAATTCACCTTTTGAAGGACCTGGCACGTGTCTATATTACAGAACCTGTAAGTTTTTTTTTCCTTTCTTTTATGGGTAAACTACAGGAAATAACCTCATACTTTATTACTCTGTATAGGATGTATATGTAACAATTCTTTACACATGATATCAAACAGGAAAATGAGGTAGCTAACTAAACTAACTACTTCAATTTTCATATACTTCAATAAAAAAATTAAAATATATTATGTTTGTTAATGATTTTGTATTGCAGGTACCTTTTCAACACTTTGCTGAGAAAATTGGTGGCTATCTTTTGAATAGGAGGAGTTAGTAGGTATTTAGACATGCATACCAAAGATAACATTTTGTACATAGAGTTCTTGGCACATAGGAAGCTAGATAATGCAATTGTATATAAATGAGTTCATTTTTTTTATAACATTTACTCACTACTGGAATAGTTATTTGTATTTGACATATTAGTGAAATGAATTATCTTTGTTATTTATGGTATTTTATTTTGTATTATGAGATTTTTAATGTATTATTTAATTTGAAAATTAGAAAAATCTATAAATAATATTTTTTTTAAACATTTAAAATTATGATACGCAAAAATGTGTGTCATCTTCATTTATGACATGGCCTTTCTTGACAGTGGCTTTCTTGATACGCATTGCGTGTCATTAACACGCGCGTCGTAAGGTTACGACACGTGAATGCGTATCGTCTTCCTTTATGACAGGGCCTTCCTTGATACGCATTGCGTGTCGTAAACGCGCATCGTAAATGCGCGTCGTCTTTCTTTATGACAGGGCCTTCCTTGACGCGCATTTGCGCGTCGTCTGAGCCTTTTACGACGCGCAATGAGCGTCGTAAAAGGCCTTTTTTCTTGTAGTGATATGTGTTGTGTTTCATACTACATATGTTTTTAACATTGTTAATCATATCAGTTAACCGTTTGAACTTGCAGATTTCATTATCATAGTATTTGTGAAAAATGTTATAAATTGTTATACTTTATATTTTCACAAATGGTTTACATATTATAAATAGTTAAAAACATAATCTTTGAACTTTGAACAAGAAACTTAGTATATCGTTTTGTCCTCGGTAACACTCCACAGAGATACGCGAGTGGAGGATAGTCTTTTTAGATAGAACTTAAACAGGACCTTCCTCATTATTACTTGTAGATTTGTTATTCCAATAAATTGGAGACACGTCCTCGGACAACACTCCACAGAGATACACGAGTGGAGGACCGCCCCTTTAACCAGAATCTCTTAGATAGGGAGCGTGACTTGACTGTATAGATCTATACGGGGCTGACTACCCCGCACCTGGTTGCTAGCTACAGCCGAACCGAAAGGTTCAAGGGTGACGAAAGTCATAAAGTAAGATGGAATACTTATTGCCATAATTAGTCTATCGTATGGTTATGGAACTCGCAATTTGGATAACAGAAATTTACATTTTTAGTAATAATGGATATAGTAAATTAATAACCATAAGAATTAGTTTACTATAATAATCAGGTTTTCAGTATACATCTTTTACATTACATTTTGGGTTGGTGGACTAACATATATATTACTTATTACATCTTTTACATCTTTTACATCTTTTACATTACATCTTTCACATTAGGAAAATATGGGATTTTACTGGGATCACAGTTGAACATAACAAGATCAGTGTAACCTAACAAATAACCAAACATTACTTTTAAGAAAATATGGGATTTTCTTGCGTCGTAACATTTTCAGAAACCAAAAGGAATCTTGCTCATTTTCATAAAAACAAACCGCTTATGAACTCACCAGCTTTATGCTGATTTTTAAAATGCTTGTATTCTCAAGTTCTACTTAGACAGGTACCCTGCGTCCTTTTGCAGAAGACAGAGCGAATGGAAGTCACGTCTTTCTTTTGTTTAAACTTATGTTTCTATGAAACTTGTACTACTTTACTTTTCAACTGATGTAATGAAAACTATGTAATGTAATGTTTTGTGTTTTACTTTGCTTACTATGTACATTGGTTATGATATTCACATGAAGTCACCTCCGCCCCGGGACGTTTCCGACTTCGGTTTCAGGGTGTGACAAACTCATGGGGAGTTAGTCCCAGGGTCGTGAACTCTATAAAGAGTTTACTCCATATTTAAGCCATACACACCCTTAAATGTTACCCGGGACACTCCAAGCACTTAACCAAAGTGTTTTCTACACTTTAGGATGCGTTTACATGTTTAATTAGGATTATATTTTCTAATTGTATGTAAACATATGTTATCATATTTATAATAGGTCACTAAGTGTGTTCAATTCTTTACTTTACACCGAGCACCCAACCGGCACCTTCGTCGGATCCACTTACATCAGGTGAGTTCATACCCCTGAATTAACCTTTTAAATCTTTTTACATGCTTTTAAGGGGGGGATATAAGTTAAACATGCCAGTTATCATATCAATCACATGTGATTGATAACCCGCATGCACAAGGATTCATTACACTGTCAATTGGTTTACCAAGTATGATACTGTAAATGGTTTTCTAAAACATCTTTATGTGTTCAAAGCTTTTCTCAATTTGCCTCTAGTGTTGTATGTTTTATTTCAAACTCTACTACAACAACATTTTAAACAAAGGTTTTCTCTACTTTATCAAGGTTACAATCAAAACTTGTTTATGAATGATTTTCTTAAAGTATAAAGGTTTTCCAAAGATTTCATCAAAGTTTTCTTCCATGTTTTTATACTCCTACTTTGTTAGATACTACTGCTTCATTATACTTCTACTTAGTTAATGCTCCTACTTAGTTAAATGCTACTACTTTATTAACACTTCTACTTCACGATACGCTTTTACTTCACGGTACGCTTATACTTCACGATACACTTCTACTTCACGATACGCTTTTACTTCATGATACACTTATACTTCACAATACACTTCTACTTCACGATACGCTTATACTTCACGATACACTTTTACTTCACGATACGCTTATACTTCACGATACACTTCTACTTCACGATACGCTTCTACTTCACGATACGCTTCTACTTCACGATACGCTTTTACTTCATGATACGCTTCTACTTCACGATACGCTTATACTTCACGATACACTTCTACTTCACGATTCGCTTCTACTTCACGATACGCTTCTACTTCACGATACACTTCTACTTAGTTAAACACTTCAACTTTGTTAAATGCTTCTACTTAGTTAAATATATGCATGTGCTTGTATGGTTATATAAATAATGTTTAAAGGACCTAGGAAGGCTAGTTCGCCCTATTTCCTTTTCTTCGTTAAGATGTGGTCTGGTGTGATCGGATGCCCGTCTGAAGGTCGTTTGATCATTAGTTATACATTATGTATACAAGCATAGACATATAGGTTTACATCGGTCAGTTCAGTTGTGAGTCTCTATCACTTGTCCAGTATTTTACACTAGATCTCACTATTTGAGATGCATCTTAAGGACACGGCCTTCTCCGTCGTCTGGTTGGTAACCAGAGTCTCTTGTAAGGAGAGCGGGCATTATGTGTATAGATCTATACAGGATTGACACCCCCGCACCCTGACTGCTAGCTACAGTCCACGGCCTACCAAGCCCAAGGGATGACAAAGGTCACATTATTTCTGATGCTTGCAGGGCATCAAGTTCTCTAGTGTCTATCAGTATGGTTACGAGTATCTCAGGGTTACCTTATAATTCATGGCCTTAAGGTAATGGAAATTAACACTGTATTCACTGTTTTAGACCCTACTAGACTTATAATTCATTTGATATTGTCTGGGGTCTGTATTCACTGTTTTAGACCTTGCTAGATGTAATCTTTCATTTGATATTGTCTGGGTTCTGTGTCTCCTCTCGTTAGACTGAGTCAGGTGCGTCGTTCATTTGATACTCTCCTGGAGTCTATGATTTCTTTTGCCTTAGTCAGCAGTCTTCACTGCTGAGGCATATGTTGTTTTCCCTGATATTCTCCTACTTTATTTACAATCAATACCCTATTTGATAATGATAGTGTTAAGGGAAAAATCACTTTTTACAACATAACTTCGTCCAGTCTTGGTAGAAGACTGCTTTTAAATTAGAAAATATAGGATTTTCTGGAAAGGACTCTAATTCACTGTATACTCTAAAACTACTACTTGTATAAAGTTATTTGAATTAAAATGACATTAAATACTTATGAACTCACCAGCATTTGTAAAAATGTTGATTCTCACTTTCAAATAACTTGTATTCTCAGGTCAGCAATAGACAAGTACATCACAGCAGCTTTTAGTGAAGACAGTTTAGTACCAAGCTGCATCTATATTATTACTTGTATTACTTTGATGATGTAATGCAATGTAAACCATGTAAAACTATTACTATTAATGCAATGATTGTTGTACTTTGATTACTATACTGCATATGTTGTGATATTTGACATGACGTCATCCACCCCAGAACGTTTCCGCCGTTCTGGTTTTGGGGTGTGATAGATTGGTATCAGAGCATTGTTTATAGTGAACTAAGTATATCAATTCATAAAAGATATACCGCCTATAAATACATAGTGATAAAACACTCTGACCAAGAATTATACTTTAAAATATAACCATATTTTACCAAAGTATAAGAACATCCATAATCTAAACACTCGAACACGAGTATCACAAGAAGAACAAGAATAAAAGTCTTAGGATGTTGAGCATTACCATCAAACATGGGTAGTTGTGTAATCGTAAGCTGGAATAAATGTAACCTGATCAACTACATTTATTCGAGATGCGATGAACGTGTGTTCGGGAGTGATGCTGGTGTTGCAACTGGTCTGAAAACTTACCAACTAGGAATGCTAGAGCCAAACATAAAGTTTAAAATACTATGGGAGTATTTTGGAATACTAAAAGACTCACATTAATCACAGAATCATATTCAGAAGTTAAGAATCAAACAAGTAATTAAAATACCATAGGGGTATTTTAGGATCCATAGCTAACCTTGTGTGAAAAACTAAAAAGATCCTTCTTGATATACCTACGACTACAGAGGGTATACTCCCAAGGTTATATATAATAAGGATCCCATAGACTAAGAATGTGTGGTTTCACTCTACTTCCTTTTCCTCATTGGGATGTGGATATAGAGTAGTATCACATATTCGAAGGCCTATCGGATCTAAGCTATATATAATTTGTGTACCCTATGTAATTGTAGCAGGACTCGATATGGATCACCCAGTAAAATGTTTTAATAATCTCTTAGGATTCTTTAGACATTTCCATTCTCGCACGAACCCTGTAGAAGACCCTATCCACTTTAGTGTTCGACAGAGGAGTTGATTCAGATCCAGGACAAGTTCATTGAGAAGATTTCCAGTTCGTAAAATAAATTAACTAGGACGAGACTATTGAAACCACCAAGTGCCTATACCTTTTAGGGACACCGGTGGGAAATCCACCTGAACTTCCGAGATATCCAGTCATTGTGGTGTTGCAACAGGTCTGAAACTTACCAACTAGGAATGCTAGAGCCAAAGATAAAGTTTAAAATACTATAGGAGTATTTTGGAATACTAAAAGACTCACATTAATCCTAGAATCATAATCAGAAGATAAGAAACAAACAAGAATTAAAATACCATAGGGGTATTTTAGGATCCATAGATAACCTTGTGTGAAGAACTAAAAAGATCCTTATTGATATACCTACAATTACAGAGAGTATACTCCCAAGATTATATATAATAAGGATCCCATTGGCAAAGAATGTTTGGTTTCGCTCTACTTCCTTTTCCTTGTTTGGATGTGGATATAAAGTAGTATCACATATTCGAAGGCCTATCGAATCTAAGTTATACATGATTTGTATACCCTATGTAATCGTAGCAGGACTCAATACGGATCTCCCAATGAAATGTTAATAATCTCTTAGGATTCTTTAGACATTTCCATTCTCGCACAAACCCTGTAGAAAACCCTATCCACTTCAGTGTTCGATAGAGGAGTTGATTCAGATCCAGGAGAAGTTCATTGAGAAGATTTCAAGTTCGGAAAATAAATTAACTAGGACGAGACTATTGAAACCACCAAGTGCCTATACCTTTTAGGGACACCGGTGGGAAATCCACCTGAACTTCCGAGATTTCCAGTCATTGTGGTGTTGCAACAGGTCTGAAACTTACCAACTAGGAATGCTAGAGCCAAAGATAAAGTTTAAAATACTATAGGAGTATTTTGGAATACTAAAAGACTCACATTAATCCCAGAATCATAATCAGAAGATAAGAAACACACAAGAATTAAAATACCATAGGGGTATTTTAGGATCCATAGATAACCTTGTGTGAAGAACTAAAAAGATCCTTATTGATATACCTACAATTACAGAGAGTATACTCCCAATATTATATATAATAAGGATCCCATTGGCAAAGAATGTTTGGTTTCGCTCTACTTCATTTTCCTTGTTTGGATGTGGATATAAAGTAGTATCACATATTCGAAGGCCTATCGAATCTAAGTTATATATGATTTGTATACCCTATGTAATCGTAGCAGGACTCAATATGGATCTCCTAGTGAAATGTTAATAATCTCTTAGGATTCTTTAGACATTTCCATTCTCGCACGAACCCTGTAGAAGACCCTATCCACTTTAGTACTCGGCAGAAGAGGTGATGTAGACCCATAAGTGGTTCATTGAGAGGAAGTCCAGTTCGGAAATAAATGAACTAGGTCGAGACTATTGAAACCACCAAGTGCCTATATCTTTTTAGGGACATCGGTGAGAAATTCGCCTAAACTTCCGAGATTTCCAATCATCCATCCTGACGCGATGACACTCAGAGTCGGAATCAGAAGGAAGGCAGAGTAGAGGTTCAATATGTCCATACGAGGAGAGAACCCTAGGTAACTACCCGAAGGAAACCAACGCCGGTCTCAGTCAAAAATACGAGGTAGACAAAGGGAGCCAGTACATGGAACCCGAGAAGTGTCTTTTCCTCATGTTAGTCACGCTAATACACCTATAAAATAATACAATTTAGTGAGTTAGTGGTTACATTACTCAAGCTATGTGTTAGGTAAATCGCCTTTTCCCGTTGCCAGTAGCACGTTTAGAGCGGATCCCCACACCTCTGTTGAGGATGTTTGGCCATAAGTCTTCATGAGCCTCTCTTTCCACGGTTTCGTTCCGAACTGTTCTCAAATCTCTCCAGGCCGGAGAGTGAAACCTTTCCCAGTATAAAGGTAACTTAGTAGGAACAATACCCATCTTATATCTTTTTCTGATGCTCACACTCCTACCTTGTACACCAGGACTACATCATAGGGATGTAGGTCGACACTCAGACAACCAATATCCGAGGCACGGGAAAATGTATGCCTAATACAGTAAGTACAAATATGTCCAGGGTTAACCATCGTTTCTCATCCGCTTGAGTTACTTTCCATATAGGGAAAAACCATGTCTCTGAGCAAACGCAACCAATCCACTAGCAAGAAACCTACTCTCCTACTCAATGAAGCTACCTTTAAGACTGCAGTCTTAGCAGCCGTTGCAACTTCCATGGTTCAACTGAATGCTAACAACTCCAATGTTAGCAAGAGCCCTATCGGGAATTCCGATCCTAGTGGTGGACAGCAGCAACCAACCCTTGTGTACGCAGCCACCCAAGAACCTCAGCCAACTCCACTAAAGAGAAAACTCAAGATCGAGGAGGGAAGTACTCGGCTCAAGGACCTTCCAAAGGGCAACGAGTTGAGACAATCAATACCCATGCCAGCCCTCCTATCCTGACCTCCAGAAGACCATACCTAGGAAACCTTCCCCACTGCAGCAAGTGCAGTTACCACCCTCATGATAGCTGTCGGGAACTCTATTGTACTAGGTGCAACATGAAGGGGCACACTGCTCGCGTCTGCAGAAACCCGGTTGAGTTTATTACATCAACCACCAATTTGGCGACCAATATAGTTTGTCGTCTATGTGGTGAGATTGGACACTTCAAGAAGGATTGCCCAACTGAAACAAAAGACAAGGACACAGGAGGAGTCTGACTCTAATGCTTGGGGAGAAGCATCAAGGAACCTGGTAGATTTTGGTACGTCTCTCAATTCAGATAACTAACCAAAAACATTAAAAGACTAATTATAAAAGTAATTATTTCCCCGATAAGATGAAAGTCGCAGCACTGTTATAAAATTTAAAATTTCATCAGGTAAAACTATAATGGCTAAATATATACGTTACGGCATGTATAATTGAGATGGATAGACCTAGAGTGAGTGAAGGCCGCCTCATTTCCTGTTCCTCGTTTGGTTGTGGATTTAAGGCGGAGTCGCTCAGTCAACAGTCGTCCCCACCTTAATTATACATGACTAGTATATGTGAGGCGATTATAGAAATGCCTCGTGAGAATCCATTCATGAAAAGGTACTCTACTCAGAAACACTTAGGACTCTCTATAGTTCCACGTCGAATCTATCGGTCCAAGTATCCGCGACAGTGATACACGGGACGAAACCCGAGACGCCTAGAACTTGTGTGCCTATTCGGCAGATGACTCTATTGACCCTCATTCTATATCATGTCGAAGTATGCCAACTTTGATGCCTCTATCGATCATGGTTCGACTTCTTGCAACCATGTGTAACTCCCTAGTGTTGTATAAAAATAACTTTCTCCGCAGCCATTTCGGCAAATAAAGGTTCTTCCGAACCTAAACATAATAAAAATAATGAAAACTAATCCGATCCGTCAGTCGTCACTCGTATTTCAACCTTTCGAAGTACCCTGGAGAAGGGTACCATGCGCAGAAAACCAACCCTTCTTAGACAGAAAGAAACCGAAGTAAAGACACTATAGGCATTCCATAAGACGATAATGTGACAACCCGAAATTTCCATTTGTACGAACATTATTTATTTAATAGAAGCTAGTCCAGTTTCAGTGATTTTCAGACTTGTCCGAACAAGTTTGTGTACATTAGGGTTTACGTTTCTGGATATATCAGGAGAGTGGATGCTCCTGTATTTGTGAAACTTGAACATTTCAAGTTTCATAATGTTATAGTCCAACTTCCGGAATAAAAATATTTTCTGTCAAAATATTTCAGGACTATAAATAGATTTCTGAATTTAATTAATTCATTATTCACAATTCCATCTAGAGAAAAGCCATTTTCTCTCTGATGGATCTTCGGGTTTTCATCCTGGATTGTGAGTCTACTTTCCTAAATGTGTTTTAATACTTGTTATATGCTTTATAACATTGTTTACATGTCCAAAATACAAGATCCGGGAGCTTACTGCCCAAGAACGTTCTTGGGGTGTAAACTCCAAAACGGAGCCTAAAGGCTTCCTAGTCCCGATTCCTTGTTAGACAACTTGTTTAGGGGTTAATGTATAAACATTTGAGACTAGAAATCAACAAAGAAACCCTAGTTATAGGAGTTTACGGCCAAGGAACTCTCTTGGGCCGTAAACCCCTTTTTAAGGGTTATAAATGCCCTAAATCACCCCCTAAAGCTTAAGGACTTTACCCTCTAATGCTTGTGCTTAATTTGGACACCAAAACACTTCAAAATCTTAGGGTTTTAGGAGTTTACAGCTAAGGAAAGATCTTGGGCCGTAGACACCTTTTTCAACTGTTAAAGATGCCCTAAACACCCTTAAATCCTTAAGACAATTAACCTTGACTACTTGGGACTTGAATGGGGAACAAATTACATCAAAATCATCCCTTAAAGGGAGTTTACGGCCAAGGAACATATCTTGGGCCGTAAACTCCAAGTAAAGGCATAAATGTGTGCCTAATGTCCCCTTTAGCCTTAGATAAAAACATGGAAGTTATCCTACATGTTCAAGGGCCTCAAATGAATTAAAACCAACACCCCATAGGAGTTTACGGCCGTAAACTCTAGGGGATATGGTCCTTTGGCCGTAAACTCCCCAAAGGAGCATTCCAAGGCCTTAAACCACTTCAAGGATTATTCCAACAAGGCTAGACTTATTCTAGGATCAAGATAACACTTCAAAACACCCAAAACCACCAAGTGAGGAGTTCACGGCCGTAAACTCCAAAGGGTGGGGTTTGTTGGGTGGTGAACTCATATACAAGGTCATTGGTGCATTAAACCCCTTTTGCCTTGTCCCGTATCAACTTAGATGCAACCATTAGGACCTATAACAGTTATATAAAGTGTATACATGTTCCTAAGTGTCTTAACTTACTTTGTTAAGTTATTATTTGGCTAATTAGTTATATATATGCTCATTATATGATAACTAGGCTCGAACGTGTGAACAGGTCTCCGTTTGCCACCTAGCACGGTACCCGATACATCAATCCAATCTACTCACCACAACTGAGTTCATACCGCTTTAATCAACCTTTGAAATACTTTTAAATGTTTTAAATACTTTATGGGGGGATACAAGTTAAACACTTATAGTGATTGCATCAATCACATGTGATTACATTAATCACATGTGATTAATAACTAGAAAACCAATCATTTTATCACTGTTCAAACTGTTTATCAAACTGTTTTACTTCAAAATGTTTTACAAACTCTTTTTACTTATCAAATGCTTTTATTAAACTTTGTTTTACTTCTTATAAATTGCATGCCCATATATGTATATATATATATATATAAGTAATGTTTAAAGGGCTTAGGAAGGCCATCCGCCCTATTTCCTTTTCGCGCACTGAGATGTGGTCTGGTGGGATTTCGGGTGACCATCCGAAGGTCGTTTCAATATTAGTTATATATCATATATACATGTATAGACATAAAAGTACTTCCATATTCATATTTATCAGTACATCAATAGCTAGTTACCATCGGGGTAATACAATACATATACAACTACACTAGAAACAATACATATACAACTATACTAGAAACAATACATATACAACTATACTAGAAACAATACATATACAACTATGCTAGAAACAATACATATACAACTATACTAGAACGAGAAACGGTACATATACATGAACACGTTAATTATTGTGTTTTAAATCGGAGCATGACTTAAATGTCATGGCTCGAGTTGGAGCCAGAATTCTCTTGGAGGGAGAGCATGAGTTTGCGTATAGATCTATACTGGATTGACAATTCTACACCTTTTTGCTAGCTACAGCCGGACCTGCAGGTCTGCGGGTGCCAAACGTCATTCCGTTATTACGACCATTCATTATGTCGTTGTTACCAGTCGATAGCATGGTGCAATTTATCACATAATACCTTAATATAAATCCGGTTTAAGGTAGTTAGTACAACAGTAGTTCTTATAATACAAGACTACAGTACTACAATGATTTACCCATTACATATTTTAGTGATAACTCTTGGGTTTTGAGCAATCTAACACTTCCTAAGTGTGCATGCAACCCTAATAAACCTTGGATCTATGTTTGTCTAAATACATGCAAAATAATAATTTTCCAAGGTTTACAACCTATCTAGCATGGCATGGGGAACATTTCAACATAAAAGAGTTAGAAGAGATTACATACCTTTTGGTGAGTTGGGTTCTAAGGAGTTTGAGGGCCAAGCACCAATAGTGTGAATGCCTCAAATGGAATCACAAACACCACAAACTCTTGGAAAACTTTGAGAGAGTATACACCTTATATAAAATCGGCCACACACATGCACACACACACTAGTTCACTAGTTTTCTCTTAGGCTCCATTTCATGCTCCATAAGCATGCTTATATAGTGTGCATGGTTAGGGTGAAACCCTAATAACCCATGTCTTTTCCTTTTCCAAGGATCCATGGGTTAAAAGCTCCATGGATCATCCATAGACTTCCACATAAGCCTAGCCCATTAACAAATGAGTATTAGCCCACACTATATAAAACAAATAGCCTATAATTTAATTAGTATTCCTTTTAATCTCTAAATTAATTCATAATTAATTCAAGACTAAAACTAATTAAATAACGTAACTTCATATTAGTATATTATAACTCATAATATATTAATAAACATATGTGTATAACTCTCATAAGATTATCCATAATAGTTTGGATGAGATGCAACCCAAATGGACCATGCCGGTCGGGTCAAGTATATACCAAATAAGTTATGGACTTAGACACCTTATCCAACAGACTCCCACTTGGATAAGTCTAATAACTATATTTGCCTATAACTTCAGGAACCAACCAACAATCGTAGCTCTCGAAAACTCCCTCGAACAATGAAGACTCTGTCGAACTATGAAGCGCCATTTTAGATAAGTGATCACATAGTCCTCTGTTCTCATGATATCAGCCGGACAAACACATGGAACTATGTCTTGCTTATTGTCTAGCAGTTGTTTCTCGATTTTCCGATTTGTTTGACGAAGAACTTCACTGAACACATCGGTTTAGTTCTGACCAGGCCTAGTACATGGGTCAACACAAAATCATCGAGGGGCCCAGATATCGCTTCTATTTCTAGAAGGAACAGATAAACTTCGACTGATATGCTTGTTCTACTACTTATTGAATTGTACACAAAGGCATGTTTTATAACATCAAGTTACTGATGCGTTTACGTGCAATCAATGCACAACCAACTCATAGGTAACAACTCATATCTCTAGGTTTAAAGATTTATATGATGTTATCATCTCACGATCACTCGAGATAAATTCCATGAAGTGATACAAGTGAGCGTGGGTTTATACCAATACTCATAATTTATGAGTACTCATGAATGTTGCAGCAACCATTGCCATGTCTAAACACCTTTAAGGCATCTACAAACCCAATTCATGACAATCTTGATTCATACCTACTTCCGACGTATGATCGATTGTGGAGGTTTGAATAAATTAATTATTCTGGAAGTCAAAACATGCAAAACTGAAACAATAGTAAATAATTGACAATGATAGTAACACTTTACTCATAAATAAATCACAAATTTTATTCATCATCAAACGTCGATTACATTTTACAAGTTTCAGGAAAACTATCTAATCTGTAAAACTAATATCGTCCCTCTGCCCGATGCGTCTCGCATGCTGAAAATGCTTAACCCTCGTCAGTCCCTTCGTAAGGGGATCTGCAGGATTCTCATCCTACAATATCCTCCTAGTCACAAGGAGTCCTTCTTCAATCTTGTGTCTTATGAAGTGATATTTTCTGTCAATGTGTCGGGATCTGCCATGATCTCTTGGTTCCTTGGCTAAGGTAACCGCATTATTGTTGTCACAGAAAATCTCTATAGGTTCCTTAATAGCTGGTACAACTCCAAGGTCTCCGATGAAGTTCTTTAGCCATATCGCCTCCTTCGCTGCTTCACTCGCTGCTATATACTCTGATTCACAAGTCGAATCAGCCACCATCTCCTGCTTGGAACTCTTCCAAGAAATTGCCCCTCCATTTAAGGTAAAGATCCAGCCCGACTGAGAGCGGAAATTATCCCTATCAGTCTGAAAACCAGCATCACTATACCCTAATATTCTCAAGTCATCACTGCCACCAAGGGTAAGGATCCAATCCTTAGTCCTCCGTAGGTACTTGAGAATGTTCTTTACCGCGGTCCAATGAGCCTTGCTAGGGTTCCCCTGATACCTGCTGACCATGCTCAAAGCAAATGCCACATCAGGACGGGTACAAGTCATAGCATACATGATCGAGCCGACTGCGGAAGCATATGGTAATTGGCTCATCTCAGCTATCTCTGCCTCTGTACTCGGACTCTGAGTCTTACTCAGTTTGGTATTGCTTTGGATCGGTAAATCTCCTTTCTTGGAATTCTCCATGTTGAACCTTTTCAACACCTTATCCAAGTAGATACTCTGACTAAGTCCAATTAGTCTTCTACTCCTTTCTCTTAATATCCTTATCCCTAGGATATAGGTAGCCTCCCCTAGGTCCTTCATAGCAAAGCACTTTCCAAGCCAGGACTTAACCTCCTGCAAGGTTGGGATGTCATTTCCTATGAGTAGTATGTCATCCACATACAGTACCAAGAAGCTAACTATACTCCCTCTAGCTCTGACATACACGCAAGACTCATCTTCGCTTCTCAAGAAGCCAAACTCTTTTACCTTCTCATCAAAACAAAGATTCTAGCTACGAGATGCTTGTTTTAATCCATAAATGGATTTCTCAAGCTTACATACTCTATTAGGGTACTCTGCACTGACAAAACCCTCTGGCTGATTCATGTACACATCCTCAGCCAACTTTCCATTAAGGAAAGTGGTTTTGACATCCATTTGCCATATTTCATAATCATGAAATGCTGCAATGGCTAACATAACCCTAATAGACTTAATCTTTGCTACCGGCGAAAAGGTTTCATCATAAACAACACCTTGAGTTTGAGTAAAACCCTTCGCAACCAGTCGAGCCTTATAAGTATGCACTTTTCCTTCCATGTTTGTCTTCTTTTTGAAGATCCATTTGCACCCGACTGTTTTACGGCCTGGTACATTGTCAACCAAGTTCCAAACTTGATTGTCATACATGGACTGTATCTCGCTGTCCATAGCCTCCTTCCATTTAGCAGACTCCGGGCCTGCCATGGCTTCCTTAACACTGCTAGGTTCATCCAAATTTACTAGTGTACTATCACTAATAAACGTATCACCTTCCATAGTAATATGAAAACCATAATAAAACGAAGGTGTGTTCCTAACCCGTGTGGAACGCCTCGGAGGTACAGACTCGTCAGCTGGATCAACAGGAGTTTCCTCCTCAGGTTGATTGCTAGTGTCTGAGGTTCCTTCACCAATTGATTCTTGAATTTCTTCAAGATCAATCTGCCTCCCACTGTCTCCTTGGCTTATAAATTCTTTCTCGCGAAAGATCCCTCTTCGTGCTACAAAGACCACATTCTCACTGGGTCTGTAGAAGAGGTAACCGAAGGATTTCTGTGGGTAGCCGATGAAAATACACCTTTCACTTCGGGGTTCAAGCTTATCATGAGTTTCGCGCCTCACGAAGACTTCGCAACCCCAAATTTTGATGTGGTCCAAATTGGGAACCTTCCTAGTCCACATCTCATGAGGTGTTTTGGTAACCTTCTTTGTAGGGACTAGATTAAGGATATGGGTGGCAGTCTCTAAGGCATACCCCCAAAAAGAGATTGGTAACGAAACTCGACTCATCATAGAGCGAACCATGTCCAACAAGGTTCGATTACGCCTCTCAGCTACACCATTCAGCTGTGGTGTCCTGGGAGGAGTCAATTGTGAGACAATCCCACACTCCTTAAGGTAGTCAAGGAACTCGGTACTAAGATACTCACCACCTCGATCGGATCGAAGCATCTTAATGTTCCTGCCCAATTGATTTTCTACTTCCTGCTTGAATTCCTTAAACCTTTCAAAGGTTTCGGACTTATGTTTGATTAAGTAGACATACCCATATCTACTAAAATCATCAATAAAAGTCACATAATACCGATTAGCATCCCTTGTGGCGGTTTTGAATGGCCCACATACATCAGTATGTTAATTAGGTCCAACAAACCTTCACCCCTCTCACAAGTTCCAGTGAAGGGTGATTTTGTCATTTTCCCAAGTAGACAAGATTCACAACTATCATCTGATTTGAGGTCAAATGATTCCAAGACTCCTCTCTTTTGGAGTTGGCCTATGCGTTTCTTGTTTACATGTCCAAGACGACAATGCCACAATGATGCTTTATCTAGGCTAGTAGAAGAATCAATATACAACACATTATTTCCTAGGTTGTCTACAATCGACACAGTTTCATACACACCATCACAAGGTAATGCTTTAAAATAAAACACATTATTAAAGAAAGCATTAATACCACCACATTCATTATCAAACGAAAAGGTAAAACCTTGTTTGTACAAAGCATGAAAAGAAATAATATTCCTCGCCATTTCAGACGAGTACACACATTTATTCAAATCTAATTTTAACCCATTATTAAGCAACAAAGTATAAACTCCAATCTTGGAAACAGGTGAAGCCTTCCTATTCCCCATGATTAAGTTTATCTTCCCGTGCTCCACATCCTCACTTCTTCTTAGGCCCTGCAAATCAAAACATATGTGAATACCACATCCTGTATCAAGCACCCAAGAGTTAGAATATGTTGAGTAATTAGACAATATAGTGTAAATACCTGTATAGGTGGGTTTCACTTTCCCATCCTTTAGATCCTGCAAGTACTTAGGGCAGTTTCACTTCCAGTGTGCCTTTTCATGGCAATAAAAGCATTCAGCATCCTTGGGAATGGCAGAAGGAGTGACAGAACCGTTCTTAGTCTTTGATGAGGAGCCTTCAAGAGACTTTCCCTTGGTACCCTTCGAAGGGTGCTTCCTCTTTTTCCCTTTGCCTTGCCCAATAGCTAAAACAGGGGTAGAAGTTGGAGTAGGAGTAGTAGAGGTAACAACCGCTTTACCCTTAAGACCGGTTTCAGCGGCCTTCAAGAGTCCTTGAAGCTTGCTGAGGGTAACTTCCTCCTTGTTCATATGATATGTCATTCGAAAATGATCATAACAAGAAGGCAAGGAGTGCAAAATGATGTCAATTGCCAACTCCTCGGGGATGTTAACATTCAGCTTCAGCAAACGGTCCACATACCTTTGCATCTTTTGCATGTGGCCCGTGACGGATTCACCATCCTTCATGCGGGTAGTTATTATGGAGGAGATTATTTCATACCGCTCCTGACGAGCACTCTGATGGTACCTTTCCATCAGGTCTTGGTGCATCTCAAAAGGGTAGAAATCTTCATACGACTTTTGGAGCTCGGCTGTCATCGTGGCCATCATAATACATGCCACCTTAGTAGCATCTCTATCATGAGTCCTGAATTCAGCGATCTCCTCAGGAGTAGCAGTAGACTCATCAAGTTCTTTTAACTCCTTATCGAGGACATATTCCTTGTCCTCGTAACGAGTAACCATCCTGATGTTCCTAATCCAATCCATGAAGTTGGAACCATCAAAGATGACCCTCCCACAAAGATTCATGAGAGAGAAAGAACCAGTTGGGTTAGAGCCTGAAGCATTAGTGTTGGAAGACATCTGAAAGAAGAAAGTAAGTTTAGATTAGATATTTAGGATCCTTAATAAGACACCCAAATGTAATATTAAGGCTAGGATCCAATCACAATATATTACACTTAGAAGAGGGATGCCGTAATCTAAGTAATAATATATTTGAAAGGTAGGTGAATGACGATTCACCAATTTCCACCATGAAAACAAGATGATTTATTAGGTTTAATTGGATTTGAAATTCCTAGACTCTTTTGAGATTCATTGAACTTTTCAATGGCATGTTTCAATCTCGATTGTGCCCTTCAAGTTTTGTGACTGGGATGCCGAGGATCACAAAACAAGGTGTGAATAACCATGCTAATTCACTTGGTACTCTTAATATTATCACCTAATCAATGTGCCGGTTAACCACACATGCTCCATTGATCTATGACAAACATTAAGTCACCCTTCGTGATCCTTACTAGTCCTAGTTAGTGTGCCGGTTAACCACACATGCTCCACCAACGACCTGGTAAGGTACAAAGTGTGAATTCCATGGACTAGCACCATGTTCACATTTTTCCTAAAATAACTAAGATTGGGAATTAAAAGAGTTTAGTTACTTTATAATATTCATTATACTTTTAATGAGGATTTAAAGTCATTGTTCTACCCGTTCGGCTAACGACCCTCCACCGATCAAGCAAGCGGTGGGTGAGAGTATACACCCATTAAGTCGCCATTTTATAGGCAACAACCTTATACCCACCTTATAGACCGGCTTCGTGAATGAGGCCTACTAACGGTAAAACGACTTATTCTTATACATATATATAATAATTAACCATTAATGTTATAAATAGTATAAGGGTTGAATTTTAACTATTAAAACTCTAAGGTTTGGAATTACAGTTTATTAAAGTGTGTGAAACTTTACAAATTCCAAAACTTGAGGGCAAGTTTTGTAACTTTGCAAAACTCTTCATTTCATAACTTATGAATTAAAGGTTCATAAAAATGAAGACTCTTAATTTTCATGTAACTTATGTGTTTTAAGTGTGTGTTAAATGAAAGTGACCTTTGGTAATCCATAACTTGAGGACAAATTATGGACTCCATTAAAACACATAAATGATAAAGAATTAATCCTAAACAATTCAGCAAATAATTCCTATCATTTTCTAAATTCATAAGAACATGAACATGATCATCAAAAATTCAAGAATTATATGAACACATAAAATCATGGAATTTTGATATATGCTATTGCAAATGGATTAGAACAACCATTACACCAACTAAAATAAGTTTTATAACACCAAAACAGTTTAGGGTAATGTTTCTAGTCCATTTCCAGCAGCAAAAGTCGAGAATCTGCACTCTTTCGATCCTACTCGTCGAGTGCATGAACTTACTCACCGAGTAGGTTGAAGTTTGCCTTGGACTCGTCGAGTCCCCCCAATGGACTCGGCGAGTCCACCATGCTGACAGCAACGATTTCGACTTTTTTCACTATTTTGCATCAAGTATCAAACAAGCAAGCCTAGGCTCTGATACCACTGTTGGGTTTTGAGCAATCTAACACTTCCTAAGTGTGCATGCAACCCTAATAAACCTTGGATCTATATTTGTCTAAATACATGCAAAATAATAATTTTCCAAGGTTTATAACCTATCTAACATGGCATGGGGAACATTTCAACATAAAAGAGTTAGAAGAGATTACATACCTTTTGGTGAGTTTGGTTCTAAGGAGTTTGAGGGCCAAGCACCAATAGTGTGAATGCCTCAAATGGAATCACAAACACCACAAACTCTTGGAAAACTTTGAGAGAGTATACACCTTGTATAAAATCGGCCACACACATGCACACACACACTAGTTCACTAGTTTTCTCTTAGGCTCCATTTCATGCTCCATAAGCATGCTTATATAGTGTGCATGGTTAGGGTGAAACCCTAATAACCCATGTCTTTTCCTTTTCCAAGGATCCATGGGTTAAAAGCTCCATGGATCATCCATGGACTTCCACATAAGCCTAGCCCATTAACAAATGAGTATTAGCCCACACTATATAAAACAAATAGCCCATAATTTAATTAGTATTCCTTTTAATCTCTAAATTAATTCATAATTAATTTAAGACTAAAACTAATTAAATAACGTAACTTCATATTAATATATTATAACTCATAATTTATTAATAAACATATGTGTATAACTCTCATAAAATTATCCATAATAGTTTGGATGAGATGCAACCCAAATGGACCATGCCGGTCGGGTCAAGTATATACCAAATAAGTTATGGACTTAGACACCTTATCCAACAATAACCTCACTTAAACGTTAATGTACAAACTATATTTTGTTAAATGATAGTTACACTTGGGAAATTACACACTTTTACATCAAACGAGCATACATAACAGTTAAGCCTTGGTAGAAGGCTACTTTAATAGAAAATATAGGTTTTTCTGAGAGATTCAAACTTTTACAAACAATTGCAAACCTTTACATACATTTTACAAACTTATACTTGATACATGTTCAAACATTTTTGGATGACAAATACCGACACTAAAATACATACTAACTCACCAGCTTAATGCTAATAAACTCTTTCAAAATAACTTGTATTCTCAGGTCATCAGTAGACAGGTACCGAGGCCAGCTTTTGAGAAGATGGAGCGCATTCAGGACTCATCTTATTATTTTGATATACATTATTTTTGGTGTCAATACTGTACAAAACACGCTTGTATTAAAATTATATATTTAATGCAATGGATGATGTTGTTTGCTTATTTACATTTACTGTGTTGTGATACATTACATGACATCCTCCACCCCAGAACGTTTCCGCCGTTCTTGGTTTTGGGGTGTGACAGATTGGTATCAGAGCATTGTTTATAGTGAATCAAGTATATCAACCCATAAAAGATATACTAAACTATAAACCCATTTGGGATTAAAACACTCTGACCAAGAGTCTATACTTAAAATACTAAAATATTTAATTAAGTATACTAGTCTACATTCATACTAAAACCAGTGTCACAACGACAAGAACAAAAGTATTACGATTGTTAAATATCACAGGTAAGCTCGGGGATATATGGTTAGTCCTGGGAATAGCATAGCCTGATCAACTATGTTGGTCCAAGGAGTGATTAGCATATGCCCTAGAATGGTTGTGATGTGTTAACAAGTCTAAAAACTTACCAACAATACCACAAGAAGATCAGTAGAAACTAAACTTAAAATACTATAGGTGTATTTTGTACTACTAACTACATATATACTATATCCTTATACCTCTCTTCTCGCGTAGATTTAAATGGCTGGATTCCATCACGGCGACCCGTACTTTCCAAATGAAGGCAACGCAGGATGGCTCGAAGCAGAGTCTGACGATGAACACCAAATCCCGCTGGATGATCATCAAGCTGAAGGCTTCTCGAATGGATCAGACTCCGAGCCCGAAGTCAACAACCTACCTCCAATAGCTCAAGCCCCGAACAACAACCCTCGACCAGCTTTTCTAGGTCCCACTCCCTTGTGGGTAGACAACTTGAATCACTGGAGTGACGAACAGGGTCAACCTTTACCATACTTTGGGGATCGAACCTTTTACAACGTCAGCGATGGTGGCTCTGCTGCCCGAGCTCTACCTATCATTATCCGCAGAATAGCTCGTAATGTTGAGCAAGGTCAAGCAGCCATCGACCGGGTCGTGGAGATTGATGCCAACTCTGGTGTCAACACAGTCCGCATTCGCCGTCTCGAAGAAGACATGGAACGGACCCGAAGAACCAATGAAACCATACAACAACATCTGGTTGCGTCTCAAGCTGAAGTCATGGAACTGCGAGCTCGTCAAAGGGCTCATGAGCGACACCTTCAAGAGGTGGTACGTCAAATGAGAGACCTCAGGGTTCTCCCGAGGAATACTCATTGCCGTTAGATGATGTCTAGTACATAATTATCTTTTGGGTTAAGGATTAGGCTTTAACATCCATGCTCTAAGTAGCACTTATCTGTAAAATATTCCTAAGAACTGTCAAACCTTCCGTATGGTATGATGTAAGACCTACTGTTAGGTCAATTTTCATTGAACTCGTTACATCAGTAATACCAGTATTATTGACAACTACCTACTCTGTGGGAAAAATCTTTACATTTGGGTTTTCCTACACATCTTTCTGGTTATGAGCTTAAACACTTATTCAATTGTTGGGTTATGGTTAGTTAGTCCATGTGTCATTTGCACATTACTTACAAATTGATTCTTACCACTTTTCTCATCTTTATAAACTTATAGCTGAAAGATGCCTCCTCGCAAATCTTCCCGGAATAACCCTACACCTACACCACCTCCACCACCTCCGGTCATCGATATAGCAGCCCTAAATGTTGTCGTAGCTGCAGCAGTGGCAACTGCCATGGCACAGTATCACTCTACTGATGCCAGCAGAGGTGGAACCCCGGTTAACTCCATTCCGGTTGAAACTCCTGTGCGCTCGAGAGAGTGCTCTTACAAGGATTTCACCAACTGCAAGCCAAAGTCCTTTCATGGGACCGGCGGAGTCATTCCCCTCTCGCAATGGTTCGAGAAGACTGAATCAGTCTTCGAAATTTGTTCTTGCCCTGCTGTGAGCAAAGTCAAATATGCCGCATGCACCTTCAGAGGCAAGGCACTGACGTGGTGGAATGGCCACGTTAAATCTCTAACTCTCGTCGTGGCCAACGACATAGGGTTGGATACGATGAAAGACCTCATGATTGAGGAATACTGCCCGAGGGGCGAGATCCAGAAATTAGAGCAGGAGCTTTGGAGCCTGACCATGAAGGGCACCAACATTGTTGTTTACACCGCCAGATTTAGCAAAGTGGTGGCCCTCTGCCCTAATATGATTCCCACTGAAGGGAAAAAGATCGAACGGTACATATGGGGGCTAGTGCCTCCGTATCAGGGGAATGTCCTATCGTCAAACCCCGCTACCTTCGACAGTGCCAAGCGACTGGCACAACGACTCATTAACCATGGTGTCAAAACCCCTGCAACCACAACAACCCTAGCCATCTCGGAACCTTCCAAACCTTCTGACACCAAGCGGAAGTTCTGGGATGACAAGAAGAGGCAGCGAGCTGCCAAGAAGCAGCAAATTGTGGCAGTACATGTCGCGGTAACCCCTGCTGCTACTACTGCTCCAATGAAGCAGTATGCTGGAAGTTTGCCGAAGTGAAACAAATGCAACTTCCACCACAACGGCCCCTGCCGTGAAATGCAGTGCTCTAACTGCAACAGGAAAGGACACACCGTCCGTTTCTGTAAATTCCCGGCACAACCGATCACACAAGTCCCTAGCTCTGGCGCGAGCCCAACTTGCTATGGATGTGGTGAAACAGGCCACTATAAGAGGGACTGCCCCAAAGCGAGAAATGCTGGAGGAGCAGGGAGGGTACTAGCTATAGGCCACGGGGAAGCAGTCGTTGACCCGACAGTGGTGACTGGTACGTTCCTCCTCGATAACTCCTATGCATGCATTCTGTTCGATAGTGGAGCGGAGCGAAACTTCGTGAACCACAAATTTGCTCGCATGCTTAAACAACAACCACACGCACTTAAAGAACAATTCACAGTAGAAATGGCTAACGGCAAAACAGAAAACACCAGTAGCATATACTTAGGATGTATCCTAACCCTAGATAACCATTCATTCCCAATCGACCTCATGCCGATCTCAATAAAAAGTTTCGACGTTATCATCGGCATGGATTGGTTGAGTCTTCATCGCGCCGACATCATGTGCTTCGAGAAAGCAGTCCGACTAAACCTTCCGTCTAACGAAACTCTTATAGTCTACGGCGACAAACCTGGTACGAGTCTTCGCATTATATCAAGTATTCAAGCACATAAATATATGTGCAAAGAATACCACGCATTCCTTGCTCACGTCGTTGACACGAACCTCGAAACGAAAGAACTAAAGAACATTCCATTAGTGTGCGACTTCCCCGACATCTTCCTAGAAGAGCTACCTGGATTACCTCCGCAACGACAGGTTGAGTTCAGAATCGACTTAGTCCCAGGAGCTACCCCAGTAGCCAAGTCGCCCTACCGCTTAGCACCAGCAGAGATTTAAGAATTATCTAGTCAACTTAACGAACTGCTCAGTAAGGGCTTCATCAGACCAAGCTTCTTACCTTGGGGAGCACCGGTCTTGTTCGTTAAGAAGAAAGACGGATCATTCCGTATGTGTATCGACTACAGAGAACTCAACAAACTAACGGTCAAAAATCGTTACCCTCTGCCTCGCATAGACGATCTATTTGACCAACTGCAAGGGGCGAACTATTTTTCCAAAATTGATCTAAGACCCGGATATCACCAGTTACGAGTGCTCGAGGAGGATGTGCCGAAGACAGCCTTCCGAACTCGTTACGGACATTACGAGTTCGTAGTGATGCCATTCGGATTGACCAATGCGCCAGCAGTTTTCATGGACCTGATAAACAGAGTATGCCGACCTTACTTGGATCAGTTCATCATCGTTTTTATTGACGACATCCTGATCTACTCCCGAAGTAAGGAAGATCATGGCGATCACCTACGACTAGTTTTAGGAACTTTACGAATGGAGAAACTTTATGCGAAGTTCTCGAAATGTGAATTTTGGATCCGAAGAGTCGAATTCTTAGGACACGTGGTAAGCGAAGAGGGAATCCACGTGGACCCATCCAAAATTAAAGCCATTGAGAACTGGTCAGCACCCAAGACGCCGACAGAAATTCGTCAATTTCTAGGTCTTACTGGCTACTACCGCAGATTCATTCAGAACTTCTCCCGAATAGCGAAACCTCTTACAACCCTGACCCAGAAAGGCGTGGCCTTTGACTGGGAAGAGAAACAAGAGAGAGCGTTCCAAACGCTCAAACGAGCCTTGTGCACCGCGCCAATACTATCTCTCCCCGAAGGGATGGAAGACTTCGTAGTCTATTGTGATGCATCGAACCAAGGGCTCGGGTGTGTTCTGATGCAGCGAGGTAAGGTCATCGCCTACACCTCCAGATAGTTGAAGACACACGAAGTTAACTATATGACCCACGATCTTGAACTGGGAGCAGTGGTGTTTGCTCTGAAGATCTGTAGACATTACTTGTATGGAACGAAGAGCACTATCTTTACCGACCACAAGAGTTTACAACACATATTCGATCAGAAGGAGCTCAACATGAGACAACGACGGTGGGTCGAGCTACTCAGTGATTACGAATGCGATATTCGTTATCATCCGGGTAAAGCCAACGTAGTAGCAGACGCCCTGAGTCGGAAAGAATATTCTGGTCGCAAAGTCAAGTCATTGTCAATAACCATCCATTCACACTTGTCTAATCAAATTCAAGCGGCCCAACTTGAAGCCATGAAACCTGAAAATGTAACAAGTGAATCCCTCAGAGGAATGGACAAGAATTTAGAAGCCAAGGGTGACGGAGCCTTATACTTCATGACCTGGATCTGGACACCGAAACACGGTGGTTTCCGAGACTTGGTCATGACCGAGGCGCACAACACTCGGTATTCCGTCCACCCAGGTTCAAATAAGATGTATCTGGATCTTAAAAAGCTATACTGGTGGCCTAATATGAAAGCAGAGATTGCTACCTTCGTAAGTAAATGCCTTACTTGCGCAAAGGTAAAGGTCGAGTACCAGAAGCCCTCTGGTTTACTGCAACAACCAGAGATCCCAGAATGGAAGTGGGAGCGGATCACTATGGATTTCATAACCAAGTTGCCCAAGACAACGGGTGGACTTGATACCATATGGGTCATCGTCGATAGATTGACCAAGTCTGCACACTTCCTACCTATCAAAGAAATCGACAAGATGGAGAAACTGACGAGAACATACATTAGGGAAATCGTACGACTACATGGTGTGCCTATATCCATTATCTCCGATCGAGATAGTAGGTTCACCTCAAGATTCTGGCAATCACTGCAACATTCCCTAGGAACAAGGCTGGACATGGGCACAGCCTACCATCCACAGACTGACGGACAGAGTGAGAGGACGATCCAGACTTTAGAAGATATATTGTGTGCTTGTGTAATTGACTTTGGAAAAGCGTGGGATACCCATTTACCCCTCGTCGAATTTTCCTACAACAACAGTTATCACACGAGCATAAAGGCAGCACCATTTGAAGCTCTCTACGGCCGAAAGTGCAGATCCCCTCTGTGCTGGGCTGAGGTGGGTGATACCCAATTAGCTAAGGGGCAAGCTTCGGACAGCACTCTCACCGGTCCGGAAATCATTCGGGAAACGACAGAGAAAATTGTTCAGATCCGTGAACGATTGAAGGCCTCTAGAGACCAACAAAAGAGCTACGCTGACAAACGCAGAAAGCCTTTGGAATTTCAGGTGGGAGACCGAGTCCTTCTCAAGGTCTCACCCTGGAAGGGCTTGATACGCTTCGGTAAGCGTGGGAAGCTAAACCCTAGGTACATAGGACCTTTCGAGATTCTCGCAAGAGTCGGCCCCGTAGCTTACAAACTTGATCTACCCGACACACTTCGTAACGTACATTCTACATTCCACGTATCTAACTTGAAAAAGTGTATGTCCGACGAGACTCTCGTAATCCCACTCGACGAGATCGAGATTAACGAGAGCCTCAACTTCGTGGAAGAACCTGTAGAGATCATGGACCGTGAGGTCAAGCAGACGAAACAAAGCTGTATCCCTATCGTGAAGGTTCGCTGGAATGCCAAGCAAGGACCAGAATTCAATTGGGAACGCGAGGATCAAATGAAACTGAAATACCCTCATCTTTTCGCTTAGTTATTTGTAACTTCTTATTTGCTTAAATTCTAATTTCGGGACGAAATTCCTTCTAACGGGGGGATGATGTGACAACCCGAAATTTCCATTTGTATGAAAATTATCTATTCAATAGAAGCTAGTCCAGTTTCAGTGATTTTCAGACTTGTCCGAACAAGTTTGTGTACATTAGGGTTTACGTTTCTGGATATATCAGGAGAGTGGATGCTCCTGTATTTGTGAAACTTGAACATTTCAAGTTTCATAATGTTATAGTCCAACTTCCGGAATAAAAATATTTTCTGTCAAAATATTTCAGGACTATAAATAGATTTCTGAATTTAATTAATTCATTATTCACAATTCCATCTAGAGAAAAGCCATTTTCTCTCTGATGGATCTTCGGGTTTTCATCCCGGATTGTGAGTCTACTTTCCTAAATGTGTTTTAATACTTGTTATATGCTTTATAACATTGTTTACATGTCCAAAATACAAGATCCAGGAGCTTACGGCCCAAGAACGTTCTTGGGGGGTAAACTCCAAAACGGAGCCTAAAGGCTTCCTAGTCCCGATTCCTTGTTAGACAACTTGTTTAGGGGTTAATGTATAAACATTTGAGACTAGAAATTAACAAAGAAACCCTAGTTATAGGAGTTTACGGCCAAGGAACTCTCTTGGGCCGTAAACCCCTTTTTAAGGGTTATAAATGCCCTAAATCACCCCCTAAAGCTTAAGGACTTTACCCTCTAATGCTTGTGCTTAATTTGGACACCAAAACACTTCAAAATCTTAGGGTTTTAGGAGTTTACAGCCAAGGAAAGATCTTGGGCCGTAGACACCTTTTTCAACTGTTAAAGATGCCCTAAACACCCTTAAATCCTTAAGACAATTAACCTTGACTACTTGGGACTTGAATGGGGAACAAATTACATCAAAATCATCCCTTAAAGGGAGTTTACGGCCAAGGAACATATCTTGGGCCGTAAACTCCAAGTAAAGGCATAAATGTGTGCCTAATGTCCCCTTTAGCCTTAGATAAAAACATGGAAGTTATCCTACATGTGCAAGGGCCTCCAATGAATTAAAACCAACACCACATAGGAGTTTACGGCCGTAAACTCTAGGGGATATGGTCCTTTGGCCGTAAACTCCCCAAAGGAGCATTCCAAGGCCTTAAACCACTTCAAGGATTATTCCAACAAGGCTAGACTTATTCTAGGATCAAGATAACACTTCAAAACACCCAAAACCACCAAGTGAGGAGTTCACGGCCGTAAACTCATGGGTTCACGGCCGTAAACTCCAAAGGGTGGGGTTTGTTGGGTGGTGAACTCATATACAAGGTCATTGGTGCATTAAACCCCTTTTGCCTTGTCCCGTATCAATTTAGATGCAACCATTAGGACCTATAACACTTATATAAAGTGTATACATGTTCCTAAGTGTCTTAACTTACTTTGTTAAGTTATTATTTGGCTAATTAGTTATATATATGCTCATTATATGATAACTAGGCTCGAACGTGTGAACAGGTCTCTATTTGCCACCTAGCACGGTACCCGATACATCAATCCAATCTACTCACCACAAGTGAGTTCATACCCCTTTAATCAACCTTTGAAATAATTTTAAACGTTTTAAATACTTTATGGGGGGATACAAGTTAAACACTTATAGTGATTGCATCAATCACATGTGATTACATTAATCACATGTGATTAATAACTAGAAAACCAATCATTTTATCACTGTTCAAACTGTTTATCAAATTGTTTTACTTCAAAATGTTTTACAAACTCTTTTTACTTATCAAATGCTTTTATTAAACTTTGTTTTACTTCTTATAAATTACATGCCCATATATGTATATATATATATATATATATATATATATATATAAGTAATGTTTAAAGGGCTTAGGAAGGCCATCCGCCCTATTTCCTTTTCGCGCACTGAGATGTGGTCTGGTGGGATTTCGGGTGACCATCCGAAGGTCGTTTCAATATTAGTTATATATCATATATACATGTATAGACATAAAAGTACTTCCATATTCATATTTATCAGTACATCAATAGCTAGTTACCATCGGGGTAATACAATACATATACAACTACACTAGAAACAATACATATACAACTATACTAGAAACAATACATATACAACTATACTAGAAACAATACATATACAGTCAGACTAGAAACAATACATATACAACTATACTAGAAACAATACATATACAACTATGCTAGAAACAATACATATACAACTATACTAGAATGAGAAACGGTACATATACATGAACACGTTAATTATTGTGATTTAAATCGGAGCATGACTTAAATGTCATGGCTCGAGTTGGAGCCAGAATTCTCTTGGAGGGAGAGCATGAGTTTGCGTATAGATCTATACTGGATTGACAATTCTACACCTTGCTGCTAGCTACAGCCGGACCTATAGGTCTGCGGGTGCCAAACGTCATTCCGTTATTACGACCGTTCATTATGTCGTTGTTACCAGTCGATAGCATGGTGCAATTTATCACATAATACCTTAATATAAATCCGGTTTAAGGTAGCTAGTACAACAGTAGTTCTTATAATACAAGACTAAAGTACTACAATGATTTACCCATTACATATTTTAGTGATAACCTCACTTAAACGTTAATGTACAAACTATATTTTGTTAAATGATAGTTACACTTGGGAAATTACACACTTTTACATCAAACGAGCATACAAAACAGTTAAACCTTGGTAGAAGGCTACTTTAATAGAAAATATAGGTTTTTATGAGAGATTCAAACTTTTACAAACAATTGCAAACCTTTACATACATTTTACAAACTTATACTTGATACATGTTCAAACATTTTTGGATGACTAATACCGACACTAAAATGCTTATGAACTCACCAGCTTAATGCTGATAAACTCTTTCAAAATAACTTGTATTCTCAGGTCATCAGTAGACAGGTACCGAGGCCAGCTTTTGAGAAGATGGAGCGCATTCAGGACTCATCTTATTATTTTGATATACATTATTTTTGGTGTCAATAATGTACAGAACACGCTTGTATTAAAATTATATATTTAATGCAATGGATGATGTTGTTTGCTTATTTACATTTACTGTGTTGTGATACATTACATGATGTCCTCCGCCCCAGAACGTTTTCGCCGTTCTTGGTTTTGGGGTGTGACAGATAACCACCAAAAACATACCTCGTAGATCCCTCAGAAAGACCCTTCATCCTATCCCATGGAATAGGAACTAGAGTCAAGATAACCCCTACGGGTTGAGCTACTATAATGACCACAAATCCAAAGTTTGTTGTCATCCCTGTTAAGCCAACATAGTAGCTAACACCCTCGGTTGGTAAAGAAATCTGAGTCGTAAGAGTCAAGGACATTGACTACGACCATCCATTCACGCTTAATCCCACGAATTAAGCATCTCAGCGGATATCCCGGAAATCCGAAAGCTACGATGAGTTAAATTATGAGGAGAGTGGATGAGGAGATTAAAGTTCCGAGTGACGGAACCCTATACTCACTAGATTTGACCTAGACTGAGAAAACTCAGAACCTTTGGAAGAGTAGTTGCAGAAGGTGTTCGCACTACTCAGGCACTTCGTTCACCCCCGTTACCGACGAGTAGTGCCTAGGACCCTCCGCCCTCTTGCATGGAGGAAGTCACCGTCGCCTTTTAGGCGATAGACTGCATTCTCCGAAGCGAACACTAGAATATCGTGAACTACAGGATAACCTTCACAGCCCAGAATACTTGATCAAAGTGCGAAAGTAGTTGCGTTAAGCCTTATAACCCAGATCCCAAATAGATTATAGACTTGACACCAGTCTAGGTGTTAGTCGATGGGTTATACAAGAGCACGCGCTTTCCTCGCTAAGATAAACCAACGCCTTAGATAGTAGGACATATCTTAGAGATTCATTGGACTACTAGGTGTTCCAAGAATACTATCTTGCCTAGAAATTGTAGAACCACCTCCCGAGATAGTCCAACACTCGTTTGGTGAAACCCTATCTCCCCGATCCTGAAGGTTTCCGTTAGAAATATCTCAAGAATCAGAAGTGTAGGTTCATTTGCACAAGATTGAGATAGATACTCTGCAACAAGCAACTACCCGTAGACACGGAATCCATCCGATGATCTAGAAAGTCTCTAAAAGCCAATTGACGGGAAACGCGAATCGAAGGACAACCCGAGCTTCCTAAGAACCAACCTGAAGGACTACACTTCCAGTATGATAGAGAACTTTAGGAACTTCGGAATGGCGATCATGCCAGCGACGACCTTGCCATAGAAGTACACTATGTTCTAAGTACTGAAAAGCTCTACCCTTCCGAGAGCTTTGGACCATCCGAGATCCTTTACGAAGATTGGTCCAACCCTCATCAGACCACTACTACTTTTGGAAATTCCACAAGTTTCACACAAGATCATCCACTTCTTAGACTTGATAAGTGCTTGCCCGATGTCGCTCTTTGTATCCCACTCATCTTGATAGAAACCACTGGGAACCCTAACTTCGTAGACGAACCAGTAGGACAGAATCCACATCTCGTAAGTGAAGTTTTGTAAGAACGCCAAGCAAAGGCCTGAGTTCACTTGGGAGTGTGAGGAACAGCCTAAAAGGAAGTACGTTCATCTCATTACTCGGTCATTCATACCTACTTCCTTGCTTAAACCTGAATTTTGGGACGAAATTCCCTCTAATGGGGGGATGATGTGACAACCCGAAATTTATTCCGTCATATTTAACCCCTTCTTCCGTTAATAAGCCTCATTTTATTTAACTGCCCGTTAACTTTTGGACTGGTTAATTAATTTGGGACTTTTATAAGGACTTGGTAAGAGTTGAAATAAATTAGAAACACTACAAAATACCCTTAAAAATGTTTAGTTTCAACCAAGTAAAAATACGACCACTAAATCGGGTGCGACCAAAAGCCCCGTTTAACGGCAGTATCGAGTAGATTTCCATTGAGCCCCAACTCAAACCCCTATATAAGGGTGCGTGGAGTCGATTATAAAAATTTTCACTCTCTCTCCACTCCCTCTCTCCACAACTTATTTTCGAGCCAAAAACGTCCGTTTCGAGCCCCAAACGAGTAAGCAATCTACCCTAACTAGTTGTATAGCTTAACTAACATACAAATTCATGTTTAAGACATCAAATGGGGGCAAGATTATGTGTTTACAGCCCAAGAAAAACACTCTTGGACCGTGAACACCCCTAAATGGGATTTTTAAGCCCCAAAACCCCTCCAAATTGCCCCTAAGGCTTAGATATGATTTGTGGACTTACACATTCGGACTTAGAACACCTTGAACTATAATTTTGGGGAGTAAACTTGAGTTTACTGTCCAAGAACTTGCTTGGGCTGTAAACTCCTCTTCATGGGGAGTAAACCCAAGTTTAAGTGTTAGAAATACCCTCAAACACCTCCTATGGCCTTGGAAAAATGTCTAGAAGCAATCCCATGGATGTAAATGCTTTAAACATTAAAGAAACCAAGGAAATAGGAATTTACGGCTGTAAGCCCCCCTAGAAAACATCCATGCACCGTAAACTCCCAAAAGGTGGCCAAATGATGCCCTAACACCCCCATTTGGCTTGGAATAATGCTTAGAACTTTAACTCTATCATTTAAGGCTTAGATCTATGAAAGAAATGACCAAGTGAGAGTTTACGACTGTAAACTCCTTGTTTATGGCCGTGAACTCCTTAAATGTTCCCTTAAGAGCCTTAAATCCCTTCGTATGCATTGTATTTGGACCTAGCCTAATTCCTTGAGTGATATAAGACATTTTGGCATCCTAGAACACCCTCACCATGAGTTTACGGCCGTAAACTCATGGGGAGTTAGTCCCAGGGTCGTGAACTCTATAAAGAGTTTACTCCCTATTTAGCCATACACACCCTTAAATGTTACCCGGGACACTCCAAGCACTTAACCAAAGTGTTTTCTGCACTTTAGGATGCGTTTACATGTTTAATTAGGATTATATTTGCTAACTGTATGTAAACATATGTTATCATATGTTTAATAGGTCACTAAGTGTGTTCAAGTCTTTACTTGACACCGAGCACCCAACCGGCACCTTCGTCGGATCCACTTACATCAGGTGAGTCAATACCCCTAAATTAACCTTTTAAATATTTTTACATGCTTTTAAGGGGGCGGGGAATACAAGTTAAACATGCCAGTTATCATATCAATCACATGTGATTGATAACCCGCATGCACAAGGATTCATTACACTATCAACTGGTTTACCATGTATGATACTGTAAATGGTTTTCTAAAACATCTTTATGTGTTCAAAGCTTTTCTCAAATTGCCTCTCGTGCTGTATGTTTTATTTCAAACTCTGCTACAACAACATTTTAAACAAAGGTTTTCTCTACTTTATCAAGGTTACAATCAAAACTTGTTTATGAATGATTTTCTTAAAGTATAAAGGTTTTCCAAAGATTTCATCAAAGTTTTCTTCCATGTTTTTATACTCCTACTTTGTTAGATACTACTGCTTCATTATACTTCTACTTAGTTAATGCTCCTACTTAGTTAAATGCTACTACTTTATTAACACTTCTACTTCATGATACGCTTTTACTTCACGATACGCTTATACTTCACGATACACTTCAACTTCACGATACGCTTTCACTTCACGATACGCTTATACTTCACGATACACTTCTACTTCACGATACACTTATACTTCACGATACACTTTTACTTCACGATATGCTTATACTTCACGATACGCTTCTACTTCACGATATGCTTATACTTCACGATACACTTCTACTTCACGATACGCTTTTACTTCACGATACGGTTCTACTTCACGATACACTTATACTTCACGATACACTTCTACTTCACGATACGCTTCTACTTCACGATACGCTTCTACTTCACGATACGCTTTTACTTCACGATACACTTCTACTTCGTTAAACACTTAAACTTTGTTAAATGCTTCTACTTAGTTAAATATATGCTTGTGCTTGTATGGTTATATAAATAATGTTTAAAGGACCTAGGAAGGCTAGTTCGCCCTATTTCCTTTTCTTCGTTGAGATGTGGTCTGGTGGGATCGGATGCCCGTCCGAAGGTCGTTTGATCATTAGTTATACATTATGTATACAAGCATAGACATATAGGTTTACATCGGTCAGTTCAGTTGTGAGTCTCTATCACTTGTCCAGTATTTTACACTAGATCTCACTATTCGAGATGCATCTTCAGGACACGGCCTTCTCCATCGTCTGGTTGATAACCAGAGTCTCTTATAGGGAGAGCGGGCATTATGTGTATAAATCTATACGGGATTGACACCCCCGCACCCTGACTGCTAGCTACAGTCCACGGCCTACCAAGCCCAAGGGATGACAAATGTCACATTATTTCCGACGCTTGCAGGGCGTCAAGTTCTCTAGTGTCTATCAGTATGGTTACGAGTATCTCGGGGTTACCTTATAATTCATGGCCTTAAGGTAATGGAAATTAACACTGTATTCACTGTTTTAGACCTTGTTAGACTTATCATTCATTTGATACTGTCTGGGGTCTGTATTCATTGTTTTAGACCTTGCTAGACGTAATCTTTCATTTGATACTGTCTGGGGTCTGTGTCTCCTCTCGTTAGACTGAGTCAGGTGTGTCGTTCATTCGATACTCTCCTGGAGTCTATGATTTCTTTTGCCTTAGTCAGTAGTCTTCACTGCTGAGGCATATGTTGTTTTCCCTGATATTCTCCTACTTTATTTACAATCAATACCCTATTTGATAATGATAGTGTTAAGGGAAAAATCACTTTTTACAACATAACTCCGTCCAATCTTGGTAGAAGACTGTTTTTAAATTAGAAAATACAGGATTTTCTGGAAAGGACTCTAATTCACTGTATACTCTAAAACTACTACTTGTATAAAGTTATTTGAATTAAAATGACATTAAATACTTATGAACTCACCAACATTTGGAAAAATGTTGATACTCGCTTTCAAATAACTTGTATTCTCAGGTCAGCAATAGACAAGTACATCATAGCAGCTTTTGGTGAAGACAGTTTAGTACCAAGCTGCATCTATATTATTACTTGTATTACTTTGATGATGTAATGTAATGTAAACCATGTAAAACTATTACTATTAATGCAATGGTTGTTGTACTTTGATTACTATACTGCATATGTTGTGATACTTGACATGATGTCATCCACCCCAGAACGTTTCCGCCGTTCCGGTTTTGGGGTGTGACATAGAGCTGGAACAACCCATCCTCTCTCCTCACTTCTATCATTTGCTCTCATTTTTCCAAGGATCCAACTCCACTTTTCTCTCAAACTTTCTCTATCAATTTCAAGATTCCAAGGCTGATCCTCAAGCTTTCTTACATTCTTGGTAAGTATAATTCAACCTCCTTGTGATAATTACACTCCATTCTACTCCGATCATAGATTGCTTACACAAATTACATCATTTTGGTGTTAGATTCTCGAAAATCTTTAAGGCATCTTCAAGTGTTCTTGAATTGAACACTTCCCTAATCCATCATCCATCTACTGAAATCACTCAAGGTGAGTTCATACCCCTACATTTTCATGTTTTCTCAAGTTTTTAGGGGGGGATACAAGTTAAAACACCAAGAACATAACTAAACTTTTCTTACAGCCTTCATCAGAAAAGTTCAACTCCATTCACGGACTGTTTTGGACAACATAAATATTTTAGTTTTCAAAACTGTATTAGGTGCAAATATTTCAAGTTCTTAGCTTTAAAATGACTATTTGCACATCTCCATATGATTTTTCTACAATTTATGATGATTTTTACAAAACAACCTGTCTTTTCAAACACAAATCCGGACTAGTCTGTGACTATGAGCATTTTAATACAAGTTAAAGGCTTCCAAAACTCATGATAAAAATTATGAGTAAACTAGACTCATTTTAGGAACTCTCAGAATTTACGGATCTACTTTTCGACTTCGTATGATTTTTCTAAGATTTTTCTAAAACAGTGCAGAAAGGTTAGGAGTTAGTTAACAACTTATAACTTTCAAAAAACTTTGTAAGATGTTGAGCAAAGTGTTAAATTTTGATAACTTCATATATTACAAGTATTTCTTGTAGTGGTACAATTATATAATAGAAAAACACTCACTGAATTTATAAGAATCCTCCATCATAACCATTAGTACCAAACAGAGCAAGATAAACATAACTATATTGTACTATACATTTGACTTACATAGAAAGGGTTCTTAAACACCACAAATAAACATACTAAACTATAATAAGTATAGTTAGGTTTCATATACATTTCCAACATTTTGATAAACTATAATAGGTATAGTTTATGATCATTTACATTACAAAAGGTATTTATACAAAAAGGGGTACAAATACAAAGTACCTTGTTTGTATACAAAAAGGGGTACAAATACAAAGTATCGGGTATTTATACAAAAAGGGGTGCAAATACAAAGTACCAGGTTTTTATATAAAAAGAGGTACAGATACAAAGTATCGGGTTTTTATTACAAAAAGGGGTACATATACAAAGTACCAGGTTCACATAAAATAGTTATTATGATATTAAAACTATATTTCACCTAGAATTGTTAGACTTCAACTATAATCTCTGAGCGTATATGCTAGAGTCATATAAGAATTTAGTCTCGATTGGCTTAGAATTGGTGGGGCACGCCTCATCTCCTATTCCTCGTTGGGTTGTGGACCTAGGGCAGACCCACTATATTCAATGTTTTATCTAACTTAAATCTTATATAAGGAGAAATCTACGGGTCATTATAGGGTTCATTAACACATCATATAAGAATATTTTGTTCACACTTAACTAAGAAAATATTGGATTTTTTGGAAATCAAACTCTATCGATTTTACAAGGAAAACGGTTTCTACTTCAAACAAAACTCTTATGAACTCACCAACTTAATTGTTGACACTTTTTCAAAACTACTTGTATTCTCAGGAAATCAGTGAAACAGGAAAACTTCAGCGCTTTGAGGATGGGACGTTAAGTCATCAACAATTTATTTTGTCATCATAATGTAATTGATTTTGAAACATGTAAACATATACTTTGGTGTAACTTTTTCAATTATATTTATGATGGTTGTATTTACTTTGAGTACTATTATACACGTTGTTGTGATATTGTACATGTAGTCCTCTACCCCCGGATGTTTTTGCCATCCTTGGTTTGGGGGTGTGACAAATTGGTATCAGAGCATTGTTTATAGTGAACTAAGTATATCGAACCACATAAGATATACAAACTATAAATGCATTGTGACTAAGGTCTCTGATTTAAAGTTTTCAAAACAATTATTCTTTTAGAAATAAATAGCTTCTTGTTAAAAGTATACATGCATGCATACATACTAAGGTCAACATCATTCTAGAACAAAACAAAAGTAATGATTGTTGGATATCACAGGTAAGCTCGGGGATGTATGATCAGTCTTGGGAGTGGCATAGCCTAATCAACTATGCTGGTCCGAGGAGTGATTAGCACATGCCCAAGAATGGTTGTGATGTGGCAATAAGTCTAAAAACTTACCAACACTACCACAATGAAATACCATAGGGGTATTTGGTGTTATTATAATTACTTATCTGAGAACTAAATAGATTTTTATCAATAAGTCAATAATTTCTTAGTGGATACATTAAAATTGTATGTATCCAGGACGTTATAGACTTAGAATATGTGGATCTTTGCTTTACTTCCTGCTCTCGTTGGATTGGGGATTTAAAGTTAGGGTCGCTTATTCGAAGGTCTATCCTGTCCCAAATACATATAACTAGTATACACTAAACAATGTATTGAAGTACCTGATAAAGATCATCTTATAATTATCTAATTAGTACGTCTACTTAGTTATTTCTTATATTCCCATTTCTCGCGAAGATATCATGGCTAGGATTCCATCCCCACGACGACCCGTACTACCCTAACCACGACAATACCGAATGGCTCGAAGAGGAGCCAAAGAATGATTACCCAATCCCTGTGGATCGTCACCAAGCTGAAGGCTTTGCTGATGGTTCTGACTCCGAACCTGAAGTGGAGAACCTAACCCCAATGACTCTTGTTCCGAATCCTAACCCTCATCCAGCTTTTCAAGGCCCGGCGCCTCCTTGGGTAAAGTGCTTAGAAACATGGAGCGAAGAGAAAGACCAACCCATGCCGTTTAATGGAGACCGAAGCTTCTACAACATAAGCAAAGGAAGCTCAGCAGATAGAATTCTTCCAATCCTAGTCCGTAGAGTTACCCAAAACGAGATTCAGGGCAAAACAACTCTCCAACGTATTGTAGAGGTTGATGCAAATACAAGAATGCATACAATCCGCACCAATCGCCTTGAGCACACTCGTGAAAAATCTGAGAAAGATCATGAAACCCTGCTACAAGCACTGACTGAAACACGAACCGAAGGCATAGAACTCCAAGTACGCCAGAGGGTGTACGAAAGGCCCATGCTTGATATGGAGCGCCAACTAGCTGAACTGAGGGTTCACCAGAGGGAAGACCGCCGCCAGTAGTAGATGCCTTACTTTCTTTCCCTGTTAAAAAGGAATCGTTTTTCCTATCTATATCCTATGTGGCATTCTCTATGAAACTATCTTGTACTATAGGTACTTTTGGTTAGGCCTTTAGGCGGCCAAAACTCTCCTGCTCCGGAAGTGATGTAAGACCCTCTACAAGGTCAATTTTCCCAAGCCTGTTACATCAATGACATTGTCAGTCAGCTAAATTTTGTGTCACCCCTTGTCCAAATACTTCCATCATGCTACCATAGGAGTCTATCTGAAACCCACTCTAGTCAAGTTGTTAGACTAGAGTAATTTAGCTCCGGGATCGTTCCAAATTCTCTTTCAAGGGTTGGATCAAATTTCAAGGTTTCACTTGGATACAAAACCTACTAAAATCATGAAATTCATTCATATGGACTTCCTTTATGAATTACATATAAGGCGTTCTTAAATCGAGGCATAATACAAAAAAATCTAATTCAATAACAACTGACTTGTCTTTGCTAGTAGGAACTTACCATCTGACCCTTCTTTTACAAACTTATGAGAGAACTATGCCACCAAGGAAAAGACCCAAACCTTCCGGTAGCACAGCGCCATCACCTCCAACGCCACCTCCTCAGTTTGATCCCACAATGTTCCAAGCTACAGTAACAGCAGTCGTGGTAGCTGCAATGTCACAATTTGGTACAAATAGCAATGGTGGTGCTGGATCTGGAGCCACAAACTCTAACCACGGGGACAATACAGGACGCACAAAGGAATGCACTTATAAGGACTTCACAAATGGCAAACCCGATTCTTTCGATGGAAGTGGGGGAGTCATCGCACTAATTCAATGGTTCGAGAGAACCGAAGCAATCTTCGAAATTTGTGCTTTCCCTGAAGCGAGCAAAGTCAAGTACGCGGTATTCACCTTCATCAGACGAGCTCTCACTTGGTGGAACGGCAGAGTTAAGTCTCTTACGCTTGCAGTGGCTAACTCGTTAAGTTGGGAGGACTTAAAGAAGATGATGCTGAAAGAATATTGCTCAATAGGCGAAGTGCAAAAGCTGGAGCAAGAACTGTGGAATCTCAAAATGGAAGGCTCCGACCTTACAACTTACACCAACTAATTCTGTGATCTAGCACTCCTTTGTCCCGCTATGGTCACTCTGGAAGACAAAAAGGTGGACCGATACCTCTGGGGATTGTCCCCCGAAATTCAAGATAGTGTGCTGGCCTCAAGACCAACTACCTTCGACAGCGCCAAGGAGTTGGCACAAAAACTCATCAACCATCGTGCCAGCCATGACACTACGATAACCACCCTTAACCAAGCAAGAGGAGAGAGCAACACAAGAAAGTTATAGGATAACAAGAAGGACCAATCAGCCCAGGACCTCGCTATGAAGCAACAGATCTTTGTTGTTCATGTTGCCACAACCCTCACCACACCAATTGTGACATCCCCATTTTCACAGCCAGAAAAGACCGATTGTGTTTATGCTTTATAAAAATCGGAGTTCTTATTTTAATAAAAATGGTGCGGAATTCGTTCCCAGAAAAACACGATAAATACGTTATTATAACATTTTCGAAGAAACGTATTTTATTCATTTTAAAACGTTTGGGATGTCATCGTCAATACAGGAACATAAGCATAAACAGAATTTACATTTATTTACACTAGTGATCTACATCTCTTTAATCTCTCAGTGTAATGTGACTTCATATCAACACCTGTGATATAAATAAACTGAGTGGGTCAGGTTGGGAAACCTGGTGAGTACATAGGGTTTTCAACCCACAATAATATAATTATTATGTTTAAACAATCAAACAATCAACCCAATTACCCATCCCCATTATCTTCTTTACTCTTAAGGATTTATCCTAAGAGTCATCTATTCTGCATTCGTTTATTCCGAAGTCCCTTACTTCCAAGGTTATAGGACTGGCACTAAATCCATAGCTGCCAATGTTCGTTCATAAAGCACTAATTCCATAGTTGCTATAGTCTATTCATCGGGTACTAAATCCATAGCTACCAGTGTTCATCTAATTGGTACTAAGTCCATAGCTACCAATTCCTAACAGGTACTAAATCCATAGCTACCAACGTCTAACAGGTACTAAATCCATAGCTATCGGTGTTTGTCTAATAGGCACTAAGTCTATAGTTGCCAATGTATACTCTCATCATCTTATATCTCTCGTCATTCATCTACCCATGTTATACCCAACATATTCGTATTTATAAAATACGTATACAGTTTAAATCATTTAAAACATGTATAAAACGTTCATCCAGCATAGACAGAAAATATTCAGATAATATGCACACATAGCACGTAGTTTATATAAAATACTTCATATCTATGTGTAAGATGAAAGGGAACTATGCACTCACTTGAAAAGGTGGTGATTCCGAACTCAGACAGCGCTTCACTTCTTGAAAAAAAATAATTTCCTTCGATGAAACCTAGTATTATTACCACTAGAGTTTAGTCTATTATTCACCGAAACTAATTAATAGTCTAGCTATTATTACTATTATATAACCGTTAAATAATACTTATATAATCCATAATAATAGCCCAATTACTTATTATATATTCTTAATAACGTTAATATAATTAAATAAAAACTATATTAAAAATAGCGTAGGCGTAGCTCACTTACAGCAGGTTTTATAGAAAACCAGACCTTGCTTGGAGCAGCATTCCCATGTGGAAAAGCTCTTCTTCTCGGAGCCGTCGAGCACTCAGGGGCTTCCGCCTTGTGCTAGGGATGTTCCCTAGGCTTTTCGGGGGGTTTCGGGGCTAGAGAGAGGTTCTAGAGAGAGAGTAAAGAGAAGAAAGAATGAGAAAGGTGTGAAGAAAATGAGGGTGGGAGAGGTTCTATTTATAGGGTGAAAATGGCTGAACTTGGTGCCACATGTCACCATCTAGTGGCAAGACTTGGGGAGAAAGCAATGGCCAAGATTGTGCCACATCACCCATTTTCGCACAGCACACTTCCGACTTCTAAAATCCGTAACTTTCACATACGACCTTCGTTTTGGACGTTCTTTATATCCACGCGTAGGTAAAAATAATATCTACAACTTTCATTTTGACTCCGTCGGCTAATTTGTGACAACCCAAGTTGTTCCGTTACGTTTCCCCGTTACCGTTAACGGAATTTTCCACTGTATACAAGTTCCGTTAATTAGAGGTCGCCAATTTAATAAATATTTCAATTATATAGGTCGTTAAGTCGTGATAAAAGGAAATAAAAACACATAATACACATTTCCATTTAATTGGAAAAGTTAGTTTTATTATTACGACCACTAAATCGGGTGAGACTAAAAGCCCCATTAAACGACAGTATCGGGTAGAATATCACTGAGCTCCAACTCCCATCCATATATAAAGGGGAGTAAACTCCATTTGGAGACTTTTCCACCCTCTCTCTCTAGGCTCATTTTCGACTCCAAAACCGCGATTTCCGACTCCTAAACGTAAGAGTATCAACCCTAACTTGTTCTATGCGTGCATTATTGTCTTTTTAGCCAAAAAATCACAAGATTGAGACATGAAAAAGGAGTTCACGGCCTAAGCTCCTCCTTAGGCCGTAAACACCCAAAATGAGGCCAAAATGACCCCAAAATGTCCCTAAAGGCTTTGAAATGAATTAAGGGAATTACCTAGGAGTGTTTAAACATTAAATCACATGATTTTAGGGGGTAAAAGAGATTTTACGGCCTAGGAACATGCCAAGGCCGTAAACACCTCTTAATCATGTCAAAATGCCCCAAACACACTCTTAAAACACCCTTGGACTTAATACATAAATTAGGGGCTTATCATTTCGGGTTTAAACCATTTAAACACATCAAAATGGAGGGACAAAAGGAGTTTACGACCCAGGTATGTACCAAGGCCGTAAACACCCCTAAACATACCCAAATGATAGTTTTAATCCCCCCAAATGGCCTCACACTTCATTATAAATTGCTAGCAAGGTATTACGGGCTTGAAACTTCACAAAACTCAAGGAATGAGAGTTTACGGCCGTAAACTCCCTTAGGAGTTGTCCTTGGGCCGTAAACTCCATTAATATTCCCTTAAAGACCTTAAATCCACTCATGCCTTTTGGAATTGGACCTAGAAAAACTCCACTATCAAGATTGAAGCCTTAAAACACCCTAGAACCCCTCACCATGAGTTTACGGCCGTAAACTCATGGTGAGTAGTCCCTGGGCTGTAAACATGGTGTTGAGGGTTTACTCTCGGAGAGTAAACTCCATTCCTAAGCCATACACACCCTTAAATGTTACCCGGGACACCCCAAACACTTAACCAAAGTGTTTTCCGCTCCTTTGAGTGCATATACTTGTTTAATTAGTATTAAATATACTAATTGTATGTAAACATATGTTATCATGTGTTAAATAGGTCTCTAAGTGTGTCCAAATCCTTACGTGACACCGAACGCCCAAACGACACTTTCGTCGGACCTACTTACACCAGGTGAGTTCATACCCCTGAATGAACCTTTTAAATGTTTTTACATGCTTTATAGGGGGGAATACAAGTTAAACATGCCAGTTATCATATCAATCACATGTGATTGATAACACGCATGCATAAGATTTTACCACACTGTACACTGTTTTACCAAGTAGGATGCTATAATGGTTTTCAATTGTTTTAAAACTCTCACTTATACTGTGTTATCCAAATTCACTTTTAACTAGTTTATGAAAGATTTCCAAAGGTTTTCAAACATATTTTACAAAAGAATACAAATTATGATTTTTTCCCGAGTATAAAGGTTTTTCCTCAACGTTCCCCTTTTTCGACGTATATTCCTGCTTGTTAGTTACCGCTGCTTCGCTTTCACTTATTTTAAACTCCTACTTGATAACTCTTTCTCTTTGTGATATGCTTATACCTGTTGTTGCCTCTATTTCGCTTATACTTGTAGTCACTTATACTTGTTAGACGCTTTTACTTCACCAGTTGTCGTTTCCACTTCGTGATACACTTATACTTGGTACGCTTATACTTCACGATTCGGTTGTTCCACACTGTACAAATGCACACCACGATGATACATCTCCACTTATTACACACTTAGTCGTAGTTATATGTATGTCTGTGCTTATGTAGATACATATAAGTAACGATTGAAAGACTTAGGAAGGCGCGTCCGCCCTATTTCATTTTCTTCGTTGAGATGTGGTCTGGTGGGATCGGATGGCCGTCCGAAGGTCATTTGGTTCATTAGTTATATAATGTGTATATGAGTATGGATATACAGGAATTCTCTAGTCAGTTTAGTTAAGAGTCTCTACCTCTAGTCTACACTTACATTAGAAACACACTACCCATTGTTTGGAAGTCTCTACCTCTAGTACAACACTTACATTAGAAACCCACTCCCCTCTAGAAACACAATATCCTCTATTAGGGATGCATCTTCAGGACGCGGCCTTCTCCGGCGTCTAGTTGGTAACCAGAGTCTCCTGTAGGGAGAGCGGACATTGTGTGTATAGATCTATATGGGATTGACACCCCCGCACACTGACTGCTAGCTATAGTCCACGGCCCACCAAGCCAAGGGGTGACAAATGTCACATTATATAGACGCTTGTAGGGCGTCTGGTACTCTAGTGTCAGTTAGTATGGTTACGAGTATCTCGGGTTACCTTATAATTCATGGCCTTAAGGTAATGGTATTTCGCCAGCAATTTACACTGTATGCTGGTAATTCATTTTCAGAGTCACTCTGTTTTGACCCTACAAGACGTATCTTTTATTTGATATTGTCTGGGGTCTGTCTCCTCTGTTTTGACCTTACAAGACGTATCTTTCATTTGATATTGTCTGGGTTCTGTCTCCTATGTTTTGAATCTACAAGACGTATCTCTCATTTGATGTTGTCTGGGGTCTGTATCCACTGTATTCACTGTTTTAGACCTGGCTAGATGTATCTTTCATTTGATATTACCTGCGGTCTGTATTCACTGTTTTGGGCCTTACCAGCTGTACCTTTCATTTGGTACCTTCTGGGGTCTGTGTCTCTATTTGTTAGACTGAGCTAGGCATGTCGTTCGTTCGATACTCTCCTGGAGTCTATGATTTCTTTGCCTTAGTCAGCAGTCCTCACTGCTGAGGCATATGTTATTTCCCTATCGTCTCTTGCTTACTTTAATAATCAAATTTAGTATTTTGATAATGATAGTAATTAAGGGAAAATCACTTTTTACCATCTAACACTGACCAGTCTTGGTAGAAGGCTGCTTTGATTAAAGAAAATATAGGATTTTCTGGAAAGAACTCTAATACACTGTAAACACTTAAACTATTACTTTATGAAGCTATTTGAATGAAATGTCACTAAATACTTATGAACTCACCATCATTTGTAAAAATGTTGATACTCGCTTTTCAATTAACTTGTATTCTCAAGTAAGCATTAGATAGGTACATCTCGGAGCTGTTGGTGAAGATAGCTTACTACTGCGCTGTATCTATTCGATTATTTGTATTACTTTGATGTATTAATGTAACCAGGTAAAACTATTACTATTAATGCAATGTTTTGTTGTACTTTGATTACTATAATGCATGTGTTGTGATACTTGACATGACGTCATCCACCCCAGAACGTTTCCGCCGTTCCGGTTTTGGGGTGTGACATAATTCTTGATCGATCTTAAATTTAACAGTACGAGGCGTTTAGACTGTTAAATGATCACGAAGAATTCGTAACTCCTTCATACGGACTCTGTTTTCATTTGTCTTTTTACTGTTAAGTTCCTATTAATGAGATCTTCAACTCTCATTTAATTCACGTAAGCCAAAAACCGCTCGAACTAAAATTCGAGTTTCGGGTCGTGCACTGCTAAGCCGAATCTTAGAAAAATCATAACTTCTTCATACGAAGTCAGATTTGGGCATTCGTTTTATGGATTTTCTCAGTTTAACATATTATACGACTGTCATTTAGATCACTAAGGCTAAAAATTCCTCCATCGTAAAATCACTATTTACGCTTCCCGGTGCCGTGCCGGTTCCGTTGCGAAACTTCGACGAGTCATAACTTCTTCGTTATAACTCCGATTTCGACGCTCTTTATATGTACGGAAACCTTGTGACATATTCTACAACTTGGTTAAGATTATTTATTCTAAATAATCTTTTGTTGAAAAGTCATTTTCGACCCTATTACCTCTAAATTGACTAGCCCGGATTACGGGCGTTACACCAACTCCCATGAAACAATACGTTGGAACCCTTCCGAAATGCAACAAGTGTAACTTCCATCACACTGGGGCTTGCCGGAAGATGCATTGCAAAAACTGCGACAGAGAGGGACACACTGTCCATTTCTGTAAGGCACCAGCACGACGCATCAACCAGGTCCCTGGCTTTGGAGTAAGCCCAGCCTGTTACAAGTGTGGAGAAACGGGACACTTTAAAAGGAACTACCCAAGTGCAAGAGATGCCAGTGATGGTGGAAGGATGCTTGCGATCACCAAAGGAGAGACCACCCCGGAACTGCCCGCAAATATCAGTACGTGTTTCTAACATCGACGTTTAAATTCTAAATTTCTTTATATGTTAAATCTAGCATCGATTAAAGCATGCATAGTAGTAATGCCAATGATTAAACTGAGAGCATAAACAATAAGAAATTCCAAGGCCGTAATTTGACATCAGGCGGGTTATTCCTCACCATAATCAATTTCTTGTACTGCGAAAAGTTTCCCCCATCTTTCCTCTGAATTCTTGGATCCCCATTCAAAGTGCAAATTTCGGGACGAAATTCCCTCTAACGAGGGGATGATGTGACAACCATCAAATTATGGTCAATTCAAGTCAAATAAAGTCAACAAGTCAAACCAGTCAACTCAACTAACCCTTGTGTACTAGGGCTTACGTTATGTAATTACTAAACAACTCGATATTCTAATGAGAGATCTTAAATCGAAAAGTACGTACATCTAGACTTCCTTAACCTAAAACTATGGTAAGTAACAAACCAAACCGATAAAACAATGTTGCATACTCATCGGGAGTGTGTAAGATCCTTAAACAAGGCTTAACAGGGTTTACGGACCTTGCATTGCGAAGCCGGACACTCACATTTGTCACACACGAAACCTCTCTCAATCGTTTTCACTCTATCTCACTTTAATCGAGAATCTCTCCCAAATCTCTCTAAGCATGTGAAATCTCTCCTAGTATGATAAACCTCTCCAAGTATGTGAAATCTCTCTTTGTATGAGAAATCTCTCCAAAATGTGAAATCTCTCCCAAATCTCTCTTTGTATGAGAAATCTCTCCAAGAATGTAAAATCTCTCCCACATCTCTCTCAAAAGTTCCTTAAACTTTTTATAGTCTTTCGGGCCATCCTGACCCTTAACCGGGTCAAAAACGGCTTAAAACGGGGTAAAAACGAGTAAAATAGGCTTATGGACCAGAAACCCCTCTTAAGGAGTCGAACCCCCTTAAGGACCCAAAACCCCTCTTAGGAACCGAACCATCAGAAGCGAAAGCATGAGAAGCAAAGGTCAGAAGCGAACCCTCCTGAACCGAACCCTCCTGAGCCGAACCCTACTGAACCAAACCCTCCTGAGTCGAACCCGAAGCTACTGTTCATTCGGTCTACTTCGCTCCTGATACTTCCGGAACCGAAATCTCTCTCTCGGGACCGAACCTCACACAAGGCCCGAACCTGAGCCTCGGTCCATTTCGCTCCTACTCGCCCTTCGGTCTATTTCGCTTCTTGCTGTTTCGCCTCGTCTCGCTTCGGCCCAGCATCAGAAGGGACCGAACCTACGACCCCCTTACGAGAAGCCTCACTGGAAGACCATTTCCTTCTGGTTTTCGACTACGACTTCATTTTAGCTTCGTTTTTAATTGTTTTAACGCGAGATTTTCACCCAAAACTTTATTTTAACATATAAGACCCCTTAATTAATGATTAATCATGTTTTTAAGGATAAAACCTTATCCAAGAAGAGTGGGTGAAGTACAAAGGTTGAGTGTTGACTTTGCTTTACCTTATGACACAAGCAACCACCCCTACACCCACTCTATGACCAACCACACCTCCCCACCTTACCTAGGTCACTTCAATGTCCTTTCCACTCAATTATCAGCCTTCCCACATTCTTAGAGCTGGAACAACCCATCCTCTCTCCTCACTTCTCTCATTTGCTCTCATTTCACCAAGGATCCAACTCCACTTTTCTCTCAAACTTTCTCTATCAATTTCGAGATTCCAAGGCTGATCCTCAAGCTTTAATACATTCTTGGTAAGTATAATTCATCCTCCTTGTGATAATTACACTCCATTCTACTCCGACCATAGATTTCTTACACAAATTACATCATTTTGGTGTTAGATTCTTGAAAATCTTCAAGGCATCTTCAAGTGTTCTTGAATTGAACACTTCCCTAATCCATCATCCATCTACTGAAATCACTCAAGGTGAGTTCATACCCCTACATTTTCATGTTTTCTCAAGTTTTTAGGGGGGGGGGGGAATACAAGTTAAAACACCAAGAACATAACTAAACTTTTCTTACAGCCTTCATCAAGTTCAACTCCATTCACGGACTGTTTTGGACAACTTAAACATTTTAGTTTTCAAAACTGTATTAGGTGCAAATATTTCAAGTTCTTAGCTTTAAAATGACTACTTGCACATCTCCATATGATTTTTCTACAATTTATGGTGATTTTTACAAAACAACCTATCTTTTCAAACACAAATTCGGACCAGTCTGTGACTATGAGCATTTTAATACAAGTTAAAGGCTTCCAAAACTCATGATAAAAATTATGAGTAAACTAGACTCATTTTAGGAACTCTCAGAATTTACGGATCTAGTTTTCGACTTCGTATGATTTTTCTAAGATATTTCTAAAACAGTGCAAAAAGGTTAGGAGTTAGTTAACAGCTTATAACTTTCAAAACACTTTGTAACATGTTGAGCAAAGCGTTAAATCTTTGATAACTTCATATATTACAAGTATTTCTTGTAGTGGTACAATTATATAATAGAAAAAAACTCACTGAATTTATAAGAATCCTCCATCATAATCATTAGTACCAAACAGAGCAAGATAAACATAGCTATATTGTACTATACATTTGACTTACATAGAAAGGGTTCTTAAATACCACAAATAAACATACTAAATTATAATAAGTATAGTTAGGTTTCATATACATTTCCAACATTTTGATAAACTATAATAGGTATAGTTTATGATCATTTACATTACAAAAGGTATTTATACAAAAAGGGGTACAAATACAAAGTACCGGGTTTTTATACAAAAAAGGGTACAAATACAAAGTACCGGGTATTTATACAAAAAGGGGTGCAAATACAAAGTACCAGGTTTTTATACAAAAAGAGGTACAAATACAAAGTACCGGGTTTTTATTACAAAAAGGGGTACATATACAAAGTACCAGGTTCACATAAAATAGTTATTATGATATTAAAACTATATTTCATCTAGAATTGTTAGACTTCAACTATAATCTCTGAGCATATATGCTAGAGTCGTATAAGAATTTAGTCTCGATTGGCTTAGTATTGGTGGGGCCCGCCTCATCTCCTGTTCCTCGTTGGGTTGTGGACCCAGGGCAGACCCACTATATTCAACGTTTTATCTAACTTAAATCTTATATAACTTATATACGCTGGACGATTTTAGGAGAAATCTACAGGTCATTCTAGGGTTCATTAACACATCATATAAGAATATTCTGTTCACACTTAACTAAGAAAATATTGGATTTTCTGGAAATCAAACTCTGTCGATTTTACAAGGAAAACAGTTTCTACTCCAAACAAAACTCTTATGAACTCACCAACTTAATTGTTGACACTTTTTCAAAACTACTTGTATTCTCAGGAAATCAGTGAAACAGGAAAACTTCAGCGCTTTGAGGATGGGACGTTAAGTCGTCAACAATTTATTTTGTCATCATAATGTAATTGAATTTGAAACATGTAAACATATACTCTGGTGTAACATTTTCAATTATATTTATGATGGTTGTATTTACTTTGAGCACTATTATACACGTTGTTGTGATACTGTACATGAAGTCCTCCACCCCCAGACGTTTCTGCCATTCTTGGTTTGGGGGTGTCTGTAACAGCCCGAAATCCAGGTATCTTTCTATTTAGCCCTGCATCTTTGCTATGTTTCCATTTAGGGTTTGCATGTTAGGCGAGTACGTTGGGCGTACCAGGAGTACGCTGCACGTACTCGCGCGCTTCATTCGGACGCGTTCACCCTCGGCTACGCTGGGCGTAACCGGTCCAGACCTAAAAACCCTAATCCATTCGGAGGGCTATAAAAGGAATGTGTGGTTGGACTTCTCAGCCACCATCCCTTAGAGAAAAACTCTAAAGAGAGTGTGTGTTCGTTCTTAGGCCATTTTGTGAGTATTCTAAGCTTGGTGGTGCCATTCCAAGGTAGCAAAGGAGAAGAAGAGCTCATTGGGAAGGCTAGAAGTGCTGTTCAAGTGTGGATCTAAGCTTTGCAAAGGTTGAAGCTTCTTTATCAGGTAAAAAGTTCGGATCTTGACATATGGTTCATGTTATATGCTTCAAGTACCATTTTCTAGGGTTTTAGTCCCAAAGGTGGAAACTTTTTGTGCAAATGGTCTCCATAAGCTTAGATCCATCATATTTTTGGTCTATTGGAGTTGTAGACTCATAAAAATGATACCTTGGACGTGAATGTTACACCATGCATGAGATCTAGGTCCTTGAGTTGGAATAGAATGATGTTAAGAAGTGTTGGAGCCTTTACAGCCATGCCAAGGCTTAAAGGTCTCGACTTTATGGGTATAGACGCATAAACAGAGTCGGATCTAGAAGTTGGAGTAATGGCTTAGCCGATTAAGACCATAAATGAAGTATGTTAAAGTCTGATGGTTACGCTGGGCGTAACTCCTAGTACGTGCAGTGTACTGGGTGGAGACCCCGATCCATGGGTTGGCGATGTACGCCCCGTGTACATCAAGTAGTACGCCCCGCGTACTCACAAAGTTGACTTTTGTTGACTTTTAGGGTTTTGGTCAACATGAATACTTTGGGTCAAGGAAGGGTAAAATGGTCTTTTACCCTCTGAGGAATGACGATAAGGGGTAAAGTTTAATTGTGGAAGTCTTTGATTATTAAAACGATATTTTTATGATTAGGCGAGGTAGAGTCGTCGTTGGGATTTGGAGATAGCGAGTGCGAGAGATCTTAGACTTTCCACGAGGTGAGTTTTCTCACTATACTATACCCGGAAGGGTTTTATTGTGTGACCGGAAAGTCGGATATGTTATGAGTTATATGCATTATATGCGATAAGTTAATCGTTTTTATGTGCCATGTATGATATGCTTGATATGGCCGGAAGGCATTATGTTATGGGCCGAAAGGCGTATATGTTATGGGCCGGAAGGCGTTGTGATGTGGACCATAAGGTTGATGCGGGTAGGACCGGAAGGTTTACCTAGTCGGGACGGAAGTCCCCTGAGACACATGGACCGAAAGGTCAGGGCCTGGAAAGGCGTATGTGTGTAAGTTGTATTTTGGGTTACTCACTAAGCATTTATGCTTACAGTTGTTGTGTTATGTGTTTAAGGTACTAGCGAGGACCGTGGGAAGGTGCCGGCGTGATTGTACACACTGTCGGAGAAACTGTTTTTATGATCATGGGATGTATTTTGTTATGATAACATTGTTCACATTTGAATTTGGAATATTAAACGATGGTTTTTGATGTTTGCAAAAATGAAAATTTTGTTTTAAAATTTACCTTGTTACAAGTTGGTATCAGAGCCTTGGTTTGAGGGATTCGGATACACCTTCGGGCGTAACTGAACTCAAACCGGGGATTTAAAGAAAAAATTTAATTAATAAAAGCAATAAAAGTTTGATAAGAGATTTCAAAACAACCAAAGGGGAAGCAGTGTGTACGGTCAGCTAGTGCCCAAATGGTAAAATCCCCAAAATACTCTTACAATATGTGTTATGGGATATGTTATGATATGATACGCATGCTAGTAGACTAGGTATTCATATTAGGACTAGAGTGGCCTGATTTGTGATGCCTTAGTCTAGGGGGAACTGCTGCTATGAGAGGCTTTGAGAGCGAGTGGGTAGCCAATGCATGGCAAGAATAAAGTACTCATGATCCAGGGTTCGGGGAGGAGGACTTGGGGCGAATGTTGATGCGGTGTAGTTGGTAGTATTGGGCCCGTACTACTGAAGACACCGGGTTAGTGGGCAACCCAAGTAAGAATCCTTGGGTATCGGAGACCGAGTAGGGTTGCGTTATCGAGTGCGATTATGCTCGATGGAGTCTCTGATATCTTTATGTTGTATTTCAGAGGCATTATGGTTGGACCACGCCACAGGCCGGGTACGAGCGGTGTGAGTGACGAGGAGCTTCGTCAGATGATTCACGAGGAGGTGGCTGCTGTGACAACCCTAAATCTATTCCCGTTACAAACCCCATTTTCACTAACGGAATACGTTAACGTACGTTATTTTATGTAATATTTGGAATCGTTAATATCCGAATATCTAATTATATGCATGTCCTAATATCATTATAAGTAATATAACTCATACGTGCTAATCTAGTTTAACCTAATAGAGTTGTATTACTGTTTCAACCACTTCACCCGGGTAAAAAGTTTTGACCCCGTTAAACTTTAGCATCGAGTAGCCGTGTATCGGGTACAATACCCGAGACATATAAAAACACTTGGACACTTTCAATTGGACTCTTTTACCACAATTACACCTCTCTCTCACTACTTTCTCTCTCTAGACCCGAAATCGACTCCAAATCCGCGAATTTCCGACTTCCAAACGTAAGGATTCATCCCCTAACTTAATCTAATCATACTTTACTGCTTTTAGAGTCCAAAATCTTGAGAATCAAGGACCATAAAGGAGTTTACGGCCTAAGAAGCTCCTTAGGCCGTAAACCCCCAAAATCATGCCATAGATCAAGTTTTTCCTCATGTTAAGCTAGTATACTAATTAAGGCATGTATCTAGAAGGGTTTGGACACTAAAACACAAGGATTTGACATGCAAAAAGGAGTTTACGGCCCAAGCATGTGCTTAGGCCGTAAACACCTCAAACACCCCAAAAACACTTGTTTAAAGCCCCAAAAACTCATCTAGGGTGTTTGGCAATTTAGACTTGACAACAAGGAAGGCTTAAATGTATCAAACAACATCATTTGATGGCAAAAAGAGGAGTTTACGGCCAAGGCTAAGCTTGGGCCGTAAACACCCATATTTTTGTGTCAAACAAGTCCCAAAACCCCTCAAATGCATGTAAGGATTTTAGCTAAGGCCTTTGGAAGTGTGTTGTACCATTAAACTTCACATTTGAACACAAAATGAAGAGTTTACGGCCAAGGATGTTCTTGGGCCGTAAACTCCCCAAAAATGTATGCCAAATTGTCCCAAACTCACTATAGGGCCTTCTAGGATTTATCTAAGGTGTATGAGACTTTGTTGTACCATTAAAACATACATCTTGAAGGGTTTACAAGAGTTTACGGCCCAAGAACAAGTCTTGGCCATAAACTCCCCAAAAAATGTCACAAATTATGATGTTCAATCCCTTAAAATAGTCCAAGACACATACCACTAAATCAAGGAAGTGAAATAAGACCTTAAACATACACTTTGGAGTGCCACAAGAGTTTACGGCCAAACCTAGGGGGTTTACGGCCGTAAACTCCCAAAGGATGGCTTTTGGGCCATAAACTCCAAAAGAGTGATCTCGTGAACCCTCCCGTAAATCATTCATGACCTTGTACCACTCCCGGGAACCCCTTCTAGGCCTTAAAACCCCGAAAACGATGCTAGAATGTCCAAATACTATAATGAAAAGCATAAGATGATTAACTTCTTGTAAAATACATATTTCATATGACATTAGGGTCCTAGGAGGTGCTTAAGAGGTTATTGGGTATCAAACGCTCAATCGACACTTTTACCCGATTTACCCGATTTCCGCGATTTAAGGTGAGTTCATACCCCTTAATGAACCTTTCAAATGTTTTAAATGTTTTAGGGGGGGGGGAGATACAAGTTGAATATACATGTTTATGAAAAGTTATACAAAACTATTTTTCAGATTTCAGAATTAATCACATGTGATTCCCAATCTGTAGTTCAAATCACATGTGATTTATCACTATGCTTTATAAATAAGTCAATTGTTTTCAAAACTATCTTGGATTAACAAACAAGTTTTAAATGTTCCTTTCGTACAATACTTTTGTTAAATAAAACTCTTTATGAGAATGTAATCATACTAATATATTTATATAAGTAAGACTTGAAAGACTTAGGACCGATAGCTCGCCTTATTTCCTGTTTCTTGTTTGATTGTGGACTTAGGGTAGTAGTTATCCATCCGACTGTCATTGATTTCTTAATTATATATCTCATATATTAGTACAGATTATGAGTACTTCTTAATTCATTAATTACCTGAATCACTACTTGACTAGAACCACATACACTAAATTAACTATAATGGGTATAGTTAAGGACTCTATCCCTAGTTTCCACTATTACTCTACACTACTATAATTCTCTATATTATGAAGCAATACACTAATAAGAGAATACAATACAAGTTATACGAAAGATTACTACACTATAATACAAGAGAATGCACTAATCATGAGATAACTCACTAATCCACTACGGGATACTCTATACGCTATTCACTATGCCCGAAGTTTTCCGACAGGAAGACAACACTATATGTATAGATCTATACCGGGCAGACGCTATTACATCCCGACTGATAACTTCAGTCCGAGCCGCTCAGGCCCAGGGATGCTTTTACTCTACTACACTATGCATGACTGGGAAGGTCATGGGAGTTCGCTATTACTCACACTATTGGGAATATACTAGAAAGACACTATAACCGCACTAAAATACTAAAAGAAAGATGAAGTAATATCCCGAAGTAAATAAGTATCTAATACTAAAGGATGCTGCATCACTATTATATACTCTAAGAATAACTCACTATATTACATTACTTAATGTTCTGGAAAATATGGGATTTTCTAGGTTTCACCACTATTTATGATTTCAAACTTCAGTTTTCATAATAATGACTCTAATGCTTTTATACAAGTACTCACACTAAAACTCTTATGAACTCACCAGCTTTATGCTGATATTCTTTTCAAAATAACTTGTATCTTCAGGTCAAAGATAGACCAACAGCATTTTGGAGAAGATGGAGAATACAAGACCCATCTCTTATTTTTGTTTACTTTTGGTGTTTGTCAAACATTACAAAACACACTTGTAAATACACTTGCTATGTAAATGAAATGGTTGTATGATTCTTGTTCTTACTATTATACAATTGTGATGATACTGTACACTACGTCATCCACCCCGAAACGTATTCCGCCGTTATCGGTTTTGGGGTGTGACAGCTGCAACGATCCGGGCCGAGATTCCAGAGATGTTTGGGTCTATTAAGACCACTCTGATGGAGACTTTTGATGAGCGGTACGCCGTGGTGACTGAGGCCGCAGCCGCTGCAGCTACGCAGCTGTGGCCGCTGCCAGACCATAGGGAGGTGACTCGTTGCTGTTCCGGGAGTTCAGCAACACAAAGCCACCCGAGTTTGATGGGACGCAGGATCTGATCGCTGCGATGAGATGGATTGCTGATATTGAGGGATGCTTTTACACTTGTTCATGTCCGGAGCATCTGAAGGTACGGTTCGCTTTGAACCAGCTCCGCCTGGGAGCAAAGGATTGGTGGAAGTTCGTGACAACGAACTTCACTCTTGCGGAGGTTTTAGCCGTGACTTGGGAAAGGTTTACCTCTATGTTCAGAGATGAGTATGTTCCCCCGGTGGAGAGGGAACGATTGGTTCAGGAGTTCTTGACCCTCAAGCAGGGTAATGATTCAATTACGGTGATCACTCGGAAGTTTCATGAGAGGGCGATGTTTTTCCCTGAGCAGGTGTCCATCGAGCAGGCTCGAATGAGCCGATATTTGGGTGTACTGAGGAGGGATATTCGGGATTTCGTATCGAACTCATCATACCAGACCTTCGCTGAGCTCCAGGCAAATGCCAGGAAGAGAGAGATCGAGTTGGAGAATCAGGCCAGGGAGGAGGCCGAGTCTCAGTGGCTGGATCACCGGCCGGCTCAGTCCCAGCCGGCAGCCAAGTGGACCAAGTCCGCCGATTCGAGGACAGGGGGTCAGAAGGGCCGCACTTGCGTAAAGTGCGGCAAGGGTCATGAGGGGGCATGTCAATCGGGTGCTTGCTACAAGTGTGGCAAGGATGGGCACATTGCTAGGGATTGCCCCAAGGGATTTATGGTTTGCTTTCATTGCAACCAGACCGACCATCGGAAGGCCGAGTGCCCTCAGCTTCACCAGGGATCTGCGCCTACTGCTAGGGTTACCGAGACTCGGCCGGTGAAAGCCGAGGCTCCGAAGGCTCGTGGGAGAGCTTTTCAGTTGACTGCGGAGGAGGTCCGCGCGGCGCCCGATGTCGTAGCTGGTATGTATTCTTTCGTGTTTTTACTTTTATGCTAAGATATTGTGCTTATATTATGATATGCGTAGGTACCTTTCTTGTGACTTCTGTAGATGTCGTAGCTTCACCATGGATCTGCACCCGGTGTGGGTCAGTGTTTTGTTCAACTGCCAGGGCGAGGTAGATATTGCAGCAGGGCTGCAGTGGATTCATAGCCTATGTGATGGACACTCGAGTGGCTGCGGGGAGGCCAATTTCGGTTGACGAGGTTCCAGTAGTATGCGAGTTTTCGGATGTGTTCCCCGAAGAATTACCAGGTGTGCCTCCGGAAAGGCAAGTGGAGTTCCGTATCGATCTGGTTCCGGGAGTGGCGCCCATCGCCAAGGCGCCTTATCGCCTCGCTCCACCAGAAATGCAGGAGTTATCCTCGTAGCTTCAGGAGCTGTTGGGAAAGGGGTTTATTCGACCGAGTAGCTCACCTTGGGGAGCGCCGATTCTATTTGTCAAGAAAAGGGATGGTTCACACCGGATGTGTATCGATTACCGGGAGTTGAACAAGTTGACGGTTAAGAACCGATATCCGTTACCTAGGATCGATGATCTTTTCGATCAGTTGCAGGGGGCATCTTGGCTCTCTAAGATAGACTTGAGGTCGGGTTATCATCAGATGAGGGTTCGGGATGAAGATATTCAGAAGACTGCATTCAGAACTCGTTATGGACATTACGAGTTTGTGGTGATGCCTTTTGGGCTCACCAATGCCCCGGCTGCGTTCATGGATCTTATGAACAGGGTGTGCAGGCCGATGCTGGATCGGTCGGTGATCGTATTCATTGATGATATTTTGGTATATTCGAGGTCTAGGGAGCAACATGAGGAGCATTTGAGGGAAATTCTTGGAGTATTAAGATCGGAGAGGCTGTATGCCAAATTCTCCAAGTGTGATTTCTGGTTACGAGAGGTCCAGTTCCTAGGGCACCTTGTTAACCAGAAAGGGTATTGGTCGATCCGACCAAGATCGAGGCGGTGTTAAGATGGGAAGTGCCAAGATCGCCCACTGAGGTCAGGAGTTTTCTGGGATTGGCCGGCTATTATCGAAGGTTTATCAAAGATTTCTCTAAGATCATCGTGCCACTTACTAAGATGACCCGGAAGGGTGTTGCATTTTCATGGGGACCGGAGCAGCAGTCCTCATTCGAGACCCTTTGTCAGAAATTGTGCGAGGCCCCGGTGCTTGCACCCCCGGAAGGGATGGAGGATTTTGTGGTATACTGTGATGCATCGATATCGGGGTTAGGGGCGGTGCTTATGCAGAGGGGACACGTTATAGCGTATGCTTCGAGGCAGCTGAAGCCTCATGAGTCGAAATATCCCACCCACGACCTGGAACCGGGGGCTGTGGTGTTTGCCCTCAAGATCTGGAGGCACTATCTTTATAGGGTTCGGTGTACCATATACACGGACCACAAGAGTCTGAAGTACTTGATGGATCAACCAAATCTGAATATGCATCAGAGGAGATGGTTGGATGTGGTGAAGGATTATGATTGTGAGATCCTGTACCACCCGGACAAGGCGAATGTAGTGGCCGATGTGTTGAGCCGTAGGGCGGAAAGCGCCCCGATCCGAGACATTTGTATGAGGTTGACGGTGATGACTCCGATATTGGACACCATCCGAGGAGCTCAGGCTGAGGCTGCGAGACCAGAAAACCAGAAGAGGGAGTGGGTTGTCGGTCAGGTATCGGAATTCGTTACGGATGGACGGGGACTCATGACTTTTCAGGGGCGGATTTGGGTACCGTTTGTGGGCGGTACGCGTACTATTTTGATGGAGGAAGCGCATCGATCGAAATTCTCGATTCATCCTAGGGCTACTAAGATGTATTTGGACCTAAATAAGGAGTATTGTTGGCCCTGTATGAAAAGGGATGTTGCATGGTTCGTCGAGAGGTGCCTGACTTGTCGTCAGGTTAAGGCCGAGCACCAGCGTCCACACGGTAAATTGCAGCCACTAGAGATTCCTGAATGGAAGTGTGAACAGATTACCATGGATTTTATTACCAAATTGCCGAGGACTGCGAGGGGAGTCGATTCGATTTGGGTGATTGTGGATAGATTGACGAAGAGCGCTCATTTTCTAGCCATCAGTGAGAGCACTTCTGCGGAGAAGTTGGCAGAATTATATGTGAGGGAGGTGGTATCGCGGCATGGGGTTCCGATGTCGATTATTTCAGATCGGGATGTACGATTTACTTCCAGGTTTTGGAAGAAGTTTCATGAGGAGTTGGGTACGAGGCTGCATTTCAGTACCGCATACCACCCGCAGACGGACGGACAGAGCGAGCGGACGATTCAAATGCTTGAGGATATGCTCCGAGCATGTGTTTTGGATTTTGGAGGGAGTTGGGACACTTATTTACCCTTAGCAGAGTTTTCGTACAATAACAACCATCATTCCAGCATTGGTATGCCACCCTTTGAGCTATTGTATGGGAGGAGGTGTCGCACCCCCATCTGTTAGGGAGAGGTGGGGGCAGCGGGTGATGGGTAGCACGGAGATTGTACTCCAAACGACCGAGCAAATTCAGCAGGTCAGGCAGAGATTGTTGACTGCACAGAGTCGCCAGAAGAGTTATGCGGACAGGCGTCGGTCCGAGCTCGAGTTTCATGTTGGTGACCTCGTGCTCCTAAAGGTCTTTTCTTGGAAAGGAGTGAAACGATTCAGGAAGAGGGGCAAGTTGGGACCCCGGTATATTGGACCTTTCAGGGTAATTGCTAGGGTAGGTAGGGTAGCCTACCGGTTGGATCTACATGCTGAGTTGGGACAGATCCATAACACCTTTCATGTCTCGTAGTTGAGGAAATGTATTGCCGACGAGTTGGCAGTGGTGCCATTAGATGATATTCAGGTGGATGCAGGCCTGAACTATGTGGAGAGACCAGTGGCGATTAGGGATCGGAAGGTTAAGGTTCTGAGGAACAAGGAAGTACCCTTGGTACAAGTGTAGTGGCAACATCGGAAGGGGTCCGAGCTGACATGGGAGTCCGAGTCTGAGATGCGGGATCAGTATCTGGAGTTGTTTTCAGTATGAGACTTCGGGGGCGAAGTCTGGTTCTAGTGGGGGAGAATTGTAACAACCCGAAATCCAGGTATCTTTCTATTTAGCGCTGCATCTTTGCTATGTTGCCATTTAGGGTTTGCATGTTAGGCGAGTACGCTGCATGTACTCGCGCGCTTCATTTGGACGCTTTCACCCTCGGGTACGCTGGGCATACCCAAGATTACGCTGGGTGTAATCGGTCCAGACCTAAAAACCCTAATCCATTCGGAGGGCTATAAAAGGAATGTGTGGCTGGACTTCTTAGCCACCATCCCTCGGAGAAAAACCCTAAAGAGAGTGTGCATTCGTTCTTAGGCCATTTTGTGAGTATTCTAAGCTTGGTGGTGCCATTACAAGGTAGCAAAGGAGAAGAAGAGCTCATTGGGAAGGCTAGAAGTGGTGTTCAAGTGTGGATCTGAGCTTCGCAAAGGTTGAAGCTTCTTTATCAGGTAAAAAGTTCAGATCTTGACATATGGTTGATGTTATATGCTTCAAGTACCATTTTCTAGGGTTTTAGTCCCAAAGGTGGAGACTTTTTGTGCAAATGGTCTCCATAAGCTTAGATCCATCATATTTCTGGTCTATGGAGTTGTAGACTCATAAAAATGATATATTGGACGTGAATGTTACACCATGCATGAGATCTAGGTCCTTGAGTTGGAACAGAATGATGTTAAGAAGTGTTGGAGCCTTTACAACCATGCCAAGGCTTAAAGGTCTCGACTTTATGGGTATAGACGCATAAACAGAGTCGGATCTAGAAGTTGGAGTAATGGCTTAACCGATTAAGACCAGAAATGAAGTATGTTAAAGTCGGATGGTTACGCTGGGTGTAACTCCCAATACGCGCAGCGTACTGGGTGGAGACCCTGATCCATGGGTTGGCGATGTACGCCCCGTGTACATCAAGCAGTACGCCCCGCGTACTCACAAGGTTGACTTTTGTTGACTTTTAGGGTTTTGGTCAACATGAAGACTTTGGGTCAAGGAAGGGTAAAATGGTCTTTTACCCTCTGAGGAATGATGATAAGGCGTAAAGTTTAATCGTGGAAGTCTTTGATTATCAAAATGACATTTTTATGATTAGGCGAGGTAGAGTCGTCGTTGGGATTTGGAGATAGCAAGTGCGCGAGATCTTAGACTTTCCACAAGGTGAGTTTTCTCACTATACTATACCCGGAAGGGTTTTATTGTGTGACCGAAAGGTCGGATATGTTATGAGTTATATGCATTGTATGTGATAAGTTAATCGTTTATATGTGCCATGTATGATATGCTTGATATGAGCTGGAAGGCATTATGTTATGGGCTGGAAGGCGTATATGTTATGGGACGGAAGGCGTTGTGATGTGGACCGTATGGTTGACGCGGGTAGGACCGGAAGGTTTACCTAGTCGGGACGGAAGTCCCCTGAGACACATGGACCGGAAGGTCATGGCCTGGAAAGGCGTATGTGCGTAAGTTGTATTGTGGGGAATTCACTAAGCATTTATGCTTACAGTTGTTGTGTTATGTGTTTAAGGTACTAGCAAGGACTGTGGGAAGGCACCGACGTGATTGTACACACTGTCGGAGAAACTGTTTTTATGATCATGGGATGTATTTTGTTATGATAACATTGTTCACGTTTGAATTTGGAATATTAAACGATGGTTGTTGATGTTTGCAAAAATGAAAATTTTGTTTTAAAATTTACGTTGTTACAGTGTGACAACAAGATATAAGAATAGAGTCATCAAGTTTGAAGCTTTATACCACCAGAAGGTAGATCAAATCAAGATGCACAAAGCCTGGATCTACAAGCTTCAAGCAACCCACACTTCTCCAAGAAGATCATCCTTCTTCAATGAGCACTAAAAAGCAAGAAATATCACCAAAATCTCAAGAACCACACCAATAGGAGCTAGGGTTTCATTTATAGGGTTTAACGGGATGGAGGCTGAAGATAAGAGGGTTTGGTGTTGATTTAAGGAGCTTAAATAGGGTCCAAGACCGTAAACTAGGGTTTAGGTCTGACTAGAGTATGCCATGCGTACTCCTAGTATGCCCAGCGTACTCCAAAGGAGTCTCGCGACTACCCTGCCTAGTACGCCATCGTACTTCCATGTACGCCCTGCATCCTAGGCTCACCCCAAAATTGCCAATTTCCAAAGGCTATAACTTCTTCGTTCTAATTCCGTTTTCGACAATCCTTATATCCTTGAAAAAGGTAACGAGAAGCACTACACTTCTATTAACTCATCCTTGCCTTAAAACTTTTCATACTAAAATACAAATTTCACAAATAGCCTGAACTGACACATTACCGATATACCCTTGAGCTCCAAAACACGAACTGGAACTTTTGGATCACCTAATCTATAATACCCACATACAAAAAGGGTCGAAATCGCTCTTTCCTTAAGAACCAAAGCCTTATGATAACTGATCTTCGGGTCACGACCCTGAATAATGAAACGATTCGAAACCAGGTGTTACAGTATAAATTTTATACCTTCAAAAGATGCAAAAGATGAAGTAGTTTCTGGATCCACAAGCTTACAAGAAACACATCCTTCTTCACTAGTCTTCTTCTTCAATAAATGAGCACCAAAATCACTAATAAGCTCCAAACTCTCACATACAAGGCAAAGACTAGAGATTAGGGTCTACGAGGGAAGGGTGACTGATAAGAAATGTTGAAGGGAGGCATAAGGTGGATTAGATAGTGGAGAAGACCCTTAAAATTTGGATTCGGAGACTGAGCTAGTACGTAGTGCAAACCATACGTATGCCCTGCATACCATATGTACTCCCAATGTACTAGTAGGGTTTCGCGATCCATGTCTCGCACAAGTATGCTGCACGTAGCTCTCGTACGCCCAACTTACAGGCTGATTTTCGTTTCTTTAAACAGTGAGGGAACAAAAGAGCAAACCTTAAATAGTAGACTAAGGACTAGAATGAAAATACCTGAAAATAGGATGTTACAAGATAGATTGACGATGTTTGATAGGCCAACTTAAAAGAAGGGGATTATGATGCCGGTGGTGTTGGCCTTTGGTTAGTTTTCGTTGATTAATACATATAGATGTATATAGATATGGTCATATGGTATACAAATATGGTGTTTAATGATCAAAGAAAGAGAGGGTTGATTAATACATATAGATGGATTGGTGGTCCTTTTGACCATATTTGCTTGTGAATTTTGTCCCTCGGAAAACTGAAACGACTAAATTGACCTATTGACATTTATTTTATGTTTTTTCTATTTAATTTAAAGCTTTATAAAATTTAAATCTCTCTCTCTCTATCTCTCTCTCTCTCTCTCTCTCTCTCTCTCCTTCCCTCTCTTTATCTATCTATCTATCTATCTATATATCTATCTATCTATCTATCTATCTATCTTTCTTTCTTTCTTTCTTTCTTTCTTTCTTTATTTCTTTCTTTCTTTATTTCTTTCTTTTTTTCTCCCTCCCAAACCTAAAGCATCCACCATAGGAGCAAGATTAAAGAGTTCTTGGATATGGAACACCAAGATTATCATTTAAATTTTCGCCATCTTCACTCCCTACCTAACACCACCCTTCTCTGCTGCAATAATTATCGATTCGTACTTAACCCTTCTTCCGTCGTCGACTTCTCCATCAAAATCTGGATTTGTTCCTTCTGCCTCCATGGCAATCCCTTTCCTCACCATTACCAACCCATCTCCGATGATAACCTCCCTACAAAGCTCTTCCCTCACTACACTACCATCGAATACGAACCCAAAAATGAGAGATCCCCTTCCCAAACTATTCCTCAAATATTTTTCTTCACAATAAATACTTGTGTGATTGAAGAGGAAATCATGTTTTTAACTTTCAAGGGTTATTAGGGAGATTCTAGATAATTCTCTTATCGGTTTGATTACTTTTGGGAGGTATGTTTTGCATTCATGATTTGGGTTTTTTTACAGAGTTCCCAAGGTTTATGTGTTTAATAGGGCCAAACAGATTACTAAAGATCAAGTTTTAGACTAGATGTGTTTCTTTCTAAAGAAACCCAGACCAAGCTCAAAAGGGTTATTACCGGAGAAGGTGGTGGAGGAAGTGGTAATGATAATGACTTGGTGGGTAATGGCTGGAGGAAGCAATTTCAATCGCCATTGATAGAGCTCTAACGATCACATGAGTATTGGTTTGTATATTGTAGAATTTTTTTGGAGTTTGTTCGTGAAGAAAAGATTTTAGAATGATTTTCTGGATGAATATATCTTGCCACTAATGGTGTTCCAAACTTTGATTGATTCTTTCTCACTGGAGATGGTGTGAGGAGATCGGGATCGAGTTGCAGGTAAAGGAATTTTTTGGGCTTTTATTTTCCATGTGTATTCATTCCTTCATGAGGTATGTCATGTTTGATTTTAAGGATTAATATTCTAGTTTCTTATTCCTTTTGGTTTGAATTTGATTTACATATATGGTTTCAATACGATTTATTTTATAGATACTAGTATTTTTTTTATTATTTTTTTTGCAGATAATTATGTCCATCTTCATCTCCATGATTTTGTATGGACTTTTTGCGGGCGAAACTGGTGGGGATGGGATGAATATTTGAATGGTTGATATATTATTTAAATAAACACATCCTCAACTCCACTCTTTCACCTTATTTTACATACCCATCATTTTTTTCATATTTAAATAATTGTCCTTACAGATACCAATTGCGTAAGTTTAAAAAAATAAGTTAGGGTTCAAGTGTGCAAATTACCCAAAATATCAAGGACAAAATAATCTTTTAGGCAAAACAGAAACCAAACATGTAACAAAACAAACAATAACACCTTCCAAATAAAAAAATAAATTAACAACCAAACCCACGAATTATTCTAAATCATAATTTACTCAAGTAATTTATTTGAGTAAATTACACAATGGTCCCTATAAAACTCAAGGTCTGCCTTCCCCCGAGCAACAATAATCAAATCATGCCAAACGGATTCAAACATCACTATGTTTAATCCCTACAACTACTAAACAACCCCCAAATCTCTCTTGATCTACGATTTCTCCACCCAAAATCACACAACTTTCAACCTGGGTATTCGGTTGTTGTCACTTGTACGAGTGTGGTGAGAGAGGGAACCAACGAACAATGCAGGAATGGCTCAGCACAGGCAATCAGGAGGCATCTTCTTCGACAAACTCCGAAACGATCAGGTTTCAGTCGGGATTCGTGCCGCCGCCGCTCCCAACTACAAACAATCGCGAACTAGTCATCATCGGCGCTTCAGGAGCCGAAGGATTTCTGTCAGCGCTTTCGTGCTTGTTACTCTAACTCTCATTTTTCTCATATCTGCTTCTGCTTTCTTCTTTCTTTCTAAAGATGATAAAGGTATCTCTCTCGACTTTGCTTGGAGGTTTATATTCGATTTAAATCTTAATCATCAAAATTTATTACCTAATTGGACTTAGACTTGTGGCATTAGTTGGGAATATTGATGGAAAAGTTGAAATACTAGAAAGTCAAAAATATTGTATCTACTCCTTGTCTGAAGAAGATGTTAACTTCACTGTTTTTTTTTTTTTTTTTTTTTTTTTCTCTATCCGACCAAATCCAACTTAGATTTTTACATTTAATGGGAAAATGCTGAAAAAAAGGTTAAAATAGTAGAAAGCTTAAACTTAAAACAGATAGAAGATGTATTGTTCTTTATGAGAAGATAAGGGGAATGATGAGTTGAACAAGGTACCACCAAGCTAGATGCTTGATGGCAGACTATAGAAGATGTTAACTTATAGGGCTTTAGATGCTTTCTCCTTGTAACACAGTGTATATTATGTGCATGTTTGTTAAGTGAGGTCTCATCTGAAGATCAAGCTTGGGAAGGGTGGTGTAAAATTTTATCTTTGGAAAATGGCTAATTTTTTTTTTCCTGGATGCAGATAAGGATGAGTACATAGTAGAAGGTGATGAGTTTGGGAGTGATTTGGACTTCCTTGCAAACGTGACACGTACAGAAAGATCAAAAATGGTGAAGTTTGGGCATGGCAATGGTTTTGTTGGTCATGGTGGGGACTCTCGGTATTGGGACAGGGATGATAGGAGAAGAGATGATGATTATGGTGAGGATTTAGTGGGTAATGGTAGTACTAGTACTAGTATAGCATCAAAAAGATATGTCTCTGAAGATAACAACAAAAGGAGGTCATCGGATCACAGGGTAGCTGGTTTGTATAATGAAGCTGGGCGAAACGAGCTGAAGATGTATGAAGCAGAGTATGAGGCTTCTTTAAAAGGTGTTTCAGTGTCTAAAAAGGAAGCTAAAACCATGAATCAGCTGGCAGATTCTGATAAGCATGATGAGGAAGATGATGTGATTGTGGATGATGAGTATATTGATGAGATTGATATGCATGACATTCGACTTGAAGACTATAATGACCACCACTCTGTTGGAGGATCTTCAGGCAAGGATGTACATGTACCAATTCATGGTTTGCCTGTGGATGCTTTAGATCCAGACAAACTGAGAGATACTACTACCATGCAATCCTCAAGAAGGGCTATTTCTGAGAGGAGGATTGCTTCCAAGAAGAGGTCAAAGAGGCGGAAGTATTCAGGTAGGTGTAAGGATTATCTCATCTTGCATATAATTATTGTTTTGTGATGGATGATATGTTCCAGATACATGAATGACTTTTTCTTGCAGGTGCTTGTGAAATGAAAATTCTTAACTCTACCATGAAGGCTGTGGAGCCTCCACAAAGTCTCAAGTTTGCAAGATTTTCCTTGCAGTACACGGAAATAGAAAGTAAGATTAATAGGTTGGAATCATGGGAGCCCAAATTTGGTGGGCATCAGAGTTTGGAAGAAAGGGAACAATCTTTCGTTGCAAATGATCAGAAACTTAATTGTGGGTTTGTGAAGGGTCCTAAAGGGTATCCTAGCACAGGATTTGACTTGGCTGAAGATGATGCAACATATATTGCTACTTGTCATATTGCTGTCATTTCATGCATATTTGGAAACTCCGATCGTTTGAGATCACCCATGGGGAAAACGGTATCCTCTTAGTCTTTACATGAATCATAACTATATAGCTTTTTTCCATGTTTCTTTTGTTCCCCATCAACCATTGTCTGTTTGGATAAATGATAACCAAAATTCAATAACAGATAATGAAACTAAAATATCATATATATATATATATATATATATATATATATATATATATATATATATATATATATATATCTTAATTACCTTATAAAGCATTTTTGGTCAAATGCTGAATTTTAAGTCGTACAAACATACAATGCATTTGTACAATCAATTTATGCATTACAAAAAGAGTAGAGTACATATGGTCAACAGTTGAAAATGTCAAATCTCTTATCCCCTATTCTTAGGCTATTTTGACCCAGTTTATTCCTTATCTCCGTATTTCCCCAAATCTCGCAATTTCTGTTCACAAATCTTGGATATATATCGCTGACATTTCCATTTCTAGGGTTTAATTCATCTTTCAGCATTCAACCACCATTGTCACACCCGTCGCTTGGCGCGGGTAAATGGCTAGTGTGTGTGTGTGTGTATATATATATATATATATATATATATATATATCTAAGAAGCTTTTGATTACTGAATGAAATAAACATACAACAATCTGAAAGGAAATCAAAATGATTATCCTCCTGCCCTAATAGTCTTTCCAAAGAGACAACCCCTACCCAAGCTAAATGCCCAATACTCAAAATGCAATCCACTACTCCTATCACTATCTTATTTATGCTATCCTTCATTCAGACAATTCTTGATAGGGTGCAAAATAGATAACAAAAAATATTACAATTAAGACCCTGCACTTTAGCCATATGTTGATATATGAGCCGTTCTCTATCAGATAATGATGGCATATGTGGGGGAGATAAAAGGAAAAGATAAATGATTGTGATAACTTAGGACATCATGATGGAAAAGCCCTGACTTTGTTTATTAGTTATTTTTTTTTGCATCAAGTCAAAAACACACACCGATATATTGCTCACCTTATTTAGTTGTGTCCCTTTTAAGTTCATCAAGTAAAAATAAAAAACACCACCTTACTCATGTAAATTGACACAAATGGTGGTTAGATTAGGCATCTTTATAAACTACATGATCATAAACCTTACGTGACAAATGCAGACCAGTCACTTCTAACATGAAGTTTTCTTACCCCTAGAAATTTGAAATTTATCTCTAGTGGTTAATGTGTTTTATTCTAATACTTGCTCCATTCTCAAAAGTGAGATAACACTTAATTACAAAGGTTTCATGCATACATTTATGGGCTTTATACATGTTGATTAATATTAGATAACTTAGGAAGCATGGACACATCATCTCACATGATAATGACTACCATACAGTTAGCTAGGAAATTTATGAAATACTCACTTTTGAAAAATTTATGCTTCTTCCTTATAAGCCATAAGTACTTTGGGATCCAAGAAGTGTATATTAAAGATAACAAAAGGTACATGCTTTGATGTATTCTCTTTTAATCTTTAATATTAATCAGTTGCCATAATTTTATCACATTCTTATATATAGATATGCACATATATGCACACACACAAATATATACAGTCCTTTTTACCCTCTGTCATCATTCACTTGACTAAATTCCATGGTGGATACTTTTTGAACAATAAAGAAGTCGTTATCTTTACAACTAGGGTTGTTGACATAAGTACATTGGGGAGTAACATATCTGTTCCAACTGTTGTATTTTAAAAATAATTTTATTTTTGTCCATATTTTATGTGCTAGAACTTCTTCTTGGGGAGTGAGCTGGCTCTTGTCGTCACTCTTTGATTACTCTATTCAATCAATGTAAATGGTGCCCCTTTATTTGGGGTTTCTACTTTGTTAGCCTTATAGCCTTCTGTTGGAAACAAATATGATGCACAAAATGAGGCAGAGAGAATTTTTACATTTAGTTTTCTTTTGTTTGCAACAGTTTGCCTTTTTAAAAAAGTTTGTATATAAGTTGTTTATTGCACCATATGGATATTGTTGCTATTATATGCAAGTAGTGAGTATGACAAAATATTGTATTGAGTGAAATATTATATAGATAGGTACCTAGTATAAACTATGTGTTTTCGTAAACACTAAAGTGGGGAAGTTTGTGAACTAAAAAGTAATGCCATCAATAATATTTTACAACGATGTCAGTGGAGTGGACGAATAGTTGAATCTGTTTTGAAAGATGGAATGCTTATGGGACATCCCAAATTGCACGACAAAGTTTCATATGAATAAGTAACTACACGTATGGTTTCCGTGTTATTTGGTTTGAGGAAAATACCACAAAACATAACATTATCCTCTTTCTGTAACAAACACCCAAATTTTTATATAAAAGCATACCTATTTTTTTGATTTTTAAAACAACATAATATGTAATTTCTTTTTTTATCCCCATGAGGATATACAAGTTCTATGATTACATGCCAAAGTAACAGGCAACACTATACATGGCATAGTCGGGTGTTACTGCATCCCAATCCCACACTAATAATAAAAGCCTACAAAATGTTGCCATCTACTAAGCATGTCTTCTAAGAGCTCAACTCTCTCCTTTCCCTTACCCGTTTGTACGGATGAACAATAGAAACGTGAATCATATACAATCTTAGTGAGTAACTTTTTCAAGCTCCCTACAACATAATATATAATATATCCACCCATGCCAACATTGCAACCCAATAAGCATAGTTCCACATTTAAGTCGATATATAAGTAAGATGCACCATATGAAACAAAATAAGAAACATGTACAATTGCCACATCATCATCATCATAGAATCCTACACTTCATTCCCAAGTAAACTATCTAATATGAACCCATCAGATACTTATTACCGAAAGCCAACTTGTAGTTGTAGGAGGAGGGGACACTTAGACTTATAAGTTACAAAAACATTACCCTTATTGAATCAAAAACATTACCCTTATCTCGGGATAGTTATGTAATGTTTACACTATCCCACCTTTATGTCTTGAAGAGGTTGTTGTAAAGCCCTTTCAGAGTTGGTCATTCCCTCCCTCCTTAAACAAACAATTATCCATATCAAATGTCACAACAACCTATTGAATCAAATTCCCCACACTCAGCAACAAATCAACCTACCCTCGTGGTCTAACAAAAATGTTTATATAAACTCATGAATATAATGATATTTGTTTCCCTTTTAGCTAATATTTACCAATTATCAGGTTAGAATCCAATTTCAAACACTTTCCCCAAAACAGTTACAGACCACATGAGCCTTAGTTTCCAATATCATCAATCTTTGATGTGCTGTGAATTTCCTTCAACATCACCATTCCTAAGGGATGGTGGATAGAATATAATTTCATTTTTTTTATTAAACGACCAAGATACCCTCATTATATATATATATATATATATATATATATATATATATATTGAAATAAATACAAACACAATTATAACTAAATATAATTTATGATAAACAAAAATATTTAAATATAAATAACTTTTTTAAGAAAATGTTTTTATTATCGATTTCCAATCCATTTCCTGACAGCCAAACACGATATACAATGTTTCCTTGAGATCCGAATTCTAATTTTATCCAAAAAATATTCTACAAATCGAATGCCCCCTTTTACAATAATATGGCATCTTATAGTTTTATTCATGTAATTCTTTCTTTAATCAATAATAACATACACACACACACTTACACTTGAGAGTAGCATGTTTGAATTAAATAAGCAGCATATGAAGTTGGTTATTGCAGGCAGGGATTGAGTTTTGTTGTTTCCTGATTCCAGGTTTCTCGGATTTCAAGGAAAAATGTATGTTTCGTGATGTTTGTAGATGATATTACTTTACAAACTCTTTCCTCAGAAGGACATATGCCGGACAGAATGAGTTACATTGGTATATGGAGAATTGTGGTTGTTAAGAATCTTCCATACACCGACATGCGCAGAGTAGGAAAAATACCTAAACTTTTGGCACACCGTCTTTTCCATAATGCAAGGTTCGTAAAATTAGTTATTTCTGTTCTTTCTATTACAACAACATTCTACTTTGACTTTAATTCTACTTTGAAAAACCTACACAATTATATATATATATATATATATATATATATATATATATATATATATATATATATATATATATATAGCATTATGCTTTGGGTTTTATGCAGAAAAGTCCCATTATTTCGGGATAAAGTCCTAATTTTTTTTTTGAACAGAAAAGTCCCGATTATTTAACATTTTGCTAACGAAAAAGTTCTTTTTTATATTTTAACAGGAAATGACAGATTATGTGATTTTCCCTAAATAATGAGACTTTTCTGTTAAAAAAAACTTTTAGGACTTTGTCAAAATTTCTCGAAATATTGAGACTTTTCTGCAAAAAACCCTTATGGTTTTAACTTTTTTTCTTAGGACATAAAATTTACCCGTGAAAATTGCTTCGTATTCGGATGATATTGCTAAAAATAATTGCATGGATTTCTCAAAGTAGAATGCTGATAGATGATACAAGTATGAATGTATGATGTTATATTAAAGAAATCAATGAAAGTATGTTGCTATTTCTGGCATTTAGCCAAATGATAAAAAACATAGATTTACTATTTTACCTAGATAGGATAAAATGACCCATTCCAATCTGATTTTCTTTTATGTGTGGCATCAAGAGATGGAATCAGATTAAGAACATAGATTAGTGTCACGAGGACTATAGAAATGGTGCAAGGATATGACAAGTCTAATGTAACCAACTGATTTGATATGGCATTAGCTGCAAAGTTTGAACCCATTGCTTTCATTGTAATTACTCAATTATTTTGTTGGATAATTGGCAGCTTAAAGTTGGGCAGTATCAAATTATAAAATTAGTCGACTAGTTTTCTTCTTTCTAAACTTGTCAGCTTTAGTTGTCTGACTATCTAAATGTTTATCTTGCTTGCCATTATTCATCACGCTTATGCTCATGCGTTTAGAGGTTCTATCGCAAGGAACCATGTTATGTTATGTTATGTATAAATTCTTCTTATTTTGATGAGTGTCTAATCATCATATCTCAAGCAAGCACTTGTTGTAAAGCATGCCATAAGGGTGTTGTAGCACAGTTAGGTTAGTAATTCGAGAAAGAAACAGGTAGGTCTCCAAACTCCAAAGCCGAGTTCAAGACTCGATACTTTTTATTCATAATAAAAAAAACAATATCGATATATATATATATATATATATATATATATATATATATATATATATATATATATATATAAATTAAAAAAAGACAAAACTGCACAAGTGGTCCCTGTGGTTTGCTCAAAATTGCCACTTTGGTCCAAAAAGTTTGGACTAGCACCATAGGTCCAAACTTTTCATTTTGTTGCTTGTTTAGTCCATTCTATTCTGATTTTTTTCAAAAGGATGGATTTGCCCCTGTTAATATGATTTTCTTTTTTGTTTTCTTAATTGTTTTTTGTGATTCTGATTTTCAGATTTAAAAAAATAAAAAATACAAATAAATCACTCTCTCTCTCTCTCTCTCTCTCTCTCTCTCTCCAATTACCCATCTTCTTCCTGAAAATTGTCCAGATGAACAAAAAAAACAAACAAAAAAAAACATCTAGAACAAATTGTTGAACACGTCAATTCTCAATGGAGATGGAGAAAAGAGAATGAGAAATCATATCTAAGGTTAGTCTTCTCCATCTGTTTTCAGATATGTTCGTCTTCTCCATCTGTTTTCATATCTATTTGTGTTCTTCATCACTGTCAGGATCAACACCACACCCTTCTCAGTTCATCTTCACCATCTGTGACTTGATTTTCAGTGTCACCGAAAAACCCACCCCAACCACACCCTAGTACCATGGTATCAGAAGACGAAATAGAGGGCAGGTCGAATAAGGGAGAAAGAAGAAAACGAAATCATGAAAGACGAAATCAGATCGAGTTTGTGGGTTCTTGGGCTCTTCATCTGAACACACAGACGATGATCTGAAGACAAAACGACAGAGGAAAAAACCCTGAATTGAAATCTGCTTCTCTACCTCATCTCTCTGATGATAGTCTTCAGTCGTGAGCTCATGTCTCCGATCTCCTCCTCAGACAAGAACAGATCTAAGCCAGTGAAGTCTGAAATCCTTCTTCAGATCTGTCGATCTGAAACCCCTCCTCCTCTTCATATCTAGTCATCTAACTTTCTTTCATCTTTTTTATTCCTGTAAACAACCATCGAAGCATAAATCCAATTACACAGAATCGATTTCCATATGAAGATGAGGGATGAACACCCAATAATCGATTTCCAGAAATTTAGAACATGCACACACACTCTATTGATTTCCAGAAACACGAACACACACGATTTTAGTTTTTGATTCGAATTTAGGAATCTGATTCTTAAGTTACCCTTGAAAAAAAATTCACAAATGATTTCCATTGAGTTATGATTTAGAAAAACCCAAATGAAAACGAGATTGGAAAGATACCTAGATGAGATATTTTCTTCAAAAGGAGGGAGAGGGAGAGAGAGAGAGAGAGGGAGGGAGGGAGGGAGATGGTTTTTTTAATTTTTCTTTTAATCAGAAGAATATTTTAAATAAATAAAAAACTAAAAAAAAAAGCAAAAGCAAGGGCAAAATCGTCTTTATAAAAAAGTTTAAAGCAAATCGGATCAAACTCACAACAAAATGAAAAGTTTGGACCTCTGGTGTCAGTCCAAACTTTTTTGGACCAAAGTGGCAATTTTGAGCAAACCACAGGGACCATTTGTGCAGTTTTGTCTTAAAAAAATTACTAATAGATATCCTGATTTTAAATACAACAGTACCTAAAATAAATTGAATATAATTACTACATAGTCGATAACCTTGATGAGTTGGGGAGCCGTGTCATTACTCCCCTCCCAAACAAACAAGCACCTTGTCTTCAAGGTGGAAATCTGGGCTCTGCAGCTGAATATTGGTGTAATTGTGGAGGGTCTCTAATTTAATTCCCCATAATTTTCTTTCTCATCCTCATTGCTGTGGGCCTTGCATGATGAAGGTTGCTTCCAAGACCTGTTCTAGAATTGAATAAGATGAGGGACAACATTTCCTTAATAAATGCCATGGTAAGGGTAGATTTGTCATTTCCGGAGTCGCTCCATTAATTTGTTGTTGTAATCAGTAACTAGTTCTTTGGGAGAGATCCAACCAGTAAGTAAGTAATAAAAATAAATCATTGATTGTTCAATCAGCTAAACATAGAAACAAAAATATGATAGACCCTTGTTGAATCTATCATATACTCCAGACATACTAACCAAAATACTTGATAATATTAAGATAATTCCCAATCATTTGAGAGGAAAGGGGATCTCCAAAAGGACAAAGTTCTAGTTCATACAAATTCTTAGCTAGGACTCTATAACAAAAGGACTATATATACTACCACTAGAGACAAGACAAAAGGAAATAACAACCAACATAATCAGGTGCTGTCCCCACTAACATTGTTTCCACTCAAAATTGGCTGCAGACCCACATATAGGAAAATAAATAAATAAAAGACTGAAATACCCCTTGGATCATTTCATTCCAGCACAACCAGGCAAAAGTTCACCCAATTTCTACCCTCTTGCTATGAATCAGTAAAAGTCAGGGGCTTATGAAAATATCAAACACCTTTTAATACCTAAATTTCATTTACATACACAAATATTACATCATGTTGTCATTGATGCTCGTGTTTAACCTTATCCTCTTTTGTAATTTGGTGATAGAAGCTTCTTGTAAGGTTTACATTCATTGACTGATTGACTGTGGTGTGGTATTATTGTAAGCAATTTCATTAGAGGTCCCAAATCCATACATAGACCATACATAGGTTTTGTGTTGTTTGGTTTGGGAAATTCGCCACCAAAAGCTTAGGGTGCGTTTGGTTGTAGAAAACTGTTTTCATTTTCCAAGAAAATGTTTTCAGAAAATAAAGTTGAGTTTTTAATGAAAATTTTAGAAAATGCATTTGGTTGGAACCGGTGGAGTTTTCATTTTCCATCTTGGAAATTTAGAAGACAGAAAATTTTCATTTTCTTGGAAAATTTTTGAAAACTGAATCAACCAAACGCATTTTCAAAATATTCATGGAAACCTAGAAAATTTTCCGCAACCAAAGACACTCTTAGCAATTGCTTCGGTGCTACCGAACCAAAAGCTTTAATTTATATATATATATATATATATATATATATATATATATATATATATAACATTGTTAGTACACTAGTATGGTGTAATATAGAGAAATGATTATGAAAGGAGGTTGTTGTGTTGTGAAATTTCAGGTACTCAATTTGGTTGGATAGCAAGCTGCGGCTCCAACTGGACCCTTTACTGGTATTGGAATATTTCTTGTGGCGAAAAGGGCATGAGTACGCTATTTCAAATCATTATGATCGCCATTGTGTCTGGGAGGAAGTTGCTCAAAATAAGAAGCTCAACAAGTACAATCACACCATCATCGATCAACAATTTGCCTTCTACCAAGCAGATGGCTTAACAAGATTCAATCCATTCGATTCTCAAAAGCTTCTCCCAAGCAGTACGTCTTCTCTTCTCTTTCTAAATATTTTCCTCATTTACGCATCACAATCACAATCTACTTTTACTATTTTATTCATTTAGCCTGTTGTTTTTGTATATCAAGTTTCTTTGATAACAAAAATAGTGATAAAATGTTTATATTATTTATTTTGTCCCAGATAACTCGAAAAATTGTTGTCTGAAGCAATCAAAACAGGCATACTGGTTTTCTGAATCTCGCTCACTTTCCTATTTTATTGATTTAGCCGCTCGACTATTACTTTTACTACAAAATTATTATGATAACTGTTTTAAATCGATAAAAAGTAATAGTTGAGTTGCTAAACCGATAAAAAGGGTGAAAGTGTGGTGCTATTCTACATTTTCTCAGTATTTTTCAATCGGTCAAAAAGTGTAATAGTTAAATAGACAGTGAGTAGTTGAAGTGGGTGAATGACGAAAGTAGGTTGTGGTTTTGGCATTAGTCAAATAAAATAATATGTATACTTTTTTTCAGATGTACCAGAAGGTTCTTTTATTGTAAGGGAACACACGCCAATGTCAAACTTGTTCTCGTGCCTCTGGTTTAACGAGGTTGAAAGGTTCACACCTCGTGATCAGTTGAGCTTTGCATATACATACCACAAGCTAAGACGAATCAACCCCACCACCCCCTTTTACTTTACCATGTTCAAGGTTAGATCTTAGCCTTAGTGCTTAATGCTTATCATATAATATTATTACTACTCTTAAATGCACCAACCTAATTTCATTCCTTTCTTTCTTTCTATCAAATCTACCCACTTTACTCATTCAAATCCACAGCATTTTTCTTTGCTATAATTGGATAGACTTTACATAGTATAATAATGTCTTAATCAGAAAAAAAAAAAAAAAATCAAAGTAAAATGCTATAATTGCTTAAAAATTTTCCTTGATAAAAAATAAATAGATAGTTGGAAGTGCAATGTTGAAATAGAATGAAATGACAGTAGGGAAGGGTGCCATAACACACAAATAAAGGAAAGGGAAGTATTGACATTTTGGTTGTTTTCCATGTGTTGTGGGGTGGTGTTTCTTTTTGACTTTAACAACGGACAATGTTTATTTTTCAACAAAGAGAAACAGATAAAAATGTTGGTTGCTGCTATTTTAGGAAATTTGAGCTGATGAATATTAATATTAGTTAACCTTACAACAAACAAACAGGACTGTGAAAGGCGAAAGATAGCAAAGTTGTTTCGCCACAGGTCAGAAGAGAGTAGAAGATATATGATGATTGGACAAGAGGCAGAGGCAGAGTGAGTGATGTGGATGATAATCATATCAGAGCCTTTGTTTGTGTCTACTTATTATGGAGTGGAGGGAGTTGTAGATATACATAAAAGAGGCGTACACTGTTTTTGGGTGGTGAACTGAAGATTGCCATACATACATACATACATAAATCATTTGTGTATTTTATTTTCCATCTCAACACCCAGACCACCTCACACACACGTACCTACCTACCTACCTGGCTGGCATGCTGTATTAAGCGTGGTGTACATTGTTTCTTTCTTTGTGGTTTTATGGATCGTAGATAGTTGGATGCTATTTTACGCAAGGATTTTGGACTGTTATTTTTCTTCATTCAAATTGGTGGAGTTTGTATTTGCTTGGCCTTCTTGGACCGGCTTGGCTTGGCTTGGCTTCTCCTTGTTTTTCCTTGTTCAATGCTTTATGGTAAGTAAAGGTTTCAAAAACAGGTGCTAAGAAAAAACCTCATTTGATGAAACATAAATAATAACATAATCAAATCTATAAAAATAATAGACTTACAAACACTACATATCAAGTATTACTGAAAAATCGATAAAAACAAAAAATTATAGTATTAATCTATAAAAGTTTATAATATACAAAAAATGTCAAAAAAGAAAAATGCATTTCATAATTTAACAAACTAAATAAAAAGAAAAGAATCATGAAAATTTAAAAATACGTATACAATATGTATCGTTTCAGTTATTGGTCATTAGCTCATATAGAAGACCTCGTGCATCGTCTTCGTCAATGCATCTTCTTTCCCTATGCATCTTCATCCGTTCTTAGTAATGGCAGAGCTACCATTTTAATTCTAATTTTATATGAAATTGCAACTAAAAATGCCAATATCGATAAGTAATGAAACCGATACACAATACATAATATTTACCTGTAAATCCCAATCCCCTTTAATTATTTTGGAGAGATATTGCTGCTTCTCCACTCAAAGCCTCGAAGCCAAGGTTTTTTTTTTTTTTTTTTTTTTTTTTTTTTTTTTTTTTTGTATTAGGGATAATGACTTAAAAGGGTAATGTATTTTTCGATTTGTACACATTTGGTCAATGATTTTTTTTTCGTTCAGATTTACCCTTTCAACTTGTTAAACTATATACATTGAGTCTTTGTGATCAGTTACTCCAGGTTAACCAGGAAAAATGACTTAATAGAGTAATATTTTTCATTTTATACACATTTAGTCCTTAATATTTTTGTACATATTTAATCCTTAATATTTTTTTTTTTTTTGTTTCAAAATAAGTTCTTTTTTTGTACTCATTCAATACTTATGAATGATTTCCTTAGGTTTTTTTCACGACATCTTACGCGGGACAATCATTGATGAGGTGTTTTGGGTTGTTGATGCTTATGTCCAACACGACCTCGACTGCTTGTGTAACATCCTAGTTTCGAGGTATAACATTTCTTTATGTGATAATGAGGTTGCCTGGGTGACTCGACGAGTTATGCCTCAACTTGTCGAGTGGAGTGGCGATTCGGTGATATGGATTAGTGAGCCGACTTGACGAGTCAGCGTTGCCGATGGAAACCCTAAATTCTTGGGCCTCTGGCCTATTTAAAGGCACTTATAGCCTCATTGCGGCTACCCTTTCCCTGAGAGCAAACCCTAAGCGTCCCCTTGAGCAATGAGAGTGTGTGATTAACTTATTGTGAGCGTTGGTGCATTTGGTGAAGAGGAAGGAAGGATCTCAAGCTAAGGATCAAGAAGGTGTGGTTAGATCTGAGGCTATAGCACTCCAGAACATCTAAAGGGGGTATCCAACTTCACCATTTTCAATTCTTTAAGTAGATCTTTTGTTTGTTGAATCCTAGGGTTTCTTCTTCCCTAAAACTTCCGATCTGGACTATATGAGGACCTTAAAGTCCAGATGTCCCTGCTTTATTCAGCCATAATGAGTGATTTGAGTGAGAAACCATTGTTGAGGTGAGATTTGACATTTTGAGCTCTTAATGCCATGTATGAACGTAAAGCCTGTGACTTTGCGTGATAAGGGAGCTTAGGGAGTATAGATCTAAAGTTTGGGTGGGTTCCCTGCTTTGGAATCGTCTGAATAAGATGAGAGTCTGAATGGACTTCGACAAGACTTCTGAGGAAACGAGTGGACTCGACGAGTCACAAGAATGCACTCGGCGAGTCGGGTCAAACATGGACTGTTGACTCGAGTTTGACTTTGGTTGACTTTAGGGTTGGGTCAACCATGAGTAATGGAGACCATGGAGGGGTAAAATGGTCTTTTATCCACTTCAAGAGTTAGACAGAGAAAGAGAATAGCCTTTGGTATATTTGAATATGATTAGAGTATTAATTAGAGATAATTATTCTATGTGTTAGGCGGAGGCTAGTTCGAGATCCCATGTACGAGATTATACTGGCCAGCTTATGAGGTGAGTCTTCTTACTATACATTTGAATAGTAGTTACTGTGTGACCGGAAGGTCTTCATAGAGATATTGGACCAAAGGGTCCTCATTATTGGCTGGAGGGTCTCATTGTTATTCTGTGATAATGAATATTGTGCCTACTGTCTTTGTGACTTATGTTGTTATATTATTTAGTGTAAATGTTATTATATATGTTTACGCTGAGTTAGGTGATATTTATTATACAACATGCTTTGTGATTATGCTATGCTTGTGATTATGCTGTGTTTTGCTGAGTTAGGACCGAAGGGTCCACCCGAGTAGTGGAACCGGAGGGTCTCCACTGAAACGCATTGACCGGAGGGTCATTTCGAGTTACCCTCGAGTGGCTAATGAGATGTGTGCGGTATTTTGGGGAACTCACTAAGCTTCGTGCTTACCGTGTTATGTGTTTCAGGTTTTTTCAGGATTGCGGGAAGGCACCGAATTGATTGTACACACGAGTTGTGACAACCCAGAACTTCTATTTTGTAAAATTGGCCAATTCTATCAATGTTAAACTCGATTTTGTCACCTTTTAACACCGTTTGAGGGCTTGTTAAAGTATTCTAAGCCTAGTACAATAAAATTTGGGTTCTAGATCGAGTTATTTCAAGTCATAGCATAATATTCGAGCTATACACCCTCATGGTAGGAGTGTACGACCGTACACACGGGTGTGCGGCCGCACACCCACCCCCGTGACCGCACACCCGGGGTGGTGGGTCACCCACCCCTATAAATATGAGGATACCTCCTCTCTTTCACTTTTTTCTTCATTTGGCTGCCCACTACTACTTTCTCTCTCTAGAATCTTCATCTAAGGACCTTCCAAAGGCTTCAAAAACATAAGTGATTCATCCTTTAGCTCGTTATGCTTGAAAGAACCTTTTAATTTTCATGATTTACCGATGTTCTTCATCCCCTTGAAGCTGTACGGACACATACCTTCATAAGGTGGCCATACACACCTTAAAGGCCCTCCAAAGTGAGAACTTGACCCCCTATCTTCTAGTTGGACACGACCCTAGCCTTGATTCTCTTGGAAATCGACATTTTTGGCATAGATGAAGAGTGTACGGCCGCACACCCCTTTGTATGTCCGTACACACATCCTCAGGGCCGTATACACACTTTGATGTTCATATTTGGCCTTAAACTTGCAAAACCACTACGTATGGGACCTAGAACACTCCTTGGAAGCTTGTAGAACCTTGGAAACACCTCAAAAACACTCCCCATCATGAGTGTACAGCTGTACACTCATGGGACGTACACCCATGGTTGTACACACCCAAAAGGTGGTCGTACACCTCCCTCATTCGATCATATATGGTTCCGACACTTAGTTCAAGCATTTCCAGGTCCTTAGGTTGATTTCATGTCATGTTTAGTCATGAAATACCCTAATCTAATACATATATGTGTTACCATATGTTAATAGGACCCACTTGCGTACGAAACATCAGTTTACACTTGACATCCATACCAATCTTACGCTTGAATCCTACGTCAAACAGTGAGTTCATACCCCTACGCTTTTATAGTTTTTAAAACGTTTTCAGGGGGAATACAAGCCAAAGATAAAGGTTTTCACAACTTAAAAACTAATGCAATTACAACGGTTTTTACATCAAACATTTAGATACTTTATCCCTTTTGTAATATGCGGAGCATAAGGGACATTTTCTAAACATAATTGCATAGTTTTTTCAGAACAGTACATGAACATAACATACCAGTCAAACTATAATAGGTATAGTTTGGGGAATTGATTACCGGTTTTAAAGATTCAAACTACGTATAAAGTTAAACACATAAACTATGACGGATTTAGTTTATTCGTTACTACATACAGAAACAAGAGTATTTTACTAGATAATTATTTTGCGTATAATTATTTATACTATACACCGTATACAAACAATTTTGAACACGAGAACAACAGAACAACACGTAAATTAGTTAATACAGGATTGTGAGACCTTCTTCATAGTACCCTTCGGGGTACTGGTAAATCCTCTACTTTTAGTATAACCAGAGTCTCCTGGAGGGAGAGCGTGAGATTTGTGGATAGATCTATTCGGGACTAACAATCCCACACCTGAACTGTTAGCTACAGTTAGGCAGTCATGCCTGGAGTGACAAATTTTGTAACATCTGACGCCTGAAGAAACGTCATGGAGGTCATCAGTCATATTAGCATGGTTATACGAACTCACAATAGTATCAACTAACCATTATTTAATGGATTTTCCTTCTTCAATAGTTTTATTTTAACTAATAAGACTACCTACTTACTACACTGGAGGGTATTCCAGGGATACAACCTTTGGTTTTATTTTAAGTAATAAAACTACCTTACAAACTGGTGATAGCCAGGGTTTTCAACATTACATACATCATTTACTGGTGGTAGGGTTTTCAACAGAACATACATCATTTACTGGTGGTAGCCAGGGATTTCAACAAAACATACATCATTTACTGGTGGTAGCTAGGGTTGTCAACAGAACATACATCACTTACTAGTGGTAACCAGGGTTTACAAACGTAACACATTTTACTTACTGGTGGTAGCTAGGGTTTTCAAATGTAACACAATTTACTTTCTGGTGATTGACCAGGGTTTCAATACAAACGATATTTTTCTTATAATGAAAAGAAATCATTTGTACAAATTCAGTGACTAGTTTTCAATACAAAAACATGCTTATGAACTCACCAGCTTTATGCTGATACGTTTTTAAAACCGCTTGTATTCTCAGGACAACGATATACAGGTACTCTTGCCAACTTTTAGAGAAGACGGAGCATTTTTGGAGTCTCGTCTTTATCTTTTGCTACTTTTGATGTATACAAACTATGTTTTCAAACAAATGTAAATATTCATATTGTAATGTAATGGTTGTGTTTACTTTGATTGCTATTATACGATTGTTGTGATACTACGCATGATGTCACCCGCCCCCAGATGTTTCTTCCGTCTGTTCTGACGGTTCGGGGGTGTGACACCAGTGAAAGAGTTATGCTTGAGGATCCTGGATTTTAATTAAACAGTTATGAGGTTATGATTTTGTAAAGTAAATAAATGAGGTCTTTTGTGAAATGTGTTATGAGAACTACGGGAATTTTAATGAAAAAAATTTGTTTGAAAATTTATGGTGTTACAAGTTTGTATCAGAGCCTTAGTTTGAGGGATTCAGATGCACCTTCGGGTATCAAACTGAGGATTTGAGAATTTTTTTCTAAGGAAATGATTTTTCTAAAATGAGCAAGAGTTTCTAAGAAGAAAAATGAGAAGGAGTAGTGTGTACAATCAGCCAGAGCCCGAACGATGATTTCCCAAAGTACCCGTACTTATTTGTGTTATGATTTATTAATGAGATATTAGTAATTCATGCTAGAAGATAGGCTAAGTATTTCATATTTTAGGGCTATATTTGCTTGATTTGTGATGCCTTAGCCTAGGATTTTTTTTGCTATCTGTGAGGTGCCTTGAGTATGTGTGGAGTAAGAGTATCTGGCTGGAATCTTTTAAAGAGAACTTTGAGTCGAGGAGTAATATAGGAGAGATACCTAGATGAGCATTGGAGGAACCTATCGAGAGAGAGTAGTTAGATACCGCGAGGGGCATAGTTGCTTGAGTTGGCGACACCTTTTGAGCGTGTGTAGAGCAAATAGAGTGTAACCTAGAGTGGTTTTACGTGTTGGTAGAGATTATTCGATGCCGTAATGCTGCTTGCTTCGTGCCTTGTGGAACTCTTGATGATGAGAGTTAGCTAGTAAACGAATATGATGATATTTAGGAGGTAAATGGCTGGCATCATAAGGAGTTCTTCAGCAGCTGATGGCAGAGAATTGTGAGAACCTAGGAAGAGCCTAGGAGTGATCTTAGTCAGATGAGTATGCTGTTAGAGGATGGTATTCGCTGGGGGGCGACCAAGTTTATCGGGATTGGTGACCGAGAAGGTTGAGTAGCTACTTAGGAAATCTGGCACGATCCGTGTAGAAAGTATGGGTAGATGTGGCAGGTAGTATGGGCCCGTACTACTGAAAGCAAAGGACCCGTACTCGAAACAGGGACAATTCCAGAGGTTCTAAGTAGCAGATTGAGAGGAAATAACATGGTTCGGGTACCATGATAAGTAGCAGGTTGAGAAGTAATCACATGGATGAGCACCATGATTTGTAGTAGATTGAGAGGTGATCACATGGTTCGAGTACCATGATCTGTGGCAGATAGTGCTTCTGGCCTTACCAATTATCCAGTGGTGAGTGAGCAATCTGAGATTAGAGATGATAGAGTATGGGGCCGTAGGGCCATGTCGAGCAAGTTTCATTGGGGCATACTTTGAGAAGGAGATCGAGTTAGTTCCGAGAGATTTTATTAGTGAAATGCCAGTTGGAGTCGCAAGACTCAGGGATGAGTAGGGATGATACTTATTGGGGATCGCGGTCTGAATAAGTAAGTGACCGATGGATGAGACGTCTCCTTTTGAGAAAAAAGTTGTGCTGTCTCCGTTTCTTGGGAGAAGCAAAAGAGATAACGAGCTTCCGGTTTCAAAGTTTCGAGGTAAACCCCGTAGGGTAGCATTAGGTTGAGACCTTTTCACCAGAGTATTTGAACAGTATGTTTGTTGTGAGGTATTCTTATCCCATGAGAGAGTCATTAGCGGGATTAAGATGGAAGAGAGCAAGGAAGTGCCTTATTGAGGAAGGCGAACTGTTGTTAGCAATTCCAGGTGAGTAAGAGGAGTATATCGTGTGACAACCTGAAATTTCTCCCGTTATTTAACCCACCTTTGTTAAAAAAATTTAATTTTTATTAAATTTTCCGTCAAATTCTTGGGTTAAGTAAATTAACTAAAGTTATAGTTATAATTACATACGAGTCAGAAAACCCAAAAATCGCATGAAAAACTCACGATTCCTCGAAAAACAACGAGTTCACAGCCAAGATGAGTTGATGGCCGTAAACTCGTGTACGATTGTAAACTCGTTTACAGTCGGTGCCAGGTGGACCCCACCACCGACCATACCCCTGGCCTAGAAATACAAGACCCCCACCCTCATTTGAACCTTCTTGGCCGGAAACACCCACTTTCTCTCTCTAAACCTCTTGACCGTAAACACCAAAAACCCATTTCTTCAGAAAAATGTCGGAAATCATCATTTGGGGCCGTTTGGGAACATCTGGAACACGTTTTCGTATGTAACGATGTAAATTTTAAAACCAAATTTTCATTTTTTTTTGTAAACATCAAAACATCGATTAATATTTCAAATTCAAACTTAAACAATATTGTCACAACAGAATACATCCCAAAGATCATAAAAATAGTTTTCCCCCGATAATGTGTACGATCACGCCGGCGCCTTTCCACGGTCCTCGCTAGTACCTGAAACACATCACACAACAACTGTAAGCATAAATGCTTAGTGAGTTCCCCAAAATACAACCTACGCACATACGCCTTTCCAGGCTCTGACCTTCCGGTCCATGTGTCTCAGGGGACTTCCGTCCCGACTAGGTAAACCTTCCGGTCCTACCCACGTCAACCTTACAATCCACATCACAACGCCTTCCAGCCCATAACATATTCGCCTTCCGGCCCATAATATAATGCCTTCCGACCCATATCAAGCATATCATACATGGCACATATAACGATTAACTTATCACTCATAATGCATATATCTCATATCATATTCGACCTTCCGGTCACACAGTCAAACCCTTCCGGGTACAGTATAGTGAGAAAACTCACCTCGTGGAAAGTCTAAGATCTCGCGTCCTCGCTATCAGCGAATCCCAATGACGACTCTACCTCACCTAAACATAAAAATATTATTATTTAATACGCAAAGACTTCCACCACTAAAACTTTACCCCTTATCATCATTCCTCGGAGGGTAAAAGACCATTTTACCCTTCCTTGACCTAAAGTCCTCATGTTTGACCAAAACCCTAAAAGTCAACAAAGTCAACCCTGAGAGTACGCGGGGCGTACTGCTAGATGTATGCGAGGCGTACATCGCCAACCCCCCCCCCCTTGGATCGGGGTCTCCACCCAGTATGCTGCGCGTACTGGAAGTTACGCCCAGCGTAACCACTAGAATCATCCACTCTCCATTTCTAGTCTTAATCGGTTAAGCCATTACTACAACTTCTAGATCCGACTCTTTTAGTGTGTCTAAACCCATAAAGTCAAGACCTTTAAGCCTTGGCATGGCTGTAAAGGCTCCAACATCACATAACAACATTCTATTCCAACTCAAGGACCTAGATCTCATGCATGGTGCAATACCCACGTCCAAGATGCCATTTTTATGAGTCTACAACTCCAATAGATCAGAAATATGAAGTATCTAAGCTTATGGAGGCCATTTGCACAAAAAGTCTCCACCTTTGGGACTTAAACCCTAGAAAATGACACCTTAAGCATATAACATGAACCAAGTGACAAGATCTGAACTTTTTACCTGAAAATGAAGTTTTAACCCTTGAAAAGCTCAGATCTACACTTGAGCACAACTTCTAGCCTCTCCAACAAGCTCTTCTTCTCGTTTGCAACCTTGGAATGGCACCACCAAGCTTAGAATACACACACAATGGCTAAAGAATGAAGGTACACTCTTTTTAGGGTTTCACTCTGAGGGATGGTGGCTAAGAAGTCCAGCCACACATTCCTTTTATAGCCCCTCCAAAGGAAATTAGGGTTTGGATCTGAATAAGTTACGCCGGGCGTAACCTTGGGTACGCCCCGCGTACCTGAGGGGGAACGCGTCTAAATGAGGCGCGCGAGTACGCGCAGCGTACGCGCCTACCATGAAAACCCTAAATTAACAACTTAATCCAAAATAGAAGAATACCTGGATTCGGGCTGTTACAATTCTCCCCCACTAGAACCAGACTTCGCCCCCGAAGTCTCATACTGAAAACAACTCTGGATACTGATCCCGCATCTCAGACTCAGACTCCCATGTCAGCTCGGACCCCTTCCGATGTTGCCACTGCACTTGTACCAGGGGTACTTCCTTGTTCCTCAGAACCTTAACTTTCCGATCCCTGATCGCTACTGGTCTCTCCACATAGTTCAGGCCTGCATCCACCTGAATATCATCTAATGGCACCACTGCTGACTCGTCGACAATACATTTCCTTAAGTGCGAGACATGAAAGGTATCATGGATCTGTCCCAACTCAGCAGGTAGATCCAACCGGTAGGCTACCCGGCCTACCCTAGCAATTACCCTGAAGGGTCCAATGTACCGGGGTCCCAACTTGCCCCTCTTCCTGAATCGTATCACTCCTTTCCAAGGAGAGACCTTTAGGAGCACAAGGTCACCAACCTGAAACTCGAGCTCGGACCGCGACCTGTCCGCATAACTCTTCTGGCGACTCTGCGCGGTCAACAACCTCTGCCTGACCTGATGAATCTGCTCAGTCGTCTGGAGTACAATCTCCGTGCTACCCATCACCCGCTGTCCCACCTCTCCCCAGCAGATGGGGGTGCGACACCTCCGCCCATACAACAGCTCAAAGGGTGGCATACCAATGCTCGAATGATGGCTGTTGTTATACGAAAATTCTGCTAAAGGTATATAGGTGTCCCAGCTCCCTCCAAAATCCAAAACACATGCTCGGAGCATATCCTCCAGCGTTTGAATCGTTCGCTCGCTCTGTCCGTCCGTCTGCGGGTGGTATGCGGTACTGAAATGCAGTCTCGTACCCAACTCCTCATGAAACTTCTTCCAAAACCTGGAAGTAAAACGCACATCACGATCTGAAACAATCGACATCGGAACCCCATGCCGCGATACCACCTCCCTCACGTATAATTCCGCCAACTTCTCCGTAGAAGAGCTCTCGCTGATGGCTAGAAAATGAGCGCTCTTCGTCAATCTATCCATGATCACCCAAATCGCATCGACTCCCCTCGCAGTCCGCGGCAATTTGGTGATAAAATCCATGGTAATCTGTTCCCACTTCCATTCGGGAATCTCTAGCGGCTGCAATTTACCATGCGGACGCTGGTGCTCGACCTTAACCTACCGACAAGTCAGGCATCTTTCAACAAACCATGCAACATCCCTTTTCATACAGGGCCACCAATACTCCTTCCTTAGATCCAAATACATTTTTGTAGCCACAGGATGAATCGAGAATTTCGATCGATGCGCTTCCTCCATCAAAATAGTACGCGCACAGCCCACAAACGGTACCCAAATCCGACCCTAAAAAGTCATAAGCCCTCGACCATCCGTAATGAATCCTGATACCTGACCTACAACTTGCTCCCTCTTTTGATTTTCTGGTTTCACAGCCTCAGCCTGAGCTCCTCAAATGGTATCCAAAATCGGGGTCATCACCGTCAACCTCATACAAATATCTCGGATCGGGGTGCTTTCCGCCTTACGGCTCAACGCATCGGCCACCACATTAGCCTTGCCTGGGTGGTACATGATCTCACAATCGTAATCCTTCACCATGTCCAACCATCTCCTCTGTCGCATATTCAGATTTGGCTGATCCATCAAGTACTTCAGACTCTTGTGGTCCGTGTAGGTGGTACACCGAACCCCATAAAGATAATGCCGCCAGATCTTGAGGGCAAACACCACAGCCCCTAATTCCAAGTCGTGGGTGGGATATCTCGACTCATGAGGCTTCAACTTCCTCGAAGCATACGCTATCACATGTCCCCTTTGCATAAGCACCACCCCCAAACCCGATATAGATGCATCACAGTACACCACAAAATCCTCCATCCCTTCCGGGAGTGCAAGAACCGGAGCCTCGCACAATTTCTGACGAAGGGTCTCGAATGAGGACTGCTGCTCCGGTCCCCACGAAAATGCAACACCCTTTCGGGTCATCCTAGTAAGTGGCACAACGATCTTGGAGAAATCCTTGATAAACCTTTGATAATATCCAGCCAATCCCAGAAACCTGATCTCAGTGGGCGATCTCGGCACCTCCTACCTCAATACCGCCTCAATCTTGGTCGGGTCGACCAATATCCCTTTCTGGTTAACAAGATGCCCGAGGAACTGGACCTCTCGTAACCAGAAATCACACTTGGAGAATTTGTGTGACAACCCCAAATATATTGCCGTTACAAACCCTATTTTCACTAACGGAATGCGTCACTATATGTTATTTCTCGGTAATGCTTGGAGTCGTCAATAAACAAATATCTAGTTATTTATATGTTCCGGTATTATCATAAGTAATTATAACTTGTAAATGTTAACCCAGTTTAACTAAATAGAGTTATATTACTTTTCAACCACTTCACCCGGGTAAAAAGTTTTAACCCCGTTAAACTTTAGTATCGGGTAGCCGTGTATCGGGTGCAATACCCAAGACATAAAAACGATTGAACACTACAATTGAAGTCTTTTACCACACTTTCACCTCTCTCTCACTACTTTCTCTCTCTAGACCCGAAATCAACCTCAAATCCGCGAATTTCCGGCTCCCAAACGTAAGGACTCATTCCCTATCTTAATCTAAACATACTTCACTGTATTTAGAAGCCAAAATCATGGAAAACAAGGACCAAAAAGGAGTTTACGGCCTAAGAAGCCCCTTAGTCCGTAAACCCCTAAAATCATGCCAAAAACCTCATTTTTTCTTCCTTTAAGCTTATGGACTAATTAAGGTATAAACCTAGGAGAGTTTGGACACTAAAACACAAGGAATTGAAGCTTAAAAAGGAGTTTACGACCCAAGCTTGTGCTTAGGCCGTAAACACCTCAAAAACCCCAAAAACCCTTGTTTAAAGTCCCAAAAACTCATCTAGGGTGTTTGGTAATTTGGACTTGACACTAAGGAAGGTTTAAATGCATCAAACAACATCATTTGAGGACAAAAAGAGGAGTTTACAGCCAAGGCTAAGCTTGGGCCGTAAACACCCAAGTTTTTGTGTCAAACAAGTCCCAAAACTTCTCAAATGCATGTAAGGAATTTAGCTAAGGCCCTTGGATGTGTGTTGTAGCATTAAACTTCCCATTTTGAGGCCAAATGAAGAGTTTACGGCCAAGGATATTCTTGGGCCGTAAACTCCCCAATTTTCATGCCAAATTGTCCCAAAACTCATTTTAAGGCCTTCTAGAATTTACCTAAGGTGAATGAGAACATGTTGTACCATTTAAACATCCATCTTGAAGGATTAAATGGAGTTTACGGCCCAAGAACAAGTCTTGGCCGTAAACTCCCCAAAATGTCACAAAATAATAATTTAATCCCTCCATATTGGTCCAAGACACATACCATTAAAGTAAGGAAGTGAAATAAGGCCTTAAACATGCAATTTGGAAGACCACATGAGCTTACGGCCGTAAACTCCCAAGGAGTGGCCTTTGGGCTGTAAACTCCAAGGGAGTGAGCTCATGGACCCTCCCGTAAATCCTCCTTAGCCTTAAACCACTCCCGGGAACCCCTTCTAGGCCCTAAAACCCCGAATTGATGCTAGAATGCCTCAATACTTAAACAGAAAGCATAAAATGATTAATTTATTGTAAAACACATATTTTCATATGACATTAGGGTCCTAAAGGTGTACAAGTCATTATTTGGAACAAAATGCTCAACCGACACTTTTACCCGATTTACCCGATTCACCCGATTTACGCGAATTCAGGTGAGTTCATACCCCTTTAATGAACCTTTCCAATGTTTTATATGTTTTAAGGGGAGATACAAGTTGAATATACATGTTTATGAAAAGTTATACAAGAAAATTTTTCATATTACAGAATTAATCACATGTGATTCACTACTTATAGTTCAAATCACATGTAATTTATCACTATGCCTTATAAATCAATCATCTGTTTTCAAAACTATTTTGAATTGACAAACAAGCCTTAAATGTTACTTTTATACAACACTTTTGTTTAATAAAACTCCTTATAAAAATGTAACCACACTGATATATTTATATAAGTAAGACTTGAAGGACTTAGGACTGATAGCTCGCCTTATTTCCTGTTCTTGTTTGATTGTGGGCTTAGGGTAGTGGTTATCCGTCCGACTGTCGTTGATTTCTTAGTTATATAGTATATTAGTACGGATTACGAGTACTTCTTATTTCATTAGATGCCTAAATCACTAACCTGACTAGAACCACACACACTAATTTAACTATAATAGGTATAGTTAAAGTCTCTATCCCTTGTTTTAACTACTACTCTACACCACTATAATTCTCTCTATTATGAAGCTATACACTAATAAGAGAATACAATACAAGTTATACAAAATACTACTACACTATAATACAAGAGAATGTACTAATCATGAGATAAGTCATTAATCCACTACGAGATACTCTATTCGCTACACACTACGCCCAAAGTTTTCCGATAGGAAGACGACACTATATGTATAGATCTATACGGGGCAGACGCTATTACATCCCGACTGATAACTTCAATCCGAGCCGCTCAGGTCTAGGGATGCCTTTACTCTACTACACTATGCATGACTGGGAAGGTCATGAGGGTCCGCTATTACTCACACTATTGGTAACATACAAGAAAGACACTATAACCGCACTAAAATACTAAAAGAAAGATGAAGTTAATATCCCGAAGTAAATAAGTATCTAATACTAAAGGATGTTGCACCACTATTATGTACTCCAAGAATAACTCACTATATTGCCTTACTTATTGGTGAGTCACTATTATACTTCTACGATAAATGGCTTTCAAAGATAGAAACACCATATTTCTTAAAGATTTTCATTTACTATACAGTTCTAGAAAATATTGGATTTTCTAGGTTTCACCACTACTTATGATTACAAACTTCAGTTTTCATACTAATGATTCTAATGCTTTTTATACAAGAACTCACACTAAACTCTTATGAACTCACCAGGTTTATGCTGATATTCTTTTCAAAATAACTTGTATCTTCAGGTCAAAGATAAACAGGTACAACTGTAGCATTTTTGGGAGAAGATGGAGCATGCAAGACCCATCTCTTATTTTTGTTTACTTTTGGTGTTTGTCAAACATTACAAAACACACTTGTAAATACACTTACTATGTAAATGAAATGGTTGTATGTTTCTTGCTTTTACTATTATACAATTGTGATGATACTGTACACTACGTCATCCACCCCGAAACGTATTCCACCGTTATCGGTTTTGGGGTGTGACAATTTGGTATCAGAGCATTGTTTATAGTGAATCAAGTATATCAACCTATAAAAGATATACGAACTATAAACACTTCGGGACTAAATCACTCTGACCAAGAATATATACTGTTAAGTATCTAAAGGATTTAACTAAGTATATATATGTCTATACATACATCACTATAAAACACAGAAGTCAGTATCATCCTAGAACAAAACAAAAGTATTAAGATTGTTGGATAGCACAATTGGGCTTAGAGACATATAGTCACATTTAGGGGGATGTAGCCTGATCAACTACGTTTTCCTGGGAGTGACTAGCATGTGCCTAAGTTTGGTTGTGGTGTTACAACAAGTCTAAAACTTACCAACACTACCACAATAACGTTAACATTAGAATACTCTAGGAGTATTATGTACCTCTAAAAACATACATCTGTGAGAACTAAAAAGGGTCGTTACTGATGGAGCAATAGTTGCTAAATGGATACTTTCCGGTTACATGTGACTAGGGCGTTATAGACTTAGAATCTGTGATCTTTACTTTATTTCCTGTTCCTTGTTTGGTTGTGGATTTAGAGTTAGGGTCACCTATTCGACGGACTATCCTGCCCCAGTCACATGTAATTAGTATGCATTATGCAAGTATTGGTCTAACTCGTGACGATCACCTTATAAGTAATTTAGGTTAGTGCGCCTATTAATCTTCTTTTCCCTTTTCTTGCATAGATATCATGGCCGGCTTCCACCCTCCTGGCGACCCGTACTACCCAAACCAGGGTAATGGAGGATGGCTCAACGAAGAGTCGGACGATGATCACCCAATTCCTTTGGATGACCACCGGGCAGAAGGCTTTCCGGATAACTCCGACTCCGAGCCAGAAGTTAATAACCTACCTCCCGGAGCTCCGAACCCTAACCCCCGTCCGACATTTAAGGGTCCCACTCCTATGTGGGCCATATCCTTGCACAGATGGAGCGAAGAACAGGGTCAGCCCCTGCCATACAATGGAGACCAAAGCTTCTACAACATAAACGAAGGAGGATCAACGGATCGGGTTCTGCCCATCATGATCCGTAGGATTGCCAGCAATGTCGAGCAAGGTCAAACTACTATAGGTCGAGTTGTAGAAGTGGATGCCAACTCGAATCTCAACACGGTTCGCATCCGTCAACTCGAAGAAGCCATGGACAGGACAAGGAGGACCAACGAGGCTCTGCAGCATCAGCTGGCTGCATCTCGAGCCGAAGTTAGGGAACTCCGTACACGCCAAAGGACACATGATCGACAACTTCAAGAAGTTATGCGTCAGCTAGCAGACCTGAGGATTCGCCCAGCAAGTAACTGTCGCCAGTAGAAAATGTCTAGTTACCTCAATCTTTTGTTTAAAGGATTAACCTTTTCACTATATGTTCCGTAGATCTATTATCTGTAAACATTCCTAGCTTGAAAGTACTCTAGTTAAACCTCCAAACTGCCAACATTTTCTCTATGGTATGATGTAAGACCTATTGTTAGGTCAAATTTTCATGAACTTGTGTTGCATCATTGATACCAGTTTATTGGCAGCTGATTTCTCTATTGCCATAACTCTCATCTTGATCTTGGATTATGTTGATTTAATCCACGAAACGCTCTATTTATATTCGCAATAGGCTCTTACTATTGCTATCATTTCTATAATTCTTCCAGTAAAGGATGCCTCCACGAAAGCATCCCAGCAGAGGAAGACCCGCAACTCAAACCCCTACTCCACCACCTCCTCCTCCGCAGATCGATCCAGTGTTGTTTCAAACAGCGGTGACCGCGGCCGTGACAACAGCCATGGCCCAAATGAATTCTGGGGATGTGAGCGGTGGTAACTCCAGGTTCGGCGAAGTCCATCAAAGAGTGCAAGGATGCACTTATAAGGATTTCATGAACTGTAAACCTACCTTCTTCGATGGTACCGGAGGAATCCTGGCATTATCCCAATGGTTCGAAAGAACCGAAGCGGTGTTTGAGATGTGCTCTTGTCCCGAAGGGAGCAAAATCAAGTTCGCTACTGCTACCCTCACTAACAAGGCCTTGACATGGTGGAACGGCCATGTTAGTTCACTCTCCTTGGTCACAACCAATGCTATAGGCTGGGACACTCTGAAAGATCTTATGAGAGGAGAGTACTGCCCTAGGGGCGAAGTTCAGAAACTTGAGGAAGAACTCTGGAACCTCAAGATGAAGGGGACTGACATAACGGCTTATACGGCCAGGTTTCACGACTTGGCGGCAATGTGTCCCAATATGATTCCCTCTGAAAGCAAGAAGATTGAACGATACATATGGTGTTTAGTGCCTCCATATCGAGGAAATGTTCTAGCTTCACGCCCTACAACTTTTGACAGCGCCAAGGAATTAGCCCAGAGCCTGATCAACCACGAAATCTCCTCCACTCCAGCAACAGCAACCACAACAATCACTGCACCACCTGCTTCATCTGACAGAAAGAGGAAGCGATGGGATAAGAAGAAAGGCAAGAAAACTCAAACCTCCTCAAAGGATCAGCAAATTGTGGTGGTTCATGCTGCCACCATCCCGGCTACTCCAGCTGCTCCAGCTCCGCCGAAAGCTTACAGTGGAAATTTGCCCAAGTGTCCCAAGTGCCCTTTCCACCACAACGGCCCCTGCCGTGAACTGCAGTGTTCCAACTGCGGTCGAAAAGGCCATACTGTCCGATTTTGTAAGGCCCCTCCCAAACCTATCACGCAGGTTCCTGGTACGGGAGTGACCCCAACTTGTTATGGCTGCGAAGAGGCGGGTATTTTAAGAGAAACTGTCCAAAGACTACAAATGCTGGAGGGACTAGAAGGCTACTCGCTATCGGTCACAATGAAGCGGTAGCAGATCCCACGGTAGTCACGGGTACGTTTCTTCTCAACAACTCCTATGCCTGTGTCTTATTTGATAGTGGTGCAGAAAGAAGCTTTGTAAATCATAACTTTAAATACTTACTCAAACAAACCCCTCAACCACTAAAAGAAACATTCATCATAGAAATGGCTAATGGGAAAACAGAAAGCTCTAGCGAAATCTACATAGGTTGCACTCTCATGTTAGACGATCACTCATTTCCAATCGATCTTATGCCAGTCTCAATCAAAAATTTCGATGTCATTGTTGGTATGGATTGGTTGAGTCTCCATCGCGCCGATATCCTATGTTCCGACAAAGCCATTCGTCTGAACCTTCCAAATCACGAAACCCTATTGATATATGGAGATAAGCCGAGTACGAGTCTTCGTATCATCTCTAGTATTCAGGCTCAGAAATACTTACGCAAGGAATATCGCGCCTTTCTTGCCCATGTCGTCGAAACTAATCAGAAATCGAATGATCCAAAAGACATTCCCGTAGTATGCGATTTCCCTGATGTCTTCCCGGAGGATCTTCCCGGCCTACCTCCCAAACGTCAGGTTGAGTTCAGAATCGACCTAATTCCAGGAGCTACCCCCGTAGCTAAGTCGCCCTACCGTCTAGCGCCCGCCGAAATGCAAGAACTATCCGGTCAACTCAACGAACTACTCAGCAAGGGCTTTATAAGACCGAGTTTCTCACCTTGGGGAGCTCCGGTCTTGTTCGTGAAGAAGAAAGACGGATCGTTTCGGATGTGCATCGATTATAGAGAACTCAATAAACTCACGATTAAAAATCGCTACCCTCTTCCTCGTATCGACGATCTATTCGACCAATTACAAGGAGCAAGTTACTTCTCCAAGATTGATCTTAGATCTGGGTATCATCAGTTATGAGTACTTGAGGAAGATGTTCCGAAGACAGCTTTCCGAACCCGCTACGAACATTTTGAGTTCGTAGTGATGCCCTTTGGACTGACTAACGCCCCCGCAGTATTCATGGACTTGATGAATAGAGTGTGTCGTCCATACCTGGATCAATTCGTCATCGTCTTCATTGACGATATCCTCGTTTACTGTCGGAACGAGGAAGAACACAAGGATCACTTACAACGAGTCTTGGAAACGTTGCGATCCGAAAAGTTATATGCGAAGTTCTGTAAGTGCGAGTTCTGGATCCGAAGAGTTGAATTCTTAGGTCACGTGGTTAGTGAAGAAGGAATTCATGTGGATCCCTCCAAGATTAAAGCTATTGAGAACTGGTCAGCACCGAAGACGCCTACGGAAATTCGTCAATTTCTAGGCCTCGCTGGCTACTACCGTAGATTCATACAAAACTTCTCTCGGATTGCGAAGCCTCTCACTATGCTGACACAGAAAGGTGTATCGTTCGACTGGGAAGAAAGACAGGAGAAGGCATTCCAAACCCTGAAGCGATCCCTATGCACCGCGCCAGTATTATCCCTTCCCGAAGGGACAGAAGACTTTGTCGTATATTGTGATGCATCCAATCAGGGGCTCGGTTGTGTCTTGATGCAACGGGGTAAGGTTATCGCATATGCCTCGAGACAGCTAAAGACCCATGAGGCGAACTACACTACTCACGACCTCGAGTTAGGATCGGTTGTCTTTGCACTAAAAATCTGGAGACACTACTTATACGTGACGAAAAGTGTGGTGTACACTGATCATAAAAGCCTTCAACACATACTGAACCAAAAAGAACTCAACATGAGGCAGCGGCGATGGGTCGAACTACTTAACGATTACGATTGTGAAATTAGATATCACCCGGGAAAAGCCAACGTAGTAGCAGACACACTGAGTAGGAAGGAGTATACTGGTCGAAAGACCAAGTCGTTGACGATAACTATCCATTCGCATCTCTCCACACAGATCAAAGAGGCTCAGCTGGAAGCCTTAAAGCCCGAGAACGTGATGGGAGAATCTCTGCGCGGAATGGATAAAATTCTGGAGGTCAAGGGTGACGGAGCCTACTACTTCATGGACCGAATCTGGACTCCACGCCATGGAGGTTTTAGAGATTTGGTTATGAGGGAAGCGCATAACACTCGCTACTCAGTCCACCCGGGTTCAGATAAGATGTATCTGGATCTCAAAAAGCTATACTGGTGGCCGAACATGAAAGCGGAGATCGCTACTTTTGTGAGTAAGTGCCTTACTTGCGCGAAGGTCAAGGTCGAATATCAAAAGCCTTCAGGACTCTTCCAACAACCTGAGATACCAGAATGGAAGTGGGAGAGGATCACAATGGACTTTATAACCAAACTTCCCAAGACAGTGGGTGGATTAGATACCATTTGGGTCATTGTGGACAGGCTGACCAAGTCCGCACACTTCCTACCCATTAAAGAAACGGACAAGATGGAGAAACTCACTAGAATATACATTAAGGAAGTAGTACGACTACATGGCGTCCCTATATCTATTATCTCAGACAGAGATAGTAGATTCACCTCTAGGTTTTGGCAATCATTGCAAGAGGCACTAGGGACGAGGCTGGACATGAGTACAGCCTACCATCCACAGACCGACGGACAAAGTGAGAGGACGATCCAAACCTTAGAAGATATGCTGCGAGCTTGTGTGATTGACTTCGGCAAATCATGGGACACACACTTACCTCTTGTGGAGTTTTCTTACAATAATAGTTATCATACGAGTATCAAGGCAACTCCGTTTGAAGCCCTCTACGGCCGTAAGTGCAGATCCCCTCTGTGCTGGGCTGAGGTGGGTGACACTCAGCTGGCTAAGGGAAGAGTTCCTGACAGCTCTCTCACTGGCCCGGAGATCATTCGAGAGACGACCGAGAAGATTGTACAGATACGTGAACGACTGAAAGCTGCTAGAGATCGACAGAAAAGCTACGCCGACAAACGAAGAAAACCCTTGGAATTCCAGGTGGGAGATCGAGTCCTGTTGAAGGTCTCACCCTGGAAGGGCACGATACGCTTTGGAAAGCGTGGAAAGTTGAACCCAAGGTACATAGGGCCTTTTGAGATTCTCGCCAGAATCGGCCCCGTAGCTTATAAACTCAACCTACCTCCCGAACTAAGCAACATACACCCTACCTTTCACGTCTCTAACTTGAAGAAATACCTGTCAGACGAGACACTCGTAATTCCCCTTGATGAGATTGAGGTCAATGAGAGCCTCAACTTCGTAGAAGAGCCTGCAGAGATTATGGATCGAGAAGTAAAAAGAACGAAACAAAGCCGTATCCCAATTGTGAAAGTTCGGTGGAACGCCAAACGAGGACCGGAGTTCACTTGGGAGCGCGAAGACCAAATGAAACTCAAATACCCCCATCTCTTCGCGTAGTAGTATTGTAATTCTTATCTGTATAAATTCTAAATTTCGGGACGAAATTCCCCTAACGGGGGGATAATGTGACAACCCCAAATATATTGCCGTTACAAACCCTATTTTCACTAACGGAATGCGTCACTATATGCTATTTCTCGGTAATGCTTGGAGTCGTCAATAAACAAATATCTAGTTATTTATATGTTCCGGTATTATCATAAGTAATTATAACTTGTAAATGTTAACCCAGTTTAACTAAATAGAGTTATATTACTTTTCAACCACTTCACCTGGGTAAAAAGTTTTAACCCCGTTAAACTTTAGCATCGGGTAGCCGTGTATCGGGTGCAATACCCGAGACATATAAAAACGATTGAACACTACAATTGAAGTCTTTTACCACACTTTCACCTCTCTCTCACTACTTTCTCTCTCTAGACCCGAAATCGACCTCAAATCCGCGAATTTCTGGCTCCCAAACGTAAGGACTCATTCCTTATCTTAATCTAAACATACTTCACTGTATTTAGAAGCCAAAATCATGGAAAACAAGGACCAAAAAGGAGTTTACGGCCTAAGAAGCCCCTTAGGCCGTAAACCCCTAAAATCATGCTAAAAACCTCATTTTTTCTTCCTTTAAGCTTATGGACTAATTAAGGTGTAAACCTAGGAGAGTTTGGACACTAAAACACAAGGAATTGAAGCTTAAAAAGGAGTTTACGGCCCAAGCTTGTGCTTAGGCCGTAAACACCTCAAAAACCCCAAAAACCCTTGTTTAAAGTCCCAAAAACTCATCTAGGGTGTTTGGTAATTTGGACTTGACACTAAGGAAGGTTTAAATGCATCAAACAACATCATTTGAGGACAAAAAGAGGAGTTTACGGCCAAGGCTAAGCTTGGGCCGTAAACACCCAAGTTTTTGTGTCAAACAAGTCCCAAAACTTCTCAAATGCATGTAAGGAATTTAGCTAAGGCCCTTGGATGTGTGTTGTACCATTAAACTTCCCATTTTGAGGACAAATGAAGAGTTTACGGCAAAGGATATTCTTGGGCCGTAAACTCCCCAATTTTCATGCCAAATTGTCCCAAAACTCATTTTAAGGCCTTCTAGAATTTACCTAAGGTGAATGAGAACATGTTGTACCATTTAAACATCCATCTTGAAGGATTAAATGGAGTTTACGGCCCAAGAACAAGTCTTGGCCGTAAACTCCCCAAAATGTCACAAAATAATAATTTAATCCCTCCATATTGGTCCAAGACACATACCATTAAAGTAAGGAAGTGAAATAAGGCCTTAAACATGCAATTTGGAAGACCACATGAGCTTACGGCCAAGCCTAGGGGGCTTACGGCCGTAAACTCCCAAGGAGTGGCCTTTGGGCTGTAAACTCCAAGGGAGTGAGCTCATGGACCCTCCCGTAAATCCTCCTTAGCCTTAAACCACTCCCGGGAACCCCTTCTAGGCCCTAAAACCCCGAATTGATGCTAGAATGCCTCAATACTTAAACGGAAAGCATAAAATGATTAATTTATTGTAAAACACATATTTTCATATGAAATTAGGGTCCTAAAGGTGTACAAGTCATTATTTGGAAGAAAACACTCAACCGTCACTTTTACCCGATTTACCCGATTCACCCGATTTACGCGAATTCAGGTGAGTTCATACCCCTTTAATGAACCTTTCCAATGTTTTATATGTTTTAGGGGGAGATACAAGTTGAATATACATGTTTATGAAAAGTTATGCAAGAAAATTTTTCATATTACAGAATTAATCACATGTGATTCACTACTTATAGTTCAAATCACATGTGATTTATCACTATGCCTTATAAATCAATCATCTGTTTTCAAAACTATTTTGAATTGACAAACAAGCCTTAAATGTTACTTTTATACAACACTTTTGTTTAATAAAACTCCTTATAAAAATGTAACCACACTGATATATTTATATAAGTAAGACTTGAAGGACTTAGGACCGATAGCTCGCCTTATTTCCTGTTCTTGTTTGATTGTGGGCTTAGGGTAGTGGTTATCCGTCCGACTGTCGTTGATTTCTTAGTTATATATCTCGTATATTAGTACGGATTACGAGTACTTCTTATTTCATTAGATGCCTAAATCACTAACCTGACTAGAACCACACACACTAATTTAACTATAATAGGTATAGTTAAGGTCTCTATCCCTTGTTTTAACTACTACTCTACACCACTATAATTCTCTCTATTATGAAGCTATACACTAATAAGAGAATACAATACAAGTTATACAAAAGACTACTACACTATAATACAAGAGAATGTACTAATCATGAGATAAGTCATTAATCCACTACGAGATACTCTATTCGCTACACACTACGCCTAAAGTTTTCCGATAGGAAGACGACACTATATGTATAGATCTATACGGGGCAGACGCTATTACATCCCGACTGATAACTTCAGTCCGAGCCGCTCAAGTCCAGGGATGTCTTTACTCTACTACACTATGCATGACTGGGAAGGTCATGAGGGTCCGCTATTACTCACACTATTGGTAACATACAAGAAAGACACTATAACCGCACTAAAATACTAAAAGAAAGATGAAGTTAATATCCCGAAGTAAATAAGTATCTAATACTAAAGGATGTTGCACCACTATTATGTACTCCAAGAATAACTCACTATATTGCCTTACTTATTGGTGAGTCACTATTATACTTCTACGATAAATGGCTTTCAAAGATAGAAACACCATATTTCTTAAAGATTTTCATTTACTATACAGTTCTGGAAAATATTGGATTTTCTAGGTTTCACCACTACTTATGATTACAAACTTCAGTTTTCATACTAATGATTCTAATGCTTTTTATACAAGAACTCACACTAAACTCTTATGAACTCACCAGGTTTATGCTGATATTCTTTTCAAAATAACTTGTATCTTCAGGTCAAAGATAAACAGGTACAACTGTAGCATTTTTGGGAGAAGATGGAGCATGCAAGACCCATCTCTTATTTTTGTTTACTTTTGGTGTTTGTCAAACATTACAAAACACACTTGTAAATACACTTACTATGTAAATGAAATGGTTGTATGTTTCTTGCTTTTACTATTATACAATTGTGATGATACTGTACACTACGTCATCCACCCCGAAACGTATTCCGCCGTTATCGGTTTTGGGGTGTGACAATTTGGCATACAGCCTCTCCGATCTCAATACCCCAAGAATTTCCCTCAAATGCTCCTCATGCTGCTCCCTAGACCTCGAATATACCAAAATATCATCAATGAATACGATCACCGACCGATCCAACATCGGCCTGCACACCCGGTTCATAAGATCCATGAACGCGGCCGGGGCATTGGTGAGCCCAAAAGGCATCACCACAAACTCATAATGTCCATAACGAATTCTGAATGCAGTCTTCTGAATATCTTCATCCCGAACCCTCATCTGATGATAACCCGACCTCAAGTCTATCTTGGAGAACCAAGACGCCCCCTGCAATTGATCGAACATATCGTCGATCCTAGGTAACGGATACCGGTTCTTAACCGTTAACTTGTTCAACTCCCGGTAATCGATACACATCCGGTGTGAACCATCCTTTTTCTTGACGAACAAAATCGGCGCTCCCCAAGGTGAGCTACTCGGTCGAATAAACCGCTTCCCCAACAGCTCCTGAAGCTGCGAGGATAACTCCTGCATTTTCGGTGGAGCGAGACGATAAGGCGCCTTGGCGATGGGCGCCGCTCCCGGAACCAAATCGATACGGAACTCCACTTGCCTTTCCGGAGGCACACCTGGTAACTCTTCGGGGAACACATCCGAAAACTCGCATACAACCGGAACGCCATCAACCGAATTGGGCCTCCCCGCGGCCACTCGAGTATCCATCACGTAGGCTATGAATCCATTGCAGCCCTACTGCAAACTCTGCCTCACCCTGGAAGTCGAACAAAACGCCGACCCACACCGGGTCCCCTCGCCATACACTGTAAGCACTCCCCCACTAGGGTCTCGAATAATACCAAAGCAGGTACAGAATTCACAAGAAAAGTACCTACGCATATCATAATATAAGCACAATACCTTATCATAAAAGTAAATACGCGAAAGAATACATACCAGCTATGACATCAGGCGCCGCACGGACCTCCTCCGCAGTCAACTGGAAAGCTCTTCCATGAGCCTTCGGAGCCTCAGCCTTCACTGGCCAAGTCTTGGTAACCCTGGCAGTAGGCGTAGAACCCTGGCGAAGCTGGGGGCACTCGGCCTTCCGGTGGCCGGTCTGGTTGCAATGAAAGCAAACCATAAATCCCTTGGGACAATCCCTAGCAATGTGCCCCTCCTTGCCACACTTGTAGCAAGAAACCGATCGACATGCCCCCTCGTGACCCTTGCCGCGTTTCCGCAAGTGCGACCCTTTTGACCTCCCGATCTCGAATCGGCGGACTTGGTCCGCTTGGCTGCCGGTTGAGACTGAGCCGACCGCCGATCCACCCATTGAGACTCGACCTCCTCCCCGGCCTGGGTCTCCAACTCGATCTCACGCTTCCTGGCATTTGCCTGAAGCTCAGTAAAAGTCTGGTATGACGAGTTCGATACGAACTCCCGAATATCCCTCCTCAGCACACCCAAATACCGGCTCATCTGAGCGTGCTCCGTGGATACCTGCTCAGGGCAAAGCATCGCCCTCTCATGAAACTTCTGCGTGATCACCATGACAGAATCATTACCCTGCTTGAGGGTCAAGAACTCCCGAACCAACCGTTCCCTCTCCACCGGGGGAACGTACTCGTCTCTGAACATAGTAGTAAACGTCTCCCAAGTCACAGCTGAAACCTCTGCCAGAGTGAAGTTTGCCGTCACGAACTTCCACCAATCCTTTGCTCCCAGGCGGAGCTGGTTCAAGGCGAACCGTACCCTGAGATGCTCCGGACATGAACAAGTGTAGAAGCATCCCTCGATATCAGCAATCCATCTCATCACAGCGATTGGATCCTGCATCCCATCAAACTTGGGTGGCTTCGTGTTGCTGAACTCCCAGAGCAACAACGAGTCACCTCCCTGTGGTCTGGCAGCGGCCACAGCTGCGGTAGCTGCAGCGGCTGCGTCCTCAGTCACCGCGGCGTACCGCTTATCAAAAGTCTCCATCAGTGTGGTCTTAATAGACCCAAACATCTCCGGAATCTCAGCCCAGATTGCTGCAGCCACCTCCTCATGAATCATCTGATGAAGCTCCTCGTCACTCACACTGCTCGTACCAGGTCTGTGGCATGGTCCAACCATGATGCCTCTGAAATACAACATAGAAATATCAGAGACTCTATGGAGCATAATCGCACTAGATAACGTAACCCTACTCAGTCTCCGATACCCAAGGATTCTTACTTGGGTTGCCCACTGACTCGGTGTCTTCAGTAGTACGTGCCCAATACTACCAACTACACCGCATCAGTGTTCACCCCATGTCCTCCTCCCCAAAACCCGGATCATGAGTACTCTATTCTTGCCATGCACTAGCTACCCACTCGCTCTCAAAGTACCTCATAGAAGCAAATTTCCCTAGACTAAGGCATCACAAATCTGGCCACTCTAGTCCTAATATGAATACCTAGTCTACTTGCATGTGTATCATATCATATCATATCTCATAACACATTTTGTAAGAGTATTCTGGGGAGTTCACCATTCAGGCGCTGGTTGACCGTACACACTTCTTCTTCTTTGGTTGTTTCAAAATCACTTATCAAATTTTTATTGATTTTATTAATTAAAAATTTCTCAAATCCCCGATTTGAGTTCAGTTACGCCCGAAGGTGTATCCGAATCCCTCAAACTAACCACTTGGGTTGTGGTGATTTGGTAAGGCATGTGGAAGATATGGTGGATAACCTATTGACCCATGTTCAAATCCTGGCACCACTCAGCCCTTGTGGCCATGGAGGTTCGCCTGCAGTGACTCCAGGGCATGAGGCAAAGCTTTATGTTTGCAGCGGGGGATTAGTCGGTGCGCGAAAGCTGGCCCGGAAACCCTCGTTAGGGAAGTTCCCTTTCCAAAAAAAAATCCCTCAAACCAAGGCTCTGATACCAACTTGTAACGACGTAAATTTTAAAACCAATTTTTCATTTTTTTGTAAACATCAAAACATCGATTAATATTTCAAATTCAAACTTAAACAATATTGTCACAACAGAATACATCCCAAAGATCATAAAAATAGTTTTCTCCCGATAATGTGTACGATCACGCCGACGCCTTTCCATGGTCCTCGCTAGTACCTGAAACACATCACACAACAACTGTAAGCATAAATGCTTAGTGAGTTCCCCAAAATACAACCTACGCACATACGCCTTTCCAGGCCCTGACCTTCCGGTCCATGTGTCTCAGGGGACTTCCATCCCGACTAGGTAAACCTTCCGGTCCTACCCACGTCAACCTTACGATCCACATCACAACGCCTTCCGGCCCATAACATATTCGCCTTCCGACCCATAACATAATGCCTTCCGACCCATATCAAGCATATCATACATGGCACATATAACGATTAACTTATCACACATAATGCATATATCTCATATCATATTCGACCTTCCGGTCACACAGTCAAACCCTTCCGGGTACAGTATAGTGAGAAAACTCATCTCGTGGAAAGTCTAAGATCTCGCATCCTTGCTATCACCGAATCCCAACGACGACTCTACCTCGCCTAAACATAAAAATATTATTATTTAATACACAAAGACTTCCACCACTAAAACTTTACCCCTTATCATCATTCCTCAAAGGGTAAAAGACCATTTTACCCTTCCTTGACCTAAAGTCCTCATGTTTGACCAAAACCCTAAAAGTCAACAAAGTCAACCCTGAGAGTATGCGAGGCGTACTGCTAGATGTAACCACCAGAATCAGCCACTCTCCATTTCTGGTCTTAATCGGTTAAGCCATTACTACAACTTCTAGATCCGACTCTTTTAGTGTGTCTAAACCCATAAAGTCGAGACCTTTAAGCCTTGGCATGGCTATAAAGGCTCCAACATCACATAACAACATTCTATTACAACTCAAGGACCTAGATCTCATGCATGGTGCAATACTTACGTCCAAGATGCCATTTTTATGAGTCTACAACTCCAATAGATCAGAAATATGAAGTATCTAAGCTTATGGAGGACATTTGCACAAAAAGTCTCCACCTTTGGGACTTAAACCCTAGAAAATGACACCTTAAGCATATAACATGAACCAAGTGACAAGATCCGAACTTTTTACCTGAAAATGAAGCTTTAACCCTTGCAAAGTTTAGATCTACACTTGAGCACCACTTCTAGCCTCTCCAACAAGCTCTTCTTCTCCTTTGCAACCTTGGAATGGCACCACCAAGCTTAGAATACACACACAATGGCTAAAGAACGAAGGTACACTCTTTTTAGGGTTTCACTCTGAGGGATGGTGGCTGAGAAGTCCAGCCACACATTCCTTTTATAGCCCCTCCAAAGGAAATTAGGGTTTCATTTGAATAAGTTACGCCGGGCGTAACCTTGGCTACGCCCCACGTACTTGAGGGGGAACGCGTCCAAATGAGGCGCGCGAGTACGCGCAGCGTACACCTTGTACACCCAGCGTACTCGCCTACCATGAAAACCCTAAATTAACAACTTAATCCAAATAGAAGAATACCTGGATTCGAGATGTTACATCGTCGAAATCTAGCACCCTCGTTCTTGAGTTTATGGCTGTAAACCCTTAAGATCTTTAAAAGCCGTAAACCCAATTCATGTCCGTAAACCCAGTTCACGGCCGTAAACCCTGTTCACGGTTGTAAACCTAGTTCTTGACTGTAAACTCCATATATGGCCGCAAACCCAGTTCACGGCCCTAAACCCCATATACGGCCGTAAACAACTCTTTCGTGGGGAAAAGTCTTTTTTCCTCGATCCAACCAAGTCCCGGTAACATTCCTTAACCAAAACCAAGTGTTTATCTAACACTTTATCTAACGAAATCGCTAATTTAGATACATATATGTATTTATTGATATTAGAATTCCATTAAGTGCCACGTACGTCGACTCAAGAATCTTCCAGTTCAATCCTTTGTGACCAAAAAACTATAAGTTCATACCCCTACACTTTTATAAGTTTTTATAACGTTTTCAGGGGGGAATACAAGCCAAATATAAAGGTTTTTAGAAGTTAAAAACTGATGCAATTATAATGGTTTCACATCAAACTTTTAGATAATTTATCCCTTTTGTAATATGCGGAGCATAAGGGATGCTTTCTAAACATAATTACATAGTTTTCAGAACAATACATGAACACAACATACCATACAAACTATAATAGGTATAGTTTGGGGAATTCTTTACCGGTTTTACAGATTCAAACACATAAACTATGATAGATTTAGTTTATCTATATTACATTCAGATAACAAGAGTATCATACTAAATAATTATTTTACGTATAATTATTTATACTCTAAACCGTATACAAACGATTTCGAACACGAGAAGAACATAACAACACGTAAACTAATTAATACAGGATTGTGAGACCTTCTTCATAGTACCTTTCAGGGTACTGGTAAATCCTCTACTTTTAGTATAACCAGAGTCCCCTGGAGGGAGAGCGTGAGATTTGTGAATAGATACGTCGGGACCGAAAATCCCACACCTGAACTATTAGCTACAGTTAGGCAGGCATGCCTAGGGTGACAAATTTTGTAACATATGACACCTGAAGAAACGTCATGGAGGTCATCAGTCATATTAGCATGGTTATATGAACTCACAATAGTATCAACTTACCTTTGTTTACAAGATTTTCCTTCTTCAATACTTTTATTTTAATTAATAAGACTACCCACATACTACACTGGAGGGTATTCCAAGGATCCTCCAACCTTTGGTTTTATTTTAAGTAATAAAACTACCTTACATACTGGCTGTAGCTAGGGTTTTCAAACGGAACATGTTTTCATACTGGCGGAAGCTAGGGTTTTCAAACATATTGGTGGTAGGTAGGCTTTTCGAACAGAACGCACCTTACTTACTGGCGGTAGCCAGTGTTTCGATACAAACGTACTTATAATGAAAAGAAATTATTTGTACAAATTCAGTGACTAGTTTCCAATACAAAAACATGTTTATGAACTCACCAGCTTTATGCTGATACGTTTCAAAACCGTATGTATTCTCAGGACAACGATAGACACGAGCATTTTGGAGTCTCGTCTTTATCTTTTGCTACTGTCACACCCCGCTAAAGCGGAAACGCAAGGTATGACAGCGATAACGGTTTCAATGCAAAAGATAAAGATACATCACCATAGCAGTATTTAAAAGTTTACAACCCATAGCTTCAAAAGAAACAAAATACAAGTTTTTCAAAATAACATTGTTCAAAATATAGCTTCATAATAGCTTCAACACGATGCAGCATGCTCTATGATGATGAATCTTTACATCCACTTACTAATTACTTCCTGAAAAAGCATGTAAAACGAGCGTCAACTATGAAAATAGTTGGTGAGTATCACAAGTTTATAAAAATCGAGCGTACAATAAGGCTTTTCGTAAATACAAGTACATTGCTTCAATGATAAACAAGTTGATTGCTATTAATGAATACAAGTTTATTGCTATAACGAGAAACGAGTTTGTATGTGTATGAGCAAACAATGAGTCTCAACCAAACCTATGACTGAAGCCCTATCGAGATCTATGCTTATCGTTCCATAGATGAATATGGTATCATGCACTCCAGCGATTCGGGAGAGTGAGGAGTTGTCAATTCCTAATAGCGCTATCTATAACGACCATTGGCTCAAAGAGTTAATGGTTAGAGATAAGGGAAGGGCCTTAGTACGATAAGTTCTCATGTTCCGTGTTGCATAGACATACATAAAGAAACATAGCAATACAATAGCAATCATGTTTGATACAATTCAATTTAAATACAACATGCAAACAGTAGTTTTTCTGGACATGCTTTTCCACCCCAAAACATAAAATCCGAAAATAGGGGAGTGCGTGAATACTCACGATGTTTTGTGTAGACACAAGCGGTACTTCGGGATGCACCAACGTCTTACTACCGGGATCCTACGACATCAAACACACGCACTAGTGAGTTTCCATGTCCATATCTAATGCTAATATACTAAACTCTACATATAGGGAAATGCCAATTTATGTTTTAGTATTGGATTTTATATCAATTAGTTACACTTTTTCTGAAGTAATGAAATTCTATATATCGGGCGATTAATTACAACCTTGGAATATAAACTTTCCAAATTTTTAAGTCCTTATTACAACATAAATTCACGAAAATAGCATTCGAGGGATAAAAATTCTCAAACTTTTTATTTAACTGTTATTACACAATACTAAGCTGGGAAAATTATAAAAATGGATTACCAAGCTGTTTAATTATATTTTATAATTTTTGAGCATTTATTTCAATAAAAATTGAAATAAATAGAAAACAGTTTTCAAAATTACCCAAACTTTTTATTTAATTGTTATTATACATAAATAGGCTGGGAAAAATATAAAAGATATTTTTCAGTGGGTATTTCTATTTTTCCTTGCTTTATTCCTTTAAATAGTCATTAATTAAAGAAATAATATTAAACAGTTAAAATAAATCACCATAAATTTTTGTAACATCATTTACAGTATAAATATCCTGGGAAAAATATCAAAAGGGGTTTTCATAATGTATAAACTGGTTTTGGGTATTTATGTATATTTAAGTGTATTTTAGTGCAATTAACTTTAGAAAATAAGAGAAAAATAGTTTACAGTAGAGAAAAATATTCAAAATTTTCTATAATATTATATCCTGGTAAATTTTCATGAATTTTGGATAATCAGAACTATTTCTCCCATTTTTAGACCATTATAATTACCAAAAATTGGGAAAAATAGTAAAACATGATGGAAAATCTTGAAATTATTTTCTGGAGTCACCCATCACAGGTAAGGTATGTGAAAATTGTTAGATACAATTTTCACATCCTATAAAGTGGTTTTGTAATTTATCATGTCCTAAATAAAAGAAAATTAGAAATCATATGAAACAGTAACAAAAATTGATGAAATTTGGTGAGGGGTCATTATTCCCCATAAGGATCATCCATGAATTTATTGACCTCTGGAAGTATTTTATATGATTTATGCCCTTGGTTTTAGCAATAATTCTAATAAATCAAAGAAATAACAAAAGCTCTTGAAATTTTCCAGATTATCTCATGCATGCAAGGGCTTTCAAAAGGAAAAATGTAAAAAAATGTATTCAGAAGAGAAATGAGGGTAATGATTCCAAACAATTTAAGAAAAGTTGCATGCAATAATGCATGAAGTGTAAATGTGGCTGAAGTTCATGAATTTGTGTAGCCCATTCAGTGAGGTTTTAAGCCACGAAATTTCAACCATAATTCACTAGATATGTTAAGTTTCTAAGGTATTTTTCCTCAGATTTATGGTTGGGTTTAAGGCCATTGTTTAAGCAAGATATAAATAGTGATCACAGAAAAAGAGCTGTATGCGCAACCTTTTTGTAAAATCTGCTAAAAATCGGACATTTAATATTTTACAGTGAGACCAGTTGGGTTTGAAAGTTAGCTCGTGGAACTAACCAATACAAAAAGAATATCATGATTTGGTTAAGAAATGACTGAGTTATGACTGTTCAAAGTCGAACAAAGTAATCTGGCAGATTGCATGTTTGCTTGTGTGCATTATTAGGGTATTTCAATAAGAACATCATGCATGTCTTTGGTAAGGTCCGATTTCTAACACATGCATGGAATGAATGAGCATCCAAGATGTACTAGAAATGGTTTAAATGCTTTTGTTCATGCATGAACACAAAAGAAATGGAGAAGAACATGAAATATTAGGTTTTGATGTCACATGATCATATGTGCATCTTTTCCACTCCTTGCATGGGTTTGATCCCGGATTTTCACCATCTCTAATACATGCATTGTGTTATGGTGAGAATCTACAAACCACAAGGGGAGAATAAAGATTTCTAGCCATGGAAAGGCATAGAATCCGAAAAGTAGAGAAGACTAAGAAGAAAAAGAGGTTTAACCATGAAACTATGGAAGAAGATGTTGTTGTTTACCTTGGTTTTGACCTTGAGAGAAGTAAGAACACTTCAAGGGCTTCACAATCTCGAAATTTTGCAGAGAAATGAGAGGATTTTCGTGAATTTAGAGAGAGGGAAGAAGAGAGTGAAGTGTGTGAAGAGAGTGAAGTGAGAGAGTGAAGAGGGAAGAGGTGGAGTAAGGGTTTAAGCTTAATGATTGTGTTTTGGGGAAGAGAGAGGGCATGGGGAGAGGTGATGGCCGGTTTTTGCATGCATTTTGGCCTCCTCTCTCCTAAATTTTAAACTTTATAAACTTCCCTCCTATATTTTATATAAAAACATTCATTTTTATAAAATGTTTATTAAGCAATTTGATTTATTTAAAAATCTTGTTTTCAACAAATAATTTATGATTAATACTTGTAATTTATATTTCTAGTTCATTGGTATAATCCATAATTTGATTAATAAAACTTGATATTAGGAAGTTTATAGCCAAATTTTATAAAGTTTTTAAGCTTTATAATTTATAACTTTGGATTTTTGGCTCTTTAGGGTTTTTGGAATATTGTTTGATATTCAACAACATGTTGAAGTATAATTAGAATGTTTTAATTTATTTTTAGAGTTTTATACCCTATTTCAATTATAACAAAGCTTGAAGCTTTATTCTAATTATAGTATTGGCATTTCCTATTGTAGCTAAGCAACTTACTAGAATTGTAAGTATCAAGTATATTAGTCCTAGACCTTAGTTGGATCCTAGTTTATGCAAGATTTTTGACCTAATTTATACTACTAGGTCATGGCATGTTGTGCGTGAATGGTTATTATAAAGATGCATGAGTCCAAGAATGACCTGAATTGGCAGTTGTCACAGCTACTTTTGATATATACAAAGTATGTTTTCAAAAAGATGTAAATATTTATATTGTAATGTAATGGTTGTGTTTACTTTGATTGCTATGATAAGATTGTTGTGATACTATGCATGACGTCACCCGCCCCCAAACGTTTCCGCCGTTTATTCTGGCGGTTCAGGGGTGTGACAGATTGGTATCAGAGCCATTGTTTATATTGCATTAAGTATACCAAACCTTACATGGTATACAACTATAAACACTAAGGGGCCATAGCTCTCTGAACTAAAAAGTATACTTTTTAAAATATAAGTATTTTACGAAAGGTATACAAGTATACCTACATAGCAAAAACAGTATTATTAGTAGAGCAAAACAAAAGAATTTGGATGTTGGATATTGTGGTTAAACCTGGGTAGTTATGTAATCATGTATATGGTCAATATATCTTGATCAACTATATTTACTCGAGACATGACCAACATGTGCTTGGGAGTGACTGTGGTGTTGCAACATGCCTAAAACTTACCAAGTATTCTTACCACAAGATATCGATACAACCAAACATATAACTTAAAATACTATAGGAGTATTTTAGTCAGAGCCAATTACATTGTAAAGATTCGTTCCAAGTGTTGCTACTCATTCTTTCTTAGCGATAGTTTACTTGTATTAGTAACTTTCCTTATTTTATCGCTTAGTAGCACACTTTACCTATCAGATAGAGATATACCTTGTTTTATATCTATTGATTCGAAAGTCTAAGAGACTTACCATCTTCTTCTTTCTGATATAGAAAGAGATGCCTCCAAAGAAAAGACCTAACATGAAGAACAATAATCCTCCGATAGATCTGTGACAACCCGATATTTCGAATCAATGTAATGACCTAAAAAGTCAAGAATTGTAACCCCTTTTAATATAATGGATGTTGGATATTATTCCTTTTATATATCATCTCAGATACCGATTTGTTGGAAATATAACACTCTGATCACCACAACAAAAAGCTCGGTTACCAGTTACTGTGTGACAGATATATCAGTTTAAGATATAAGATATATATATATATATATATATATATATATATATATATATATATATATATATATATATATACACATATATAAAGAATAATAATTGCGGAATAAGTATAAATATGAAAGCTGTAAATGACTGAAAGCTATAATAATATAAATGACTGTATTTAAATGACGTAAAGCTATAAATAATATAAATGACTGTATTTAAATGACATAAAGCTATAAATAATATAAATGACTATATTTAAATCACATAAAGCTATAATAAAGTATATAAATATATAAATATATATCAAGTAGGTTCGTCAATAAATTGACTCAACTGGTCGATATTTCTTCTTTGAATGGACTGGTCGATATTGGGACTCTAGGAGCGACTGGTCGATATTTGTTCAAAGATCAATCAGGCATTGGATAAGTAACAAAAAGTTCATTTAAAGCTCGATTTTATGTAAAACAAGTGTTTACAAAAGGGTACAAAATACATGGGTTTATGTATTTGTATTTGAGGTATTTTTGGGTAAAAACATGCACATGGGTCGTGTAAGATAAGGCACAAGTGACACGGGTCGTGTAGGAGGGTTTTGGAGGGTTTTCTTGATGATTGATGCTGACACGGGGCGTGTTGATTTAGCCTTGCTGAACACGGGGCGTGTTCATGATGCTGATGCTGACACGGGGCGTGTTGATTTAGCCTTGCTGAACATGGGGCGTGTTGAGGTTCAGAAGTATGAAGAAGGCAATCAGAGGGCAACACGGGGCCTGTTGATTTTGCCTTGGTTTTTAACACGGGGTGTGTTTGTGTTAGAGTCAATTTTGGGATTTTTGTGATTTGAAGGTAAGTTTTGTTTGTGATGTTTTGGCTAGGGTAATGGTGTTATTGTGTTTTGAGGATGTTTTCAAGGTTTTTTAGAGGTTGGAAGGAGGTTGATATAAGGTGGTAAAGGTGGTGAAATTTCTATGAAGATGATGATGAATAGTGATGGGTTTTGTGGTTGATCTTGATGCAGAAGGTTTTGGGTTGTTTCATGGTTGTGTTTTGGTGTTTTGATGTAAGGAAAGTGTTTGGTGGTGTATGATGTGATGATCAAAGGTGGTGAAGATGAAAAACCTTTAGTTTCAATGAAGAAGATGAAGATGGTTGATGGTGTTCTTCATTTCATTGTTGATGATCTTGGTGTTCTTCACTTAGCTTCTTGTTTGATCTTGGTGTTATTCATTTAGCTCCAGGGATGACGATTGAGAGGGTGTAGTTTTACAAAGGAAAACTCACTATATCATATCTATCTCTCTTACTCTCTTCTATTATCTCCAACACAAACACACACTACATACACATGTATATATATGAGAAACAAATATCTTGTAGTAGTGCACTTGAGTGTAAGTTGAAAGATGATGTAGAGGCTGCAAGTTGATGTAGTAGTAGGAGCAAAAAACGTGTGAATGGGTTTAGCTTCTTCATCTTTGACTTTTGTTGACTTCTTCTTTGTTTGACTATTCAACACATATACAACATATATATAATACATATATACATATATAATACATACATATGTATATAATACACACACACACACACACATATATATATATATATATATATTGTTGAAACTTTTTAGTCACACATATGTGTTTTCGTCATTCGCGTGTTTTCATATTTTCCGTTTTATCACGCATTCATGCAACCTGAAATAACTGATAATATTTGTTAGATTGTATAAAAACAGTTCATCTTATTTCAGTTATGGTCACATACAAGGTTACATAAGAACATTTTTCAACAATTTCTCCCTATGTGATCATTGCTGAAATAAGGACATGTATGATATAATCATATTGACAGTTTAACTTTTGAAGATTCGAGATAAAAGATTTGTCAATAGATAAGATATATATAAAACCATAGCAATTGATTTGAAAGTTTGTGACTTGGTTTAACATATCTTATGTAAAAGATTTTTAGAAATTTGTTTCCGAATCAAAGTCTCGGGTTCGGTTATCAAAGCGTAGCCATATATGTATCTAAAGAAATTTCTTATGATTTTATAGCATTATTAATGACGACAAGTGGTTTCACAGGTCGATTCAGATGAACGCTCATAGGTATAGCTCACACTTCAGTTGGGTGTTTGGTTGTTGTCTGGCAGCAGAACAAGTTAATGATCACTAAAAACGAGTGATATCTCTCTCTGACGACTCACACTCATATTGGAGGTGTTCAACTATGCTTTTCCCGAAAGGTCACTTAGTCTCATTATTCGATAATCAATCACATAAGACTGGTTTCGGCATTACTCAGTGGGTTTCTTCATTCATACCATTTAATTTCACTCTCTCTCCGTCGGGAAATACATGTAGAGGGGTTTAGAAATTTTCATAGTGCAGTTTGCAACTAAGAATCTTCAGTGATGAAGGCTACAATATCCCGGGAAATCCATTGTTGTTGCAGCCTTTTATTTGATGGTATCCTTTTTGTTGATCAATATCTATTTGTTGTAAAAGGATATTTTGTTTTAGCATCGAGAATTTTCTACATTTGAGAAAATTGGGATTTTTGAGAGTATCTATCTTGCGGGATTAAGATATCCCCTTTTGTGAAAAATGGTTAAAAACAGAGCACGCGATCTTTTGATGTTTGCTTTGAAATAACCATTTGGTTGAACTTTGTTTGAAAATACCAAATGTAGAGTTTTTTTTTGTTTTGTTTGGTATTTCTTCGGTGAATGATTTGGCTTTCTTGTTGATTCGTCTTTATCTTGTTTCGTCTTTGATGATTAGATTTGGATAGATCTTTGGTTTTATTTGATAAGTGATTGTTGAAATCCTTTTCGTTTCGTCTTTTGTTGTTGATGGATCACGGGATCTCAAGACTTCATTTTTGGTTGGCTTATCTCTAGGTAGGGATTAGTGGCATAAAAGACAGTTTGTTTAGTATGTAAGAAATGAATGTATCGTCCCTGGTCATTTTGATATCTAAGCAAAAATGAGACCGTGACAAGGTATAATCGGATATACCTTATAAGCAATTGTGACACACCTAAGCTCACAAGAAATGAATTCCACAATGATTCAGATTGATGAGGCACAAATTCTCACATGGGTTTTTGTTTTCATCTGAACCTCCTAACCTTATGTCCCTTTTTAAAATCATCAATAATGCAATAAAATTGAAGGAAATAAAGTTATGTACATTATGAACAGTAGGAGATTTGAACCTTCACTCCAATTGAGAATCAATATGACTTAAAATCTTCATCGAGCATAAGCATCTGAAAATTAAGTCAAAAGATGATTAATCACAAGGTTCTATAAAATCTTATTACGGCAAGTTTTTTATTCTATTTCTGAAGATTTGTTTTTCTGAATGTTTCTGGAAATATTGGTTATTTGAATGTTTTTGGTATTTTTGAAAAGAAAGAAATTTTCAATTGTTTTTGAATTTTCTTTTTGAATGAAAGTAAACACACTTTTGTACAAACAAAAAGTAAAAGTTTAAGGATGGATGTTATCTGGATTTAACATTCCTAGACGGCCTAGGAAGTATTGAAACTTTGTTTCATCGAGAGCCTTAGTGAAGACATCGGCAATTTGATCTTCAGAGTTGATGAAGTGTAGTTCGATATGACCCTTTTGAATGTTGTCTTTGATAAAGTGATATCGAATGTCGATGTGCTTTGTCATGGAATGGTGAACGGGATTGTGAGAAATGGCAATTGCATTGGTTGAGTCACAAAATATGGGAATTTGTGAGATTTTGAAGCCATAGTCACGCAATTGAGTTTGCATCCATATGACTTGTGAACAACAGCTGGCGGCCGCGACGTATTCAGCTTCTGCTGTTGATGTGGACACACAAGTTTGTTTCTTTGAAGTCCAACTCACTAGTCTACCTCCTAGGAATTGACAGCTACCAGATGTACTCTTCCTATCTAGCTTGCATCCTCCGTAGTCTAAGTCGGTGAAAGCGTTCAACTGAAAATCGGATTTAGCTGGATACCAAAGGCCAAGTTTGGGAGTGCCTTTAAGGTATTTGAAGATGCGTTTCATAGCAACTACATGGGATTCCATAGGATTTGCTTGGTATCTGGCACAGACACATGTAGAAAACATGATGTCAGGTCTGCTGGCAATGAGGTACAAGAGTGATCCGATCATTCCACGATATCTTTTCTGGTCAACGGGTTTGCCATTTAAGTCTGCATCAATTTTGTATCCAAAAGCCATTGGGGTTTTTGCGGTATTGGATTTTTCCATTGAAAAACGAGTGAGTAGGTTTTTGACATAATTCTCTTGGTTGATGAAAATGCCATCAGTTGACTGTTTAATTTGAAGTCCGAGAAAAGTAGTCATCTCCCCAATCATGCTCATTTCAAATTTGCTCTTCATTAGATCTGCAAACTTAACACTTAAAGATTCATCAGTAGAACCGAAAATAATGTCATCAACATATATTTGTATGATTAACAGATGTTTATTAAAGATTTACGAAAGAGGGTTTGATCAATTGAACCTCTTTTAAAACCTGATTCTTCGAGAAAGGTTGACAACGTGATATACCAAGCTCGAGGTGCTTCTTTCAAGCCGTAGACAGCTTTCTGCAATTTAAAGCTGTGATCTGGAAATTTGGGATCTTCGAAACCTGGTGGTTGTTGGATGTATACTTCGCGATCTATCTCTCCATGTAGGAATGCACATTTAACATCCATTTGGAATACTTTGAAATTCTTATGTGCAGCATATGCATGAAAGATGCGAATTGCTTCAATTTGGGCAACTGGAGCATACGTTTCATCGTAGTCGATTCCCTCTTGTTGTGAATATCCTTTGACTACAAGACGTGCCTTGTTTCGACAAATGATTCCTTAATCGTCAGTCTTGTTTCTGTATACCCATCTTGAACCTATAACAGTAACATCGGGTGGAGTAGGAACAAGATTCCATATGTCGTTTCTTTCAAATTCTGCTAGCTCTTCTTGCATAGCTTTTACCCAATCTGGATCTTTTATAGCAGAATGTATGGTTTTGGGTTCAGTTGTGGATAAGAAGGCTCCAACTAAACATTCATTTGTGGATGCGCCTCTTGTGTGAATGCCTAAGTTGGGATCTCCGATGATTTGGTTTGTTGGATGATTTCTGGTCCACTTTATTAAGCGATTCTCTTCCGCTATAATAATTGGAGTTTCAGTATCCCATTGTTCTTCTCCGGGTGTTTCATCTTGGAATAGGTTTGAAGGTTCCCCCATAAATGATGCATCGGGATTGTTTTGGATATTTAGGGATGGGGTGTTTAAGGGAGGATTTGGTGTTTGTTCCAAAGAGGAAGTATGTGTTGGTGGTTCCCCCTCGAATTGATTTGCATCATTTTGGTTTGTTTGTGGAATTACTTCACTGGGTGTTCCTGTAGGGTCAATTAAAGTAGTTAGAAGTTCAGAATTGTAAGCGGTTTTTGGTTGTTCAAAAAGCAAATCAAGATCGATTTCAATGTCTATGTCAGGAGAAGGTGTTTGTTGAATTGGATTTTGAAAAATATTTTCAATCATTTTTGAACCAAAATGTTCACGATCCAATTTCCTAACATAAAATTCATCGAAATGAACATCGATACTTTCTTCAATTACTCTAGTACGTTTATTCAGTACTCGATAAGCAGCTAAAGAAAACGAGTAACCAAGGAAAATTCCTTCGTCCGACCTTGATTCAAATTTTGAAAGGTGATCTTTATTATTCTTTACGAAGCATCGACAACCGAAAATATGGAAAAATTTGATGTTTGGTTTTCGGTTGTTAATGACTTCATATGGTGTTTTATGAAGATGTTTATGGATTAAGGAACGATTTTGAGTGTAGCAAGCTGTGGCTATTGCTTCTGCCCAGAAATATTGTGGCAGATCAGCGAAGATAAGCATTGATCTTGCAACTTCACATAGAGTTCGGTTCCTTCTTTCGAAAACACCGTTCTGTTGTGGAGTGTATGGGGCTGAGAAGTTATGTTTAATTCCTTTGTCTTTAAGAAATGAATCTAGAGTATTGTTATTGAACTCTAAACCATTATCACTTCGAATTCTTCGAACAGGTCATTTCAGCTTCAGCTCGATTTGTTTGATGAAGTTGATCATCTCTTCAGGTGCTTCTGATTTTAGTCTTAAGAAAAAGACCCAAGTAAAGCGCGAGAAAACATCAACGACAACAAGAATGTACTTCTTCCCTTGTATGGTTTGGGTTTTGGTAGGGCCACAAAGGTCTATGTGCAACAACTCTAGTGGTTCGGATACACTAGATTCTGAGATGCTTTTGTGAGTGGATTTGGAAAGTTTTCCTTTTTCACATGCGGCACAAAGAGTTTCGTTATCAAGCTTCAGAAGTGGTAGCCCTCGAACAAGATCATCGCCGATTAATTTGTTGATGTACCCAAAGTTTAGATGGGAAAGGCGGCGGTGCCATAACCAACTAATATCTGCTGGGGCTTTAGATAGCAGACATATATTGGGTTTACCATAGATAAGATCCATGTCAAGTGGATACATATTTCCGGCACGGTCAGAATCAACTATAACATCTTTGGTTTTGGCGTCCATGATCAAGCTTCGTTGTTTGGTGAAAAGAACTTCAAGAGTGTTATCTCACAGTTGAGAAACGCTGATTAGGTTGTGTTTCAGGTCATCGATGAAGGCAACTTTCTTTATGGTAAAATTACCATTTGTTATGTTTCCATAACCTTTGATTTTTGCTTTCATGTTGTTGCCGAAGGTAACATCTTGATTGGTTTGTATAGGTTTGAAGTCACATAAGTAGTTCCAGTTTCCTGTCATATGCTTGGAGCAGCCACTATCAATATACCGTGTATCATCATTGGGTTCTCCAGCATTAAGTACCTGCAATCAGACAAAAAGTTTAGGTACCCAAATCTGAATGGGTCCTGGTTTGTCAGTTGTTATTTTGGGTGCTTTTCTTAATGAATTTCTTTTATCATTTGACTTCACATTATTGTAATGGTTTGGTTTATAACGATAGAATGGTTGAGGTTTGATTTGATCTATCAATTTTACCCAAAATGTGATTTGTTTTTGAAAACCTGTGGGTTGATAAGATCTGTGATTTGGTGAAAGATATCCTAGATGTGAAGGTTTGTTTGAAAAGTTTTCTTCATATCTGGGATGTGATGGGCGATTTTGAAAAGCTTTTTGATGATGATGGTTTGAAACTTTCTGATGTGATGGTTTTTGAAAGTTCCTTGAATGATTAAAAGTGATATCTTGAAAGCGGTTTTCAAAAGGTTTTTGAAAAGGTTTTGGTTTTTGTTTTGAAACCTGTTTATGAGGTATAATGTAGGGTTTAACTGGTTTCTTTGGTTGGTTTTCAAAAATGTTTGGCTTGATTAGTGGGGTTTTGGTGACTTGAATGGATTTTTTGCTTGTTTGTTGTTTCTTAGAGTATTTTTATCCCAGACTAGTTTTTCCAACAATTGATGAAGTCATTGTAGGAAAAGCAGTTGGTATAGAAGTACTACCATCCTCATAAGAGGAATTTTCTCCATTCAAAAAGTTTTTGAGTTTAGTGGTTCCATCGGTATGTTTGATTTGGTGAGTTAAAGAACTTGCAGAGTCTGTTTCAGAATTTACAACTCTTTTGAAAGACTTTTTGGAAACACTGAAAGTAGTATCATCTGGACTACAGTTGATAACTGTTTCGTTATCTGAATCTTCCTCATTAACAGATGTGAAAAGATCAGATAGAGTAGATTCAGAGTTTTCACAATTCGTCATGTTTTCCGGTTTTGCTTGTTCAATTTCAAAGGATTCACTTCCAATTCCTGGTCTATAATTCGTATCAATTTTGCCAGTTCCTAAGGTGTTTGCCTTGGTGAAAATATCATCACTTAGTTTTCTGGAAACTTTGATAGAATCCATATTCCATATCAGTCTTTTATTCTCGGTTTCAAGAGAATTGATTTGTTTTAAAGAATCAATCAAATTTTCTTTTAAAACATTGTATTTGTCAGTTGATTCTTGAAAGTCTTGTTTCAACTAAAGGATTTCCATTTATATAACATCTTTTATTTCAGAAGAAATGAATAACTGATTTTTTAGTTCCAAATCCCTTTTCTGAATTAGGGTCTGATTTAATTGTTCCAAGACGTGATTATAATCTTCTGATTTTCTTTCAACGTCTCTTTCCAATTTGCTTTTCGTTCTTGTTGATTCTCCAAATTTGAGTTGCAAGGTTTGTAACTCAGATTTGCAAATATCATAATTGACCATTGTGTCATGATATGTTTTGAGATCAGCTTCCAGACTAGTCTCAATTTTGGTTATGTGGGACTCAAAAATTGTTTTGGAAAAACCAAGTTCAGAGATCATAGACCGTACCTGTTCTATGACGTTGGGAGCTCTTGAAGGTATTTCAACACCAGCTACGAAGCAGAAGTTTGATTGTGTTGGTTCATGTTCAGCTTCGTCATCAGAAGTTGGCCAGTATTCCACATTTGGTTCATGGATTGCCATCAATGCTCTTTGCTTTTCTTGGTTTTCCATTTTCTTCAATTCATCAGCTCTTTGAGCATAGTATGCTGAGTCTTTGATTTTGGTTATGTTTTTGGCTCGACATTCTCTGGCATAGTGATTTGTTCCTTTGTAGTTGTGACAAATGATCGCTTCTTCATCACTATCATCCTTTTGACTTTTAATTGGAAGTCTTTCCGGTGTTCGAGTTTGGGCTTGTTGGGAAGGTTGAGAATGGTTTTGTTGGAATCCAAAATTTTGGTTGTTTTGAAAACCATTGTTTTGATTGTTGTAACCTTGATTTTGGAAACCTCTATTTTGATTTTGAAAACTGTTGTTTGGATTGTGATTATGACCTGAGTTGGGATCATTTTGAAATCCTTGGTTTTGAAAACCTTGGTTTGAGTTATTTTGGAAAGAAGGTCTTTGAGAATTTTGTCCAAAGTAAGGTCTAGGTTGAAAACCTGAGTTGTTTTGTCCAAAAGATGGTCTTGGTTGAAAATTTGGTCTAAAATTTGATTGACCATGATTTGGGATAAATCTCTAGAGATTTGTGTTTGCAACCAACGCACACAGTTGTTGATAATCTGCTTCATCATTTGAATCAGACTGGAAGGCTTGGTTTTGAAAAGATGTAGTCTGATTAAAATAATTAAAGTTTTGATCATTGAAAGGTGTTTGGTTTTGAGAACTTGTGGACACAAGTACAAGTGGTCCTCCAAAAGCTGCAGTGGTTGGTGGGTCAATCGAGGATTCATACGATTGAAGTTCTCCATACAAGTTGTACAAAGTTTCAGTATAAATAGCTGGATTTCCCTGAATAATGAGTTTAACCATTTTCCAGCTTTCGAAAAGATTGTTTAAAAACTTGAGATTTATCTCGTGTTGTGTCTGTTTGATACCCAAATTGTTCATTTTAACCATAATCAAATTGAACCTATCATGAGCATCATGGATGGTTTCTGATGAAAGCATTTTGAAATTATCGAATTCATTCAAAACAAATGTTCTTTTGTTTCCGATAATTCTTTTATTTCCACAAAAATGATTTTTCAAATTCTCCCAAATTTGATTTGCGGTTAACAGTATAATGTCATCCATTTGACTTAGAATACTGTGAGGTATTCCAGAAACAAGTTCCTTTTTGGCTTGGAGTTCCAACTTTTTTGTAATTTCAGCTTGAGTGGCTTGATTTGTAGCAAGAGTAGCCATATTTTCTGGAGTAACATATGTTCCTTCTACACACTTCCAGACATCTTCATTTATAGCATTAAGATGAAGATTCATACGGCCAACCCACGAATTATACTCTTCAGGAATAATTATGGGTGCCCGTGAACCAGATCCTAAGCTATTTGCAATGGAGATAGAGTTCATGTTGGAGTAATTTGCCAAAGACATTTTTTTTTAAAATTTTTGAAAGGATTTTGAACAAGTGATATTAAAATGAAAATTTTAAAGAAAAGCTTATGGAAGGTTTATAAACACTATAACCAAAAGTTTTTCGACAAAAATTTCAAGGTAAATCACACAAGCTCTGATACCAATTGTTAGATATTATTCCTTTTATATATTAGCTCAGATACCGATTTGTTGGAAATATAATAATCTGATCACCACAACAAAAGGCTCGGTTACCAGTTAGTGTGTGACAGATATATCAGTTTAAGATATATATATATATATATATATATATATATATATATATATATATATATATATATATATATATATATATATATATATATATATAAAGAATAATAATTGCGGAATAAGTATAAATATGAAAGCTGTAAATGACTGAAAGCTATAATAATATAAATGATTGTATTTAAATGACGTAAAGCTATAAATAATATAAATGACTGTATTTAAATGACATAAAGCTATAAATAATATAAATGACTATATTTAAATCACATAAAGCTATAATAAAGTATATAAATATATATCAAGTAGGTTCGTCAATAAATTGACTCAACTGGACTCATGGAGCGACTGGTCAATATTTCTTCTTTGAATGGACTGGTCGATATTGGGACTCTAGGAGCGACTGGTCGATATTTGTTCAAAGATCAATCAGGCATTGGATAAGTAACAAAAAGTTCATTTAAAGCTCGATTTTATGTAAAACAAGTGTTTACAAAAGGGTACAAAATACATGGGTTTATGTATTTGTATTTGAGGTATTTTTGGGTAAAAACATGCACATGGGTCGTGTAAGATAAGGCACAAGTGACACGGGTCGTGTAGGAGGGTTTTGGAGGGTTTTCTTGATGATTGATGCTGACACGGGGCGTGTTGATTTAGCCTTGCTGAACACGGGGCGTGTTCATGATGCTGATGCTGACACGGGGCGTGTTGATTTAGCCTTGCTGAACATGGGGCGTGTTGAGGTTCAGAAGTATGAAGAAGGCAATCAGAGGGCAACACGGGGCCTGTTGATTTTGCCTTGGTTTTTAACACGGGGCGTGTTTGTGTCAGAGTCAATTTTGGGAATTTTGTGATTTGAAGGTAAGTTTTGTTTGTGATGTTTTGGTTAGGGTAATGGTGTTATGGTGTTTTGAGGATGTTTTCAAGGTTTTTTAGAGGTTGGAAGGAGGTTGATATAAGGTGGTAAAGGTGGTGAAATTTCTATGAAGATGATGATGAATAGTGATGGGTTTTGTGGTTGATCTTGATGTAGAAGGTTTTGGGTTGTTTCATGGTTGTGTTTTGGTGTTTTGATGTAAGGAAAGTGTTTGGTGGTGTATGATGTGATGATCAAAGGTGGTGAAGATGAAAAACCTTTAGTTTCAATGAAGAAGATGAAGATGGTTGATGGTGTTCTTCATTTCATTGTTGATGATCTTGGTGTTCTTCACTTAGCTTCTTATTTAATCTTGGTGTTCTTCATTTAGCTCTAGGGATGAAGATTGAGAGGGTGTAGTTTTACAAAGGAAAACTCACTATATCATATCTATCTCTCTTACTCTCTTCTATTATCTCCAACACAAACACACACTACATACACATGTATATATATGAGAAACAAATATCTTGTAGTAGTGCACTTGAGTGTAAGTTGAAAGATGATGTAGAGGCTGCAAGTTGATGTAGTAGTAGGAGCAAAAAACGTGTGAATGGGTTTAACTTCTTCATCTTTGACTTTTGTTGACTTCTTCTTTGTTTGATTATTCAACACATATACAACATATATATAATACATATATACATATATAATACATATGTATATAATACATATATATATATATATATATATATATATATATATATATATATATTTGAAACTGTTTAGTCACACATATGTGTTTTCGTCATTCGCGTGTTTTCGTATTTTCCGTTTTATCACGCATTCATGCAACCTGAAATAACTGATAATATTTGTTAGATTGTATAAAAACAGTTCATCTTATTTCAGTTATGGTCACATACAAGGTTACATAAGAACATTTTTCAACAATGGAATTATTGTCAAAAATAAAATGTTCAAAAGTCATCTACTAGATATCATAAATGATAGTTATCATATCAAGGTTTTCAGAAATATAAAGAACACTAAAATCCGAGTTATAACGAAGAAGTTTTGACCAACCTAAGATTCACAACAAAATCGTCAATATGATTAAACGTAAAACGCAAAGTTTTAATAAAATACTTTTTAATCTTAAGTATCCAAATGAAAATCGTAGATATCATTAAACCGTGAACATATATAAAAAGAACGCCCAAATCTTACTTCGTATTGGGAAGTTATGATTTTTCGAAGTTTCGGATGTAGCAGTGTATAGCTAAAAACTCGAAATAGAGATCGAGAGATTTTTTTTACCAAAACAATCTAAATGAGAATCGAAGACCCCAACAATGGTAGTACAACGGTAAAAAGTATGTCGAAAACAGACATCGGATAAAGAAGTTACAGAATTTTAACGGACCTTTCGTGTCCCGGCCTGTTAAAAACAATATAATTAAAATAAAGTCAAAATTAGACGACGGAGTCTAAATGAAAGTTGTAGAGTACATTCTCACCTATGCGTGCATATAAAGAATGTCAAATACGGAGCTCGTATGCGAAAGTTACGGATGCGAGGGTTCCGAGAAAAATTCCTCATTTCCTCTCTTTCTCCTGTATTTTTACTCCGTTTTGCATGCAAGCAATATCTTGAAGCTCCGGTTTTCATACCCAAGTCCTGAAGGAAGTTTTACGCTCCCAAGATTCCTGAGAATCCCAAGAAACCCATTTTCTCCTATCGAAGTTCTGCTCGGTTTTCATCTCACCATCTTCACTCTATCAAGTGAGTTCATACCCCTAATACTACGTTTTCAAATGGTTTGTAAATGCTTTTATACACTTTTAAAGGGGGGGGGGGGAATACAAGTAAACACACGATTATCCTCATGTGAATAACGTAAATCTTTTGCTATACTTGTTGTTATAATCAATCATATTTGATTTATAACTAGCATACGGAAACATTCTCATGCAACATATCACGATAACACTTTGTCTTTTTGGAATGAAACATGTTGTTATATAAATATCAAACACTTTATTTATATTTTGAGTATAAATGTTCAATGATGTTATTTCAAATGTTATACTTTACATACAAAGTCGACACCACGCTAGGGTTTACCATACAAACAAAACATACTTTCGGAAAAACTATAATAGGTATAGTTTACTAGATATTCATGAGATTTAGATACTATAAGTACTATATCAAGGAAATACTTTCATATACAAGAATAAATGGGCTTTTCATACGTAAATATAATTGATACTAATTTTTGTGAGACATTCAACTTCACGTACTTCCAAGTATGCCGTTAAAGTCCTGTATTATATACCATAATCTCTTATAGGGAGAGCGTGATACTTGTGTATAGATGTATATGGGATTGAAAATCCCGCACTTAAACTATTAGATACAGTTAGACTAGTATGTCTGGGGTGACAAACGTCATAACATTCCAACACCTAAAGAACATTGTTACAGGCATCCTAAGTCAATAGCATGGGTATAAAACTCACATGGAGTATTAAAAACACGGCGATTTACGGGGTTATCAAATGTCTTAGTAATTTTATACATACATAAATCTATTATTCTAGGCATGACAACTACTAATGCATTACAGTTTTGGAACTTTTAAACTACCACACACTCATGGAAAAATATTGGATTTTTCGGAAATAAACTCAGTGATTTTATACCAACTTACAAATTTTATACATAAACGCTTATGAACTCACCAACTTAATTATTGACACTCTTTCAAAACTACTTGTATTTCTGAGGGATTCAGTAATACAGGTAAACCCCAGCTTTTGGAGAAGGGATGCTAAGGCGTTAGTTTAAAACACATTTTTTTTTCAACATATTGTAATTTATTTTGAACAAGTATCACTCAACAATGTAACTTTTAAATTATATATGTGATGGTTGTTTTACTTTCTTTACTATGTATTCAATTGTTATGATACTACATGAAGTCATCCGCCCTCGGACGATTCTACTGTTTTGGTTTGGGGATGTGACAAGATCCAACTCCACCACCTCCTGAGTTCGATCCCACCATGTTTCAGGAAGCTGTTACTGTCACAGTTGCTGCTGTAATGTCACAGATAAATTCTGGTGGCTCTAGCAGGTCAACAAGTGGTGCTCATGCCCTCAATCTGGAAGGTGGTCAAGGACATCCGAAGGAGTGTTCCTACAAGGACTTTATTAATGCAAAACCCAGATCCTTTGATAGCAATGAAGGTGTCATTGCTTTAACTTGATTGATCGAGAAGATAGAATCGGTCTTCGAGATCTGTGCATGCTTAGAAGCAAGTAAGGTGAATTTCGCTGCTTGCACCTTCATAGACAGAGCATTGACCTGGTGGAATAGTCAGGTCAAATCCCTAACCTTACGAGTAGCAAATGCTATGGGTTGGGAGAGCTTGAAGGAGCTCATGCTTGCTGTGTATTGCCCACGGGGCGAGATACAGAAGCTAGCGCACGAGTTATGGAACTTAAAGATGAAGGGTTCTGACATTGCTGCCTACACTTCTTGGTTTGAAGACCTAGCACTTATTTTCCCAGGAATGGTCACCCCGGAAAGCAAGAAGATAGAGCGATACATTTGGGGATTGATGCCCCCAACTCAAGGAAATGTCTTGGCTTCCAGGCCAATCACTTTTGATAGTGCCAAGTGCCTGGCACAAACTCTCATAGATCACGGAGTTAATCTTGATAAAGTGACAGCCGCTCTCGAACTAGCTAAGGGAAGTGGTGAGAAGAGAAAGGTATGGAAACAGCGAAAGGGCCAGTCTTCACAAGAGCCCTACAAGAAACAACATACAGTGGCAGTTCACGCTGCTACTACTCCTGCCACTATTCCTACAACTCAAGCAGCTACCAGTGGATATGTTGGTATCCTTCCTCGGTGTGACAAGTGCAACTATCATCATCACACTCCCAGCCCATGCCGTGAAATGCTCTGCAACTGCTGTGGCAAGAAGGGACACACAACTCGTTTCTACAAAACACCAGTCCAACCAACCAATCAGGCCTCTAGATCAGGTATTGGTTAAGCCTGTTATGGCTATAGGGAAGTTGGGCGTTACAGGAGAAACTGTCCCAAGGCAACAAAAATTGGACACACGGGGAGAGTACTAGCGATGAGGAAAGAGGAGGGAGTTGCTGACCCTACCGTCGTTACGGGTATGTTCTTCCTCGACAAATCTTATGCATGCATTCTTTTCGATTCTGGTGCGGAGAGCAGCTTTGTTAGTTATGCATTCAAACACCTTCTCAAACATAAACCTCAACCCTTCATCGAAACATTTACCGTCGAGACGGCTAATAGTGAGAAAGAGAGCACTAACGATATATTCCACGGCTATACCCTTACCCTAAACGATTATTCATTCCCGATCGATCTTATGCTAGTTTCCATAAAACGCTTCGATATCATCATCGACATAGATTGGTTGATCCCCAATTGTGCTGATATCATTTGTTACAAAAAAGCTATCTGTCTCAATCTTCTTTCTGGTGAAATCCTCATGATTTATGGCAATAAAATTAGCTCGAACCTCCGTATCATTTCGTGCATTAAAGCCCAAAAACTTATGAGAAAGGAGTGCCATGCATTCCTAGCCCATGTCATTAACGAGAAACTGTTGGATTAGTGTCTAAGCCCAAAACCATATTTGGTAAGTATTTGACATGGTTGTGCATGGTCCTTTTGGGTTGCCTTCACCAATGCAACTTGACTAGAGAAATAATAGAGAAATAGGTTATTATGATTTATTAATATATTATAACAATAATATATTAAAGGAGAAATCATATTTGTTTAATTAATATTGGTAAATAATTAATTAAGTACTAATTTTCTGATCAAATATAATTAATTAAACTAGAGGGGCTGAATTGTAATTATGTGATAGTTGAAAACTAGGGAAATGGATGCCTCATGGATAGGGTGGACGAATTCAAGGTGATAAGGCATTAGAATTCGTCCAAGATAAGGATTCTAGGCTTATCGAATGGGCTGCTTGGTGGGCAAGTAACCAGATAAGGATAAGGGCTGAAACCCTAATCTCTACTCTATATAAAGACCCCTTAGGCATAGGAAAATCGGCCACTTGATCCCTAGAAGACCTAGAGCTGATTTTTTCCTCTCTCGTCTCTCTCTCTCTCTCTCTCTCTCTCTCTCTCTCTTTCTCTCTCTCTCTCTCTCTCTCTCTCTCTCTCTCTCTCTCTTTCCTCTCCATTTGCTTGTGGTGTTTGTGAGTCATTAGAGGTACTACACTTGTGGTACTTGCTTTCCAAGACAAGGAGATTGAAAATTTGTGTTGTTATAACAATATAACAACAAGAGGTATGTAATCCCTTCTACTATCAAGATTTTGAAATACATAGGTGCATGCTAGGGTTCTTCTTGTGTTCATAAAGTTGTGTATCTAATAGTGAAAACATAGATCCAAATCTAGGGTTGCATGCACACATAGGATTGTTTGTATAAAACCCATAAGTGGTATCATAACGTATGGTTATTTGTTTTCAATTATAATTATACAATTGTATGGATTTGACACTTTAGGGTTTATGGCCAATAAACCCTAGGAGGCAAAGATTTCGAAATTAGGGTTCTTGAACCCTGTTTTTCTGAAAATTCAATTAGGGTTTTTCAAACCCTTTCCTTTGTGCCTAAGATTTCGAAATCTAGGGTTTGCAAACCCTAGGTTTTTTTTTGAAATATGCCTCCTCCCCGAGATAAGATCCTAAATTTTAGGGATTTGGATAATCCCATATCTTGTAATTATCCTTTAATGGTTAAATATGGTAATTAAAGATTTTGAATTATCCCATCCCATTATTTTCGAAATCCAGAGGGATTTAAGGGATTAGGATAAATTAATTGTTTAATTTAAGATAATCGTTTATGATTTAATAATTCAAATTAATTGTTTAATTTAGATATTATTAAATCAAGAGTTTTAATATTTAAAATTTTAATTTAAAGTCTTAAATTTTGAATATTTTAAAATTGAAATTGAAACCCTAGTATTTTAAAATGTTTAAAATACACCCTATACTATTATATTATTACAAGATTAATATATATATATATATATATATATATATATATATATATATATATATATATATATATATATATAACTATAATGTTAGTATTATCGTTAGTAGGTCTCATTAACGAAGCCGATCTATAAGGGGGCTATAAGGTTATGGCCTATAAAACGGCCGTTTAATGGGTATCCACTCTTACCCACCGCTTCCTTGATTGGTGTAGGGTCGTTAGCCGAACAGGTAAGATAGAGCAACACTCTCCTAATTAATAAGTATAATGAATCTATATAAAGTAACTAAATGTTTTTACAAAATTCCTAATCTTAGTTACTTTAGGCAAAAGTGAATTGAAGCAATCCCATGAAATCATACTTTGCACCATTGCTAAGAAGTTAGTGGAGCGTGTGTGGTTAACCGACACACTAATTGGTTCTAAGGAAAGGTGGCAAACTGTGACATCCCCAAAATCTCGGCCAGAAAAGACCGATTTCATTTATGCTTTTTAAAATAATTTCAGAGTAAATCCTTTTGATTTAAAAGAGTTGCGGAATTTGTTCCCAAAAACAAAATATGATAAGATAATATTTATCAAAGCATTTCATCAAGAGATGCATTTTCAATATATAATAAAAACTCGGGATGTCATGTTCCGATACAGACCATAAATCATAAATGATAACATTACAAGTCATTCAACAAATATATACATATGCAGACTTGTAAACAAAACAACTTGATGATTTATCCATCTTATGCCCTTGCGCCACTTCCTGTAATACGAATAAACTGAGTGGGTCAGGCTTAGGAGCCGGGTGAGCATATAAGGTTTTCAACCCACAATAAATAATTATATTTAATTTCACCAACCAATAATAACCTGATTACCCATTCCCGTTATCCTCACTTTATGTCCCTAAAACAACATCTATCTCAAGGGACCAAATCTAGGATTTTCATCGGGACGAACATTATGTTGGATTAGTGTTTAAGTCCATAACTATTTTGGTATGTACTTGACCCGATGGTGCATGGTCCTTTTGGGTTGCCTTCACCAAAGCAACTTTATTGGAGAAATAAATAAAGAGAGAGAGGTTATTATGATTTATTAATATGTTATAAGAATAATATATTAAAGGAGAAATCATATTTGTTTAATTAATATTGGTCAATAATTAATTAGGAATTAATTTTGTGATCTAGTGTAATTAATTAAACTAGAGGGGCTGAATTGTAATTATGTGATAGTTACAAAATAAGGTAAGGATTATCCTAAGTATAGGATGGACGAATTTAAGGTGATAATGCTTTAGAATTCGACTATGATAAGGATTCAAGGATTATCTTATGGGTTGCTTGGTAAGCAAGCAACTAGATATGGATAGTGACTAAAACCCTATCTGTACACCTATATAAACCCCCTTGGCTCATGAATTCGTGTAAGACCTTCCCAAGGCTTCTTAGGGACGAATTCAATACCTCCCGTCTCTCCTCATATCTTCTCCATTTGCTCTTGGTGTTTGTAAGCCATTAGAGGAGTGACAATTGTGACTCTAAGCCTTCCAAAGTCAATACAAGGAGATTTGGGATTGTGATTGCTGCATAACAATCAAGGTAACATTATAAACCTATTCTTATGTTAATATGATCACTTGAATGCTAGAATTAGGGTTTATAGTCTTGGATAACTTGCATGTACAATAGAGAAACCTAGATCCAAGCATTAGGGTTTGTATGAGCACATAGGATGTCTTATGACCAAAACCCATTAGTGGTATCAGAGCCTAGACTGGTTTCAATTGTATTGATGCATTGTATATCTAAAAAATTTGATTTTTTGGTGTTCTAGAGGCTGGACTCGCCGAGTCCATAGCTGAACTCGCCGAGTCCAGGGTGACTCGACGAGTCCAAGCCTGACTCGACGAGTCAACTCGTCAGATGGAGGGTATCTCGGGTTTTCTTGCTGTTTTTGCTTATGGATAGTTACCTTATCATGTTAGATCAATATTAATCCGATTATATGATATATTTGACTATAATTTTGATCTAATTGAAGATATTTATTAATTAATAAGATAATTGTTTCCTTATGTGATAATTGATTAATTATTTTGAGTAAATTGATAAATTGTTTTGCAAGAAATCAATAAATAAATCAAATATGGATAATTATGTGATTAAATGTTAATTGAATTATTTGTTATTTGATCCTTGTTGTTATGAAAAGTTTCATATTTTCCCCTTTAGGTTTTATGGTTTAAATTTGAACCCAAAAGTTTTGAAGTTTTGAAATTTCAATAGTTAAAACCCTAATGTTTTGAAAAAGGTTTCAAAACTTGCCCTCAAGTTTTGGAATTTAAATTTTGATTAATTGTTTAATTGTGAAATATATTTAAATTCTAAACCCTAATGTTTTGAAATGTTTCAAAACTTTCCCTCAAGTTTTGGAATTTAAAAGTTGATTAAAAGTTTAATTAGGAATGTTAAATTCTAAAACCCTAGTAATGTTTTGAAAAGTTCAAATCACACCCTTATGGTTTTATTAATTAATTAAGGTCTATAATTAAAAGAGGTTTAATAAATCCATAAAAGTTTAGGTTTACAATTTAATTGAATTAAAAGTATAATTGTTAAATTAGACCACCTAGTATTTTAAAAGTGTAAAATACACCCTATACTATATATATAACATTAAAAGTCTAACATTATATATATGTATGAGTAAAAGTCAATCTTACTGTTAGTAGGCCTCATTCACAAAGCTGGTCTATAAGGGGTGTTTAAGGAAATTGCCTATAATATGACGATTGAATGAGTATCCACTCTTACCCACCGCACTCTTGACTAGTGGAGGGTCGTTAGCCGAACAGGTAGGATAGGACGAAACCTTCCATTATAAGTATAATGAAATACAAAGTAACTAAATGTTTTTGAAATTCCCAATCTTAGTTACTTAGACAAAAGTGAATTGATGCAATTCCATGAAATTACACTTTGTGCCCTTGCGAAGACGTTAGTGGAGCGTGTGTGGTTTACCGGCACACTAAATGGTTCTAAGCAAAGGTAGCAAAGGGTGAATCAATGTTTGTCATAGTTCGGTGGAGCGTGTGTGGTTTACCGACACATCGAATAGGTGACTGTAACATGTGAGGGCACCATGTAAGTTTGCATGGTTATTCACACCCGCTTTGTGATCCTCGGCATCCCAATCACAAACAAGAGGGGCATATCGAGATTTAAACATGCCATTGAAATGTTCAATGAATCTCAAAGGATCTAGGAGTTTTCATAGATTTAAAACTTAAATTTCTTTTTTGTTTTTCATGGTGGAAATTAGTGAATCGTCATTCACTTACCTTCAAATATTATGCAACTAGATTACGACATCCCTTTTCTAGGTTGTAGCGTATTGTGTTGGGTCCTAGCCTTAGTGTCTCATTTGGGTGATTTACTAAGGACTCAATCGATCAACTAACTTGAATTTGTTTTCTCCCGTTTTGTAGATGTTAAAGTTCGATAACCATGGTCTTCCCAAATCCCGTGGAACAAGCATTCCACATGAAGATGGTATTCCACGATTCGATCGAGGAATAAGATATCATGCTTCACTTCCTCTACCTCCTCCAATTGTTCTCCCTAACCCACAAGATCGAAGAATTGAAAGGTTTAATATCACTAAGGCCCTATTAGAAATGAAACATGAAGATGGTAAATCCGTGTGTGCCCACATTCTAGGAATGAAATCACACATCGATAGGTTGAAAAATGTTGGGTGTGTTATTCCCCGATGAGTTGGCTGTGAATTGGGTTTTGCAGTCACTTCCTGAATCATATAATGTGTTCAAAAGAAAGTATTATATGATGGATCATGACGATAACCTCATTGACCTAACTTACATGCTCATTGCTGCTGAATCAGAAATGATTTGGCGAAGCAATGGAGCGTATTTGTTGGGAAAGTCAACTGACCATGCTTCCGAGGACGTTCTAGGAGAACCGACCTGCGTTTGCTGCCAAGAGAAAGGGCATTGGATAGAAGTCTGCCCCAAGAGCCTGAAAATTCCAAAGATGGGTAAAGAGTATGGCTGTGCTTCGGGTAAAATCCACTATCTAACTCCATTAAGTTCCTATTCGTTGATTCTTAATACATGATGTGATAAGATTGCATTTGAATGTTTTAAAGGATCGGTGAAAAGAAAGGAAGCTTGGTGAAAGAGCAAGATGAATCTAATCACAAGAAATAGATCTTGATCGCATGGACTTGAAGATTCGATTTTGATCTTAGTTAGTTATGATAGAGTTGTTAGAAATTTTCCTTTTGAAATACATAATTTTCAAAGGATTTTGCATTGTAAGGACAAATGTTTTCCGCTGCTTTTATAAATAAAATAAATTTTGTTTGACTTGTTTATTTATTTGTTCACTTCCTTGCAATGGAATCGTTATGAAAATTGATGTTTGCATATTTCTACAACAAATGGATATGATTCTTATTTATGGGGATTATGGAAATGTCGAGAATTTACCAAATAGGGAGAGTTTCTCATCGTCCAAATTTCAATTGAACAGAAATTTGGAATCACGCAACTTGGTTGCATTATGAATGAGAAATTTCATATTTGGAAATTAGACTATTTCGTTGACAAAGTGTCAAGTGAAAGGACTAGGAGATCGAGCACACAAAGTTGTGTGTTGATCAAGTCCACGATAAGAGTAACAAAGATATTCGTCATGATTTACTAAAGGTTTAGTAAATATGATTATACTTATAAGATTAAGTATAATTCGGAATTGATTAAAAAGGTTTAAATCAATAGCAAAACGAATAAGAATCAAGCAGGCAGAAAGATAAAAGTTTCTCCATTCTAAGAAGAAGGGAGAGTACCTTTTATGCTTTATGATAGGTCTTTATGATTAAGAACCGTATCTCAATTGATCCTCTAAGTAAGTCTTAGTACAATTGTATGTTTAAGAAGAGGAATCAAGAATTGAAGAAATGATTAAATCAAAAGGTCAATCATACTCCGTTCCAATAACAAGTCTTAAAGTTAATGTCACACCCCGAAAACCGAAGGCGGAAACGTTCCCGGGGTTGACTCCAAGTTGAGTATCAAATCCAATGTACATAGTAAGAAAAGTAAACAACCATTACATTACATATCAAAGTTTACATTTGTTCAAAAGTAAAGTTGTACATTCATAATACATAGTATATATGAACAAAAGTAGAGACGAGTCTTCTGTACGCTCCGTCTTCTCCAAAAGATTCGCTAGATACCTATCTAATGTTGACCTGAGAATACAAGCAGTTTGAAAATCAGCATAAAGCTGGTGAGTTCATAAGATGTTTGCTTTGCGAAAATGTACGAGTTTCCTTTAATTTACCGAAAAGTTGTTATCCAAGAAAATCCCATATTTTCTTAAAAGAGAAAGTTGGTTGATTGTTAGGTTACACGATTCTAGTTGTTTAACTATGATCTCGGGAAAGTCCCATACTTTCCTAATTGTATATTACTAATTGTGAAAGATGTAATGTTATTCAGTTTGTTACTCTTTCTAGTTATATAAGTGTTACCCAGGAAAGCCCCATGCTTTCCTGCATGTTGGTTTCTAATGTGAACGATGTTAAAGAATGTAAAAGATGTAAATGTGATTAAGTAATGTTATGTTTTTCCCCAGGAAAGTCCCGTACTTTCCTAAAAGTATTTGTTAGTTATTTGATTTCGATATACTGATTTATTTCCATTCGTATCTATTGTATTAACTAGGTATGCTGATATCCTGATGATAATATCTCGGAATATACTTAGATTCACATCTTCATATTCGTGTTCTTATTCTTGATTAGTTACAATTGTACTTATTCGTGTTCGTATTCGTATTCGTATTTGTATTCGTATTCGCAGTCGTATTCGTATTCGTATTAGAACATTTTATCGAGAAATCTGTGATTAGTTTGAAAGCTAAATTCGTAATTCGAACTATTTGATAAACACAGTTATTGATATTAGAACATACAGAATGAAAACGATTAAACTGAAAACAATAAGTTTGAGTACAAGATTTCCTTGTACTTTTGCTTGTATTCCCCCCTGAAAACAGTGAAAACAGTTGAAAAAGGGTAGGGGTATGAACTCACCGAACGAGAAATGTGGCGAATTCGGATGCTAAGTGTTGGTCCGGGGCTTGCAAACACACGTGGTTCCTAAGTGTAATGTAAAGATACACATTTGTATCCAATTAGGACTTAGATTGGTTATTTGATAAGGACAATTGTTTCTAGTCGCGAAAACACCCCGATACAAGTGTTTGGAGGGACCCGGGTGGCGTTTAAGGACAGGAATTGAAGCGAGGGACTTGGGACTTGAGTTTACTCCCCATGAATAAACTTATACAAGAGGTTTTGGTCCAAAACACCCATTCCCCATGAGTTTACGGCCGTAAACTCATGGTAGGGTGGTTTATGGTGCAAATTTGGGTCACAAATGGATATGGACACTTGGAAATGCTTGGAATAATTTTACCTAAGGATTGGATTGAATTAAAAACACCATTTGCAACACTTAAGGGAGTTTACGGCCTAGGCATGGGATCTTTGGCCGTAAACTCTTAAATCCCCTTGATTTAGTGTTTTTAAGGTGTTAAAATTAATCACATGTTATTCTAAAAATTCCCACAAGCCTAGAAATGAGTTTGGGGCACCATTTGACACCCTTTTATGAGTTTACGGCCATGAGACATGTTCTATGGCCGTAAACTCTCAAATATGGGGTTTTGATGTTTTTAAAGCCCTAAAACTATTTTTGGTTGTTCCTATGATTTATTCCAAGGCTTTTGGTGGTGTTGGATGGCTTTCTAACACCTTAGAATTCAATTTATACCCATTTATAAGGAGTTTACGGCCCAAGCATATGCCTTGGCCGTAAACTCACATAAATCCCCCAAAAATTATGTTTAAGGTGTCCAAATGCTAAAACCAATATTCTATAATTCATATCTAAGCCTTGTTTGTGATTTGGAAGGGTTTAAGGGCATGAAAACCCCATTTATATGAGTTTACGGCCCAAGCACATGCCTTGGCTGTAAACTCCTTCAAACCTCACAAAATTCATGTTTTAAATGTTTAGAGTCCATATCTTGAAGTCATTTAGCCATATATAGGTCCCAAAATTGTCAAGGAGGGGTTTAAGGGCTCAAAACCCTTCATTTTTGGTGTTTACGGCCTAGGCACCTTCTTGGGCCGTAAAATCATATGTCATGTCCCATTTCATGATTTAATCTCGAATTTGGAAGTCAAATAAGCTATACAATGAGGTTAGGAAGTTACCTTAAGGATTTGAGACCTTAAAATTGAGTTTTGGACCCTAAATCTTGGATTTTAGGAGAGAGGTTAGAGAGAGAGTAGAGAGAGAAGGAAAAAGATTCAAATGGATGTTAAAACACGTTTATATAGGTCCTAAAACTTGGACGCGGTGGAATTCTACCCGATATCGGCATTAAACGGGACTTTTGGTCGCACTCGATTAAGTTATCGTCACCCGGCGGGAATGTTTCTAACTTTTTGAGATGGATACTTTTGGGTTAATTTCATGAGTTCCTAAGGGATTTGGAACACTCATTTAATTATAATAAATGTATAAATTTAATTAATTAACCCAAAGCGAGAACGAAACGAATCGACTAACGGCGAAATCTCGCGGGTAGAACAAGTTTTCGACGATAGAAAACTTCGGGTTGTTACATTATCTCCCCGTTAGAGGGAATTTCGTCCCGAAATTCAAAGATTTGAACTCAATTTGCAAGTTGAAAAGAGAACCGAGGATGAGTCTACTACTTCGGGTTTTTACGCTCCCAAGTGGAATCGGGTCTCCGCTTGATATTCTAGCGAACCCTCACTTTCACGACGTGTCTTGGTTTCGTTGAGTAGATATATCTAAAAGACCGAGACGTGAAGTACCAGAGGAATGTTACTAAGTTTCGAGGTTAATCGAAGTTTGTAGGTTACGGGATCAATCCTAATGAGGATTTCTAATAGTTCTACGTTTATGGAGAGATTCGAATGAATAGATAACAATTTATCTTTCTAGGTTAGAGTTGAAAAAGAATTGCAAGTAAAATGGTTGTTGAAAGGGAATATACCTTGGGCAACTGTGGGATCGGTGGCTGTCTCACCTTGTCCTATAGCTAGGACTCTTCCAGAGTTGCCAGCAGTTGTTGCATTGGGGCAGTTTCTCTTATAATGCCCGACCTTTCCACAACCATAACAGAACTGACTGATGCCCGCTCCGGGAGCTTGATTTGTTGTTGTTCTACAATTCCGCGCAAGGTGACCCTCTTGGCTACAATTTTTGCAAAGTTTTATACGATAGGGACCGGGGATATAGTGGTGGTAACTGCACTGGTTACACCACGGGAGAACACCGGCATATCCGGTAATAGGTGCCTGAGCTGAGGAACCGATGACGGGTACAACAGCAGGGGTAGTGGCAGCGTGGACTGTCACCATTTGTTGTCTCTTCGAGTACTCCTGGGAAGGCTGATATTTATCCCCTACCTCCCAGTACTTTCTTTTCTCACCACTTCTTTCTGTCGGCTCAAGAGTGGTGGCTGCTTCCTCTACGTCCTCACTATGGTCAATCAAGATTTGTGCTAGGCATTTGACGCTGTCGTATGTATCCGGCCTCGCAGCTAAGACGTTCCCTTTGGTTGGCTGGGTTAATCCCCAGATAAACCTCTCAATCTTTTTACTTTCAGGGGTAACCATCCCTTGACAAAGAAGCGCTAGGTCGTCAAACCTAGATGTGTAAGCGGGAATATCAGAACCTTTCATCTTCAAATTCCAAAGTTCATGTTCCAGTTTCTGAATTTCACCCCGAGGGCAATACTCAGCGTGTAGAAGTTCCTTCATAACTTCCCAACCCATAGCATTGGCTACAGGTAGAGTTAGAGATTTGACTCGGCTGTTCCACCAAGTCAAGGCATTGTTGGTGAGAGTGCAAGCGGCAAACTTCACTTTGTCGGATTCTGAACAAGCACAGATCTCGAAGATAGATTCGATTCTTTCTAACCATCGGGTTAGAGCAATAACACTCCTATGCCATCGAAGAATGTAGGTTTCGCATGCATAAAGTCTTTATAGGAACACTCCTTTTGGTGTCCTTGGCTATTCTCCTGGTTTTGAAGTTGGGGACCACCTCCCGAACTACCGGGGTTCGTTTGCGACATGGCTGCTGAAAAAGCTGCAGTTAAAACTGACTGAAGGGTTGCCAGGTCGATTTGAAGAGAAGGTGGTTTTTTAGGAGGATTGTTGTTGTTCTGCGAGCTGGGTCTCTTTCTTGGAGGCATTTTGATCTAATAAGATCAGGAAGAGAGGATGATAAGCCCTCTGAATTGAATCAAGAGATATGATACAAAGGATATCTCTTTATGGTATACTTAGAATTCTATTAAGTGATAAAGCAAGAAGGAGTTATCAAACAGATAAATTATCGCTAAAGAAATGATTAAGGAGCAACGCTGGGATGAGGAATTTTACAACGGATTTGGTTCGAGAAATACTCCTATAGTATTTCATGATTCGCTGCAGCGATGATTCGTTGTTTGGGATATTGGGTAAGTTTTAGGCATGCTGCATACCACAGTCACTCCCAAGCACATGTTGGCTGTGTCTCGAATGAATATAGTTGGCCAGGCTATATTGATACTAGACACGACTACATAACTGCCCAGGTTTAACCGCAGTGTACAACACCCATTTACTTATGTTTTGTTCTACTTGTAGTTACGGATTTTTGACTGTCGGGTATACTTGTATACTTTTGAAAATACTTATATTAGAGGTATACTTTTAGTTCAGAGCATTTAGGCCCTTTAGTGTTTATAGTTTTATACCATGTAAGGTTTGGTATACTCCATTCACTATAAACAAGGGCTCTGATACCAATCTGTCACACCCCGAAAACCGAAGGCGGAAACGTTCCCGGGGTTGACTCCAAGTTGAGTATCAAATCCAATGTACATAGTAAGAAAAGTAAACAACCATTACATTACATATCAAAGTTTACATTTGTTCAAAAGTAAAGTTGTACATTCGTAATACATAGTATATATGAACAAAAGTAGAGACGAGTCTTCTGTACGCTCCGTCTTCTCCAAAAGATTCGCTAGATACCTGTCTAATGTTGACCTGAGAATACAAGCAGTTTGAAAATCAGCATAAAGCTGGTGAGTTCATAAGATGTTTGCTTTGAGAAAATGTACGAGTTTCCTTTAATTTACCGAAAAGTTGTTATCCAAGAAAATTTCATATTTTCTTAAAAGAGAAATTTGGTTGATTGTTAGGTTACACGGTTCTGGTTGTTTAACTATGATCTCGAGAAAGTCCCATACTTTCCTAATTGTATATTACTAATTGTGAAAGATGTAATGTTATTCAGTTTGTTACTCTTTCTAGTTATACAAGTGTTACCCAGGAAAGCCCCATGCTTTCCTGCATGTTGGTTTCTAATGTGAACGATGTTAAAGAATGTAAAAGATGTAAATGTGATTAAGTAATGTTATGTTTTTCCCCAGGAAAGTCCTGTACTTTCCTAAAAGTATTTGTTAGTTATTTGATTTCGATATACTGATTTATTTCCATTCGTATCTATTGTATTAACTAGGTATGCTGATATCCTGATGATAATATCTCGGAATATACTTAGATTCACATCTTCATATTCGTGTTCTTATTCTTGATTAGTTACAATTGTACTTATTCGTGTTCGTATTCGTATTCATTACTGTATTCGTTTCCTTATTCCTACTCCTATTACTATTCGTATTCGTATTTGTATTCGTATTCGCAGTCGTATTCGTATTCGTATTCGTAGTCGCATTCCTATTCCTAATCCTACTCCTAATACTATTCGCAGTCATATTCGTATTCGCAATCGTATTCGTATTCGCAGTCGTATTCGTATTCGTTCTGTTCCTAGTTATAGTTTCGTTATCAATTCTGTTCGTAGTTATAGATGTGTTATTCGTTCTGATTCTAGTTGTAGTTTCATTATTCGTTCTGTTTCTAATTATAGTTTCGTATTCGTTCTTTTCCTATTTATAGCTTCGTATTTGTATTCGTATTCGTAATTAGTTGTAATTGGAAATTAGTATAAGTTATTTTTAGATTATGAAACATAGTTTAGATTAGAACATTTTATCGAGAAATCTGTGATTAGTTTGAAAGCTAAATTCGTAATTCGAACTATTTGATAAACACAGTTATTGATATTAGAACATACAGAATGAAAACGATTAAACTGAAAACAATAAGTTTGAGTACAAGATTTCCTTGTACTTTTGCTTGTATTCCCCCCTGAAAACAGTGAAAACAGTTGAAAAAGGGTAGGGGTATGAACTCACCGAACGAGAAATGTGGCGAATTCGGATGCTAAGTGTTGGTCCGGGGCTTGCAAACACACGAGGTTCCTAAGTGTATTGTAAAGATACACATTTGTATCCAATTAGGACTTAGATTGGTTATTTGATAAGGACAATTGTTTCTAGTCGCGAAAACACCCCGATACAAGTGTTTGGAGGGACCCGGGTGGCGTTTAAGGACATGAATTGAAGCGAGGGACTTGGGACTTGAGTTTACTCCCCATGAATAAACTTATACAAGAGGTTTTGGTCCAAAACACCCATTCCCCATGAGTTTACGGCCATAAACTCATGGTAGGGTGGTTTATGGTGCAAATTTGGGTCACAAATGGATATGGACACCTGGAAATGCTTGGAATAATTTTACCTAAGGATTGGATTGAATTAAAAACACCATTTGCAACACTTAAGGGAGTTTACGGCCTAGGCATGGGATCTTTGGCTGTAAACTCTCAAATCCCCTTGATTTAGTGTTTTTAAGGTGTTAAAATTAATCACATGTTATTCTAAAAATTCCCACAAGCCTAGAAATGAGTTTGGGGCACCATTTGACACCCTTTTATGAGTTTACAGCCATGAGACATGTTCTATGGCCGTAAACTCTCAAATGTGGGGTTTTGATGTTTTTAAAGCCCTAAAACTATTTTTGGTTGTTCCTATGATTTATTCCAAGGCTTTTGGTGGTGTTGGATGGCTTTCTAACACCTTAGAATTCAATTTATACCCATTTATAAGGAGTTTACGGCCCAATCATATGCCTTGGCCGTAAACTCACATAAATCCTCCAAAAATTATGTTTAAGGTGTCCAAATGCTAAAACCAATATTCTATAATTCATATCTAAGCCTTGTTTGTGATTTGGAAGGGTTTAAGGGCATGAAAACCCCATTTATATGAGTTTACGGCCCAAGCACATGCCTTGGCTGTAAACTCCTTCAAACCTCACAAAATTCATGTTTTAAATGTTTGAGTCCATATCTTGAAGTCATTTAGCCATATCTAGGTCCCAAAATTGTCAAGGAGGGGTTTAAGGGCTCAAAACCCTTCATTTTTGGTGTTTATGGCCTAGGCACCTTCCTGGGTTGTAAACTCATATGTCATGTCCCATTTCATGATTTAATCTCGAATTTGGAAGTCAAATAAGCTATACAATGAGGTTAGGAAGTTACCTTAAGGATTTGAGACCTTAAAATTGAGTTTTGGACCCTAAATCTTGGATTTTGGGAGAGAGGTTAGAGAGAGAGTAGAGAGAGAAGGAAAAAGCTTCAAATGGATGTTAAAACACGTTTATATAGGTCCTAAAACTTGGACGCGATGGAATTCTACCCGATACCAGCATTAAACGGGGCTTTTGGTCGCACCCGATTAAGTTATCGTCACCCGGCGGGAATGTTTCTAACTTTTTGAGATGGATACTTTTGGGTTAATTTCATGAGTTCCTAAGGGATTTGGAACACTCATTTAATTATAATAAACGTATAAATTTAATTAATTAACCCAAAGCGAGAATGAAATGAATCGACTAACGACGAAATCTCGCGGGTAGAACAAGTTTTCGACGATAGAAAACTTCGGGTTGTTAGAGTTAAGACTGTGCCAATGAGTGACAAGTATTAAGAAGGTTTATAACATTCATCAAATGTGGAAAGTTGTGATGTCTTGGATAAGACAAAGGCCAACTAGGACCAATTTATGAAGTGTTTTGATAAAAACTACACTAACTCTTAAATATTTGTTTGTCAAGAATTGTTTATTGACAAGAGAATCTTATATGTCAATGAGTCAGTGGGAGTCTTAATGGTCTTGAAAGGTTTCAAGAACAAATCAAATAAACCTTATCAATCATCACTAGCACACGAGTTGAGGTTTACAACCTATCGTGTTGACAATATTTTGATTCTGTGCTGTTCCAGTTGATTTAATTATGCATGTGAGTCCTATGAGTTCTCATTTTGAACGCATAAAAGGCAAAGCACCTTAATCAATGGAAGGTACATTGATAGGAAAAGGTGAGCTGCTTAACTACTTGGAAGACGTGGTGGGCAGCTGTGCTACCATAAGGCAAGAAATCAAGATTAAAAGAGTTCGGTCCATATGAGTTTGAATTTGTCGTAAACTTTGGTTTCGACAAACTTACATGGATAGGAACATATACACCATTAAAATCGAAGTGTCATAAGATTTCCTCCTTCATGAAAAATGATTGTGAGGAAATGCTTTCACTAAGAAAGATTTTAAGAAGATAGTGATTGTAAAGTTGCATTCTCGAATTCAATTATGGTTACGGTATCCCTTTCCATGATTTGAATTGTGAGGTTTGGCAGTTAGTCTTAATTGTTTAGACACACATATAAGCTATCTAAGGAAAAGGTGTATAAGTTTAAGAGGCCTTGATAAAATATTATCAAAGCATTAAGCATTAGAAACATGGACTTAAGAAATTCAATAGGTATTGTTTTTCTGGAAGTTAAGATGTTTTGAATACATGTCGAAGCTAGTGGGAGCATAAGTGTTATGTTTTTATAGTAATCATCATGATAGTGGGAGTATAAAAGTTATGATTGTATGATTATTATGGAAAGTTTTGCAAGTTGGCAATATTAATTATAGAAAACAAGAGTTATACCTTGTAAAGTCGTAAGGGTTGTAAAGTTGTTTTGCTATAATTAAGGGAGAGAATATTATGCTTCGTTTCAAATCTAAAGGCTTAGGTTGACAAATTTTAATAAATTTAGTCAAAGGTACATAGTGTGTTCTTAAAATTTTCGATTATGATTACGGCATTCCTCTTCACAATTCGAATTTTGAGAACATAGCAAATAAAACATTATGCATCGTGTCCCATACGCTTCGGGTATAGGATCGATTGCAAATGCTTTAATATTTGACCATTCTAAAATTTTCCAAATGTCTAGCGTATTTAGAGGGAAAAGGGACTAGAATCGGTTTTGACTAAAATAATTAAACAACTATCAAAGGACAATCCAAAGTTCGACGAGGATTGGTTGCTTGTGAGTAGTTGGAAGCATGGTATTGAATGGAACATATTGACGTTATTATGAATAGACAAGATTCTATTAAGAATGAGTTGTCAAATGGAAAATATGGAAGCATGTCCATATTAGGAATTGAATATTGAAAATCTATGTCTAGATTAGAAACTTTTATGCAAAAGGATGTTCAAAGGAATGTACTTTGAGTGAGAGACGTCATATCTAAGGAATTGTCTTGTAACAATCTCCGATAGAGGACTTTGTAATATCATTGGCAATAGTCTTTGTGACTTTAGTGCAGTGACATTACGAAAGAATCATTGCATAGAATGTTAGAATCTAGCATATTCTATAAGTAGCAAGAATTTGATATTCTTTCACTTATGAAAAAGGATTTGGAGTTGTGAAATGAGAATGATTAGAAATGTGTTCAATGTGATCTATTTCACAAAGTAAGAACCATAGGTGAACATTATGTGCATGCTAGGAGCATGGGATAAGTGTTGTAATTCAAGTAAGAAGTTGATTACCTGAATCGACAAATAATGAGTAATCGATATGGTGATAAATAAAAGGAGTTTTATTTATACTCAAAGGGTTGAGGCCATATGGGATTAGTATTATTCTTGTGTTTCACTTTGCATGTTTTGACTTCCTGAATAGTTTAATTGGTTAAGAACAATCAAATTATTCGAACGGGCCATAGTCGTTCATATGTTGGAAGTAGATATGAATGAAGACTGTCGTGAATTGGTGTGTGGATTGTCTAGAAGAGTATTAGACATAAGCAAACATTTGCTGCAACGTTCATGAGTGCTTATGAATATGAATTTGAGCATTAGATTAAACCCACGCTCACTTGGATCACTCCATGGATTGTATCACGAGTGATTGGTGAGACGATAACATCTTATATTCTTGAAACCGAGATGTGTGAGTTGTATCTTGCTAAGCGGTTGCATATTGATAATATGAAAACACACTAGTAACTTGGTGTTATAAAACATATTATTGTGTGTGATTCAGTGAGTAAGTGCAAGCGAACATTGTATCAAAGTTTATCCGTTCCTTTTATCCAAAGAAGGATAAAAGCGATATCTTTGGGCCCTGCGATGGTTTAGTGATGACAAACGTAAATGCTCGGCCGGGCTAGGGCTAATTTGATTTGTTCAATTAGTCTGTCGTCATAAATCAGAAATCGAGAAGTAGTACAAAGAGAATGATTAGAAATCATATCTCATATGATATCTAGAATGGAGGAATATATGATCCCTTATCTTAAGGACACGCGTATCTGATAGGATCAGAGTTGGCAGCGGCTTTGGAAAGCTACGATTGCAGATCAGGATCTGAAGTCTTACGCAGAATAGTTATTAGACTTATCCAAGTGGGAGACTGTTGGATTAGTGTCTAAGTCCAAAACTATTTTGGTATGTACTTGACCCGATGGTGCATGGTCCTTTTGGGTTGCCTTCACCAAAGCAACTTGATTGGAGAAATAAATAAAGAGAGAGAGAGAGGTTATTATGATTTATTACTATGTTATAAGAATAATATATTAAAGGAGAAATCATATTTGTTCAATTAATATTGGTCAATAATTAATTAGGAATTAATTTTGTGATCAAGTGTAATTAATTAAACTAGAGGGGCTGAATTGTAATTATGTGATAGTTACAAAATAAGGTAAGGATTATCCTAAGTATAGGATGGACGAATTTAAGGTGATAATGCCTTAGAATTCGACTATGATAAGGATTCAAGGATTATCTTATGGGTTGCTTGGTAAGCAAGCAACTAGATAGGGATAATGACTGAAACCCTATCTGTACACCTATATAAACCCCCTTGGCTCATGAATTCGTGTAAGACCTTCCCACGGCTTCTTAGGGACGAATTCAATACCTCCCGTCTCTCCTCATATCTTCTCCATTTTCTCTTGGTGTTTGTAAGCCATTGGAGGAGTGACAATTGTGACTCTAAGCCTTCCAAAGTCAATACAAGGAGATTTGGGATTGTTATTGCTACATAACAATCAAGGTAACATTATAAACCTATTCTTATGTTAATATGATCACTTGAATGCTAGAATTAGGGTTTATAGTCTTGGATAACTTGCATGTACAATAGAGAAACCTAGATCCAAGCATTAGGGTTTATATGAGCACATAGGATGTCTTATGACCAAAACCCATCACATTATTGCTAAGGGGTTTCCTCAACAATAAATATCCTAAAGGAAACCATGAGGGGGATAGAGTACGCCGGTGAACACATCGTTCACAACACCTACAGGTTATGAACCTGCTAGCGTTCCACAAGACTGTCTTAAAAGAGTCTGTGGTCGTCATCCATACTCCGCTAGATGACTAGGTCAACAACAACAACATCGAGGCCTCTCATCTGTTTATCACACATCAACTATCTACCCATGTTCTACCCAACATATTAGTAGATAAATATATATATATATATATATATATATATATATATATATATATATATATATATATATATACATAGTTTAAAACCTATATAGCATGTTCAAGCATAACATATTCCACATAACAGATGAGGCACACACTCATAACACATATTTCATAGAGAATAAATCGGATCTATGAGATAGAAGAAAGTGAATATACATTCACGCATATAACAACCAAATATACACATAACACGTATTTCGTATAAAATACTTCATAATTATGCGTTAGAAGAAGGTAACTGCACACTCACTTGATCAGAAGATGATCGGATAGCACTACGACTTGCAGAAGTAGTATTCTTTAGTAGATCTTGAAGATCTTCACAAAAACCGAGCTTCTCGCGCGCAGAGCTTCAGCTCGGGAATTGCACTTCGCGGGATCTTCGGGGCTTCAGAACTTGCTTCGGGGCTTGGGATTAATACCGAGGCTTCGGGATACTTCTGGCATGCAAAACGATGCAAACCAGAAGAAAGAGAAGAGAATTTGGCAAATGGAGTCGGCTGCCCTTGCAACCCTTTTATAGGAGGCTGAGGCCTCGTAGTACACTGGGCGTACTGCTTTACGCGAGGCGTACTGCCTCCGAAATCGTCATTGCTTACGTATCCGAAGAACTCGAGTGCGAGGCATGTCATGCTTAGATGTACGCTGGGAGTACAACCCTACGCTGGGCGTAACCTGGATAAGTCCGGTGACTCCCCTTCGGATAATGTCGGATTTAATAATTAAATTTAAATTTTAATTATTTGATAAACTTTGAAAATTCATATCTTCTTCATACGAACTCCGTTTTCGACGTTCATTATATCCACGCGTAGGTGATACTACGCTCTACAACTTTCATTTAGACTTCGTCGGTAAATTTTGATTTTATTTTTATTATTTATTTTTAGTAGGTCGGGACAGGAAAACTCCGTTATAAAATCATAACTTCTTCATCTGAAGTCCGTTTTCGCCTATCTTTTCTTCGTTTCACCACAATTAACGAAATCTTCGATTCTCATTTATATTGTTTCGGCTAAAAACCGTTCGATCTCAAATCGAGTATTCGGGTTGCATACTACTAAGTCGAAACTTCATAAAATCATAACTTCCTCATACGAAGTCAGATTTGGGCGTTCTTTTTATGCACGCTCTCGGTTTAATGAACTCTACGACATTCTTTTAGATCACTAAGTCTAAATATCGCTTTAACGTAAATTTCACTTTTTATGTCGTTCAGCGTTGTCGGTTCTGTCGCGAAACTTCGACAGGTCATGACTTCTTCGTTATAACTCGGATTTCGACATTCTTTATATATTCGGAAACCTCATTTCAACCACTACAACATTATACATAGATATAGGCTTTATCTAACATTTCATTTTTGATGCTTATTTTTATTCTTAATTAAATTAAGACACACAATTAAGCACAAAACACATAATACACAAATAACACACTTTTATTATTTCAAAACGGGTTACAAAGGTTAACCTAGACTATTATATCAACATTAATGACAAGCCCAGAAACACAGGCGTTACAATTCTCTCCACCTTAGACTGCTTCCGTCCTCGGAATCACACATTAACGAAAAAATGTGGATAACGACCCATCATGTCACTCTCCATCTCCCAGGTGAGATTCGGCCCATTCGTGTGTTTCCATCAGACAAGCACTAACTCGACCATCTTGCGTTGCAACTTCTTAGTCTTTCGGTCGATGATTGCCTTTGGTTCTTCAATCAACCTTTTGTTCTCATCGATTCTCAACTTCGAAAGTGGAATCATGTCGGGAACTTCTCCCATGAACGTCCTCAAATAACACACATGGAAAGTGTTATGAATTCCATTCAGTTCTTCTAGTAGTTCGAGCTTGTAAGCTTGGTTCCCAATCCTCTGAAGAACTTTAAACGGTCCAATAAACCTTGGACTTAATTTTCCCCTTTTACCAAATCTTATAAGTCTCTTCCATGGGAGACTTTAAGCAAAACCGAATCTCCAACTTCAAAAGTCATCGATCTTCGCTTTTTGTCAGCATAGCTCTTTTGACGATCCTGAGCTGCTAACATTCTTTCCCTAATTATTTTCAACTTTTCAGCAGTTTGATGAACCATCTCGAGTCCCATAAACTGCTTTTCCCCAGCCTCAAGCCAACAAGACGGTGTACGACACTTCTGTCCGTACAAAGCTTGATAAGGTGCCATCGTTATGCTTGAGTGAAAACTATTATTGTAGGAAAATTCTACCAAAGGTACATGTTTATCCCAATTACCTAGAAATTTCAGGGTACATGCTCTCAGCATATCTTCAAGTGTATGTATCGTCCGTTCGCTCTGACCATCAATCTGCGGATGGTAAGTTGTACTTAAACATAACTTGGTACCCACTTCCTCTTGTAGACTTTTCCAAAACCTCGAGGTGAAACGACTATCACGATCCGATACAATCATTAACGGAACACCGTGAAGCCTCACAATTTCCTTTACGTAAGAATTCGCAAGATTTTCCATAGACCGTTTCTCCTTGGCTGCTATGAAGTGTGCACTCTTAGTGAATCGATCAATGACCACCCAAATCATGTCGTGACCAGTCTTTGTTCTAGGTAGTTTAGTGACAAAGTCCATAACAATGTCTTCCCACTTACCCATAGGCACATCCAATGGTTCTAAAATCCCGTACGGTTTCTGATGTTGTGTCTTGACTCTTGCACAAGTCACACACTCGGCCACATACTTTGCAATATCAAGCTTCATCGTCGGCCACCAGTAGTAGGGTTTCAAGTCCCTATACATTTTAGTGCTACCGGGATGAATCGAGTACATGGTCTTGTGAGCTTCTTCCATCAGAAGATCTCTGACTCCTCCTGTCTTAGGTATCTAAATCCGATCTTGGAACACCTTCAGTCCATGACTGTTTATACCGAACACCAACGTTTTGCCCAAACGTTCCTCCTTTCGGTCATTCTTCTCAGAAGCTTCCTCTTGATCTTTCTTTATACTTTCCACAATGGTCGAGAAAACTTCAATTCTCAACGCTCTTGGTCTTTTTCTTTCAAGATTGACTTTCCGACTGAGAGCATCAACAACAACATTTGCTTTACCAGGGTGGTATAGTATCTCACAGTCGTAGTCCTTAAGTAATTCTAGCCAGTGTCGTTGCCTCATATTCAATTCCTTCTTACCAAAGAGATATTGGAGACTCTTATGATCAGTGAAAAGTTTGCACTTCGTGCCATAGAGGTAATGCCTCCATATCTTTAGAGCAAAAACTACCGCTGCCAACTCCAAATCATGCGTCGGGTAGTTCTTTTCATGCTCTTTCAATTGTCGAGACGCATATGCGATCACCTTATCCCTTTGGGTCAGAACACAACCCAATCCAACCCCAGACGCATCGCTATAAATAGCGAAGTCTTCAACTCCATCGGGTAGAGAAAGTATCGGTGCCTCACATAGTTTCTTCTTTAGCTTCTCGAATGCTTCTTTATGCTTATTATTCCAAGAATAAGTAGCTCCTTTGTGGGTCAAAGCTGTTAATGGAGTAGCGATCGAATAAAAGCTTTGGATGAACCATCGGTAATATCCAGCTAATCCCAAAAACCTTCGGATCTCCGTGGGACTTTTCAGTTGTTCCCACTTCATTACATCTTCAATCTTTGCTGGATCAACCATTATCCCTTCTTGGTTGACCACGTGACCCAAGAATTGGACTTCTCTAATCCAAAAATCACATTTGGAGAACTTTGCATACAACTTCTCCTTCTTCAAAACTTCTAACACTTCTCGCAAGTGTCTGTCATGTTCCTCTTGGATTTTCGAATAAATTAGAATGTCATCTATGAACACTATCACAGATTTATCTAGGAACGGATTACAAACCCTTTTCATTAAATCCATGAATGTTGCTGGAGCATTGGTTAATCAAAACGACATAAACAAAAACTCGTAGTGCCCATATCGTGTTCTGAATACAGTCTTCTCTATATCCTGCTCTCTTAGATTCAGCAGATGATATCCTGACCTAAGATCGATCTTCAAGAAATAGCTCGAACCTTGAAGTTGATTAAATAGGTCATCAATCCTCGATAACGGATATCTATTCTTTATTGTTGCCTTATTCAGCTCTCGGTAATCAATGTACATTCTCATACTTCCATTTTTCTTCATGAGTAACACCGGATCTCCCCAGGGTGATGAACTAGGTCTAATGAAACCCTTGTCTAATAACTCCTGAAGTTGCATCATCATCTCCTTCATCTCCGTCGGTGCTAGTCGGTAAGGTGCTTTTGCAATCGACGTTGTTCTGGGCAACAAGTCAATACGGAATTCCACTTGTCGATCAGGCAGTAATCCAGGAAGATCTTCAGGAAATACTTTTGGATAATCACACACAATAGGAATATTCTGCATCACCTTCTTTTCCTTCTTAGCATCGATCACGAATGCTAAGTATGATGTACACCCCTTGGTCAAACCTTTTCTAGCTTTCATTAGAGAAATGATTCCAGAATTTACTCTGCGCTTATCTCCATACACCATAAATGATTCCTTCCCAGGCGGGTTTACTTTGACTATCTTCTTCTTGCACAATATTTCGGCGTCATTGGCGCTAAGCCAATCCATTCCAAGTACGATGTCAAAACCGTTTAGTTCAATAGGCAATAATATCCTTGTGGAATTTATTCTCATTCAAGTCAATTAAGATGTTTTTCATACGATGGTTAACAGGTACAAACTTGCCACTAGCAACTTCGACTAATAAAGGAGTAGTTGGCTCCAGAATCAAATAAAATTTGGGCAAGCAATTTGTTTACGAGAAAGGTACCTGAAGCGACATCAGCTTCATCTTTAGTAGCTTCCAGTGTCATCTGGAATGCTCTTGCCTTCGGCTTTGGCAGAATGTTGGGTCTAGCTTCCTCCTTCTTCTTCGGGCAGTCCCTCGACATGTGTCCCTCCTCACCACAACCATAGCAAACTTTCTTAGAGAGGGTGCATTCATTAGCATAGTGCCCTGGATTTCCACATTTGAAGCATGTGGCCACTACCTCACATTTTCCATGATGCTTCTTCTTACATTTGTCGCACCACTTGGCTTCGCCTCCACCCCCCTCGAACCAGACTTCGAGAACTTATCTTTCTTGTTGGACCCTGAAGTTCCATCGAACTTCCTCTTTTGACCAACCTCTATCCTCTCCAGACCCTTTTCTTTCTGCTAGGCCTCTACATTCTTAGCTACTCGAATAGTTGTTTTTAGAGTAGTTGCCATCTTGACTGTCGGACCTAAGTCGGCAGGCAGTCCATTAGCAAACCTCTCAATCTTGTAGAGTTCCGTTGGCACTAGGTACGGAAATAACTTCATTTTCTCAGTGAACGCAGTAGCATAGTCATCTATGCTCATCCTACCCTTCTTCAAGTTTTGGAACTCATTATTCAGATCAATCAGATCTATCTCTGAACAATACTGCACCCTTAACTGTTCCAAGAACTCCTCCCAAGACATTTTCAAGGCTTCTCCTCGTGGCATAGTATCTGCCAACAACTTCCACCAACTCAAGACTCCAGTCTTCAGTTGTCTAACTGTGAAAATAGTCTTTTGTTTGTTGCTACAGTCGCAACTTTCAAATACATCTCCATTTCAGAGATCCAATCCATTATCTCAACAGGCTTTAGGCTTCCAGAAAGACTTGGCGGCTTGGCGCCCAAGAAATTCTTGTACATTCACCCATCCTTGTTGTTTCTCCTCTCCAGTTCGTTCCTTTGTTCTCCTTGAGTCCCAACTTGACTCATAATGCGACTATTGTTCCCTTCCTCCGATTGCTCGGGAATCAATTCAGGTTCCTCAATAGGTATGATAGGTTCGTCCCTATTATTATGAAACATCTGTCGCATCTCATCCATTTGTTAGGCTAACATAGCCCGAATCATGGCTTGCACCCCAGCCATTGTTATTGGTTCTGGTGTTGCTGCTACAACAGGTGCTTGCTCAATCAATGGCGGTTTATTCCTGTTTTCATCCGCGTTTCCAACGCCACTTCTAGTTCTTACCATTTTTTATCTACACACCGAATAAGGTGAAATTAGATCCTCATTCACGATAGATATTCAAATCATCCTTATTACTCCGAAACATTTACATGTTAGCTCTAATACCGTAGACATACGCTTAGAATCCTACACACATAAGGTTTTCAGATCCGGTCGGCAATAGACCATAGATCCGAACAAATAATATCATATATGACAACATATAACATTTAGCACATAAAAGCATTTTAGGCAACTTTCCTAAAATAAACTAGTGCTCGTGTCTAAAATTTAACATACACACATCTCACAATCCCCACTTAGCATTCTAAGTTTAAGTCTAAAAATTCTACAAATTCCTAGTTCGCTTAAACTAATACTCTGATACCAACTGTGACATCCCCAAAATCTTGCCAGAAAGACCGATTTCATTTATGCTTCTTAAAATAATTTTAGAGTAAATCCTTTTGATTTAAAAGAGTTGCGGAATTTGTTCCCAAAAACAAAATATGATAAGACAATATTTATCAAAGCATTCATGAAGAGATGCATTTTCATTATATAATCAAAACTCGGGATGTCATGTTCCGATACAGACCATAAAGCATAAACGATAACATTACAAGTCATTCAACAAATATATACATATGCAGACTTGTAAACAAAACAACTTGATGATTCATCCATCTTATGCCCTTGCGCCACTTCCTGTAATACAATTAAATTGAGTGGGTCAGGCTTGGGAGCCTGGTGAGCATATAGGGTTTTCAACCCACAATAAATAATTATATTTAATTTCACCAACCAACAATAACCCGATTACCCATTCCCGTTATCTTCACTTTATGTCCCTAAAACAACATCTATCTCAAGGGACCAAATCTAGGATTTTCATCGGGACGGGCATTATTGCTAAGGTGTTTCCTCAACAATAGATATCCTAAAGGCAACCATGAGGGGGATAGAGTACACCGGTGAACACATCGTTCACAACACCTACATGTTATGAACCTGCTAGCATTCCACAAGACTGTCTAGAAAGAGTCTGTGGTCGTCATCCATACTCCGCTAGATGACTAGGTCAACAACAACATCGAGGCCTCTCATCTGTTTATCACACATCAACTATCTACCCATGTTCTACCCAACATATTAGCAGATAAAAATATATATATTTTTATACATAGTTTAAAACCTGTATAGCATGTTCAATCAATACATATTCCACATAACAGATGAGGCACACACTCATAACACATATTTCATACAGAATAAATCGGATCTATGAGATAGAAGAAAGTGAATATACATTCACGCATATAACAACCAAATATACACATAACACGTATTCACTGATAGAAAAACAACCTTTTACGATACTCATTGCGTGTCGTAAACGGCTCAGACGATGCGCAAATGCGCGTCAAGGAAGGCCCTGTCATAAAGAGAGACGACGCGCTTTTGCGCGTTGTCTATAGATGACGCGCATTTACGAAGCTCATTTACGATGCTCATTTACGACGCGCAATTACGACACACAATGCATATCAAGGAAAGCCATGTCATAAAGGAAGACGACATGCATTCACGCATCGTAACCTAACGACGCGCGTGTTAATGACATGCAATGCGTATTAAGGAAGCCGCTGTCAAGAAAGGTCATGTCATAAATGAAGATGACACACATTTTTGCGTATCGTAATTTTAAATGTTAAAAAAAGTATTATTTATAGGCTTACTAATTTTCAAATTAAATTTGCATTTAATGTCTCATAACAAAAAATAAAATACTATATAAAAAAAATACAATCCATTGCATAAAATTTAATATCAAACAAATAATCGATCCATGGAAAGATAAAACAAATCAATAGAAGTTGTTTTCTACCTATACATGATTATTACATACTAAATAACAAAATTTATTTCATATTCATACATATGATTACATTGTTCATTAAAAAAAACATATACCTACAGCTAGACTTGGATGATCCATGATTGAATACGATTTCCAATGTAACTTCGATCCAAATGAGAAGTAATACCTTATTGAGGCTCTCTTCAGCGGCTTTTCTTTCAGCAGGATTGGGACTAAGTGTTGTTTGTAGAACAACAGCTAGACTTGGAAGATCCATGTCAGTGCCTTTTGAATCAGAAGGATAACGATTTTGGAAATCGTAGAAGGATTGTGAAGGAAGTGGTGACAGAATTCCTCTAGGGTTTACAGAAATCTGCAAGGAGGATTATGGAGGAAAGAAGGAATAAAAAGGAGCATGAAAACATAAAGATCATCATCTAGATAATAGAACTCAAACCTTTGACCACTTCTTTAATGATACTATATGACAGATCCAAGTTCCATAAAGTTTCAAAACTGCATGAAAACATTATACAAGTAATTAACACATAACACTTAATAGTATATCCTGTTAATTAAAATATGACATGTAAAATGTGGTTTACCTGCAGTTGAGAATAAAGAGGTCATTTTCTAGTGACTTGAGAATATGCCAGTGGTAAAAAAGTAATTGAGGATCAACTTCCTCAGAAAAGTGTAGTGTAGGGCTACATTGATAATCTCATGACATTGTATAGCATTACACTTACAAATTTTTACAAATCAGGACATCACACTTTGACATTCTTCAAACTTTGTGTAGATTGTGTATGCAATGTCCAAAACTAACATGCCATCTGGTCCAGGGAGGTATCTACAAATGTACAAAAGCAATTAACACATATAATAATTACAGAATAGGATTCAAGATTAACAAGTACATAACATAATATGAAACTACTCATAAAAACAAGAATGCTCAACAGTTTAAGTTTAAAACCACAAATAGACAACAGAAAATGACTCATTTAAACTTGGTAGTTTACCTTGCTGAACTTGTTAGGTGCAGACAGGTTCTTTTATAATTTGTGCTGTCCACATTTAAAGAAGAAGCCAAAATCAGTCCCATCTTTCTGATAGCCTCGTCCACCACCTCTCAAAACCTGAAAATCAAAGCACAAAAATGCAAATCACTATAGATTTTGTACATCATTTTTGCAAAATATAACTATAATGACTTGAAGATGTACAAATTATGATAGCTGAGGACTACCAAATGCAACAAGCATTAGTTTAATCTGAAAACCTTCACATATAAAAACAAGGAACATGAAAATTTCTGTAAAATTCTAACCTGGGAAACTTCAACTTCTTCATTAAGAATAAACAAATCAATAAGAAATTCATATATTTCAAACCTGTGAAATTAGATTAATGAACATTAGCATATTTTGCTCCCACCAAATAAAAAAACAAAATAAATTTACTTTAAATCAGAAGTAAAAAATTGATGAAAGATGTTTACCGAAATATTGAATTAGCTCAACTGCCACCTTCACACTCCGGTCAGGTCACCCATCTGAAAGCAACAAACTTATCAATGGTCTTTTTATTAGCTTCGATCAGATTCAACAGGCTCAAAATCCATCGATGTTCCCTCTCTTCCTCATGGAGTTTCATTAAGATACAACTTAATAATCCCCATTAAAATAACATGGCATGGCTTTTCATTGCCTCCATGAGATCCTACCAATCATACCATAGTGCCTCCATAAACATTGATGACCCTGCAATATCCATCAAAAATCAAGCTTTAATACATGAAATTGAACTCGATTTACACTTACAGTAACAAAAGCTAGGATGGTAGTAGGCCTATCAGAAATCCCAGTTTAACAACTTGTCATCGTAGTGAAATCAAAAAAACAATTAGTTTACAAAATACTAACAATAAGCCTACCCCCAACTGACACTTGATGGTAAAACACTACAAGCAACTGAAATCGGAAAAACTAAAGTAGGGATGGGGAAACATCTCATTTTCAAGATAAAACTTACCATCTAAGATGGTCTGGAAATAAAACAGAACAGAATGGCTCGCATAGCTACAGGCCCATATAAAAAGCTTTCAAGGCTAATTTTTTCATTGCATTAATGATGCAGCTGGTGTGTTGTTTCTGTGGATAGCTACAGGCCTAGATAAAAGAAAGTAAAGATTTCTATTATCATACAAAATCTCATGGGGATGATAGTGAAGGTCCAAAAGAAAAAAAAAACTAATGCCTAGCCTACTGCACTCTTTCTCTTGCTCACATGGTAAAGGAAAGCTACTGAAAGAGAAAAGGGTGATAATGGAATATAGTCTTAAGTTCCAAAAAGGAAACGAATTCAGTGAGAGGTCACCATCTACTCTAAATAGTTACAAAGTCATGTGATTAAAATTTTGGATTTTTGGCTCTAGGAGCTTCTTCAGGCATATGTTGATCATGTTCACACCTGATTGAAGCTGTTGGCCTAGTATCAGAATCACATGGAGAGTCAATGTTTTTTCTTCTTATCCATTGACTCAACCTAAAAGTCAAAACACCCAATAAGGGTTAAATAAATAAATAAAACAAATGTAAATTTTAAATGGTTGTACCAAATGTAATTAATAAATAATAAGTAATAGCATACTATGCATTGGATATGTTGTACCAAATGTTTTTTCTTCTTATCCATTGGCTCAACCTCCATACTTGATTGATTCACAAGCAAACAAAAAAGTCAAAGTCAGGGTCAAATATAGAAATTTCTCATGTTTTGTTAAACCTAAACATATTACATACCTTGGAAGATATTTTATGCTAAGCTATGGCTGATAACCTTTTCATGGAGCAAATCTTCGAAACTGGTACTTTCCCATGTGAGCATTGGATTGAAGTGTTGTCGATTATACTGCAAATGATATGAATTGTGAAAATAACAACTTATGACTGCAAGATGACGCACCCACAAGCCCTGTTCCAACAGTAGGATCGTGCCGGAGTAACCGTCTTTGCGAGTTCCCTGAAAGTCAGTAATCAAGGTTTGTCTATTTGGACGCCTAGATGCATTTCCAGAAGATAAATTATAAGGTACAGAACCACGCATGCCAAAATGTGTTTGTGGGCTTTCTTCAACACTTGAAAAATAATGAAGATGGGAGTTTGTTTTTTCATAAAGAGAGGAATAAACTTTACTTATTTCTGTTGGAAATTTTTATGGCTTCTTCTAAGCTGTCGGCATGAAAAATAAAAAGGTGAAATTACAAAATTAGCCTTCAAGAGAATGAATTATGAACATGATCAGCTAAATAAATATTATATATAGAAAGTATTAACAGACCTGCATGCAAATACGAACTGGACCAAAGATTACCTCCCGCATTTAGATAAAAGTTCAAATCTTGTAACATACTTTGTGCAAAAGACATAAATGCCCTTCCTCATCCTCATAACTGAAAATAGCACTAGAAAGCTTATACCTTGTAACACTCCATAACTTCAGTAACACCAGACAAGATTGTGGGCCCAAAAAAGTTTCCTTCTTCATATCCTGGAACCTAGTCAACATAAAAACAACAAAATGTATGTTTACTTAAGTCTGCTGAATGGGACCAACTGACCATTTTGCCCTTATATCATAAAGAATTATATGAAGTTCAAAAAAAATACCACAATATATCTTCCATCAAGCAGTAGTTTAGCACCACTTTCAACTCCACTTTGGATCAATCTGCAACAAATTCTTTAAGCCATGAAGCAACACGAGGAAATGATCTTTTGAAACTCTGAATTTTGTCTCTAGCATCATCTGAACTCCATTCCAACTGTTCAACAAGTGAATTTGCACCTATTCCATATAAAATCCCATAAATCAATCTTTTAGTTTGATCTCGCTCTTTGGGGCCCACCAAAGACTCTTCTTTTCCTGACCATTTTGCAGTGATCATGTTGAACACATCACCAAGAGGCGTCAATAGAAGATCAATCAATGATTGGTCTTTAGAAAAATGAGCCATTAATCTTAGTTCTATCTAAGAATAATCTGCAGTTACTAATAACCAGTTTTCCTGCATGAATATATATATATATATATATATATATGTATATGTATATATATATATATATATATATATATTATACATTAACGAATTAAATATATTCTTTTCATTAGAATAATTCACACACCTGGGTTGGAATGAAGAAATCACGAGAATATACTTTATAGAGTTCCATGTTTGAATCATCGCCTTCTTTTTCATTGCTATCTATCTTGAATTCAACCATATGCTTGACCCACTAAAAGAAATATTTAAAAGAATACCAAAAAAGAAAAAGGATGAAAATAAGAAGAAAAGAAGATATTAACCTGAAGATTGGGATCTTCCATGGATAACCTTCCTATTGCTGTTGAAGTTTGGAGCCAATATCCATGAAGTGTATATCTTTGAGTCTTCATAGATAATTTAGAAAGTTAACAAATGGAACCCAATGTATAGCAAGGGAGTAATTCCAAACTATTTCTTTTCTCCTTCGCTTCGTTACACTAAACATGAATGGGAAGATTTGACCAAATCAAAGTCAAAATCGAAACATCTCCAACCCTTCGCTATTCAATATCAAGCCTTTGTTCATCAATATCAAAGCTAAGGAATCTCGAGTCCTTTCCTTCGCTACTCGACATCAAGTCGACGTCTCATTCCCTCCCGTTGCTAACGAATCCTTCTATATCAACTCTTCGACATTAAAATAGTGAGACACCAAAATCGTTTATGCTAGATGCAAAGACTCAAATTAGATCATCAAGTGTCGATTGTTAATTACCAATAACCATTTGACCATTGACCACGGTCCTTCTCTTTTCATTCAACCAGCCATAACCTTCGCATTTACAAACCATTGACATTGAATAACCCAAAATCGAACACATAAGACCACCAAAATTGAATTCTTTGTTTTTCAGTCATCAACCCAAATCGAATACTCAAAATCACATACTTCACTTCCCAGATGCGAACAATGGCATTCGATTCCTGTTCGTCATCAATCAAACTTTGATAGAATCAGAGAAGTATTAATGTATTATTCATAATAAATAGAAAGACGATTAAATTCACATAAAAGTTTAGACTTTAGACAAGTATACTTACAGTTAACCAATCAACAAGTTGTTCAGGGATCCAAGACAAGGAGCTCCCATGCAGCTTTCAAAGAGCTTGGCTCCTCATCAATCTATTGTGAAGATTTTAAAAAGAAAATATAAAGATTAACAATATGATAAAAAGAAACAATTCACGAAAACAAATACCTTTAATACTGTCTTAGGATCTTCAATTAACAAGCTAGGGCTGGACTTCCTGTTTCCTAAAAGGGAATTTATTTCCTTGCTGTACTCAAGAACATATTTTGACCTGGTTGCATGAAGTGAGACAACAATCTATAAGAAATGACTTCCAGGATGGAGTAGATTAACAATAAGACAGTAAATTCGAATGTCCTCAAGATTTTGACCCGATTCCCTCAATTTCTAACACGAATTCAAGATTTTACTTCAAAGAAAAACCCAAAAAGTATAAAAAGTTAGAAAAAAAAGATGGAATTGAAAATTTGAATTTAACAAGAAAGATTCAAGATTTAATTTACACTTTGGATTTTGGTGGCGGATTTTCAGACCTTCGGTTTGTTCTTGTAAAAGCACAACTAGGAATCTGTCGTCTGTATGATTGCTTGTGCCGATGGTTAGCTCTGGTTGTGGACAAGCAGGGTAATAATGGCCAGAGAATAAAAGCCCCTTGCCACAATCGAGATCTCCAAGGTGATTCACGTTCAACCCCAATGCTTCTGAGAATAATCTGAAAAGTATGCCTCAGAATTTCATGACTTGATTTGAGTACTCGATTAAAATGTCTCTGCAAATCTCCGGTGATTCCTCAGGCTGTGGAGGTGACAGAGCCATAAATGAAAAGAAGGTGTCTCTCCAGTTCAAGGCGGGGGAATTATACATATCGTAATTGTTGTTATACATTAATGTACTCGAAAGATCCCTCGTGTAAAACCCTTTCTTCACCTTGTCATCTTGTTCGTGAAATCTACGAACTCCTTGAACCGCCTCATCCATAACACTCACAGGAATCCCATGATTCACCACCTAAAAAATACCTAGGTTCGTGGAGGCTTCACGAATCATCTCCACCATCGATGCTCTATGGGTCGATTGAAGGTCTATGACCAGAATCTTGACAACAGTGGTGGATATTTTGGGAGTGGTGTCCCATGGGTGGAAGAAGATGGGAGGGATTTTCCGGATTCCGGCATCGACGAGGCCTTTGATGTCGGTTTTTGTTTGGTCGAAAGCTTTGAGCTTCGATTTTCGATCGTAGCTTGAGCCGAATGAAGCAATGGTGGCAGCCATTTTCGTGAAGATGATCGTGTTATATATGAGAAGGTATTCTCTAGAAATGTAAGTGAGGATCCTTGCAATTGTGGCCTTATGAATGTAAGGTGTTCGATTTCTTGTGAGAAATGAAGAGATAGAGATCAATCTATGGAGGATGTGGGTCGTTCTTTGAGGGATGAAAAAAACCCTAGTTTCTTAGACTTTGTGAGGACGGGGTTTTCTAATTTTTAGATTCCTGCAAGGTATTAAGGAGGGGACACGATGTTTGATGAGACCGATAAGGAGGTTAGGAGTGGCGGAGAAACGGATCGGAGAGGAGAGAGAAGGAGGGAGAGGGGAGAAGATGAAAGATAGAAAGAAGGTAGAAGACGGGTTTTCAAAATTTTGGGGATTTCTTTTCCCCTCTACTAAACGCGCGTTTTCATTAAAATTATAAAGCGACAGGTATAGAGGACGCACCTTTAAAATAAAGCGCCCTCCGTGTTTTTAATTTCTTTTCTTGAGACACTAATTTAAGGGCGCATAATAGTGAGTGACATAAATTCTTAATTTTTTTTGAAGAGATGACATTTTTTCAATGTCACTCTCTTTTGCATAACATAAATCAATGAGTGTCGTGGTTTGCGCGTTTTAAAAGGGTATTTTTCTTGTAGTGATTTCGTATAAAATACTTCATAATTATGTGTTAGAAGAAGGTAACTACACTCACTTGATCAAAAGATGATCGGATAGCACTACGACTTGCAGAAGTAGTATTCTTCAGTAGATCTGGAAGATCTTCACAAAAACCGGGCTTCTCGCGGGCAGAGCTTCGGCTCGGGAATTGCACTTCGCGGGATCTTCGGGGCTTCGGAACTTTCTTCGGGGCTCGGGATTAATACTGGGGCTTCGGGATACTTCTGTCACGCAAAACGATGCAAAACGGGAGAAAGAGAAAAGAATTTGGAAAATGGAGTCGGCTGCCCTCGCAACCCTTTTATAGGAGGTTGAGGCCTCGCAGTACGTTGGGGGTACTGCCTCCGAAATCGTCATTGCTTACGTATCTGAAGAACTAGAGTGCGAGGCATGTCATGCTTCGCTGTACGGTGGGCGTACAGCCCTACGCTGGGCATAACCCGGTTAAGTCCGGTGACTCCCCTTCGGATAATGTCGGATTTAATAAATAAATTTTAATTTGAATTATTTAATAAACTTCGAAAATTCATATCTTCTTCATACGAACTCCGTTTTCGACGTTCTTTATATCCACACATAGGTGATACTACGCTCTACAACTTTCGTTTAGACTTCGTCGGCAAATTTTGACTTTTATTTTTATTATTTATTTTTAGTAGGTCGGAATAGGAAAACTCCGTTATAAAATCATAACTTCTTCATCTGACGTCCGTTTTTGCCTATCTTTTCATCGTTTCACTACAATTAACGAGATCTTCGATTCTCGTTTAGATTGTTTCGGCTAAAAACCGTTCGATCTCAAATCGAGTATTCGGCCTGCATACTGCTAAGTCGAAACTTCAGAAAATCATAACTTCCTCATACGAAGTCAGATTTGGGCGTTCTTTTTATGCACGCACTCAGTTTAACGAACTCTACAACATTCGTTTAGATGACTAAGGCTAAATATCACTTTAACGTAAATTTCACTTTTTACATCGTTAAGCTTTGTCGGTTCTATCGCGAAACTTCGACAGGTCATAACTTCTTCGTTATAACTCGGATTTCAGCATTCTTTATATATTCAGAAACCTCATTTCAACCACTACAACATTATCCATAGATATCGGCTTTATCTAACATTTCATTTTTTACGGTTATTTTTATTCTTCATTAAATTAAGACACACAATTAAGCACAAAACACATAATACACAAATTACACACTTCTATTATTTCAAAACAGGTTACAAAAGTTAACCTAGACTATTATATCAACATTAATGACAAGCCCATAAACACAGGCGTTACACAAACGGTGACTCATTGTTTGTCATAGTTCGATGGAGCGTTGTGGTTAACCGGCACAATGAATAGGTGACTATAACAATGAGTCTGACATTCCCATTTTCACGGCCAGAAAAGACCGATTTTGTTTATGCTTTATAAAAATCAGAGTATCTCTTTTAATAAAAACATTGTAGAACTTGTTCCCATAAAAACATGATAATTTCATTATCAAAGCATTTCCGAGGAAAAGTATTTTTATTCATTTTAAAACATTTGGGATGTAACATCCGAAATTCCAGGTATATTATTCTAATAATTTATTTTTGGGATTTGTGAAGGAACTCGGTGAGTTGATGCTTAGACTTGCCGAGTAGGGTCGCGGTTTATCATCCGAATTCGCGCTGGACTTGGCGAGTCCATGCTGTTTAATGAAACCCTAATCCTCCGGGGTTGGAGCCTATTTAAGGGCACTCTTAGCCTTCCATTGCGGCTACCAGTCCCTTGAGAGCACCCTAAGTGAGATAGATCGTTTGGGAGGAAGGAAAAGCCATATTTGATCTTTCTATCTTTGGTTTAGCAAGAAGAAGGTGATCAAGAGCAAGAGGAGGCTTAAGGAGGTGTGATTCTAGTTGTTTCAAAGTTCAGAGACTTCAACTTGAGGTATTTATTCGGACCTTCTTCAGTTTTGGTATTGGTACTTAGAGTTAGGGTTTTCTAACCTCCTTTGAGGATGTTTATGTGGAGCAATTGGTCCCTTATCGAGTTTATGCTTTGGATCTGGAATCAAAGAGGTCCAGAGACCTTAAACCTTGGAGCTTTATGAGTTATTTTGGGAGTTATGAGCTTAGGATGCCATTTTTAGGGCTAAATCACCAAATGATACCATCTAGATGATATATGAGTGTCAAGGTCTGGAATTTACGTGATTATTATGATTGGGAAGGACAGATCTATGGATTAGAGGAACAGATCTGACCTCAGGAGGTCAATGGAGTTTGTGCATGGCATGTACTCGCCGAGTTGTTCTTGAGACTCAACGAATTGAGTCGGGGTAGCCCCACGATTCTTACGTGGGGACTCGTCGAGTAAAGGAAGGGACTCGACATGTTAAATGGGACTAAAAGAGTCAAGTAGACATAGGTGGACTCGCTGAGTTGCCTAAGTGCACTCGCCGAGTCGGGTCAAAGTTTGACCGTTGACTTTGGTTGACTTTTAGGGTTTGGTCAACAATGAGGGTCTTTGAGCCAAGGGAGGGGTAAAATGGTCATTTACTCTTCTAAGAGTGCTTAGAGAGAGTAGAGTCTAGTTTCTGAGAGTTATATTTATGAGAATATTACTTTATGTGTTTAGGCGGAGGCTAGATCGTATTCCTACCGAGTCAGTGATTTACCGGGACATCTAAGGTGAGTCTTCTCACTATACTTTACCTAGAGTGGTAATTAGAGTTATGTACCAGAGTTATCGTATGCTATTATGTGATGTGTTATATTGCATTGTTCCTATGTGGTTTATATCAGAATATATCAGAGTTAACCGAAAGGTTCACTGAGTTAGGACTAGAGGGTCCACAGAGTTAGGGCCCACGGGCCCACAGAGTTATAGCCTCGGGTGGCTAGTATGTGATATGTATGGTATTTTGGGGAACTCACTAAGCTTTATGCTTACAATGTTATGTGCTATGTGTTTCAGGTACTAGTGATGATCGCGGGAAGGCGCCGGCATGACTCGTACACACGCATGCATTTCTATGTATTTGATCTTGGGAAATATTTTTGTGAACTAAAGTGTTGATACAATGGGATTTTGTTTTAAATGTGTTTGGTAAAATGTGTTGGAAAATGTGAAAAAAATTGTTTTAAAATTTTATGGTGTTACAATTTGGTATCAGAGCCTTGGTTTGAGGGATTCAGATGCATCTTCGGGCGTATCTGAACTCAAACTGAGGAACTGAGGAAAAATTTGATAATAAAGTAAATTTTTTTTAAGAAAAGGAGTAAAAAGAGTTTTGAAACAGACAGAGCAGGACCGTGTGTACGATCAGCCAGCGCCCGAATGGTGATTTCCCAAAATACCCTTACCATAAGTTGTAAAAGAAATGTTATGTTATATGAATTATATTATGCATGCTAGAGTAAGACTAGGTATTCTTATTAGGACTAGAGTGGCTTGATATATGATGGCTTAGTCTAGGGAGTTTGCTGTTAAAAATGCTTGAGAGTGTTGAGATAGCAGCAAGGAGCTTATGAGAGATTTGCTAGTGAGTAGCACATGATTATAGAAAATAGCATACTTGGGATTTGGGGCTCTAGGAGGAGGACTTGGTGTGAATGCTGAGTCGGTGTGGTCGGTAGTATTGGTCCCACACTATCGAAGGCATCAGGTCAGTACGCAACCCAAGTAAAAATCCTTAGGGCACCAGAGATCAAGTAGGGTTGGGATATCGAGTGTGTGTACATCCGAGTAAATTACTGATATCTTATGTGGTATTTCAGAGAGGCATCATGGTAGGGACACGTCACCGACCAGTGACCAGTGGAGGGGGTGTGAGCGATGAGGTGCTCCGCCAGATGATTCATGATGAGGTGGCTGCTGCCATCCGCGATAAGATTCCAGAGATGTTCGGGTCTATTAAGACCACCCTAATAGAGACATTCGATGAGAGATACGCTGCTCTTTCTGAGGCTGCTGTTGTTGCGGCCACTGCAGCTGTAGCTACGGCTAAATCGTAGGGTGGTGATGCGTTGCTGTTTCGGGAGTTCAGCAACACAAAACCACTGGAGTTTGATGGGACCCAGGATCCGATTGCAGCGATGAGGTAGATATAAGACATGGAGGGATGTTTCTTTACTTGCTTATCTCTTGAGCATTTGAGGGTTCGGTTCGACTGAACCAGCTTCGCTTGGGAGCGAAGGACTGGTGGAAGTTTGTGACGGCGCATTATTTGCCTGCTGAGCTTGCTGTAGTGACTTGGGAGAGGTTCACTACTATGTTCCGAGATGAGTACGTTCCCCAGGTGGAAAGGGAACGTTTGGCCCAGGAGTTTTTGACCCTCAAGCAGGGTACTGATTCTGTTACGATGATTACGAGGAAGTTCCATGAGCGGGAGATGTTCTGCCGAGAGCCCGTGTCCTCCGAGCAGGCACGTATAAGCCACTACCTGAGCATTTTGAGGAGGGATATACGGGAGTTCGTGTGAACTCGATATATCAGACATTTGCTGAGCTTCAGGAAAATGCCAAGAAGAGGGAGATAGAGCTGGAGACCAGGCTAGGGAGGTGGTTGGGTCTAAGGCGAGGGATCGGCGGCCGACACAGTTTCAGCCGGCAGCCAAGCGAGCCAAGCCCGCTGATTCGCGATCTGGGAGTCAGAAGGGCCGCATTTGTGGCAAGTGCGGCAAGAGCCACGAGGGGGTGTGCAGAGCGGGGTCTTGCTACAAATGTGGAAAGGAGGGGCAAATGGCCAGGGATTACCCCAAGGGGTTTGCAGTATGCTTTCACTACAACCAGACCGGACACTGCAAGGCAGAGTGTCCACAGTTACGAGGGACTACCCAGGGAGCACCTCAGGGATCTGCCCCTGCTGCTATCAGAGCTACTGAGAGACGACCAATGAAGGCCGAGGTACCGATGTCGTAACTGGTATGTATTCTTTCGTATATTTACTTTTATGTCGAGATATTGTGCTTATATTATGATATGCGTAGGTACTTTTCTTGTGAATTCTGTACCTGCCTTGGTGTTATTTGACTCGGGTGCGAATCGGTCATTTGAATCTTTGGCCTTTAGTCAACACATCAGTATTAGTCGAGAGGTGATGAGTCGACCTCTGAGAATTTCCATAGCTGATAAGAGAGTGGTGTACGCCACCGAGGTGATTCGAGGATGTGTACTCGAGATTTTCGGCGTCAAGTTCCCGATTGATCTAGTTCCTATTGCGATGGGAGATGTCTGTGTCATCGTGGGCATAGACTGGTTGAGTAAGTTTGGAGCGGTTATCGACTGCGAGAGATAGCTAATGATCATACAAGAAACTAGTGGGGGAGTTCTTACCGTGTACGGCGAGGGTACGCGTTCTGGATTGGCATTTTGTTCAGCCGCTAGAGCGAGACAGAGTCTACAATAGGGTTGTAAGGGGTTTGTAGCATATGTGATGGATACAAGGGTTGATTCAGAGAGAACGAGGTCAGTTGATGAGGTTTCGATAGTGCGTGAGTTCCCGGATGTATTTCTGGAAGAGTTACCGGGTGTGCCGCCCAAGAGGCAGGTTGAGTTCAGCATCGATTTGGTTCCGGGAGCTACACATATCGCCAAGGCACCTTATCACGTTGCGCCTCCAGAGATGCAGGAGTTATCCTCGCAGCTTCAGGAGCTGCTGGGGAAGGGATTTATTTGGCCGAGCAGTTCTCCATGGGGAGCGCCTATCCTTTTCGTTAAGAAGAAGGATGGATTACATCGAATGTGCATTGATTATAGGGAATTGAACAAGCTGACGGTCAAGAACCGTTACCCATTGTCGAGGATTGATGATTTGTTCAATCATTTGCAGGGAGCGTCTTGGTTCTCCAAGATCGATTTGAGGTCGGGTTATCATCAGGTGAGGGTGCGAGATGAGGACATCCAAAAGATAGCGTTCAGGACTCGTTACGGGCATTACGAGTTCGTAGTGATGCCTTTCGGGCTCACCAACACACCGGCGGTGTTCATGGACCTCAGGAACAGAGTATGTAGGCCGATGTTGGATCGCTCGGTGATCGTGTTTATTGATGACATATTAGTGTATTCAAGATATAAGGAACAGCATGAGGAACATCTAAGAGAAATCCTTGGAGTTTTGAGATCGGAGAGGCTTTACGCCAAATTCTCCAAGTGTGATTTTTGGTTACGAGAGGTCCAGTTTCTGGGGCATCTTGTAAACCAGAAAGGGATATTGGTCAATCCGGCCAAGATTGAGGCGGTGATGAGTTGGGAGGTGCCAAGGTCACCTACAGAGATCAGGAGTTTCCTAGGATTGGCAGGCTATTATCATAGATTTATCAGGGATTTCTCCAAGATCGTCGTACCACTCACCAAGTTGAATCGGAAGGGCGTTGTTTTCTCATGGGGCCCAGAGCAGCAGGCCTCCTTTAAGACACTTCGTCAGAAGTTATGCGAAGCCCCGTTGTTAACCCTTCCGGAGGGTATGGAGGACTTCGTGGTATATTGTGATGCATCGATATTAGGGTTGGGAGTGGTACTTATGCAGAGGGGGCACGTGATAGCATATGCATCGAGGCAGCTAAAGCCTCATGAGGCAAGGTATCCCACCCATGATTTAGAGTTGGGGGCAGTGGTGTTCGCCCTTAAGATCTGGCGTCACTATTTGTATGGGGTCCGGTGTACCATATACACAGATCATAAGAGCCTGAAGTACTTGATGGATCAGCCCATCATGAACATGTGGCATAGGAGATGGTTGGATGTGGTAAAAGATTATGATTGTGAGATCCTGTACCACCCGGGTAAGGCTAACGTAGTAGCCAATGCCCTGAGCCGTAGGACGAAGAGTGTCCCAATATGAGACGTTTGTATGAGATTAATAGTGTTGACTCCAGTGTTGGACACTATTCGAGGGGCCCAGGCCGAGGCTGTGAGACCAAAAAACCAAAAGAAGGAGTGAGTTATTGGGAAGGTATCGGAGTTCATTATCGATAGTCGGGGACTTATGACATTTCAGGGTCGGATTTGGGTACTGTTTGTGGGCGGAACGCATACCATTTTGATGGAAGAGGCACATCGATCGAAGTTCTCGATCCATCCCGGGGCCACTAAGATGTATCTGGACCTAAAGAGGGAGTATTGTTGGCCCTGTATAAAAAGGGATGTTGCATGGTTCGTTGAGAGATGCCTAACCTGTCGCCGGGTTAAGGCCGAGCACCAGAGACCGCATGGTAAGTTGCAGCCGTTAGAGGTTCCCGAGTGGAAGTGGGAACAGATTGCTATGGACTTTATCACCAAATTGCCAAGGACTGCGAGGGGTGTCGAAGCAATTTGGGTGATCATAGACCGGTTGACGAAGTGCGCTCACTTCCTTGCCATTAGCGAGAGCTCTTCTGTAGAGAAACTGGCAGAGTTGTATGTGAGAGAGGTGGTCTCGCGGCATGGAGTTCCGATCTCGATTGTCTCGAATCGAGACGTGTATTAGAATTCTAGGTTCTGGAAGAAATTTCATGGGGATTTGGGTACGCAGTTGCATTTTAGTACCGCATATCACCCACAAACTGACGGGCAGAGCGAGCGGACAATTTAGACGCTCGAGGATATGCTCCGAGAATGTGTAATGGATTTTGGTAGGAGTTGGGACACATATTTGCCCTTGGCAGAGTTTTCCTACAACAACAGCCATCACTCGAGCATTGTTATGCCACCCTTTGAGCTGTTATATGGGAGGAGGTGTTGGACCCCCATTTGTTGGGGATAGGTGGGACAACGTGTAATGGGTAGTACGGAGATCGTGCTTCAGACGACTGAGCAGAAACCGCAGGTCAGGCAGATGTTGTTGACCGCTCAGAGTCGTCAGAAGAGTTATGCGGATAGGCATCGGTCCGAGCTCGAGTTTCAGGTCGGTGACTTCGTACTCTTGAAGGTCTCTCCTTGGAAATGAGTGATCCGATTCAGGAAGAGGGGCAAGTTGGGGCCTCGATATATTGGACCTTTCATGGTAATCGTGAGGGTAGGCAGGGTAGCCTACCGTTTGGAGCTACTTGCGGAGTTGGGTCAGATTCACGACACTTTTCACGTGTCGCGGTTGAGAAAGTGTATAGCTGACGAGGACAGTGGTACCGTTAGAGGATATTTAGGTGGATATAGGCCTGAACTATGTTGAGAGACCGGTGGCAATTAGGGATCGGAAGGTCAAGGTTCTGAGGAACAAGGAAGTGCCTCTGGTGCAGTTGCAGTGGCAACATAGGAAACAGTTAGAGCTGACTTGGGAGCCGGAGCGCGAGATGCGTGAGCAGCATCCAGAGTTGTTTGCAGAATGAGACTTCGAGGGCGAAGTCTGATTCTAGTGGGGGAGAATTGTAACATCCGGAATTCCAGGTATATTATTCTAATAATTTATTTTTGGGATTTGTGAAGGAACTCGGCGAGTTGATGCTTAGACTCACCGAGTAGGGTCACGGTTTATCATCCGAATTTGCGTTGGACTCGGCGAGTCCAGGAGTGGACTCGCTGAGTCCACGCTGTTTAATGAAACCCTAATTCTCCAGGGCTGGAGCCTATTTAAGGGCACTCTTAGCCTTCCATTGCGGCTACCTGTCACACCCCCAAACGTGAACGGCGCAAACGTTCGGGGGCGGATGACTTCATGTGGTAGCGTAACAAGTGAATACATAGTAAAGAAAGCAATACAACCATCATATATATATATATATATATATATATAATTGAAAGTTTACATTTGTCAAAAGTTACATGTTCAAAACCAATTACAAATATGATGTCAAAATATGATATTAAACTGGCGCCGCAACATCTCTTCATCAAAAGCATAATGATACCTGTAGTTACTGAATCCCTGGGACATACAAGTAATTTTGAAAGAGTAGATCAGCATTTAAGCTGGTGAGTTTCATAAGTATTTAATGACAATGTTTGTATGAAACGAAATATCTTGTCCTTGTTTGTTTGTGTTTAGAAAATCCTGCATTTTCTACTAGTATAAAAAGTAGTCTTCCTTCCAGACCAAAGTTTGTTTCCAAAATGTACGTAAGTGTAAAAGTAACCAATATGTTTGAAAACCTCGTAAATCAATGTATTTTTAATACCTCCTGTGAGCTTTATAACCATACTATTGACTCGGAATGCCTATACACAACGTTCTTCAGGCGTTGGAATGTTATGACGTTTGTCACCCCAAACGGTGGACTGTAGCTAACAGTCAAGGCGCGGGTTGTCAAGCCCGTATAGATCTATACACAAACACCATGCTCCCCCTCCAAGGGATTCTGGTATATAATACAGGACTTGAAATGTGTACTCGAACGTACGTAAAGTAAATGTCTCACAGAACCGTAGTATAAAAACAAATTTACGTGTTGAAATGTTCGTTTGTTATGGTACATGAAAGTGATTTCTTGAAAATCGTGTTTCTAGTATGTAAAAGTTAGCAATATCCTTATAAAACTATACCTATTATGGTTTTCTAAAAGTGTGCCTCGTTTGTTTTAGAATATCTAGAAAAGGAATCACTTGTTATCAAAGCATAGATTTTTGTAGAGTCTAAGATAGACACATATACATTAAATCGAGGAAAAATGTTTAGTTTATACATGCATTACAACCATTTATAGTTTTTAAAGATAGAATGCTATTGTAATATAGTTTTGTATACGGGAGTTCCCTATAAACTTCGTAAATCACACATGATTCCACATAATAAAAGTGTATAAAAATCTTTATATATAACACCCGATAGTAGTCGTGTGTTTTACTTGTATTCCCCCCCTTAGAAAGCATATAAAAGCGTTTAGAATATTTAAAAGGGTTAATTAAGGGGTATGAACTCACTTGATTGAAGTGGTTGATTTGAAGTAGTCGAGAGAAGAATCGAGCAGAACTTCGACAGGAAGAGTGAAAAAGGGGAAAAATCTCGGGAATCTTAGAAATCTCGGGAATCTCGGGAACACAAAACCTTGCTTCGGGACTTGAAGGTGAAAACCGGGGCTTCGGGAGGGCTTCGGGAGCTTAACCGCAAAGTTTCAGCACGAGAGATGGAAGAATGGAGCACCTAAACCCAGCACCCCAAGAGCTCTATTTATAGGGCTATTTCTAGTGTGCCACATCGTGGCTAAGGTTGGCCACGTCGTGGGGAGCAAGCCTTATCCTCTTCCGTTGATTGGACGCTCTCAGTCACTTGTCGGGTCGCGGCCAAGCTGTGCCACGTCGTGGGGGTCTGACAGCCTCGGATTTTGGACCCCGAACTTGTAAAATCCGTAACTTTCGCATACGAGCTCCGTTTTCGACGTTCTTTATATGCACGTGTAGCTGAAAATGTTATCTACAACTCTCGTTTAGACTTCATCAGCAAATTTTGATTTTTTTTTAATTATTTATTTTTAACGGGCCAGGACACGAAAAGTCCGTTAAAAATCCATAACTTCTTCATCCGGTGTCTGTTTTCATCAGACTTTTCGCCGTTGCACTACAAATGTTGAGATCTTAGATTCTCATTTACGTTGTTTTGGTCAAAAGGATCTCGAGCTCTATTTCGAGTTTTTAGCTGTCTACTGCTATACCCGAATCTTGGAAAAATCATAACTTCCTCATACGAAGTCAGATTTGGACGTTCTTTTTATGTATGCTCACGGTTTGAGGTTATCTATAACTTTCATTTAGATACTTAAGGCTAAAAACTACTGTATTGAAACTTCGCATTTTTCGTTTAATCGGTGTTGCCGGTTTTGTCGGAAATCTTAGAATGGTCATAACTTCTTCGTTATAACTCGATTTTTCGTGTTCTTAGTATTTCTATAAACCTTGACACATTATCTAGCATAATAGACATACTTATAGAGACTTTTACACATTTCATTTTTGAAGTTAATTTCATTTATTTCAAAAGTAGCTACAATACTTGACGTTTTAGGTCATTACAAAGAGTTGAAATATCGGGTTGTCACACTACCAGTCCCTTGAGAGCACCCTAAGGGAGATAGATCATTTGGGAGTAAGGAGAAGCCATATTTGATCTTTCTATCTTTGGTTTAGCAAGAAGAAGGTGATCAAGAGCAAGAGGAGGTTGAAGGAGGTGTGAGTCTAGTGGTTTCAGAGTTCAGAGACTTCAACTTGAGGTATTTATTCGGACCTTATTTAGTTTTCGTATTGGTACTTATAGTTAGGGTTTTCTAACCTCCTTTGAGGATGTTTATGTGGAGCAATTGGTCCCTTATCGAGTTTATGCTTTGGATATGGACTCAAAGAGGTCCAAAGACCTTAACCCTTGGAGCTTTATGAGTTATCTTGGGAGTTATGAGCTTAGGATGCCTTTTTTAGGGCTAAATCACCAAATGATACCATCTAGATGATATATGAGTGTCAAGGTCTGGACTTTATGTGATTATTATGCTTGGGAAGGATAGATCTATGGATTAGAGGAACAGATCTGACCTCAGGAGGTCAATGGAATTTGTGCATGGCATGTACTCGCCGAGCTATTCTTGAGACTCGGTGAGTTTAGTCAGGGTAGCCCCGTGATTCTTACCTAGGGACTCATCGAGTAAATGAAGGGACTCGACGTGTTAAATGGGACTAAAAGAGTTAAGTAGACACAGGTGGACTCGCCGAGTTGCCCAAGTGCACTCGCCCAGTCGGGTCAAAGTTTGACCATTGACTTTGGTTGACTTTTAGGGTTTGGTCAACAATGAGGGTTTTTGAGCCAAGGGAGGGGTAAAATGGTCATTTATCCTTCTAAGGTTGCTTAGAGAGAGTAGAGTCTAGTTCTGAGAGTTATATTTATGAGAATATTACTTGATGTGTTTAGGCGGAGGCTAAATCGTATTCCTACCAAGTTAGTGATTTACCGGGACATCTAAGGTGAGTCTTCTCACTATACTTTACCTAGAGTGGTAATTAGAGTTATGTGCCAGAGTTATCGTATGCTATTATGTGATGTGTTATATTGCATTGTTCCTATGTGGTTTATATCAGAGTATATCAGAGTTAGAACCGAAAGGTTCACAGAGTTAGGACCAGAGGGTCCATAGAGTTAGGGCCCACAGGCCCATAGAGTTATAGCCTCGGGTGGCTAGTATGTGATATGTATGGTATTTTGGGGAACTCACTAAGCTTTATGCTTACAATGTTATGTGTTATGTGTTTTAGGTACTAGTGATGATCGCGGAAAGGCGCCGACATGACTCGTATACACACATGGATTTCAGTGCATTTTATCTTGGGAAATATTTTTGTGAACTAAAGTATTGATATAATGGGATTTTGTTTTAAATGTGTTTGGTAAAATGTGTTGAAAAATGTGAAAAAAATTGTTTAAAATTTTACAGTGTTACATGGGATGTCATCGTCAATACAGAAACATAAGGATAAACAGAACTTACATTCATTATCACTAGTGATCTATATCTCCTTAATCTCTCAGTGTAATGTGACTTCATATCAACACCTATGATACAAATAAACTGAGTGGGTCAGGTTGGGAAACCTAGTGAGTACACGGGGTATTCAACCCATAATAATATAATTATTATGTTTAAACAATCAAACAATCAACCCAATTACCCATCCCCATTATCTTCTTTACTCTTAAGGATCTATCCTAAGAGTCATCTATATTTTGAAGTCCCTTGCTTCCAGGGTTATAGGATTGGCACTAAATCCATAGCTGCCAATGCTCGTTCATAAAGCACTAATTCCATAGTTGCGATAGTTTATTCATCGGGTACTAAATCCATAGCTACCAATGTTTATCTAGTAGGTACTAAGTCCATAGATACCAATTCCTAACAGGTACTAAGTCCATAGCTACCAGTGTTTATCTAGTAGGTACTAATTCCATATCTACCAATTCCTAACAGGTACTAAGTCCATAGCTACCAGTGTTTGTGTAATAGGCACTAAGTCCATAGCTGGCATTGTTATTTATTAGGCACTAAGTCTATAGTTGCTTATGTTTACTCACATCATCTTTTCTCTCTCATCATTCATCTACCCATGTCATCCCCAACATATTTGTATATTTAAAATACGTATATATTTTAAATCATTTAAAACATATATAAAAATGTTTATCCAACATAGACAGTAAGTACTCAGATAATATGCACACATAGCACGTAATTTATATAAAATACTTCATATCTATGTGTAAGATGAAAGTAACTATGCACTCACAACACGTAATTTATATTAAATACTTCGTATCTATGTGTAAGATGAAAGCAACTATGCACTCACTTGATTAGGTGGTGATTCCGAACTCAGACAACACTTTGTTATCTCAAAACAATTTTTCTCGACAAAACCTAGTATCAATACCACTAGGATTTAGTTTTTAACGTTAACCGCGACTAATTAATAGTCTAGCTATTATTACTATTATATAAGCGTTAAATAACACTCAATATAACTCATAATAATAGCCCAAATAAGTATTTTAAGGTCCTAATAATGTTACTATATTTAAATAAAAGCTATATTAAATATAGTATAGGCGTAGCTCACTTACAACGGGTTTTTATTAGAAATCGGGCTTCACTGGAGCAGCGTTTCTGAGCCGAAAGCTTTTCTTCTCGGAACCTTCGGGCGCTTTGGGGCTTTCTTTTTGTGCTAGGGAGGTTCCCTAGACTTGGTAAGGGTTTAGGGAGGTTAGAGAGAAGTTAGAGAGAGAAAGAAAACCTTATAGTGTGAAAAAATTATGAAGAGTTCATCTCTTATTTATAGGAATTTTATAGTAAAGTAGTCTCCAAGCTTCATCCATATCTTTCGCGTACAAGCTCCGTTTTATATGTTGTTTATATACACACATTGGTATTTACGAGTACTACAACTTTCATTTAGACCCCGTCGCCTAATTCTCCTTCTATCTCATATTTACAAAAACTGTATCGAATTCGTCGCGCTTAAAAAGTAGAGACTAAGCTTTGTCCATAATTTTCGCATACGATCTCCGTTTTTGTCGATATTTATATCCACGCATTGGTATTTATTATTACTACAACTTTCATTTAGACCTCGTTGGCTAATTCTCATTCTATCTCGGATTTACAAAACTGTATTGAATTTACCGCGCTCGAAAAGTAGAGACTAAGCTTCGTCCATAACTTTCGCATACGAGCTTCGTTTTTGAAGTTATTTATATCCATGCGTAGGTAAAAATAAAATCTACCACTTTCCTTTTTAATCCGTCGGCTAATTCTCGACCGATCTTAAATTTAACAGTAGGAGGTGATTACACTGTTAAATATCTGCGTAAAATTCATAACTTTTACAAAAACTGTATCGAATTTGTCGCGCTTGAAAAGTAGAGACTAAGCTTTGTCCATAACTTTCGCATACGATCTCCGTTTTTGTCGATATTTATATCCACTCATTGGTATTTATGATTACTACAACTTTCATTTAGACCTCGTTGGCTAATCTCATTCTATCTCGGATTTACAAAACTGTATTGAATTTGTCGAGCTCGAAAAGTAGAGACTAAGCTTCGTCCATAACTTTCGCATACGAGCTTCGTTTTTGAAGTTATTTATATCCATGCGTAGGTAAAAATAAAATCTACAACTTCCCTTTTTACTCCGTCGGCTAATTCTCAACCGATCTTAAATTTAACAGTAGGAGGTGATTACACTGTTAAATATCCGCGTAAAATTCATAACTTTTACATACGGACCCCGTTTTCATCCGTCTTTTATATCCATGCACCACTATGCCAAATCTTAGAAAAATCATAACTTCCTCATACAAAGTCAGATTTAGGGCGTTCTTTTTATGGACACTCTTAGTTTAACATTTTCTACGACTTTTGTTTAGATCGCTAAGGCTAAAATTCACTTTATCGTAAATTCACTATTTACGCTTCCCGGTGTCGTGCCGGTTCTGTCGCAAAACTTCGACGGGTCATAACTTCTTTGTTATAACTCGTATTTCAGCGTTCTTTGTTTCTACGGAACAGTTGAGACATATTCTACAACTTGGTTAAGAATATTTATTCTAAATAATCTTTTGTCAAAAATTCGTTTTCGACCCCTATTATCTCTAAATTGACTAGCCCGAATCTACAGGCGTTACAATGAGGGCACCATGTAAATTTGCATGGTTAATCACACCCGCTTTGTGATCCTCGACATCCCAATCACAAACTAGAGGGGCAGATAGAGATTTAAACATGCCATTGAAAAGTTCAATGAATCTCAAAAAGAATCTAGGAATTCTCAATACATTTAAAACTTAAGCCTTTTATGTTTTTCATGGTGAAGAATTAGTGCATCATCATTCACTCACCTTCAAATTATTTGTAGGTTCGATTACGGCATCCCTTTTCTAATGTGTAAATAATGTTGTTGGATCTTAGCCCTAATTTCTCATTTTGGGTGTTTAATTAGGGATTCAATTCTAATCAAACTTTGTTCCTTCTATTTGCAGATGTCTAACGCAAACGCCAACAACGCTGCTTTTGGTTCATTCTTGCTAATGAGCCTATGTCAAAAAGTGACATTTGATGGATCGAATTTCAACGAATGGATAAGATACATTCGCATGATTGCTCGTTACAAGGACAAAGAGTATGTCCTCGACGAGAAGCTTGAAAGGATCAATCTGGAAATCGCTACTCCCGAAGAAATGGCCGTCTTTGAGGCCCATGAGCGTGATGCAATGAAAGTTCATTACATTATGCTGGCCACTATGAATCTTGAACTCCAAAAGTCCTATGAGGACATGTATCCCTATGAAATGCACCAAGATTTGCTGGAGAGGTACCACCAAAGCGCTAGGCAAGAGCGCTATGAGATCATCACTACCATGATCACCGCTAAGATGGGGAGTGGACAGTCCCTAACCTCACATCTGAAAAAGATGCAGAGATATGTTGATAGTCTTTGCAAGTTAAATGTTAACTTTGGGGAAGATTTGGCTATCGACACCATTCTCCACTCCTTGCCCTCGTGCTACAACCAATTTAGGATGACCTACCATATGAACAAAGAATAGGTCACCTTAAGCAAACTCCAAGGGCTCCTAAGGACTGCTGAGAGCAACCTCAAGGACAAGTCTATTGCATCTACTCCTACTCCACCCACTGCTCCTGTTTTGGCGATTGGGTACGGGAAGGGTAAGAAGAGGAAGGCTCCTTCAAAGAGCCACCACAACGGAAAGCCCCAAGATGGTACCTCTTCTATTGGAACCAAAGTTGGTTCTGCTAAGCCCAAATCAAACCCAAAGGAGGCAGAGTGCCACCACTGTCACAAAATAGGGCACTGGAAGAGAAGCTGCCCGGAATATCTGCAAGCCATAAAGGATGGGAAGATCAAGCCATCTTTCGCAGGTATTTACACAATTAAATCTAATGATTCATCACATGCTATTTCTTGGGCTCTTGATACAGGATGTGGTTTTCACATATGTTCTGATTTGCAGGGACTAAGAAGAGATAGTGATGTGGAGCATGGAAGAATAAATCTAGTCATGGGGAACAGAAGATCGTCGCCTGTCACCAAGATTGGAGTGTATTCTTTAGCGCTTAGTAATGGATTAGGTTTAGATTTAAATAATTGTTGCTATTCGCCAGATATGGCAAGAAACATCATTTCATTTCATGGTTTGTTTAGACAAGGATTTAGATATTCGTTTGATAATGAGAAAGGTTCGATTTATGCTTATCTAAATAGTGTTTTATATTTTGAAGCATTGCCTTGTAATGGAATTTATGAAACTGTAATGGTTGTAGATAACCTAGGAAATGATGTATTGTGTGTGGATTCTTCCAATAGTATGGATAAAGCATGCTTGTGGCATTGTCGTCTTGGACATGTTAACAAGAAACGCATAACCCAACTCCAAAAGGTTGGAGTGTTGGAGTCGTTCGACCTTAGGGACGATGACGTGTGCGAGTCTTGTTTGCTTGGAAAGATGAACAAGTCACCCTTCACTGGCACTTGTGAAAGGGGTGAGGCTCTACTGGATCTCATACACACCGATTTGTGTGGGCCCTTTAGATCCACCACAAGGACGCGAACCGCTTTTATGTGACTTTTACTGATGATTATAGTAGATATGGGTATATTTATTTAATCAAGCACAAGTCAGAAACCTTTGAAAAGTTTAAAGAGTTTAAACAAGAAGTGGAGAATCAATTGGGCAGGAAAATCAAGATGCTTCGATCCGATCGATGAGGAAAGTACCTAAGTCTTGACTCCACGACTATCTCAAGGAATGCGAAATAGTTTCGCAATTGACGTCACCTAGGACACCGCAGCTGAATGGTGTGGCTGATAGGCGTAATCGAACCTTATTGGACATGGTTCATTCCATGATGAGTCATGCTTCACTACCTATCTCATTATGGGGGTATGCCTTGGAGATTGCTGCCCATATCCTTAACTTAGTCCCTACAAAGAAGGATGCCAAAACACCTCACGAGATGTGGACAGAGAAAGCTCCCTCATTGGCACATATCAATTTTTGGGGTTGCGAGGCTTTCATAAGACAAGAGACTCACAAGAAGCTTGAACCTCATAGTGAGCGGTGTATTTCCATCGGCTACCCGCAAAAAGCCTTTGGATATATCTTCTATAGACTGAGTGACAATGCTGTCTTCGTTGCGAGGACATGGGTTTTCCGAGAGCGAGAACTCATAAGCGAAGGGGACAGTGGGAGGAAAATCGATCTTGAAGACATTCAAGAGTCGAGCGATAAAGGAACCTCGAGCGATAAAGGAACCTCTAACGCTGGCGCTCAACCCGAGGAGGAAACTCTAGTTGAACCGATTGACGAATCCTTACCTCTTACATGTTTCGAAAGAGTTGGAGTTCAACCCCAGTTATATGGTTGTCATATTACTACAGAAGGGGACATGTATATTAGTGATAGTACACTAATAAATCTGGATGAACCTAACAGCTATAAGGAAGCCATGGCAGGCCCGGAGTCTGCAAAATGGAAAGAGGAGACGGATAGTACACTAATAAATCTAGATGAACCTAGCAGCTTAAGGAAGCCATGGAAGGCCCGGAGTCTGCAAAATGGAAAGAGGCGATGGACAGCGAGATTCAGTCCATATACGACAACCAAGTTTGGAAATTGGTTGACCATGTGCCCAGACATAAAACGGTTGGGTGCAAGTGGATCTTCAAGAATAAGACCGACATTGATGGGAATGTGCACACATATAAGGCACGATTGATTGTGAAGGGCTTTACTCAAACTCCCGGAGTTGACTATGATGAGACCTTCTCACCAGTTGCCAAAATAAAGTCTATTAGGGTGATGCTAGCCATTGCTGCTTTTCATGATTATGGAATATGGAAAATGGATGTGAAAACCGCTTTCCTTAATGGGAAATTGGCTAAGGATGTTTACATGGCTCAACCAGAGGGTTTTGTCAATGCGAAGCATCCCAATAGAGTGTGCAAGCTTGAGAAGTCCATTTATGGACTTAAGCAAGCATCTCGCAGATGGAATCTTTGCTTCGATGAGAAAGTCAATGAGTTTGGGTTTGTACGAAGCGAAGATGAATCATGTGTATATGTCAAAGCCAGTGGGAGTATAGTTAGCTTCCTCATATTGTATGTCGACGACATACTACTCATAGGAAACGACATCCCAACACTACAGGAAGTTAAGTCCTAAATCGGGAGGTGCTTCGCTATGAAGGACCTCGGAGAGGCTTCCTATATTTTGGGGATAAGGATAGGGAGAGACTGAAGTAAGAGACTAATAGGACTTAGTCAGAATACTTACTTGGACAAGGTGCTAAAATGTTTTAGTATGGAAAACTCAAAGAAGGGAGAATTACCAATCCAAAGTAATGCCAAGTTGAGTAAGACTCAAAGTCCGAGTACCGAAGCTGAGATAGCAGAGATGAGCCGAGTACCTTACACTTCCGCAGTTGGCTCAATCATATATGCTATGACTTGTACTCGCCCTGATGTGGCTTTCGCTTTGAGCATGGTCAGTAGATATCAAGGGAACCCTAGCAAAGCACATTGGACCGCAGTCAAGAATATTCTTAAGTACCTTCGGAGGACAAAGGAATGGTTTCTAGTCCTTGGAGGGAGTGATGACTTAAAGGTGTGAGGGTATAGTGATGCCAGTTTCCAGAACGATAAGGACAACTACCGTTCACAATGAGGCTGTGTCTTTACCCTTAATGAAGGAGCAGTGACTTGGAAAAGTTCCAAGCAAGAAACCTTAGTTGATTCAACGTGCGAATCAGAGTACATTGCAGCAAGCGAGGCGTCAAAGTAGGCGATATGGTTGAAGAACTTCATTGGAGACCTTGGAGTTGTGCCTACCATAAAGGAGCCTATGGAAATTTTCTGTGATAATGAAGGAGCGGTTGCCTTGACCAAGGAACCGAGGGATCATGGTAGATCTCGACATATCGACATAAAATATCACTTTATTAGACATCAGGTAGAAGAACGACTCCTCATAGTAAAGAGGGTACCATCAGAAGATAACCCAACAGATCTGCTTACCAAGGGACTGAGTAGAGTTAAGCACTTGCAGCACGCTAGGAGCATTGGGCTGAAGGATGATATTAGTTTGGATTAGATAGTTTAGAAACGTGTAATAGATAAATGTAATTGACATTTGATGATTAAATAAAGGAGTATTATTTATAAGTAAAGTCATTGTCTTCTGTTAATTGTATAACTATTATTTCACTTTGCATATTTTGACTTCCTGAATAATTGAGTTAATTAAGAATAATTGAATTATTCAAATGGTCCACAGTCGTTCATATGTTGGAAGTAGGTATGAATGAAGAATGTCATGAATATAATGTGTAGATTGTCTGAAAGGTATTAGACATAACAATTTTTGTTACAACGTTCATGAGTGCTTGTAAATAAGTTTTGAGCATTGGAATAAACCCGCGCTTGCTGGAATCACTTCATGGAATTTATCACGAGTGATCGCAAGATGATAATATCATATGGTCTTAAAACCAAGATATATGGTTTATTGTTTTCTAATTGATTGTGCATTGATAATGCGAAAAGACATCAGTAACTTGATGTCATAAAACACATTGTTGTGTATAATTTGATTAATGAATAGTAAGTGCATATAAGTTGAAGTTTATCTGTTTCTTTTATCCTAAGAGGGTAAAAGCGATATCAGGGCCCCTCGATGATTTAATTTGACTTATGTGTCGGGCCTGGTTAGGATTGAATTGATGTGTTCAATTAAGTTCTATGACAAATGAATATGAGATCGAGAAACAAACTGTTGGACAATGAGTATGACTATGTTCCATGAGATTGTTTGCACGATATCTAAAACAGAGGACTGTACGATCCCTTTTCTAAAGGACAGGTTGCTGATAAGATCAGAGTTTGACAGCGTCTTTAAGAGCTATGATTGCTAATCGAGTTATACTTGCATTTATGGTTACTAGACTTATCCAAGTGGGAGACTGTTGGATTAGTGTCTAAGCCTGTAACCATATTTGGTAAGTACTTGACCTGGTTGTGCATGGTCCTTTTGGGTTGCCTTCACCAAAGCAACTTGACTGGAGAAATAATAGAGAAAGAGGTTATTATGATTTATTAATATATTATAAGAATAATATATTAAAGGAGAAATCATATTTGTTTAATTAATATTGGTCAATAATTAATTACGTATTAATTTTGTGATCAAATGTAATTAATTAAATTAGAGGGGCTGAATTGTAATTATGTGATAGTTGTAAATTAGGGCAATGGATGCCCCATGGATAGGGTGGACGAATTCGAGGTGATAAGGCCTTAGAATTCGTCCAAGATAAGGATTCTAGGCTTATCGTATGGGCTGCTTGGTGGGCAAGTAACCAGATAAGGATAAGGGCTGAAACCGTAATCTCTACCCTATATAAAGACCCCTTATGCCTAGGAAAATCGGCCACTTGATCCCTAGAAGACCTAGAGCTGATTTTTTCCTCTCCTCTCATCTCTCTCTCTCTCTCTCTCTCTCTTTCCTCTCCATTTGCTTGTGGTGTTTGTGAGCCATTAGAGGTACTACATTTGTGTTACTTGCTTTCCAAGACAAGGAAATTGAAGATTTGTGTTGTTATAACAATATAGCAACAAGTGGTATGTAATCCATTCCAAATAAACCCTTGAAGAGGATTGTGAAAAATCCGTTACATTGAGGAGGAACGCACGAATTCTCGAATTTAGACATCTTTGTAAGGATTTCTGTGTATCCCATGTTATAAAACATGGAAAAGAGTTGATTCATGGTGATTGAATTGGGGTTAACCCTAGATTTGTTAGGTTCAAACCCTAGAAGCCAACAGAAGCGCTGCTTGGAGATAGAGGATTTGTTGTCCAGAATGTCGAAGTAGATCCGATCAACTGATTTGTCGTAGTGGGTGGTGGAGAAGACTTGTGAAAGACATTCCATCGGAATGATTTCAACCTTTGATAGTGCAAGAATGAGTGGAGAGTATTTGAGACACTCCACTATCGGATACATAAATGCATCATAGGATATTGGGTTGAGATCTATGACAAGGCTTTGTTGTTGTCGGATGGGAAGAATGGTTGAGCGGGAAGAGGTTTCATGGACGGAAGAGGAATCTGCCATTGTTGAATGCTTCAAAGAAGAAGAGTAACAGTAGCAAAAAAATGTCTGTGTGGTTTTAGGAGGCGATGAAGAGAAGGAATGGCCGAGGTTGAACCCTTTATATCAGTTATGGATGAGAGAGAAAAATTCGCCCCCAAATCTTCTCGGAACTCAGAACGACGCTTGATGTGATTGAAAATTGACAGCTAGCATCCCCGATGATTACGCATGAGAGAGAAGACTGTTTCTTTTTGCACGCGTTCCCATCAAATCACTATTTAAGCCGTTACTCTGTCGGCTGAGTCAGCACCATATCTGCTAAATAGCTGTCATCAAAACAAGAGATAAGGACGGAACCGAACCAGACTTTTGGAAAATCAAAGATTTTCGTGCATAGAGTGTCAAAAGATAAAGAAATAAAACAACGTCTATGTGGGGATATGTGATGTCAATGTAGACACAAATCAGTAGATCCCGAGCATGAATCTCTTCCTTCAAAGTCAAGAGAGACTTTAAAGTGTCTGTATGGATTCCCGTTGAATTACGATCAATCACTTGTTAAGAAGTGTTGAAAGGCATCTTTTGATAAGGCTTAAAAGGGTGGCTTTCGCTTCAGTTTAGAATCCCGGACCTTGACATAAGATCGAGACCAAATGAAGTACCTGTGAGACCGATGTGGTCTGTTGAACAAGTAGGTTGGGATGTATGTATAGTGACTTGTTGGAGATGTTTGTTTGTGAAATCTCAAAAGATTAAAACTGGATTCTAAGGGAAGAAATGTCATCGTGATTAACAATTTCATAAGAATCACACAAAGGAAAGAGATTTCATGATACAACTACAAATGTAATTGTTTACCGTCAATTCATGTTAGGTATTGAATTTAGGGTTTCACTTAGCACGTAGTGACACGAGGCTAAGATCATAAACATAGAGATTGTGTAACCATAAACCTCAGTGGTTATTTCTGAGAGTCTCAAGGGTTACTATATGGGACTGAAATATGATGGAGAAAAATATTTGAGGTGGTGAAAAGAAACCAAAGTACCTCTGCTAAAAATAGTGACCAAGCAGTAAACTCTTAACCCATATGAGAAAAGAGTAATGTAGCTCATGATTAGAATAAATGTAGCAGCCTAATTGGGAAGACAAGGTTTTTATATACCTAGTCATTAAGGTTTTATTCAAAATCAGTTGAGGCTTTGCACAACATGCAGCAGCATGCTTCTAGGGATGCTTAACTAGTATAAAGTGTGAGAATGATACCTGCCCCATCGATATTTAAACAAGAATAGAAGTAAAAGAAAGAAAATATTTTTGGAGATTTGAAATTTTTGAAAAGAGAAAAACAAAAACAAACAAAAACAAAAAATTTTTTGAACCGAACCCGAAATGGACCAAACGCTCGGTTCATTTCGGTTCCTAAAAAAATATTTTTGGATTTTTGGAACACAGCTGTACATAAGTATACAACCATAGAAAACACCTTTTTGAGATTGAGCGAAAACATGTGCAATGGGACCGAACTCGAAATAGACCGAGCGTTCGGTTCATTTCGGTTCCCATGTGAACCGAACCCGAAATAGACCGAGCGTTCGGTTTATTTCGCTTCCAACTGTTAGCTTTGAGATGGTGTTTTTGGTACCGAATCCGATTCCATCCTTCCTAGACCTTGAAGGATTTTATTGAAACTAGCTTCAGGTAGGGCTTTAGTGAAGATATCGGCCAGTTGATTAGTGGTTCGAACAAAGTGAATTTCGACATTTCCATCCTCCACATGATCCTTAATAAAGTGATACCTCAATGCTATATGCTTGGTCTTGGAGTGTTGTACTGGGTTATGAAAGATCCTAATTGCACTTTCTGAATCACAATATCGTGGGATCTTTTTCATGTTGAGTCCATAATCACGGAGCTGGCTTTGGATCCAAATGACTTGAGATGTACAAGAGGCAGCTGCGATGTACTCTGCTTCGGCTGTAGAAAGAGAAACACATGTTTGTTTCTTTGACTGCCAGCTGACCAACTTCCCATCAAGGAATTGGCAGCCTCCTGTGGTGCTTTTCTTGTCTAAACCACATCCTCCAAGGTCTGCATCTGAGAAGGCTTGAACGAAGAAGCCTGAGTTTGATGGATACCAGAGAACGAGGGAGGTGGTTCGTTTCAGATACCAGAGTATATTTTTCACTGCAAGCATATGTGGTTCATGAGGATTCGCCTGAAACCTAGCACAATAATGTCACACCCCCAAACCAAGGATAGTGGAAACGTTCGGAGGTGGAGGACTTCATGTATAGTATCATAACCACAATTTCAATAGTAATTTAAGCAAACACAACCAACATATATATAACTGAAAAAGTTACATCACTTGTATGAATTACATGTTTCAAAATCAATTACAATATGTTGACAATTGTGAAAAGTTTGACGCCTTAACGTCCCATCCTCAAAAGCACTTGATTACCTGTTTAGTGATTTCGTTAGAATACAAGTTGTTTGAAAAGTGTCAACACAAAGGTTGGTGAGTTCATAAGTTTTTGCTAAAAAACTTAATAGAAGTCTTTCTCATGTAAATGTCGCGTTTGTTTCAGAAAAATCCGATATTTTCCTTAAAATTCGTATAATGTAGCCTTATAACCAAAGACCAAAATGTATAAGAAATCATTCTTACTTAGTAGAAATGTCATGAGTTTGACATGATATAAAAAGTGAATTTAAATCAACCTAAAACCTACTTAGGTTTTATGAAATCCCGTAAACTTTATGAATTGTTATCTCCCTATGTGAGTCGCTATAATCATACTATGACTATGTGAACCTGCCACGACGTTTCTCAGGCGTCGCGAAAATGAAATGACATTTGTCACCCGTAGACCTGCAGGTCCCACTGTAGCTAGCAGCAAGTTGTGGGGTGTCAAACCCAATATAGATCTATATACAAGTATCACGTTCTCCCTCCAGGAGACTCTAATTATAACTACCAGGAATTATATTCCGCACTCGGACGTACGAAAAGAGAGAATGTCTCACAATTTAGGGTAACAAGTTTACGTATAATGTGTGTGAGTGTAAACCTTTTCTGTATGAATGTACTCTTTTAGTACGAGTATGTTATGCAATATATCATAAACTATACCTATTATAGTTCATCTAAAACGTTTGTAATATGTAAGAACTCTTTTATGGAAATGTATTAGTGTTATGAATTTATTAAACTATACTTTTTATAGTTTAATATACGTGTTCTAAAATGAATGAATAATATTTATTATGAATGACTTAGTTTCAGTTCATGATGATAAACTAACAAAGAAACACATTCAATAATTAGAACTTATGATTATACACTTTGCTCAACATAATACAAAGTGTTATGATATTTACATGTTGTTGGCTAACTTTAGCCATTCTGCACTGTTTTGGAAAAATCATAGAAAAATCATACAAAGTCGAAAACTAGATCCGTAAATTCTAAGAATTCACAAAATGACCTCCAACTTGGGTGAATAAGTCCATAATCACAGATTGGTCCGGATTGTTGTTTGAAATGATAGGCAGTTTTGTAAAAATCACCATAAATTGTAGAAAAATCGTATGGAGATGTGCAAGTAGTCATTTTAAAGCTTAGAACTTGAAATATTTGCACCTTGTATAGTTTTGAAAACAAAAATGTTTAAGATGCCCAAAACAGTCCGTGAATGGAGTTGAAATTTTCTGATGAAGGCTGTTAGAAAATTTTAGTTATGTTCTTGGTGTTTTAACTTGTATTCCCCCCCCCCCCCCCCCCATGAAAACTTGAGAAAACATGAAAATGTAAGGGTATGAACTCACCTTAAGTGATTTCAGTAGATGATTGTTGAAGAATGGAAGTGTTTAACTCAAGAACACTTGGAGATGCCTTGAAGATTTTCGAGAATCTAACATCATAGTTATGGAGTTTGTGTAAGCAATCAATGATTTGAGTAGAATGAAGTGTAAAAATCACAAGGAGGATGAATGAAACTTACCAAGAGTGGAAGAACACTTGATATTCGGCCTTGGAGACTTGAAATGGAGAGGAGAAGTTTGAGAGAGAAGTGGTGTTTGATTCTTGGTGAAATGAGAGCAAATGAGAGAAGTAAGGAGAGAGGATGTTTTGTTCCAGCTCTAAAAACGTGGAAATGAGTGGAAATTGAGTGTAAGGGACATTGAAGTGACCTAGGTAAGGTGGGGAGGTATGGTTGGTCATAGAGTGGGTGTGGGAGTGGTTGCTTGTGTCATAAGGTAAAGCAAAGTCAGCACTCCACCTCTTTGTACTTTACCCACTAACTTTTATTATTTAAATAAAGATTTTCATGAAAATATGATTAAATTGTGAATATTTAGGGTTCATTATGTTAAAATATAATTTTGGGTGAAAATCCCGCATTAGAATAATTAAAAACGGGCCTTAAACACAAAACTACGCGAAAACTGGGAAGAAAAGCATTCCCAACAAGACCTCTCGGTCCTAGGCTGAGGTTCGGTCCCTAGGCCGAGGTTCAGTCCTTGCTGATGCTGAGCCGGAAACGAAGGGAGGCGAGGAAGCGAGAGGAGGCGAGGAAGCGAAGGGAAGGCTCGGTCCGGAGATAAGAGGCGAAGATGGTCAGACCCGAAATAAGCCGAATGAACAGTAGCCTTCGGGTTCGGTTCTTCCTGGGCGAGATTCGGCCCTGAGAGGACCTTCGGGTTCGGTTCCTCCTTGGTCTTGGGTTCGGTTCCTCCTTGGTCTCGATCCCTAAGAGGACCTTCAGGTCCTAAGAGGCTTCGGCTCTTATAACGAGGTTTCGGTTCCTAAGGTCTATTTTTCTCGTTTTTACCCCGTTTTAAGCCGTTTTTTACCCGGTTAAGGGTCGGGATGGCCCGAAAGACTATAAAAAGTCCAAGGAACTTTTGAGAGAGATTTGGGAGAGATTTCACACGCTTGGAGAGATTTGGGAGAGATTTGACATTCTTGGAGAGATTCCTCATACAAAGAGATATTTGAGAGAGATTTCACATACTTGGAGAGATTTGACATTATTAGAGAGATTCCTCATACAAAGAGATATTTGAGAGAGATTTCACATACATGGAGAGATTTGGGAGAGATTTGACATAGAGAGAGATAGAGTGAAAACGATTGAGAGAGATTCCTTATGTGACAATTGTGAGTGTTTGGCTCCGCAACGCAAGGTTCTTGAGCCCCGTTAAGTCATGATTAAGGATCCTACACACTCCCGATGTCACACCCCGAAAACCGAAGGCGGAAACATTTCCGGGGTTGACTCCACGTTGAGTATCAAATCCAATGCACATAGTAAGTAAAGTAAAACAACCATTACATTACATAATAAAGTTTTACAGTTGTTTCAAAAGTAAAGTTTGTACAGTTGTGATACATAGTATATATAGACAAAATGAAACGGGTCTTCATGTACTCCATCTTCTGATCAAAAGGAATCTTCGGGTACCTGTTCTAATGCTGACCTGAGAACACAAGCGGTTTGAAAATCAGCATAAAGCTGGTGAGTTCATAAGCGGTTTTTGTTTGTGAAAATGTTTCGAGTTTCCTTTCTGTTTCTGAAATGTTATGTACACCAAGAAAATCCCGTATTTTCTTAAAAGTTGGTTATTGTCTCACAAATGTAAAGTATAGTAAGTTTGTACACTGAAAACATGTCTACTCATATGAAAATGTATAGTTGGTTATCTGACTTGTTAAACTGTTCTGTTTACTTATCATGTGTTACGAGGAAAGTCCCATACTTTCCTTATTGTGTGTTACCAATTGTAAAAGATGTAATGTTATCCAGTTTGTTACTCTTTTTATTTATGTAAGTGTTACCCAGGAAAGCCCCATGCTTTCCTGCTTGTTGGTTTCTAATGTGAATGATGTTAAAGATGTAAAGGATGTAAACGTGATTAGGTTCCATGTTTTCCCCAGGAAAGTCCCGTACTTTCCTGAATGTTAGTTACAGTATGTGAAAGATGTAAAAGATGTAAAAGATGTAAAAGATGTATAAAGTGGTTCATTATTACTATAAGTAAATCTCTGTTATTCTAATTGCGAGTTCCATAACCATACAATAGACTAAAACCTATGGCAATAAGTAGTCCACATGTGGCAATAAGTAGTCCACATACTTATGACTTTCGTCACCCTTGAACCATTTCGGTTCGGCTGTAGCTAGCAGCCAGGTGTGGGGTAGTCAGCCCCGTATAGATCTATACACTCAAATCATGCTCTCTAAATACCAGAGATTCTGGTTATGGGTATAGTCCTCCACTCGCGTATCTCGGTGGAGTGTTCTCCGAGGACGTGTCTCCAATCATACAGGATTAACAAATTTACTAGTAATAATATGATAGTCCTCCACTCGCATATATGTGTGTGGAGTGTTACCGAGGACAAAACAGTGTACAGGTATTATGTTCAAATGTTTAATGTCATGCTTTTAACTGATAAAATGTGGAAAACCATTTGTGAAATATATGTAAAACATAACAGTTTAAAGACCTATTTCACAAATATATGTTATGTGATCTGCATGTTCAATTTGTTATCAGTTGTGGTAATCAGTAATAATAGCATATGAATATGAAACACATATTTGAAAACATGTTTTGAGTACAAGGATTCCCTTGTACTTTGCTTGTGTTCCCCCCTGAAAACAGTGAAAACAGTGAAAGAGGGTAGGGGTATGAACTCACCGGACTCGGAAATACATCGGTTTTGGATACTAGATGTTGGTTCGGGGTTTGATTAATCGTGATGTCCCTATGTAAAATGCAATAATGTCCATATATATACAATTAGGGATACATTCACTAATCATATGGAACATTACACTCCAATGAGGTTAAACACCTCAAAACGAGCGTTTGGAGTGACCTGGGTGACATCTTCGGACGTGTAATGGCACTAGGGACTTGGGACTTGAGTTTACTCCCCAGGAGTAAACATTTTAAAGAGTTTACAGCCATAGAACTCACACATACATGAGTTTACGGCCATAAACTCATGTGGGTGTGATTTTGGGTGTTTAATGGCTTAAATGGACATGGGGATTGTTGGAATGGATTTCCAAAATGCCTTGGAATTGATTGAATAAAATTATAACACCTAAAAGGGATTTTACGGCCATACCATAGGAGTTTACGGCCGTAAACTCACCCATGGCCAAGAAATATTGATTTGAGCTACAAAGGATAATCACATGTGATTCTAGTTAATTTTCCAAGCCTTGTTATGAATTTAGAAAATCATTTAACACACTTTTTGGAGTTTACGGCCTAAAGGTATGTTCTAAGGCCGTAAACTCTCTTATACCCATGAAAAAGATAGTTTTTGATGCTTAAAACAATCACATGTGATTCTAGAAATTTATGCAAGCTATTTGAGTGTATTTGATGCATCATTAACATGGTTTTATGAGTATACGGCCAAGGGTATGTTCCTAGGCCGTAAACTCCTATAAATGACATTTTTGATATGTTTCAAACCCTTAAACTATTTTTAGATGCATCTAGATTTTACCACAAGGCCATTGGTTGAGTTTCAAGGAATTTGGACATGTTTTAAGGCTCTAAATCCCCATTTATGTGGAGTTTACGGCCCAAGAATTGTCTTGGCCGTAAACTCACTTTTTTCCCCCAAAAATCATGTTTAAAGTGTTCCAAATCTAGTTTAGCAAGCCTTAAGGTCATACCTAATGTCCAACAATGCTTAGGAAGGGTTTTAGGGCTTAAAAACCCCATCATTAGGAGTTTATGGCCCAAGCTTGTTCCTTGGCCGTAAACTCATGTTCTTGGTCCCAAAACACAAATTAAACATAAATTTGAAGGCTAAAGAGGTTGAATAACAAGTTAGGGGTGTTACCTCTTTGATTTCAAGCCTTAAATCTTTGTTTTGGACCTTGATTTTGGGATGAGGAGAGAGGTTGTGAGAGTTAAATGAGAAATTGACCAAAGGCTTCAAATGGAAGCTTAAACACGTTTATATAGTGTTTAAGTTTTGGACACGGTGGAATTCTACCCGATACCGGCGTTAGACGAGGCTTTTGGTCGTACCCGATTGAGTTACCGCAACCCGATACGGTAATTTCTAGAAATATTCCGATTACTAAAGTTGGGTGTTAAAATGATTTCTAAATGTATTAAGACACCCATTAAGTCATTTTAAATGTGTACCAGTTAATGACTTAATTAAACGGAAGATCGGAAATCGAATTTGGAAACGACGATTGGTTGCGCGAATTGTACTACGAAAGAGTTACAATAAATGATACGGAAATTTCGGGTTGTTACACCCGATGAGTATGCAAGATGGTTTTATCAGTTTAGTTCATTGATTAGCACTAAGGCTCAGAAAATTTTAACACAAGAGCTTTTCCCAAGTGATGTTTTCCCATTAATATAGCAAGTTATACAGTATGTACATAACACAAACCCTAATACACAAGGTTTAATCGAGTTGACCGGTTTGACTTGATGACTTGACTTGACTCTAGATTGATGATTGTCACAAATAACATACAGAAAACATTATATCAAGCCTGCTAGCAGTAAGGTACATTAAGGACCCAATCATCTGGCGGTACAACGTAATATCAACTGCCGGTTTTTCCAAGGAGGGTGTGAGTTTGGTGCCGAATGCCATTGGAACTTTGACCTTTGAGTCTCCCATCATGCCAAATTTGGCAAGAAGAGTTTTGGTGTATGCTTCCTGGTTGATAAAGATGACTTCGGGTCCCTGTCTAATATTTAGACCAAGGAAAAAGTTAATCGGACCCATTGAGCTCATTTCAAATTTAGTCTCCATCAGCTTTCTGAATTCAGCTGTTAAGCTGGGATTCGTTGAGCCAAAGATGATATCATCGACATAGATTTGAACAATCATAAGGTGGTTACCTTCCTTCTTACAAAAGAAGGTTGGGTCAACCGAACCTTGTTTGAATTTATACATCTTTAAAAACTTAGTTAGCATTTCATACCAGGCCTTAGGTGCTTGTTTCAGACCGTAAACTGCCTTGTCCAGAATATAACAGTGATTTGGGTACTTTTCATTGACAAAACCAGGAGGTTGCTCCACGTAAACCGTTTCTTCAAGTTCTCCATTCAGAAAAGTGCATTTTACATCCATTTGGTAGACCTCGAAGATTTTTGTGCAACATAGGCAAGAAATATTCGAACAGATTCTAGCCTTGCAACTGGAGCGAAAGTCTCTTCGTAATCAAATCCTTCTTCCTGGCAGTATCCTTTCACAACTAGACGAGCTTTGTTTCTTATTACATTGCCTTCCTTGTCCATTTTATTTCTAAAGACCCATTTGAAACCAACAACCGAGGCATCTTGAGGAGTTGGAATGAGACACCAAACTTTATTTCTTTCGAACTCATTAAGTTCGTCTTGCATAGCTTGAACCCAATCAGAATGATCAAGAGCAGTATTCACTATCTTCGGTTCAACTTTGGAGACGAAAGAGTTATACATGCAGAACTCTACTTTGGAGAATAGAGATGTTTACTTTGGAGAAACTTTGGAGACCAAATGTGCAACGAGTATCTAGGCTCACAACACTTTAGTTGTTCTTACCGTCAACTCCAAGGTAAGAGTATCTAGACTCACAACACTTAAGTTGGTCTTGCCATCAACTCGTAGATATAAGTGTCTAGATTTACAACACTTAAATTGATATTGTCATCAACTCCTGGACAAACATGCAAGACAACATACAAACAAACACTTATCACACAATAGACCAACTTGTCTACACTAACAACATATCCTGATAGTACTTATATCCTAAGATACATGGACAAATATTGCCACATAAAGTATAGTGAGAAAACTGAACTCTCAGATAACCGGATAACCACCACTACAAGCAAAAAAGTAAGAGTCAGTCTCACGAACCACTTAGACATTTATTAAAGTCAAACCTCAGTCTAGATTCAAAACCCTAAGTTTGACCAAAAGTCATATGGTCAAAAATCAATGGTTAACTGACACCGCTACCATGCCGTGGCAACCAAATAACAAGACATCCATGACCTGTAATGCTCGTAGATCCGGGCTAGTCAATTTAGAGATAATAGGGGTCGAAAATGACTTTTCAACAAAAGATTATTTAGAAAAAATAATCTTAACCAAGTTGTAGAATATGTCTGAAGGGTTCCGTACATATAAAGAACGTCGAAATCCAAGTTATAAGGAAGAAGTTATGACCCGTCAAAGTTTCGCGACGGAACCGACACGATACCGGGGAGCGTAAATAGTGAATTTACGATAGAGTGACTTTTAGCCTTAGTAATCTAAATGAAAGTCGTAGAATACGTTAAACCGAGAGCGTCTATAAAAAGAATGCCCAAATCTGACTTCGTATGAGGAAGTTATTAATTTTCGAAGTTTCGGCTTAACGGTATACAGCCCGAAATTTGAATATTAGATCGAGCAATTTTTAGCAGACACAACCTAACGAGAATCGAAGATCTCGTTAATAGTAGTGTAACGATAAAAAGATGGACGAAAACAGACGTCAGATGAAGAACTTATGAATTTTTAACGACCAATCCTGTCCCAGCCTGTTAAAAATATAACTTTTAAAATAAAGTCAAAACTAGCTGACGGAGTCTAAACAAAAGTTGTAGAGTACGTTTCTGCCTACGCGTGAATATATAGAACGTCGAAAACGGAGCTCGTATGCAAAAGTTATGATTTTTAGAAGTTGGAAAGTAAATTTACGAGATCTGGTGTGAAAATGATGACGTGTCACAATCACAACCGTCGCTTGCAACCCAAGGCCTCACTCTGGATCTTGACACGTTGCAACTCCGACGCCCAACGTTCGCATCGGACGCCCATCGTTCTCCTTACGCCTCGCGTACGAGGTTCGAAACTCCTCGCGTTCTCTTATACGGACCGAAGGATGCCACGTCGCCCCATCCGAAAGGTGCCACCTGTGACCTTCTCCGCAGCTACGCGCCACGTAGCCGTTGAACGCCCATCGTCCCGAGAGGGCTCGCAGCTATAAATACCCTGTGAAGGCAGCCATATTTCTTGCACATTTCCACTTCTCTCTCTAACTTCTTTCTCTCTCTAGCCTATCCTAACCCCCCTAAACCCTAGGGAACCCCCTAGCACCCGAAGGAAGCCCCGAGGCTCCCAGAGTCCCGAGAAAAAGGGTCTTTCGGTTTCGAAATGCTGCTCTGAGCAAAACCCAGTTTTCTTTAAAACCCGCTGTAAGTGAGCTACGCCTACGCTTTTCTTAATATAACTTTTATTTATTTATAGTAACGTTATTAGGAACTTATAATAAATACTTGGGCTATTAGTATAGGTTATATAGGTATTGTTTAACGCTTATATAATACTAATAATTGCTAGACTACTATTTAGTCTCGGTGAATATTAAAGTAAACCCTAGTGGTAATGATACTAGGTTTCGTCGAGAGAAATTGTTTTAAGAGTAACAAACAATAGGCAAAATCAACACAAAAAACAAAGAGCAGAAGTTAACTAAACATGCTTACTATTACCATTGCAATGCTTACATCTAAAACAAACCATCGACAATAACAGATTTTAAAATAAAAACATAAATCAATAATAAAAGATAATTAAAAAAACACATAAATATTGTTAGGATAAACAAAGATAAGAACAACAAGAACAAATAAATATGTTATTGTTTGGAATATTAAATAAAAAAAAATTAATTAACATATATATATGGTGAATATTAACAAAGATAAGAACAACAAAAATAAATGAGTATACTATTGTAATACATGCAAACAGTTAGAGACACACAAACTACATTGAGATAAGCTGATTATTTATAAGAAAATTATGCAATGATCCAATGAACAATAGCATAAATGTATTTTGACATAAAATAACCCTAAGATCCATTTTTTCTAATACAATGTCAACTAAACTATTTCCTCTCTCTACACTCTACACTTAGACATAAACATTTTTCATATCAACTACTATAACAATCACTACAATACATAGTAGTCCAAATATCAAGGGCAACATCAACTATCATATCCAAAAAATAGATGATGTTAGGGTTATGATGCTTATAAAAAAACAAACATAAATAGTATGACGGCTTTAGAACTTTTGTCTAGTTAGTTCTCTTGTTTTTTTGTTTGCCTTCGCATTGGGGCATGTCCTGTTACTTTGGCTTGTCTTTTGGGTTCCTCTCGGTTCTCTTCGTTCTTTGTACTCTTTTTTATTTTTTATTTTATTAAATATTTCCTAGGGTTGTTCCCCATTTTTCTATAAAAAAATGTCTCATCTTTTACAACAAATTATTCAAATTTTTATTAAGATAAAAATGTTTAAAAAAACATCCATAAAAACATTGTTTCAGAAGTCAACATCTCAAAATCAGAGTATCAATGAACAATGCAGAATCTCAAAAACATGAAAGTTGTTGATGTGTATGTACAGTCACACGTTCGTCTTCTCTATGTCCTCGGATGCACCTAAAGCATGTTTAATCCATAATTGTAAGTCAATCCTTAGTGAGTTCCCTAAAATGCCATATACAACAATACATATACATGCATACTACCAAGGCAAACCGATCCTACCAAATGTGCAACGAGTATCTAGGCTCACAACACTTTAGTTGTTCTTACCCTCAACTCCAAGGTAAGAGTATCTAGACTCACAACACTTAAGTTGGTCTTGCCATCAACTCCTAGATATGAGTGTCTAGATTTACAACACTTAAATTGATATTGTCATCAACTCCTGGACAAGCATGCAAGACAGCATACAAACAAACACTTATCACACAATAGACCAACTTGTCTACACTAACAACATATCCTGATAGTACTTATTGTTGGATTAATGTCTAAGTCCATAACTATAATTGGTAAAACTTGACCCGACCCGACATGGTCCATTTGGGTTGCATGGCATCATGCACTTGGATAGACTAAAATGAGAGAAATAACACTTAAGGTTTATTAATATATTATAAGTTCTAATATATTAATAAGGTTTTTTAATTAGTATTGATCAAGAATTAATTTGGAATTAATTAAGTGATCAAAAGGAGACTAATTAAATATATAGGTTGATTGTGTAAATCATTCATTCTTATATATGTGGGCTTGTGATCCAAGATTCCTTATGTTGGACTAAGTCCATGGGGTGACCCATGGATGCTCCATGGAGGTTAAAATCCATGGAGCATTAGGAATGGGTAAAGTCATGAGTTACATGGTGTAACCCTAATAGCCACCATGTAAAAGAAACCCATGGCTCAAGAAATTGACACTATGTGTGAGAGTGAGGGCAAAACGATTTCATTAAGTGTTCTAATTTCTCTCTAAGTTATTCCAAGTGCTTATGGTGTTGTGTGAACCATTTGAGGTGTCACACTTGGGGCACTAGGCACTCAAGATTCATGAAGACAAGCACCAACAAAAGGTATGTTATTCTAACTTGTGTTATTCAAAGTTTTGTATGATAGAATAGTACAATACCTTGGAAAGTTGATATTTGCATGTATAATAGAGAAAACATAGATCCAAGGTATTTAGGGTTGCATGTACACTTAGGAGTGTTAGATTGCTCAAAACCCAACAGTGGTATCAGAGCCAAGGCTTGTTTTCTTGTTGTACTTGCTTAAACTGCTTAAAATCGACTTTTGGTGCTGTCAGCCCAGCAGACTCGCCGAGTCCATGAAGGGACTCGACGAGTCCAAGGAAAAATGCATCCAACTCGCCAAGTTTGTTCATGCACTCGACGAGTTGGACCCCCAGACAGCATATTTTCGAGTTTTGGTGCTGGAATTGGTCTAGAATCATTACCTTTGACTATTTTGGGCTTATAAAACTTGTTTTAAATGTGGTAATGATTATGTTAAACCAATTTCAATGCCATAATATAAGTTTCAAGTTTATATGTGTTCATGTTATTCTTGAAAATTGTTGATTATGAATGATCATGCTTATGAGTTTTGTTAGATCATACGAATTGTGTGCAAATAGTTTGTTGATATAATTCATGATCTTGTTGAAAATTGTATGGAGTTCATAACTTGTCCTCAAGTTATGAATTTTTCAAGAATTTTATGTTTCCTTGATTTATGAGTTAGTTTAGATTGATAATGAAAAAATTATGTTTTAGTTGTTTTCAATCCATATTAGTATAAAAGAAGTTCATAAAATATGTTTTTGTAACTTGTCTTCAAGTTATGTGAAAAGTCATATTTATGAATCTTAAAAACTCATAAAAGTCTTGTAGGTTACATAAAATGTAAGAGTTTTTTCCATTAAATACTTTAATGACTCCATAACTTGTCCTCAAGTTATGGATGTTGAAGAGACACTTCTTTAAAGTGTTTTTAAAGAATAAGGGGTTACATTAAAATGAAGAGTCTTCATTTTAATGAACCATTAAACTCATAAGTTATGATTTAAAGAGTCTTGAAATAGTTTCAAAACTTACCCTCAAGTTTGGGAATTTGAAAAGTTACTCCTCATGTATACTTTAATTCCAAATTGAACATTGAAATTTTAAAAAGTTTAAAATTCAACCCTTATACTATTATTATAATTTTAATTATATATATATATATATATATATATATATATATATATATATATATATATATATATATATGTATGTATAAGAGGAAGTCAATCTTACCGTTAGTAGGCCTCATTCACGAAGCCGGTCTATAAGGGGGGTATAAGGTTACTACCTATAAAATGGCAGTTTAATGGGTGTCCACTCTCACCCACCGCTTCCTTGACTGGTGGAGGGTCGTTAGCCGAACAGGTAGGATACGACTTTAAATATTCATTAAAAGTATAATGAAAAATACTAAGTAACTAAACACTTATAAATTCCCAATCTTAGTTACTTAGGAAAATGTGAAAAGGTGCTAGCCCATAAAATTACACTTTGTACCTTACCAAGTCGTTAGTGGAGCGTGTGTGGTTAACCGGCACACTAATATGGACTAGTAAGAGTGGCAAAGGGTAACTTGACTTTATTATAGATCGGTGGAGCGTGTGTGGTTAACCGGCACATCGATTAGGTAATATTGTTAAGGGTACCAAGTCAATTTGTATGGTTATTCACACCTTGTTTGTGATCCTCGGCATCCCAGTCATAAATTTGAAAGGGCACAATCGAGATTCAAACATGTCATTGAAAAGTTCAATGTATCTCAAAAGATCTATGAGTTTCAAAACCAATAAAACCTAATAATAAAATATTTCGTTTTCATGGTGGAAATTGGTATATCGTCATTTGCCTACCTTTAACTATTTTATAACTTGGATTACGGCATCCCTCTTCCAGTTATAAATAGGTTATTGGGTCCTAGCCTTAATACTTCATATTGGGTGTTGTATTAAGGACTTTAAATCAACTAACTTGAATTTCTCCCATTATAGATGTCTAGTTTAGATAACTATGGTCTTCCCAAATCTTTAGGAACAAGCTTCCTAATGAAGATGATATCCCAAATGGAAATGAAGGTGAAAGATCAATCCCTTTGTTGGGCATTTGTGGGACCAGAAATCATACTTCACTTAATCCACCTCCTCTAATAAATCTCCCTATCCCACAAGTTTTAAGACTTGATAAGTTCTAAGTCACTTAATCCCTATTGGCAAGCAAAGTTTATATGTGCATAGATCTTGGGGATTAAGCCACATATTGATAAGTCGGGAGAGTCGGGTGTCGAAGTCTCGAGGTAGCTGGCTGCTGACTTGGTTTTTCAGTCACTCCCTGATGACAGGTCATGACAAGAACCTTAATGATCTTACCTATTTGCTCGATGATGCTAAATCAGCAATGATTTGGAGCATTAGTAAAGCAAATTGGATTGGAAGATCCACTTTCCAAACCTATTTGGACATTGAAAATGGTGACATTGGAGGTCCAGGAAAAACTTTCTCTTCCCAATGGAAAGGGATCGGCCATAGTCAACTTGGTTGACCAAATGGTAAAGAGAAAGGTTAAGTTTGTGATAGTTCCATGTACATTTCCAAAGAGTCCATATGATTTTGTTGCCAAAGGAAAGATTTTGGTTGCGAAGCTGCTAAATTTACCTGAAACATCTTAAGGATGGTAAAGTCAATAGGTTTGACTCTACTTCAGGTAAAGTCCATTGTCTAACTCTATTAAGTTTCTATTATGAGATTCTTATTGCATAATGTGACGAGGTCACATGTTGATGTTTTAAGAATCAAAGAAAAAGTGAAGAAACTTAAAGGAAGTATATGCTGATTCTGATCGCGAAGATGGATTTCGATCGCATGGTTCGGTGATCAGAATTTTGAGCTGTTACTTAAGAGTTATGATATATTGAATCTTATATGTCAAGAGGTCAGTGGGAGCCTTAAAAGGATCTTAAGATAGATTCAAGAACTAATCAAGAGTTTTGTTAATCACTAGACCACGACTTGAGGTTTTTAACCTATCGTGTTGACATATTCTGTGCCCATTCCAGTTAAAGTTGGTTTTGCATTGGAGTTCTAAGAGTTCTCAACTGGTTGCATAACAACTTGGAAGCAATGGTAGGCCCTTGAGCTGCCAGGTGGCAAGAAATTACATTGAGTTCAGTCCATATGAGTTTGGATTTGTCATTATCCTTGTCTTGTGACTATGGTTTTGATAATTCACATGGATAAGAACACATACACCATTAAATCTAAGTATCATAAGGTTTCTCTCTGATTCATGAAAATGATAGTGAGGAAACTCTTTCACTAAGTAGATTTAAGTGGATAGCAAGTGTGAAGTTTGCATTCTCATGTCGTTAGTGGAGTGTGCATGGTTAACCGGCACACTAAATAATGAGAATGGCAAAGGTTTAGACTCACATGTGAGCTATCTAAGGAAAGGATTAGACTCCAGGTGTATGGTTTGATAAAGTCTTATCAAGGCAATCTAGTATCAGAAATCTGACTGATTTCTAGGTACATGTCAAAGCTAGTGGGAGCATAAAGTGTTATGCTAGTTAGATAATAATCATTATGCTAGTGGGAGCATGATGATTATGTTGAAAGTTAGCAATGTTAATTATAGAAAACAAAAAGTTTCAACTCGCTTTGAAAAGTTGTTTTACTATAATTAAGGGAGAGAAATTTATACTACATTTCAATTCTACAAGCTTAGATTGAGATTTTAATCAACTTTAGTCAAGAATATATACGAATGTTATGTTGAAATGGTTCAACATAAGGAATTTCTATATATGTTGCTTTCTCAAAATTCGATTATGATTACGGCATCCCTCTTCATAGTTCGAATTATGAGAACATGGCAAATAAAAATATTATAGCATGAATCGTATCCCATATGCTTCGGATATAGGATCGATTGCATGTGTTATAATATTCATCCATTCTAAATTTTCCTAATGCTTAGGGTGTTAAGAAGGGAAAAGGGATTAGAACTGGATATGACTAAGATGATTAAGCAATTGTCGAGAACAATTTGGGGTTTTCCAAAGTTTGGTTACTCATGGACAATTGGAAGTATAGAGTAAGGATCTTATTGACATATTTTGGAAAGAGGCAACTCTTGTTCAAAAGTGATGGTCAAGATGGGAATATGGAATTGTTTCCATAGGTGGAAGTTATTCTTTGAATCTATGCAAAGAAGGATGTTCAAAGGAATGTACTTTGAATTTGAGACTTCATCTCCATGGAATTGCTTTCCATTGGAATACTTTGTAATGTTTGTTGCCAAGTCTTTGTGACTTGTGTGGATATCATTACAAGAGGATCATTGCATAGATTACGGTAAATGACAAGAACTTGGTATTCTTACATTTACAATAAGGATTGGGATTGTGAAATGAGAATCATTGAAGTCATGTTCAATTGATATACATTTCACAATGAGATGACCATATGTAGACATAGTGTGCATACTTGGAGTATGGCATAGCTATTGTTTAGAGAAACATAGTATGCATGCTTGGAGCATGGCATCAATACTGTTTGAATTCAAGTATTAAGTTGATTAATCGAAACATGAATAATGAATGATCAATATGGTGCTTAGATAAAAGGTGTTTTATTTACGCTCAAAGTGTTGAGGCCATATAGGACTAGTATTATTTTTTGTTTCACTTTGCATGTTTTGACTTCCAGAATAACTAGGTCATTCTCCTGAATGAACAAGTTATTCAAAACATCCACAGTCGGTCATATGTTGGAAGTAGATATGAATCAAGACTGTCGTGAATTTGGCTTGTATGATTTGTCTAAAGTGCTTTAGAGAATGCAATAGTTGCTACAACATTCATGAGTACTCATAAGGGCTGAGTATTGGATTCAACCCACGCTCATTTGGATTCACTTCATGGATTTTATCACGAGTGAATCATGAGACGATAATATCTTATATTCTTCAAACCTAGAGATATGAGTTGTTGACTATGAGTTGGTTATACATTGATTGCACGTAAACGCATTGGTAACTCGATGTTATAAAACGTGCCTTTGTGTATGATTCAACAAATAGTTAGTACAAGAATATGAGTCGAAGTTTATCCATTCCTTTTACCTTCAGGATAAAAGTGATATCTATGGCCCCTCGATGATTTGATGATGACAAATGGAAGTGCTCGGCCGGGCCAGGACTAATTTGATTTGTTCAATTAGTCAGTCGTCATAAATCAGAAATCGTGAAACAACAAATGGACAGAGAGAATGATTATAATCTATGTCTCAGTCCATATGATATCTAGAATGGAGGAATATATGATCCCTTATCTAATGGACAAGTCATTGACAAAGGTCAGAGTTCATCTACAAGGTCAAAGTTCGACAGAAGCTTTTGAGAGCTTCATTTCTAGTCGGGTATTGAAGTCATACTTGCAATAATAGTTTAGACTTATCCAAGTGAGAGACTGTTGGATTAATGTCTAAGTCCATAACTATAATTGGTAAAACTTGACCCGACCCGGCATGGTCCATTTGGGTTGCATGGCATCATGCACTTGGATAGACTAAAATGAGAGAAATAACACTTAAGGTTTATTAATATATTGTAAGTTCTAATATATTAATAAGGTTCTTTAATTACTATTGATCAAGAATTAATTTGGAATTAATTAAGTGATCAAAAGGAGACTAATTAAATATATGGGTTGATTGTGTAAATCATTCATTCTTATATATATATATATATATATATATATATATATATATATATATATGTGTGTGTGTGTGTGTGTGTGGGCTTGTGATCCAAGATTCCTTATGTTGGACTAAGTCCATGGGGTGACCCATGGATGCTCCATGGAGGTTAAAATCCATGGAGCATAAGGAATGGGTAAAGTCATGAGTTACATGGTGTAACCCTAATAGCCACCATATAAAAGAAACCCATGGCTCAAGAAATCGACACTGTGTGTGAGAGTGAGGGCAAAACAATTTCATGAAGTGTTCTAATTTCTCTCTAAGTTATTCCAAGTGCTTATGGTGTTGTGTGAACCATCTGAGGTGTCACACTTGGGGCACTAGGCACTCAAGCTTCATGAAGACAAGCACCAACAAAAGGTATGTTATTCTAACTTGTGTTATTCAAAGTTTTGTATGCTAGAATAGTACAATACCTTGGAAAGTTGATATTTGCATGTATAATAGAGAAAACATAGATCCAAGGTATTTAGGGTTGCATGTACACTTAGGAGTGTTAGATTGCTCAAAACCCAATACTTATATCCTAAGATACATGGACAAATACTGCCACATAAAGTATAGTGAGAAAACTGAACTCTCAGATAACTGGATAACCATCACTACAAGCAAAAAAGTAAGAGTCAGTCTCACGAACCACTTAGACATTTATTAAAGTCAAACCTCAGTCTAGATTCAAAACCCTAAGTTTGACCAAAAGTCATATGGTCAAAAATCAATGGTTAACTGACACCGCTACCATGTCGTGGCAACCAAATAACAAGACATCCATGACCTGTAATGCCCGTAGATCCGGGCTAGTCAATTTAGAGATAATAGGGGTCGAAAATGACTTTTCAACAAAAGATTATTTAGAAAAAATAATCTTTAACCAAGTTGTAGAATATGTCTCAAGGGTTCTGTACATATAAAGAACGCCGAAATCCGAGTTATAAGGAAGAAGTTATGACCCGTCAAAGTTTCACGACGGAACCAACACGATACCGGGGAGCGTAAATAGTGAATTTACGGTAGAGTGACTTTTAGCCTTAGTAATCTAAATGAAAGTCGTAGAATACGTTAAACCGAGAGCATCCATAAAAAGAATGCCCAAATCTGACTTGGTATGAGGAAGTTATTAATTTTCGAAGTTTCGGCTTAACGATATACAGCCCGAAGTTTGAATATTAGATCGAGCAATTTTTAGCAGACACAGCCTAACGAGAATCGAAGATCTCGTTAATAGTAGCGTAACAATAAAAAGATGGACGAAAACAGACGTTGCATGAAGAACTTATGAATTTTTAACGACCAATCTTGTCCCAGCCTGTTAAAAATATAAGTTTTAAAATAAAGACAAAACTAGCCGACAGAGTCTAAACGAAAGTTGTAGAGTACGTTCCTGCCTACGTGTGGATATAAAGAACGTCGAAAACGGAGCTCGTATGCAAAAGTTATGATTTTTAGAAATTGGAAAGTAAACTTACGAGATCTGGTGCGAAAATGATGACGTGTCACAATCACAGTCGTCACTTGCAGCCCAAGGCCTCACTCTGGATCTAGACACGTCACATCTCTGACGCCCAACGTTCGCATCGGATGCCCATCGTTCTCCTTACGCCTCGCATACGAGGTTCGGAACTCCTCGCGTTCTCTTATGCGGACCGAAGGATGCCACGTTGCCCCATCCGAAAGGTGCCAGTTGTGACCTTATCCGAAGCTACGCGCCACGTAGCTGTTGAACGCCCAACATCCCGAGAGGGCTCGCAGCTATAAATACCCTGCGAAGGCAGCCATATTTCTTGCACATTTCCACTTCTCTCTCTAACTTCTTTCTCTCTCTAGACTATCCTAACCCCCCCTAAACCCTAGGGAACCCCCTAGCACCCGAAGGAAGCCCCGAGGCTCCCGGAGTCCCGATAAAAAGGGTCTTTCGGTTTCGAAATGCTGCTCTGAGCAAAACCCGGTTTTCTTTAAAACCCGTTGTAAGTGAGCTACGCCTACGCTTTTTTTAATATAACTTTTATTTAATTATAGTAACGTTATTAGGAACTTATAATAAATACTTGGGCTATTAGTATGGGTTATATAGGTATTGTTTAACGCTTATATAATAGTAATAGTTGCTAGACTACTAATTAGTCTCGGTGAATATTAAACTAAACCCTAGTGGTAATGATACTAGGTTTCGTTGAGAGAAATTGTTTTAAGAGTAACGAAGCGCTGTCTGAATTCTGAGTCACCGCCTTATCAGGTGAGTGCATGGTCTCTTTCATCTTACACATAGATATGAAGTATTTTATATAAATTACGTACTATGTGTGCATATTGTCTGAATACTTGCTGTCTATGCTGGATGAAAGATTCTTATACATGTTTTAAATGTTTTAAACTATATATGAATATTATATCTACAAAATGTGTTAGGTAAAACATGGGTGGATGTATTAGTTGCTGTGTGACAAAATAAAATAACACGAGGCCTCGATATAGATGTCATTGATGATTCAATCATCTAGTGGAGTATAGATGACGACCACAGACTATTCTAGACAGTCCAGTGGAACGCTAGCAGGCTCGCAACCTGTAGGTGTTTATTTGAACTGTGTGTTTATTTGAACTGTGTGCTCACCAACAGTACTCCATCCCCCACACGGTTGCCTTATCTGACATAAATTGCTGAGGAACCCCCGAAGCATGTGTTGTCACCCCGATGAAAGTCCTTAGACTAGGTCCCTTGTGTTAGATGTTTTAGGGACGTAAAGTGAGGATAACGGGAATGGTTAATCAGGTTTGTTTGGTTTGATAAAGTTAATAAACTTATTTATTGTGGGTTGAAAACCCTATTTACTCACCAAGTTTCCCAACCTGACCCGCTCAGTTTATTTATATCACTGGTGTTGATATGAAGTCACATTACACTGAGAGATTAAAGAGATATAAATCACTAGCGATAATGAATGCAAGTTTTGTTTATGTTTATGTTTCTGTATTGACGATGACATCCCAAATGTTTTAAATTGAATAAAAATACTTTTATTTGGAAATGCTTTGATAACGTATGTATTATGTTTTACTAGGAACAAATTCCGCAACATTTTTATTAAAAGATGTACTCTGATTTTTATAAAGCATAAACAAAATCAGCATTTTCTGTTCGTGAAAATGGGGATGTCAAAGTTGGTATCAGAGTATTAGCTTAAGCGAACTAGGAATTTGTAGGATTTCTAGACTTAAACTTAGAATGCTAAGCGATGACTGTGAGATGTGAGCACTAGCTTATTTTAGGAATTGTGCCTAAAAATTATTTTATGTGCTAAATGCTTTGTGCCTGATATGCTGATGTTTGTTCGGATCTATGGTCTATTGCCTACCGAATCTGGAAACTTCATGTGTTCAGGTTTCTAAATGTTTAATTACGGTATTAGAACTGACATATAACTTTTCGGAGTAATAAGGAGATTTATATGTCCATTGTAAATAAAATATTTCCTATCTTAAATTCTCGTCTCGGTACACCGAATGTCTGCTTGGGTCTACAAAACAAGAGGAAGATGACAAATTGAGACTAAGAATGTGATGGTTCATGCATAGGTCGTTGCGCCTGCACCCGAACCTATCACAATGGCAGAAGTTCAGGAAGTGATGCGAACCATGGTAGACTGAGAAAATAGAGGAAATGAGATGGCTTACGATACTGAATGATACCTATAGGAAGATATCATAAGAGAGGTATCTTGCCTTTAGAATACGTTTGATAAAATAGCAGTACGTCTATAGAAGTAGGGTACATCTGAATGTACACATTTGATTGGCGGGATGATAGAATGATTGGTGTAATTCCTAAAGTTTTCCTATCATCTGGAATGTCCATCACCAACCGAGTTGAAGCAGAATTGATGATTGAAGATATGCATGGAAGAAGTCCTAGTAGAGTCTAGGGAAAATTTTATGATTATTTGGACACACTCGTATGTGTTAAATTGTTTTGTGATTTTAGGACTTGAGGACTGCAAGACAATACTTGGGACGAGTATGAGTAGGTGTGAAAGGTAGTAGATGCATATACTACCGGAAGCACAAGACTCACACTTGGATCTGGGAAAGTCACAAGGTTACCAAGAAGCTAGTAACTGATTTCGTTTTATTCAAGTATGTTGTTACCATCGTTTCGGTAATGACTAAGAAGATGATTGTTATTCTCACCCTAGTGGTCATATCAAATTGAGTCCGACTACGCTGAGTATGTTATGTAATTTAGAGAATCAAGTTCGATGTAGCATCTGAATTAAGACAGAAGATTGAAATAAAAAGCAACCATTAGAGGTATTGCGAAAAGTTGATTGTAGCTAGAAATGCTACCTTTTAAGATGTGGTTAGAACATGAAGGAAGGTATAGTCTGTTCTGGAATTTAACTCTAAAAGACCTGAGTCCAAGCGATGCATCATACGATGATAGGTCATTAGAATATGACACATCGTTCCATTGTAGTAAAAAAAGAACTTATCTTAAGTTTGTATCCAGTAAGGATCGAGATTGTGACTTGAAGGTCATAATTTGGAGTCTAACGTGAGATAGGGATCAAGTGCAAGATCGAGCATTGCCTGAAGTCAAGGAGTCCAAGAGCTATATACTCATTCGAATAAACAAGGAAGTTACGATTATTACCAAGTTGTAGATCCGGGCTAGTCAATTTAGAGATAATAGGGGTCGAAAACGACTTTTCGACAAAAGATTATTTAGAATAAATAATCTTAACCAAGTTGTAGAATATGTATCAAGGGTTCCGTACATATAAAGAACACCGAAATCCGAGTTATAACGAAGAAGTTATGACCCGTCGAAGTTTCGCGACAGAACCGACACGATATCGGGGAGCGTAAATAATGAATTTACGGTAGAGAGACTGTTAGCCTTAGCGATCTAAATGAAAGTCGTAGAATACATTAAACCGATATTGTCCATAAAAAAACGCCCAAATTTGACTTAGTATGACGAAGTTATGAATTTTCTAAGTTTCGGCTTAGCGGTATACAGCCCGAAGTTCGAATGTTAGACCGAGCGGTTTTTAGCCCACACAACCTAAACGATAATCGAAGATCTCGTTAATAGTAGTGTAACGATAAAAATATGGACAAAAACGGACGTCGGATGAAGAAGTTATGAATTTTTAACGGACCAATCATGTCCTTGGCTGTTAAAAATATAAATTTTAAAACAAAGTCAAAATTAGCCGACGGAGTCTAAACGAAAGTTGTAGAGTACGTTTCCACCTACATGTGGATATAAAGAACATCGAAAATGGATCTTGTATGCGAAAGTTATGATTTTTAGAAGTCAGAAAGTAAATTTACGAGATCTAGTGCGGAAATGATGACGTGGCACAATCACAGTCGTCACTTGCAGCCCAAGGCCTCGCTCCGAATCTTGACACATTGCATCTCTGACGCCCATCGTTCTCCTTACGCCTCGCGTGTGAGGTTCAGAATGCCTCGTGTTCTCTTTTGCGGACCAAAGGATGCTACGTCGCTCCATCCGAAGCGTGCCACCTGTGACCTTATCCGAAGCTACGCGTCGTGTAGCTACTGAACGGCTAGCGTTCCAAGAGGGCTAGCGGCTATAAATACCCTGCGAAGGCAGCCTGATTTCTTGCACATTTCCACTTCTCTCTCTAGCCTATCCTAACCCCCGTAAACCCTAGGGAACGCCCCTAGCACCTGAACAAAGCGTTGTCTGAATTCAGAGTCACCACCTTATCAGGTGAGTGCATGGTCCATTTCATCTTACACATAGATATGAAGTATTTTATATAAATTACGTACTATGTGTTCATATTGTCTGAAAACTTGCTGTCTATGCTGGATGAAAGATTCTTATACATGTTTTAAATGTTTTAAACTGTATATGAATATTATATCTACAAAATTTGTTAGGTAAAACATGGGTGGATGTATTCGTTGCTGTGTGACAAAATAAAATAAGGAGAGGCCTCGATATAGATGTCATTGATGATTCAATCATCTAGTGGAGTATAGATGATGACCATAGATTATTCTAGACAGTCCAACGGAACGCTAGCATGCTCGCAACCTGTAGGTGTTTTGTAACACCCCGTTCTTTAAGTATTTAATTATGAGTCCCTAAGATTTAAGAGGAAAGGTAATCCTGGTCCCTTTCGAGAAATGAGTTTCATCCGAGAAGGTTTCGAGCGGGTGTATGTGTTAGAAGTATTGGGCTTCTCGTCACCCTCGTATAAATGTAAGTTATTTGAGAGTGGGTTTAGATTAGAGGAGTTGTGGTGCCTCGAAGTTGATCATTGTTTATAGTTCTTTGTGGAATAAGAAGGAGATGGACCCATGCATGCATGCTTTTGATCTTGAAGTCTAGCTGGGTACGCCCAGCGTAAGCTGGACGTACGCCCAACATAGAGGGGCGAATAGATGTGGGTGGCCGGGTGAGTACGCCCAGCGTACCTGGGAGGTACGCCCAGCGTACTCTTAGAAACTTCAAACCCTATTTTTAGGGTCAGCCACTATATAAGGAACATGTTGGTTCACCCCTCAGCCCCTTATGCTCATCTTCAACCTTATAGAAACCCTAGATCTCGTATTCTCTCATATTTGGGTGTGTTGGATCATTGGAAAGCTCTTGTTGGCAAAAGAAAGGCTTAAAGGAGAAAAGGGAAGTTATCAAAGAAGAGGAAGAACGTGTGGAGCTTGTAGATCTGAAGAAATACCATCCTTTGGAGCTGGTTTAAGGTATAAAGTTTCTTGCTTGACCTTCATATGGCATAGATCTATGTATTTTGAAGCTTTGTCTCCATTCTTGTCCTAAAAGTCCTCTCCTTGTTGTATAGTTCGATTTGGTCAAGATTATTTGTCCTTTCAGACCTTTGGAGAGGTCTTGAGTGATAAAAATGAGGTCCCAAGGGCTGTAGTTATTCCATGTATGAGTTATATGGGTCTTAATGGATTAAGACCTTGGATTAAGAGCTTAAGGACGTCCCAAGTGATAAAGTCTGAGACTTTATGATTTCTAATCATATTTGGCCTATGGATCTGAAGTTTGGGCTTAAGAGCTTAAGCCATTAAGATGTTAAAAGGACTTAATGGATCTCGCAGTTACGCCCCGCGTAGCAGGCCAGAGCCCCATTTTATTTGGTGATCATTGTAGTACGCCCAACGTACCAAGGAGAGTACGCCCAGCGTACTCCTCCTGTGTTGGGCCATTTGTGGGTTGTTGGTGTTTGGGCCAAGTCTGGAAATTATGAATAGAGTCTTTTGGGACCAATTAATATTATGGATATTGGATCTAGGCCCATTTGATGAGGTGGGCCTAATTTGGTAAATTGGGCCAATGTTGGACTTTGTGTGAGATTTGGACTTTGGTCTTGGTCCGATAAGTGGAAGTATGTTTGACCTAATGCTTATGCTTGTTATGTTGAATAGTTCGGGTTTTGCAGTGAGTTGGTGGTTCGAGAGTCTGCTTCTTCCAGAGTATCGGCATTCGCGAGGTGAGTTATCCTCACTATATCGATAGGATCTAAGGCACCAAGGTCGTCCCTTTATTTGGATTGAGATTTGGATATGGTTATTATGTTATTGTTTGATATGTCTGCATCCTGGTAGCTAGAATGGTATATGCTAGAGACCTGGTTCAGGTTGGTTTCCCGATTTGTAGAGTGATGCTATGCTAGTGATCGGTTAGGTCGGTAACCTGGTTAGGGTAATGATATGTTATGCGAGCTGCTTGATCGGTTTGTTGACTATGACTGTTATATGATTGTATGTTATGTGCACATGGTTGTTTGGACTGGAGATGGGTTGAGGCGGGTCCTGCTTTGTGCTGTAGGCGAAGATACCCAGGGCGGACCGGTTGTTCCGAAGGCCCAGCGAGCAGTCCGGATAGGCTGTAGGACCCACGAGGGCGGACCAGTCATACTGTAGACTCAGAGAGTGGACCAGGTGGGTTGAAGGCCCGGTGCGGGCGGACCAACCACACTGTAGATTCGAAGGACATGACTAGACCCGGTGGACTGAAGGCCCGATACGGCGGACCAGTCACACAGTAGACTCGATATGCATGGTTGTTCTATGTTCTGTTATGTTATGTATGCTTTTTATGCTATGGGCCGGAATGCATTATTTTATGGGCCGGAAGGCAATATGTTTTGGACCGGAAGGTCGTAGTCTGGAAGGGCGTATATGTGGTTGGTATTTTGGGGGTATCTCACTAAGCTTTCGGGCTTACAGTTGTGGTTTAATGTTTTTCAGGTTCTTCTGGAGACTGTGGGAAGGCAAAGGCGTGATCGTACCGTTCCTCGCGTTTATGTTTTATGAAATGGACCTGGGAATACTCTGATAAATAATGTATTGAAAACCTTTTTGTAATAATGTTATTAAAATGGATTGTTTTGAAAAGTTTAAATTATGTTGAAATTTTTGGTTGTTACATGTTTATTTGAACTGTGTGCTCATCAACAGTACTCCATCCCCCACATGGTTGCCTTATCTGACATAAATTGTTGAGGAACCCCCGAAGCATGTGTTGTCACCCCGATGAAAGTCCTTAGACTAGGTCCCTTGTGTTAGATGTTTTAGGGACCTAAAGTGAGGATAACGGGAACGGTTAATCGAGTTTGTTTGGTTTGATAAAGTTAATAAACTTATTTATTGTGGGTTGAAAACCCTATATACTCACCAAGTTTCCCAACCTGACCTGCTCAGTTTATTTATATCACTGGTGTTGATATGAAGTCACATTACACTGAGAGATTAAGGAGATATAAATCACTAGTGATAACGAATGTAAGTTATGTTCATGCTTATGTTTATGTATTGACGATGACATCCCAAATGTTTAAAAATGAATAAAAATACTTTTCTTTGGAAATGCTTTGATAACATATATATTATGTTTTACTGGGAACAAATTCTGCAACATTTTTATTAAAAGAGGTACTCTGACTTTTATAAAGCATAAACAAAATCGGTCTTTTCTAGCCGTGAAAATGAGGATGTCACATGACCGAATCTTGCCACCGTGCCATGAGTTACCACTCATCGCACTGTGATGAGCGTGCAAAACAGCTTAACTGATTAAGTTGTTAACCCTCAACCTCTAGAGCTTAAAAGCCCATATCTGATTCCTTTAAGGGTCTTGATGGATAAACTTTCCAACTTTATCCATTAAGAAATCACAATACGTTAAGCTCTGGAATCCTAAGTCTAAAATCTAGTTAAGAAGGTCCTTCCAAGTTCATGAACTCAAGGCTTGCCCATTCAAGCACTTTTTCTTCAACAATAAGGATCTAAAAGCTAATAATGCATAAAAAAGGTTATAAAGCTCACCACACTCCAAGAACACAAGGGTTTGTGGGACCAAAATGACAATAAACTCATTACAACATAGTTCTAAAGAGAATAAACACCAAGGTAGAGACTTTATACCTCAAGAGTCCAGAAGGTGAAATGGATATAAAAGCTAATTGGAAAACCCCTTGTTGTTGCTCCAGATGACACAAGTTTCTTCAAAAGTGCACCAAAACACCAATTAAGCTCTCTTAAACACCAAGGGAGTTAGGGTTAGGGTAAGAGACGTTTTCAGGGAGTATAATGAGGAAAACCCTTGCATTTAAATAAGGCCCAAATCCCGAGATCTAGAGTTTTGATCCATAACCGCCACCGCGCCACAGTGAGGGCCTGACCGCACCACCAGTTAATGACGTGTCCTGAACTTAAAATGACCGCTCCACAGTGGTGCGATGAACTCCCAAATTCCAAACTTAAAATGAAAAAAGACTTGTACCTAGGATACACATGTTACATAGTAAAAGCAAAACAACATCATAAACAAAACAAGATCTATGTTTATTAAAATTTCTGCCACTTAATTGACCGAAAGATAAACAATTAACCTTTTTTGATGTCAAGAAGAAACTTAAAGGCTCAAAGGAGATCCCTTTTATTAGGTCGCACCCACATTAAAAATCATCAAGCAAGAAAATATATAACTTCTTGTGTGTATGAATTTCACCAAAAACTGTGTGGGAGATTCTGTGTTACCATGCGGAGACAAGAGGAAGAGGCCAATAATTTATTAATTTTAGTGTTCCTTTAGGGTTACTAGAGGTCTCCATTTATAGTGCTCCTGTAACGTCTGTAGATCCGGGCTAGTCAATTTAGAGACAATGAGCATTATAAATGCGTTTTAGATGGAAGACTATTTAGAAGGATTAATCTTAACCAAGTTGTAGAATATGTCACTAGGGTTCTGTACATATAAAGAACGCCGAAATCCGAGTTATAACAAATAAGTTATGGTCCGTTGAAGTTTCGCGATAGAATCGGCACGACATTGCGCAACGTAAATAATGATTTTACGATAGAGCGATTTTTAGCCTTAGTGATCTAAACGAAAGCCGTAGTGTTCGTTAAACTGAGAGTGTGCATAAAAAGAACACCCAAATATGAGTTCGTATGAGGAAGTTATGATTTTTCGAATTTTCGGCTTAGCGATATGCAACATGGAGTTCGAGTATTAGATTGAGCGGTTATTAGTCGACACAACCTAAACGAGAATCGAATGTCTCGTTAGTAGTAGCGTAACGGTAAAAAGACAGACGAAAACGGATGTCGGATGAAGAAGTTATGGATTTTTAACGGGATAATCTTGTTCCGGCCTGTTAAAAATATAACATTAAAAATAAAAGTCAAAATTAGCCGATGGAGTCCAAACAAAAGTTGTAGAGTACGGTCCCGCCTACGCGTGGATATAAAGAACGTCAAAAACGGAGCTCGTATGCTAGAGTTATGAATTTTTGAAGTCGGGAAGGAAAATTGCGAATCTGCGAGGGGGTGATGACATGGATCGATCTGGGTCGTAGCTTGCTGATCACGGATTAGCCTTCGGATTCGGACACCTGGCCATACTATGCCACACGTTCAAGAGGAGCGCCTTGCATCCGAAGGAACGTTGCGCGTACACCGAAGCTCCTGCGGTTCCGAATGCGGCCACGATACAGCACCAGCAAGGCGACACCTCAACGTACGAACGCGCCGCATCCGAGGCTACGCACTGCGTAGACCGAGGACCTCCGACCTATAAATAAGGTGCGAGATTTCCCGGAAAAATCACTCCAAAACCTTCTCTCTCTCACTATTTTCTTTCTCTTACCTACCCTAACCCTTTAAAAGCCTAGGTAAACCCCTTAGCACCCGAAGGAAGCCCCGGGAAAAGAGCCTTTCGGCTCGGAAACGCCGCTTCGGCGAAGCTCGGTTTTTGAGAAAAACCCGTTGTAAGTAAGCTACACCTACCTAATTTTTAATATAACTTTTATTTAATTATAGTAATGTTATTAGGACCTTATAATAATTTATTGGGCTATTATTATGAGTTATATAAGTGTCATTATAATATCCTTTTAACCACTCGCGGTACGGGGAATCTGGTTTGGAGGGCCACTTAGGTTGCTGGATTTCAGAAGTACTATATGCCAAAATGATCATGCCCTCCGGTGTTCCATGTTTGGCCCCTGTCTGTACATAGTGGGTGAAGAGTATTGTTTGACTCATATATAATAGTAATAATAGCTAGAATATTAATTAGTCTCGTCGAACATTAGACTAAACTCTAGTGGTAATGATACTATATTTTGTCGAATGAAATTCTTTTAAGTAAACGAAGCGCTGTTCGAGTACAGAGTCACCACCTTATCAGGTGAGTGCATAGTCTTTTTCATCTTACACATAGATATGAAATATTTTATATAAATTACGTGTTATGTGTGCGTATGATCTGTATACTTGTTGTCTATGTTGGATGAATAATTTTATACATTTTTTAAATGAATTAAGTTGTATATGGGTTTTATATCTACAAAATATGTTGGATAAAACATGGATAGATGAATGACAAGGGATGAAAGTTGAAATAGAGGAACATTAGCAGTATTGACATTGCCCTATAGGTGAACATTGACAACAATGAACCTAGTACCTTATAGATGAGTATTGGCAGCTGCGCCACAACCTGTAGATGTTTTTGATCTATGATAAATATCCTAGCAGCTGCGCTCTAAGGATAGTATCGACAGCTGTGCCTAATAGAGAACATTCTAACCATGACAGTAGCGTCTAAAAGACAATACCGACAAATGCATCTCATAGAGAATGTTACAATTCTAGCAGTTGCGCCTTAATGATAATATTAGCAGCTGTGCTTGACAACTGTGTCATTGGCAACGATGGACTTCGTGCAGTTTCCTTAGGATGATCCTTAGGAATAAATGAACAAGAAATAGCTGATTCTTAGGGTAGATCCTTAAGAAGATAATGAGGATGAGTAATTCGGTTGATTGTTTGATGTTTAAACATAATAATTATATTATTGTGGGTTGAAAACCCTATGTACTCACCAGGTTTCCCAACCTGATCCACTCAAGCTTATTTGTATCACAAGTGCCGATACGAATGTAACATCCCGGAATATCAAGAGTAGAGTTGAAGGGCTAAAAGTGTAAATTTGAAGGGCAACTCGGCGAGTCCATGGATGGACTCGGTGAGTCCATGGATGGACTCGGCGGTAGGGTCGCGACTTTGGTCGCGTGTCAAGTGGCCTACTCGGCGAGTCCAAAGATGGACTTCGCGAGTAGGTGTTGAGTGGAGAAAACCCTAAATGCGGGGGATGAGCCCTATTTAAAGAACATTATATCCTCTCCCCAGCCTCTTTGATCTCCCTTGAAGTCCAGAAACCCTAGAAAGCGTGATTGTGGAAGATTGGAGTGCATTTGGAGCTTGGGGAAGTGTTTGTTGAAGAAATCTTGAAGGAGAAGAGGCTTGGATCAAAGGGCTTTGTTTAGATTCGGATTTCTTGCTGTTGGAGGCTTCATTTTGAGGTAATATCTCGTTCTTGGGCTGTGTTGTTCTAGATTCATCATTTTGGGGTTGTGTGGGAAGCTTAGATTTGTGGCATCTTGAGTTTGAAGGATAGATCTGAGGTTGCTACCTCAGATCTGGAGTGGAGAAGGTCTTAAGAGCATTAAAGTCCCTGTTCTTGTGTATTTGATGGAGCTATCTTGTCCCAAACCCCAAACCCTAGAGTAAAAATGCCTAGATCTTCTTGGATTCACGTAAAGATTGCCACTTTACGTGATGGATGGCCTTAGGAGAAGTAGATCTATGGTTTGGATCATCTGCATGGCTTGGAAAGCTTCTGTATGGATTCAGACCCGATGGTACTCGGGGAGTCACATGGGTGGACTCGACGAGTTGCTTGAAGAAAGTCTAGAACTCGGCGAGTTGGAAGAACAACTCGGTGAGTTGGATGAAGATGGCCTGGAACTCGGCGAGTTGGAAGAACAACTCGGCGAGTAGGTTGAAGATAGTCGTAGACTCGGTGAGTCTGTTCTTGGACTCGGCGAGTCTGGTCGTAGTGTCCAAGTTTCTTTTGGAAGTGCTGTGACTCGGTGAGTAAAGGGATGACTCGGTGAGTTATGTGCAAGTGGGCTTAGAGTTGTTGTACTCGGCGAGTCTAGAGGTGACTCGGCGAGTTGGGTCACAAATTGAAGAATGTTCTATGTATGAAGACTCGGCGAGTCATTGGCTTGATTCGGCGAGTAGAGTCAGTCAGGGGTAGACTTTGACCAAGGGTTGACCAGTTGATTTCCAGGGTAATTTGGTAATTATTGGTATTTATTGGATTCAGTCTTTTGGGTATTGATAGTGTTAGAGTTCGGGTCGGAGGTTGAAGCAGCGTGATATTATCCTTTCGGTCAGCAGTTGCGAGGTGAGTTATCCTCACTATATCAACAGGGTCTAAGGCACCAAGGCCGACCGTTTATCGGATTGAGATCCGGGTATCTGTTGTTATGTTATTGCTTTGATATGTTTGCATCCTGGTAGTTAGGATGGTATTCGTTAGAGACCTTGTTAAGGTCGGTATCCTGGTATGTAGGGTGAGGCTATGCTAGCGACCGGTTAGGTCGGTATCCTTCTTAGAGTATGTTATGCTATGTGATCTGCTAGATCGGTTTGATTGAATATGAACTGTTATATGATTGTATGTTTATGTGCACATGGTTGTTTGGACTGGAGTTGGGTTGAGGCGGGTCCTGCTTCGTGCTGTAGACAAAGATACCCAGGGCGGACCGGTTGTTCCGAAGGCCCAGCGAGCGGTCCGGATAGGTTGTAGGCCCCACGAGGGCGGACCAGATGTGTCGAGGCTCGGAGAGTGGACCAGGCCGACTGAAGGCCCGATGCGGGCGGACCAGTCATACTGTAGACTCAGAGAGTGGACCAGGTGGGTTGAAGGCTCGGTGCGGGCGGACCAACCACACTGCAGACTCGAGGGACATGTTTGGACTCGGAGGGTGGACCAGGTGGACTGAAGGCCCGACACGGCGGACGAGTCTCACAGTAGACCCGTTATGCATGGCTGTTCTGTGATTCGTTATGATATAGCATGTTATGTGTATGGTATATGTGGTTGGTATTTTGGGGGTATCTCACTAAGCTTTCGGGCTTACAGTTGTGGTTTAATGTTTTTCAGGTTCTTCAGGAGACTGTGGCAAGGCAAATGCGTGATCATACCGCTCCTCGCATTTATGTTTTATGATATGGACCTGAGAATGCTTTGATAATAAATGTATTGAAAACCTTTTTGTAAATACTTAATGAATTGGCATGTTTTTGAAAAGTTTAAATTTTATAGAAATTTTGGGTCGTTGCAACGAAGTTACCCTACACTGAGAGATTTAAAAAAGATGTAGATCACTAGTGTAAATGAATGCAAGTTCTGTTTATGTTTATGTTTCTGTATTAACAGTGACATCCCAAATGTTTTAAACTGAATAAAAATACATTTATTCAGAAATGCAATGATAACGTATTTACCATGTTTTTCTGGGAACAAATTCCGTAATATTTTTATTAAAAGTGGTACTCTGATTTTTATAAAATATAAATAAAATCGGTTTTTTCTGCCCACGAAAATAAAGATGTCACAGCTCCATTGTTAGAAATAGTGTCCAGTCATTAACTGTTTTGCTAATATTTCTAATAATAATAGGGTCTTTTGATGGCTAGAAATTCTTTTTTTTTTTTTTTTTTTTTTTTTTTTTTTTTTTTTTTTTTTGGTTTTTGTTGGCTATTTTCCGTAAAATAATTAAGATTTATGACTAAATTTTTTCAATTTTCGGAAGTTGCATTGTATATTTATATTTTTCACCAACCACCCATAACATATGCTAACCTGCCATTGATTCTGATTTTGAAAATTCTTTCTTCGGGGTTTGTAGAACTGTTCTACTGTGTGGGTCCACATCCGCCATTCTTCCATATTCTAACTTCCTTTCTCCTCATTCTCTCTCTTGAACAGAAAGTTAAGCCAAGAAGAAATCCATAGATAAGCAGTTGGGGAGTTGGGGTATTTGTTTGATGTAATGCTAGGGATCGACTTACAGACGGAGAGAGGTCACTATCTCATCCTTACGTGTTAATTGGGTTTCTATTTAATACTGGCAGGTTAACCTTCAAAACAATTTTCAATATTTACCATATTGTTTGTCACGATGGCATGATATGGTACAATGTTTCAGAGTTTCTCCTAAATTTTCTTTCAATTTCCTGTTTCTATGTTTGAATTTGAGTATATTTCGGGCAAGAACGTTTAATTGTCAACCAACAAGTCAACAGATCAACTTCATCATCTTTAATCTCGCCTCGATTAATCAGTTACATCCTAGTTCAGATAGTGATCGGCCGTTCATCTGATTCGGGTTGATGTTGTGTTGTCGTTCTTTTCTAATTTGTTTTGTGTATTTCAGTCAAGAGTTGTGATATTGATTCTGGTATATGTTTGTTAATGATTTCACATTGCTACTCGAAATGAAACAGTAATTTGATTCCTGGTGGTATTTTGGTTGTATCAGGTAGGCTCGTCTTCTTCAATCTTAGTGATTCTTTTGAACATTGACTTCATGTTTTCCAAATTACGGAGCTTACAGCTAACCCTTGTCAAATATAATTTGCAATTTCAAGTTGACTTTGTAAGAGAACTATTATATTTCTTTTTCTCTGTAAGAGGATTTGTATAATTGTTATCCAAACTACTTGTGATTTTGTTCCCTAGGCGACTTTGAGTATTGATCTAGGTTTTAACTTAGTAATTGATAGATGACTAAGTTAAACTTCCATAGAAGTTCACATTTTGCTAGGGCTTCCGGTCATTTGTAATGATTATTTCTTATGTTGCAGGACCCTTCATCTTTAAAGAGTTACTTTGTGATGCCAATTTTCTGGTGAAGGGGAAGAGTTAGAGGATATGACGCATGATAGTTTGATTATTCCATCAGCTTCATCAATCAGCCCAGCTGTGTCTCTGGCAAAAACTGATAGCTCCGTTTCATATTACAGTAAGTGCCTGTTTTTTTTTGACATACTGGAGGCACAACTTAGTTCAGTCAGATATATAGATGTGTCTTTTTGACTTAATACAAAAAGGACTCGATGGGGAAACTTCATTCAGACAATCTTTTTCAGTCCAAAAAAGGAATAGTCATCCATACATCACTGATGAAAGAAAAAAAAAAAAAAATAATACAGACAATTGTTGAAAAACACCTTTCCCTTGATTACATCACAAGTAACATTTTCTTTTTAAGTCATAAATAATCTGTTTGATTGTACTGTTTCAGATGATTATCTTGTGGATGTGCCCTCAAATGATAGGTAAGCTGATGGCCACACCTCACCAATCTCCTTTAAAATAAGAAGTTAGATGGATCATGTATCTATTGCATAATCATATAATTGTTTACTTTTAGGTCCCTGAGAGAGGAATCAAGCAGTGGAATTCGTATCTTACAACAGGAGCATGAATCATGTGATGGAAATGGGGGTATTGATTCTCATATTTGGTTTCCCCCTGAACCAGAAGACCGAGAGGACGACATGGAGGGTAGTATTGGCAATTATGAGGACGATGATGACGATGAAGAGTACGGTGATGGCATGAAATGGGGAAAGCCAAGTAATCTGAGCAGCCTTAGAGAAGAAGGATGTGGGAGCTTTAGGTTTAGAGAAGAAACAAAAAAGGCAATGGATGAGGTTATGAATGGGAAGTTTAAGGCACTTGTGGAGCATCTTCTTACATCAATGGGCATTTCTTGTTCTGGGAATGATACGGATACGTGGGTGGATACAGTCACAGCTTTATCATGGGAAGCTGCTTCATATCTGAAGCCAGATGCTTTTGAGGGAAAAGCAATGGATCCTGATGGATATGTGAAGATCAAATGCATTGCGACCGGTTCTCGGACCCAAAGGTTAGTAGTACTAGTAATGGTAATTTCTGTCTTGTTGATTGTGAGTTGTGAATTATATTTGGTTTTATGTTTTGCAGTAAAGTTTTCAAGGGCTTAGTCTTCAAGAAACATGCAGCTCACAAACACATGCCAACAAAGTATAGAAAACCCAAGTTGCTATTGATCAAGGGTGCACTTAGTGTTTCTTCAGATGGACTATCATCCTTTGAGTCGATGAAACAGGAGAATGAGAGGCTAGATTATCTAATTGGGATGATAGAGAAGTTGAATCCAAATGTCATACTAGTTGAGAAAACCGTTTCACGAGATATTCAAGAGTCTATCCTTGCAAAAGGGATGACATTGGTATTGGAAATGAAACTACACCGATTGGAGAGAGTTGCTCGTTGTACTGGCTCACCAATCTTGTCCTCTGATATGCTGCTGCTGAATGACCAAAAGCTGAGGCAGTGCGAATCCTTTTATTTTGAAAAGATTGTAGAAGAACATGCTGCTCTTTGTGATAATGGAAAACACCCTAAGAAGACATTAATGTTTCTCCAAGGCTGTCCCACACGAATGGGATTTACGGTCAGTTTATATACTCTCTCTCTCTCTCTCTATATATATATATATATATATATATATATATATATATACACTGTTACTGTTGTTGTTGATCTGACTGACTAATCCACACATACATACATATATACATACAGATTCTGCTGATGGGATCTCACAGTGATGAACTTAAAACCATAAAATGTGTTGTTCAGTTTGCGGTTGTAATGGCATACCATTTGATCCTTGAAAGTTCATTCCTTGTGAATCAACGGGCAATGTTATCCACGACTGCCCCAAATGGAATGGCTATATTTTCAACTAAACCTGTGTTTGTGTATAAAGTTCTTGATATTCCTGTAGCCAGTGAGTCGAGTACGGAAACTACAACTACTGATAATTTGATCACCACCATTGATATCCCCATCTCCAATGGATTTCTTCAAGAAAATGGGCCTGACAACTTGGGTCTAGAAGGGCATAGTTTATCATCTTATGAGCCATATGACCCAATTGTTCTCTCAGGGTTATCTTCACTCTCGGCCTCTTTACAGGAAGTTGTAGGGTACCCTCTTTTCAATGCTACCCCCCAAGACCAAGACCATGAGGAGGAGGAGGAGACATACCTTGGCTATAACGCCCCCCTTGACCGCACCGAAACCAGCTCTCCAGATACGGAAACAGAGTTGCTTCGAAGAAACTTGTCCTTAGAAACAAAAGATTCTGAAGAGCGTATGCAACGTAAGGATGACATTACTGCGGTTTTGGATTCAGAGAGCATATTAGTTTTGATGTCTAGAAGGAATGTCATAAGAGGGACTATGTGTAAGCAAAGTAGCTTTTCATGTATCAAGTTCTACCGGAATTTCGATGTGCCCCTCGGAAAGTTTTTGCAGGATAACTTACTCAATCAGGTTGCTTTAAACACCATCTACATATATATATATATATATATATATATATATATATATATATTCTCTTCCTTTTTGGCTTTGTTTGTTACATGGATTGGATGTCTTTTGCACTTAAGAGAGATCGAGGGCGAGTTCCTGTCCCATCTTTTCAGGTGTGACAAAAATTGCAATTTTCTGTCCCAATGACATCAGCCTGGTGCATGCCAAAGGCAGTACAACCTTTTCTATTCTATCATTTTCTCTGTGCCTTAGTTCACAAGCTTCGTGCTTTTACAAATAATACTTTGTTCTCTTCTGCTTACTTTCGAGTATTCTATCTTCTCTCCTAAATATGTTGGGGCTAAATGCAACAAATAGCGAAGTACTTCCATTCATTTGTTTATTATATTTCTTATCTTCGTTTCTTTCATATTACTAAATTCTACTTTGTAAAATCTACCCAATAATAGCAATAAAAGTAGTTTTCACTGCTGTAATTGAGTACATATTTTAAAGTACAATGTTCTAGTAAGAAAGCAATTGAAGCTACAATGCTATAATTGGGTGGATTTGTTGAAGTTCAGTGCCTTGATAAGAAAAAGGAAAATTAAAACTACAATATTGTAATAGAAAGAAATGGAAGTAGGATGTTGTAATACACATATGAGTGAAAGTATGTTGCTATCTCTTGCATTTTATTTAGCCGAATATATCAAACCATAATTTTATAGTTGGCACTGACAGCTGTGAACCTATGCAGAAGCTTTTGTGTGGAACATGTAATGAACTACCAGAAGCTCATCTTTCGTACTATGCACATCAGAACAAGCAACTCACAATTCAAGTTAAACGTCTTCCTTCAGATAAGCAGTTGCCTGGTGAAAATGAAGGAAAGCTTTGGATGTGGAGTTGTTGTGGCCAATGTAAACCCTCCAATGGAAGCTTAAAGTCTACCAAAAGAGTATTGGTCTCCGTTGCTGCTCGTGGGTTATCCTTTGGGAAGTTCTTAGAACTTGGCTTCTCCAACCACTCTTCATGGGAAATACCATCTAGCTGCGGACATTCCTCTTATGCTGACTATTTTCACTTCTTCGGGTATGCACTTGTCCATTTTTCGACTATGTTTTTTTGATCCTTACTAGGAATTCGAGTTCTATGAACATTCTCCATTTTAGGGGCGATGACAATGTATGCTATGTCCCTCATGCATGCTCGCCTTAGCGGTATACAAGTGAAAATCCATATGTGAGGCATCACCTTCCTTCCTTGCTATGGGGACATTGTAATTTGTCTCCTCTATGGGACTGTTGGTGGGGGAGGGGGGGGGGGGGGGGGGGGGGGGCTAGGAGTGGTCAGTGGTGTATACCCTATTTTTATTGTGTACAGTTCTTACCATAATATGCTGATTTGACAGAAATTAAATTTTTTGTCTCATACGCGATACAAAGAAGGGTAAAGGTCACCGCTGAGCACTAGTGCTCTCTCTGGTAATGGGGAAGGAAAATCATAATGTACCTAGTGCATGGAACATACTATGCTTGAAGTTGAGAGCACACTTAATAGATTCTCACCTCTTTACTTCTGGGGCAACCAAGCGTACGCAATAGATATAGTGAAATAGTGGTTTAAAAATGTCATTATTCTAAAACTAGGAAGTTATCTATGGTACACCTTAAACCATTACTTTTTTGCAATTAGAACTAACCTAACTGACTAACTCAGGGAATATATATATATATATATATATATATATATATATATATATATATATATATATATATGTACATACATACATACATACATACATGTCCATGTCCATGTTCTGTAAGGGCTTCTACCCAGCGGTATCAGGTATTGCCCTCCTTCCTTGTGGTCTAGGGTTCAAGTCCTGTTAGGGACATAGGTGGATTTAGGAGTAACTTAGGTAGGAGTAGAGTAGATTTGGCATTCTAAAATGTATATGTACATATACATATACATATAGATATCCATATGCGTATACATGTTTATGTATATGTATATATGCCTATATTTATATTTTCTGATAAGATGGTTGTGAAACTTGCAGATCAGGCTCCATGGTTGCAATGTTTAGATACTCAACAGTGGCTACTTACTCTGTATCTCTGCCGCATTGGAAGGTCGAGTTTACCAATTCAATAGAAAGAGATTTTCTTAAAGAAGAAGTTGCGGATGTATGTATATTCATAAGTAGTTTATTGGCTTAGTGTTGAAAGTTGCATATGTAATTTTTTTTAGCGTTGGTCTAGCTGGTTAATAACTTGTTATAGCGATTAAACCATTATACTTATTTTGACCTTCAAAAATCAGTTTTCCCAGTTACATGGTTTTGATATAAGGGAAGAAATAATAATACAGAAAAGCACAACTTACTTTCATCATTCTATCAGTCTAGCCATTGAACTATTACTTTTTCATCGATTTAGCCACTGAACTGTTATTATATAATCATAAAAACTAATAGCTCAATTTGATAAAACAGTGAAAGTACGTTGTGCTTTTTTTTCTTTGACCTTTTAAAATTGATTTTCTTCAACGGTTAAAAGAGTAAAAAGGTTGAATCATTGCGTGAAGTAGTTAAATGGCTAGATAGATTAAATGATGAAATTACGTTGTGCTTTACTGTATTTTGGCCTATATTATCTGCAGTCATTTAATAAAATTTAACTTGTTGGGGTGTGAAGGTGTACCAGGAAGGGCAATCAGTGTTTGCTGAGGTTGAGAACTCCCTGAAGAAGATGGAAGACAAGTTTGGTGGATCAACACTGAACATTCAAGGATCATGTAAAAGATTCTCTGACATCAAAGAGATGTTGAATAAAGAGCAAGAGGAATATGAGGTTGGTTACTTTCTCATCACTCATAGATAAATGATAGATCTCATTTCATTGGGTGTTTTGTTACTCTATCTAAGCCCTACAAAGGCTGCACTTGTTACACTGGACAGAATTGGATATATATAACACACATATCTAAACCCAAAGTCATGGCTTGTGAGAAGCACCAACCACCTTTTCAAGGAAAGTGTGACAAGTCATCTCATGAAAAATCTGATACTTGAAGAAAACCATATCATCTCTACAATCATAATGTATCCCCAAAAACCAAAGGAGGAGTTTTCGAAGCATCAACCTCAAGCCCTTATAAGTAATAAGAAAACCATGATCACAAAAATTCCAATGTGAATTGGGCTCCTTGCTATGTACATGATTTACATCTCAAATGGCAGGCGCATGTGGGTGTTGCTAGAAGAATAATACAATGTAGATGTTCTGACACTAAGACGTGCTATTATCCAGTAATCATGCTCCCAAAGTCTTCCTATGAGGAATATTAACACCAATATGTATCCCGTTATATATACTTAAGCTCATACTTTTCCTATTGCATACACATTTGTTCCTTCTGTTTGGAAGTCATGCTGAATAAGAAAGACTCTTGTCATTGGAATTTTTTGCCAATGACAAAAAACTAAAAAAAGCTTAACCACTTAATTTAATTATAAATCTACCAATTGTAGCAACGCCATCCAAATACAAGGCAAATTTTCACTGCTGTATTAGAGTAGATTTTCCAAAGTCTAATAATAATTGGGTAGAGTACAACTACAATCAATGTCAAGAAAATATGAAATTACAGTGTTGTGATAGAGAGAAATGTTTTATTATTATTATTATTATTTTTTTTACGCTGTTTGAATCGTCCATCTAATACTATAGGTTAACATGAAGAAGCTGAGTGAAAGCACGAGCATGACTAAATGGCTGTACAAGCCACTGCACTTGAATTACATACAATGGGAGGTTTTACTTCGTTCATACATCTGGGATGAGCGCATCCATTCACTCCTTTCATCCGATCTTATTAGAGTAACTGTTGACCCCCAAACCGTCCGTGAATCACAGCGTCCTCATCTTCAGGAGAAAGATACCACCACCATCAGCATCACTGAAAATGGTGAACCGGTTTCTGATAATATCAAAATCGATACACATACACCCGAACCCAGAGAAGCAAATGGCTTATCAGTTCAACCAATCACAACCGAAGCTGTTGTTGATGATGAAAATGGTGGAGTTTCTTCGGCTTTTTCATCAAAATCAGCCGATCCCAAAGGGTGGATGTGGACACCATTCTCGCAGATTGAAAGCATTTATGTGAAGGATCTCCACAGAGGGTACTTGCCCAAATATGAAGCTTCCGGATCCAGCAGAATACACAAAATGATTACCCAGTCCCAAGGCGAAGAGGGCTCAAAGATTCATTTCCCATTGGGATTGGGATTGGGTACAGATAATCTTCTTATGGTATCGGATTATGAAGATGAGTTATCGAGTATGATAGCTTGTGCGTTGGCTTTTCTAAAGGACGGAAATAGTAATACATCACTGGAATTTGTAAGTGACGATTCAAAATCATACGAAAGTTTACCGAAAATGTTGTCTTTGAGTTCCCCAAATTGGTCTTCCTTTACCTCCATGGATTCCGATGTAGAAGACTCCCGTTTTTCGAGCTTTGATGGGTTGGAATTGCTGGATTCCGTTCCTGCTAATTCAAGGTATCTTCACCCCGTGATTTCCATGGGAAGATTAGCCAACAGATCTAAATATTCGGTAGCTTGTTTATTTGCCAAAGATTTTCTCGATCTTCGTGGTCAATGTGGTTTATCTGAGCTTGATTACATTTCTTCATTAAGCCGTTGTAAGCATTGGGATGCCAAAGGTGGAAAGAGTAAATCTTTCTTTGCTAAAACTCTTGATGACCGCTTCATTATTAAGGAAATTAAGAAAACCGAGTTTTACTCCTTTCTTGAATTTGCTTCTCACTATTTTGGGTACATGAATCAGTGTTTTAAACTTGGAAATCAGACTTGCCTCGCCAAAATTCTTGGTATTTATCAGGTTTGTTTTTTTTTTCTTCTATTTTCTGATTTCTTTTTTTTTATCTAGGCATTGTACTTTGAAAATCTATCCAACTATAGCATTTGTTTTTTCATATATGACATTATACTTTATGAAAATTGCTTTGTACATGGATGACACTGCTATATTTCGGTACAACTTTAAAGTGCAATGATGTAATAGGAACAAGTGAAAATAGTATGTTATAATAAACAAATCAACAATGAACAACCTACTTTGATGAAGCTGTTGCTTTTAAACCATTGAAGTATTTTGAAAGTAAATAGTTTATAGTGTGGAAAGTAGATGATAAGTAGGTAGTGGTATTCTTTGTGGATGTAAATGGGGTTATATGATATATGGAATGCAGGTAAAGAAACGAAAGAGTGGGGCTAAACATGATCTAATGGTGATGGAGAACATTAGTTATGGGAGAAAAATTACGCGGCAGTATGATCTGAAAGGAGCTCTGTATGCTCGTTTCAATGCTGTTGTTGATGGTACAGGAGATGTTCTTTTGGACCAAAACTTTGTAAATGACATGAATGTGTCCCCTTTATACGTTAATACAAAAGCAAAGCGGAATCTGCAACGCGCTGTGTGGAACGATACTGCCTTCCTCAATGTCAGTCAGTATTCCCTTACTTTTTCATTTATGCCACTTAGGCCTTGTTTATCTCCATAAAATGTATTTTAGATGGCCCACTTCCAATTGGGGGAATGGAAGTGACCAAAAAATTTGCAACCTCTCTCTATATACCTTCATGGATTAAGTTTCCTCCGCATTAAGTCAAAAAGAAAGAGCACGAGCTGTTTCTTTTTGACTTAATACAAAAAGACTCATCCCCACTAAGTCCTAGCTTTTTGCATTTTCCTTGCATTTCCAAAGTTTGTGTCCATTTTCTCAAATAGTTTTTAAACATGAGTCATGCACACACCTACACAGAAACTGCTTTTTTTTTTTTCTTCTAAACAACACAATTTACTGCTTCCCTTTCCCATCATTAAGAATATTGTTTTGCCAGTAATATAAAATGATGAGCAGGCACCATACTTTTTAAAATATCTGTTACCAGTCTTCTCTTAGAAGTCATTGTGGCAGTTGAATCTGAAAAGTATTTCATGCTTTTGACTTGAAACATGGCTGATGGAGACTGTTTTTGCTATTTGTCAAATATCTAAACTAAAAGATTTAGATAATACAAAGTATAGGAAAATATTGGTCACCAGTTTATTTGTAATACTTATATGGGCAATGTGCTTTATTTTTAACCCACAATAGCAACACCTATAATAAGAACGTACTTACATTTTTACCAATCTAATCAATATTCAACCCAAAAGCTGAAAAATGCTTCATAGTTTCAATTTACAAATTAAGGAATGTAAGTACGTTGCTATTATGGATAAGAAGTTCTAAGTACATTGCTAATATGTGTAAAGTAATGTAAGTATGTTGCTATTACAGGATTATATATATTTTATGTGCAAAGTAATATAAGTATGTTGTTATTGTTGATTTATATATTGCTATTATCTGTAAAAAAAGTGCATTGCTATTATTGTTAAAAAATGTACGTAGATTTTGCTATTATGGAAAAATAAACATAAGTAGTTGCTATTTTGGTTAAAAAAATAAAGTATGTTGCTTATATTGACAAAAAGTGTAAAATACGTTGCTATTTCTATCCACTGTTAGTATGTGACAAAAGTTGGACCGCAGCAGTCACAATACAGAGTAGGAATTAGGCTGTTTTTTTTTCTTCTTCCAGTTAAGTGTGGTCTGGATAAAGTGGTTTGTGTGAAAAATGTGTGAGAATTAGACCCATGGCTTTCTGTATTAAATAAAACTTTCTGCATTACTCATATGTGATATGTAGATATAGAATAGATGTTGATCAAGGAAAAAAGTAACAGAAGCTTAGAATTGATTAATAATAAATGATATTTTATTGTTTTTGATATATTCAGTCGATCAATGTGATGGACTATTCACTATTGGTTGGAGTGGACGTGGAAGAAAAGGAGCTGGTATGCGGCATAATCGATTACGTGCGGCAATATACTTGGGACAAACAGCTGGAGAACTGGGTGAAGTCCTTTGTGGTCCCCAAAAACCAGTTGCCTACCATAATCTCTCCAAAAGAATACAAAAAAAGATTTCGAAAGTTCATTGACACCCACTTTTTCAGTGTCCCTGATGACTGGTGTTCTCAAAGACCCTCCAACCGCTGCACCCTTTGTGGTTCCAACACCCCAAACCCAAAGATGAAATGAAAACTTGTTATTAAATTTTGGATGCATATACATCACCATGAACCGTCAATGCTGAACACCACCCCATCCATTCTGCACCTTTTTAGCAAATTTCTGGGGATAATATGTATTAGTTTTTAAGTGCCGGGAAAACCACCAGCTGGTAGCTTATATATATATATATATATATATATATATATATATATATATATATATATCCGGTAAGAAATTTTTTTTGGTAGGAAGGTAAGAAGTTTTTTTTCTACATATTTTTTTGACGAACAAAATAAATGAATCACTAGATGATTCATTTGTAAGATGATTCATAAGAAAAAATTCCCAAAAAAACATCTTTATGATTCATTTTTAAGTAAATGAAGAAAAAATTCATTTTTATGACAATTTTAGTGAATAACAACAAAATCATTGTATAAATGAATCATCGAGATGTTTTTTTGAGAATTTTTTCTTGTGAATCATCTTACAAATGAATCATTTAATGATTCATTTTGTTTGGTCGCGACAAAAATATGTAGAAAAAAAACTTCTTACCTTCCTACCAAAAATTTCCTTCTTATTTGATCTTGAGTCTATATATATATATATATATATATATATATATATATATATATATATATATATATATATATGTTGTACAAATGTTACGTTGGAAAGAGGTGTGTGTTTGTTTGCAATGAATGACAAAAAGTTTAAAACCACCACTTTTTCCCTACATTATCAAGCCATACTCTAAAAGGAAGGATCCATAAATAAAACCACTAACGAATGAGTCAATACCATTTCTAATTAAGTCAACAAAAAACTATTAAAAAATAAATAATTATGGTTTAATGAATATAGGATCGCTTCCGCTTCTTTTAAACTATTTTCACCGTTTATTTAAAATATTCTTTTTATATAAATGTTTATAATATTGTAATTTCAGTTGTTAACTATATATATATATATATATATATATATATATATATATATATATATATATATATATATATATATATATATATATATATATATATATATATATATATATAAGAACGGTTGAGAATTCATAGTTTTCCGAGAACTTAAGAACTAAAGGTGGAACATTGGATTAAAATCAAATCATTAAGGACATGATCGTCATTATATCAATCCAACTTAATTTTTTGTATTATTGAAAATATTAATAAAAAAACTCTCAAATTAGCATTATAAAACAAAATTTTGGATTTTTTTTTTTAAAAAAATTTCTTTATTTTTTTTAGACTGCAGATTTTTTAACTTTTTTGGAAAGCATAAATTTTTAAAAAATTTGAATTCTTTTTAAAACTGTAATTTTTTCAACAAAAAACCGCAATTTTTTTAATAAAACTGAAATTAAAAAAAACCGTATTTTTTTTTTCAAAAAAGCTGTTTTTTTTTTATTTTTTAAATACTGCAATTTTTTTCAAAAAAATGCAACTTTTTCAAAAAAAACTGTAATTAAAAAAAAAAAAAACTACAATTTTTTTAATAAAGTTGCATTTAAAAAAAAATATAAATTTTTTAAAATCAGTAAATTTGTATAAAAAAACTAGAATATTGAAAAAAAAAAAACTCTAATTTTTTTAACAAAAAATTAACATTTTAGGTGCATATAATTTATATTTTTTTCAAATGAATGTATGAATATTTCTTATACTATAATATTCGTAAGTAAATTATTGAAATCTCATTTTTATTAATCAATCTATAAACATAATAGTATAAGTATTTTATTCGATACAAATAAAATATAAAAAATAAAAAAATGGCACGAAGATTCACAATGTTATCATTTCGTCATATCAATATTTTCATATTTTCTTCAATTTATCACTTTTCACCTCTTCAATATTTTCCATAAATTCTTCAAAATCTACAAAAAAAAAAAAAAAAAAAAAATTAATGCAAGAACATTCACAAAAATGCACATGCACATATCATATAAGATTTACATGTAATTCATATGTGAATTACATATAGTTTACATATGAATCACATGTAATTCATATGTGAATTACATGTGATTTATATGTAAATTACATATGTATCACACGTAACCCATATGCGATTCACTTGTGATTTACATGTGAATCACATTTAATTCATATGTGAATCACTTTGTGATTTACTTGTGAATTACATGTGATTTACATGTGATTCACATGAAAATCACAAGTGATTTATGAAGCTTAAAACAGAAGCAATTAAAATAAACTATATGGTTAGAAAAAATAATTAATTAACACAATTTACATGTGAATTACATGTAATTCACATGTGTCACAAGTGATGCACATGTGAATCACAAGTGATTCACATGTAAATCTCTTTATTCATCATCATTTTTCTATATTAATTTTTTGATATTATGTGAGAATTACCTGAAATTTAATAAATCTGCAAGTATACAAAGCTCTCACAATTATAGCTTGATAGGAACCTGAATAGAAAATTTTAAATGATATTTGTGACACATCATACATACATTCTTCACAATATGATTTGTATCTAATCTGTAAAAAAATATATATCAAGAACATAAAGTTTCTTTTACATAAATTATCATTGGAAAAATGAGTATTTGTTTCATAATCATATATCGGATTAAGACTATGATAATGCCAAATCCATTTACAATCAAGATGAATAACTAAAGGCCCTTCAGTGATTTTAGACTCTAAATGTTTAGAAAGCAATGGAAGCCAACATATATTGTACCTGAAATTAGTTTTTTTTCATTAAATTATAAGTTTTTGCTACTAAAAAAGTAATAATCAGTTGAGTTACCTATAGATTGCCCATTGCAATGTCTCACCTTGATAAAGCCAACGGTTTTTGTCCACAACTGCAAGAAATTGCAGCTGAAGCTTATCAGCAGTCAAAAGATCTTCAGTGATAAAGATACTCTGTGTTGCATTCCATTCAGACTCCTGTTCTGTGTCCATTTTGATACACACCTAGAAATTAAGATGAATACAAGTAAGAAATCTATTGGTTTTTGTCAATATAAGATGAGTGTTGCTACCAATGTGAAAAACTCTAAAAGAGCACCACCAAATCCAAAAATAGGCCTGTAACTACAATTAAGATAAGAGCATATCAAAATTATCTTACAAACCAATTCTTCTTTACTTATGACATAAAGCACGACTTAACAGAAAAAGTAAATGTGGATTTCCATGTTAACTTCTAATAGTTAACCAATATTTCCCTAATTTGGCATTGTAGCATCATCTTTAGTGATTATCTGGTCAGCAAAATCTTGCCAATCATTTGATTTGGAAATATCCTCAGGTGAGAGGTCACAAGAACCATAGTCAATGGGATGAAATTACCAATACAAAAGCACAATTAACAAATGTAAAGGGTGAAAACATTGTTTGAAGCATTTCAACAAACATGTTGTGTGCTAAAAACAAACAAAAGATATTTTCCAACTCTGAACGGTTGAAAATCCATCAACGTGAAGGAAACTAATACAATATTCTCACCGTGTGTTTTCATCGTCATTGTCAAACCCAACAACAAAAATTCACTCACAAGCACCGTTAACTCCATCGATTTTCCAAAATCATCCATTCACAACTCTACGATCATCTTACATTCTCCAAATAAAGAAAGGAGAAATCTTTGCTGATTATGTGGATGCCCTTATTACCTAACCATGACTTAAACCATAGTTCCAACACTCAGATGTTCCTATTACCTAACCATGATTCGAAAAATTATTCGAACCCATACACTAATGGCGTTGTCCATTGTAACATCTTGAAAACCATAAGGTAAAAATTTCATTTATAATTCAATCAAGACACCAATTATCTTTATTTTAAACATTAAAAGTAGTTGATAATAAAATAGTTATTAGAGTGAAATCCCAAAATCATCATAGTGCGGAAACATGGGTGGATGCGCTGCGATAAAGTCGGACCCTTTCCTTTTTAAACCGGAAATACCTGAAACAAAAATCTGAAAAACCGTAAGCATGAAGCTTAGTGAGTTTCTTAAAATACCACATACCCTACATATCAACATATACTGGGCTGTAACACCCAGAATCAGGAAGACCAAGAAAAGAAAGGTTAAGCTCTAAATCAAGAGTCAACTCGTCGAGTCCAGGGAGGAACTTGACGAGTCGGAGCGGGATCTAGGTCATTGAGTAAGTGACCGACTCGGCGAGTCAGTGAGTGGCCTCGGCGAGTCTGGTCTGAGCGAGATAAACCCTAATCCCAGAGGTTGTGCCCTATATAAAGCACATTATAACCCACCCTCAGCCTCTTTGCTCCCCTTTTAAGTTCCAGAAACCCTAGAATTGAGCGAGCCTTCATTATTTAAGAGAATAGAGCCTTGGAGGAGAGAATCTTGGAGAGGGGCTTGAAGATCAAGGGCTTTGCTGCAAAGGAGTGGTGTAGATCCGGGATTTACTTCAGTTGGAGCTTTCATTTGAGGTACTAGTTTGTTGTTTGGGCTTATGTGCATTTAGATCTATCTTATGTTTGAGTTTTGGGCATTTTGAGTATGGATGAGATCTATTTCGAGTTTGGAGTAGATCTAAGGTTGCTACCTCAGATCTAGGTTGGTAATAACCCAAAAGTCATAAAGTTTAGGCCAATAAGTTGTTGGTGAAGCCCCTTTGTTACAAACCCTAGCCCTAGAGTCTTCTAAGCCTATAACTCCTTGGTTACACGTAAAGTTTGCCACTTCACATGGGGGTTAGGCTCTAGAGGAATGGATCTATGGATTTGAGCCCCTGCATGGCTCGAAAAGCCACTGTATGGATTAAGAACTGAAGAGACTCAGCGAGTCACATGGGTGAACTCGACGAGTTGGATGAAGTTAGGCAACAACTCGAAGAGTTGGAAGAACAAGTCGACGAGTCTGTTGAAGATTGCCTTGGACTCAGCGAGTCTGTTCTTGGACTCGACGAGTAAAGTTGCGAAACCCCAAACCCTTCGAGTTAAGACTTGGATTAGTGAGTTGAGTGGGGACCCAGTGAGTGGATAGGTCAGGACTCGGAAATCAGTAGACTCGGCGAGTCATGGTCTGACTCAGAGAGTCGAGTCGCGAATGAAAGGGATTTCAGAGCTTATGAACTCGGTAAGTCAGTAGGCTGACTCGGCGAGTAGGGTCAACCTGGAATGTTGACTGTGACCAGGACTTTGACTTTGACCAGAGTTGACTTAGTTGACTTTTGAAGGACAATCAGACTAAGTATCATTTTGATATTGGTAGCTCAGAGAGCTAGAGGAGCAGCGGCTCAGAAGGTTGTTGGTTAGCAGCCAGAGGGTTATCAGCAAGTTCAACAGTACCAGGTGAGTTTCCTTCCAGTAGGAACGGGTCTAGGCCACAATGCCGGACCGTTTAGCTAGCATTAGTTTCCGGACTTCGGTCTGATACAGTATTTAGTATGTTTGATGCCTTCGTGGCTCAGACATGATTTATGTGTTATGTGTTCCGGGCTACGGCCCGATGCAGTATGCAGTATATGTGTGTTCATGCTAGTTGATATGTTATGCTATGCTATGTTCAGTTAGATCTGGATTTCGGTCCGATGCAGTCAGTTCCAGACTTCGGTTCGATGCAGGGGACAAGGTCCCAGTTAGTATGGACTTCGGTCCGATGCAGGGGGCAAGGCCCCAGTTAGTCCGGACTTTAGTCCGATGCAGGGGACAAGGTCCCAGTTAGTTTCCGAATTTCGGTCCAATGCAAGGGGCAAGGCCCCAGTTAGTCCGGACCTCGGTCCAATGCAGTGGGCAAGGCCCAGTATGTGCTTATATGTTTGTATGGTATGTGGTAGTTTGGGGGAGCTCACTAAGCTTCATGCTTACAGTTTCAATTTTTGGTTTCAGGTACTCAGTTTTCAAAAGAGGAGCTCGAAGAGGTTGTAATGCACGCACCATAGCCAGTTAGCCTGGGATGTTTTACTCTGATAATTGTAATTAATACTATGAAATTATGTTATGACTTATGATACGGTTTTTATAAATGTGGTTTTAGTAATGTTTTAAAAGAAATTTTTAGTCGTGAAAATTGGGTCGTTACATGGGCCCTGCCTATCATCAGGACCCGCCTAACATCGAGCCCTGCTCGATATACATACCTGTCACACCCCCAAACCGAGATGGCGGAAACACTACGGGGTGGAGGACGTCATGTACAGTATCACAACAATGCGAAATAGTAAAACAAGCAACAACATCCATTGCATTAATATTATAGTTAATACACGCGTGTTCTTCGTATAGTTTGTATGACACCAAAATGTATAGAAAAATAAAAGATGAGTCTTGAATATGAATACCTGTCACACCCCCAAACCGAGATGGCAGAAACACTACGGGGTGGAGGGCGTCATGTACAGTATCACAACAATGCGAAATAGTAAAACAAGCAACAACATCCATTGCATTAATATTATAGTTAATACACACATGTTCTTTGTATAGTTTGTATGACACCAAAATGTATAGCAAAATAAAAGATGACTCTTGAATATGCCCCCCCCCCTCCGGTCTTCTCAAAACCAGTGGAAGTGTACCTGTCTATTGGTTCCCTGAGAATACAAGTTATTTTGAAAGAGAGTTTCAACATTTGAGTTGGTGAGTTCATAAGTATTTAGTACTTAAAGTTTGTGTTTGTTCTATAAAAATGTTAGTATGTTTCATAGAAAATCCCATATTTTCTATAATAAATGAAAAGTAGTCTTCGACCTTAAGACCCACATGGTTGTATGTTTGTATTCTGAAATAGTGCAAATGTATGTTTGTACTTTGAAATATTGTAAATGTTTGTTTTCCATAACTGTAGATTATCTTTACTAGAAAAATAGTATACCGTTCTCGTAAGAACATCATAGTATGCATATAATGGAAAATAATGATTTGCAGTAGTACTGTTTAAAATAAAACCACTGAAGTAATGTTTGTCTTGTAAACCGAATTGTTTAGTTAATGCTTAATGTGAATGAGATTATAACCATACTTAATTGAATAGTATACTACACGACGTTCTTCAAGCATCGAAAAAGTTATGACATTTGTCACCCATAGACCTGCCGGTCCCAATTGTAGCTAACAACCAAGGTGTGGGATTGTCAGTCCTGTATAGATCTATACACAAATTCATGCTCTCCCTCCAGGAGACTCTGGTTATAAAACATGACATAGCAAGGATTTTACTAAGTACCATGAAGTAGTATCTCACATTCTAGTATTAACTCGTTTACGTATAGTATGTATGTCTTCTTGTTCTTGTAAATGAATAATGTACTTGCAATGAAAAGTAATTTGTATTCATGTATTGATACATGTAATGTATTATTGAGCTAGATAATAGTGTGAACGGATCTTAAAACTATACCTATTATAGTTTATAAATGTTATGTTTGTACTGAAGTGATTGACCATGTTATTGAAATAAGTTTAATACTCATATATATATATATATATATATATATATATATATATATATATATATATATATATATATATATATATATATACATACTTGGCATGTATAATTAAGAATTAACTGATAGTCAGACAAGTGATCCTATCCTAAGCCCACAACCAAACAAGGAACATGAGTCAAGGGAATAACACTAGTCCTAAGTTTGTTAATGCCTAATTATACATAAATATACACATGAATAATTATTTTGATAAAAATAGTAGTTTAAGTAGTTGAAAAAAAAAACTGTTTAAAATGGTTTTGACTAAGTTTATAAAGCAATAAGTTTCTTTTGATTATTTCAAATTGTAATTAAGTGTTAACACAACTACTTTGTGTTTTGCTTGTATTCTCCCCCTAAAAGCATTAAAAAAATGGTAAAATGTAAAGGTATGAACTCACCTTAAATGAGTGTTCGAGTGAAGATGCATGTAACACCCTAAATTTCAAAACAAAATTTTCAAATTTTCATAAAACATAATTCATTTAATATTCATAAAACAACCATATTTTAATTATCCAATTCAAGTAAATACAAAATCCCAAGATCCCAAATATATAAACTCCGTGTGTGTGTACGGATCAAGCCGTCGCCTTCCCGCGGTCGTCACTAGTACCTGAAACAATAACATCAAACACTGTAAGCACAAAGCTTAGTGAGTTCCCCAAAATACCATATATAACACGTATTAGCCACTCGAGGCTATAACTCTGTGGGTCCGTGCACCTAAACTCTGTGAACCCTCAGGTTCTAACTTTGTAAACATGCACAACATAAATCACATAGAAATAATGCAGTACAACACATAACATACATAGCATGCAAACACTCTATCACATAACTCTGGTTACCTACTCAAGGTAAAGTATAGTGAGAAGACTCACCTCGTATATCTCGATAACTCACGAATCTTGGAAATCACTCGTGCTCGATCCTCCGAGCTATAATCCTCCTATAACATCATATATCTCTAATTAATACTTTTACCACTAAGGTTGACTACCCCTATCAAGTCAACACTGGTCAACGGTCAACGGTCAACTTTGACCGGACTTGGCGAGTGCACTAGAGCGACTCGGCGAGTCTAAACGTTTTCACCAACTCTCTAGGATTCTCTTTTGACACGTCGAGTACTCCCCTGACTCGACGAGTTCCACCTGGCATGAATCGTGGGGCCACCACGACTCAACTCGCCGAGTCTCAAGAATAACTCGGCGAGTTCCAGCTCGACTCAGTCCACCTGTCAACCCTCTCTAACTCTCCATGACTCAGTGAGTCAACCATAACTCGGCAGGACCACTCACTGAGTGGTTAAGGACAATCTTCATGCTACTCGCTGAGTCTGTTCTTCAGACTCGGCGAGTCCATGCCATGCATCAACTCAATCTCGCTTCTGAGGTCAGATCCGCTCCACCCACTCATAGATCTGGCCCTCCTAAGCTCATTCATCACGTAAAGTCAAAGTCTTGGCTACCATGCAACACCTACAAGGCTCTTTTTGGAGAAATGACCTCAAAGATGGCAACCCTAGTCTCCAACCCAAAAAGGAAGGACATAAAGCATAGCATTAGGGACTTTCTGGACCTGCTAAGGTCTAGATCTAGGTACCATATCCCCATGAGACCTCTCACACTTCAATTACAAAGCAAACAAGGCAAGAAGAAACCCTATATTTGACCATATTAACAAAAATACGGAAATAAGCTCTGAATGATACCTCAAGAAGCTTCCCCTGGCAAAATGGAAGTAGATCCAAGCTCCCCAACTCTTCTAGCTTGACTTTCCACTTCCTTTCTTGCAAATACACACAAATTTGGTGAACAATGGCATCTTATCTCACTCACATAAACCCTTAGCTGCTTTGGTGCTCTCAAGGTCAAGGTAGCCGCAATGAAGGGCCATAAGGTCCTTTAAATAGGGTTTAGGATCGGGGAATTAGGGTTTCATTAAACAACACGGACTCGCCGAGTCCAGGCGCGAACCCGCGTCCAGAACCGCGATCCTACTCGGCGAGTTTGAGCTCCAACTCGCCGAGTCCCCTCACAAAACACCAAAAATATATGAATAAAAGATACCTGGAAATCCGGGCTATTACAATTCTCCCCCACTAGAACTAGACTTCGCCCTCGAAGTCTCGCTCTGCAAGTAGCTCCGGATGCTGCTCACGCATCTCATGCTCCGGCTCCTAGGTCATCTTTGATCCCTTCCGATGTTGCCACTAAACCAACACCAGGGGTACCTCCTTGTTCCTCGAAACCTTGATCTTCCGATCTCTAATGGCCACTAGTCTCTCGGCATAATTCAGGCTCGCATCTTCCTGAATATCCTCTAATGGAACCACTGCCGATTTGTCGGCTATACACTTCCTCAGCTGCGACACATGAAAAGTGTCGTGAATCTGCCCCAACTCTGTTGGCAAATCCAAACGATAGGCTACTCGGCCTACCCTCGCGATCACACAGAAAGGACCAATATATCGGGGCCCCAACTTGCCCCTCTTCCTGAATCGAATCACTCCTTTCCAAGGAGAGACCTTCAGGAGTACAAGGTCGCCGACCTGAAACTCAATTTCGGACCGACATCTGTCTGCATAGCTCTTCTGTCGGCTCTGAGCGGTCAACAACCTCTGTCTGACCTGCTAGATCTGCTCTGTTGTCTGAAGCACTATCTCTATACTGCCCATCACCCTCTGTCCAACCTCTCCCCAACAAATGGGGGTCCAACACCTCCTCCCATACAAAAACTCAAAGGGTGGCATACCAATTCTCGAATGATGGCTGTTGTTGTAGGAAAACTCTGCCAAGGGTAAATATGCATCCCAGCTACCCCCGAAATCCAACACACATGCCCGAAGCATGTCCTTGAGCGTCTGAATCGTCCGCTCACTCTGACCGTCTGTCTGGGGGTGATATGCGGTACTAAAATGTAGCCTAGTACCCAACTCCTCATGGAACTTCTTCCAGAACCTAGAAGTGAAACGCACGTCCTGGTCTGAAACAATCGAGATCGGCACCCCATGCCGAGATACTACTTCCCTCACATACACCTCCGCCAATTTCTCTGCTGAAGAACTCTCACTGATGGCAAGGAAGTGAGCGCTCTTCGTCAACCTGTCCACAATCACCCAAATTGTATCAACTCCCCTGGCAGTCCTTGGCAATTTGGTGATGAAATCCATAGTGATATGTTCCCACTTCCATTCGGGAACCCCCAATGGCTGCAACTTACCATGCGGCCTCTGGTGCTTGGCTTTAACCCTACGGCAGGTCAAGCACCTCTCAACAAACCACGCGACATCCCTCTTCATACAGGGCCACCAATACTCCTTTCTCAGATCCAAATACATCTTAGTGGCCCCCGGATGGATCGAAAATTTCGACCGATGAGCCTCTTCCATCAAAATGGTACGCGTTCCTCCCACAAACGGCACCCAGATACGCCCCTGAAATGTCATAAGCCCTCGACCATCGGTAACGAACCCCGACACCAGTCCAATAACTCGCTCTCTCTTCTGGTTTTTTGATCTCACTGCCTCAGCCTGTGCTCCTCGAATGGTGTCCAACACCGGAGTCATCACGGTCAAACGCAAACATACACCTCGCAACGGGGCACTCTCTGCCCGGCGACTCAGGGCATCGGCTACCACATTAGCCTTGCCCGGATGGTACTGGATCTCGCAATCATAATCCTTAACCACATCCAACCACCTCCTCTGCCACATATTTAGGTTGGGCTGATCCATCAAATACTTTAGACTTTTATGGTCCGTGTATATCGTACACCGAACCCCATACAAATAATGGCACCAAATCTTGAGGGCGAACACCACTGCCCCCAACTCTAGGTCATGGGTGGGATACCTCGACTCATGAGGCTTCAACTGCCTTGATGCATACGCTATCACATGCCCTCTCTGCATCAGCATCGCTCCCAATCCCAAAATCGATGCATCGTAGTATACAACAAAACCCTCCATTCCCTCCGGGAGGGCTAACACCGGGGCCTCGCATAACCTTTGGCGAAGCGTCTCAAAGGAGGCCTGCTGCTCGGGGCCCCAAGAAAAAGCAACACCCTTCCGGGTCAACCTAGTGAGTGGCACCGCGATCTTAGAGAAATCCCTGATAAATCTTCGATAATAACCGGCCAACCCTAGAAAACTCCTGATCTCGGAGGGTGACCTCGGCACTTCCCAACTCATAACTGCCTCCACTTTGGCCGGATCGATCAATATCCCATCCTGGTTAACAAGATGTCCAAGGAACTGGACCTCTCGCAACCAGAAGTCACACTTGGAGAATTTGGCATAAAGCCTCTCCGATCTCAGAACTCCAAGGATCTCCCTCAAATGCTCCTCATGCTGCTCCCTAGATCTCGAATATACTAAGATTTCATCAATAAATACGATCACCGACCGATCCAACATCGGCCTGCATACCCGGTTCATGAGATCCATGAACACTGCCAGAGCATTGGTGAGCCCGAAAGGCATCACCACAAACTCATAATGCCCATAACACATCCTAAACGCTGTCTTCTGGACGTCCTCATCTCGTACCCTCACCTGATGGTATCCAGACCTCAAATCGATCTTGAAGAACCAAGATGCTCCCTGCAACTGGTCGAACAAGTCGTCGATCCTCGTCAACGGGTAACGGTTCTTGACCGTCAGCTTGTTCAACTCCAGGTAATCAATACACATCCGGTGTGAACCATCCTTCTTCTTTACAAACAGAATGGGCGCTCCCCACGACGAGCTACTCGGCCGAAAAAACGCTTTCCCCAGCAGCTCCTGAAGCTGCGAGGATAGCTCTTGCATCTCTGGAGGTGCAAGATGATAAGGAACCTTAGCGATAGGCGCGGCCCCCGGGACCAAATCAATACCAAACTCTACTTGCCTCACGGGAGTCACCCCCGACACCTCCTCTGGAAAGACATCCGGAAACTCACGCACTATAGGAACCTCCTCCACCAACCTCGGCCTCCTGGAATCAACCCGCGTATCTGACACGTATGCCACAAATCCCTTACAGCCCTGCTGTAAACATTGCCTCACCCTAGTGGCCGAACAAAATGCTGATCCAGAACGGGTACCCTCGCCGTACACTGTAAGAACTCCCCCACTAGGGTCTCGTATGGTCACTAGCTACCGCTCAGAGTCGATAACCGCACCAAACTTGCTCAACCAGTCCATGCCCACGATGACACAAACATCCCCCATGGCAATAGGAACCAAATCAATCGAGAACTCAACACCGAAAATCTCGAGTACGCACCCACAGATCACCTCGTGGCATATATCGCCTTCTCGTCGGCAATTGAAACTCTCAGAGGCCGACTCAGCGCCTCGCGACTAACACTGATGTGCTGACTAAAAGCCAAAGATACAAAGGACCAACTCGCACCCGAGTCAAATAATACCAAGGCATGTACATAATTCACAAGAAAAGTACCTACGCATAACATGATATAAGCATAATATTTCAACACTATAATAAATACACAAAAGAATACATACCAGCCACGATATCGGGCGCTGCACGGACCTCCTCCGCAGTCAACTGAAATGCTCTCCCACGTTCCATCGGCGCCTCGGTCTTCACTGGCCCACTCCCGGTAGCTCTGATGGCGGCAGCGGCAAATCCCTGAGGTGCTCCTTGAGCTGATCCCCGTAACTGCAGACACTCCGCCTTCCGGTGTCCGGTTTGGTTGCAGTGAAAACATACTACAAACCCCTTGGGGCAGTCCTTGGCCATATGCCCCTCCTTGCCACATTTGTAGCAAGATCCCGCTCTACACACTCCATCATGACCCTTGCCGTACTTTCCACAAGTGCGGCCCTTCTGGCTCCCTGATTTGGGATCAGCGGGCTTGGCCCGCTTGGCTGCTAGCTGGAATTGTACCAGTCGCCGATCCCTCCCATGAGACTCAGCCTCCTCCCTAGCCTGGGTCTCCAGCTCAATCTCCCTCTTCAGGGCATTTGCCTGAAGCTCGAAGAATGTCCGGTATGAGGAGTTCACCACGAACTCCTGAATGTCCCGTCTCAAAATACTCAAATATCGACTCATATGTTCCTGCTCAGTGGACACGTACTCAGGGCAGAACATCGCCCTCTCGTGAAACATCCTGGTGATCACTGTAACAGACTCATTGCCCTGCTTGAGGGTCAGAAACTCCTGGGCCAAACACTCCCTCTCCACCTGGGGAACATACTGATCTCGGAACATGGCAGTGAACCTCTCTCAGGTCACTGCCGCAAGCTCAGCAGGCGAAAAGTGTGCTGTGACAAACTTCCACCAGTCCTTCGCTCCCAAGCGCAGCTAGTTTAGCGCGAACCGTACTCTCAAATGCTCAGGAGATGAGCAAGTGAAGAAACACCCCTCTATGTCAGAAATCCATCTCATGGCCGCCACTGGGTCCTGGGTCCCATCAAACTCTGGTGGTTTCGTGTTGCTGATCTCCCGGAACAGCAACGCGTCACTACCCTGCGGCCTAGCAGCAGCAACAGCTGCAGTGGCCGCCGCAACCGCAGTCTCAGAAAGAGCGGCATAATGCTCATCGAAAGTCTCAATCAGCGCGGTCTTAATAGACCCGAACATCTCTGGTATCTCTGCCCTGATGGCCACAACCACCTCCTCATGAATGATCTGTCGGATCTCCTCATCACTAGCCCCGACACCCTCCGGCATATGACGTGTCCTCACCATGATCAACCTCTGAAATACAACATACGATAAATTAGAATCCGCTCGAGCATACACACACTCGACAACCCATCCCTCCTTGAGTCTTGGTATTCCGAAGATTCTTATTTGGACCGTGCACCGCCCCGGTGCTTTCAGTAGTACGGGCCCAATACTACTGTCCACACCGTCTCAGTACACACCCCAAATCTTCCTATTCAGATCCCAAATTCCAAGTACTCTATCACACTCTAACAGATCTCTCGTAAGCTCCTCGCTGCTACTTATTCGCTCTCAAGCATCTCATAGCAGCTCACATCTCCCTAGGCTAAGGCATCACAAATCAGGGCACTCTAGTCCTAAAAAGAATACCTAGCCTACTCTAGCAAGAGAATACATTATAAACATATAACATAAGGGTATTCTGGAAAATCACCGTTCGGGCGTTGATTGATCGTACACACATTTCTTCCTTGAATTTCTCTAAAAATCTTTTACTCTTAGAAAAGTTAAATTTTCTTTTGAAAATATTTTTCCAAATCCTCAGTTTGAGTTCAAATACTCCCGAAGGTGTACCCGAATCCCTCAAACCAAGGCTCTGATACCAAATTGTAATACCGTAAATTTCAAAACAAAGTTTTCAAATTTTCATAAAACATAATTCATTTAATATTCATAAAACAACCATATTTTAATTATCCAATTCAAGTAAATACAAAATCCCAAGATCCCAACTATATAAACTCCGTGTGTGTGTACGGATCAAGCCGGCGCCTTCCCGCGGTCGTCACTAGTACCTGAAACAATAACATCAAACACTGTAAGCACAAAGCTTAGTGAGTTCCCCAAAATACCATATATAACACGTATTAGCCACTAGAGGCTATAACTCTGTGGTTCCGTGCACCCAAACTCTGTGAACCCTCAGGTTCTAACTCTGTAAACATGCACAACATAAATCACATAGAAATAATTCAGTACAACACATAACATACATAACATACAAACACTCTATCACATAACTCTGGTTACCTACACATGGTAAAGTATAGTGAGAAGACTCACCTCGTATATCTCGATAACTCGCGAATCCTGGAAATCACTCGTGCTCGATCCCCCGAGCTATAATCCTCCTATAACATCATATATCTCTAATTAATACTTTTACCACTAAGGTTGACTACCTCTATCAAGTGAACACTGGTCAACTCTGGTCAACGGTCAACGGTCAAATTTGACCGGACTTGGCGAGTGCACTAGAGCGACTCGGCGAGTCTAAACGTTTTCACCAACTCTCTAGGATTCTCTTTTGACACGTTGAGTACTCCCCTGAGTCGACAAGTTCCACCTGGCATGAATCGCGGGGCCACCACGACTCAACTCGCCGAGTCTTAAGAACAACTCGGTGAGTTCCAGATCGACTCAGTCCACCTGTCAACCCTCTCTAACTCTCCATGACTCACTGAGTCAACCATAACTCCGCAGGACCACTCACTGAGTGGTTAAGGAAAATCTTCATGCTACTCGCCGAGTCTGTTCTTCAGACTCGGCGAGTCCATGCCATGCATCAACTCAATCTCTCTTCTGAGGTCAGATCCGCTCCATCCACTCATAGATCTGGCCCTCCTAAGCTCATTCATCACGTAAAGTCAAAGTCTTGGCTACCATGCAACACCTACAAGGATCTTTTTGGAGAAATGACCTCAAAGATGGAAACCCTAGTCTCCAACCCAAAAAGGAAGGACATAAAGCATAGAATTAGGGACTTTCTGGACCTGCTAAGGTCCAGATTTAGGTACCATATCCCCATGGGACCTCTCACACTTCAATTACAAAGCAAACAAGGCAAGAAGAAACCCTAGATTTGACTATATCAACAAAAATACGGAAATAAGCCTGAATGATACCTCAAGAAGCTTCCCCTGGCGAAATGGAAGTAGATCCAAGCTCCCCAACTCTTCTAGCTTGACTTTCCCGTTCCTTTCTTGCAAATACACACAAATTTGGTGAACAATGGCCTCTCATCTCACTCACATGAACCCTTAGCTGCTTTGGTGCTCTCAAGGTCAAGGTAGCCGCAATGAAGGGCCATAAGGTCCTTTAAATATGGCTTAGGACCGGGAAATTAGGGTTTCATTAAACAGCGCGGACTCGCCGTGTCCATTCCTTGGACTCACCGAGTCCAGGCGTGAACCCGCGTCCAGAACCGCGATCCTACTCGGCGAGTTTGAGCTCCAACTCGCCGAGTCCCCTCACAAACACCAAAAATATATGAATAAAAGATACGTGGAAATCCGGGTTGTTACAATGCAGCGCAGTGCTAAGGATCCTCTAGTTTTGAAACCCGTGTGAGAAGTTGTATTCTAATAATAATTATGCACACTATTGAAGCTAAATTAATAAATATATTAATTTAAAGTGTTATACAACACTAAATTATGTAAGAAATACTTACAATAATTTATTAGGATAATCGAGGGTGTTCTTGGTGTTTTGTATGAATCTTCAAGGGTTTTCTGGGTAATGATATGAAGGTTTGAAGATCTTGGATGATACTTGAGAGAAAATGAAGTGATTTCGGATGATACTTGAGAGCTAAATGAAGGAGTGTTCGGTGAGAAATGTGAGAAATGATTTGTGTTCTTGGTTTTTCCCTTATTTATGAAGGTTGTGTTCGGTCTTAATGGGACTCCAAATGGGTGTGTTCGGTCCTATATGATTGAGTTTACCTAGAATTTGGTTTCTAGTCAAAGCAAAAAGGAGAATTCGGTCATGGTGTCAAAGAAATCAATGAATTCGGTTTCAAGTCAAATGGATGAAGGGAATTCGGTTTCAAGTAAAAAAGAAAGGGGAATTCGGTTTCATTTAAGGGATTTGATTCCCTTTATCGAAAAAACAATTACACGTTGCATTTATATGATTTTATCTAAGTATTAGGCTTGTATTTGTTTATATTATCATGGTTTTGCAAAGATACTTACATATAAGTTAAATAAGCATGCACACAAGGCATTCAAATTTCTTATTTCATCAATTTATGTTGTAGGTTTACATGTACATAGTTGTAGTCTAGACTTATATTGACTCGAAATAACAGGTTGTCAAAATATCTATTAGTCATCGGGCCCTGTCCAATATACATATAAACATATAAGCATATAAACACATATACATGCAATAATCACAAAGATAAGTAGTATATAGAATGGTTATCGGGTCCCCCACTCGGCATCGGGATCTGACCGGTAAACATGCAAACACACAACATATGTGAGATTCATGCAAGCATTTAGCATCCTAAACATAACAAACCATGGGCCGTCATTGGTGACTTCAAGCAGCTAACACAGTGAGGAAACTCACCTCTCGTTCTGAACAAAAGTTGATGAGATCCCGACTCAAAATCTTAGTTCTAACTATCACATATCCATCCAAATGAAAAATTCTCAAACACAATCCAAAAATACTCAAAATAACCCTAGGTCAAATTTGGTTAAAGTCAGGTAAGGAGCTTAAATAGGGTTCAAACCACGAAAAAAAGGTTTGGGCACTCATCGTGTACGCCATGCGTACTCAATTTACGCCCAGCATACTAGGGATGCCCTAGTACGCCCAACATACATGTTGAGTTCGCCCAACGTACTAGGGATGCCCTAGTACACCCTGCATACTCCCCATACACCCTGCGTACGCAAATATTATCTTTCATACCCCCAAACCGAGACGACGGAAACGTTCGGGGGTGGAGGATGTCATGTACAGTACCACAACAATTGCATCATAGAAATCAAGTAAGCATAACCATTACATTGAATATATAGGTATTTACATATGTTTAAGTCATGGATTGTATACATCAAAAGGTATAACAAAATATAAAATATGTGACTCTATACGCTCTGTTTTCTCAAAATTCTGCGGGAGTACCTGTCTATTGATTTCCTGAGAATACAAGTGTCACACCCCGAAAACCAGAGGCGGAAACGTCTCCGGGGTTGACTACCACGTTTTGTATCAAATCCAATGTACATAGTATTCACAGTAAACAAACATTACATTACATATATATGAAAGTTTACATGTGTTTCAAAAGTCAAGTTATACAAGATATACATATGCATCATATAAACAAAAGTTGAGACGAGTCTTCTACGCACCCCGTCTTCGCCAAAAGAGATCACCGGGTACCTGTCTAACTTGGACCTGAGAATACAAGCGGTTTGAAAATCAGCATAAAGCTGGTGAGTTCATAAGCGGTTTTGTTTTGTGAAAATGTATCGGTTTCCTTTAGTTTCCGAAAAGATTTGTTATTCAAGAAAATCCCATATTTTCTTATGTGAAGTTGGTTAAGTTATCGTTTGTTACCAATTCGGTCATATATTGTATTTACCCCAGGAAAATCCCATATTTTCCTAATTGTAAGATCAATGGTATATCACAAAGTATAGTTTAGCACACAAAACTATATAGTGAAAATCTTGGGATCACTATCCCGAAAGACATATAAGTTAGTTTGAGATATTCGAAAGTACGGTTCAAGATCATGGGACTATCATCCCGAACTAACATGAGATAAGTTAATGTATGTATGTAAATATAGATTTGAAACCATGGGATCACTATCCCGAATAAGATACAACTTTTAGAAACCATGGGATCACTATCCCGTATAAGACATAGATTTAGAAACCATGGGATCACTATCCCGTATAAGATATAGGTTTAGAAAACCTTGGGATCACTATCCCGGATAGTTCACAGATTTAGAAACCATGGGATCACTATCCCGTATATAGATTTAGAAAACCATGGGATCACTATCCCGTATAAGATATAGTTAAAGATCATGGGGAAGGACATCCCGTACAGATAGTAGACGTAAAACCATGGGATCACTATCCCGAACTAGATACCAAATAGTTTAGTTAATACCATGGGATCACTATCCCGAAAGAGATATAAGAATAAACCATGGGATCATTATCCCGTATAGGACGTAGATATAGAATAGTTTGATAATACCATGGGATCACTATCCCGAAAGAGACATAGAAACAATACCATGGGATCACAATCCCGAAAGAGACATAGAATATAGATACAAAACCATGGGATCACTATCCCGAACGAAATAAAGATCCTGAACCCAATCTGTGAATAAGCTGGTATTAATACATATTGTGAGTCGGGTAACCATACTGATACGACAACGTGACCTCCTTGACGTTTGTCAGACGTCGAACGATATCCTGAAATTTGTCACCCTAGGCGTGCCCGCCTAACTGTAGCTAGCAGTTAAGGTGTGGGATTGTCAGTCCCGAATAGATCTATTCACAAATTCCGCGCTCTCCCTCCAGGAGACTCTGGTTACACTTCCGGAGAGGATTTACTGATCATCCATAAAGGGTAGTGACTATCTCACAAGCTAGTCCTAAACTATTCACAGGGTTCTTATAAGATATTGACATACAGAAAGTTATGAAACATAGTACAGTAAAGTATAGATACATACATGAAATCATCGGATAACATATTCAAATGATACGGAGATAAACTGAACAGACATAGTTTATCTAATAACTTAGTATAGATATCAATATACGATAGAAAGAACAGTAAAGACCCCCAAATTATTCCCATAATAATTTGATTAGTTTGATTGTTTCTTAACTAAAATCCATTTAGTTGAAATCGAGTAGTCATTCCTTATGCTCAGCATAATACATAAGGAGTAAAAGAGTTTATAGGTTTATCAAAGATTGTTTGAACACATCAATGTTATGATTGGAAAACAGTTATGGTTTGCTTGTATTCCCCCCCTGAAAACATTGAAAACAGTGAAAAAGCCGTAGGGGTATGAACTCTTCGAACGAGGTACGAGACGGTTTGGATGCTAAGAGTTGAGCCGGGACTTGTAAACACACGAGGTTCCTAATTATGAAGTAAAGATACACATTTGTATCTAATTAGGATTTAGATTGATTGTCGGATAGGGACAATTGCTTCAGGTCGCGATAACACTCCGATACAAGTGTTTGGTGGGACCCGGGTGGCGTTTAGGGACATGAATGGCACAAGAGACTTGGGAAATGAGTTGGGACATCAAAGGAACACCCCCCTTAAGGGAGTTTACGGCCAAAACACCCTTCCCCATGAGTTTACGGCCGTAAACTCATGATGGGTGTTTTATGGTGCCTTTTGGACTTCCAACACTTAGGGGATGATTTCTAGACTTGGTTTAAGGACTTGAAACTTGCATGAATGGACTTCTAAAATTCATCTAAGGGCCTTAGGGGTGTGTAGTTTGCATTCTAACACCAAAAATTTTGGAGTTTACGGCCCAAGAACATGTCTTGGCCGTAAACCCTTAGAAATCTCATAAATGTTGTGTTTTTGGCCCTCAAAGTATTTTTGGTTGGTCCCTTGATTTATTCCAAGGATTTTGGTGGTGTTGGATGGCTTTCTAACACCTTAGAATGATATTTATGCCAAGTTTAGTGGAGTTTACGGCCCAAGAAGTCTCCTTGGCCGTAAACTCACATAAGTCCCTCAAAATTAATGTTTCAAGTGTCCAAATGCAAGAATCAAAGTCCCATAATTCATATCTAAGCTATAGGGGTGATTTGGAAGGGTTTAAGGGCATAAAAACCCTCATTATATGAGTTTACGGCCCAAGAATGATCCTTGTCCGTAAACTCCTCCAAACATCACAAAGTTCAAGTTTTACATGTTTAGAATCCATATTTTAAAGTCCCATAGCCATATCCAAGGTCCAAACTAGTCAAGGAAGGGTTTAAAGGCTCAAAACCCCACTTATTGTGAGTTTACGGCCCATGCATGCTCCATGGCCGTAAACTCATGTTATGTGGTCACAAATCATGTTTAATTCTCGAATTTGAAGGCTAAAGATGCTATAGATTAAGGCTAGGGAGGTACCTTAAGGATTTGAAGCCTTAAAATTGAGTTTTGGACACTAAATCTTTGGATTTTGGAGAGAGGTTAGAGAGAGAGCAGTGAGAGAAGGAAAAAGCTTCAAATGAAGGCTGAAACTTGTTTATATAGTTCCCAAAATTTGCACGCGGTGGAATTCTACCCGATACCGACGCTAACCGCGGCTTTTGGTCGCACCCGATTGAGTTTCCGTCACCCGACGGGAACATTTTTAAAACTTATGAAATAAACGTTTTGGGTGAATAATATAAGTTCCTGAGTGCTTTAGACACTCATTAGGATAAAATAAACATATAAATTATACAAATAAGTTCCAAAGAGAAATCGGAACGAATCCGATAACGACGACTTTCCGGGTAGAACGGTTCTTGGCGACGAACAATTTCGGGTTGTTACAACAAGCAATTTTGGAAGAGTATCAACATAAATCTGGTGAGTTCGTAAGCATGTTTTCGTATGGAAAATCAGTTAAATGATTCAGTAAAATGTTGGTATGTTTCCAAGAAAATCCAATATTTTCTAACATGAGTGTTCGTTACGATGTTCTACAAAGTATTAGTTTGTTTTCCTGGTTACCACCAAAAATAATGTGAAAGTAAATGAAGCTAATCGAAGATGTTCCCATTCATATGTTAATCGTATTATTTAGTACCAAACTTATGAGTTGTTATAAACATACTTGACCATTGATTTTCCTGAATGACGTTCTTCAGGCGCTAGAATCGAAATGACTTTGTCACCCAGGCCTGTCGGCCTAACTGTAGCTAACAGTTACGGTGTGGGACTGTCAATCCCGTATAGATCTATACAAAAACGCACGTTCTCCCTCTAGGAGACTCTGGTTATAATCTCAGGACTTTTTTTTGGTACTTAAGTAAGTACGGGAGGATGCTCACTCATAAAATGCTATACTAACGATCAAGTATAGAATAAAATGAATTTCTTGATTCAAATGACTGCTTATCATGATTCATAAACTATACTCTATATAGCTTATATGTTTGTTCGCATTGAATTTATGTTTTGTGCATTGATAAGGTAATTAATCCATAAACTATACCTATTATAGTTCATATGTTTGTTATGTATTCAAATCATGTATGGTTCTGAAAACTGTGCAATTATAGTTGAAAGTAATAAACTTCCCTTACGCTCAACATGTTACAAAAGGGATTAAATATCTACTGTTTTATGAAATATGGAAATCGTTTGGTTGGATCAATTTCATAGTACTTTAACTTATTGAAATCCTTTTTGTATAAGTTCACAAATAATATTTATGTTTGGCTTGTATCCCCCCTAAAACATTAAAATAATAAAAGCGTAGGGGTATGAACTCACCTGCTGCGAGTAACTCGAATGAAAGATTGATATAGGATGTTTGCTTCTCTAAATGAGGTCTCGAGCTCAAATGGATCCTATTTAGCACATAATAACATATATACACATACAATTAGTGCCTTAACTAGCTAACATGTAAGGAATACAAGCATAAGGAGTAGGAAACACTTTCAATGAAGTGTTAGGACAACAAATGGGAGGCTGAAAGATGATCACGACCATATAAGAGGAGTTCACGGCCCTAAGAAGGGTTCACAAACCTGTATGAAGGGTTCATGGCCATGAACCCTTTGAAGTTCTTGAAAAGATGATGAATCAAAGGAGGGAGGTAAGGGGTTTCAAGTATGAACAAGCATAGGGAATGAATACTTACGTTTTTGAGGAGAAAAGAAGCCTTGACTTGATGATGCTTGAGAGAGAATAGAGGTGGTTCACGGCCAAGGGAGAAGAAAATGAAGGAAAATGAATTGAACTTTATATATATAGCATGGGTTGATGGCCCTAAGAAGGGTTCATGGTCGTAAACCATGTTTGCGGCCGTGAACCTCCTTGGAAGAGGTTCATGGTTCGAATGCAATCTACTGATCTCAAGCTAACACTTACTAACATCAATCCTCGGGTATATTAGGCTTAGAGACTCTCAAACTGACCTTAATCGATGTAAACAGATAGCAGAAACAAGTCTAACTTTGGATTGATTTGCTTGACTTACAAGGTTGAGATTTCGGGTTGTCACGTTATCTAACTTCAAACGGTTGTAACTTCTTTGTTTTAGCTTCATTTTCGACGTTCTTTATATCCACGAAAAGGTATTGAAAAGCTATACAATATTATCTAAATATCTTGGACTAAAAACTTCTCGAATAAAATTCCATATTTCATGCAAGAACCCGACCTATGACTTTTTACCTTTCTACCCTTCAGCCTAAATACATTTCAAGGATAAAATCTCTTAACTAACCTTACCTCCTTCCACAAGGGTTAAACTTTACCTCCTTAAGGCCCAAAGCCTTACACAATTGAATTTCGGCTGACGGCCTAGAAATGACAGAAAACCGGATGTTGAACAGTTTTTTGGACATGCTTTTCCACCCAAAACAGAAAAACCGAAAATAGGATGAGTCATGAATACTCACAATGCATTGAGATGATGCAAATGGTGCATTGAACCACGTTCCACTAACGATTCCTACAATTATACTATACACTAGCGAGTCTCAAATCGAAATCTAACACTAGTATATTTACTACTAAAACAAAATTATGCCAATATTGCTTCAAAATTTAATATTGTTAAGTTACAAACATTTTTCTGAAATGGTGAAATTTTATAATTCATGCGATTAAGATAATTTTGGATATTATTTTCCAGATTTTGGTAATATTAATTGAGGGTATTTCAATACACAAAATATTATCAAATAGTTTCCAAAATTCATCAAATTTTACATTTTCATTCCAAATAGAGTAGAGGTCTTCCAGAAGTTTTCCCTTGAATTTTTGATGTGATTAACTATTTTTCCAGATTTTTAAGCCTTCATAACAATATAAATTCGTGAAAAATAGTATCCAAATGATAAAAATTCCTAAAATTTTTATAATATTGCCATTAAACATACTTAAGCTGGGAAAAATATAAAAAATGGATTTCTAAACAGTCTAACCTGATTTTATGATTTTTGTGCATTTATTCTAACAAAAATGGAACTAAATAGAAGACAGTTTCCAAAATTGCCTAAACTTTTTGTAATACTGTTATTATACATATAGAAGGTGTGAAAAATATAAAAGATATTTTTCAATTAGTTTTTCTATTTTTCTTTGTTTTATTCTCTTGAATAATCATTAATTGGTGAATAATTGTCAAAAAGTTAAAGTAAATTACTAAAATATTTTTAAACGTCATTTACAGTGTACATAATCTGGGAAAATATCAATGGTAATTTTTATGTACTATAATCCGATTTTGTGGATTTAAGTGTATTTATTCTTAGAAAATAGAAGAAAAATAGCATACTGAATAGAAAAACCATCCAAATTTTTATTTAGAGTTCTAATATATTATAAGGTATTCTGGTAAACTTTCATGAATTTTGGATGAGTAGAACTATTCTTTTTACCATTATTAATCCATTATAAATACAAAAATTAGGGAAAAATAGGTATTCATAATGAAAATTCTGAAAATATTTTTCTGAGTAGTCCACATGAGGCAGGATATGTGAAAAATGTTAGATAGTCTTTTCAAATTCCTTAATGTGGTTTTATGATTTATTTGAATTAAAAAAAAAGAAAATTCAAAACCATACCAAACAGTAACAAAAATCGATGAAACCTAATGAGATGTCATCATTTACTTTAGGGGTCATCCATGAGTTTATATAAGATTTATAGACCTCAGAATTTTTTTTATATGAATTATTTCCCTATTTTCTTGCAATAATTATAGTAATTCGAGAAAAATAAATTATTTTCTGAAAATTTTAGAACTTCTCATTTTGTTGGTGGAATTTTGGAAAAAATCGGATTTGATCAGAAAAGAAGTTTTGGATATTTATTTGGGAATAAATCATTTATGAACCTATTTAAAAGCTTTTAACAACAAACTTTGATCATCTAGCATCTAAGCTTGATGATCATCACATGCATATTGTTTTGAAGGCCATTCATGAGTTTGAAATGGTGAAAAATTGTTTTGGAAAGAAAACTTAGGTTCATATTGTGATTTATTAATGAAAACTAGCATCAAAATGAGTTATATTGAGTTTGACATAGATTTGGGTCATAGGACTTTACCATTTGCAACATGCATGTTGCTTTTGGGTGAAATCCTACAACCATCATCATCAAAACTGAAGTTCATGAACATGCACACAAATTTTCTAAGAGAAAGGTGTAAAAGAAGGAAATGCAAGAAAATCCTTGAAAACTTGAAGGAAAATGAAGGAAAATTGTGTTCTACCTTAATAAACACCACTAGATGATGAAGATTTTGAGTATCTTGAGTGTTCTTCGACTTATTTTCTGGAAAATTTCATGGTTCATAGAGAGAGGAAGAGACAAAATGTGTGGGGGGTTTTAGAGAGCAGAAAAGAGAGAAAAGAGAGATTATATCTCTCTGGATAGCTCATCTCCCTCGTCATCTCTTTGGGGTTATACACAACCAAAATCAACCGCTAATCTACAGAAACGTATATCAACTTATGAATAATGGTATGGCTAAATATCTCTTACAAGTTGTACTTCTAAATTCGTCATTTCTAGAGAGAAGTAGGAGATAAGTTTTTAGAGAGAGAAGTGGGAGGTGGAGTGTGTGAAAGAGTGAAAGTGATTATGTGAGTGTTGGGAAGTGTATGGCCAACTTTAGCTGAGAGAGGAGGGACATTATATCCTCTTTTATTCATTTAAATCATTTCCCTCTTATGTTTATAAACCATTTTCCAATTTTTTTATTTATTTATTTTTATATATTTTTTTTTATAAAATATACATTTTAAATAAGAATTTGATTATGACATTTGGGTTTTGGGCTTATAGAATAAGGTTAGATATTAATGATCTAAACTTTATTTTCCATTTATTATATTTTCCTGAATTTAGTTATATTAAATTGATATTATGTGGTTCATAACAAATTTTATGTAGTTTTGGGTGTTCAAATTTATAAATTTGAGTTTTTAGGGCTTTTTAGGGTTTTGAGGAGTCTGTAAGTCTTTGTATGTCAAAATAAATTGAACCTTTGAGACTTCAAATTATTTTTGTGTTCCCCAAATCTTATTAGTGTTAGAAATAATGTTTGTAATTTATATTTATTGATTTATTGGCATTCTTTGCGCTGATTTCGAGATTCAAGCAAGATTGAAGAATCAAGTATACTAGTCCTAGTTTTCAACATTGACTTAAGTTTTTATGAGACTTGGAGCTAATTTATACCACTAGTTCAAGTGCATGATGTGTGTATATGATTCATGAAAAGGTGTTTGAGTCAAATACTAACCCAAATATGGATAGTCACTACAGTTAAGTAGTTGTAGAATTCACATATCAATGTGAAATCTACGTACACTATCCATCGTTCTAATTCTTTCATAGTATTTAGTAGATTATAACTTAGCATCAAGTTACAAAGTCTAGTATGTGTCATGCCCATATGTGCAACTAAGTTTAGTCAAATCTAGAACCGACTCGAATTTTGATGGTTGTCACACTTTGCCTAGAACTCAAAAGGGAAGGATTCCATTATGGTGGTGGTGGATAGGTTTTCTAAAATGGCTCACTTTTTGCCATGTCATAATACCAATGATACATCTAATGTGGCTGATTTGTAGTTTAAAGAGGTGGTTCGCTTGCATGTTATTCCTAAAACTATTGTTTCTGATAGGGATTCCATGTTTTTGAGTTACTTTTGGAACACTTTGTGTAGGGGAGTTGGTACTAAGTTACTTTTTAGTAAATCTCATCATCCACAAACTGATGGGAAAATGAAGGTGACTAATAGAACTTTGCGTACGTTGTTGAGGGAGTTGGTTAGCAAAACTCAAGACATTTGGACATCAAACTTGCACATGCTGAGTTTGCCTGTAATCGTTTTCATACTTATGCTACAGGTCACACTCCTTTTGAAACGATGTATGGTGTAAATCCTTTCATTCCTTTGGATTTGGTTCCAATGCCAAAGGATAAATTGGTTCTCAAGAATGTTAATGACAAGTTGAAGGACACGATGAAACTACACCAACAAGTTCGTGTGAAGATTGAAGCCATGAATGAGGTGTAAAAATAGAAGTCAAACATGCACAGGAAACCATGTGTCTTTCAAGATGGGGACTTGGTTTTGGTGCATACGAGGAAAGAGCATTTTCCTAACAAAAGGAAGTAGAAAAGTTGATGCCAAGAGCTCAAGGTCCTTACAAAGTGGTATAAGGTGTCAATGATAATGCTTATAATGTGGATGTAGGAGAAGACCTTTCACCTAATCTTGTTGAGGATGGTCATGATGAATTGAGGTCATTTACTTTAAAAAGGGGGATGGGATGATCCATGCATGGATTTGGGAGGAGACCTTTCACCTTATCTTGTTGAGGATGGCCATGATGAATTGAGGTCATTTCCTTTAAAAGGGGGAGGGGATGATCCATGCATGGATCTACAAAGCCCAAAATGTGATGGATTAGTGATTAATAGTAGGCTAGAAGGTGGTTTGGGATCAATGGTTGGGTTGTTCATGGTAACCCACGAATTGAATTAGGGTCGCATGAAGGATAGGGCAACATTTTAAAGGCTTTATAAGTGCTCAAAACCGCTACTTTTGGCTACATAAAGCCTCCTAGCCATTTTTGATACTCTTTGGTTGATTAGGGTTACACTTTAATGCTTTTTATGGATTTTTAATGGAGCACGTACATTTTTTTCATTCATTAGTGTGTCAGACAATTTTTGAGTGGTTTCATGAGTTTCTTTGATTTTCATTATTTGTTTTACTGAGTAGTTGGTTGTTGGGCTTGTAACCACCAACTTTGTAATAAAGGCTTCATATAAGCCTAGTTTATGCATGGAAAAAAGAGATAGATGAAATTTTAATAAAAAAAACCTTTGTTCACTTTGAATTATTGTTATAGTTCACCACTTGTCCTAGTCGAGACGTGTTCTTCACTTGATACGAATTAAATCAAATATGTATTGGATTGTTTTCACTGGTATACAACTTAATAGGTTTTGACTTGTTACCAATCTATCCATTTCTTCGCATACACGTATCATTTGTGATTTTTATTGTAGCTTAATTTACCTATACAAAACCTTATTCACTAAATCAAGCCCATAAAGGCGTCAAAAGGAAATCACCTTTGTGTCACATAACAAGCAATACGAGAGTTGCTGATTCATGAAGCTCATGGTGGTGGTTTGGTCTGTCATTTTTCCATTACCAAAACTTTGGAGGTGCTTAAAGAGAATTTCTTTTAGCCTAAGATGTTAGGGATGTAACCAACACAGTGGTCAAGTGTGTTACATGTCACATAACGAAAAAAACTTTCAGGCATGGTGTTTACACTCCTTTGCCAGTTCCTATTCGTCCCAGGGAAGATGTATCAATTGATTCCTTTATGGATTTGCCTAGAACTCAAAGGGGGAAGGATTCCATTATGGTGGTGGTGTATAGGTTTTATAAAATGGCTCACTTTGTGCCATGTCATAATACCAACGATACATCTAATGTGGCTGACTTGTACTTTAAAGAGGTGGTTCGCTTAGATGTTATTCCTAAAACTATTGTTTCTGATAGGTATTCCATGTTTTTGAGGAACTTTTGGAACACATTGTGTAGGAGAGTTGGTACTAAGTTAGTTTTTAGTAAATATCATCATCCACAAACTGATGGGAAAACGAAGGTGACTAATAGAACTTTGCGTACGTTGTTGAGGGAGTTGGTTAGCAAAACTCAAAAACATTTGGACATCAAACTTGCACATGCTGAGTTTTCCTGTAATCGTTCTCCTACTGATGCTAGAAGTCACTGTCCTTTTGAAGTGGTGTATGATGTGAATCCTTACATGCATTTGGATTTGATTCCCTTGCCAAAGTATGAATTGGTTGACAAGGATGCTAATGACAAGTTGAAGGCCATGATGAAAGTACACCAACAAGTTCGTGGGAAGATTGAAGCCGTGAATGAGGTGTACAAATAGAAGTCCAACATGCATAGGAAACTACGTGTCTTTCAATATGGTAACTTGGTGTAGGTACATATGAGGAAAGAACATTTTCTTAACAAAAGGAAGAACAAAATTTGATGCCAAGATCTGAAGGTCCTTACAAAGTGGTATCACGTGTCAATGATAACGCTTATAAGGTGGAATTGGGATGAAACCATGGAGTGCATGTATAGCACCCGGTTCCTAGTATGTATCTCATTTAAGTATTCTTCACATTTTGGAATGGACTTGGCGAGTTGAAGGCCCAAATCGTCGAGTAGAAGCGACTTGGACCCGGGGGATAAGTGGTGGACTTGTCGAGTCGGCAGCAAGACTCAACGAGTAGACCCTGTCTAGACAAAACCCTAATCCAAGGGTTTGGACCTATTTAAACATCTTATTCAGCCTCCCTCGTCCCCTATGCTCTCAGAATACCTCACATTAAACCCTAATAGTCTTTGGTGAAGATCTAAGGCCAATTTGGTGGATTTTGGTGGTTTGTGATCACAATAAGGAAGGAAAAGCTTGAAGAGTCAAGAGGAAATCAGAAGATCCTGATTTTGTGCTGCATCTATAGTTCTTTGGAGGTATAAAGTTTATACCTTTCTCATTCATGTTCTAGATCCCTTTTTGGAGTGAATTAGGGCTTTAAGGAGCCATTCTTGGTGACCAACTATGAGTGCAAGCATGGTTGAGGCTAAGACTTTAGATCCAAGGTCCTTAGGGGACTACAAGACATAAAGTGGCTAACTTTGGGGCCTTAGAAAGCCCCATGCATTTTAAGAGTTTCTTTTAGAACCTTTTGAGCTTATTCTCCCATGCATACATGTAAAGTTTGTAACTTTACGTGCTAGATCGATCTTAGGAGCCTAGATCTATCTTTTGGATAAGTGTTGTACATCAGAAATCGAGAAATGAGACTTGAACAACCTCAACTCGGCGAGTTGTTCTTGGGACTCGGCGAGTCCGAGGCCTAACTACCCTTTTTTTTGTTAGCGTTCAAAGGAACCCAATGAGTGTTAGAATGGTCTTAGAGGGGTTTGGGGGAGTGACCCAACGCATTGGACTTAGCCATAGACCTGGAGTTCATAGGACTCGACGAGTGCATGAGTAGACCCGACAATTCGAAGACAATCTCCCAATTTTAAAGATGAACTCGACGAGTTGTTCATACAACTCGGCGAGTCAGATGAAAGTTTATCCAAGGTTGTTTTAGAAGGATAATCGTTGAGTCATTTCTAAACTCGACGAGTAGAAGCATGAAGAAGGGAAGATGAAGGGTAGAGACTTGACGAGTTGGAGGCCCAACTCGGCGAGTCAGGTCAACTAGAAGTTAACTTTAACTTGGTCAGGGGTAAAATAGTCATTTTACCCTAAGAATAGTTATCAGTGGCTGACTAAGTGTTTTATAGGAATTATAGCCGGAGGATCGTCGGAGCAGCAGTCGGACATCTGTCGAGCAGCTTTTCAACAGTCAGCCTTACGAGGTGAGTTACCTTCCAATAGGGGTAGGTCTATGGCACCAATGCCGGACCACCAGTAGGAGATTATGGGTGAGATGGTTATCTTGTGATAATTGTCTGGTTGCTATATATGTGCTGAGTATGTGTTAGTAGTAGTAGTAGGGCGCGCTAGCCCCTGGTTACTGGTTGAAAGATACCGATGACGATTACTAATTGAAAGATACCAAAGGGGTGGACAAACCCACACATGTGTAGTTGTATGCTTATGATATGCCATTATGTGACTTAGTATGCCTATGTAGGTTATCATGAAACCAATATGTTATGACATGTAATATGTGATAGGGGTAGGGGTGAAATAGTCCCCAGATACCGGTTGAAAGATACCGAAGGGGAGGTTAGTTCCCGGATACCGGTTGAAAGGTACTGAAGGGTGGAGTAGCTCCTGGTTACTGGTTGAAAGATATCGAAGGGGAGGATAGTTCCCGACTACCGATTGAAAGATACCGAAGGGGAGGGTAGCTCCTGGTTACCGGTTGAAAGATACCGAAGGGGAGGGTAGCTCCCGGTTACTGGTTGAAAGATACCGATGACTATGTGCTATGGATATGGTTAGGGAACTCACTAAGATTCGTGCTTACAGTTTCAATTTTGGTTTCAGGTACCTCTTCGTCTATGGGGAAGGAGCCGATGGTGTAGCAACGCATCACAGACACATGTTTTCCGCATGGAGTTTCCTGGGAGTCTACTCTGAATTATTTTACTTTTGGACAAAATGGTTTTTATGGTGACATGCTTTGGATTATTTAAATATTGATTGTGACATGGGATATCATTATGAACGTTTTTATATCGATGGTTTTTATGTTATAATCTATTTAAAAATGAAAATTTTGGCCTTGAATTTTGGGATGTTACAAGTTGGTATCAGAGCCATGGTTTGAGGGATTAAGACTCACCCTCGGGGATGTCTGGACTCAAACTGAGGGATTAAATGATTGTTTTACAAAGAAAATATTTTCTAAAAGTTAAGTTAAAAAGTTTAAGAAAGAACAAGGTGTGTGATGTGTGCGACCTGCCGGGCTCAAGTAAGTTTTTCCCAAGATACCTATACTTGTTATGTTATGTTATATGATATATGACCCTGAGAACTGCATGCTAGATTAGGGATAAGGATCTAGGAGGTTGCCTTTTATGCCTGGTATATGTTTTCAAGAACTGCATGCTAGATTAGGGCTGAGGATCTAGGAAGGATGTCTTATATGCCTGTGGTATGACCTGCGTGCTAGGACTACCTAGTCAGCCGTAGGATGGCCTAGTTAGGTAATGCTTGATATGGTTACTTGATGCACGAATGCTTCTTGCTTTGTGCTATTGGGGTCCTAGCTAACTTCAACTAACTAGTGAGCAGATATGTAACAGTATCCGCAAGCTAGTTAGGGGAGGATGGTAAGGATTCCTGGTGCAGCTGATGATGGAGGGTAGGTCGGAGAGTGCCCTAGGAAAACCTAAGATGAGAATAATTGGAAAGGGATATTGGTTAAGGGACTTGGTGAAGTCGAAGCAATCCTTGAGGAAAGTACAGATAGATGTGGAAGGTAGTATGGGCCCGTACTACTGAAAACATAGGATCCGTACTCGAGTTAAGGAGGGCCGAGATGGAATCAGGAGTCTTGGGTAATGCGTGAGACCTCTCGGGGAATGTTTTGATCCTGACATTTATGTGTTTATTTTCAGTATGGTGGTCACACGGCATGGAGCAGGAGGCTCAGGATCTGGGTCGGAATCGGAATCGGGATCAGGCTCGGGCGCGGGATCCGAGCAGGTTGATGATGGGTTACACGAGTTCATTGCGTCTGAGATTACAAGAGGCATCCTTGAACCACCCCATTGTTGTCAGGAGATGGATCACAGACATTAAGTCTGCGCAATTGACGAGCTTCTGTCCGGAATGGTTGAAGGTCCGCTTTGCGGCGGGATGTTTGAGATACAAAGCTATAGATTTGTGGGAGTCGGTTGGTGACTCATTGGGAGCCTCGACCGTCGAGGCTATGATCTGGTCAGACTTTATGACCAGATTCAGGGTGGAGTTCGCGCAAGCTGTAGAGCTTCAACAGCTGTCCAGGGAGTTTTTGGACATGAGACAGACTACGGAGAGTGTAGCAGAGATCACCGCCAAGTTCCGGGAGAGGGCTCTTTTGGTGCCCCAGTAGGCAGGAGATGAGGATATGAGGAGGACCCGTTATCACGACATGTTGATAGCTGATATTCGGGAGCATGTCAGCTTCTCGGCATTCCCGACTTTGGACTCTATGATTTCCAGGGCGCGGGAGTGGGAGATCTATTTGGAGCACCTCAGGAAGATGAAGGCTGATACTGGGCAGATTACAGGGGTTTCGGGGAAGAAACCCAAGGGATTCGACTCTAGGTCGAAGGGCCAACAGGGCCGGGACCGCTCTGAACGTTGCGGTCGGTCACACGACGGAGCTTGTCGCACTGGGTCGGGTTCCGGCAGCTATAAGTGCGATAAGGCTGGGCATTTTGGCAGGGATTGTACTGCCCCCGCCCCCACAGCGCAGATGTCAGACCTGATTTGCTTTCATTGCAATCAGAGGGGCCATAAGAAGGCCAATTGCCATAGATTGATAGCAGCAACAACAGTGACGCCGACCCCAGCAGCAACACAAGTTACGGATGACCAAAAGGCCTAGGTAGAGGCTCTAGTGGTGCGAAGCCGAGCATTTCAGTTGACAGTCGAGGAGGCACGCGCTGCACCTGTCACACCCCGAAACCTGGACGGCGGAAACGTTCAGGCGCGGAGGAGGTCATGTACTATTACATAATTGAAAAGTTTACATGATTGTAGTATTACATGTTTGCAAAAGTCAATTACAATATGATGTCCAAAAGATTAAACTAACGCCTGAGCGTAAGTCTTCAAAACCTGTTTCTAACATGGTTTAGCGATTTCCCGAGAATACAAGTTATTTCAAAGAAAAAGTGTCAACATTTAAGTTGGTGAGTTCATAACTAGTGTTTTCAGAAAATGTATGCCATTCGAAAGTTCATGTTCGTTTTCCAGAAAATCCGATATTTTCTTATGAGTGTATGAAATGAGTATGGGTGTTTGTTGTATAAATTGTATGTATTTGAAAAAGGAAAATCCTATATTTTCCTAAAAGTGAAATGCAGTCTCAAATGACCAAGACCGTAACCTGTAAGCAACTATGACATTCTCAAAAGAATGATGTTGTAAATCATTATTGTACCAAATGAATGTGTTTAAACCAGGCAAAATCCTATATTTTCCTAAAGGTGAGGTGTAGTCTTATATGAACCAAGACCATAAATGTAAGTAAATACGCCATACTTAAACAGAGAATGTATAGTTTTATTATTTAAAATAAAACTAGTTGTGGAAGTGTTTATCCTAAATTCTGAACATGCCGATAATACTCTAGAATATAGTTATTACCCCCCGAGCATGATTGAGTTATGTATTACTACGTGCATGAGTCATTGTTTCCGCATGTTGTGAGTTCCTCATAACCATACTAGACGCAGTACCTAATGTTGACATTTGTCACCTTGGGGACTGTAGCTAACAGTCAAGGTGCGGAGTCATCAGCCCCATATAGATCTATACACACTTGCCACACTCTCCCTCCAAGAGGCTCTAGTTATAGGTGGGGACTTTTGTTTGGTACAAACAAAGCCATATGACATCACATGATTGCTAACAACAAGTTCACGAGTAATATGATGAAAAATCGTTTGTATGAAATGATTTCCTTTTCTACCGTGTTACAAAGGCATGATGATGAGTTGAGTTTTCGTGTAAAAGTATCATGTTATAGTTGAAATGGTTAACCTTGATATGATGTAGTATGCAAACGTATAATTAAAACATATTTCTATTTATAAAACATATTGTATCCCAAGAGGGTAAAGTTGTGTTGTGAGGTGTTTTGCATGATAACAACTTCATATGATAGTTAAAATAACAGTATGAAAAGTATAGCAAACGATTGGTGTTTCACATGATTTTAACCGTGTGTTTACTTGTATTTCCCCCTTAAAAGTGTTTCAAAAGCATTTACAAAGCATTTATAGTGTGGTTTTAGGGGTATGAACTTACTTGACACATAAAGTATAAGAAAACATAATCAATAGTTTGAAACACAAGTTTCCTTGTGTTATAGTTGTATTCCCCCCCCCCCCCCCTCTTAAAAGTGTATAAAAGCATTTACAAAGCATTTGAAAACGTAGTTGTAGGGGTATGAACTCACTTGTTTGGAGTGACGATTTGATGAAAATGAGGCTTTGCTCGTGAAACGACCCAAAAACACGACCCAAAAATTTTCGTTTTTCCATATAATCAAAACCATAATATATGTATCATAACATAAAACATACGCGATGTATCCCCAAAACATAATAAAATATTGTGCGGAAAACTGTATCATACTACATCAATCCAAAACATCAAGAGATATCCCCAGGATAAAAGCTATGCTGTGGTGTGTGCGATGCTGTCACCCCGAGCTCTTCCCTTTGCTTGCGGAAGTACCTGAAACCAAAACTGAAACTGTAAGCACGAAGCTTAGTGAGCTCCCCCAAACTACCACATACCATACAATAACATATAAACACATATTGGGCCTTGCCCAGTGCATCGGGCCGAAGCCCGGAAACTGCATCGGATCGAAGTCCGGAACTGACTGGGACCTTGTCCCCTGCATCGGACCGAAGTCCGGAACTAACTGCATCGGACCGAAGTCCGGAACTGACTGGGACCTTGTCCCCTGCATCGGACCGAAGTCCGGAACTAACTGCATCGGACCGAAGTCCGGAACTGACTGGGACCTTGTCCCCTGCATCGGACCGAAGTCCGGAACTGTCTGACTGAACATGGCATAGCATAACACATCAACTAGCATAACACATATACGACATGCTACATCGGGCCGTGGCCCGGAACACATAGTACTTAACACATAAAACATAGCACACAAATCCTGTTCGAACCATGAAGGCATCGAACATACCAACTACTGCATCGGACCTAAATCCGGAAACTACTGCTAACTGAACGAGCCGACATTGTGGCCTTAGACCCGTTCCTACTGGAAGGAAACTCACCTCGTAAGCTGGCTGTTGAGTGTGTGGCTCGGAAAGCTAACGGTGGCTGCTCCTGAATCTCCTCGGCTACAAGTCCATAAACACACTCAATCAAATACTAAACACTGCGCTTGGGGTAAAATGACTCTTTTACCCTTGGTCAAAGTCAACTCTCCTTTTGGGCTGACTCGCCGAGTTGGGCCACCCAACTCGCCGAGTCCTACTCTCACTTTTCACTTTTACTCACTGCTACTCGTCGAGTCTGGCATCGACTCGACGAGTACCCTCTTGATCCAAGAACTCAGACAATCTTCATCCGAGTCGCCGAGTCGTATGAACAGACTCGACGAGTTGGTCTTGATCCCAAGAAGATTGCCTTGGACTCGCCGAGTTGTATGAACAAACTCGTCGAGTCCCTCCATCACTGAGTCTACTCTCAACTCGCTGAGTCCACTACCTGACTCACCTCGACCACTCGATACTGATAAAACTGAAGGACTCGGGACTCGCGACCCGACTCGTCGAGTCGTTCTTCCGACTCGTCGAGTCGTTCTTCCGACTCGCCGAGTCGCCGCCATGCAACTGATTTTTACTTGATTTTGTTTGAATCCAATGCATACAATTGATAGATCTGAGTCCAATAAGCTGTTTTACCATGTAAAGTTTCCAACTTTACGTGCACAACCTCATGAATAAGGGAAATAAGGCTAAAAGATGCATAAAATGGGTAGATCTATGGTTATCATGCAATATAACTCCAAAAAGACAGTAGATCTGGGCTCTACAACACCCCAACATTCAGATCCATAGATATATCGACTTAATAAGACGTTCATGCAAGTGTAAGGCTTGAAACAAGCACCAACTAGCTCTTAGGAGAGCCCTAATGGAAGTTTAAAGCATATAATAAGATGGAACTCCGAAAATACCTCAATAAACTCTGATTTGGCCTTGGATCTTTGCACTACAACCCTTCTCCTTGCTTCTTTCTTCCTCTCCTTCTTCACACCTTCACAAAGAGGCACCAAAACACATATAAGCTCTTCAATGGAGGTTTGGGGCTCTAATACTGCGTTCTCAGGGTGAGGGAGGCAAGAATGGGGGCTATAAGGTGGTATAAATAGTGGGCAACCCGGGGAATTTAGGGTTTCACCCAGACAGATGGACTCGCCGAGTCAGGGATATGGACTCGTCAAGTCCCTGGCTCACGCGTGCCCTCAGGCGCAACCCTACTCGGCGAGTTAGGCTAGAACTCGCCGAGTCCCTCTTGAAAAACTCACTATAATTACCAATAAATCAACATACCGGGAACGGGTCGTTACAATTCTCCCCCACTTGACTCAGACTTCGTCCTCGAAGTCTACTACGGCTGGATCTGCAAATAACTCCGGGTAGTGCGCTCTCATCTCCTCCTCAGCCTCCCACGTCCATTCAGACCCCTTCCGGTGCTGCCACTGCACCTTTACTAGCTGAATTACCTTGTTCCTCAAGCTCTTGGTCTTCCGTTCCAGAATCGCGACCGGCTTCTCGATATAATTTAGGCCGCCATCAACCTGAATGTCCTCTAAGGGAACGACTCCTGTCTCATCCACCAAACACTTCCTCAACTGCGACACGTGGAAGGTGTTGTGTATCAGACTAAGCTCCTCAGGAAGATCTAACCGATAAGCAACCCGACCCACCCGGGCCAAAACCCTGAAGGGACCAATAAATCTGGGGCTCAATTTGCCCCTCTTCCGGAACCTAATGACACCTTTCCAAGGTGAGACTTTCAGAAGAACCATGTCGCCCACCTGGAACTCCAAGTCCGAACGCCTCCTGTCGGCGTAGCTCTTCTGCCGACTCTGCGCAGTCTGCAACCTACTACGGACCTGCTGGATCAACTCAGTCGTCTTGAGCACCACTTTGGTGCTCCCGATGACTCGCTGACCGACCTCGCCCCAACAAATCGGGGTCCTGCACTTCCTGCCATATAACATCTCAAAAGGAGGTCGATCAATGCTCGCATGATAACTGTTGTTATACGAGAATTCCACTAACGGAAGATACGTATCCCAACTGCCCCCAAAATCTAAAACACATGCCCTAAGCATGTCCTCGAGATTCTGAATCGTCCTCTCGCTCTGCCCGTCAGTCTGAGGATGAAAAGCGGTGCTGAAAAGGAGACGAGTACCCATCTCGTCGTGGAATCGCTTCCAGAATCTGGACGTGAAACGAACATCTCGGTCCGACACCACCGATACCGGCACTCCATGACGTGCCACAATCTCTCGCACATAGATATCGACTAACTTTTCCGCCGATATACTCTCCTGAATCGGAATAAAATGGGCACTCTTCGTCAACCGATCCACTACTACCCATATCGAGTCCACCCCGCGTGCGGTCCTGGGGAGTTTGGTGACAAAATCCATGGTGATGTCCTCCCATTTCCACACGGGAATGTCTAACGGCTGCATCTTGCCGTGAGGTCTCTGGTGCTCCGCCTTGACCTTCCGACAGGTCAAACATCTCTCCACATACCAAGCGACATCTCGCTTCATGCAGGGCCACCAATAATCAGATCGAAGATCTCGATACATCTTCGTCGCTCCTGGGTGGATAGAAAACCGAGACTTATGAGCCTCGTCCATCAATACTTGCCGTACCGCACCCCAGTACGGTACCTATATCCTACCATGAAGCGTCAACAAACCCCGACTGTCGTAATCAAACGAAGCTACTCGGCCCACTATCCTCTCGCACTTCTGCCTCTCCTCCTTGAGGCCCTCCATCTGAGCCTCCTTGATCCGCTCCAACAACGGAGTGATCACTGTCATCCTCATACACAGATCTCTGATAGGGGTCGTCGACACCTTGCGGCTCAGGGCGTCGGCCACCACATTGGCCTTCCCTGGATGATAAAGGATCTCACAGTCATAGTCCTTCAGCACGTCTAACCATCTCCTCTGTCTCATGTTCAAACTCGGCTGATCCATAAGATATCGCAAACTCTTGTGATCCGTGTAAATAGTACAGCGGACCCCATAAAGGTAATGTCTCAAAATCTTGAGGGCAAACACAACTGCCCCCAGCTCCAAATCGTGGGTAGGATAATTAGCCTCGTGAGGCTTCAACTGTCTCGAGGCATAAGCTACTACATGGCCTCGCTGCATCAATACTGCTCCCATACCTGTGATCGAAGCATCACAATAGACTACGAAATCCTCTACTCCTTCTGGCAAGGTAAGGATCGGAGCCTCGCACAATCTCTGCCTGAGAGTCTCGAACGCCGCCTGCTGCTCAGGCCCCCAATGAAAAACCACCGACTTCTTGGTTAGTCGGGTGAGCGGCACTGCTATCTTGGAGAAGTCCTGAATAAATCTCCGATAATACCCTGCCAACCCCAGGAAGCTCCGAATCTCAGATGGAGACCTCGGGACCTCCCACTGCATCGTGGCCTCAATCTTGGCCGGATCTACCAAAATACCCTTCTGGTTGACGAGATGACCAAGAAACTGCACCTCGCGCAACCAGAACTCACACTTGGAGAACTTTGCGAAAAGTCTCTCCCTCCTCAAAGTCTCCAACACCTCCCGCAGGTGCTCCTCGTGCTGCCCCTGTGTCTTGGAATACACCAAGATGTCATCTATAAACACTATCACCGACCGATCCAGCATCGGTCTGCACACGCGGTTCATGAGATCCATGAATGCGGCTGGGGCATTGGTGAGCCCAAATGGCATCACCACGAACTCATAATGACCATACCGGGTCCTGAAAGCAGTCTTCTGTACATCCTCATCTCTAACCCTCATCTGATGATAACCGGAGCGTAGATCGATCTTGGAGAACCAAGACGCTCCCTGAAGCTGATCAAACAAGTCATCTATCCTCGGAAGTGGGTAACGGTTCTTCACCGTTACTTTGTTCAACTCCCGATAATCAATGCACATACGATGTGACCCATCCTTCTTCCTCACAAATAAGATCGGCGCTCCCCAAGGCGAACTGCTCGGCCGAATGAAACCCTTGTCTAACAGCTCCTGAAGCTATGTAGACAACTCCTGCACCTCAGGGGGAGCAAGTCGATATGGTGCTTTGGCTATCGGAGCCGCACCAGAAACTAGGTCGATCCTGAACTCAACCTGCCTCTCTGGAGGTATCCCCGGCAAATCCTCGGGAAACACATCCGGGTAGTCACGAACAATAGGAACATCATCAATCGTCGCCTTGCCCTTCTCCCGGGCATCCAAGACGTAAGCTACAAAACCGGCGCAACCCTGCTGAACATAGCGCCTCGCCCTCGCGGCGGAACAAAAGATCGGTCCTCGCTAGGGCCTCTCGCCCTGAATCGCTATCTCTCCCCCACTGGGAGTGCGAACCCTCACTAGCTGTAGCTCACAATCAATCACCGCCCCATTGGGGCTCAGCCAATCCATGCCCACAATAACTTTATTCCCACGCAGGGGAATAGGAACAAGGTCCACTGAAAACTGCTCATCAAATATCTGAAGGGAACACCCTCTATGTACTCTGCCGACCCTCACGGTCCTATCATCTGCTATCTCAACCTCTAGTGGGCAATCCAGCTCCTCAGGAGCTCTGCTAAGTCTCTTGCTAAGCGCAAGCGATACAAATGATCGGGTAGCCCCCGAATCGAACAATACCAAAGCAGGGATGCCGTTCACCGAGAACGACCCTAAATAAAACATATCATCAAATAATATACAAACGATATAATAACAAAAGATGAAGGAAAGATTCATACCTGTCACCACATCAGGAGTCGCTCGCGCCTCCTCTGCTGTCATCTGAAATGCCCTGCTCTTCGCCACTGGCGCATCAGCTCGGCCCTGCCGGCCATCCGTAATCTTCAAGGTAGCAGGGGCAAGTGCAACCACTTTCCCTGCTGCAGCTAAACTGGGACACTGGGACCTTTTGTGTCCCCTCTGATTGCACTGAAAGCAAATCAGATCTGATGCTGTAACCGTAGTAGCAGGGGCCGTACAATCCCTACTCAAATGCCCAGTCCGACCGCACTTGTAGCAGCCGGAACTCCCTGCCTTGCACGCCCCCTCGTGCAACCTCCCACACTTGCCACATCGACCGTGGCTCTGCTGACCCCTGGACATGTGATCTGAAACCTTGGGCTTTTTGCCCACACTGCCTGAACCCGAAACCGCCTCCGGTTTCCTCTTCTTCTCCATCTCGAGATCAATCTCCCTCTCTCTGGCTCTAGCAATCATGTCGTCCAGTGTTTTGCAACTGGACCGGCTCACAAACATACGAATATCACTCCGCAACATCTCGTGATAACGGGCCTTCTTCATCTCCTCATCAGCTGCATACTAAGGAACAAGAAGGGCCCTCTCCCTGAACTTGGCGGTGATCTCCGCCACTGTCTCGGTAGTCTGGGTAAGATCTTGGAACTCCCTAGCTAACTGTTGCACCTCGATGACCGGTGCAAACTCCGCTCTGAACCTGGTAGAGAAATCAGCCCAGGTCATGGCATCCAGCGCCGCATCATCCCCGATGGCATGTCCGACTTCCACCCACCAGTCTTGTGCCCTGTCCTTCAGAAGACAGGACGCCAATATGACCTTGTCCCCCTCGGGACATCTGCTAGTGCGGAATGCGTTGGCCAAATCCGCCAACCATCTGGTACTCGCTATGGGGTCCCGCGCCCCATGATAGTCTGGAGCCCCGCATGCCCTGAACTCCCTGAACGTAAGTGTGCGCGACCCCATCACGGCCGCCATCTCAGCACGGAAAGTACTCAATCTCTCATCCATCAGCTCTAAAATACCCTCCTTGATCGAACCGAAGATCACAAGAGTCTGCTCTAGTATGATGCGGGTAACCTCAGAAGAAAGGAACTCCCTAGTCTGCTCATCCATCTGCCCGGCCTCCGGGCCTGATCCCGATCCTGATCCCCCTCCGGCATCTGAACTGCCGGCTTCTGGCCTCGGATGCAAAACTACCATTCTGAAACATATCATAACAACATCAGAACACTGAAATATCTCAAGGGATCATGATACTACTACTAGCTTTCTGGTCTTGTCTTGGCCTTCCTTAATTCGAGTACGGATCCTCCGCTTTCAGTAGTATGGGCCCCTACTACCTTCCACATCTATCAGTACTTTCCTCAAGAACTGCCTTGACTCCACCAAGTCACTTCTACTACTGCCATTCTCTGCTACTCTCATCCTAGGCTTGCCCTAGGGAAACTTCAAGCTCGACGCGACTGGTCCTCAGCTGCTGTAGGTCTCCTCATAATGCCAGTTAGCCACCACCTAAACACCATCACATGTGATGAGGATCAGATAATCCTTCAAGTAAAAGATCCATCCCTACAACGGTTGGACTCAAACAAGAGCTGCGCAGTAGAGCCAGTTCCAGCACTCTGGGATTATTCAAACCTGATCACATGTGGTGTGACGTGTTAACCTAATGGCTAACTCCCACTACTCAGAACCCCACTAAGCACGAAGCAAGCAGCATTCGGACACGGGAAATAGACTCAGGCAAAACTATTCTTATAACAAAAAAAACTGCACTAGCATAGGATGCTAAGCTCATACTATCAGGCATAACCTAAACAGGCTATCCTACTGCTGTCTACTCAATTCTAGCATGCAATACTCACAAAGCTGTAACACATAAACAGGCACATAAGGCATTCTCCTAGATCCTTAGCCTTATACTAGCATGTTGTTCTACTGAAACTGAAACTGAACATATAACTTGTATGGGTAATTTGGGAGTACTTACTTGAGCTCGGCTGACCGCATGCACACACACCTCTATCTTGTTTAAAACAATTCTTTCTTTCTAAGTGCTTTCAAAATTCTTTTTGTAAAACGTTTTTATCTTACTAAAATCTTTTGTTTCCCTTAGTTTGAGTTCAGATACACCCGGAAGTGTATCCGAATCCCTCAAACCAGGGCTCTGATACCAACTTGAAACGACCCAAAAACACGACCCAAAAATTTTCGTTTTTCCATATAATCAAAACCATAATATATGTATCATAACATAAAACATACGCGATGTATCCCCAAAACATAATAAAATATTGTACGGAAAACTGTATCATACTACATCAATCCAAAACATCAAGAGACATCCCCAGGATAAAAGCTATGCTGTGGTGTGTGCGATGCTGTCACCCCGAGCTCTTCCCTTTGCTTGCGGAAGTACCTGAAACCAAAACTGAAACTGTAAGCACGAAGCTTAGTGAGCTCCCCCAAACTACCACATACCATACAATAACATATAAACACATATTAGGCCTTGCCCACTGCATCGGGCCGAAGCCCGGAAACTGCATCGGATCGAAGTCCGGAACTGACTGGGACCTTGTCCCCTGCATCGGACCGAAGTCCGGAACTAACTGCATCGGACCGAAGTCCGGAACTGACTGGGACCTTGTCCCCTGCATCGGACCAAAGTCCGGAACTAACTGCATCGGACCAAAGTCCGGAACTGACTGGGACCTTGTCCCCTGCATCGGATCGAAGTCCGGAACTGTCTGACTGAACATGGCATAGCATAACACATCAACTAGCATAACACATATACGACATGCTACATCGGGCCGTGGCCCGGAACACATAGTACTTAACACATAAAACATAGCACACAAATCCTGTTCGAACCACGAAGGCATCGAACATACCAACTACTGCATCGGACCTAAATCCGGAAACTACTGCTAACTGAACGAGCCGACATTGTGGCCTTAGACCCGTTCCTACTGGAAGGAAACTCACCTCGTAAGCTGGCTGTTGAGTGTGTGGCTCGGAAAGCTAACGGCGGCTGCTCCTGAATCTCCTCGGCTACTAGTCCATAAACACACTCAATCAAATACTAAACACTGCGCTTGGGGTAAAATGACTCTTTTACCCTTGGTCAAAGTCAACTCTCCTTTTGGGCTGACTCGCCGAGTTGGGCCACCCAACTCGCCGAGTCCTACTCTCACTTTTCACTTTTACTCACTGCTACTCGTCGAGTCTGGCATCGACTCGACGAGTACCCTCTTGATCCAAGAACTCAGACAATCTTCATCCGACTCGCCGAGTCGTATGAACAGACTCGACGAGTTGGTCTTGATCCCAAGAAGATTGCCTTGGACTCGCCGAGTTGTATGAACAAACTCGTCGAGTCCCTCCATCACTGAGTCTACTCTCAACTCGCTGAGTCCACTACCTGACTCACCTCGACCACTCGATACTGATAAAACTGAAGGACTCGGGACTCGCGACCCGACTCGTCGAGTCGTTCTTCCGACTCGCTGAGTCGCCGCCATGCAACTGATTTTTACTTGATTTTGTTTGAATCCAATGCATACAATTGATAGATCTGAGTCCAATAAGCTGTTTTACCACGTAAAGTTTCCAACTTTACGTGCACAACCTCATGAATAAGGGAAATAAGGCTAAAAGATGCATAAAATGGGTAGATCTATGGTTATCATGCAATATAACTCCAAAAAGACAGTAGATCTGGGCTCTACAACACCCCAACATTCAGATCCATAGATATATCGACTTAATAAGACGTTCATGCAAGTGTAAGGCTTGAAACAAGCACCAACTAGCTCTTAGGAGAGCCCTAATGGAAGTTTAAAGCATATAATAAGATGGAACTCCGAAAATACCTCAATAAAATCTGATTTGGCCTTGGATCTTTGCACTACAACCCTTCTCCTTGCTTCTTTCTTCTTCTCCTTCTTCACACCTTCACAAAGAGGCACCAAAACACATATAAGCTCTTCAATGGAGGTTTGGGGCTCTAATACTGCGTTCTCAGGGTGAAGGAGGCGAGAATGGGGGCTATAAGGTGGTATAAATAGTGGGCAACCCAGGGAATTTAGGGTTTCACCCAGACAGATGGACTCGCCGAGTCAGGGATATGGACTCGTCGAGTCCCCGGCTCACGCGTGCCCTCAGGCGCGACCCTACTCGGCGAGTCAGGCTAGAACTCGCCGAGTCCCTCTTGAAAAACTCACTATAATTACCAATAAATCAACATACCGGGAACGGGTCGTTACAGCTCGGGCAGCACTTCGACTGGAAAGAAGTCGATTTCTCGGAAATCTCGGGACTTCATGACTTGCATCGTGTCTCGGGATGATACCGGGGCTTCGGGCGGTTAAAATAGGGCTTAAAGAGAGTATCGAGAGTGGGAGAGTAAGAGATAAGAAACCAAACTCGACTGCCCCTTGAATTCTATTTATAGGGTGAATTTTCTGGGTTCACCTCGGAGTTTCTAATGTTCACCTCGTGAGCCAGGCTCACCTCATGAACTACATAAGTTCACCTTGTGAGCTCTATACGTCATTGCATTCGTCATGGCCACTTGCCCTGGAAGACGTCCATCACCTGTTCACCTCGTGAGCCACTAATGCTCACCTCGTGAGTCACCTGACAACATGGGGTTTCGCGCCCCGAACTTCAGAAAATCATAACATTCGCATACGAACTTTGTTTTCGACGTTATTTATATCGAAGCGTAGGTAAAAACAAGATCTACATCTTTCATTTAGACTTCATCAGTTAATTTTGACTTTATTTTTAATATTATATTTTTAACAGGCCGGGATAGGAAAAGTCCGTTAAAAATCCATAACTTTTTCATCCGATGTCCGTTTTCGTTAGACTTTTTACCGTTGTAATACTATTGGTGAGATCTTCGATACTCGTTTAGGTTATTTTGGCAAAAAGTCGCTCGATCTCTATTTCGAGTTTTTAGCTATCTACTTCTACGTTCGAAACTTCGAAAAATCATAATTTCCTCATATGAAGTCAGATTTAGGCGTTCTTTTAATGTATGTTCACGGTTTTGGGATATCTATGACTTTCATTTAGATACCTAAGGTTAAAAAGTATTTTATTGGAATTTCGCATTTTTCGCTTAACAGTGTCTTACCGGTATTGTCGCGAATCTTCGATTGGTCATAACTACTTCGTTATAACTCGGATTTTAGTGTTCTCTATAGTACCAAAAACCTTTTTATGACATCTACCACTGCATTCAACCCAAATAAGATTTTAGGAAGGTTAAATTTTGACCTAAATTTGACTGGTGTTACATTATATTGACCTGAAATATCGGGTTGTTACATCATCCCCCCTGTTAGAGGGAATTTCGTCCCGAAATTATTTCTACAATAAGTATTTATGGACTAGGGAAAAGGTGTGGGTACTTTTGTTTTATCTGATCTCCTCACTCCTAAGTGAATTCGGATCCTCACTTAGCATTCCAGCGAACCTTCACTATCTTGTCTGTTGTTTTAATCGGTAGCGGTCTTGTGGATTTGGGGTTTATTTTCCTGGTTCATCTATCACTGTCTTTTGCATACAATTCGTATATAATCTTATAGATATAGGTTATCTGTAATCATTCCTAGCCTCCGGGTTTGAACTTAACTCGTCGTACGTGTGCTATTGCTAAATAGTCTGTCGATAATACTTCGGGAGGGTTGCAAAGGATACAGTACTCCTCACATGAGTGCTACGGGATGTTGAAATTAAGAACGATTTGGGAGTTGTGTCGGGCTTTTCGTTACAAATCGATAGAGTTTCGTTAGCCAATGGTGAAAGTGAAGGGTCGTTTCATGGCACATGCAATTGGCATGGTGAAGACCAAGCTAATCCATTTCTAGCAGCTAACTGGGAACTTCTTATCGTAATAATTGTGAAGTTGATCAGGACAAGTGTTTGCTAGTGGGATAGTGTATTCTACATATGTGTTTTTAGTGCTTTTAGTCCATCTTTGTTATTACTACTATGAAGGTTTTGCTTAATGATTGGGGTGTTTGTTTGAGTAGATTTTTAAATTTATGACTGACGAAACTCCTCTTTGCTCCACTATAAAATAAACTTATGAATTTTTGATATTGGATATCCTCAATTGAAATTTCGTGATTTGATTTACTGTTATTTGTCATGTCGGAAAAAGCATTAAGCCTAACACGTAGTGTGAGTAGTGTAATCACTAACTCACTAGGTTATATTAGTTATTAGTATGACGCAACATGCCCTTGATGATTTCTCTAATTCTTTGATCCTTTCTTGTTCCCTTCTTTGGATTCTCATTATGGGTTAATTTTTGATCTTCCTTGACTCCTCTGTTGACTGATGTAGTGGAGTGGTTATATCTAACTATGTTGTCGTGCGAGAATGGAGATGTCTAAAGAATATTAGTAGTTATTATGGTGATCCTCATTGGGTCCTCCTTTAATTATGCAACGTACACCATTTGTATATAATTGAGATTAAATAGATTTTCAATTAAGTGATCCTACTCTGAAACCACAACCAAATAAGGAACATGTAGTAGAGCGAAGATCACTACTTCTAAGTCTATGAAATCTTAATTATATATAACCTTGGAGCATACACTCCGCAAGTATAGACCTTCCAGCATGGGTCTTTTAGTTTTGACATAAGTTATCTTATTATACTTAAAATACTCCTATAGTATTCTAAATGTTATGTTTGATTCTAAGGTTTATAAGTTTGGTAAGTTTTAGACTTGTTGTCCACTGTAGCTATCCCCTGGCATATGTTGGTCGGCTCTCGGACAAATATAGTTGATCATGCTATATTTATCCTAGTCCCGATTACATGTCCCAAGGGATACCTGTAGTGCACAACTCATCTATAATACTTCTATGTTGGTATTTATTATGATACTGACCCTATTATGTAATGTATGCATGTATACTTTTGTAAAAATTATATTTAAAAAAAAGTATACCTCTCAATCAGAGTGTTTTTTCCCAGTTGTATTTATAGTTGTATATCAAAAATGGTTTTGATATACTTAGCTCACTATAAACAATGCTCTGATACCAATTTATCACACCCCCAAACCTGAACGACGGAAACGTTTGGGGGTGGAGGACGTCATGTAAAGTATCATAACAAATGAATAGTAAAGAAAGTACACACAACCATCATATACATAATTGAAAAGTTTACATGATTGTAGTATTACATGTTTGCAAAAGTCAATTACAATATGATGTCCAAAAGATTAAACTAACGCCTGAGCGTAAGTCTTCAAAAGCTGTTGCTAACCTGGTTTAGCGATTTACTGAGAATACAAGTTATTTCAAAGAAAAAGTGTCAACATTTAAGTTGGTGAGTTCATAAGTAGTGTTTTCAGAAAATGTATGCCATTCGAAAGTTCATGTTCGTTTTCCAGAAAATCCGATATTTTCTTATGAGTGTATGAAATGAGTATGGGTGTTTGTTGTATAAATTGTATGTATTTGAACAAGGAAAATCCTATATTTTCCTAAAAGTGAAATGCAGTCTCAAATGTCCAAGACCGTAACCTGTAAGCAACTATGAAATTCTCAAAAGAATGATGTTGTAAATCGTTATTGTACCAAATGAATGTGTTTAAACCAGGAAAATCCTATATTTTCCTAAAGGTGAGGTGTAGTCTTATATGAACCAATACCATAAATGTAAGTAAATATGCCTTACTTAAACTGAGAATGTATAGTTTTATTATTTAAAATAAAACTAGTTGTGGAAGTGTTTATCCTAAATTCTGAACATGCCGATAATACCCTAGAATATAGTTATTACCCCCCGAGCATGATTGAGTTATGTATTACTATGTGCATGAGTCATTTTTTCCGCATGTTGTGAGTTCCTCATAACCATACTAGACGCAATACCTAATGTTGACATTTGTCACCCCAGGGACTATAGCTAACAATCAAGGTGCGGAGTTGTCAGCCCCGTATAGATCTATACACACTTGTCACGCTCTCCCTCCAAGAGGCTCTGGTTATAGGTGGGGATTTTCTTTTGGTACAAACAAAGCCATATGACATCACATGATTGCTAACAACAAGTTCACGAGTAATATGATGAAAAATCGTTTGTATGAAATGATTTCCTTTTCTACCGTGTTACAAAGGCGTGATGATGAGTTGAGTTTTCTTGTAAAAGTATCATCTTATAGTTGAAATGGTTACCCTTGATATGATGTAGTATGCAAACGTATAATTAAAACATATTTCTATTTATAAAACATATTGTATCCCAAGAGGGTAAAGTTGTGTTGTGAGGTGTTTTGCATGATAACAACTTCATATGATAGTTAAAATAATAGTACGAAAAGTGTAGCAAAAGATTGGTGTTTCACATGATTTTAACAATGTGTTTACTTGTATTTCCCCCCTTAAAAGTGTTTCAAAACCATTTAAAAAGCATTTATAGTGTGGTTGTAGGGGTATGAAATCACTTGATACATAAAGTATAAGAAAACATAATCAATAGTTTGAAACAAAAGTTTCCTTGTGTTATACTTGTATTCCCCCCCTTAAAAGTGTATAAAAGCATTTACAAAGCATTTTAAAATGTAGTTGTAGGGGTATGAACTCACTTGTTAAGAGTGACGATTTGATGAAAATGAGGCTTTGCTTGGGCAGCACTTCGACTAGAAAGAAGTCGATTTCTCGGAAATCTCAGGACTTCGGGACTTGCTTTGTGTCTCGGGATGATACCGGGGCTTTAGGGGGTTAAAAAAGGGCTTAAAGATAGTATCGGGAGTGGGAGAGGAAGAGATGAGCAACCAAACTCGGCTGCCCTTGAATTCTATTTATAGGGTGAATTTTCTGGGTTCACCTCGTGAGTTTCTAATGTTCACCTTGTGAACTACATATGTTCACCTTGTGAACTACATATGTTCACCTCGTGAGCTTGATACATCATTGTGTTTGTTATGGCCACTTGCCCTAGAAGACGTCCATCATCTATTCACCTCGTGAGCCACTAATGCTCACCTCGTGAGTCACCTGTCAACATGGGGTTTCGCGCCCTGAACTTCAAAAAGTCATAACTTTCGCATACGAACTCCGTTTTTGACATTCTTTATATCAACGCGTAGGTAAAGACAAGATCTACAACTTTCATTTAGACTTCATGGGCTAATTTTTATTTTTTTTAATATTATATTTTTAACAGGCTGGGACAGGAAAAGTCCGTTAAAAATCCATAACTTTTTCATCCGATGTCCGTTTTCGTTAGACTTTTTACTGTTGTAATACTATTGATGAGATCTTCGATTCTCGTTTAGGTCATGTTGGCAAAAAGTCGCTCGATCTTTATTTCGAGTTTTTAGTTGTCTACTGCTACGTCCGATACCTCGAAAAATCATAACTTCCTCATATGAAGTCAAATTTGGGCGTTCTTTTTATGTATGTTCCTGGTTTTGGGATATCTACGGCTTTCATTTAGATATGTAAGGCTAAAAAGTATTTTATTGGAATTTCTCATTTTTCGCTTAACAGTCTCTTACCAGTATTATCGCGGATCTTCGATTTGTCATAATTTCTTCGTTATAACTCAGATTTTAGTGTTCTCTATAGTTCCAAAAACCTTGTTACGGTATCTACCACTTCATTCAACCCAAATATGCTTTTAGGAAGGTTAATTTTTGACCTAAATTTGACTGGTGTTACATTATATTGACCTGATATATCGGGTTGTTATAGCACCCGATGTGTTGATGGGTACATTTTTTTCTCTTATTTCTTTATGTTATGTCGTTGTGATTTTGATATGTTATGTGTACAATCTGTTTAGGATCGTTCCATGTGAACGGTATACCTGTTCAGGTGTTGTTTGATTCGAGTGCTACCCGATCGTTTGTTTCTCTTGCGCTTAGTAAGAAGTTTCCTGAGTCTTCAGGCATGTTGGAGTGCCCTCTAGAGGTCGAGATTGAGGACGATCGATCTGTTGGAGAATCAGAGGTATTTTGGGATTGTGTTTTGAGGTTCTTCGAAGAGCGTTATCTAGTGGATTTGGTTTCGATACCGTTGAGGGGGAACAAGGTTATTATTGGCATGGATTGGCTAAGCCCCAACAGGACAATGATTGATTGCGCGTAACAGTTGGTTCGGATCAGGACCCTAGGAGGGGGTGAGCTGGTGATTTAGGACGAGAGGCCACATCGAGGACCAACTTTATGTTCGGCAGCTAGGGCTAGGTGCTACCTTCAGCAGGGCTGCACAGGATACGTCACCTTTGTTATGGACACCCGGGAGGTGGGAGGGGCGACGGTGAGTGATGTGCTAGTAGTGCGAGAGTTTTCGTACGTATTCCACGAGATTTTGCCCAGGATACCTCTGGAGAGGCAGGCGGAGTTCAGGATCGACCTAGTTTGTGGTGCGGCTCCGATAGCCAAGGCACCATATCGGTTGGCTCCTCCTGAGATGCAGGAGTTGTCTACACAGCTGCAGGAGCTGTTAGACAAGGATTCATTAGACCGAGCAGTTCGCCCTGGGGAGCCCGAATTCTGTTTATGAAGAAGAAGGACGGCTCGCATCGGATGTGTATAGATTATCGAGAGCTGAATAAGGTAACGGTGAAGAACCGTTACCTACTCCTGAGGATTGATGACCTCTTTGACCAGTTACATGGAGCATCTTGGTTCTCTAAGATTGATTTGTGTTCGAGTATCATTAGATGAGGGTTAGGGTGGAAGATGTACAAAAGACTGCTTTTCGGACGTGTTATGGCCACTATGTGTTCGTGGTGATGCCCTTCGGGCTCACCAATGCTCCTGCCGCATTCATGGATCTCATGAACCACATGTGTAGACAGATGTTGGATTGGTCTATGATAGTTTTCATCGATGACATCTTGGTTTATTCCAAGAATTGAGAGCTGCATGAGGAGCACTTATGAGAGGTTTTGGATACTTTGAGGAGGGAGAGCTTGTATGCTAAGTTCTCCAAGTGTGAGTTCTGGTTGTGCGCGGTGCAGTTCCTTGGGCACCTTGTCAACCAGAACAGGATATCAGTCAATCCAGCCAAGGTAGAGGACGTGATGAGATGGAAGGTTCCGAAGTCTCCATATGAGATTTGGAGTGTCACACCCCCAAACCAGACGGCGGAAACGTCCGAGGGCTCTTGTGAGTTAAATTGAATACCATCACAATGAATATACATGAATCATAACATAAATCATCACCATGCATTAAAATAATACAACTGATATTGTTTACATCCAGTACTTTGTTTTAAACATTACAAATCCATAACGTAATTGTCTTATAGATATCATAAGCAAAACACCTTGACATTACTTGGTACTTATTCTTCGGTTTACCTGTTACCTGAGAATACAAGTTAATTTTGAAAAACGTCAACATATGAAATGTTGGTGAGTTCATAAGCAATGTTGTGATAAAATGATTTGGTGTAGTTTGTAAAACCCAGAAAATCCGATATTTTATAAAAAGATCATTGTTTATAAAAAGTGTGAAGATCCGTAAATATAAGCTTGTTGATTTTTAAAACATGTATAAATGTTGAACTTTAGTATTAATCACGCAAGTGAAGATGTTGAACTTCCAAGGAAAACCCGATGTTTTCCCGATACATAAAAATACAGTGATTTCTCAATTGTTATACTGTCACGACGAACGATTTTGATTACTCGGGTGGCGTTGGATTAATTTGGGTTGTGAGTTGTTATACCCACGCATTAGCAAATGACTAGTTTATAACTACAATTTTCAAATGATCCTTAAAGGCGTCGCCCGTCACTACTCACTTAATCCACAACAATGATTACTCTTGATTAACATCCAAAATCTGTTTACCTTGATTACTCGTAAGCCTAACAAACGAGGAAAAGGGGAGTACAAAGTCCCGTTATTTCCATGGATTATTTTAGGCTGTTGGGAATAGAAAAGGCACGTTGGCCCAACTCGCATTTGATAATGCTAATGGGCCATTAGGGCCCAATAGCACCTTAGAGGCATTGAAGTCCTTTTATATGAAATCGGGTCATAGGAGGCCCAATAGCACATAAGCATATTCCCTTTAGGCCAAAAGATCATGTTAATGGGCTAGCAAGGCCCAACAAGAATGATTTGAAATTTCCAAGTCCAAAGTTTGTAGGTTTGCTCATCGTAGTTATCGCGTATTTATTTAGATGGTTTGGTTCAACGCTTGTTGTTTTGTATTGATTCGAGACCGAATCACTTCCTTTGTAACGATATTTGTTATTGAAAGTGTATTTGTTTTCTGTTTCGTCAGTAGTTGTGGATCTTGTATTTTGTATAAATGAATTAATTTGTTTAAAAGTGGGATTGGACCTTTTCACTACCCTTCTTTTATAAAAATAAGACTTTTGGTCCTTTTATATAAAGGAATTTCATTTTTAGCCCTTAAAACATTTTCTTGACACTTTTGTATCATTTATTTGATGAAAACATAGTTTTAACCCAAAATTTATTTTGTTCGCAGCTTCAGCCCTCCAAGAATGGTGATTCTCGGTTAGAACCCTATTTTTCACAACTTTTACAATTTTGGCCCAAAATATAAAAACTTTGCATTTTTGGTCCTTTTTGACAGTGAAAAACATTTTTGACCCTTAAAATATTTTGTTATGCTAATTACCCCCCGTTTTACCGAAAATTTCATTTCAGCCCCTAAAATTTATCATTTTTTGCATTTTGAGGCTTATTGGGCCGAAAGGCCAAAAATTAGCCCATTAAGCTAAAAATTTACATTTTAAGTTCCTTGAAAATTTTATTATTCAGAAAAATGATTATAGAAACTGTGTTGACCCTTTTGACCCTCAAGAAACCGTGACTTGTCGATTTGTAACCCTAAAATGGGTTTTATGTTAGAATATGTTCATCATAACCTTATATGCTATCATTCTTGACTTGTTTGGTACAAAATAGCTTAGATTATGTTTGTTTCCGTTCTCATATCATAGATCTCGGGTTTACACCCCTTTTGTTAACATATTCATCACAAAAACACATGAAATCACACACATACATGCATAAAATCACACATAGCATACACATACACATAGATCTACACATTTTCTTGTATTCCCCCCCCCCCCCCCCATAAAACTCAAGAAAACCGAAAAGAAAGGGGTATGAAACTCACATTGAGTTGTAGTTTCGGTTTTGAAGAAGAATGGGAGAAGTTTGGTGCTATTTTCAGCCTTAACAAGTTTCTTGGATGGATCTCGAACTTAGTGTGTTCTAAGATGCAAGATCATGAATTTGAATGGATTAAGAGATGATTTTTGATGAAAAGAAGTAAGTTAAAGCATGAATCAAACATCAACTTACCTTGGATGATGATTTTTGTGGAAGAATCTCTTTGAAAGCCTCTTAGATCTCGAAAATTTCGAGAGAAATGGAGAGAGTTTCTTGAGAGAATTTTGAGTGAAGTGTGTGTGTTTGTTTGGGTTCGGCCGAGAGAAAGAAAGAGAAGAGAGAAGAGAGAGTGAGTGATGAGATAGGTGCATGGAAGTATGAGAGTATGCATGGAAGTCCACTAAATAAAAATGAGTTAGCACCACAAAGTCAACTCTTTCTTTCTTTGTGGGTTTGGGCTGAAAATGGAGAGGGAAAGAGAAGATTTTTGGGCTTTGAATGATTAAGCCCATTTTATGGTTAAGATAGGTGATTATTGGCCCAAATAAATAAAAATATGATTTTTATGACCTATTAGGGCTAAATTAAATTGATTGTGACCCATTAAGGCCCATTTAAGTTAACCTAGTGTATTTTGGGCTCCTAAGACCCAAAAGTAGTATGGTTCATGTATATGAGTCCAATTAGGGCCCATTTGAGAGTTCTAGGTTCAAGATAGTCAAATTGGAAGCTTATTGGCCCATTGGGTCCAATAAGGAAATCCTAGTCCAAAATGGACTTAAACCGGGTTTCTAAGGTTTCTAATTCTTTGTTGACTATTTGCAGTGCTTGTATGAAGTTTGTTGTTATTGGAAATAAGCATCTTACATGCTTTCACATTGTTGGTTCATATTTGTTATCATTGTTCCATGTTTAGAAGGCATCGAATTTCCTAGTTGTGACATGGAGTTTCCTAGGATTAGTTGGCTATTATCGGAGAGTCATTTAGGACTTCTCTAAGATAGTCGTGCCTCTGAACAGGATGACATGGAAAGTTGTGGTCTTTCACTAGGGCCTGAGCAGCAGACTGCGTTTGAGACATTAAGACAGAGATTGTGCGAGGCACCAATCTTAGCCCTGCCGGAGGGCATGGAGGATTTTGTGGTGTACTGCGATCCATCCATATTGGGTTTCAGCGTGGTATTGATGCAGAGAGGGCATGTTATTGCTTACGCTTCGAGGCAGCTGAAGCCTCATGAGGAGAACTACCCGACGCATGATTTGGGTCTAGGCGCAGTTGTTTTTGCCCTCAAGATTTGGCATCAATAGCTCTTTGGGGTTCATTGTACCATTTACACGGACCACAAGAGCCTGAGGTATCTCATGGACCAGCCGAATCTAAACATGAGGCAGCGTCGGTGGTTAGATGTGGTGAAGTATTATGATTGTGAGATCCTTTATCACCTGGGGAAGGCCAATGTGGTGGACGATGCGCTTAGCCGCAAGGCAGTGCCGATCAAGGATATATGCATGCGGATGACCGTAGTGACTTCACTGCTGGAGCAAATCCGAGAGGCCTAACAAGAGACTATGAAGGAGGAACATCGGAAGAGCGAGCGTATTGTGGGTAAGGTTTCCTCTTTCGACTATGATAATCGAGGGTTGTTGACCCTCCACCGTAGGGTGTGGGTCCCCTATCATGGAGGCGTGCGTCAGACATTGATGGAGGAGGCGTATAAATCCAGGTTTTCTATCCATCCCAGGGCGACAAAGATGTATAGGGATCTTCGTCTTGACTATTGGTGGCCCTGCATGAAGCGGGATGTAGCATGGTATGTGGGGCGGTGCTTGACCTGCAGGAAGGTCAAGGCCGAACATCAGAGGCCGCACGGAAAGATGCAGCCGTTGGATATTCCCATGTGGAAATGGGAAGATATCACCATGGACTTCATCACCAAACTTCCCAGGACCGCGCGGGGAGTAGATTCCATATGGGTCATTGTGTATCGGTTGACCAAGAGCGCCTATTTTATACCGATCCAGGAGAGTATATCGGCCGAGAAACTGACCGACATCTACATTCGAGAGGTGGTGGCGAGGTACGGGGTGCTAGTGTCAGTGATTTCGGATGGGGATGTGCGGTTTACTTCCAGGTTCTGGAAGAAATTCCACGACGAGTTGTGTACTCCTCTCCATTTTAGCACCGCATTTTACCCACAGACGAATGGTCAAAGCGAGCAGACCATCCAGACTCTAGAGGATATGCTGCAGGCATGTGTGCTAAACTTTGGTGGTAGCTAGGACACTTACCTCCCATTGGCTAAATTGTCCTACAACAACAGCTACCACACGAGTATCGATCGTCCTCCCTTTGAGATGTTATACGGGAGAAAGTGCAGGACCCCGATATGTTGGGGTGAGGTTGGCCAGAGGGTCATGGGGAGCACCGAAGTGGTGTTCAATATGACTGAGAGGATTCAGCAAGTCAGGAGCAGGCTCCAGACTGCACAAAGTTGGCAGAAAAGCTATACCGACAAGCGTCGTTTAGACCTGGAGTTCTAGGTCTGGGATATGGTTCTCCTGAAGGTATCGCATTGGAAAGACATCATCCGGTTCAGGAAGCGGGGCAAGTTGGGCCCCAAGTACATCGGACCTTTCAGGGTTATAACCCGGGTGGGCAAGGTGGCATACATGCTGGATCTGCCAGCCGAACTCAATAAGGATGTCAATGGGACCAAACGAGAGTGGAAATAGTTGCCCCTGCTCCCACCCTCGGAATCAATTGGTGCCCCCGCTCCCGGTCCCACCCCCGTTTCCACGGTTTATAGGCTTAAAATTCATTTTTTTTTTGCTAAACAACAACTTTGGTTTAGGCTAAAAAGACTATTTTTAACAACTTTAAAAGCTTAAAACCTAGTCTTTTAGTAACTAAAAAATTAAAAATCCAACATTACGAATCTAACATTACAAAATAACAATTCTAACAAACTTATAAATATAAAATACGACAAATCCAATATTACAAATATAAAATACTTACATGTCCAAAATTATATGATCAATTCACTACCTCTTCAATATCCATTAATTGGAAATGGGAAAGTAAAACCTAACCTAAACTTAAAATTAGATAATTTATTTTGTATTAAATATATATTTTTTACATAAATGTACAAATGCCACCCCCCTGTGGGAGTACGGAACAGAAATACCAACTCCCGACCCTAGTCCTGAAAATAAGCGGGGTGTAATTTTGCCCACGCTTTCGCTCCCCCTCCCGTTTTTTCTAAAAATTTAGTCCCGTACGGGATCGGGGTCCCACGGGGGTTTTTAACATCCCTAGAATTCAGTCAGATCCACAACACTTTCCATATCTCCCAACTACGGAAGTGCCTGGTGGACGACTCGGCAGTGGTGCCCCTGGAGGACATTCAGGTTGACGACAACCTGAACTACATTGAGCGACCTGTGGCCATCCTCAACCGGAAGTTGAAGGATATGAGGAACAAGGAGGTTGAGCTGGTTAAGGTGCAACGGCAGCACCGGAAGGGCTCGGAGTGGACGTGGGAGCCGATGGAAGAGATGATGGAGCATTATCCGGAGCTTTTCCAGGATCTAGCAGTAGACTTCGAGTACGAAGTCTATAATAAGTGGGGAAGATTTGCAGCACCCCGGTTCCTAGTATGTATCTCATCCAAGTATTCTTCACATTTTGGAATGGACTTGGCGAGTTGAAGGCCTAACTCATCGAGTAGAAGTGACTTGGACCCATGGGATAAGTGGTGGACTCTTCGAGTCTGTAGCAAGAAATGACGAGTAGACCCTGTCTGGACAAAACCCTAATCCAAGTGTTTGCACCCTATTTAAACATCTTATTCAGCCTCCCTCGTCCCCTATGCTCTCAGAACACACCATATTAAACTATAATCGTCTTTGGTGAAGATTTAAGGCCTCTTTGGTGGATTTTGGTGGTTTGTGATCACAAGAAGGAAGGAAAAGCTTGAAGAGCCAAGAGAAAATCAGAAGATCCCGAGTTTGTGCTGCATCTACAGTTTTTTGGAGGTATAAATTTTATACCTTTCTCATTCATGTTTTAGATCCCTTTTTGGAGTGAATTAGGGCTTTAAGGAACCATTCTTGGTGACCAAATATGAGTGCAAGCATGGTTGAGGCTAAGACTCCAGATCCAAGGTCCTTATGGGACTACAAGACAAAAAAGTGGCTGACTTTGGGGCCTTAGAAAGCCCCATGCATTTTAAGAGTTTCTTTCAGAACCTTTTGAGCTTATTCTCACATGCATGCACGTAAAGTTCGTAACTTTACATGCTAGATCGATCTTAGAAGCCTATATCTATCTTTTGGACAAGTGTTGTACATCATAAATCGAGAAATGAGACTTGAACAACCTCGACTCGGCGAGTCCGCGACCTGACTCCCCTTTTCTGTTAGGGTTCAAAGGAACCCAATGAGTGTTAGAATGGTCTTAAAGGGGTCCGAGGGAGTGACCTAATGCATTGGACTTAGCCATAGACCTGGAGCTCATAGGAATCGACGAGTGCATGAGCAGACTCGGCGAGTCTAAGGTAATCTCCCAACTTTTGATGATGAACTCAACGAGTTGTTCATACAACTCGACGATTCAAGGACATGAATTGTTTGTAGGACGAGGATGAAATCCGCGAGTTGTTCATACAACTCGATGCGTCGGATGAAGGTTCATCCAAGGTTGGTTTAGAAGGAGAACTCGTCGAGTCATTGCTAAACTCGACGAGTAGAAGCATGAAGAAGGGCATATGAAGGGTAGATACTCGACGAGTTGGAGGCCCAACTCGGTGAGTCAGGTCAACTGGAAGTTGACTTTGATTTTGACTTTGACTTGGTCAGGGGTAAAATAGTTATTTTACCCTAAGAACAGTTATCAGTGTCTAACTAAGTGTTTTATGGGAATTATAGCCGGAGGATCGCCGGAGCAGCAGTCGGACATCTATCGAGCAGCTTTTCAGCCGTCAGCCTTACGAGGTGAGTTACCTTCCAGTAGGGGTGGGTCTACGGCACCAATGCTGGCCCACCAGTAGGAGATTATGGGTGAGATGGTTATCTTTGTGATAATTGTCTGGTTGCTATATCTGTGCTGAGTATGTGTTAGTAGTAGTAGTCGGGCGCGTAAGCCACTGGTTACCAGTTGAAAGATACCGAAGACGACTAATTTGTCCATTTCTTCCCATACACGTATCATTTATGGTTGGTATTCTAGCTTAATTTACCTAAACACAACCCTACTCACTAAATCAAGCCTTTAAAGGAATCAAAAGGAAATCACCTTTGTGTCCTAAATCATGCAATATGGGAGTTGCTGATTCGTGAAGCTCATTCAGGTGATTTGGCTGGTCATTTTTTCATTACCAAAACTTTTGAGGTGCTTAAAGAACATTTCTTTTGGCCTAAGATGTTAGTGATGTAACCAACATAGTGGGGAAGTGTGTTACATGTCAGATGATGAAAAAAACTTTCAAGCATGTTGTTTACACTCCTTTGCTGGTTCCTATTTGTCACACCCCGAAAATCAAAGGCGGAAACATTTCTGGGGTGGACTACCACGTTGTGTATCAAATCCAATGTACATAGTAATCACAGTAAACAACCATTACATTACATATATATGAAAGTTTACATTTGTTTCAAAAGTAAAGTTATACAAGATATACATATGCATCATATTAACAAAAATTGAGACGAATCTTCTGAGCACTCCGTCTTTTCCAAAAGATATCACCGGGTACCTGTCTAACTTGGACCTGAGAATACAAGCGGTTTGAAAATCAGCATAAAGTTGGTGAGTTCATAAGCGGTTTTGTTTTATGAAAATGTATCGGTTTCCTTTAGTTTCCGAAAAGGTTTGTTATCCAAGAAAATCCCATATTTTCTTATGTGAAGTTGGTTTAGTTATCATTTGTTACCAATTCGATTACGTGTTGTGTTTTACCCCAGGAAAATCCCGTATTTTCCTAAATGTAAGATCAGTTGTATATCACAAAGTATAGTTTAATACACAAAACTATATGATGAAAATCTTGGGATCACTATCCCGAAAGAAATATAAGATAGTTTGACACATATGAAAGTATAGATTTAAGATCATGGGATTACCATCCTGGACTAGACAAGAGATAATTTGATATATATGGAAACATAGATTGAAAACCATGGGATCACTATCCCGGATAAGATATAGATTTAGACCATGGGATTATCATCCTGTACTTAATATAGATACAAAACCATGGGATCACTATCCCGTATAAGATATAGTTAAAGACCATGGGGAAAGACATCCCGTACAAGTTATAGGTATAAAACCATGGGATCACTATCCCGGACTAGATACAAAATAGTTTGATAATACCATGGGATCACTATGCCGAAAGAGATATAGAAACAAAACCATGGGATCACTATCCCGTATAAGATATAGATACGAACTCATGGGATAACTATCCCGAAGGAGATATAGATTCAAAAACCCAAACTGTGAATAAACTAATATTAATACATGTTGTGAGTCGGGTAGCCATGCTAATACGACAACGTGACCTCCTTGACGTTTGTCAGACGTCGAAACGATATCCAGAAATTTGTCACCCCAGGCGTGCCCGCCTAACTGTAGCTAGCAGTTAAGGTGTGGGATTGTCAGTCCCGAATAGATCTATTCACAAATTCCGCGCTCTCCCTCCAGGAGACTCTGGTTACACTTCCGGGGAGGATTTACTGATCATCCATAAAGGGTAGTGACTATCTCACAAACCAGTACTAAACTATTCACAGGGTTCTCATACGATATCGACATACAGAAGATTATGAATCATAGTACAGTAAATATATATACATACAGCGAAAATATCTGACAATACATTCAAATGATACGGAGATAAACTGAATCAGACATAGTTTATCTAATAACTTTATATAGACATCAGTATATGATAGAAAGAACAGTAAAGACCCCAAATTATTCCCATAATAATTTGATTTATTTGGTTATTTCCTTAACTAAAATTCATTTAGTTGTAATTGATAAATCATTCCTTATGCTCAACATAATACATAAGGAGTAAAAGAATTTATAAGTTTGTCAGATATTGTTTGAAACATATCAATGTTATGATTTGAAAACAATTATAGTTTTCTTGTATTCCCCCCCCTGAAAACATTGAAAACAGTGAAAAAGCCGTAGGGGTATGAACTCACCGGACGAGATATGTGACGGTTTGGATGCTAAGAGTTGATACGGGGCATGTAAACACACGAGGTTCCTAATTATGATGTAAAGATACACATTTGTATCTAATTAGGACTTAGATTGATTGTTGGATAGGGACAATTGCTTCAAGTCGCGAAAATACTCCGATACAAGTGTTTGGAGGGACCCGGGTGGCGTTTAAGGACGGGAATTGAAGCGAGGGACTGGGGACTTGAGTTTACTCCCCATGAATAAACTTATACAAGAGTTTTTGGTCCAAAACACCCATTCCCCATGAGTTTACGGCCGTAAACTCATGGTAGGGTGGTTTATGGTGCAAATTTGAGTCATAAATGGATATGGACACTTGGAAATGTTTGGATTAATTTTACTTAAGTCTTGAATTGAATCAAAAACATCATTTACAATACATAAGGGAGTTTACGGCCTAGGCATGGGGTCTTTGGCCGTAAACTCTCAAATTCCCTTGATTTAGTGTTTTTAAGGTGTTAAAATTAATCACATGTGATTCTAAAAATTCCCACAAGCCTAGAAATGAGTTTAGGGCACCATTTCACACCCTTTTATGAGTTTACGGCCATGAGACATGTTCTATGGCCGTAAACTCTCAAATGTGGGGTTTTGATGTTTGTAAAGCCCTAAACCTATTTTTGGTTGGTCTTTTGATTTATTCCAAGGCTTTTGGTGGTGTTGGATGGCTTTCAAACACCCTAGAAATGGATTTGCACCATTTTGTTCATGGAGTTTACGGACCAAGCACAAGCCTTGGCCGTAAACTCATGTAAGTCCCCCAAAAATCATGTTTTAAGTGTCCAAATGCAAAGATCTATGTTCTATAATTCATAACTAAGACATATGAGTGATTTGGAAGGGTTTAAGGGCATGAAAACCCTAGATATATAAGTTTACGGCCCAAGAATGATCCTTGGCCGTAAACTCATTCAAACTTCACAAAGTTCATGTTTTAAATGTTTAGAGTCCATATCTTGAAGCCATTTAGCCATATCTAAGTCCCAAAGTTATCAAGGAGGGGTTTAAGGGCTCAAAAACCCACTTATTGTGAGTTTACGGCCCATGAATGCTCCATGGCCGTAAACTCATGAATGTGGTCGCAATTCATGTTTTGAATTCGAATTTGAAGGCTAAGAAGGTTACAATACAAGCTAAGGAATGTACCTTACAGATTTGAAGCCTTAAATTTGAGTTTTGGACCCTTAAACTTGGATTTAGGAGAGAGGTTAGAGAGAGAGTAGAGAGAGAAGGAAAAAGCTTCAAATGGATGCTAAAACACGCTTATATAGGTCTTAAAACTTGTACGCGGTGGAATTCTACCCGATACCAACGCTAAACGCGGCTTTTGGTTGCGCCCGATTAAGTTTCCGTCACCCGACGGAGACATTTCTAAAACTTATGAAATAATTACTTTTGGGCTAATTACGTGAGTTCCTGAGTGATTTAGACACTCATTAAATTAAAATAAACATATAAGTTTAAATAATTAACTCCAAAGAGAAAACGGAACGAATTTGATAACGGCGACTTTTCGGGTAGAACGGATTTTGGCGACGAACAATTTCGGGTTGTTACATTATCTCCCCGTTAGAGGGAATTTCGTCCCGAAATTCAAAGAATAAGACATAGATCATGAGTTTTGAAATGAAACACGAATGGGTTTGTTACTTCGGATCTTCACTTTCTCAAGTGGAATTGGGTCTCTACTGGGCGTTCTAGTGATTTCTCACTATCGGGACGTGTTCTTGTTTCGTATCTTGACTCTCTCTCAATCTATGTTATCAATCGGTTTTCTTATGAAAGTTCTAACCCTGAACGACTTAGGTTTCCTCAAGGAATCACTAGGGTTTCGTTGGGTAGAAGCTTCTAAGGATTCGAGACATGATGTACTAGATAGATGTTAACAAGTTCTAAGAACATTCGAACCCTGAAGATTTCAGAATCAAACTCTACGAAGACCTCGAAAAATCTGAGGTGAGACTAAACTTGACGTTCGAATGAAATTCCCGGAAACTCTTCGGGACAATCATTTAGTAGAAAGAGATACTAACTTCCCGTTTCTCAATGATCACAGAAACGAGGAATGTGCGGTAATTCGTATCAGGAAAACTCTTGAGTTTTAAAGCATGACACAATACGAAGGTTTGATGCCTAAGATCATGAGAGTTAGGTCGAGGAAAAAGATATAGACAGGCGACCCTCTCGAAATCAGGATAATAACATGAATGAGGCTCAGTCATTCCATGTTGAACGTAGCATCAAAACATTCTCATGAAAGGTTTCCCATTTAACCGGATGGAACAGAATAATCCTCTGGACCGAGGGTTCAATCTATAGATACGAAGTTAGGGTTCTCAATCTCATTGGTTAGTCGTCTCTATGATACACATTTCAATCACATACGAAGGATTGAGTTTAGAGAACGTTCGAATAGATAGATAACAGGTTTCCCTCTAAACACTGGAATCGAAAAGAGTTGCAGGTATAAGAGTTATCAAAGAGAAGTATACCTGCGGCGACAGAGGGATCAGTGGTGGTAGTTTCTTTGGGGCAATTCCTTTTGAAGTGCCCTGCTTCACCACAATTGTAGCAGGCTGGACTGATTCCTGCTCCCGATGATTGGTTCGTCGATTTGACCGGTTTTCTGCAGGTTCGAGACAGATGGCCCTTCTTGCCACAGCTGTCGCAGATCCTTTCGCGACATGGGCTAGGAATGCGGTGATGGTAGTTGCACTTACCACACCAAGGAAGGGTACCAGTGTATCCACTGGTGGGAGTTTGGGCTGTGGATCCAACAGCTGAGACAGCAATAGGGGCAGTAGCAGCATGGACTGCTACCGTTTGCTGTTTCTTAGAAGACCCTTACGTACTTGGGGCCTTCCGCTTGTTCTGAGATTTCTTTTTACTTTCACCTCCACTTGTGTCTAACTCAGGAGTGGTAGCTTCCACATCAAATTTGTCTTCGTGATTGATCAAGATTTTTGCAAGACATTTAGCACTGTCGTACGTGTCTGGATTTGCAGCCAATACATTCCCTTTAGTTGGCTGGGTCAATCCCCAGATGAATCTTTCGATCTTTTTACTCTCCAGGGTAACCATTCCCGGACAGAGTAATGCCAGGTCATCGAATCTTGAAGTATAAGCAGCTATGTTGGAACCCTTCATCTTAAGGTTCCAGAGTTCGTGTTCTAGTTTCTGAATTTCGCCCCGAGGGCAATATTCTGCAAGCAGAAGCTCCTTCATAGCTTCCCAACCCATGGCATTTGCTACAGGTAAGGTTAAGGACTTGACTCGGCCATTCCACTAAGTCAGGGCTTTGTCAAGGAAAGTGCAGGCGGCGAATTTGACTTTGTCAGGCTCCGAACAGGCACATATTTCGAAGATTGACTCAATTTTCTCGAACCATCGAGTCAGGGAAATGACACCTCCAGTGCCATCGAAGGTTGTGGGTTTTGCGTTCATGAAGTCTTTATAGGAACCCCCTCTTCGGTGTTCCTGGTTGTCTTCTGGATTTTGGGACTGAGGGCCACCTCCGGAGCCACCGAAATTCATTTGTGACATGGCTGCCACCATTGCAGCAGTCAGAACTGTTTGAAGTGATGCGAGATCGAATTGAGGAGAAGGTGGTGGCGGAGGAGGATTATCGTTGTTCTTCGAGCTGGGTCTCTTTCTTGGAGGCGTCTTGATCTAAAAAGATAAGGAAAGAGAGGATTATAAGTCCTCTGAATTGGATCAAGAGATATGGAATAGGGGATATCTCATCAAGACAGGTATAGCATTATACTAAGCGATAAAGCAGGAAAGAGTTATCAAGATAGAATATTTTATCGCTAGAGGGATGTTCAAGCAACATCGCGTATACAAGGATTTTCTACGAAGGATTGGCTCGAGAAATACTCCCATAGTATTTCATGGTTCGCTGTAGCGACGACTCGTTGTTTGAGATATTAGGTAAGTTTTAGGCATGCTGCTTACCACAGTCACTCCCAAGCACATGTTGGCCGTGTCTCGAATGAATATAGTTGGCCAGGCTATATTGATCCTAGACACGACTACATAACTGCCTAGGTTTAACCGCAGTGTACAACACCCATTTACTTATGTTTTGTTCTACTTGTAGTTACGGATTTCGACGGTTCGGTATACTTGTATACTTTTGAAAATACTTATAGTTTTGAAGAAACTTTTAGTTCAGAGCACTGAGGCCCTTTTGTGTTTATAGTTTTATACCATGTAAGGTTTGGTATACTCCGTTCACTATAAACAAGGGCTCTGATACCAATCTATCACACCCCGAAAATCAAAGGCGGAAACATTTCCGGGGTGGACTACCACGTTGTGTATCAAATCCAATGTGCATAGTAATCACAGTAAACAACCATTACATTACATATATATGAAAGTTTACATTTGTTTCAAAAGTAAAGTTATACAAGATATACATATGCATCATATTAACAAAAATTGAGACGAATCTTCTGAGCACTCCGTCTTTTCCAAAAGATATCACCGAGTACCTGTCTAACTTGGACCTGAGAATACAAGCGGTTTGAAAATCAGCATAAAGCTGGTGAGTTCATAAGCGGTTTTGTTTTATGAAAATGTATCGGTTTCCTTTAGTTTCCGAAAAGGTTTGTTATCCAAGAAAATCCTATATTTTCTTATGTGAAGTTGGTTTAGTTATCATTTGTTACCAATTCGATTACGTGTTGCGTTTTACCCCAGGAAAATCCCATATTTTCCTAAATGTAAGATCAGTTGTATATCACAAAGTATAGTTTAATACACAAAACTATATGATGAAAATCTTGGGATCACTATCCTGAAAGAAATATAAGATAGTTTGACACATATGAAAGTATAGATTTATGATCATGGGATTACCATCCTGGACTAGACACGAGATAATTTGATATATATGGAAACATAGATTGAAAACCATGGGATCACTATCCCGGATAAGATATAGATTTAGACCATGGGATTATCATCCCGTACTTAATATAGACACAAAACCATGGGATCACTATCCCGTATAAGATATAGTTAAAGACCATGGGGAAAGACATCCCGTACAAGTTATAGGTATAAAACCATGGGATCACTATCCCGGACTAGATACAAAATAGTCTGATAATACCATGGGATCACTATCCCGAAAGAGATATAGAAACAAAACCATGGGATCACTATCCGTATAAGATATAGATACGAACTCATGGGATCACTATCCCGAAGGAGATATAGATTCAAAAACCCAAACTGTGAATAAACTAATATTAATACATGTTGTGAGTCGGGTAGCCATGCTAATACGACAACGTGACCTCCTTGACGTTTGTCAGACGTCGAAACGATATCCAGAAATTTGTCACCCCAGGCGTACCCGCCTAACTGTAGCTAGCAGTTAAGGTGTGGGATTGTCAGTCCCGAATAGATCTATTCACAAATTCCGCGCTCTCCCTCCAGGAGACTCTGGTTACACTTCCGGGGAGGATTTACTGATCATCCATAAAGGGTAGTGACTATCTCACAAACCAGTACTAAACTATTCATAGGGTTCTCATACGATATCGACATACAGAAGATTATGAATCATAGTACAGTAAATATATATACATACAGCGAAAATATCTGACAATACATTCAAATGATACGGAGATAAACTGAATCAGACATAGTTTATCTAATAACTTTATATATACATCAGTATATGATAGAAAGAACAGTAAAGACCCCAAATTATTCCCATAATAATTTGATTTATTTGGTTATTTCCTTAACTAAAATTCATTTAGTTGTAATTGATAAATCATTCCTTATGCTCAACATAATACATAAGGAGTAAAAGAATTTATAAGTTTGTCAGATATTGTTTGAAACATATCAATGTTATGATTTGAAAACAATTATAGTTTTCTTGTATTCCCCCCCTGAAAACATTGAAAACAGTGAAAAAGCCGTAGGGGTATGAACTCACCGGACGAGATATGTGACGGTTTGGATGCTAAGAGTTGATACGGGGCATGTAAACACACGAGGTTCCTAATTATGATGTAAAGATACACATTTGTATCTAATTAGGACTTAGATTGATTGTTGGATAGGGACAATTGCTTCAAGTCGCAAAAATACTCCGATACAAGTGTTTGGAGGGACCCGGGTGGCGTTTAAGGACGGGAATTGAAGCGAGGGACTGAGGACTTGAGTTTACTCCCCTTGAATAAACTTATACAAGAGTTTTTGGTCCAAAACACCCATTCCCCATGAGTTTACGGCCGTAAACTCATGGTAGGGTGGTTTATGGTGCAAATTTGAGTCATAAATGGATATGGACACTTGGAAATGTTTGGATTAATTTTACTTAAGTCTTGAATTGAATCAAAAACATCATTTACAATACATAAGGGAGTTTACGGCCTAGGCATGGGGTCTTTGGCCGTAAACTCTCAAATTCCCTTGATTTAGTGTTTTTAAGGTGTTAAAATTAATCACATGTGATTCTAAAAATTCCCACAAGCCTAGAAATGAGTTTAGGGCACCATTTCACACCCTTTTATGAGTTTACGGCCATGAGACATGTTCTATGGCCGTAAACTCTCAAATGTGGGGTTTTGATGTTTGTAAAGCCCTAAAACTATTTTTGGTTGGTCCTTTGATTTATTCCAAGGCTTTTGGTGGTGTTGGATGGCTTTCAAACACCCTAGAAATGGATTTGCACCATTTTTTTCATGGAGTTTACGGCCCAAGCACAAGCCTTGGCCGTAAACTCATGTAAGTCCCCCAAAAATCATGTTTCAAGTGTCCAAATGCAAAGATCTATGTTCTATAATTCATACCTAAGACATATGAGTGATTTGGAAGGGTTTAAGGGCATGAAAACCCTAGATATATGAGTTTACGGCCCAAGAATGATCCTTGGCCGTAAACTCATTCAAACTTCACAAAGTTCATGTTTTAAATGTTTAGAGTCCATATCTTGAAGCCATTTAGCCATATCTAAGTCCCAAAGTTATCAAGGAGGGGTTTAAGGGCTCAAAAACCCACTTATTGTGAGTTTACGGCCCATGAATGCTCCATGGCCGTAAACTCATGAATGTGGTTACAATTCATGTTTTGAATTCGAATTTGAAGGCTAAGAAGGTTACAATACAAGCTAAGGAATGTACCTTAGAGATTTGAAGCCTTAAATTTGAGTTTTGGACCCTTAAACTTGGATTTAGGAGAGAGGTTAGAGAGAGAAGGAAAAAGCTTCAAATGGATGATAAAAGACGCTTATATAGGTCTTAAAACTTGTACGCGGTGGAATTCTACCCGATACCGACGTTAAACGCGGCTTTTGGTTGCGCCCGATTAAGTTTCCGTCACCCGACGGAGACATTTCTAAAACTTATGAAATAATTATTTTCGGGCTAATTACGTGAGGTCCTGAGTGATTTAGACACTCATTAAATTAAAATAAACATATAAGTTTAAATAATTAACTCCAAAGAGAAAACGGAACGAATTTGATAACGGCGACTTTTCGGGTAGAACGGATTTTGGCGACGAACAATTTCGGGTTGTTACACTATTCGTCCTTCGAAAGATGTGTTAATGGATTTCATTAGGGATTTGCCTAGAACTCAAAAGGGGAAGGATTCCATTATGGTGGTGGTGGATATGTTTTCAAAAATGGCTCACTTATATGATTATGGATAGGTTTTCATGGAACTAATAAACAAGTACTCGTACTAGTTTCGAGAAGACAGAGCATAGTAGCCTCAAGTTTTTGATTTGGTTATCTACTTTTGAAATCCAAAAATTTATTTTATGTATACAATGTAAACACCTTATTATCAATACAATGGTTGTTGTTTCTTTAATTACTATTTCACATATGTTATGATACTGTACATGACGTCCTCCGCCCCCAAATGTTTCTGCTGTTCAGGTTTGGGGGTGTGACAGATTGGTATCACAACATTGTTTATAGTGAACTAAGTATATCAACTTATAAAAGATATACAACTATAAATACAATGGTACTAAAACACTCTGACCAAGAGCTATACTTTTAAATATAAAAATATGTTTATAAAAGTATACACACATACATATATACAAGGATAGTATCATAATTAAAACAAAACAAAAGTATTAATATTGTTGAATAGCACGAGTAGGCCTTGGGATATATAATCAGGTTTGGGATGAATATAGCCTGATCAAGTATATTTATTTGAGAGGTGATTAGCATATGCCTAGGAATGGTCGTAGTGTTGCAGCAAGGTCTAAAACTTACCAAACTCTTCATGCAAAGAAACTCAAGAACCAAACATAAGATTTAAATTACTATAGGAGTATTTTATGATACAATACAATAACAACAAGTCTAAAAGCCTATAAACCTCGTATATCAAGAAACCCTAGAGCCAAACATAAAGTTAAAATACTATAGGAGTATTTTAAGTGCAATAAGATAACTTATGTGAAAACTAAAAGAGCCTTACTGGCAGGCCTATATATGCAGAGTGTATGCTCCAAGGTTATATATAATTAAGATTTCATAGACTTAGAATTTGCGATCTTCGCTCTACCACCTGTTCCTTGTTTGGTTGTGGTTTTAGAGTAGGATCACTTATTCAAAAGTCTATTTGATCTTAGTTATATACAATTGGTATACACTGCATAATTATAGGATAACCCAATAAGGATCACCATAAAAACTTTTAATATTCTTTAGACATCCCCATTCTCGCACTATCAACATAGTTAGATATAACCACTCCACTACATCAGTCAACAAATGGTGATTTTGGTGTTCAAGAGATGTATTGAATATGTATAGTGTTACAAAAAGGGATTTAGATCTACATCTACATAAATAAAAAACACTTACCCACTCTACTTTTACACCTGTCAAGCACACCTCTATAAGTGGACTAAACCCACCTTATATAGAGGTGATTACATGTCTCTCTGTCACTCTCTATCTCATAAGTCAAAAGGCTATTGCACCACATGTAAGTGGGTTTTAGAAAGGTCAAACATTTACAAAGTCATTCATTAATAACTTTGTACCCCAACATGATCCTCCTCAAAGTTAGGAATGGATGACTCACTTCAAATCTTCCAAACTCGAGCAACTACGCGAACCGAGCATCTAGGAATGATTAGCTTCTCAAACTCCAAATAATCACCCTAAAGTTGAGCATAAAAACACACACCAAAAATCTTCAATATAACCAAACCCATTTCGAAACGAAATCACTTCCGAATCTCCAATCGCATCATTTTGTAAACTTAAAAAATTCAAGGTCACTTCGGTCTTCAAATCCGCGTAATATGAAAAATTCATGTTCGAATTTCCACATAAATTTCTTCCCCTTTTTATAACCGAAATTTGATTATAAAACCATCAAGGAAAGAGAACGTGCTCTATTCGGATTTTTTCGTGTCAAAACTCCCCTTTAACATGTGGCATAAACTTTGTTCTTCAATCCGGAAAATAAAAAAAAAATCTTCAATTTTTAGCTTTGTTCACAGACTGCCTTTGACAAAGTTTCTCAAAAATGGGTAGAAATTGTCAGGTTTAAAATTCCGCAGTGACCCGGTGCGCCCAAAACATCCAAATATGTGAAACTCTCCTCCTTTTCTGAAGTTGGGTAGAAAACGTCAATTTGCATAAACTGTAGGGGTCTAAAATGCTAATTCTTCAATTTATCAGTAAACAATCTTTTTTCAAAATTGGGCAAAAACTGTCAAACTTTCAAAACTTCTAGGGACTAATTTCAACAATTCTGCCCACATCTTCAAATTTTCGAAAGTATACCCCAAAATTCGAATTTGGGTATGAGCTGCCAAAATATCAAAATTTCAGGGGTCAAATTCAAAAATTCTGCCCACTTGTTCAAAACGTGCCAAGGTTTTGTTGAATCATACAAAAAATACCAATGCCAAGTTAACAAAACTTTAAGGGTCATTTACGAAACATTGCTTTCGTTCTTTCCCAATTTCGTTTCCTTGCCAAGCGAATGTTCCCTTCGTACGAAATCCTCCACAATTTTAACAAAATCACTTGCTTCACTTCGTTAATTATGCACAACCCATTTTAACGAATTTTTTTCATCACTTCGTTAGTTCTGAACACGAAATCCACAGCCCATTTTAACAAAAACGAAGGCATTCAAAGCCTCTGAATCAAGTCTGAACCATTTGCATTTACCCAATGAATCAAAAATTTTCTCATACAGTTCTTCTCAAAATCATCGCTTCGTTAATAATCGACTTCCCAATTACGAATTCACAGATTTCGTTCTTAACACACAACACCATCTTCCTAGTTCGTTCTTCAAACACTATCACAAAATCAAGAAATCCGATTAAAAAACACAAACAACAACTTTCATTTTACAAGTCAATTTTTAAACACCGATTCCGAAAATTGATATCACTCCAGGTCTTCTTTCCCAGTTGATGCCAACGAACAAATGAGAATCGATTTTTTTTTTTTGAAACTTCAAAAACGAATTCATCGACTGTTCGTCCCAACCATCCTTTTACTATCAAAAGTCTGCCAAAAAGCAAATACTATGATTCGCTTTCAAAATTCATGTTCCAATAACGAATCTAGACTCCAATTTTGACTTAGAACCTAAGGATTCATTATTCTCAGTTCTAATTTCTCAAGAACATTGATTTTGACTAAAAAATCAATATAACCAAATGTGTCTTGAATTTCATCATGTCGATTTCCAGTAATGGCCTTCAAAATTAGGAACTTACAAGTAACAATCATACATATTCGATTATTCATATCGTTCCATTAATAGCCGAGTATTGAATGAAACTCAAGGCTTCGTTAACAAACCCATCACTGTTAATCAAAAACCATCGACATCGAGCATTGACTTCAAAATCAATATCAAATCATCACTATTTGAAGTCGATTTCCACACTAACAACTATACTTTGCATTTGTTTTCAACCATCAAACATGAAAATCAATGTCGATTCAAAAAATATGATGTCGATTTTGACCTTCAGGAACTCGTTTGACTTGCAATTGAATCAATCATTGACCTCTTGATCATAATCGATTTTATGATTGTACAACCCAAATAGAATCGATTCTCAAGACTAATCAACATGGATTGAATAAATGCTCTAATTGTGACAAATTTTTCCTAACCGAGAATCGTTCTTCAAAAAAATCATGTTGATCTTCGAAGACCCGCTCTGATACCAATTAATGAGAATTATGAACATGGTTTGGCATGCGGAAGTAAAGATTGCAAAATGAGCATGGTGATTTCGGTGTTCAAGATATGTATTGAATATGTATGGTGTTACAAAAAGGGATATAGATCTACATCTACATAAATAACACACACTTACACACTCTACTTTTACACCTCTATAAGTGGACTAAACCCACCTTATATAGAAGTGATTACATGTATCTCTCTCACTCTCTATCTCATGAGTCAAAAGGCTAATGCACCACATGTAAGTGGGTTTTACAAAAGTCAAACATTTACAAAGTCATTCATTAATAACTTTGTACCCCAACACAAACCCTCCATTATGAAGTAATGGGGATTAGTGTCAAAACCAGAAGCATGACAGATCGGAGATTCAACATGCCTAAAAAGATCAAGTACACCATATAGATACCAGAAGATAACAAGTCATTACCACCAAGAGTAGGATAGAGAGCCAGAGGAAATCGCTCGTGATACATGCGAAGTGATAGAGAACCTGATGCGGCATACTACTAGCTAATAATTAATATAACCCAGTGATTTGGTGATTACACTACTTACACTATGCATTAGGCTTATTGCTTTTACGTCTTGACAATTAACGGTAAATCGAGTCACAAAATTTTTAATTGAGGATGTTTTCTATTAAAAATTTATTGGTTTATTTTAAATAAACCTCCGTTATGAATGGTTTACGAAACACTTTCGGATCATGATACATTCCAAGCTAAGATTATCCTAGTTCATATGACATTCGATGTATAACCACTACCAATATCTTACTAACCTTTCATCTTTTGAACTATATGGCAGAAAGATACCTCCTCATAGATATAGAAGGCGTAACAACAACGCGCCAACAAATCCACCATCGCCTCCACCACAGTTTGATCTTGTTGCATTTCAGGCTGTCATAACTGCCGATGTAGCAGTTTTCATGACTCAAATTCATGCGAATTGTGCCAGTGGGGGCGGGAAGTGGTACTAACAACTTTAACTTTGGAAATAGCCACAGAAACTCTAGGGAGTGTACATACAAAGACTTCATGAACTGCAAACCCAAATCCTTTAGTGGAAGTGGGGGAGTCATTTGCTCTAATGTAATGGTTTGAGAAAATAGAATTGTTTTTCAAGATATGCACGTGCCCTGAAGGAAGCAAAGTTAAGTTTGCTACCTGCACCTTCTCCGACAGGGCCCTTACATGGTGGAACGGCCATGTCAAGTCACTAACACTCACGGTGGCGAATTCAATAGGTTGAGAGAGCCTGAAGGCAATGATGATAGAAGAGTACTACCCAAGGGGAGAGATACAAAAGCTAGAGCAAGAATTGTGGAACCTTAATATGGAAGGATCTGATATAGTGGCCTATACTGATAGATTCAGTGATCTGGCGGCACTATGCCCCGGGGTGGTTACTCCGGAGAAAAAGAAAGTAGAGAGATACATCCGGGGACTATCCCCTCAGATTCAAGGAGATGTATTAGCTTCAAACCCAACTACTTTTGATAGCGCCAAACACTTGGTCCAGAGACTCGTCGACCATGGAGTCCGCCAAGGCGTGATGACCCCGACTCCTGAGATAACAAAGATAAGCGACTATAAGCGAAAGTCTTGGAGTAAGGAAAAGGGACAACCAACACAAGAGACCTCGAAAAGACAACAGATAGTTGTTGCTCATACTACCACAACACCTGCCACTCCAGCACCTACTAGTCGGTATGCTGGAAACCTTCCGAAATGTAATAAATGTAACTTTGAACACACGGGAGCTTGTTGGAGGATGCATTGCAAGAACTGCAATAGGAAGGGATACACTGCTCGTTACTGTAGAGCATCGACACAAGCAATCTCTCAGATCCCTGGCTGCTACAGGTGTGGCGAAACTGGACACTTCCAAAGAGATTGTCCAATAACAAGGAACTCTAGCGGAGATGGAAGAATACTGATGATCACCACAAGAGAGACTATTCCGGAACCCATGTGAACAACGGTAAGTTTTTCCCAATAGAATATTAATATAAAGCTTAACTTTTTACTAAATCTAGTACGAAATAAAAAGTATTTATAAACTACTTTCTCATCCAAACAATTGCAATATTCATATAAGAAATAAGGATCCTTGCGGGTGAGCTATGATGGTTTCGTGTGTACATCAGGGTCATTTATAATTAAGATTTTGTAGGCTTAGAGTGAGTGATTCCGCCTCATTTTATATTCCTTGTCTGGTTGTGGATTTAGGGTAGAGTCAGTCAGTTGACTATCTTCCCAATCTTAATTATTCATGACTTACGTACTCCAAGCGGACATAGAGGGACTTGCTAGGGATTATTGTCACTCCCCAAAACCAAGAATGGCAGAAACGTTATGGGGCGGAGGACGTCGTGTAAAGTATCACAACAGTGTAAAGTAGTAAACAAGCAACAACATCATCTATTGCATTAATAGTAAAATTTTAATACAAGCGTGTTCTTTCATAAAAAAAGACAACATAATAAGTAATCAAGATAAAATACGAGTCTTGACTTCTCTGTTTTCTCAAAACCTGGTCATCGTACCTGTCTACTGGTGACATGAGAATACAAGTTATTTTGAAAGAGTTTATCAGCATAAAGCTGGTGAATTCATAAGTATTTTAGTGTCATTGATTTGTAAAAACTTGTAATAAAAGACTTGTAACTGTTTGAGGAAAAGTTTGTATAAGTATGAAAACCCTAGAAAATCCCATATTTCCTACTAGTATAAAAAGTAGTCTCCTACCAAGACCCGACTGTTTTGAAGGTATGCTTCATTGTAAGAATGACGGTTTTTCCCATGTATAACTATTATTATAAAAATATAGTCTACCTCATCGTTTAAGTGAATGAATCACAAAATAAAAGTAATAAAGAAAATAGTATATTTATTTGAAATCATATCAAAATATATTCTACCTCATCGTTTATGTGAACGTGTCACAAAGTAAAGGTAATAAGGAAAATTGTATAATCTTTAAGAATGTATCCGTTTGTCTAGGATAAACACGACGTGGTAACTCGCCGAACAGTACAACCGAGAACATCCATAGATGAACACACCATTTGTAGCGAGCAGCCAAGTGTAGGATGGTTAGTCCAGGAATGTGTAGTAGTATCTCTACATATAGTATATAGTAGTATCTATTCATATATTATGTATTAGAGTCTCGTCGTATAGTATGTATTAGTGTCTGTTCGTATAGTATGTACTAGTGTCTATTCGTATAGTATGCATTAGTGTCTCTTCATTTAGTGTGTGTTAGTGTCTCTTCATTTAGTGTGTATTAGAGTAGTGTATGTATTAGTGTAGTGTATGTGTTGACTCATGTATGAACTGACTCTTAGTGTGATTCCTTGTACTAAGAATAGTAAATAGTATCTCCTAACTATACATATTATAGTTACTAGTAATGTACGTGTATAACCGAAAGTATGCCTTTGCTACCTAAAGGTACTGAATTGACTGATAGAACTTTTATGTCTATATATGTATACATAATATATAACTAATATTTAGATGACATTCGGACAAATAACCGATACCCTAAGGCCATATCCAAACAAGGAAAAGGAATTAAAGCGAGCTAACAGTCCTAAGTCTTTTAAACATTACTTACATAACTATACATATATAGGCATGCATTTGACAATATAAAAGTTTAAAACAAGCTTTGTAAAACCTTTGAAAAGTTTAATAAATAAGAATTGATGACTTGATTGTCATTTTATAAAACGATTTAAAAGCAGTTTGTTTGATCATAATAGTTTAAAGTATAAGAAATCCTTTGTTTGAAACACGGCTTGAAGTACATGAAAACCTTTGTTTGAAACATAGTTATAACAGAGTTTGAAAGGGTAGATATTATATGTAATACATTTTGATAAAGTTTTTAATATGCAAAACGTTTTGAGAAATCATTTTGAAGTAGTATGGTTAGTAAAACACCTAAAAGCGTAGTAAATCCATTTGTGTGCTAGTTATTAATCACATGTGATTGATATAATAACTAGTATGATTCAACTTGTATTCCCCCCCCCCATAAAAGCATTTAAAAACATATAAAGGTTAATTAAGGGGTATGAAATCACTTGATAAGTGGTGAATCGAGCAACATTTCGTTTCTAAGAAGGTTCGTTCTTGACGTAACCGCGAGTCTTGGGTGAAGAAACGAGCTTCACGCAGGCAATACTTTGACTGGAAAGAAGTTAGTTTCTCGGGAGATTCAGAGCATTGGGACTCACGTCGTGTGTGAGAGGTGTTACTGGGGCTTTGGGGTGGTTTAGAAGGGTTTAATAACGTGTAGAAGTAAGAGAGAGGATGGAAATGAGCAGCCAAACTTAGAGGGCTTTGATTTCTATTTATAGACAAGATTTAGACTCTCACGTCGTGAGTTTTCATAACTCACATCGTGAGTTTGGTCCCGCTTCGCTCATGGCATGCGTCACTCATCAACTTGCTTTGTAAGGGTCATTCAGACTGTTCACATCATGAGTTTTAAGGCTCACGTCGTGAGTCTTATACGTAGACTTGACTTCTGCATTCTATGCCTGAAAAGTGGTAATTTGACTCCTTACGTTGTGAAAAATGATGATCATGTCGCGAGTTCAGTTAAATTAGGGTTTCTGACACGCGTCCTGCTCTCAGACAACTTTATCTTCGGAAGACCATAACTTTTGCATACGAGCCCCATTTTCGACGTTCTTTATATCCACGCGAAGGTGGAGACATACTCTAAAACTTTCATTCAGATAATTAAGGCTAAAAAGTAGTCTGTCTTAAACTCACTTTTTACACTAAACTACGCTTTCCCGGTTTTGTTACGGATCTTTGATTGGTCATAACTTCTTCGTTATAACTCGGATTTTTGTGTTCTTTATATTTTTTGAAACCTAGTTACGATATCTATCACTTTATTTATCCCAATTATGGTTGTTGAACAATTTATTTTTGACCTAAATTTTGCTAGTGTTACAATTATATTATGAAATTTCATCATTTTCAACTATCAAAACATCCGTCCACTAGTAATCGCTAAACGAGACAATGTTCGCAACAATAATAACAAGGATAAACTGAAAGCACTGAAAGCATACACATAGAATACACTATGGTGCTAACGAACACTTTTTCCTGATCGGCTTAACACCTGTTACGATAAGAAGTTCCGACATCGTCATTCGACATGGATTGGCTTGGTCCTCTCTATACCAGCTCCACATGCTACGGAAAGACCCTTCACTTTAACCGCCGTCGAATGAAACTGTTTCAATCTATAATTTCAAACCCAACACAACTCCCAAATCATCTCTCGTTTCAACATCCTGAAGGACTTATGTGACGAGTGCAATATCTTTTGAAACCTTGAATTATTCCCGACAGACCATTTAGGAATAGTATGCATGGAAAGAGTCAAGATCAAGCATAGAGGCTAGGAATGAATACGATTAACCTATCACTACAAAGTGTATATACGACTTGTATACCCAAGGCGTTGATAGGTGGACCAGGAATGATTTCAACCATGAACTTCAAGACAAAGCTGCCCTATACTATGAGTCAACATGCAATAAACCCAAATCCACATGACCTCTATCGATCAAAACATCAGAAGAAATAATGAAGGTCTGCTGGAACACCCACGCTAGGATCTAGAGTCACTAGAGAACAAGAAGAATCAAATGGAACAAAAGTACACTCACCTTTCCTCAACCATTGATGTCCCATTCCAATGAGAATTTTGGGACAAAATTCTCTCTAACGGGGGGAAAATGTAACACCAGTCAAAATTAGGTCAAAAATAAATTGTTCAATAATCTCAATTGGGTTAACTAAAGTGGTAGAGATTGTAGCTAGGTTTTCCAAAAATATAAAGAACACTAATACCCGAGTTATAACGAAGAAGTTATGACCAATCGAAGATCTGCGAGAATACCGGTAAAACACTGTTAAGCGTAAAACACGAAATAAAAGTCGTAGATATCATTCAACTTTAAACTTACATAAAAAGAACATCCGAATCTGACTTCATATGAGGAAGTTATGATTTTTCTAAGTTTCAGATATAACAGTAGACAGCTAAAAGGTCAAAATAGAGATCGAGCGACTTCTAGCCAATGCAACCTAAACGAGAATTGAAGATGTCGACAATTGTAGTACAACAGTAAAAGGACAAACGAAAACGGACTTCAGATGAAGGAGTTATGACTTTTTAACGGACTTTCCTTGTCTCGACCTATTAAAAATATAATATTAAAAAATAAATTCAAAACTAGCCGACGGAGTCTAAACGAAAGTTATAGAGCATAATCTCACCTACGCGTGGATATAAAGAATGTCAAAATCAGAACTTGTATGTGAGAGATACGAAGTTTTGAATTTCGAGACACGAATTCCAACACTGTCAGAAGACTCACGACGTGAGCTAGTGATTGAAGGGTTCCAGAGTCGGGCTATCAGACATCGAGTCAAGGGATGGATAAGAACCAAACTCACGATATGAACAACCTCATGTTCACAACGTGAAGTTCACAATACACCCTATAAATAGAAACCGAATGTCTCGGGTCTAGGCTGTTCAATTCTAGCCCCTCTCTTACTTTTGATCCATTTTAAGCCCTCTAAACCACCCCGAAGCCCCGTTAGCACCCCTAACACACGACTCAAGTCCCAACACCATGAAATCCCCGAGTAAAACATTCTTTCCAGTCGAAGTGCTGCCGACGTGAAGCTCGTTTCTTCACCAGAAACACGCAGTTACGTCAAGAAAGATCAATCCTAGAAACAAAATGTTGCCCGATTCATCACTTATCAAGTGAGTTCATGCCCCTAAAAATTTCCAATCTCTTTATATGTTTTATAGGGGGGGGGGGTGGAATACAAGTATAACACAAGGAAACTAGTGTTTCATATTATTGTTATGTTTTTCATAAACTTAATGTATTTATTACATAAACATATCGACTACGTATAATAAACGTTATTATCAAACTTGTAAACTTCTAAAAAGTGTTAGTAACAAGGTTTCATTATATAAATGTTGTGCATATAAACTATGATAGGTATAGTTTATGGAAATTACAGGTTAGTTCATTTAGAAGGAAAAACGATATGAAAACAAGCATATAAATTATGATAAGTATAATTTATGAGTCAATACACTCTTTCTATCATACAATGTTATAAATAAAAATTATTATCTTTATTTACTAAATTTTTTTTCAATATATTACTCGTGAACTTGTTGTTAGCAAATTATATGTGAGACAACGGCTTTGTTTAGTATCAAACAAAAGTCCCCCACTAATAGCCAGAGTCTCCTAAAGGGAGAGAGCGTGAATTTGTGTATAGATCTATAGGGGACTGATAATCCCATGCACTGACTGTTAGCTATAGTTGGTCTAACATGCGGATTCCCATGTATGGTTATTTAATTATTTGTTTTGAGATATGAGGAGTGACTCGACGAGTTAATGCCCTAACTTGTCGAGTACGATCACGAATGATTACTCAGATTAATGAGTGGACTCGACGAGTCCGTGTTGTTGGCAGAAACCCTAAATCCTTGGGCTTGTGCCCTATTTAAGGGTCCTTGTGGAATTCATTTGCGGATACCCTTCCAGAGGAAAGAAACCTATCATAATTGAGCGTGTGAAATGAGAGAGAGAGAGAGAGAGAGAGAGAGAGAGAGCCATATTGAGCCATTTGTTGTGATTTTGCTAAAGAGGAGAAGTGATCCAGCAAGAAGGACCAAAGGAGGTTGTTATTCTAAGACTTTCAAGTGATGAGACTTCACTTTGAGGTAGCAATTCGGCCCTTTTCTTCTTTATTGTGTAGGCTTATTGAATCAAGGGTTTCTTTACCCTTTCTTGAGTTGGAATAAGAAGCAAGAGAAGTCCCAATACGAAATAGACCTTAGATTTGGACCTTGAGAGGTCCAGAGAGTCCCAATCATCCAGCTTTATGCAGTCCCTTCGAGGTTTTGGATCTTGGTTGTCATATTAAGAGCTAATTCATAAAATAGAGCCATATGAGTGTTGCATGAGCATAAAGATTGGACCTTTACGTGACTTTTGAGTGTTTAAAGGTCAGATCTATGAGTTAGAGAAACATATCTGACCTCAGAAGGTCATTTGGGAGTTGCCATGGAGGAAACTCGCCGAGTCCATGTGAGGACTCAACGATTCGAGTCGGGTTGCCCCGCGATTCGTGATCAATGGTAACCCATCGAGTGAAAGGTTAACTCAGCGAGTGGGGTGAGGCCTTAGAAGGATTCAGAGGATGCGCATGAACTCGCCGAGTCCCACGAGTACATTTGGCGAGTCTGGTCAAAGTTGGACTGTTGAGTTTCGTTGACTTTTAGGGTTTGGTCAACATTTGGGCTTTTGGGTCTGGGAGGGGTAAAATGGTCTTTTACCCTTTTAAGGAATTATGAGGGGAGTTAATCTATCCTGTAAGATCCATTGTTAGATAGACAAAAAAAATTTATGTGATTAGGCGAAGGCTAGATCAGTATTCGAGTTCGAGATTATCCAAGTTACCCGAGGTGAGTCTTCTCACTATACCTTACCTAGGGAGGTAATTATGTGTGACCGGAAGGTCTTATATGCTATCGAAAGTATGTGTTATATGTCTCTATGTGATATGTATATGTTATGTATGTTATGAGTAGTATGGTATGGGTCGGAAGGTCAACAGGGTATGGACCGGAAGTTCAGTAGTGGAGGGACCGGAAGGTCAAGATGGTATGGACCAGAAGGTCAACGGAGTAAGACCAGAAGGTCTACTCAGATTAGGGGACCGGAAGTCGCTTGAGACACATTGACCGGAAGGTCTCGTAGAGCTATAGCATTGAGTGGCTTATGTGTTGTATGTAGTATTTTGGGAAACTCACTAAGCATTTATGCTTACCGTGTTATGTGATATGTGTTTCAGGTACCAACGAGGATCGCGGGAAGATGCCGACATGATCTGTACACACTGATGGAGAATTATGTATTATGTATATGAGATTTTGGGATATGTTTTTATTGTGATAACATTTGATCCATTTGAGTTTTGAAATTACTTTATGATATGTGTTATGTTTTAAAAATGGAAACAAATTGTTTTGGAAATTTACGTCGTTACAAGTTGGTATCAGAGCCTTGGTTTGAGGGATTCGGATGCACCTTCATGCATATCTAAACTCAAACTAAGGATTTGCGAAATTTTTTCATAAAAGAAACAATTTTTCGAAAAAGAGTAAAAGATTTTGAGAAAAAGCGAAAAGGAGCAGTGTGTACGATTAGCCAACACCCGAATGGTGATTTCCCAAAATACCTTTACATTATGTGTTATGAGATATTATGTGATGTGCTACGCATGATAGAGTAGGATAGGTAAATCATAGCTTAGGACTAGGGTGGCCTGATTTGTGATGCCTTAGCCTAAGAGTTTATGCTGCTGTGAGATGCTTTGAATGCATGTGTGTAACAGAGCATAGATTGTGAGGAGTCTTCTTGAGAGCAGGCTAAATTCAGAAGGTATAGAGTACTAGCAAATTAAGATCCTAGGAGGAAGACTTGGTGTGGATACAGATACCGTGTGGAAGGTAGTTTTGGACGTGTACTACTAAAAGCACCGGATTGGCAAACATTCCAAGTAAGAATCCTTAGGGTGCTAAGGAACAAGTAGGAACGGTTGATCAAGTATGAGTAATCTTGTTCGAGTTTGTGATTATTTTTATGTCATATTTCAGAGGCATCATGGTGAGTACGCGCCACACTCCAGAGAGCAGTGATGTCAGCGATGAGGAGATTCGTAGGATGATTCATGAGGAGGTGGTTGCGGCCATACGAGTTGAGATACCAGAGATGTTTGGGTCTATCAAGACCACTCTGATTGAGACCTTTGATGAGCGGTACGCTGCTCTTACTGATGCTATTGTTGCTGCGTCCACCGCTACCGTCGCCGCTGCTAGACTGCAATGGGGTGACTCGTTGATGTACTGAGAGTTCAGCAACACGAAGCCACCAGAGTTTGATGGGACACAGGATATGATAGACGCAATGAGGTGGATCCCTGACATTGAGGGATGTTTCTACACTTGTTCCTGTCCGGAACAATTGAAAGTACGGTTCGCGCTGAACCAGCTTCGCTTGGGAGCGAAGGACTGGTGGAAGTTTGTGACAATAGATTTTACTCCTATAGAGCTTACCGTGGTGACCTGGGAGAGGTTCACCACTATTTTTAGAGATGATTATGTTCCCTCGGTGGAGAGGGAACGTTTGGCCCATAGGTTCTTGTCCCTTAAGCAAGGGACGAAGTCTGTGACGGTGATCACGCGGATGTTTCACGAGAGGGTGTTGTTCTGCCTTGAGCATGTGACTACTGAGCAGGCACGCATGAGTCGATATTTAAGCATACTGAGGACAGACATTCAGGAGTTCGTGGCGAACTCGACATACCAAACATTTGCCGAGCTCCAGGAAAATGCTCGTAAGAGGGAGATTGAGCTAGAAACTCAGGTCAGGGAGGAGGCAGAGTCTTGGAGGAGGGACAGGTGGCCGGTGTAGTCTCAACCGGCAGCCAAGCGGGCTAAGCCGGCTAATGCGAGATCTGGAGTCCGTAAGGGCCGCACTTGTGGGAAGTGCGGTAAGGGACATGATGGAGTTTGTCGAGCAGGTGCTTGCTAGAAATGTGGTAAGGAGGGGCATATAGCCAAGGATTTCCCCAAGGGGTTCATGGTTTGCTTTCATTGCAACCAAATTGGCCATAGGAAGGCCGAGTGCCCATAATTGATTCGGGGATCAGCGCAGGGATCTGTGCCTTCTACCACTCGAGCTACAGAGAGTCGGACCGTGAAGGCCGAGGCGCCAAAGGCTCACGACAGAGCCTTCCAGTTGACCGCGGAGGAGGTCCGCGCAACACCTGATGTTGTGGCTGGTATGTGATCTTCTACTTATTCTTTTGTTTATGTATATGGTGCTTGTATGTGATATGTTTAGGTACTTTTCTTATGTGTAGGAGGCTGCATTTTAGTACCGCATACCACCCGCAGACGGACGGACACAACGAGCAGACGATTCAGACGCTTGAGGATATGCTCCGAGCATGTGTTTTGGATTTTGGAGGGAGTTGGGACACCTATTTACCCTTAACAGAGTTTTCGTACAACAACATCCATCATTCGAGCATTATTATGCCACCTTTTGAGTTGTTGTATGAGAGGAGGTGTCGCACCCCCATCTGCTGGGGAGAGGTGGGACAACGGGTAATGGGTAGCATGGAGATTGTACTTCAAATGACCGAGCAGATACAGTAGGTCAGGAAGAGATTGTTGACCGCGCAGAGTTGCCAGAAGAGTTATGCGGACAGGCGTCGGTCCGAGCTCGAGTTTCAGGTTGGTGACCTTGTGCTCCTAAAGGTCTCTCCTTGGAAAGGAGTGATACGATTCAGGAAGAGGGGCAAGTTGGGACCCCGATATATTGGACCTTTCAGCGTAATCGCTAGGGTAGACAGGGTAGCCTACCGGTTGGATCTACCTGCTGAGTAGGGACAGATCCACGACACATTTCATATCTTGCAGTTGAGGAAATGTATTGTCGACGAGTCGGCAGTGGTGCCATTAGATGATATTCAGGTGGATGCAGGCCTGAACTATATTGAGAGACCAGTGGCAATCAGGGATCGAAAGGCTAAGGTTCTGAGGAACAAGGAAGTACCCTTGGTACAAGTGTAGTGGCAACATCGGAAGGGGTCCGAGCTGACATGGGAGTCCGAGTCTGAGATGCAGGATCAGTATCCGGAATTGTTTTCAGTGTGAGACTTCGGGGGCTAAGTCTGGTTCTAGTGGGGGAGAATTGTAACAACCCGAAATCCAGGTATCCTTCTTTTTACCCCTTCATCTTTGAATTGTTGCTATTTAGTGTCTTGCATGTTGGGCGAGTACACTGGGCGTACAAGGAGTACGGTGCGCGTACTCGCACGCTTCATTTAGACGCGTTCACCCTCGGGTACGCTGGGCGTACCCAATGTGACGCTGGGCGTAACCGGTCCAGACACAAAACCCTAATTGTGATGGATGGATATAAAAGGAATGTGATGGCTTGATTCCCCGGCCACCATCCCTCAGAAAGAAACCCTAAGAGAGTGCTTTTTCGTTCCAAGTCCATTTGTGAGTGTTCTAAGCTTGGTGGTGCCATTTCAAGGTAGCAAAGAAGAAGAAGAGTTCATTGGGAAGGCTAGAAGTTGGTGCTCAAGGGTAGATCCGGGCTTTGTAGAGGTTGGTGCTTCATTCTAAGGTAAAAAGTTCGGATCTTTACATATAGTTCTTGTGATATGCTTTAAGTACCATTTTCTAGGGTTTTGGTCCCAAAGGTGGAGACTTTATGAACAAATGGTCTCCATTAGCTTAGATCCATCATATTTGAGTTGTAGACTCATAAAAATGTAATCTTGGATGTGAATGTGTATCCATGCATGAGATCTAGATCCATGAGTTGGAATAGAAAGATGTTAAGGAGTGTAGGAGCCTCTACAGCCATGCCAAGGTTTAAAGGTTTCAACTTTAGGGGTAAAGATGCTTAAATAAAACCGGATCTAGAAGTTGGAGTAATGGCTTAACCGATTAAGACCAGAAATGATGAATGCTTAAGTCTGATGGTTACGCTGAGCATAACTCCCAGTACGCGCAGCGTACTGGGTGGAGACCTCGATCCTTGGGTTGGCAAGCTGTACGCCCCGCGTACTCAAAAGGTTGACTTTTGTTGACTTTTAGGGTTTTGGTCAACATGTAGACTTTGAGTCAAGGAAGGGTAAAATGGTCTTTTACCCTCGGAGGAATGATGATAAGGGGTAAAGTCTAGTTGTGGAAGTCTATAATAATTAAAATGATATCTATTATGATTAAGCAAGGTAGAGTCATCTTTGGGATTTGGAGATAGCGAGTACGCGAGATTCTAGACTTTCCACGAGGTGAGTTTTCTCACTATACTGTACCCGGAAGGGTTTTTATTGTGTGACCGGAAGGTCGGATATGTTATGAGTTGTATGTATTGTATATGATAAGTTAATCGTTTGTATGTGCTATGTATGCTATGTTTGATATGGGCCAAAAGGCATTATGTTATGGGCCGGAAGGCATATACGATATGGGCCGCAAGGCGTTGTGATTTGGACTGTAAGGTTGACGCAGGTAGGACCGGAAGGTTTACCGAGTCGGGACGGAAGTCCCCTGAGACACATAGACCGGAAGGTCATGGCCTAGAAAGGCGTATGTGTGTAAGTAGTATTTTGGGGAACTCACTAAGCATTTATGCTTACAGTTGTTGTGTTATGTGTTTTAGGTACTAGCGAGGACCGTGGGAAGGCGCCGGCGTGATTGTACACATTGACGAAGAAACTGTTTTTATGATCATGGGATGTATTTTGTTATGATGACAATGTTACACATTTGAATTCATAATACTAAACGATGGTTTTGATGTTTGCAAAAATGAAAATTTTGTTTTGAAAATTTACGTTGTTACAAAGTTAGCATACCAGTATCTGCCGAGAGGCGTTGAGTCGACCTCTGCAAGTTTCTATAGCCGACGAGCTAGCGGTGTATGTTACTGATGTGATTCGAGGATGTGTACTCGATATTTTTGGTGCTGAGTTCCCGATAGATCCAGTACCGATTGCGATGGGGGATGTCTGTGTCATCGTAGGCATGGACTGGTTGAGCCGATTTGGAGTTGTTATCGACTGCGAGTGTTAGTTGGTGACCATATGAGATCCTAATGGGGGAGTACTTACGGTGTATGGAGAGGGTACCCGATCTGGGTCAGCATTTTGCTCTGCTGCCAGAGTGAGACAGAGTCTACAGAAGGGCTGTAGAGGGTTTGTAGCCTATGTGATGGATACACGAGTTGCCAAAGAGAGGCTAACTTCTGTCGATGAGGTTCCGATAGTGCGAGAGTTTCTGGATATTTTCCCCAAGGAGTTGTTGGGTGTGCCTCTCGAGAGATAGGTGGAGTTTCACATCGATTTAGTTCCAGGGGTGGCACCTATTGCCAAGGCACCCTATTGCCTCGTGCCACCATAGATGCAGAAGTTATCCTCACAACATCAGCAGTTGTTGGGGGAAGGGATTCATTCGACCGAGCAACTCACCATGGGGAGCACCGATCCTTTTTGTCAAGAAAAAAGGATGGTTCACACTGGATGTGTATTGATTACCGGGAGTTGAACAAGTTGACGGTCAAGAACCGTTATCCACTACCGAGGATCGACGATCTGTTCGATCAGTTACAGGGTGCATCTTGGTTCTCCAAGATTGACTTGAGGTCGGGATATCACCAGATGAGGGTGCAGGATGAGAATATCCCGAAGACGGCGTTTAGGACTCATTATGGGCATTACGAGTTCGTGGTGATGCCTTTTGGGCTCACCAATGCACCAGCAACATTCATGGATCTCATGAACCGAGTATGTAGGCCGATGTTGGATCGTTCGGTGATTGTGTTCATCGACGACATTCTAGTATATTCAAGAGCCTGAGAGCAGCATGAGGAACATCTGAGAGAGATCCTTGGAGTGTTGAGATCGGAGAGGCTTTATGCCAAGTTCTCCAAGTGTGATTTCTAGTTACAGGAGGTCCAGTTCTTGGGACATCTTGTTAATCCGAATGGAATATTGGTCGATCCGGCCAAAATTGAGGTGGTTATGAGTTGGGAGGTGGTGAGATCCCCCATCGAGATCAGGAGTTTTTTGGGATTGGCCGGCTATTATCGGACATTCATCAGGGATTTCTCCAAGATTGTCATTCCTCTCACCAGATTAACCTGGAAGGGCGTTACATTTACTTGGGGTCCCGAGCAGCAGGCCTTGTTTAAGACTCTTCGCCAGAGATTATGCCAAGCCCCGGTGTTAGCCCTTCCGGAGGGAATGGAGGATTTTGTGGTATACTGTGACGTGTCTGTATCTGGGTTGGGAGCAGTGCTCATGTAGATGGGCATGTGATAGCATACACATCGAGGCAGCTAAAGCCTCATGAGACGAGGTGTGATAACTGTCAAAATTCGAGTTAGTTCTAGATTTGAATAAACTTAGTTACACATATAGGCACTACACATATTAGACTTAGTAACTAGAAGCTAAGTTATAACCTAGTGGAATCTTGGAAACAGATAGAGACAATGGATAATGTGCTTGGATTTCACATTGGTATGTGAATTCTACGACTACTTAACCATAGTGACTATCCATATTCGGTTTACTCTTTGACTCGAACAACATTTCATGAATCATATACACACATCATGCACTTGACCTAGAAATAGAAGTGAGTTCAAAGTCTCATAGAAACTTAAGTCAAAGTTGAAGACTAGGACTAGTATACTTGATTCCTCAATTTCGCTTGAATCTCGGAATCACTACATAGAATCCCAATAAACTGATAAAAATAAATTATATACATTATTTATAACTAAAAAAGAGTTATAATACCATAAGATAATTTGAAGTCTCAAATATTCAATTTATTTTGATATTCAAAGTTTATTAAACTCCAAAACCCTAAAAGCCCTAATAAATTATATACATTCTTTCTTCATCTTCTTCAAACTTGTTTTCTTTGTGTTAAAATGGTTTTTTAGAACATCATGGATGTGTTTTAACACCATGCATGTATGCTAAACAAGGTTGCATGTTCATGATCTTAGTGCAAAAATCGATTTTAAGGATTAAAACATCAAACTCAAGTTAAGAGTTTTTGAGAAACAAATTTTTGTTCATAAATGAATGTATACATTTTGATAAGTTTTAATCTTTTGATATCTGGAAACATAACTAGAATATAAGTTTATCATGATATCTTTTAAAATATTTCAAAAGATTTACTCAAGGAAATGATGAAAACTCACTTTTCTAACCAATCATCATGCATGCAATCTGCCAGATTTCTTTACTTGACTTTAAACTGCCATATCTCACTCATTTCTTAACCAAATTTCGTGATTCTTTTTCTGAAATATAATATTTTGAGTTAAATTTCAAACCCAACTGGTCTCATTGTAAAATATTTAATATCCGATTTTTGGAAATTTTTACAAAATGGTTGCGCAAACAGCTCTTTTTTTGTGATCACCATTTTTGTCTTGCATGATCAACGGCCATAAACCCAACCATAAATCTGAGGAAAAATACGTTAGAAACTTAACATATCTAGTGAATGATGGCTGAAATTTAGTGGCTTAAAACCTCACTGAATAGGCTACACAAATTCATGAACTTCAGCCACATCTACATCTCATGCACTATTGCATGCAACCATTCTTAAATTGTTTTGATTCATTACCCCCATTTCTCTTCTGATTACATTTTTAACATTTTTCCTTTTGAAAGCCCTCACATGCATGAGATAATCTGGAAAATTTCAAGATCTTTTATTATTTCTTTGATTTATTAAAGTTATTGCTAAAACCAAGGGCATAAATCACATAAAATACTTCCAGAGGTCAATAAATCTGAAATAAATTCATAGATGATCCTTATGGTGAATAATGACGCCTCAACAAATTTCATCATTTTTTGTTGCTGTCTGATATGATTTCCGATTTTTATTTTGTTAGGGTATAATAAATCACAAAACCACTTTAGAGAGTGTGAAAATTGTATCTAACAATTTTCTCATACCTTACCTGTGACGGGTGACTCCAGAAAATAATTTCAAGATTTTTCATCATGTCATACTCTTTTTCCCAATTTTTGGTAATTATAATGGTCTAAAAATAGGAAAAATAGTTCTGATTATCCAAAATTCATAAATTTACAAGAACACCATATTGTATAGTAGGAGGTTACATAAAAATGTTGAGGATTTTTCTCCACTGTAAACTATTTTTATCTTATTTTCTAAAGTTAATTACACTTAAATACACTTAAATACACATAAATACCCAAAACCAGATTATACATTATGAAAACCACTTTTGATATTTTTCCCAGGTTATCTATACTGTAAATGATGTTACAAAAAATTTTGGTAATTTATTTTAACTGTTTAATATTATTTCTTCAATTAATGATTAATTAAAGGAATAAAACAAGGAAAAATAGAAATACCCTCTGAAAAATATCTTTTATATTTTTCGCAGCCTAGTTATGTATAATAATAGTTAAATAAAAAGTTTGGGTAATTTTGGAAACTATTTTCTATTTATTTCAATTTTTATTGGAATAAATGCTCAAAAATCATAAAACATAATTAAACAACTTGGAAATCAATTTTTATATTTTTCCCAGCTTAGTAATGTTTAATAACAGTAATATAAAAAGTTTGGGGAATTTTCTTAACTCATTTCTATTTTTCATGAATTTATGGTTATTCAAGAAACTAAAATGGTGAAAAGTAGTTAGACAAATCGAAAATTCAAGAAAAATTATCTTGAGGTCTTTGACTTCAATTAAAACTGAAATGCAAAGTTTGGGATATTTTATAATTAAATTGATTTAGTTTTGAATATTTAATCATTGGAACACCTCTAAAATGTTAAATATTAACATTTCAATAATGGAAATTTTCCACTTAAATTGTTATATAACAATTGATTCTTTGAAACTTAATTTCCACAGAAAAATGTTTGTAACTTATCGATATTAAATTTTGAAACAATATTGGCATAATTCTATTGTAGTACCATGTATACTAGTGTTAGATTTCGATTAGAGACTCACTAGCGAATACCATTATTGTAGGAATCGATAGTGATACGAGTGGAGCATAGTCAAGGCACCATTTGCATCATCTCAATGCACATTGTGAGTATTCACCAATCCCTTATTTTATGTTTTTAAATGTTTTGGGGTGGAAACACATTTCCTAAACTATTTTTATGTTCGTGGTATTTATCTTGACTTGTATGAAACTTGGTTGCTATATTCGTATGTATGTGTATGTTACTTTAATTCATGAGGACTGTATCGCAGTTAAGTCCCTGGAATCTCTAGACACAACTCATTAACTCTTTTGAGCCTATGGTTATTATGGATAGCGCTATCAGGAGGTAGATAATTCTTCACTCGCACGATTCGCTTGAGTGCATTTTACCATTTTCTACACTATGTTTGCGATACACATACTAGTCAATAGGGCACGATTCGGTCATTAGGCTTGGGTTGTGAACTCATGAATAGAAACCTCATGCACATACTATTCTTTATGCACATACGAAACTTGTATTCCCATGTCAGCAACGACTCTTGTATACTTATTTTGGAAATGAAACTTGAATACTTATTTTAGCAATGAAACTTGTATTCATTAATAGCAATCAACTTTGTTTCTTAATATGACAATGAACTTTGTTTCTAATTAAAGCAATGAACTTTGTTTCTAATTAAAGCAATGAACTTTGTTTCTCATTATAGCAATGAACTCTATTTCTCATTACAACAACGAACTTTTACTAGTGGAAACTTATATACATGTTTTAGCAATGAAATTGTTTGCTCCTTGTAGCAACGAAATTGACAGCTCATTTTAGCAATGAAACTTGTTTACATGTTTGAGTAACGAACTTTATCTTCCATGAAAATATGAATGTTGCATCTTATTCGGGCAATATGCTTTATTTCTCATGATAACAACGAACTGTGTTTACAAACTTATTTACTCCTAGCAATATACTTTTATTGTTGGAAACTTTTATCAAAACTTTGATTTCAACTCATGAACCAATATTATTTCGTTAAACTTGTGAGTACTCACCAACTATTTTTATAGTTGACGCTCGTTTTACATGCTTTTTCAGGAATCATCGAGTAAGTGGAACTTAGGGACACCTCAATTTTAGGAGCATTCGCATGTGTTGTATTTCTATTTTCATTGTAATTTCTTTTAAAAGTTGTTCAAACCCGTTGTAAAATTGTAATGGTTTTTAATACTATGTTTGGTGTTATCTTTAAACTTTTGCTATGAAACCCTTTGTACTGCCACGCCTCGTGTTTCCGCTTTAGCGGGGTGTGATAGGAAATGGTATCAGAGCCGAAGGTTATAGAGAATACCGGTTTTCCTTTGGAAAACCACAACTATAGCCAAAAAATTTCTAAACGCTTTTAAAATATTGAACATACTACTAGTATGACTAATTTGAGTACGCAATATTGGACTTTAATTAAGTATAGCCTGGCCAACTATGCTTAATTACGGAAACTTAATGCGATGCTTGAAACGGTTATAGTAGAATTATGTTCAAAACAATTTTCAGCTTGAACTTTGAACAACAAAATTTTTCGGTGTGCGTATGGGCATTGCATACTATAGGCATTCATCTAGATACACTTAGAAACTAAGTGCACTTTTATAACAATGCCTTTATTTAGAAATATTCTTACCCCTTATCAAGTGCTAGGTTAACCACTTAGGTTATATCACTAGCTGCTCTAGAAGCAATGCACATAGTACTAAGAATGGGTATTCATTGGTAACTATTGACTTTAGATGTAAGATTAGTAGCTAGATATGCACTAGTAATAATCTTAAGGCGAAACCTATACCAATTATTCCTTAATACCTCTTCATCGTCTTCGTATTAGAGTTACAACAAGGAAAAAGCATTTCGATATCAACATGAATAATAATTGGAGCATCGCGTAAGGAGATACATGAATCGCCACTAAGCAATCACTTGGATATCATTGGCGGGCAATCTGGATTCGACTCACAAGGAGACACAGAGGTTTAACCTATATGTGAGACTTCTCTACTACGCTACGAATTTAGCTTTAGGTTGTTTCTGCCTTGAGCTTAAAACTTAACAAAGGATATCCCTTTGACCTCTATAAAAGGTCATACACTGCATTGACACCATAAAACGTTTTACTAACAATTTTTCTTGTCCTTTATCTCGGGGAAAAGACATCAGCACTCGCCTAAGACTTGCATTATTATTTAGGTATGATCAGCTACACTAACATACTTATTCCTTACTTCTTAATCTTCCATCGAAAAGTCATTTCGCTTCATCGGTTTATTTATCATCGATAAAATATTTTATAACCACTTCATTCAACTTAGTAGACATTTCGTAACAATTTAAGCCGTATTCTCGCTAAAAATCTTTTGACAACTTGCTTTAATTTAACACTTTTCTCCAAAACTCAACTTAACCAATATTGGTTTTTACCTTGCTATTTCAATTTCATTTCAAATCCATTTCAATGGATAGATGTGCTTTTAAAGGGCATAGAAACTATTTTAAACCTTGATTACCATTTTGGCACGTTTTCGAAAAACTTAGAAACATTTTCTTTTATAAAAGTGTTTAAATTCTATGATATAAAACATAGACATATGACATTGAAGTTCATATTACGTGTAAAAGCTTCATCGGATTTTTCAAACCACATTTGTTTTGACTTTTTGACCGCTTTCTCATTTAGACATTGTAATTTACTTTAATGTGTTTTCTCGAAAACACAACATGATATTTATGCAAATGCCTACTTCAAACATGTTTATAAGACATATCTAACGCTTGTTATTCAAAACATGCCTTATTTGTGCACTTTGCTTCAATATAGTTTTATAATCTATGAAGTTTTTTAAAAATTATAGCATTTGAAAACTTAGTGTTCATTTTTAAATTTCCAGTGATGCGATTTCGACAATGCAAAATTACTGTTTTAAGTATACCGAGTTTTACCTTATCCGTTTTAACCATTGTTAGACTTAAGCCTAAAAGGGTCAAGACTGTCAGATTTTCAATTACCAGTTGTAGTGCTTCTTCTTTTTCACAAATGGAGTTTAACTTAATAGATAACTTATGAATTTTTAGCAAAACTTAGAAAACACTTTAGAACTCCTACATATCTATATACATCGAATATTTAAGTCTGAATTATAACTCAACCTGTTTTTTTTTTTTTTTAAATATACATATATGTATTGTTCTTTGAATTTTAACAATAGCAATAATTGCTGTAATCTTCCTTTTCTTTCCCCCGAACTTTATTTCTCGCTCTCATTCTGATTTTAGATCTCGCACGCCATAATGTTAACATGATACATTGTCTAACTTTGTTTCTATCTATTTTGCTTCTCCTGGTATCATATTCGTATATATAAAGACTAGAAGTCTACCCTTTCGTTTTGAGCGATTAATACGTGTATATTCATGAGGCATACCTTTGATTTAGTCAGCTTTGACATATTCAAATACGTCATTTATCATATACTTTTTATTTATATTTTGAAATCTACTCTTAAACAAGTAATCCCTATTCACATTTGCTCTTTCGTTTTAAAGTCGGAAACTTGATTTAAAATGCAATTTTCATTGAATTTTTCATTATAATTAATGCACAAGATGAATACTCTTATGCTTATCATTTTTCTCTATTCGGAAATTATATGTGAAGGATATGTTTCCTTATTTTTTTTTTCTTTTCTTTCAATACATCAAAAGTTTTCAATTTTACGATTATCTATTCTCTAAATGATTGTTTTCGTAGAACCACTAAACTAAGAATGCACTATTTCCAAAGATCAACATTTTTACACATTTCTTAAAATAGCATTTACTTTGCAATTTTCAGTGAGTTCCTAAACTCTCAAACTTGTTTTCATAAGTATTCAGACTCCTCGTAAGCTTGAATTTGTCTTGACTTAGACAATTGGATCATTTCTCAAAAGTTTAATATGAATATTTCTATATAAATTCTCTCATTGATGACTTAAACCTTTAACCTTGATTAATCTTTATATTATTTTACTACTTTATTTGATCGTCACACATGTATCTTCATTATCTTGGGATTATTACACATTTTGATAATAGTGAGATTACTTATCATTTCTAATCACTCAAATTGTTATTTAGACAAGATGATTTATTTTATCATAAACTTGCATCGCCTCCATTGCGACGATGACTTTCTAAATATATATATTCTTCAAATATTGTTTTATTATAGTAAGAGTAACTGTGGTAGTAAATGTTGCCTCGGAAATCCTCGATCGTTTCGTAACTTAGTTTATAGACGACACTTAAATAGTCTTTACATTTGAGGTGTACCAAAACCTCGTTGCTTATCCTTAGTGTGTATTTTTAGGAACTCACTCTCGATCACTTCTTTTTCATTCATGCTACACCTTATTATTTCAGACTATACATATTTTCCATATTTAGTAGCCAACCCGGAAGTGAACAAATTGTTCCTAATCTCTTCTTTATCAGGCGATAAATTTACACTTAGTGCTAATTTAGAATGCGGCTTAAGCATCAACACGGATTTAATGCTCAGTGCAATTGGCGATTCAGAAAAACTTATACTGCTCTCTTAATTCAGATAATATCTAACTTGATGATCTTTTTCAACTAGGTCACCATGGTTGGCTCATGATTTCCATGATCCTAATTTCTCGCAATCTAGACTGTAGAACTTGAATTAGGGAAACATTAATTTGATTATAGCTAAAGAGTTGGGCTCTTCCCTTGAGGAAATAACCCAAAATAATCAAAGAGCTCTTCAAGTCACCACCCCTCCAGATATACAATTGTATTCGGCTGAGTTCTAATAGAATGTGTCACGAATTGAATTTCGGGACGAAATTCTTTCAACCGGGGGAGACTGTGACAACTATCAAAATTCGAGTTAGTTCTAGATTTGAATAAACTTAGTTACACATATAGGCACTACACATATTAGACTTAGTAACTAGAAGCTAAGTTATAACCTACTGGAATCTTGGAAACAGATAGAGACAATGGATAATGTGCTTGGATTTCACATTGGTATGTGAATTCTACGACTACTTAACTGTAGTGACTATCCATATTCGGGTTACTCTTTGACTCGAACAACATTTCATGAATCATATACACACATCATGCACTTGACCTAGAAATAGAAGTGAGTTCAAAGTCTCATAGAAACTTAAGTCAAAGTTGAAGACTAGGACTAGTATACTTGATTCCTCAATTTCGCTTAAATCTCGGAATCACTACATAGAATCCCAATAAACTGATAAAAATAAATTATATACATTATTTATAACTAAAAAAGAGTTATACTACCATAAGATAATTTGAAGTCTCAAATATTCAATTTATTTTGATATTCAAAGTTTATTAAACTCCAAAACCCTAAAAGCCCTAAAAACTCATATTTATAAACTTTAACCTTAAAAGTCCTATAAAAACAATTATGAACCTTATAATATTATCTTATCATAATAATTATTATTAAATACAATTCAATGAAAAATAAAGATTTATCTATTTTCATTTACCCTTGATTTATAAGTCAAAAATCAGGAGTTTTATGCATAAAAACTAGGTTAAGGTGCACATTTTATAAAAAGTTGGATATTTTTATAAAAGATTTGAATTTTTATAAAAGAAAAAAGAGAGAGGGAGCCTCTCCTCCCCTAAAATCGGATTCCCCCTCCCCATATCTCTCTCTCACACTCTCATTCTCCAACACACACATATCTCTCTCCTTTCTCTCTCTAGAAAACTTTCTCTACCTTCTCTCTACTTTTTCTCTCCAAACACCACTCCATTCTCTCTTCCTCCCTCTAAGAACCAAGAAATTTTCCAGAAAACAAACCCAAGAACACTCCTCAAACTCGAAATCTTCATTATCTTGTGGTATTCTTGAAGGTAAAATCGATTTCTACTTCACTTTTCCCTCAAATTTTGCTCTTTTTCTTACACTTTCTCTTTCTTCATCTTCTTCAAACTTGTTTTCTTTGTGTTAAAATGGTTTTTTAGAACATCATGGATGTGTTTTAACACCATGCATGTATGCTAAACAAGGTTGCATGTTCATGATCTTAGTGCAAAAATCGATTTTAAGAATTAAAACATCAAACTCAAGTTAAGAGTTTTTGAGAAACAAATTTTTGTTCATAAATGAATGTATACATTTTGATAAGTTTTAATCTTTTGATCTCTGGAAACATAACTAGAATATAAGTTTATCATGATATCTTTTAAAATATTTCAAAAGATTTCTTCAAGAAAATGATGAAAACTCACTTTTCTAACCAATCATCATGCATGCAATCTGCCAGATTTCTTTACTTGACTTTAAACTGCCATATCTCACTCATTTCTTAACCAAATTTCGTGATTCTTTTTCTGAAATATAATATTTTGAGTTAAATTTCAAACCCAACTGGTATCATTGTAAAATATTTAATATCCGATTTTTGGCAAGTTTTACAAAATGGTTGCGCAAACAGCTCTTTTTCTGTGATCACCATTTTTTTCTTGCATGATCAATGGTCTTAAACCCAACCATAAATCTGAGGAAAAATACGTTAGAAACTTAACATATCTAGTGAATGATGGCTGAAATTTCGTGGCTTAAAACCTCACTGAATAGGCTACACAAATTCATGAACTTCAGCCACATCTACATCTCATGCACTATTGCATGCAACCATTCTTAAATTGTTATGATTCATTACCCTCATTTCTCTTCTGATTACAATTTTAACATTTTTCCTTTTGAAAGCCCTCACATGCATGAGATAATCTGGAAAATTTCAAGAGCTTTTATTATTTCTTTGATTTATTATAGTTATTGCTAAAACCAATGGCATAAATCACATAAAATACTTCCAGAAGTCAATAAATCCGGAATAAATTCATGGATGATCCTTATGGTGAACAATGACACGTCACCAAAGTTCATCAATTTTTGTTGCTGTTTGATAGGATTTCCGATTTTTCTTTTGTTAGGGTATAATAAATCACAAAACCACTTTAGAGAGTGTGAAAATTGTATCTAACAATTTTCTCATACCTTACCTGTGATGTGTGACTCCAGAAAATAATTTCAAGATTTTTCATCATGTCATACTATTTTTCCCAATTTTTGGTAATTATAATGGTCTAAAATTAGGAAAAATAGTTCTGATTATCTAAAATTCATGAAAATTTACAAGAACATCATATTGTATAGTGGGGGGTTACATAAAAATTTTGAGGATTTTTCTCCACTGTAAACTATTTTTATCTTATTTTCTAAAGTTAATTACACTTAAATACACATAACTACCCAAAACCAGATTATACATTATCAAAACCACTTTTGATATTTTTCCCAGGTTATCTATACTGTAAATGATGTTACAAAAAATTTTGGTAATTTATTTTAACTGTTTAATATTATTTCTTCAATTAATGATTAATTAAAGGAATAAAACAAGGAAAAATAGAAATACCCTCTGAAAAATATCTTTTATATTTTTCGCAGCCTAGTTATGTATAATAACAGTTAAATAAAAAGTTTGGGTAATTTTGGAAACTATTTTCTATTTATTTCAATTTTTATTGGAATAAATGCTCAAAAATCATAAAATATAATTAAACAGCTTGGAAATCAATTTTTATATTTTTCCCAGCTTAGTAATGTTTAATAACAGTAATATAAAAAGTTTGGGGAATTTTCTTAACTCATTGCTATTTTTCATGAATTTATGGTTATTCAAGAAACTAAAATGGTGAAAAGTAGTTAGACAAATCAAATTCAAGAAAATTTATCTTGAGGTCTTTGACTTCAATTAAAACTGAAATGCAAAGTTTGGGATATTTTAGAATTAAATTGATTTAGTTTTGAATATTTAATCATTGGAACAACTCTAAAATGTTAAATATTAACATTTCAATAATGGAAATTTTCCACTTAAATTGTTATATAACAATTGATTCTTTGAAACTTAATTTCCACAGAAAAATGTTTGTAACTTATCGATATTAAATTTTGACACAATATTGGCATAATTCTATTGTAGTACCATGTATACTAGTGTTAGATTTCGATAGTGATACGAGTGGAGCATAGTCAAGGCACCATTTGCATTATCTTAATGCACATTGTGAGTATTCACCAATCCCCTATTTTATGTTTTTAAATGTTTTGGGGTGGAAAAGCATGTCCTAAACTATTTTTATGTTCGTTGTATTTATTTTGACTTGTATGAAACTTGGTTGCTATATTCGTATGTATGTGTATGTTACTTTAATTCATGAGGACTGTATCGCGGTTAAGTCCCTGGAATCTCTAGACACAACTCATTAACTCTTTTGAGCCTATGGTCATTATGGATAGCGCTATCAGGAGGTAGATAACTCCTCACTCGCACGATTCGCTTGAGTGCATTTTACCATTTTCTACACTATGTTTGCGATACACATAGTAGTCAATAGGGCACGATTCGGTCATTAGGCTTGGGTTGTGAACTCATGAATAGAAACTTGATGCACATACTATTCTTTATGCACATACGAAACTTGTATTCCCATGTCAGCAACGACTCTTGTATACTTATTTTGGCAATGAAACTTGAATACTTATTTTAGCAATGAAACTTGTATTCATTAATAGCAATCAACTTTGTTTCTTAATATGACAATGAACTTTGTTTCTGATTAAAGCAATGAACTTTGTTTCTCATTATAGCAATGAACTCTATTTCTCATTACAACAACGAACTTTTACTAGTGAAAACTTATATACATGTTTTAGCAATGAAATTGTTTGCTCCTTGTAGCAACGAAATTGACAGCTCATTTTAGCAATGAAACTTGTTTACACGTTTGAGTAACGAACTTTATCTTCCATGAAAATATGAATGTTGCATCTTATTCAGGCAATATGCTTTATTTCTCATGATAACAACGAACTGTGTTTACAAACTTATTTACTCCTAGCAATATACTTTTATTGTTGGAAACTTTTATCAAAACTTTGATTTCAACTCATGAACCAATATTATTTCATTAAACTTGTGAGTACTCACCAACTATTTTTATAGTTGACGCTCGTTTTACATGCTTCTCCAGGAATCATCGAGTAAGTGGAACTTAGGGACACCTCAATTTTAGGAGCATTCGCATGTGTTGTATTTCTATTTTCATTGTAATTTCTTTTAAAAGTTGTTCAAACCCGTTGTAAATTTGTAATGGTTTTTAATACTATGTTTGGTGTTGTCTTTAAACTTTTGCTATGAAACCCTTTGTACTTCCACGCCTCGTGTTTCCGCTTTAGCGGGGTGTGACAGGAGGTATCCCACCCACGATTTGGAGTTTGGGGCAGTATTGTTCGCCCTCAAAATATGGTGCCATTATTTGTATGAGGTTCGACGTACCCTATACACGGACCACAAGAGTTTAAAGTATCCGATGGATCATCCCAACCTAAACATGCGCCAGAGGAGATGATTGGATTTGGTAAAGGATTATGATTGTGAGATTCTGTACCACCTGTGCAAGGCTAACGTGGTAGCCGATGCTTTGAGCCGCAGGGCGGAGAGTGCCCCAATTCGAGATATATGCATGTGGATGACGGTGATGACTCTGGTATTGGATATCATCCGAGAGGCCCAGGCAGAGGCGGTGGGACCGGAGAACTGCAAGAGAGAGCGAGTGATTGGGCAAGTATCCGAGTTTGTTACCGATTGTCGAGGGCTTATGACCTTTCATGGTCGGATATGGGTGTCGTTTATGTGCGGGGCACGTAGCATACTGATGGAGGAGGCTCACAGGTCGAGATTCTCGATCCATCCAGGGGCTAATAAGATGTATTTGGACCTGAAGAGAGATTACTGGTGGTTATGTATGAAGACGGATGTTGCGTGGGTAGTGGAGAGGTGCTTGACCTGTCGTTGGGTTAAGGCCGAGCACCAACGTCCGCATGGAAAGTTGCAGCCACTAGAGGTTCCTTAATGGAAGTGGGAACATATTTCTATTGATTTCATCACCAATTTATAGAGGACCGCGAGAGGTGTTGATGCAATTTGGGTGTGGACTGGTTGACGAAGAGCGCTCACTTCCTTGATATCGGTGAGAGCTCTTCTGTAGAGAGGTTGGCAGAGATATATGTGAGAGAGGTGGTGTCGCGGCTTGGAGTGCCGATTTCGATTGTGTCAAACCGCGATGTACGTTTCACTTCCAGGTTTTGGAAGAAGTTTCATGAGGAGTTGGGCACGAGGTTGCACCTCCGTACCGCTTATCACCCACAGACGGACGGGTAGAGTGAGCGGACGATACAGATGCTTGAGGACATGCTTTGAGCATGTGTCATGGACTTCGGTGGAAGTTGGGATTCATACCTACCTTTAGCCGAGTTTTCTTACAACAACAACCAACATTCGAGTATTGGTATGCCTCCCTTTGAGCTGTTGTATGGGAGGAGGTGTAGGACCCCTATCTGTTGGGGCGAGGTGGGGTAGCGAGTGATGGGCAGCACTGAGATAGTGCTTAAGACGACTGAGCAGATACAATAGGTCAGGAAGAGATTGCTGACAGCCCAGAGCCGCCAGAAGAGTTATGCGGATAGGTGGCGATCCGAGCTCGGATTCCAGGTTGGTGATTTCATACTCCTGAAGGTATCTCCTTGGAAAGGAGTGATTCGATTCAGGAAAAAGGTCAAGCTGGGGCCCCGATACATTGGTCCTTTCAGAGTGATTACCAGGGTGCGCAAAGTATCATACCATTTAGAGCTACCCGAGGAGTTGGTTCAGATTCATGATACCTTCCACGTATCCCAGTTGAGGAAATGTATAGTCGATGAGACAGCAGTAGTGCCACTAGAGGATATTCAGATGGATGCGAGCCTGAACTACATTGAGAGGCCGATCACAATCTTGGATCGGAAGATCAAGGTTCTGAGGAATAAAGAGATGCCCTTGGTTCAGGTCCAGTGGTAACATCGGAAAGGGTCCGAGCTGTCCTCAGAGCCGGAACTGGAGATGCAGGAGCAGCATCCAGAGTTGTTTGAGTAAGACTTCGAGGGTGAAGTCTGATTCTAGTGTGGGAGAACTGTAACATCCAGATTCCCAGTTATGGTTATATAATTATTTGTTTTGTGATATGAGGAGTGAGTCGACGAGTTAATACCCTAACTCGTTGAGTAGGATTGTGAATGATGACTCGGATTAATGAGTGGACTCGACAAGTCGGTGAATGGACTCGACGAGTCCATGATGTTGGCAGAAACCCTAAATCCTTGGGCTTGTGCCCTATTTAAGGGTCCTTGTGGCATTCATTTGTGGCTACCCTTCCAGAGGAAAGAACCCTATCATATTTGAGCGTGTGAAGTGAGAGAGAGAGAGAGCCATCTTGAGCCATTTGTTGTGATTTTGCTAAAGAGGAGAAGTGATCCAGCAGGAAGGACCAAAGGAGGTTGTTGTTCTAAGACTTTCAAGCAAGGAGACTTCACTTTGAGGTAGCAATTCGGCCATTTTCTTCTTTATTTTGTAGGCTTATTGAATCAAGCGTTTCTTTACCCTTTATTGAGTTGGAATAAGAAGCAAGATAAGTCCCAATACGAAATAGACCTTAGATCTGGACATTGAGAGGTCCAGAGAGTCCCAATCATCCAACTTTATGCTCTCCTTTTGGGGTTTTGGATCTTGGTTGTCATATTTAGATTGGACCTTTACGTGACTTTTGAGTGTTTAAAGGTCAGATCTATGAGTTAGAGAAACATATCTGATCTCAGAAGGTCATTTGGGAGTTGACATGGAGGAAACTCGCTGAGTCCATGAGAGGACTCAACGAGTTGAGTCGGGTTGCCCCGCGATTCGTGATCAATGGTAACCCGTCGAGTGAAAGGTGAACTGGGCGAGTGGGGTGAGGGCTTAGAAGGATTCAGAGGATGCGCATGAACTCGCTGAGTCCCACGAGTGCATTCGGCGAGTCTGGTCAAAGTTGGACCGTTGACTAAGTTGACTTTCGTTGACTTTTAGGGTTTGGTCAACATTTGGGCTTTGGGGTCTGGGAGGGGTAAAATGGTCTTTTACCCTTTTAAGGAATTATGAGGGGGGTTAATCTAGCCTGTAAGAGCCATTGTTAGTTAGACGAAAATTGTTTATGTGATTAGGGGGAGGCTAGATCAGTATTCGAGTTCGAGATTATCCGAGTTACCCGAGGTGAGTCTTCTCACTATACCAGAAGGTCTTATGTGTTATCGAAAGTATGTGTTCATCATACACATATTTACCCGAGGTGAGTCTTCTCACTATACCTAGGGAGGTAACTATGTGTGACCGGAAGGTCTTATGTGCTATCGAAAGTATGTGTTATATGTCTCTATGTGATATGTATATGTTATGTATGTTATGAGTAGTCTGGTATGGGCCGGAAGGTCAACAGAGTATGGACCGGAAGGTTAATAGTGGAGGGACCGGAAGGTCAAGATGGTATGGACCGGAAGGTTAACGGAGTAAGACCAGAAGGTCTACTCAGATTATAGGACCGGAAGTCCCCTGAGACACATTGACCGGAAGGTCTCATAGAGCTATAGCCTCGAGTGGCTTATGTGTTGTATGTAGTATTTTGGGAAACTCACTAAGCATTTATGCTTACCGTGTTATGTGATATGTGTTTTAGGTACCAGCGAGGATCACGGGAAGGCATCGGCATGATCTGTACACACTGATGGAGTATTGTGTATTATGTATCGGAGATTCTAGGATATGTTTTATTGTGATAACATTCGATACATTTGAGTTTTGAAATTACTTTATGAGATGTGTTATGTTTTAAAAATGGAAAAAAATCTTTTGGAATTTTACGTCGTTACAGTTGGAACGGAAGTTCATGGGTGACAAATATCATTAACTGTATGGATATCAGTCATATTAGTATGATTATAAGAACTCGCACGCGGAAACAATGATTCGTGCACGTAGTAATACGCAACTCAAGCAAGCTCATGGGATAATAACTATATGATTACTTCGTATTTACACTAGGGTTATATGGATTTTATTCGATAGACTGTGGAATGTGTGACTTTCACCTCATTTCTTGTTCCTTATTTGGTTGTGGACTTAGGGCAGAATCACCCAATCGACTGTCTGTTCAGATCTTAGTTATATATAACTTGTAGGTACTAAGTAATCATGATAGGGTATTCTCAACACATTTAGAATTCAGGGTAAACACATCTTCAACTAGTTTTACTTAATAATAAAACTACAAGTTATCAAACTAAGTATGACATATTTACTTACATTTATGGTCTTAGAGTATTTAGACTACACTCTAGCTTTATGGAAAATATAGGATTTTCCAGGTTAAACGTTATCACTCTCCAAATATATAGTATTACAAATTCATTCTTAGGGAAAATATAGGATTTTTCGGAATAGATACCTTCTTTGTAGACACAACGAATCTAAACTCGTTTCTTAGGAAGTATTGGATTTCCTGGAAACATATACAATCATTTACATATTGGAGTGACACTAAACTTTATTATTGCACCGACTCCATTTAAGGGCATGATAAAGTCATTCCCCCTGCTGTAATAACACAGTGTAATGTTCGATAATGCTAACGTCAGCGCCAAAAATTCATCTCGTCAGACGTAGTTGTAGCTAGCAACTCTAGGCGGGTGGTCGCACCGTATAAGATCAGTGTTGTGTCACTTATACCCAACGTTAGTCGTTCCCTTGATGATTAACGGATATATGACGGAAGGTTTCTACTAAGTATTGTGATCTTAGTTGTTGCGACATCGGATGTAACTTATAATGAATACTCAAACGGATTAGGTTTGATATTTAGAATATGTATAATGAACATATTTGGAATGTATATAATGAACCCATGAAGAATAGGTATAATGAGCCTATTTGGAATGGATAAAATGAACCTATGAAGAATAGGTATAATGAACCTATGATATTCAGCTTATATTCGCTTAGAGATGTGAAGTTATTTGCCAATTTAGAAAATGATACATGAAATTCTTAAAACTTCAATATTTATTATTCTTGATTCGACATCGATATTATGATAATAATACTATGATTTTTAATGTGCAAGGAAACCATGATTGACAATTTATACGGAATTTCCATCTATTACCCATTTAGTGTATGTATATATATTTGTATTAAGTTTACTGCCTTAGTAGGACTTAAGTTAATTAATAACTTTTAATCAAGTTTCTTTAGTGTACGATATATACATGCACAATTTAGATATCTTAATTAGGTATAGACATATGGTTATTTGATCTTGTATGACTGTATAATAACAATTCATTACTATTTCCTTTATCTCTTATAAGTAACTGATTTCACTTTCCTTTAATGTTCTTATTCAACAATATAGAATATGTGCGTACTACACACTAATACTTTGAATTTACAATTTCACAGCATATAAACTATCTCTTTTCAACAGTTTATTTCATATACATATATCTATGAAATTCATACTTTGATAATCCTTAATCATTTTGTACATTTAGCTTTTGTGAACTTAATACTCAGTGAAATTTCACAGCATATATGTATGATTACATCCATAAAGTAAGCTGTTATAATCATGGTTATGAGATATGTAATGCAATCTTAGTTCATCACCACATTTCATGTTTATGATTACATATGCTTAGTGATAGTTATTGTACTCCAAATCATAATTTTTTAAACTATTTTTATCATAATAATATGACCGAACTACATGTATTCTCCCCCAAACATTGATAATAAGAAATAGGGGCCATAGAACTCACTTTGGTTTTTGAGATTCGGGAATGTCGGGAAACTGGTGTTCTAAACGGGATCCGGGATGAAAGACTTGGAATCAACCTGACCATTTCATGAAGAATAAAAGTGGAGTTAGAGGTTATAATCATCTGTTCAGTATCACTCAGCCACTGGGCCATCACGTCGGACTGTTCAGGCCACCAGCCACCATGGCTGGCGTTCACTGTTCACGGTGGTAATAAGGATAGTTTTTGATATTTAAAGGTTGCTGCTTACCTGAACTAGATGGAGAACAGAAACAAAGTAGGAAGGGGCTGATGGGATGTCGAATACAGGATGGCAGGAGAAAAGATGAAGCAGTAGCTGCTTCTTCTTCCCTGTTGAGCTGCGACTACAGGCCTGAGAAAGACCAGGCGCCTTCTTCACTGGGACTTAGTGGTGATCAATAGCTGCTGGGCTGGTTTGCCATCGGAGAAGGAGGAGGTAAAAGGGTTTGTATTAGAGATGGTAGATAATTCTAATAGCTGCTGAATTATCCCCCTGTATATTGAAGAAGACACGGAAGAAGGAGCAGGGGCAGGCGATGGAAAAAAAAACAACTGGGGCCTTCAATTAAGTACACGATATTTTGAAGCTTCTCCATATCCACCTTTACAGCCGTGGCTTTTTGCAAGATATAGATTAGGAATATTACATGTGCATTCTAGAAGGGACAAGAAGGGCAAAAATGGAAAGTGGCTAGAAAGTCAGTTAGAGAGAGAGAGAGAGAGAGAGAAAAGAATAAAGAGGGAAGAGTAATTTCATTTTGGGGATGTCGATTAGTATTGTTCAATGTTGTTGGCTCTTAGCATTTAGCTAGTGAGAGAAGGAGATTCTCTGGGATTGTTTGAGGTTCTTGCTTCATTCAATATAGTTTGTAATTCATTTCATTAGATTTAATGATATCATTTTCTTCTTCTCTGATTCTTCCTGTTTCTCTTTAGTTTCATTATCTATTGATTTCTATTTCTCATCATTGGTCCGACCTGCCGTGACCTGCCGGAGTTGAGTAACAATGGTGCAACCAGTGGTGGAAACTAGATATGTCTCATAGCGTCTGGATCATCATGATAAGCAAATAGCAAGGATTCACGAAGACATACAGGAAATCAGGACATCTATGGCCTCAATCAGAACCGCCATGGCCTCAGAACGGGCATAAGAGGTTGCGTTTCGTGAAGTACTGCTTGATTGGATGAAGAACAGGATCCAGAGTTTTTCTCAGATATTAGCATTGTTTCCGATCCGACTGGGACATTACCAAAGTCGGTGGTTGATGATGCTTCTAGGGATTCGTCTGGCATAGTTAGCGGTTTCCAGTCTCATCCTACTTCCCGTGTCGTTCAGGTCGCATCGTTGGGTTTGCCTTCGGTGACATCTCCAATGATTTTGGATGAAATAGATCGTGAAAGCAACGAAATATCACCACCTGATGGAGATGAAGTATTCTTGGGGGTTTATGAGTTAGAATCGGAATCCAAAACAAACCCTCGGACTCTACCACCAAACCTAACGTCGTGCCTACCATCACCACTGCCACTAACGACCGTTGAAGAAGAAAAATATGGAAAGCCAATGGGCTTAATCTCGAATCAAGGCGGAATGAAAGAGAAGTTTACAATCCAATACACCCTCAACCTTAACGGAAAGTATCTAAATACCTGGATTGTAGGAATGGAACAACCGGGAGATTATGAGAAGTATTTCACGGAGATTAAATTTGGAATTGAAAAAAAAAGGAAGCAGCAAAGCAAGTGATGATTCCAATTAGTAGACCGCCGCCTCCGTCACCATTGCCGCCGCCATCACCACCACCACCACCCCTGCTGCCGGGAATTGACGAAAAGAACGGGGGAACGATGATGGAGTCCAAACGGAGCTCTTGGGAGAAAACGACTCCGTTTAACAACCGTTTAGAATGGGGTTATCCAGGTTACACTTCCAATGGGCTTAAAAATGACAATTGGGCTGCAATTGATTCATGGGGATCACAATTGTTAAATCGAAAGATAGACTGGGTTTTAACGAGAAAACAAAATATAAACCCACTAGTCAATAAGGCCACTGATCAACGCTTTGTTAATTGGAATGAAAATAACCACGTTTATCCTAATCAGCTGCCATCACCTTCCCCAACGCCGGCAATGGCTTATGTGTTTCAACGGGATCGGAAAGTTAGATCATCGAGTCGCACGGAATGGAAGGAACGAAAGAAAAAGGACCTAAGTTTTCATGGTGGTTCTCAAGTCCGCTTGTCTCACAAATGTCATAAATGCAAAGAAGACTGCAATCACTATGCGTGGGATGCTAATCAGGTACCATTTGATCAGTTGTCAAAGAATGTTTTTGTGGGACCGTGTCAAATTTTGGAGTTATTTGGAGTTGTTGCTAATTCTCAATCAGGACTGAGTGATAATGAATTGGTGTTTGTGACCGAGTTATGTGTGGAGTTAATCATTCAATTAGGATGTACTTCAATTGAAGTGAAGTCATTAGTTTCTAAGTATGGTAACACTGACTTGATTTTGGGAATGGAATGGCTCACATCTTTTGGAAAAGTAATCCACAATTGGGATACAGAAGTTAGTTTATGTTCAAGCCAAATGCAAGAGCTACCATCTAGGTATATGGCAGAGTTAATTACCAAAAATCTTGTTTGGGAAGTGATCTGTCATTTGTTGGATCTACTCCATTGGCGTTCTAATTGGATTATGTGGACAAAACATGAGACTGATTCTACTTTCAATCAGTCCACCGAAAAGTTTACATATGAAATTGGGTATAATCGGAACACTTTAATGGTAGTTCAACATGTAGAGAATAGGGTTTGGGTACAAGCAAGGAAGGAAGAATGGCACAGCCATGATAACGGATTGAGGCCACTTAGGGTAGATCAATGGATCATTCCGTGGACAGGAAGTACAATTGCAAATACCAAAAGAGCAGAAGTGTCTGACTATTCATATGGTTAAGCATTACCTGGACCAACTGCATCTATGGTTAATTAGGTGGAAAGGAGGTACAATAGGAGACAACACACTGGCAGATGGATGGGCTATTAGTTGTTAAAGTCTTGAGGACAAGACTTTCTTTGAAGGAAGGAGTAATGATATAGATTCAGAATGGTTGGGCCTTGATATAAATAAATTAGGAATATTACACGTGCATTCTAGAAGGGATAGAAGGGCAAAAATGGAAAGTGGCTAGAAAGTCAGTTAGAGAGAGAGAGAGAGAGAGAGAGTGGAATAAAGAGGGAAGAGTAATTTCATTTTGGGGATGTCGATTAGTATTGTTCAATGTTGTTGGCTCTTAGCATTTAGCTAGTGAGAGAGGGAGATTCCCTGGGATTGTTTGAGGTTCTTGCTTCATTCAATATAGTTTGTAATTCATTTCATTAGATTTAATGATATCATTTTCTTCTTCTCTGATTCTTCCTGTTTCTCTTTAGTTTCATTATCTATTGATTTCTATTTCTCATCACGTGGCTTTTTGCAAGATATTTGATTGTGTAAGAAAATAAACTAGTTTTCTTTTATGGTGCAAGGAACACGGAAACAGAATGTAGTGGAAGAAAACTTGCTCTTATAAGTTAAAACAAAAAGAACAACAAATGAAGTCTACTTTTATACTAATTAATTAGATACCTTATGAACCCCTAAAACCATAAATAAATAAATAAATAAATAAATAAATAAAAAGACTTCGACTCTTATTCTAAAACTAGGAAACAAAACTAATAAAAAGAAACTTTCATATTACTTTTCAAATAACCGATTAACCCAACAATCACCCCCTTAATCGGTTTGGTCATACGAACCACTCGTTCAAAACAATGTCGATTCCTCTTCGATTAGACCCGCCTCTTCTTTTTCCCATTTAGGACACTCGTTTTTATAGTGACCAAGCTCACCACATTTGTAACATCTAACATGACTTTTATCCCGGACACGTTCATTACCATCTCGACTTCTCCCGGACCCCCGACCTCTTCCCCGGCCACGTCCAAAGTCATCTCGATTTGAATGTCCATTGTCACAATGCTTACAAACATGTGACTTTTCGTCACTAGCCAACAACAACCCAACTTGAGTGTTCTCCACTTTCTCGGTTCCTCTTATACGCTCCTCGTATGCCTTTAATCTACCAACCGCTTCATCGAATAACATTGAATCCAACTCGAAACATTGCTCTATTGAAGCCACGATTTGGAAAAATGACCTAGGCATCGAATCTAGTAACCTTTTTACCAAATCACCTTCTTCAAGCTCATATCCAAGACTCCTTACTTTTGATGCTAAACCGGATAATTTCGTCACAAAATCATCAACCGTTTCATCCTCTTTCATGCGTAAACTTTCAAGCTCCATTTTTAAGGTTGCAAATCGAGCCGTTCTTACCTGATCCACTCCCAAATACCGTGTTTTTAGCCCATCCCACACTTGCTTTGGGTCGGTGTAACTCGCCATTTGCAACACCATGTCTTCGGGTATCACTTGAAACAAAAAAGCAAGAGCTTGTTTTGACTTCTTTTGATCTGGTGCTTTATCTAACATCTTCGGTTCGACCGTCTCCCATATGCCATGATGACGGAACAGGTGTGATCAAACTCTCTCTTTCTCGCAATTTCCTAAATCACATCTGGAAATTAGGTTCCCATTACTAACCCCCACCAAGTTTAACGTTTTCTTCTATTCTTATTGTCACACCCCAAAACCGATAACGGCGGAATACGTTTCGGGGTGGATGACGTAGTGTACAGTATCATCACAATTGTATAATAGTAAAAGCAAGAAACATACAAACATTTCATTTATATAGTAAGTGTATTTACAAGTGTGTTTTGTAATGTTTGACAAACACCAAAAGTAAACAAAATAAGAGATGGGTCTTGTATCCTCCATCTTCTCCAAAAATTTGCTGCTGTACCTGTCTATCTTTGACCTGAAGATACAAGTTATTTTGAAAAGAATATCAGCATAAAGCTGGTGAGTTCATAAGAGTTTTTAGTGTGAGTACTTGTATAAAAGTATTAGAGTCATTAGTATGAAAGCTGAAGTTTGGAATCATAAATAGTGGTAAAACCTAGAAAATCCCATATTTTCCAGAACTGTATAGTAAGCGAAAATCTTTAAGAAATATGTTGTTTCTATCTATGAATGTCATTTATCATAGAAGTGTAATAGTGACTCATCATTATGTAATGTAGTATAGTAAGTTATTCTTAGAGTATATAATAGTGGTGCAGCATCCTTTAGTATTAGATACTTATTTACTTCGGGATATTATTTCATCTTTCTTTTAGTATTTTAGTGCGGTTATAGTGTCTTTCTTAGTATATTCCCAATAGTGTGAGTAATAGCGAATCCCCATGACCTTCCCAGTCATGCATAGTGTAGTAGAGTAACAGCATCCCTGGGCCTGAGCGGCTCGGACTGAAGTTATCAGTCGGGATGTAATAGCGTCTGCCCCGTATAGATCTATACATATAGTGTCGTCTTCCTGACAGAAAACTTCGGGCATAGTGAATAGCATATAGAGTATCCCGTAGTGGATTAGTGAGTTATCTCATGATTAGTGCATTCTCTTGTATTATAGTGTAGTAATCTTTCGTATAACTTTTATTGTATTCTCTTATTAGTGTATTGCTTCATAGTATAGAGAATTATAGTAGTGTAGAGTAATAGTGGAAACTAGAGATAGAGTCCTTAACTATACCCATTATAGTTAATTTAGTGTATGTGGTTCTAGTCAAGTAGTGATTCAGGTAATTAATGAATTAAGAAGTACTCATAATCTGTACTAATATACAAGATATATAATTAAGAAATCAATGACAGTCGGATGGATAACTACTACCCTAAGTCCACAATCAAACAAGAAACAGGAAGTAAGGCGAGCTATCGGTCCTAAGTCTTTCAAATCTTACTTATATAAATATATTAGTATGATTACATTCTTATAAAGAGTTTTATCTAACAAAAGTATTGTACGAAAGGAACATTTAAAACTTGTTTGTTAATCCAAGATAGTTTTGAAAACAATTGATTTATTTATAAAGCATAGTGATAAATCACATGTGATTTGAACTACAGATTGTGAATCACATGTGATTAACTCTGAAATCTGAAAAATAGTCTTGTATAACTTTTCATAAACATGTATATTCAACTTGTATCTCCCCCCTAAAACATATAAAACATTTGAAAGGTTCATTAAGGGGTATGAACTCACCTGAAATCGCGGAAATCGGGTAAATCGGGTAAAAGTGTCGATTGAGCGTTTGGTACCCAATAACCCCTAGAGCACCTCCTAGGACCCTAATGTCATATGAAATATGTATTTTACAAGAAGTTAATCATCTTATGCTTTTCATTATAGTATTTGGACATTCTAGCATCGTTTTCGGGGTTTTAAGGCCTAGAAGGGGTTCCCGGGAGTGGTACAAAGTCATGAATGATTTATGGGAGGGTCCACGAGCTCACTCCGTTGGAGTTTATGGCCCAAAAGCCATCCTTTGAGAGTTTACGGCCGTAAACCCCCTAGGTTTGGCCGTAAACTCTTGTGGCACTCCAAAGTGTATGTTTAAGGTCTTATTTCACTTCCTTGATTTAGTGGTATGTGTCTTGGACTATTTTAAGGGATTAGACATCAAAATTTGTGACATTTTTGGGGAGTTTACGGCCAAGACTTGTTCTTGGGCCGTAAACTCTTGTAAACCCTTCAAGATGTATGTTTTAATGGTACAACAAAGTCTCATACACCTTAGATAAATCCTAGAAGGCCATATAGTGAGTTTGGGACAATTTGGCATATATTTTTGGGGAGTTTACGGCCCAAGAACAGCCTTGGCCGTAAACTCTTCAGTTTGTGCTCAAATGTGAAGTTTAATGGTACAACACACTTCCAAAGGCCTTAACTAAATTCCTTACAAGCACTAGGGTAGTTTAGGGACTTGTTTGACACAAATTTTTGGGTGTTTACGGCCCAAGCTTAGACTTGGCCGTAAACTCCTCTTTTTGCCTTCAAATGATGTTGTTTGATGCATTTAAGCCTTCCTTGTTGTCAAGTCTAAATTGCCAAACACCCTAGATGAGTTTTTGGGACTTTAAACAAGTGTTTTTGGGGTGTTTGAGGTGTTTACGGCCTAAGCACATGCTTGGGCCGTAAACTCCTTTTTAGGCTCTAATTCCTTGTGTTTTAGAGTCCAAAGTCCCCTAGGTTTATGCCTTAACTAGTCCATAAGCTTAAAAGAAGGAAAAACAAGCCTTTTGGTATGATTTTGGGGGTTTACGGCCTAAGGAGCTTCTTAGGCCGTAAACTCCTTTATGGTCCTTGATTCTCATGATTTTGGACTCTAAAAGCAGTAAAGTATGATTATATTAAGTTAGGGGATGAATCCTTACGTTTGGAAGTCGGAAATTTGCGGATTTGGAGTCGATTTCGGGTCTAGAGAGAGAAAGTAGTGAGAGAGAGGTGTAATAGTGGTAAAAGAGTCCAATTGAAGTGTTCAAGTGTTTTTATATGTCTCGGGTATTGTACCCGATACATGGCTACTCGATGCTAAAGTTTAACGGGGTTAAACCTTTTTACCCGGGTGAAGTGGTTGAAATGGTAATACCACTCTATTAGGTTAAACTAGATTAACACGTATGAGTTACATTACTTATAATAATATTAGGACATGCCTATAATTAGATATTCGGATATTAACGATTTCAAATATTACATAAAATAACGTACGTTAACGTATTCCGTTAGTGAAAATGGAATTTGTAACGGGAATAGATTTGGGGTTGTCACATCATCCCCCCGTTAGGGGAATTTCGTCCCAAAATTTTAGAATTTATACATGTGAGAGTTACAGTACAACTACGTGAAGAGATGGGGGTATTTGAGTTTCATTTGGTCTTCGCGTTCCCAAGTGAATTCCGGTCCTCGTTTGGCGTTCCACCGAACTTTCACAATTGGGATACGGCTTTGCTTCGTTCGTTTTACTTCTCGATCCATAATCTCAACAGGTTCTTCCACGAAGTTGAGGCTCTCATTGACCTCAATCTCGTCAAGGGGAATTACGAGTGTCTCGTCTGACAGGCATTTCTTCAAGTTAGAGACGTGAAAGGTAGGGTGTATGTTGCTTAGTTCGTGAGGTAGGTTGAGTTTATAAGCTACGGGGCCGATTCTAGCGAGAATCTCAAAAGGCCCTATGTACCTTGGGTACAACTTTCCACGATTTCCAAAACGTATCGTGCCCTTCCAGGGTGAGACCTTCAACATGACTCGATCTCCCACCTGGAATTCCAAGGGTTTTCTTCGTTTATCGGCGTAGCTTTTCTGTCGATCCCTAGCGGCTTTAAGTCGTTCGCGTATCTGTACAATCTTCTCGGTCGTTTCTCGAATGATCTCCGGACCAGTGAGAGAGCTATCAGGAACTCTTCCTTTAGCTAGTTGAGTGTCACCCACCTCAGCCCAGCACAGAGGGGATCTACACTTGCGGCCGTAGAGGGCTTCGAATGGGGCTGCCTTGACGCTCGTATGATAACTATTATTATAAGAAAATTCCACAAGGGGTAAGTGTGTGTCCCATGACTTACCAAAGTCAATTACACAAGCTCGCAACATATCTTCTAAGGTTTGAATTGTCCTCTCACTCTGTCCGTCGGTCTGCGGATGGTAGGCTGTACTCATGTCCAGCCTCGTCCCTAGTGCTTCTTGCAACGATCGCCAGAACCTAGAGGTGAATCTACTATCTCTGTCTGAGATAATAGAGATAGGGACGCCATGTAGTCGTACTATTTCTTTAATGTATGTTCTAGTGAGTTTCTCCATCTTGTCCGTTTCCTTGATGGGTAGGAAATGTGCGGACTTAGTCAACCTATCAACAATGACCCAAATAGTATCTAATCCACCCGTTGTCTTGGGAAGTTTGGTTATAAAGTCCATTGTGATCTGCTCCCACTTCCATTCTGGTATCTCAGGTTGTTGGAGAAGTCCTGATGGCTTCTGATATTCAACCTTGACTTTCGCGCAAGTGAGGCACTTACTCACAAATGTGGCGATCTCCGCTTTCATGTTTGGCCACCACTATAGCTTTTTGAGATCCAGATACATCTTATCTGAACCTGGGTGGATGGAGTAGCGAGTGTTATGCGCTTCCCTCATAACCAAATCTCTAAAACCTCCATGGCGTGGAGTCCAAATTCGGTCTATGAAGTAGTAGGCTCCGTCACCCTTTACCTCCAAATTTTTATTCATTCCACGTAGAGATTCTCCCAACACGTTCTCGGGCTTTAAGGCTTCCAGCTGAGCCTCTTTGATCTGCGTGGAGAGATGCGAATGAATAGTCATCGTCAACGACTTGGTCTTTCGACCAGTATACTCCTTCCTGCTCAGTGCATCTGCTACTACATTGTCTTTTCCCGGATGATATCTAATTTCACAGTCGTAATCGTTAAGTAGCTCGACCCATCGACGCTGCCTCATGTTGAGTTCTTTTTGGTTCATTATGTGTTGGAGGCTTTTATGATCAGTGTATACCACACTCTTCGTCCCATATAAGTAGTGTCTCCAGATTTTTAGTGCAAAAACAACCGCTCCTAATTCGAGGTCGTGCGTAGTGTAGTTCGCCTCATGGTTCTTTAGCTGTCTCGAGGCATATGCGATAACCTTACCCTGTTGCATCAAGACACAACCGAGCCCCTGGTTGGATGCATCACAGTATACGACAAAATCTTCTGTCCCTTCGGGAAGGGATAATACTGGTGCGGTGCATAGGGCTCGCTTCAGGGTTTGGAATGCCTTCTCCTGTCTTTCCTCCCAGTCGAACGGTACTCCTTTCTGTGTCAGCATAGTGAGAGGTTTCGCAATCCGAGAAAAGTTTTGAATGAATCTACGGTAGTAGCCAGCGAGGCCTAGCAATTGACGAATTTCCGTAGGCTTCTTCGGTGCTGACCAGTTCTCAATAGCTTTAATCTTGGAGGGATCCACATGAATTCCTTCTTCACTAACCACGTGACCTAAGAATTCGACTCTTCGGATCCAGAACTCGCACTTAGAGAACTTCGCATATAACTTTTCGGATCGCAACGTTTCCAAGACTTGTCGTAGGTGATCCTTGTGTTCTTCCTCGTTCCGAGAGTAAACGAGGATATCGTCAATGAAAATGATGACGAACTGATCCAGGTATGGACGACACACTCTATTCATCAAGTCCATGAATACTGCAGGGGCGTTGGTCAGTCCAAAGGGCATCACTACGAACTCAAAGTGTCCGTAGCGGGTTCGGAAAGCTGTTTTCGGAACATCTTCCTCGAGTACCCGTAACTGATGATACCCAGATCTAAGGTCAATCTTGGAGAAGTAACTTGCTCCTTGTAGTTGATCAAACAGATCGTCGATACGAGGGAGAGGGTAGCGATTTTTAACCGTGAGTTTATTGAGTTCTCTATAATCGATGCACATCCGAAACGATCCGTCTTTCTTTTTCACGAACAAGACCGGAGCTCCCCAAGGTGAGAAACTCGGTCTTATAAAGCCCTTGCTGAGCATTTCATTGAGTTGACCAGACAGTTCTTGCATTTCGGCGGGCGCTAGACGGTAGGGCGACTTAGCTACGGGGGTAGCTCCAGGAATTAGGTCGATTCTGAACTCAATCTGACGTTTGGGAGGTAAGCCGGGAAGATCCTCCAGAAAGACGTCAGGGAAATCGCATACTACGGGAATGTCTTTTGGATCTTTCGATTTCTGGTTAGTGTCAACGACATGGGCAAGAAAGGCGTGATACTCCTTGCGTAAGTATTTCTGAGCCTGAACACTGGAGATGATACGAAGGCTAGTACTTGGCTTATCTCCATATATCAAGAGGGTTTCGTGATTTGGAAGGTTCAGACGAATGGCTTTGTCAAAACATAGGATATCAGCGCAATGGAGACTCAACCAATCCATACCAACAATGACATCGAAATTTTTGATTGGGACTGGCATAAGATCGATTGGGAATGAGTGATCGTCTAACATGAGAGTGCAACCTATGTAGATTTCGCTAGAGCTTTCTGTTTTCCCATTAGCCATTTCTACGAAGAATGTTTCTTTTAGTGGTTGAGGGATTTGTTTGAGTAAGTGTTTAAAGTTATGATTTACGAAGCTTCTTTCTGCACCACTATCAAATAAGACACAGGCATAGGAGTTGTTGAGAAGAAACGTACCCGTGACTACTGTGGGATCTGCTACCGCTTCATTGTGACCGATAGCGAGTAGCCTTCCAGTTCCTCCAGCATGTGTGGTCTTTGGACAGTTTCTCTTAAAATGACCCGCCTCTCCACAGCCATAACAAGTTGGGGTCACTCCCGTACCAGGAACCTGCGCGATAGGTTTGGGAGGGGCCTTACAAAATCGGACAGTATGGCCTTTTCGACCGCAGTTGGAACACTGCAGTTCACGGCAGGGGTCGTTGTGGTGGAAAGGGCACTTGGGACACTTGGGCAAGTTTCCACTGTAAGCTTTTGACGGGGCTGGAGTAGCTGGAGTAGTCGGGGTGGTGGCAGCATGGACCGCCACCATTTGTTGGTCCTTTGAGGAGGTTTGAGTTTTCTTGCCTTTCATCTTATCCCATCGCTTCCTTTTTCTGTCAGATCAAACAGGCGGTGCAGCGGTTGTTGTGGTTGCTGTCGCTGGAGTGGAGGAGATTTCATGATTGATCAGACTCTGGGCCAATTCCTTGGCGCTATCAAAAGTTGTAGGGCGTGAAGCTAGAACATTTCCTTGATACGGGGGCACCAAACCCCAGATGTACCGTTCAATCTTCTTGTTCTTTGTAGGGATCATATTGGGGCACATGGCTGCCAAGTCGCAAAACCTGGCCGTATAAGCTGTTATATCGGTCCCCTTCATCTTGAGGTTCCAGAGTTCCTCCTCAAGTTTCTGAATTTCGCCCCTAGGGCAGTACTCTCCTCTCATGAGGTCCTTCAGAGTGTCCCAGCCCATAGCATTGGCTGTGACCAAGGAAAGTGAACTAACATGGCCGTTCCACCATGTCAAGGCCCTGTTGGTAAGGGTAGCAGTAGCGAACTTGATTTTACTCTCCTCGGGACAAGAGCACATCTCGAACACAGCTTCGGTTCTTTCGAACCATCGAGATAATGTCAGAATTCCTCCAGTACCATCGAAGAAGGTAGGTTTACAGTTCATGAAATCCTTATAAGTACATCCCTGCACTTGATGATGGACTTCACCGAACCTAGAGTTACCACCGCTCGCATCCCCAGAATTCATTTGGGCCATGGCTGCTGTCACGGCCGCAGTCACCGCTGTTTGAAATAACACCGGATCGATCTGTGGAGGAGGGGGTGGTGGAGTAGGGGTTTGAGTTGCAGGTCTTCCTCTGGCGGGACGCTTTCGTGGAGGCATCCTTTACTGGAAGAAGTATAGAAATGATAGCAATAGTAAGGGCCTATTGCGAATATAAATAGAGTGTTTCGTGGATTAAATCAACATAATCCAAGATCAAGATGAGGGTTATAGCAATAGAGAAATCAACTGCCAATATATTGGTATCCATGATGCAACACAAGTTCATGAAAATTTGACCTAGCAATAGGTCTTACATCATACCATAGAGAAAAGGTTTGGCAGTTTAGAGGTTTGACTAGAGTACTTTCAAGCTAGGAATGTTTACAGATAATAGATCTATGGAACATAGAGTGGATAGGTTAATCCATTAAACAAAAGATAGCGGTAACTAGACGTTTTCTACTGGCGACGGTTACTTGTCGAGTGAATCCTCAGTTCTGCTAGCTGACACATAACTTCTTGAAGGTCGATCATGAGTCCTTTGGCTTGCACGGAGTTCTCTAACCTCAGCTCGGGATGCAGCCAACTGGTGCTGCAAAGCCTCGTTAGTCCTCCTTGTCATGTTCATGGCTTCTTCAAGTTGGCGGATGCGAACTGTGTTGAGATTTGAGTTGGCATCCACTTCCATAACTCGACATATTGCAGCTTGACCTTGCTCGACATTCCTGGCAATCCTTCGGATCATGATGGGCAGAACCTGATCTGCTGATCCACCTTCGTTTATGTTATAGAAACTTCGGTCTCCATTGTATGGCGTGGGCTGACCCTGCTCTTCGCTCCATCTGTGCAAGGATATGGCCCACAGAGGAGTGGGGCCCTGAAATGTCGGACGGGGGTTGGGGTTCGGAACTCCAGGGGGTAGGTTATTAACTTCTGGCTCGGAGTCGGAGTTATCCGGAAAGCCTTCTGCTCGGTGGTCATCCAAGGGGATTGGGTGATCATCGTCCGATTCTTCACTGAGCCATCCCCCATTACCCTGGTTTGGGTAGTACGGGTCGCCAGGAGGGTGGAAGCCAGCCATGGTATCTATGCGAGAAAAGGGGAAAAGAAGGTTAATAGGCGTACTAACCTAAATTACTTATAAGACGGTCGTCACGAGTGGGACCAATACTTGCATAATGCATACTAATTACATGTGATTGGGGCAGGATAGTCCGTCGAATAAGTGACCCTAACTCTAAATCCACAACCAAACAAGGAACAGGAAGTAAAGCAAAGATCACAGGTTCTAAGTCTATAACGCCCTAGTCACATGTAACCGGAAAGTATCCATTTAGCGACTATTGCTCCGTCAGTAACGACCCTTTTTAGTTCTCACAGATGTATGTTTTTAGAGGTACAGAATACTCCTACAGTATTCTAATGTTAATCGTTATTGTGGTACTGTTGGTAAGTTTTAGACTTGTTGCAATACCACAACCAAACTTAGGCACATGCTAGTCACTCCCAGGAAGACGTAGTTGATCAGGCTACATCCCCCTAAATGTGACTATATGTCTCTAAGCGCAATTGTGCTATCCAACAATCTTAATACTTTTGTTTGGTTCTAGGACGATACTGACTTCTGTGTTTTATAGTGATGTGTATATATATATATACTTAGTTAAATCTTTTAGATACTTAACAGTATATATTCTTGGTCAGAGTGTTTTAGTCCCGAAGTGTTTATAGTTCGTATATCTTTTACAGGTTGATATACTTGATTCACTATAAACAATGCTCTGATACCAATCTGTCACACCCCAAAACCGATAACGGCGGAATACGTTTCGGGGTGGATGACGTAGTGTACAGTATCATCACAATTGTATAATAGTAAAAGCAAGAAACATACAACCATTTCATTTATATAGTAAGTGTATTTACAAGTGTGTTTTGTAATGTTTGACAAACACCAAAAGTAAACAAAATAAGAGATGGGTCTTGTATCCTCCATCTTCTCCAAAAATTTGCTGCTGTACCTGTCTATCTTTGACCTAAAGATACAAGTTATTTTGAAAAGAATATCAGCATAAAGCTGGTGAGTTCATAAGAGTTTTTAGTGTGAGTACTTGTATAAAAGTATTAGAGTCATTAGTATGAAAGCTGAAGTTTGGAATCATAAATAGTGGTAAAACCTAGAAAATCCCATATTTTCCAGAACTGTATAGTAAGCGAAAATCTTTAAGAAATATGTTGTTTCTATCTATGAATGTCATTTATCATAGAAGTGTAATAGTGACTCATCATTATGTAATGTAGTATAGTAAGTTATTCTTAGAGTATATAATAGTGGTGCAGCATCCTTTAGTATTAGATACTTATTTACTTCGGGATATTATTTCATCTTTCTTTTAGTATTTTAGTGCGGTTATAGTGTCTTTCTTAGTATATTCCCAATAGTGTGAGTAATAGCGAATCCCCATGACCTTCCCAGTCATGCATAGTGTAGTAGAGTAACAGCATCCCTGGGCCTGAGCGGCTCGGACTGAAGTTATCAGTCGGGATGTAATAGCGTCTGCCCCGTATAGATCTATACATATAGTGTCGTCTTCCTGACGGAAAACTTCGGGCATAGTGAATAGCGTATAGAGTATCCCGTAGTGGATTAGTGAGTTATCTCATGATTAGTGCATTCTCTTGTATTATAGTGTAGTAATCTTTCGTATAACTTGTATTGTATTCTCTTATTAGTGTATTGCTTCATAGTATAGAGAATTATAGTAGTGTAGAGTAATAGTGGAAACTAGAGATAGAGTCCTTAACTATACCCATTATAGTTAATTTAGTGTATGTGGTTCTAGTCAAGTAGTGATTCAGGTAATTAATGAATTAAGAAGTACTCATAATCTGTACTAATATACGAGATATATAATTAAGAAATCAATGGCAGTCGGATGGATAACTACTACCCTAAGTCCACAATCAAACAAGAAACAGGAAGTAAGGCGAGCTATCGGTCCTAAGTCTTTCAAATCTTACTTATATAAATATATTAGTATGATTACATTCTTATAAAGAGTTTTATCTAACAAAAGTATTGTACGAAAGGAACATTTAAAACTTGTTTGTTAATCCAAGATAGTTTTGAAAACAATTGATTTATTTATAAAGCATAGTGATAAATCACATGTGATTTGAACTACAGATTGTGAATCACATGTGATTAACTCTGAAATCTGAAAAATAGTCTTGTATAACTTTTCATAAACATGTATATTCAACTTGTATCTCCCCCCTAAAACATATAAAACATTTGAAAGGTTCATTAAGGGGTATGAACTCACCTGAAATCGCGGAAATCGGGTAAATCGGGTAAATCGGGTAAAAGTGTCGATTGAGCGTTTGGTACCCAATAACCCCTAGAGCACCTCCTAGGACCCTAATGTCATATGAAATATGTATTTTACAAGAATTTAATCATCTTATGCTTTTCATTATAGTATTTGGACATTCTAGCATCGTTTTCGGGGTTTTAAGGCCTAGAAGGGGTTCCCGGGAGTGGTACAAAGTCATGAATGATTTATGGGAGGGTCCACGAGCTCACTCCCTTGGAGTTTATGGCCCAAAAGCCATCCTTTGAGAGTTTACGGCCGTAAACCCCCTAGGTTTGGCCGTAAACTCTTGTGGCACTCCAAAGTGTATGTTTAAGGTCTTATTTCACTTCCTTGATTTAGTGGTATGTGTCTTGGACTATTTTAAGGGATTAGACATCAAAATTTGTGACATTTTTGGGGAGTTTACGGCCAAGACTTGTTCTTGGGCCGTAAACTCTTGTAAACCCTTCAAGATGTATGTTTTAATGGTACAACAAAGTCTCATACACCTTAGATAAATCCTAGAAGGCCATATAGTGAGTTTGGGACAATTTGGCATATATTTTTGGGGAGTTTACGGCCCAAGAACAGCCTTGGCCGTAAAATCTTCAGTTTGTGCTCAAATGTGAAGTTTAATGGTACAACACACTTCCAAAGGCCTTAACTAAATTCCTTACAAGCACTAGGGTAGTTTAGGGACTTGTTTGACACAAATTTTTGGGTGTTTACGGCCCAAGCTTAGCCTTGGCCGTAAACTCCTCTTTTTGCCTTCAAATGATGTTGTTTGATGCATTTAAGCCTTCCTTGTTGTCAAGTCTAAATTGCCAAACACCCTAGATGAATTTTTGGGACTTTAAACAAGTGTGTTTGGGGTGTTTGAGGTGTTTACGGCCTAAGCACATGCTTGGGCCATAAACTCCTTTTTAGGCTCTAATTCCTTGTGTTTTAGAGTCCAAAGTCCCCTAGGTTTATGCCTTAACTAGTCCATAAGCTTAAAAGAAGGAAAAACAAGCCTTTTGGTATGATTTTGGGGGTTTACGGCCTAAGGAGCTTCTTAGGCCGTAAACTCCTTTATGGTCCTTGATTCTCATGATTTTGGACTCTAAAAGCAGTAAAGTATGATTAGATTAAGTTAGGGGATGAATCCTTACGTTTGGAAGTCGGAAATTCGCGGATTTGGAGTCGATTTCGGGTCTAGAGAGAGAAAGTAGTGAGAGAGAGGTGTAATAGTGGTAAAAGAGTCCAATTGAAGTGTTCAAGTGTTTTTATATGTCTCGGGTATTGTACCCGATACATGGCTACTCGATGCTAAAGTTTAACGGGGTTAAACCTTTTTACCCGGGTGAAGTGGTTGAAATGGTAATACCACTCTATTAGGTTAAACTAGATTAACACGTATGAGTTACATTACTTATAATGATATTAGGACATGCCTATAATTAGATATTCGGATATTAATGATTTCAAATATTACATAAAATAACGTACGTTAACGTATTCCGTTAGTGAAAATGGAATTTGTAACGGGAATAGATTTGGGGTTGTCACATCTATTGATCAAGTTTTACCCATGATTCTCCCGATGTTTTCCTAATCCATGAAAAGGTACAGGTCTTTTCTTATACCATGAAATTGATAATCCAGGTCTGTTCTATTGCATAATTGGTTTCGATTTTAATGGCCATTTGTGTCTTCTGCTATAGGTGGCATGTAGAGACTATCCCCATTCCAGACATTTATGTGTAAAGCATCCATTTACGAAGACACCTCATGAAAGCTGCAGTAAACTGGTAATTTCAATACCTAATTGTGATATTACAATCTGTAAGTTTGGGGCTAAATTAAACTCCTAATTTTTAAGTAACTATTTGTTCTATTTCCTGGTGGGTTTTGTTATAAATGGTGTTGATCCTGCACCATTGTTTGGATGCGGTGATAATCCTATCTGTTGGTTTTTAATGTCATTATTCAGTGATGGTGTTGATGGCAACCTCAACCTCAACCTCTGGGGATTCGATTTCCATTTCCATTTCAGTCATACACATCTTTGGAGATAGTTGAGGTTCATATATGTTATTTTTACCTCAACTTCTTGTTTTTTATGACTAGCTGAGCTTCAATATCTAAATGTTGAAGAATCAAGACTTGATAAGTGTACAAGGTAAACACAACACCACCTCAACTCTATGGAATTTGATCATAATCAAGACTTGATAAAGTAATTCCATTCCTTTACAATATTCTATCATACTATTTACATGTAAATCACATACCAACTACATGTGATTCACATGTAAATCACATATAAATTACATGTGATTCACATATGAATTACATGTGATTCACAAATGAATCACATATGAATTACATGTGATTCACATGTAAATCACAAGTGAATCACATATGAATTACATGTGATTCACATGTAAATCACATGTAATTCACATATGATTCACATGTAAATCACATATGAATTACATGTTATTTGTTATTCACATGTAAATAACATGTAATTAACATATGGATTACATGTAAATCACATATAAATAACAAATGAATAACATGTAATTCAAAAGTCAATAACATATGAATTACATGTGATTCACAAATAAATCACATATGAATTATATGTGATTCACATCTAATTCACATGTAAATCACAAGTGAATCACATATGTATTACTTGTGTATATGAATTACATGTGATTCACAAGTGAATCACATATGAACTACATGTAATTTAGAAGTGAATCACATATTAATTATATGTGATTCACATATTAATCACATGTAATTCAGATGTAAATTACATGTGTGTTTTTGTGAATGTTCTTGCATTAATCAAAATTTTTTTTTTAATTTTCTTATAGATTTTGAAGAATTTGTGAAAAATATTGAAGAGGTGAAAAGTGATAAACTGAAAATAATATGAAAATCTTGATATGACGAAATGTAACATAGTGAATCTTCGTAGCATTTTTTTTATTTTATATCGAATAAAATACTTGTACTATTATGTTTATAGATTGATTAATAAAAATAAGATTTTTTTATGATTTACTTACGAATATTTTAGTATAAGAAATATGCATGTATTCATTTGAAAAAAATATGAATATATGCACCTAAAATGTTGATTTTTTTTGTTAAAAAAACTACGTTTTTTTTTTTTTTTTTTTTTTAATTTTATTTTATTTTATTTTTTTAATATTCTAGTTTTTTTATATATAGATTTACTGATTTTTAAAAATTTATATTTTTTTTAAAACATGCAGCTTTATTAAAAAAAAATTGAAGAGGTTCAGCATGGAGAATTCCAAGAAAATGGACTTAACGATGCAAAATAACGTCAAACTGAGTAAAACTCAGAGACCGAGTACACAGGCTGAGACAGCTGAGATGAATTATGTACCATATACTTCCGTTGTGGGCTCAATCATGTATGCTATGACTTGTACTCACCCTGATGTGGCTTTTGCTTTGAGCATGGTCAGTCGATGTCAAGGGAACCCTGGCAAGGCTCACTGGACTTCAGTAAAGAACATTCTCAAGTATTTGTGGAGGACTAAGGACTGGGTCCTTACCCTCGGGGGTAGTGATGACTTGAGAGTGGTAGGGTATAGCGATGCTAGCTTTCAAACTGATAGGGATAATTTCCGCTCTCAGTTACGTTGGGTCTTTACCCTAAATAGAGTAGCAATTACTTGGACAAGTTCCAAGCAGGAACAATAGTTGATTCAACTTGCGAATCAGAGTATATAGCAGCAAGCGAGGCAGCAAAGGAGGCGATATGGCTAATGAACTTCATTGGAGACCTTGGAGTTGTACCAGCTATAAAAGAGCCAATGGATGTTTTCTGTGAAAGCGAAAGTGCGGTTGCCTTAGCTAAGGAACCAATGGATCACGGGAGATCCAGACACATTGACAGAAAATGCCATTTCATTAAACATCGAATAGAAGAAGGACTCTTCATGGCAAAAGGGTATCATCAGATGAGAACCCAATAGATCCCCTCACGAACGGATTGAGTGTGGTTAAGCATATACAGCATGCGAGGCACATCGGGCTGAAGGATGATATTAGTTTTAATAATTAGATTTCTAAAACTTGTAAAATGTAATTAAAATTTGATGACTAAATAAAAGTTGTTATTTTTTTATGAGTAAAGTGTTACTATCCTATGTTGATCGTTTACTATTGTTTCAATTTTGCATGTTTTGACTTCCAGAGTAATTATATTATTCAAACTCTCCACAATCGGTCATACATTGGAAGTTGGTAATGAATTAAGACAGTCATGAATTGGGATTGTAGATTTGTCTAAGGTGTATTAGACATAGAAATGGTTGCTGCAACATTCATGAGTGCTCATAAGGTCTGAATATTGGACTCAACCCATGCTCACTTGTATCACTTCATCGAATTTATCTCGAGTGATCGTGAGACGGTAATATCATATAAATCTTTAAACCTAGAGATATGAGTTGTTGACTATGAGTTGGTTAACCATTTATTGTACGAAACCGCATCAGTAACATGATGTCATAAAACATGCTTTTGTGCATAATTCAACAAGTAGTCAGTACAAGCATATGAGTCGAAGTTTATCTGTTCCTTCTAGGATTAGAAGCGATATATGGGCCCCTTGATGATTTGGTTTTGACTTATGTACCGGGCCCGGTCAGAACCTAATTGATGTGTTCAATTTAGTTCTATGTCAAAACAAATCGGAGATCGAGAAACAAATGTTGGACAATAAGTAAGACCATGTTCCATGTATTTGTCCGGTTGATATATTGAGAGCAGAGGATTATATGATTACTTATCTTAAAAGGCATATCATCATCATCTTAGTTCCATGAGACTTTAGAAGAGCTACGACTGTTAGTTGAATTCGGAAGTCGTAGTTGCAACTATAATTATTAGACTTATCCAACAAGGATACTATTGGATATAGTGTCTAAGTCCATAACTATATTTGGTATGTACTTGAACTGACCCGACCTGGTCCATTTGGGTTGCATGGCATCTTAACAATTGGATAGACACAATGACAATAAATGACACTTATGGTTTATTAATATATTATAAGTTCTAATATATTAGTTTTATTTCATTAGTATTGATCAAGAATTAATTTGGAATTAATTTTATGATAAAGATTCAAAATAATCCGAAATTTAGGACATGATACTCGGATACCTCGGTACACCATCACAGAACCTCACGATGTCTTGCCTTAACAACTGATCTCATATTAACGACATCATACTCAGATGTTGCATTTCCCCCTCAGAAGCTCGTAACCGATCTTCCTCTCGCACCACTTGTAACCTCGGAACATTCCATTTCTCAATTAAAACACAAAATCATTGCTAATGACTCGAAACACGTTGAAAAAAATCCAAAACTCCACCTTCTACTGATCACCACCCATATGAAACTACTCATACCAATTCTGAAATTTGTTGACAATTAAACTGTTGTCCCTCCTGGAGTATAGATCGTAGTCTATATCTATACATGCAAATCTCTATTATTGCACGCTGAATTCAGTGTCCCAACCGCACTTGAACCCAACATTTGTAAACCCGAAAAATCCTTAGCCCCAAAAATTCTCTGATCAATGCGTGTCGTGGATTCACTCATCCTTCCTTAAATACTTACTCATACATCTTCCCGTCTACTGCCTCGCCTCATCCACCAATAACCCAGGTCTCATGTGTCCACACCGTAGATCCCCATAAACATTTCTATAACCGCACTTGAACTAGTCGCATATCCCCTCAATAGAATACCCAGTTCTCCCTTACATAGGGTTCGAACCATCACCAATTGGCATACCAACAACTTATTCCACAGACTAATTTACCAGATACATCACACTTAACTCTTGAAACATACCACACAGTCACTTCAATGATCTTCCCGATGGAAACCAGGCAACCTCCAAATGTGTGACAACCCGAAAATTTTTCCGTCACGATAACCCATTCCTATCAACGAAACCCGTCTATCGTTTAATTTTCCGTTAGCATTTTTTATTAGGTCATTTATTTAAGACTTTTATAATGACCTCGTGAGTGTCCAAATCCGTTAGAACCACATGAAAACGCCCCAAATTATTATTTGGAAAAATTTTAGTTTTATTCCGTCAGGTTATAAACAATTAAATCGGGTACGACCAAAAGCTCTGTCTAACGTTAGTATCGGGTAGAATTCCTCCGGGCCACAAACACATGCCTTATATAAAGGATGAGTGAGCTTCAATTTAGCTTTTTACCACCATCTCATAACTTTCTCTCACTACTCTCTCTCTAAAACTCAAAATTGAGCCAAAATCATCCCTTTCAAGCTTCAATTTGGTAAGTAATCTATCATAGCATGTTTCTAAGCTTGTTTATCATTCAGATTTGTGTTTAAACTACCCAAATCCATCAAGAACATGTGTTTACGGTTTGGGAACCCTCCCAAAACCGTAAACTCCTTTAAAGAGGGTTTTGAAGCCCCAAAACCCCTCCAAATCACTTCTAGTGCTTAGTTAAGACCTTTGGACTTGCAGGAATGGACTTAGAACACCAAAATTATCACACCCCAAAACCGAGAACGGCGGAAACGTTCTGGGGCGGAGGACGTCATGTAAAGTATCACAACACAGTAAATGTAAATAAGCAAACAACATCATCCATTGCATTAAATATATAATTTTAATACAAGCGTATTCTGTACAGTTTTAGACACCAAAAACATAATGTGAATCAAAATAATATGAGGAGTCTTGAATGCGCTCCATCTTCTCAAAAGCTGGCATCGGTACCTGTCTACTGATGACCTGAGAATACAAGTTATTTTGAAAGAGTTTATCAGCATTAAGCTGGTGAATTCATAAGTGTTTTAGTGTCGGTGTTTGTTATTAAAACGTTTGAACCTGTCGCAAGTATGAGTTGTAACATGTATGTAAGTGTTTGTAAAAGTTTGAATCTCTCAGAAAAACCTATATTTTCTATTAAAGTAGCCTTCTACCAAGGCTTAACTGTTTTGTATGCTCGTTTGATGTAAAAGTGTGTAATTTCCCAAGTGTAACTATCTTTTAACAAAATATAGTTTGTACATTAAAGTTCAAGTGAGGTTATCACTAAAAATGTAATGGGTAAATCATTGTAGTACTGTAGTTTTATTTTATAAGAACTACTGCTGTACTAACTACCTTAAACCGGATTTATATTAAGGTATAATGTGATAATTGCACCATACTATCGACTGATAACAACGACATAAAGAACGGTCGTAATAACGGAATGACGTTTGGCACCCGCAGACCTGCAGGTCCGGCTGTAGCTAGCAGTAAGGTGTAGGATAGTCAATCCAGTATAGATCTATACGCAAACTCAACGCTCTCCCTCCAAGAGAATTCTGGCTACAACTCGGGCCATGACATTTAAGGCATGCTCTGATACAGTGGATCACAATTGTTAACGTGTTCATGTATATGTAATGTTTCTCGTTCTAGTATAGTTGTATATGTCCTGTTTCTAGTATAGTTGTATATGTTCTGTTTCTAGTATAGTTGTATATGTACTGTTTCTAGTATAGTTGTATATGTTCTGTGTTACCCCGATGGTAACTAGCTATTGATGTATTGATAAGTATGAATATGGAAGTACTTTTATGTCTATACATGTATATATGATATATAACTAATATTGAAACGACCCTCGGATGGTCACCCGAAATCCCACCAGACCACATCTCAGTGCGCGAAAAGGAAATAGGGCGGATGGTCTTCCTAAGCCCTTTAAACATTACTTATATATCTATACATATATGGGAATGCAATTTATAAGTAGTAAAACAAAGTTTAAATAAAAGCATTTGATAAGTAAAAGAGTTTGTAAAACATTTTGAAGTAAAACAGTTTGAACACTGATAAAATCATTGGTTTCCTAGTTATTAATCACATGTGATTAATGCAATCACATGTGATCGAAACAATAACTATAAGTATTTAACTTGTATTCCCCCCCCCCCCCAATATAATATTTAAACATTTAAAATCATTTCAAAGGTTGATTTAAGGGGTATGAACTCACTTGGAAGTTCAAAGATAGTGAGATCGAAAACCGGGCAGAGTTTCGTCTCGGGAAATGGATTTTTCTCGGGATTCTCGGGAATCTCGGGAGTAAAATCGACCCTCGGGACTTGAGCAAAAAGACCAGAGCTTCGGGTTTGAACGGGCACGGAAATCGAGGCAAGATCGTGAGAGAAAGAGAGAAAATGAGCAAATTTTTCGGAAAGGTTCGCATCCCTTTTATAGGGGTGCTGAACCGCATCCGTACGCAGGGTGTACGGGCGTACGCAGCGCGTACCCGTACTTCTTTATATGACGTTGGTTTTTGCCAGACTTTTTACCGCTGAAATACCATTGTCGAGACCTTTGATTCTCGTTTAGGTCATTCCGGCCAAAAGTCGCTCGATCTCTAATTCGAGTTTTTAGTTGTCTGTTGCTAAGTCGAACTTGGAAAAATCATAACTTCAATATACGAAGTCGGATTTGGGCGTTCTTTTTACGTACGGTCATGGTTTAATGGCATTTAAACATAGAAGAATTTAAATAGAAACTTTTTGGACATTTTATTATCAAAGTTAATTTTATTAACTCAAAAGTGGTTACAATACTTAACTTTTTAGGTCACTACAAAGAGTTGAAATATCGGGTTGTCACATCATCCCCCCGTTAGAGGGAATTTCGTCCCGAAATTTAAAGTAAGAAAACACTTGTGGATTAGGGAACATATGTGGGTACTTGCGTTGCATCAGATCTTTGCGTTCCCAAGTGAATTCAGGTCCTCGCTTTGCATTCCAGCGGACCTTCACGATAGGGATGCGACTTTGCTTGGTTTGCTTGACCTCTCGGTCCATGATCTCTACTGGTTCTTCCACAAAGTTGAGGCTCTCGTTGATCTCGATCTCGTCGAGTGGGATTACGAGAGTCTCGTCGGACAGGCACTTTTTCAAGTTAGATTCGTGGAATGTAGAATGTACGTTACAAAGTGTGTCGGGTACCTAGGATTAAGCTACGGGGCCGACTCTTGTGAGAATCTCGAACGGCCATATGTACCTAGGATTAAGCTTCCCACGCTTACCGAAGTGTATCAAGCACTTCTAGGGTGAGACTTTGAGAAGGACTCGGTCTCCCACCTGAAATTCCAAAGGTTTTCTTCGTTTATCAGCGTAGCTCTTCTGTCGGTCTCTAGAGGCTTTCAATCGTTCACGGATCTGAACGATCTTCTCTGTCGTTTCCCGAATGATTTCCGGACTGGTAAGAGTACTGTCAGAAGCTTGCCCCCTTGCTAGTTGGGTATCACCCACCTCAGCCCAGCACAGAGGGGATCTGCACTTTCGGCCGTAGAGGGCTTCAAATGGTGCTGCCTTTATGCTCGTGTGATAACTGTTGTTGTAGGAAAATTCGACGAGGGGTAAATGGGTATCCCACGCTTTTCCAAAGTCAATTACACAAGCACGCAACATATCTTTTAAAGTCTGGATCGTCCTCTCACTCTGTCCGTCGGTCTGTGGATGGTAGGCTGTGCTCATGTCCAGCCTTGTTCCTAGGGAATGTTATAGTGATTGCCAAAATCTTGAGGTGAACCTACTATCTCTATCGGAGATAATGGACATAGGTACACCATGTAGCCGTACGATTTCCCTAATGTATGTTCTCGTAAGTTTCTCCATCTTGTCGGTTTCTTTGATAGGCAGGAAGTGTGCAGACTTGGTCAATCTATCAACGATGACCCATATGGTGTCAAGTCCACCCGTTGGCTTGGGCAACTTGGTTATGAAATCCATAGTGATCCGCTCCCACTTCCATTCCGGGATCTCTAGTTGTTGTAATAAACCAGAGGGCTTCTGATACTCGACCTTAACCTTTGCGCAAGTAAGGCATTTACTCATGAAGGTAGCAATCTCTGCTTTCATATTAGGCCACCAGTATAGCTTTTTAAGATCCAGATACATCTTATCTGAACCTGGGTGGATGGAATACCGAGTGTTGTACGCCTCGATCATGACCAAGTCTCGGAAACCACCTTGTTTCGGTGTCCAGATCTGGTTCATAAAATACAAGGCTCCCTCACCCTTGGCTTCTAAATTCTTGTCCATTCCTCTAAGGGATTCATTCGTCACATTTTCAGGTTTCATGGCTTCAAGTTGAGCCTCCTGAATTTGCTTAGACAAGTGTGAATGAATGGTTATTGATAATGACTTGATTTTGCGACCAGAATATTCCTTCCGACTTAAGGCGTCTGCTACTACGTTGGCTTTACCCGGATGATAACGAATACCGCATTTGTAATCACTGAGTAGCTCGACCCACCGTCGTTGCCTCATGTTGAGCTCCTTTTGATCGAAAATGTGTTGTAAACTCTTGTGGTCGGTAAAGATAGTGATCTTCGTTCCATAAAAGTAATGTCTCCAGATCTTCAGAGCAAACACCACTGCTCCTAGTTCAAAATCGTGGGTCATGTAGTTAACCTCGTGTGTCTTCAACTGTCCGAGCCCTTGATTCGATGCATCACAATAGACTACGAAGTCTTCTATTCCTTCGGGAAGGGATAGTATTGGTGCGGTGCACAAGGCTCGTTTGAGTGTTTGGAACGGTCTTTCTTGTTTCTCTTCCCAGTCAAAGGCCACGCCTTTTTGGGTTAGGGTTGTAAGAGGTTTCGCTATTTGAGAGAAGTTCTGAATGAACCTGCGGTAGTAGCCAGCGAGACCTAGAAATTGATGAATTTCTGTAGGCGTCTTAGGTGCTGACCAGTTATCAATGGATTTAATTTTGGATGGGTCCATGTGGATTCCCTCTTCTCTTACCACATGTCCTAAGAATTCGACTCTCCGGATCCAAAATTCACATTTCGAGAACTTCGCATAAAGCTTCTCTTTTCGTAATGTCTCTAGAACTTGTCGCAGGTGATCACCATGCTCTTTCTTACTTCGGGAGTAGATCAGGATGTCATCAATGAAAACGATGATGAACTGGTCTAATTAAGGTCGGCATACTCTATTCATCAGATCCATGAAGACTACGGGCTCATTGGTCAATCCGAATGGCATCACCACGAACTCGTAATGTCCGTAACGAGTTCGGAAGGCTATCTTCGGCACATCCTCCTCTAGCACTCGTAACTGGTGATATCCGGATCTCAGATCAATCTTAGAAAAATAGTTCGCCCCTTGCAGTTGGTCAAATAGATCATCTATGCGAGGCAGAGGGTAACGATTCTTGACCGTCAGTTTGTTGAGTTCTCTGTAGTCAATACACATACGGAATGATCCGTCTTTCTTCTTAACGAACAAGACCAGTGCTCCCCAAGGTGAGAAACTCGATCTTATAAAGCCCTTGCTGAGCAGTTCGTTAAGTTGACCAGAGAGTTCCTACATCTCAACTGGTGCTAAGCGGTAGGGCGACTTGGCTACTGCGGAGGTAACCCGGGTAGTTCTTCCGGGAAAATGTCGGGGAAGTTGCTCACTACTTGGATGTTCTTTAGTTCTTTCGTTTCGAGGCTCGTGTCGACGACGTGAGCAAGGAATGCATGGTATTCCTTACGCAGATACTTCTCTGCTTGAATACTTGATATGATGCGAAGACTTGCACCGGGTTTGTTGCCGTAGACTATAAGAGTTTCATTAGACGGAAGGTTTAGACGGACTACTTTCTCGTAGCACATGATGTCGGTGCGATGAAGGCTTAACCAATCCATGCCAATGATCACGTCGAAACTTTTTATTGAGACAGGCATGAGGTCGGTTGGGAATGAATGGTTATCTAGAGTTAGGGTACAACCTAAGTATATGCTACTCGTACTTTCAGTTTTTCCATTAGCCATTTCTACTGTGAATAGTTCTTTGAGTGCGTGCGGTGGTTGATTAAGCATGCGAGCAAATTTATGGTTTACGAAGCTTTGCTCCGCTCCACTATCGAATAGAATGCATGCATAGGAGTCATCGAGGAGGAACGTACCAGTCACCACTATCGGGTCAGCAACTGCTTCCCCGTGGCCTATAGCTAGTACCCTTCCCGCTCCACCAGCATTCTTTGCTTTGGGGCAGTCCCTCTTATAGTGGCCTGCTTTGCCACATCCATAGCAGGTCGGGCTCGCGCCAGAGCCAGGGACTTGGTTGATAGGTCGTGCCGGGAACTTACAGAAACGGACGATGTGTCCTTTCCTGTTGCAGTTAGAGCACTGCATTTCATGGCAGGGGCCGTTGTGGTGGTACTTGCATTTGTTGCACTTGGGCGAACTTCCAGCATACCCACCCACCGGAGCAGTAGTAGCAGCAACAGGGGTTATTGCGGCATGTATTACCACAATTTGCTGCTTTTTGGCAGCCTGTTGCTTCTTCTTTTCATCCCAGAATTTCCGCTTTGTGTCAGCGGGTTTGGAGGGTTCTGAGATGGCTAGCGTTGTTGTTGTTGTAGGGGTTTTGTCCCCATGGTCAATGAGTTGTTGTGCCAGTCGTTTGGCACTATCGAAGGTAGCGGGGTTTGATGATAGGACATTCCCCTGATACGGACGCACTAGCCCCCATATGTACCTTTCGATCTTTTTCCCTTCAGTGGGAACCATATTAGGGCAGAGGGCCACAAGCTCGCTGAATCGGGCAGTATAAGCGACAATATTGGTGCCCTTCATGGTCAAGCTCCAAAGCTCCTGCTCTAGTTTCTGGATCTCGCCTCTCGGGCAGTATTCCTCAATCATGAGGTCTTTCATCGTTTCCCAGCCTATGTCGTTTGCTGCGACGAGAGTTATAGATTTAACGTGGCCGTTCCACCACGTCAGGGCCTTTCCTTCAAAGGTGCATGCGGCATATTTCACTTTGCTCGCAGTAAGGCATGAACAATTTTTGAAGACCGCTTCAGTCTTCTCGAACCATTGCGAGAGGGCAACGACTCCTCCGGTCCCATGAAAGGACTTCGGCTTGCAGTTGGTGAAATCCTTGTAAGAGCACTCTCTCGAGCGCATAGGGGTTTCAACCGGAATGGAGTTAATAGGGGTTCCACCTCTGCTGGCATCAGTAGAGTGATACTGTGCCATGGCAGTTGCCACTGCTGCAGCTACGGCAGCATTTAGGGCTGCTGTATCGATGACCGGAGGTGGTGTAGGTGTAGGGTTATTCCGGGGAGATTTGCGAGGAGGCATCTTTCAGCTATAAGTTTATAAAGATAAGAAAAATGGTAAGAATCAATTTGTAAGCAACGTGAGAGTGACACATGGACTAACTAACCATAGCCCAACAGTTGAATTAGTGTTTGAAATCACACTAAGAAATATTAGTAGGAAAGCACAAGTGTATAGATTTTTCCCACCGATTAGATATATTTCAATAATACTGTTATTACTGATGTAATAAGTTCAGGGAAAATTGACCTAACAGTAGGTCTTACATCATACCATACGGAAAGCTTAGCAATTGTTAGATTCCTAATTAGAGTACTGAAAGTTAGGAATATTTTACAGATAAGTGCTACTTAGAGCACAGATGTTAAAGGCTAATCCTTAACCCAAAAGATAATAATTTACTAGACATCATCTAACGGCGATGATTATTCCTCGGGAGAACCCTGAGGTCTCTCATTTGACGGATCACCTCTTGAAGGTGTCGCTCATGAGCCCTTTGACGAGCTCGGAGTTCCATGACTTCTGCTTGAGAGGCAACCAGATGTTGCTGTAGGGTTTCATTGGTTCTCCGGGCCCGTTCCATGTCTTCTTCAAGACGGCGGATGCGGACTGTGTTGACACCTGAGTTGGCATCAATCTCCATGACCCGGTCGATGGCTGCTTGAGCTTGCTCGACATTACGAGCTATTCTACGGATAATGACAGGAAGAGCTCGGTCAGCAGAGCCACCATCGCTGACTTTGTAAAAGCTTCGGTCCCCAAAGTATGGTAAGGGTTGACCCTGTTCCTCACTCCAACGATTCAAGTTGGTTGCCCATAAGGGAGTAGGACTTGGAAAAGCTGGCCGAGGGTTGTTGTTCGGGGCTTGACCTACTGGAGGTAGGTTGTTGACTTTAGGCTCAGAGTCTGATCCATCCGAGAAGCCTTCAGCTTGATGATCATCCAACGGAATTTGGTGCTCATCATCAGACTCTGCTTCGAGCCATCCTGTGTTGCCTTCATTTGGAAAGTACGGGTCGCCGTGATGGACTCCAGCCATCTAGATCTACGTGAGAAGAGAGGTATAAGAATATAGTATACGTGTAACTAGTAGTACAAAACACACCTATAGTATTTAAAGTTTAAGTTCTACTGATCTTGTTGTGGCATTTTTGGTAAATTTTTAGACTTGTTAACACATCACAACCATTCTAGGGCATATGCTAATCACTCCTCGGACCAACATAGTTTATCAGGCTATGCCATTCCCAGGACCGACCATACATCCCCTAGCTTACCTGTGATATTTAACAATCATAATACTTTTGTTCTTGTCGTTGTGACACTGGTTTTAGTATGAATGCAGACTAGTATACTTAATTAACTATTTTAGTATTTAAAGTATAGACTCTTGGTCAGAGTGTTTTAAATCCCAAATGGTTTTGTAGTTTAGTATATCTTTTATGGGTTGATATACTTGATTCACTATAAACAATGCTCTGATACCAATCTATCATACCCCAAAACCGAGAACGGCGGAAACGTTTTGGGGCGGAGGACGTCATGTAAAGTATCACAACACAGTAAATGTAAATAAGCAAACAACATCATCCATTGCATTAAATATATAATTTTAATACAAGCGTGTTTTGTACAGTTTTAGACACCAAAAACATAATGTGAATCAAAATAATATGAGGAGTCTTGAATGCGCTCCATCTTCTCAAAAGCTGGCATCGGTACCTGTGTACTGATGACCTGAGAATACAAGTTATTTTGAAAGAGTTTATCAGCATTAAGCTGGTGAATTCATAGGTGTTTTAGTGTCGGTGTTTGTTATTAAAACGTTTGAACCTGTCGCAAGTATGAGTTGTAACATGTATGTAAGTGTTTGTAAAAGTTTGAATCACTCAGAAAAACCTATATTTTCTATTAAAGTAGCCTTCTACCAAGGCTTAACTGTTTTGTATGCTCGTTTGATGTAAAAGTGTGTAATTTCCCAGGTGTAACTATCTTTTAACAAAATATAGTTTGTACATTAAAGTTCAAGTGAGGTTATCACTAAAAATGTAATGGGTAAATCATTGTAGTACTGTAGTTTTATTTTATAGGAACTACTGCTGTAGTAACTACCTTAAACTGGATTTATATTAAGGTATAATGTGATAATTGCACCATACTATCGACTGATAACAACGACATAAAGAACGATCGTAATAACAGAATGACGTTTGGCACCTGCAGACCTGCAGGTCCGGTTGTAGCTAGCAGCAAGGTGTAGGATAGTCAATCTAGTATATATCTATACGCAAACTCAACGCTCTCCCTCCAAGAGAATTATGGCTACAACTCGGGCCATGACATTTAAGGCATGCTCCGATACAGTGGATCACAATTGTTAACGTGTTCATGTATATGTAATGTTTCTCGTTCTAGTATAGTTGTATATGTCCTGTTTCTAGTATAGTTGTATATGTTCTGTTTCTAGTATAGTTGTATATATACTGTTTCTAGTATAGTTGTATATGTTCTGTGTTACCCCGATGGTAACTAGCTATCGATGTATTGATAAGTATGAATATGGAAGTACTTTTATGTCTATACATGTATATATGATATATAACTAATATTGAAACGACCCTCGAATGGTCACCCGAAATCCCACCAGACCACATCTCAGTGCGCGAAAAGGAAATAGGGCGGATGGTCTTCCTAAGCCCTTTAAACATTACTTATATATCTATACATATATGGGAATGCAATTTATAAGTAGTAAAACAAAGTTTAAATAAAAGCATTTGATAAGTAAAAGAGTTTGTAAAACATTTTGAAGTAAAACAGTTTGAACAATGATAAAATCATTGGTTTCCTAGTTATTAATCACATGTGATTAATGCAATCACATGTGATCGAAACAATAACTATAAGTATTTAACTTGTATTCCCCCCCCCCCCCCCAATAAAATATTTAAACATTTAAAATCATTTCAAAGGTTGATTTAAGGGGTATGAACTCACTTGGAAGTTCGAAGATAGCGAGATCGAAAACCGGGCAGAGTTTCGTCTCGGGAAACGGATTTTTCTCGGGATTCTCGGGAATCTCGGGAGTAAAATCGACCCTCAGGACTTGAGCAAAAAGACCAGAGCTTCGGGTTTGAACGGGCATGGAAATCGAGGCAAGATCGTGAGAGAAAGAGAGAAAATGAGAAAAAATTTCGGAAAGGCTCGCATCCCTTTTATAGGGGTGCTGAACCGCCTCCGTACGCGGGGCGTACGAGCGTACGGGCGTACGCAGCGCGTACCCGTACGTCATCGCTTACGTATTTCGGATGGGGCGGGTCGGATGGGACGGCAGGTCGGATGGGGCGACGTGGACGATCCGAGGCCTTGGCCTTGAGGATGCGGGGCGTACGAGGGTACGTGGCGCGTAGTTCGGCCCTAGGCTAACTCCCCCTTCGGATATTACCAAGAATTTTTAATAAAAATTATATATAAATTAATTATCAAACTTCAAAAATTCATATCTCCTTCATACGAACTCCGTTTTCGACGTTCTTTATATCCCCGTGAAGGTGAGACTACGATCTACAACTTTCATTTAGATTCCGTTGGCAAATTCCGAAATTATTTCTATTATTTATTTATCAAAATGACGTGATTAAGGAATTTCTTTAAAAATTCATAACTTCTTTATCTGACGTCGTTTTTTGCCAGACTTTTTACCGCTGAAATACCATTGTCGAGACCTTCGATTCTCGTTTAGGTCATTCCGGCCAAAAGTCGCTCGATCTCCGATTCGAGTTTTTAGTTGTCTGTTGCTAAGCCGAACTTGGAAAAATCATAACTTCAATATACGAAGTCGGATTTGGGCGTTCTTTTTACGTACGATCATGGTTTAATGACATTTAAACATAGAAGAATTTAAATAGAAACTTTTTGGAGATTTTAATATCAAAGTTAATTTTATTAACTCAAAAGTGGTTACAATACTTGACTTTTTAGGTCACTACAAAGAGTTGAAATATCGGGTTGTCACAAAAATCTTACCATTTGGGGAGTAAACTAGAGTTTACGGCCCAAGAACATGCTTGGACCGTAAACCCTCATTCATAGACCATAAACACCTTTTAAGGTGTTAAATTGCCCCTTAAACACCTCTAAAAGCTTCCATGAGCTTCCATGAGTGCATATAACCTTATATTCCTTCATGAGATGCACCAAAACATACACAAATGAGTCACACTTAATTTTATGGCCCAAGAGCATTCTTGGACTGTAAACACCCCTCCTTAGACCATAAACACCCCCAAAGGGTGTTCAAGTGCCTTTAACACCTTGTATGGCTTTGAATTCGACCTAGAACTTTGTATGCTTAACCTACAACCACTAAAACCCATGAATCATGGACAAACATGAGTTTACGGTTGTAAACTCATGTGTTTAAGGTAGTAAACTCCCCAAGAACATCTTCATAAACCGTAAACTCCTTATCCAAGGTCATTTCAAGTCCCGATCACTTCCTAAGCCATGGAATCAACCCCAGAACCCTCCCGTGTGCATTGTAAGACCATTTGGCATCCAAGAACACACCACCCCATGAGTTTACAGCCGTAAACTCATGGGGATATGATCATTGGACCGTAAAATCCCCTAAGGACTTATTCTTGAAGAGTAAACTCCATAATTAGGCTCTACACACTCTTAGATGCCACCCGGGTCACTCCGAACACTTGATTTGAAGTGTTTTTGCGCCTCGGAGTGTTTATTCATTTTAAATAGTATATCAAGGTCTAATTAGATACATTTTATGTATCTCTTCATATTACATAGGAATCTTGTGCATTTGCAAGCCCTGAACTGACGTTTAGCATCCGAACCAACACGTTCCTCGACTGGTGAGTTCATACCCCTACACCTTTTTCCGTGTTTTCAAATGTTTTCAGGAGGGAGGGATACAAGCAAAAGTACAAGGAAATCTTGTACTCAAACTTATTTTTTTCAGTCCGAATGTTTCATATTTTGAATGCTTTTAATATCAAAAATCGTATTAACCAATAGTTCGAATTGCAGAGATAGCTTTCATACTAGTTGTAAATTTCTTTATAAAAGGTAAATTTCTTTATAAAAGGTTACAATCAATGGTTATTTTATAATCTTATGAAAGATTCATACTAATCATAAATTAGAATTAATACTAATATAATACGCCCTCGGATAGAAATAGAACGACGAAAGTAACAAAACAACGAAAGTAATGGAATGAATACGAAAGAACGCCTTTGGATGACACCAAGACTTCGGAAATACAACTAGTGTATGCCTTGAATGTCACCAGAGTTTTAGAAATAATTTGAAAGTACGCCTTTGGATATCGACAGAGTTTTGAAAATATACGCCTTTGGATGTCGATAGAGCTTTGGAAATACGACTAAAGTACGCCTTTGGAAGTCACCAGAACATCGAATATACAGCTAATGTACGTCTCTAAGTGTCTCCAAACATTCGAAAATACAGCTAAGTAAAGTAGATAATCAACATTTGAGTGTAGGGTAATCGGGATATCAGAATACTTAAGTAATACGACAAGTATGATAGATACTAGTACATATCATTCCGATACCAAGAACTAACCACGACTTTTAGGAAAATAAGGGTTTTTCCTGGGATAACGAATTGTTGCTAACGAAACTGTAGAATAAACGAATAACTAATTCACATTTAGGAAAATAAGAGTTTTTCCTGGGATAACGAATTGTTCCTAACGAAACTGTAGAATAAACGAATAACTAATTCACATATAGGAAAATAAGGGTTTTTCCTGAGATAACAAACTGTTCTTAATCAAACTGTAGAATAAACGAATAACTAATTCACATATAGGAAAATAAGGATTTTTCCTAAGATAACGAACTGTTCTTAATCAAACTATAGAATAAACGAATAACTAACTCACATATAAAAAATATGGGATTTTCTTGGATAACGACTTTTTCAGAAAAACCAAAGGAAACCTGTTCTTTTACAAAAATAAATCGCTTATGAACTCACCAGCTTTATGCTGGTTTTCAAACTGCTTGTATTCTCAGGTCCACATTAGACAGGTACACAATGATCTTTTGGAGAAGACGGAGCGTATAGAAGACTCGTCTAAACTTTTGTTCATATGATATATATGTATAACTTTTGTAACACTTTTTTTCAGACAATGTAAATATTTATATGTAATGTAATGTTTCGTGTTTACTATGCTTACTATGTACATTGGTTGCGATACTACATGACGTCCTCCGCCCCGGAACGTTTCCGCCATCGGTTTCGGAGTGTGACAGATTGGTATTGGTATCAGAGCCCTTGTTTATGGTGAACTAGTATACCAAACCTTACATGGTATAAGACTATAAACACTAAGGGGGAGAAGTGCTCTGAACTAAAAGTATACTTTAAAATATAAGTATTTTCAAAAGTATACAAGTATACCTAGCCGCCGGAAACCGTAACCACGAGTAGAATAAAACATAAGTAATTGGGTGTTGTATGCTGCGGTTAAACCTGGGTAGTTATGTAGTAGTGTATAGGGTCAATATAGCCTGATCAACTATATTCATTCGAGACACGGCCAACATGTGCTTGGGATTGACTGTAATGTTCAACATGCCTAAAACTTACCCAATACCCAAACAATGAGTCATCATCACAGCGAAACATGAAATACTATGGGAGTATTTCTAGATCCAACTTCGTTATAGAAATCCTCATTCTAGCGTTGCTCCTCAATCATTCCTTTAGCGATAGTTTATTTGCTTTGATAAATCTTTCCTGTTTATTGCTTATAGAATCCTATATCTGTCATATTGAGATGTCCCCTGTTCAATATCTCTTGATTCAGTTCAGAGGACTTATGATCCTCTCTTTCCTAGCTATTTTAGATCAAGATGCATTCGAGGAAAAGACCCAGCTCAATGAACAACAATCCTCCTCCGCCACAACCTCCTCCTCAATTTGATCCCATCATGTTTCAAGTAGCTGTCAATGCTGTTGTGGCTACTACCCTATCGCAGATGAACCTCGTTGGTTCAGGTGGGCAAGGAGGTGGTACTAAGCCCCAAAACCAGGAAGGTGGCCAGGGACACCGGAAGGAGTGTTCCTACAAGGAGTTTATGAATGCGAAACCCACATTCTTCGATGGCACAGGAGGTGTCATTGACCTAACTAGGTGGTTATAGAAAATCGAATCTATCTTCGAGATCTGTGCCTGTTTAGAATCTGACAAGGTCAAATTCGCCGTCTGCACGTTCACCGATAAAGCTCTAACTTGGTGGAACGCCGAGTCAAATCCTTAACCCTACCTGTATCCAATGCTATGGGTTTGGAAGTCATAAAGGAACTTATACTCGCGGAGTACTGCCCTCGGGGCAAAATGCAGAAGCTGGAGCATGAACTCTGGAACCTGAAGATGAAAGGTTCCGATATCGCCGCTTACACTTCAAGGTTTGATGACTTGGCGCTTCTTTTTCCGGGGATGGTTACCTCGGAAATAAAAAAGGTTGAGAGGTTCATCTGTGGGTTGACCTAACCAACTAAAAGGAACGTTTTAGCTTCGATGTCGGATACATACAACAACGCCAAATGCCTAGCGCAGATCCTGATCGACCATAGTGATGACATAGAGGAAGCAGCCATCACTCCTGAGCCGACAGAGAAAAGTGGTGAGAAAAGAAAGTTTTGGAAGACGAAGAAGAAAGGTCAGCCTTCACAAGAGTCCTCGAAGAAACAGCAGATAGTGGCAGTCCACGCTGCCACTAACCCTGCTGCTGTTTCTGTGGTCGGTTCCTCAGCCCAAGCACCTATCACCGGATATACCGGTATTCTCCCGTGGTGTAACCGGTGCAGTTACCACCACCGCATCCCCCGTCCCTGTTGTGAGAAATTTTGCAAAAATTGTGGCCAAGAGGGTCACCTCGCACGAAGCTGCAAAACACCAACCAATCAAGCTTCCGGAGCGGGCATCAGTCAGGCCTACTATGGTTGCGGCGAAGTCGGGCATTATGTGAGAAACTTCCCCAAGGCAACAACAACTGGCAACACCGGGAAAGTCCTAGCTATGGGACAAGATACGGCAGCCGCCGATCCCACCGTTGCCACAGGTATATTCCTCTTCGACAACCCTTATGCTTGCAATCCTTTTCAATTCTAGTACTGAAAGAAAATCAGTAGCTATTCATTCGAACATCTTATTAAACATAGTCCTCAACTAGTAACCGAAACATTTACCATCAAGATGACTAACAGTGAGAACGAGAATGCTAACGACATATTATTAGGATGCACCCTTAACATGAACGAACATGCTTTTCTTATTAACCTAATGCCAGTTTCAATAGAGAGCTTTAATATTATCATTGGCATGGATTGGTTGAATTCCAATCATGCTTATATCCTTTGTTACAGCCAGCCATCCTAATCTCCCCTCTGATTAGACTCTTAGGATCTACAGTGATAAACTTAGTTCCAACCTTCGCATCATTTCTTGTATCAAAACTCAAAAGCTTCTGCGAAAGGAGTGTCATGAAATCCTAGCCTATGTAATCAACGAGAAACAGGAAGTTAGAGACCTCGAGAGCATCCTTGGAGTCTGCAAATTTTTCGTGATGTCTTTTCTGAAAAGCTCCCGGGAATTCCTCCCAAACGCCAAGTAGAGTTTTTCATTGACCCAATTCACGAAGCAAATCTTGTAGCAAAGTCTCCATAACGATAGGCTCCAACAGAAATGCAGGAGTTACCCAGTCAACCTTGAGTTCATGAGAATGATGTTTCCAAAACAGCATTCGGTACTCGATATGGTCGCCACGAGATCGTAGTGATGCCCTTTGATCTAACCACTTTCCTTGGTCACGTGGTAAGCAAAGAAGGCATACACGTGGACCCGTCCAAAATCTAGAAGATAGAGAATTAGTCGGCACCGCAGACACCCACAGAAATTCGTCAATTCTTGGGTCTCTCTGGCTACTATCGCATGTTTATCCAGGATTCATCCATAATCGTATAACCCCTAACCACTTCGACACCAGAAAGGTATACCATTTTTGTTGAAGTTTGCATCCTGTTGAAGGCCTTACCCCCGGAAAGGCATGATATGCTTTGGATAGCACGTAAAACTTCACCCAAGGTACATTAGACCTTTCGAGATTCTCGCCAGAATCGAACCCATGGCCTACAAACTTCGACTATCTCAAGGGCTAAGTAGTATCCATCCTGTCTTCCACGTCTCGAATCTTTAGAAGTGCCAGCCCGACGAAACCCTAGTGATCCCTCCTGACAAGATCGAGAACCAATGAAAACCTAAACTTCCTGGAAGCACAAATCGAGAACATGGATCGAGAGATCAAATGTATGAAACAAAAACCACATCCCAATAGTGAAGGTTCGCTGGAATGTCAAGTAAGGACCCGAATTCACTTGGGAGCGTGAAGACTCGATGCAGCAGAATTATCCACATCTCTTTCCAAATTCATGAATTGTATCCTAATTTTTGAATTTCGGGACAAAATTCCCTCTAACGGGGGGATAATGTGACAACCAGAAAATTTTTCTGTCACGATAACCCGTTCTTGTCAGCGAAACCCGTCTATTGTTCAATTTTCCGTTAGCATTTTGGATTAGGTCATTTATTTAAGACTTTTATAATGACCTCGTGAGTGTCCAAATCCGTTAGAAACACATGAAAATTCCCCAAATTATTATTTGGAAAAGTTTTAGTTTTATTCCGTCGGGTTATAAACAATTAAATCGGGTACGACCAAAAGCCCCGTCTAACGTCAGTATCGGGTAGAATTCCTCCGGGCCACAAACTTAAGCCTTATATAAAGGATGAGTGAGCTTCAATTTAGCTTTTTACCAAAATCATCCCTTTCAAGCTTCAATTTGGTAAGCAATCTATCCTAGCATGTTTCTAAGCTTGTTTATCGTTCAACTTTTTGTTTAAACTACCCAAATCCATCAAGAACATGTGTTTATGGTTTGGGAACCCTCCCAAAACCATAAACTCCTTTAAAGAGGGTTTTTGAAGCCCCAAAACCCCTCCAAATCACTTCTAGTGCTTAGTTAAGACCATTGGACTTGCAGGAATGGACTTAGAACACCAAAATCTTACCATTTGGGGAGTAAAGTTGAGTTTATGGCCCAAGAACATGCTTGGACCATAAACCCTCATTCATATACCATAAACACCTTTTAAGGTGTTAAATTGCCCCTTAAACACCTCCAAAAGCTTCCATGAGTGCATAGAACCTTATATTCCTTCATGAGATGCACCAAAACATACACAAATGAGTCACACTTAAGTTTATGGCCCAAGAACATTCTTGGACCCTAAAAAACCCTTCCTTAGACCATAAACACCCCCAAAGGGTGTTAAAGTGCCTTTAACACCTTGTATGGCTTGGAATTGGACCTAGAACTTTGTATGCTTAACCTACAACCACAAAAACTCATGAATCATGGACAAACATGAGTTTACGGTTGTAAACTCATGTGTTTAAGGTAGTAAAATCCCCAAGAACATCTTCATAAACCGTAAACTCCTTATCCAAGGTCATTTCAAGTCTCGATCACTTCCTAAGCCATGGAATCAACCCTAGAACCTTCCCGTGTGCATTGTAAGACCATTTGGCATCCAAGAACACACCACCCATTAGTTTACGGCCGTAAACTCATGGGGATATGATCATTAGACCGTAAACGCCCCTAAGAACTTATTCTTGAAGAGTAAACTCCATAATTAGGCCCTACACACCCTTAGGTGCCACCCAAGTCACTCCGAACACTTGATTTGAAGTGTTTTCGCGCCTCGGAGTGTTTATTCATTTTAAATAGTAGATCAAGGTATAATTAGATACATTTTATGTATCTCTTCATATTACATAGGAATCTTGTGCGTTTGCAAGCCCCGAACTGACGTTTAGCATCCGAATCGTCATGTTCCTCGACTAGTGAGTTCATACCCCTACACCTTTTTCCGTGTTTTCAAATGTTTTCAGGGGGGGGGGGAATACAAGAAAAAGTACAAGGAAATCATGTACTTAAACTTATTATTTTCAGTCCGAATGTTTCATATTTTGAATGCTTTTAATATCAAAAACTGTATTAACCAAAAGTTCGAGTTGCAAACATAGCTTTCATACTAATTGTAGATTTGTTTATAAAATGTTATAATCTATGTTTCATTTTATAATCTTATGAAAGATTCATACTAACCATAAATTATAATTATTACTAATATAATACACCGTCGGATAGTAATAGAACGACGAAAGTAACAAAATGATGAAAGTAATGGAACGAATATGAAAGAACGCCTTTGTATGACACCAAGACTTCGGAAATACAACTAGTGTATGCCTTGAGTATCACCAGAGTTTCGGAAATAATTCGAAAGTACGCCTTTGGATATCGACAGAGTTTCAAAAATATACGCCTTTGGATGTCGACAGAGCTTTGGAAATATGACTAAAGTACGCCTTTGGAAGTCACCAGAACATCGAATATATAGCTAATCTACGTCTCTGAGTGTCTCCAAACATTCGAAAATACAGATAAGTAAAGTAGATAATCGACATTCGAGTGTAGGGTAACTGGGATATCAGAATACTTAACTAATACGAAAAGTATGATAGATACTAGTACATATCATTCCGAACCAAGAACTAACCACGACGTTTAGGAAAATAAGGGTTTTTCTTGGGATAACGAATTGTTCCTAACAAAACTGTAGAATAAACGAATAACTAATTCACATATAGGAAAATAATGGTTTTTCCTCGGATAACGAAATGTTCCTAACGAAACTGTAGAATAAATGATTAACTAATTCACATATAGGAAAGTAAGGGTTTTTTCCTAAGATAACGAACCGTTCTTAATCAAACTATAGAATAAACGAATAACTAATTCACATATAGGAAAATAAGGATTTTTCTTGAGATAACGAACTGTTCTTAATCAAACTGTAGAATAAACGAATAACTGACTCACATATAAGAAAATAGGGATTTTCTTGGATAACGACTTTTTCAGAAAAACCAAAGGAAACCTGTTCTTTTACAAAAATAAACCGCTTATAAACTCACCAGCTTTATGTTGATTTTCAAACAGCTTTTATTCTCAGTTTCACATTAGACAGGTACACAACGATCTTTTGGAGAAGACGGAGCATATAGAAGACTCGTCTTAACATTTGTTCATATCATATATATGTATAACTTTTGTGACACTTTGTTTCAGACAATGTAAATATTTATATGTAATGTAATGTTTCGTGTTTACTATGCTTACTATGTACATTGGTTGCGATACTACATGACGTCCTCCACCCCGGAACGTTTCCACCATCGGTTTCGGGGTGTGACAAAATGTCCTGTAACTCTGACAAAAATATCGGAATTCTCTCAACGTGACTGCCTCTAGTCATCTCGAAGTCTCAGACCGACACACCATCGGGTACCCACCGTTCCGAATTAGTTCTGACTCTCGGTCTAGAAATAATACACTATCACACACTTCTACTTTGACTCCTCGACTAGCTTCCCAATTTGGGAATAATTATAAAATCAATAGACCTCGCTCTTATTGTCGATAAACAACGTAGACCACGAGGGCCACCACCCTGATATACTCCTCTTACCCACCTGGAACTGCTATTAACAGTCCGCCTTCCTCAATAAGTCACTTCCTTGTTCTTTTCCATCTTAGTCTCGCTAATGACTCTCCCATGGTATAAGAATACCTCGCAGCAACATACTGCACAAATACTCTGGTGAAAAGGTCTCAACTTATTGCTACCCCACAGGGTTTACTTCCAAACTCTGAAATTGGAAGCTCATTATCTTTTTTGCTTCTCCCAGGAAACGGAAACAACAACTCTTGTCTCAAAAGGAGATGTCTCATCCATCGGGCACTTACTCTCTCAGACCGCGATCCCCCAATAAGCATCATCCCTACTCATCCATGAGTCTTGCGACCACAACTAGCATCTCACCGATAGAATCTATCGGAAACTAACTCGATATCCCTCTCAAAGTATGCTCCATCGAAACTTGCTCGACATGGCCCTCTAGCCCACACTCCATAATCTCTTATCTCAGACTGCTCAATCACCACAGGATACTAGTAAGCCATAATCACTATCCGTCACGGATCATAGTACTCGAAGCATTTGATCACCTCCCAATTTGCTACTTATCATGGTACCCGAACCATGTTATCTCCTCTCAATATGCTATTTAGAACCTCTAGAATTCTCCATGTTTCGAGAACGGGTCCTCTACTTTCAGTAGTATATGCCCATACTACCTGCCGCATGTACTTATACTTTCCACACGGATCGTCCCAGATTTCCTAAGTAGCTACTCAACCTTCTCAATCAGCAATCCCGATAAACCTGGTCACTCCCCAGCAAATACTCTCCTTTGTCAGTGTACTTATCTGACTAAGATCACTCCCTAGACTCTTCCTAGGTTCTTACACTTCCCATCCATCAGCTGCTGAAGAACTCCTTATGATGCCAACCATCTACCTCCTGAATATCCTCATATTCACTTAGTAGCGAACCCCCATCATCAAGAGTTCCACAAAGAACGAAGCAAGCAACATTCGGGCATCGAATAATCTCTACCAACACGTAACACCACCCTATGTTACCAATCCAATTTCTCTCCTCACACTCAAAAGGTATCACCAAACTCAAACAACTCTACCCCTCATGGGTATCTGACTACTCTCTCACTAGGCTCCTCCAATGCTCATCTAGGTATCTCTCCTAGATTACTTCTTGACTCAAAGTTCTCTCTACAAGGTTCCTGCTGTATACTCTTACTCCGCACATACTCAAAGCACCTTACAGATAGCAACATAATTCCTAGGCTAAGGCATCACAAATCAGGCAACTCTAGCCTTAAAATATGAAATACCAAGCCTATCTTCTAGCATGCATTACTAAGATCTCAATAATAACTCATAATGCAAATGAGTAAGGGTACTTTGGGAAATCACCGTTCGGGCTCTGGCTGATTGTACACACTGCTCCTTCTCGTTTTTCTCTTAGGAACACTTGCTCATTTCAGAAAAGTTATTTCTTTTAAAACTTTTCTCAAATCCTTAGTTTGAGTCCAGACATACCCGAAGGTGCATCCTGAAAGACCCTCACTTTCGTATTTCTGAAACACCCAAACTTTCATACTTGATAATATGGTTACTCCAAAACATGCTACTTGCATACTCATAAAAACAATATTTTACATTGATAAAGTGATTAGAAACGACTGAATACAAACCGACTATTATAAAGTGTTATATATTACACAACTACCTAGGATACATACTTTTATACATATATGATCCCTAAATACAAAAGTAATATTACAACTAATCTAAATCTTCCAACAGTAATAAACTAGATGCTATCACCTGCAATTAATAAAACATTGAGAGGGATAAGCAATAACACTTAGTGAATTCAATAATACATACAATATAATCTTATGTCATATATATACCAATATGACAGAAGAAAATAGGAATGATAACAACAATAGCATATGTTTATCATATGTCAGGCTTTCAATATCGACTCAAGATTTGATTCAAAGATTTACGATCAATGAGACATAACAATTTCAATACTTGATATACATCAATAAAACTTCAGCCCAAATGGCACAGAAGACATACAAATTTCTAATTATCATTCTTATAGATTTCAGGCATTTACGCCCTGTTTAGCATTTCGGTAGATTTCAGGTTTTCACACCCTGTTTAACATTTCGGTAGATTTCAGGTTTTCACGCCCTGTTTAATCTTCTACCAATGCCATTAAATAGAAGTCATTTACTTACGGGGAACATGCTCTGCATGGCTAGAGGCTTTGTACCATTACCAATGTGAATCTAAGTCCTTTCACTGATCACATGGTCAAAGGTATTACTTTTGCTATCAAAATAGAAGAAAACAATAACACTGGAAAATAACTCGGAATAATAACATATCAATACAACTGTGAATCTAAAGTCCTTTCACTAATAACAGGGTTAGAGGTATAGATTTGCTATCGAAATAGCGAATAAAAATATCACGGGAAAGCATATAGCACATATAACACATAACATACAATTGTTCCTAACTGAACTCACATTAAAATAATTGGGGGTTAAAATAGTAATTTGTGCAGCACTTCGTTCCAATAAATAGCTTTCTTCTATAAAAATCGGGAGCTTTCTTGAAAATCGGGCTCTACGAAGGTAGAGCTTCAAATCGAAAAGATAAATTTATCGAGGTCTCCGGGCACTTCGGGACGTGTTTCGGGTGCTAAAATTGATACCGGGGCTTCGGGGGATGTCAAAATAGTGAAAATATTGAAAAAGGGGTGAAATATGTCAAAATTCCAAAGTTTCTCAGGAAGGCTCGCAACCTTCCTTTTATAGGGCTGAGGTTCGGAGGGTGCGCTGGCCGAAGGGACACACAGCAGCAGGAGGCGAAGGCAGGTGGTACAGCATCGAGGCTCGGACGCAGCAGCTGGCTCGGCGCGAACGGAGACATGCATCGCATCTCGGACGCACCACGACTTCGGGAGCGAGGAGTCACCGTACATGGGTTGGATTCTCGGAGCCGGTGATACGTGGGTCAGACACGGGGCGGGCATGCGTGGATATGATGACGTGGCCTATTCTCGACGTATCCATGCGAAATTCCTTGGAAAATGAGCCCAAATCTTCTAAAATTCATAACGTTCGCATACGGACTCTGTTTTTGACGTTCTTTATATGCACGCGTAGGCACGAATATAATCTACATCTTTCGTTTAGACTTTGTTGGCTAATTTTGACATTATTTTTAATATTATTATTTTTAACAGATCGGGACAGAAAAATCAGTTAAAAAATCATAACTTCTTCATCCGAAGTCCGTTTTTGTCATAATTTTTACCGTTGTACTACAATTGAAGAGACCTTCGATTCTCGTTTAGGTTGTGTCGGCTAAATATCGCTCGATCTTTATTTCGAGTTTTTAGTTGTCTACTGTTATTCCGAAACTTATAAAAATCATAACCTACTCATACGAAGTCAGATTTAAAATTTCTTTATATGAAAGTTTATTATTTTAACGAGTTCTACAACTATCATTTAGATCACTAAAGCTAAAAGGTAGTTTATCAGAAACTCACTTTTTACGCGACATACAGTTTGTTGGTTTTATTGCGGATCTTCGATTGGTCATAACTTCTTCGTTATAACTCGGATTTCGATGGGATTTTCGACTAAACATTTCTAACGAGATTCTTTACAACTTTAAATAATAAAATTTTACTTATTTCAAATTTTATATTTTCGCTAAATTTCACTATTTGGCTTTTAATTAGAATATCATAAGACTTCTAATATTTTATGAGTGATTCTAAACATAGTTTTTACTTCATTTCTAGTAAAAATTATCCGTTAGAACTCAATGCTCAATATCATATAATATTTCATAATATTAATCACTTTTATTAATTACATAACACTATTTCAAAACGTGTATGTTACACATCCAAATCCCTCAAACCAAAGCTCTGATATCAACTTGTAACACCGAGAATTTTCAAATAAAATTTTCATTTAAAAATTCCTAATTCTTATAACACTTTCTCAAAATCTCGTTTATTAATTTACAATCACAATTCCATAATAGTTTAATTAAAATCCAGGATCCTCAAAACGTAACTCTTTCGCTGCTGTGTACAAAAAAAACCGGTGCCTTCCCGTGAATCCAGAGAAAATCTGAAACACATAACACATAACACAGTAAGCACGAAGCTTAGTGAGTTCCCCAAAATACCACATACACCTCAAATAATACCCTCCAGTCAATATGTCTCAGTGGAGACCCTCCGGTCCCACAACTCAGGTGGACTCTCCAGTCCTTACTCAACGAAGCATAACAATATCACAGAGCATATCATCATCGCAAAGCATAGCATAATCACAAAGCATAATATATGATATAAGTAAATCACAAAACACAGTGTAAGCACACATAAACAGCAAGCATAAGTCGCGAACACAGTATGCATAATAACGTATAACTCAGTATAACAATGAGACCCCCCGGTCAATAATGAGGACCCTCCGGTCACACAGTAACTACTAATCAGGTGTATAGTGAGAAGAATCACCTTGAAAGCAAAAAATCATCCTCAAACTTGAATCTCGAACTAGCCACCGCCTAACATATAGGGTAATTATCTCAATAAATACTCCATTCTCGACTCTAAGAAAACCAAAGGTTATCCTTCCTCCTTCTAACTCCTGAAGTGGGTAAACGAGCATTTTACCCCTCCATGATCTCCAATACTCATGTTGACTAAACCCTAAAGACTACAGAAGTCAAACTCGAGTCAACAGTCTTGTGACAACCTGAAATTTCTTCCGTTATTCTAACCCATCTCCGTTAATAAAATTTGATTTTTTTTTTCGTCAAACTTCTTGGGTTAGAAAATCAACTAAGGATATAGTTATAATTCTATACGAGTCAAAAAACCAAAAATCACGCAAAAACCCGTATTTTCTCGAAAAATGGCGTGTGTACGGCTAGGACGAGTTTATGGCCGTAAACTCGTGTATGGCCATAAACTCGTTTACGGTCGGTGCCAGGTGGACCCCACCATCGACCATACCCTTCAACCTATAAATACAGGACCCCCACCCTTATTTGAACTTTCTTGGCCGAAAACACCCTCTTTCTCTCTCTATCTCTCTTGACCATAAACACCTAAAGCCCCTCATTTCATCAGAAAAACAACGGAAATCGTCATTTGGGGCCGTTTAGGAGCATCTGGAGCACGTTTTCGTCGAAATCAAGCACCCTTGTTCTTGAGTTTATGAGCGTAAACCCTTCAAGTCTTCAAAGGCCGTAAACCCCCTCAAAGGACAGTTCACGGCCGTAAACCCAGTTCATTGCCGTAAACCCAGTTCACGGCCGCAAACCCAATTCACGACCGTAAACTCCCATTTATGGCTGTAAACAGCTCTTAAGTGGTGAAAAAGCTTGTTCCCTTGATTCAACCAAGCCCCGACAACATTCCTTAACCGAAAACAAGTGTTTATCTAACACTTTATACCCAAAGTCTGCAACTTTCCTGATGTCTTTCCTGGAGAGCTTCCGGGAATCCCTCCTAAGCGCCAAGTCGAGTTTCACATCGACCTAATCCCCGGAGCTACTCCTGTAGCTAAATCCCCATACCGCCTAGCACCAGCAAAAATGCGAGAATTATCCATCCAACTTAATGAGCTGCTCAACAAAGGATTCATCAAACCGAGTTCCACACCCTAGGGAGCCCCGGTCTTCTTCATGAAACATAAAGATGGATCTTTTCGGATGTACATAGACTACTGCGAAATGAACAAGCTCACTTAGAAAGCGAACGGTCACCGCGAAGGTTCAAGACTTAGTCGAACGTTAACAAAGCTAGATTCTCATAGCGAGGCGCTTCGAGTTAGCGAAGCGCTGTAGTAGGGTTGAAGCCTTACTAAGAAGGGCTATAATGCTGAGCCAAGGTCACCCCGCCTTATCAATAGAAGCAGTCAACTGACTCATTGAAAACCGTTATCCTCTTCCTCAGATCGACGACCTTTTTGACCAACTTTAAGGAGCCAACTACTTCTCCAAAATAGACCTAAGGTCATGGTACCATTAGCTATGAGTCCACGAGAGCAATGTTCCTAATACAACATTCCGGACTCGATATGGTCACTACGAGTTCGTAGTAATGCGCTTCGGTCTAACCAACGCACCAGCGGTATTCATGGACCTGATGAATCGGTTGTATCGTTCTTTCCTGGACAAGTTCGTAATCGTGTTCATTGACGATATACTTGTCTATTCCACAAGCGAGAAAGATCACATACATCACTTTAGATTGGTGCTGGAAACTATAAGGACGGAGAAGCTATACGCAAAATTCTCCAAGTGCGAATTCTGGATTCGAAAAGTAACTTTCCAAGGTCACGTGGTAAGCGAGGAAGGAATACACGTGGACCCTTCCAAAATCAAAGTGATAGAGAACTGGTCAGCACCGAAGACGCCCACAAAAATTCGTCAATTATTGGGTCTCGCTGGCTATTATTGCAGGTTTATCCAAAATTTCTCCATAATTGCCAAACCCATAACCACTCTGACATAGAAAGGTGTACCCTTTTATTAGAGTGAAAAGCAAGACACTGTGTTTCAAACATTGAAGCAGGCCCTATGCAATGCACCTATCATGTCTCTGCCCGAAGGGACGGAGGACTTCGTTGTCTACTGTGATGCATCCAATCAGGGCCTAGGTTGTGTGCTCATGCAACTAGGAAAAGTTATTGCCTATGCCTCAAGACAACTAAAAACACACGAAGTCAATTATACAACTCATGACTTACAGTTGGGAGCAGTAGTCTTCGCATTAAAGATATGGAGACATTATCTCTACGGAACCAAGTACACTATCTTTACTGACCATAAAAGCCTTCAGCATATTTTCTACCAAAATGAATTGAAAATGAGACAACGACGATAGGTAGAGTTACTCAACAATTACGAGTGCGAAATACGCTACCATCCCGGCAAGGCCAATGTGGTGGCGGATGCTCTTAGCTGGAAAGAATACTCAGGTCGTAGAGTGAAGGCACTGACAATGACTATCCATTCCCACTTATCCGCACAAATCAGAGACATTCAACTGGAAGCCTTGAAACCATAGAACGTGTTGCATGTAGCCTTGAGAGGAATGGAGAAGAATTTAGAGATCAAGGGAGACGGAATCTATTATTTCATCAACTGGATCTGGACCCCAAGGTTCGGTGGTTACAAGGAGGTTGTCATGAATGAAGCTCACAAGACTAGATACTCTGTTCACCTAGGTTCGGATAAGATGTATCTGGACCTCAAGAAGTTGTATTGGTGGCCAAACATGAAAGCAGAGATCACTACCTTCATGGGCAAGTGTCTGACTTGCGCCAAGGTGAAGGTCGAATATTAGAAGCCCTCAGGTCTGCTCCAACAGCTAGAGATATCTGAGTGGAAGTGGGAGAGGATTACTATGGACTTTATCATAAAATTACCCAAATGTCCGAGTGGGTGCGACACCATCTAGGTAATAGTCGACCGATTGAAAAAATCTACTCACTTCCTGCCAATTAAGGAAACTTTCAAAATGGAGCGACTCACGCGAATCTACATCCAAGAGATAGTTTGAATGCATGGAGTGTCGGTATCCATTATCTCCGATCGAGATAGCAGGTTTACCTCGAGATTTTGGCAGTCACTGGAGAAAGCTTTTGGAACTAAGCTGGATATGAGCACAACTTATCACCTCAGACAGATGGGCAGAGTAAGAGAACCATCCAGACCTTGGAAGACATGTTGAGAGTATGTGTCATCGATTTAGTAAGTCGTGGGACACCCATTTTCCCTTGTCGAGTTCTCATACAACAACAATTATCATACCAGCATCAAAGATGCACCATTTGAAGCCATCTATGGCCATAAGTGCATATCCCCTCTATGCTGGGCTGAGGTGGGTGACATGAAGCTAGCCAAGGGGTAAGTCCCTGACAGCACTCTCACTGGTCCAGAAATCATCCATGAAACTACATAAAAGATCGTACAAATCCGGGAATGACTAAAAGCTTCACGAGACAAACAAAAGAGCTACGCCGATAAGAGATGAAAACCCTTGGAATTCCAGGTTGGAGACCGTGTGCTGCTGAAGGTCTCACTCTGGAAGGGCATGATATGTTTTGGAAAGCGTGGAAAGCTAAATCCAAGATACATAGGACCATTCGAGATCCTCTCTAGGATCAGCCTCGTAGCATACAAACTTCGTTTACCACAAGAGCTTAGCAACATCCATCCAGTCTTCCACGTCTCGAATCTTAAAAAGGTGTTTATCCGACAAAACCCTTATGATCCCTCTTGATGATATTGAAATCAATGAAAACCTAAAGTTCGTGGAAGAACCAATCGAAATCATGAAAAGAGAGATCAAACGAACGAAACAAAGTCGCATCCCAATAGTGAAGCTTCGCTGGAATGCTAAGTGAGGACCTGAATTCACTTGGGAGTGTGAAGATCAGATGAAACAGAAGTATCCACATCTCTTTCCGAGTCCATGATTTGTATTCTATGTCTGAATTTCGAGATGAAATTCCCTCTAACGCGGGGATGATGTGACAACCCGAAACTTCTTCCGTTATTTTAACCCATCTCCATTAATAAAATTTGATTTTATTTATATTTTTCCAACAAACTTCTTGGGTTCAAAAATCAACTAAGGATATAGTTATAATTCTATACGAGTCGGGAAACCCAAAATCGTGCAAAAAACTCGTATTTTCTCGAAAAACGGCGTGCGTACAGCTAGGACGAGTTTACGGCCGTAAACCCGTTTACAGTCGGTGCCAGGTGGACCCCACCACTCTCCATACCCTCCAGCCTACAAATACAGGACCCCCACCCTCATTTGAACTTTCTTGGCCGAAAACACCCTGTTTCCCTCTCTATCTCTCTTTGACCGTAAACACATAAAGCCCCTCATTTCATCCAAAAAACAACGGAAATCGTCATTTGGGGCTGTTTGGGAGTATATGGATCACGTTTTGATCAAAATCAAGCACTCTTCTTCTTGAGTTTACGGCCGATACCCTTAAAATATTCAAAGGTCGTAAACCCCCTCAAAGGACAGTGCACGGCCGTAAACCCAGTTCACGACCGTAAACTCCCATTTACGGTTGTAAACAGCTTTGAAGTGGTGAAAAAGTCTGTTCTCTCCATTCAACCAAGTCCCATTAACATTCCTTAACCAAAAACAAGTGTTTATCTCACACTTTATCTAATGAAATCACTAATTTAGATGCGCATACGTATTTATTGATATTAGGATTCCGTTAAGTGCCACGTGCATCGACTTGAGGATCTTCCAGTTAAATCATTTGCACCCAACAACGTGAGTTCATACCCCTATGCTTTTATAGTTTTTAAAACGTTTTTAGGGGGAACACAAGCCAAACATAAAGGTTTTCACAAGCTAATAACTGATGTAATTTCAACGGTTTTACATCAAACATTTAGATACTTTATCCCTTTTGTAATATGCGAAGCATAAGGGACGCTTTCTAAAATATAATTGCATAGTTTTCAAAACAGTAGATGAACATAACGTACTAGTCAAACTATAATAGGTATAGTTTGGGGAATTCATTACCAGTTTTACCGATTCAAACTACGTGCAAGGTTGAACACATAAACAATGACATATTTAGTTTATCCATTATTACATACAGATAACAAGAGTATCATACTAAATAATTATCTTTGCGTATAATTATTTATACTCTACATAGTATACAAATGATTTCAAACATGAAAACAACATAATAACACGTAAACTAGTTAATACCGGATTGTAAGACCTTTCTTCATTGTACCCTTCGGGGTACTGGTAAATCCTCAACCTTTAGTATAACCAAAGTCTCCTGGAGGGAGAGCGTGAAATTTGTGAATAGATCTATTCGGGACCGACAATCCCACACCTGAACTATTAGCTACAGTTAGACAGGCATGCCTGGGGTGAAAAATTTTGCAATGTACGACGGATGAAGAAACGTCATGGAGGTCACTAGTCATATTAGCTTGGTTATACGAACTCACAATAGTATGAACTAACTTTTGTTTACGGGATTTTCATTCTTCAATAGTTTTATTTTAATTAATAAGACTACTTTACTTACTGGAGGGTATTCTAGGGATACAACATTTGGTTTTATTTTAAGTAATAAGACTACTTTACTTACTGGTGGTAGCGAGGGTCTTTTAAACAAGAACTTACTTACTGGTGGTAGCCAGGGTTGTCTAATAGAACATACTTTACTTACTGGTGGTAGCCAGGTTTTTCAAACGGAATACATTTTACATACTGGGGGTAACCAGGGTTTCGATACAAACGATATTTTACTTATAATGAAAATAAATCATTTGCACAAATTCAGTGACTAGTTTTCAATATAAAAACATGCTTATGAACTCACCAGCTTTATGCTGATACGTTTTCAAAAACGCTTGTATTCTCAGGACAACAATAGACAGGTACCCTTGCCAGCTTTTTGAGAAGACGGAACATAATGGAGTCACGTCTTTTACTTTTATCTTATTCTGATGTATACAAAATATGTTTTTCAAACAGATGTAAATATTCATATGAAATGTAATGGTTGTGTTTACTTGATTACTATGATGCAATTGTTGTGATACTACGCATGACGTCATCCACCCCCGAACGTTTCCACCATTTGTTTCTGACGGTTCGGGGGTGTGACAAGTCCAAATCTGACCTGACTCGCCGAGTACACTCATGTGACTCGTCGAGTCTAGTCACTACTCAGAGGTCCTTGTGATGATCCAGCTCATCAAGTTAGCCCCTAACTAACAGCATTGAAAGCTCATCAGGCAAACCCTAACTGACTCGTCGAGTCAACTCTTTGACTCAGCGAGTCCATTCAGACTATTTCCCTAATTGGATGATTTTAAGGCTGAAAACTTTCCCAAACTCTGCATCTACACTCTCAAGGCTCATTTATCAAAGTCATAGACTTTACGTCCATTCATGGAACTTAGGGCTTTAAATGCCTAGGACATGCCCTAATAAGGGGTTTTCACTCAAGAGTTCCATTAAGGATGAATAAAGCAGGGACCTATGGATGCTAGGGACCTCATAAAGTCCAGATCTAAGGTCTAAACCTCCACATGAACTCAATACCCTCAAAGTCCCAATAATATATAGAAAAGAATCCCTAATCTCCAAAAATATGATATCTATCCAAACAAATGAGAAAGGTTTGAACTTTATACCTTTAACAGAATCTCTTGAATGAATAACAACAGATCTAGCAACCTCCTCTTGCTCCTTGCTTGAAATCCTTCTCTTCTCTTCCAAAGATACACCAAAATACTGGAGGTTAGCTCACACTCTCTCTCTATAAGCTAAAAGGGCGATTAGGGTTTCTCTTAAGAAGTTATAACCGCAAATGAGGCTATAAGTGTCTTTAAATAGGCCCCAAACCTGGGGATTTAGGGTTTCTCATCCCAGCGTCTACTCGGCGAGTCGGCCCTCTGACTCATCGAGTCCATTCATTAAAGTCACACGTACAAATCGGCTCTACTCAACGAGTTGGACTCACAACTCGACGAGTCACTCTAGAATTGTTCAAAAATTAAACTTACGTTCATGCACCTGAAAGTCCAGATGTTACAGCTTATGACCGATCTTTCCACATCGTCTACAACTTGTCGTGATACAGCTGTATGTCTCCTTGTGTGAGGAGTAACACTTGTTACATTAGCTCGCCTTGTTATTCTTCAAAACATTATGACATTTCTTCTTCTTCTCTGAGGACTCAGATTGGTCCTCCACCTTTTGTTTTCCCACACCATGCATGACGTCATGATTCTGAGTTGAGAGATACACCCTAAAACTACATGATTCAAGTTCCATGACATCCTTAGTAGTTCTAACCTTGTCATACATTAGACAGATAGCTCGTTGGACCTGTTGCATCTCCTCTATCCCACCCCCTTTAAGTTTATATTCTTCTTCCAATTTCTCAATACATGAAACGATGGATGGAATATGAACTCCCATAAACAGCCACACTTGAGGTTCCTAATCTAGCTGAAGCATCTGGGATACATACCCTCCCTAATAGATTTGGCTACTATGACTATCTCTATTGTTGATGTTCTCTTGTGGCAAAGACACAGCTCTAAACATAGAGAGGGTTGAAAATTTACTAGATAAAAGAAAGGAATGAAGTCAATAACATAAGGAGAGATAAACATTCTAAAGGTGATTTAGATATTAAACACATAAAACACTCATCACACACCCTCTCCCCCATAGGAGTCTAAAGCAACCCAATTAAGCCAATCTAACCGTTTGTCTGAACACCAGCCTCTATGTTCAGTTCACTCACTTCATGGCTCTGAGACCAACTTGTAATATCGTGATTTTCACCCAATTTTTTAAAATAAAAGTTTCATCTAATAGGAATAATGCAACAAAAGTCTTATTAAAAGTTTATTTGAAAATTTTGAGTGGTTTTGATACATAAAATAGATAGTTTTTCACAAAAGCTGGCAACGGAAGCTATAAATATTTCTAATAAATTTCAAGTAAATAACAAAACCAAAACCATCAAGGATCTTTTTAAAGAGGTTAGAAGGATATAAAACAATCATAAGGTGTTTAGAAATAACAACCTTTGAAACCCTTGGAACCTCTTGGATTTGGGGTGTTGAAGTAGATGGCAAGAACAGGAAGCTTGATCTTCTTTACAAGTAATCCACCAACAAAAATAAGGTACCTAAAATTCTAGTTTTCTTCTTGTATCACTTTGTTCTTTAAGCCTTTAAGTGGTTAACAAATAAAAACTAATGGAAGACACAAAGGGATCACCAGATCTTCACAAGTCAAACTTCAAAAGTGAGAGAAGGGAAGAAGAAAAAGCTACGATTTTTTGTGCTATTTAGAGAGTAAAAATGACTTCAACATCTAGCTCCAATATCACGCACAAGTGTCTCTTTATATTCCCGTTAAAAGTAAGGCCTTTTGATTATAATACTCTAAAGTAATATATAGCATATAGGAAAGGTAGACAAAGCATGAAAGCAAGTCATGGAGGTTTACAAGCATCGTCCATGTCTCCTAGCAACTTTCGGCTATTTAGGCAAAAAGGAAGAGGACAAAAATCATGAGTAGCCATATTAACCAAGGGTCAATTAACTAACTAACCATGGTTAACCAAAGTGCCCAAAACCTTGTACATGACTTATTATATCATATTATATGATATATTGACTAGTTTGATGTTTTTTTTTGTTATTATTTTGTATAAAAAATACTTATTTTCTAATTGAATACAAGAGTTAAATTTATTTATTAATAACCAATTACTTAATAAATATTTAATAATTACCAACTTGATTAAGGTATGACCCTATTGGACCATGTGTAATTATCAATATCACTTAATAATGATTCTGAAGCATATTAGATCCAACTTTATTAAGGCATGACCCTATTAAATCCAAGAAATTTCACCAATGTTACTTACATAATAAAGAGAAACTCCTTTAAATTTTGAGTTCCCAAAACCAACACCAAACAAGTTTTCAAAATCAAAAGTAGCTGAAGTTCGACAAGCCTAGAGTGGTATCATCACTGCAGATATACTAAGTGAAACTACCCAAAGCTCCATCCTCTCTAAGGTATCCTATAATGCTACAAAGTAAGGAAAAACAAGAAGAAAAGAAAATAGTGTCAGCATACGTTAAGTGAGTCAATCATAAGTACTGTGTTATGGAATGCACATATCCCAAATAGGTCAAACAAAACATCATACGAACACACATTCAAACACTCACATAACATGACATCAAATACTTCAGATAAACAACACAATAATGCTATAATAATAATATTCTTCTTTAGATCTTTTACATTTAGTTACACTTCACTATTCATCTTTATATATAGTTATCACTTCATTCATCACTATTAAATCATATGATATTATTAATCTTCATTTCACTTTTAATAATTACTCTCCTCTAATTACCTGTGTAATTATTATGATAATACTTCCTATATGTGGGTCTATATATGCATTAGTAACCCCCAATGTAAGCATTTTGCTAGCTACTAACATGATCGACTCGACCCAATGCAATAAGTAATAGAATTTCCTTGGTTACATGGTCACCAAGAGAGGAATAGAAGTCTAAGATCCCCAACTTCGACCAAAGATATATGGAGATTGACTGGAAGAGTAGCAACTCTAAACAGGTTCATCTCAAGATCCTAAGAAAGGTGTAAATCTTTCTACAATATCCTAAAGAAAAATAAGAAGTTTGAATGGACCAAGGAGCATGATGATGCCTTCCAAAAACTTAAAAATATATTTAAGTTCGGCACCTTTGTTGGTGAAACCATTAGATAAGGAGCCACTCCTCCTATATCTTTTAGTATCCTCGAATGTTGTAAGTGTATTTCTGGCCAAGGATCACGATGGGGATAAACATCTCATTTACTATGTAAGAAAAAGCCTCTTGGATCTTGAGACAAGGTATTCCCTTCTCGAAAAACTTATACTCGCACTAGTTACAGCTTCTACCAAATTAAGACAATATTTTGAACTCATACCATACATGTAAAGGCTAACTATCCTACCAAGAATGTTATGAGAAAACCTTAAATGTTAGGAAGAATGGCCAAGTGATTAGTGAAGCTTAGTACAAACGACATCATATATGAGCCAAGATCTACAATCAAATAACAAGCCCTAGCATATTTTGTGGCCGAATTTAGTGATGATCTACAAACCGAAGTATAATTAGCACGATACCATCTAATACTAAGAACCTTAGCCTCATAATTTGAAAACTTTAGCTTAATCCAATTTCATAGAGAAGATAACACCGAAGAAGATGTACTGGCCAACCTATGATCTTTACTTAGGACCCCCGCCATAAACCAGGATCCCGATAGTCCACACAATGATCTTGAAAATAGAAGATCCAACCAAGAACCCAGAAGACCTCACTACCCTTGGTCGTGCAACCATCATTGCATCAATTTAAGATCATGATCTCCAACCCCTCACCATGATCTCAATACTCAAGATCCTAGACCAAACATTTAGGATACAAAAAACATCCAAGATCCCGGACCCAACTTATTATAGAATACCTCCAAAATAGTATGATCCCAAAAGAAGAAAAAAACGATAGATCATTTAGAACAAGGGTCTCATACATTGTGATGATCCAAGGAGCATTATACAAGAAATCCTTGGCGGGGCCATATCTAAGGTGCCTTGAGGATCATAAAGCTATGTAAGTCTCGAAAGACATAAACGAAGGGGATTGTGGCGACCATACTGAGAGCAAATCCTTATCTTCCAAAGTGTTAAGTACAAGATACTACTGGCTGAACATGAAGAAAGATGCCTTCCTACATACTCATAAATATGATGCTCGTCAAGGAAATAACTACATCCTTCACCCACTGGTAGAACCCATACGTCCCCTCATTTCACCTTGGCCATTCATGAAGTGGGGAATAGACATAGTTGGTAAATTGCATAAGGCACCACGGGGAAAGGTTTTCATACTAGAAATGACATACTATTTCTCAAAATGGATAGAAGGTGAGGCTTTTGTTCAAGTAAGAGATAAGGAGGTGGTCTCATTCATCAAGTGAAACATCCTCACCAGATTTGGGATCCCTGTGGAGATCATATGTGACAACGGATCCCGTAAAAGTTCAAGAGTGATCTTTTCTATAAATCATGTGGACAACTTTTGTAATTTAATTTCTACACAAGACCAAACCCATCAATATACAAAACTATTGTGGTCTAAAAGCCAAAACTTGTGCCAAAAGTAATATATATATATATATATATATATATATATATATATATATATATATAATAATACTATTTATAAATGGGTTCCTTTTTTTTATACACTAAAAATTTCCACTCCCCATTTTCAGAGGAGACACAAGTTAGGAATATATTTATGTCCGTTTTGCGGGGGCAAGGAGAGAATGGGGCAATTTGTATGTTTTCAATTTGGTATAGATCATTTTTTTTATTTTTTTTAAACATGTGGCCCAAAGAGTATACTATTTGCAGATATGGATCATTTCTATAAATAAAAATATGTAGGGACCTTATCTATAAATTACAAGAAGGGCTTTTGAAATTTATTTTCTACATAAGGACCAAATCTCTAAACATAGGAAAATATTATGGTCAAAGTTTAACACATAAATTTAAAATAGTTAGAAGAACATCTTTTGTTAATTAAAGGAATAATTTTGTAATTTTTTTATAGAGTACATGAAGATAAAAACCATGAATGTAAGAAACTATTATTGTTAAACTCTAAGAAGGTGTTTGGATGTTCATTTTAAAGTTAAAAAGTCTTTTTCCCCAAAGTGACTTATTGACTTATGAAGACGGAAAAATGAGTTTTTATTTAAGTGTTTGGTTTAGATTTTATAATAGTAAAAGTCAATAAATCAATAAGTTGTTTTATAAAAAAAAAGTTTAGGTTAACTTATTCATGTAAAATGATCAAAAGGGACATGTGTGTAAGGTGCTAGAAACAGGATCTTAATCAGTGATCAAGCAATCTAACAATCAAACAAGATAAGAATGGAGTAGAAGAAGATTAAATCAAGCCTTGCACACGTTTATATCACAAAAACATCTAGTACAACTTGGACACACACAATGACCACAAACACCAGTGGATCATCAACAACAACTAACAGACACAGACACTCACCATATATAGGGGAAATGTTATGGCCATAAACTACCTCTGACTGTAAACTCATATTACACTATAGAAAATTATAGTTGCCTAGAAAAGCAAAGTATAAACCATAATTTTGATCCAACAATCTCCCCTTTGTTTTATAGCTTCCTTTTCTAATTGACCCAACAAACTCCTCCTAAAAAGGTAGCTGGCTTTTCTTATCAATCTTCATTTGGAGCTTGGCTTCAACATTAATCTTTAAATTCTTCACAGCTTCAAGTTGAACTTGATGAATCTTCAATGAATGAATTCATCTTGAGCAGTTGGGATTTTCTTCAGAATTTGACATTGAACGCACATTAGGTGAGTAGGCTTCTTGAAAAGATTCTAAAAGATAGTGCGTTCAGCTTGAGAATCTTCAGAGAGAATATTAGAGAGAATGAATCTTCTGGAGCACTTCAGGAGGTTTATAGATAGTAGCAGACTGATTATGGAGGCTTCAATGTAATCCATAACATAATCTTCAATTGCATGACCTTGCTACTAGGGTTGAAAGATTGAATGTTGAAAGAATAATCATCATTTCTTGCTCATTCGAATGAAAATTCTTCGATGCTCATGGATGAAGCATTGGCTAAGAAATTATCGTTACAGTTTCCACGAGTCTCATCTACATCTGAATTCATTTTTCAAGACAAAACAAAACTTAGCACATAATATTTTTGTTTTTATATTTTCTGAAAAAAGAAATAAAACAGAAATAACAATATTTTTGGTTTTTTTAATTTTATGATTTTTGTTTGATTTTTGAATTTTTAAAACTTAGCACACAATATTTTTGGATTTTTTAAATATTTTCTGGAAAATAAATAAAACGGAAATAACACTATTTTTGATTTTTTTTTATTTTCTGATTTTTGTTTGATTTTTGATTTTTTTTTTTAATTCTCCCCCTAAATTTGTGCATAGAGGAAAACTATGAACAAATTTAATAAAAACAAAAATATTTGGGATCAAATTTGTGAGACGGTCTTAACTTTGTGTATCAGTACCTTCACATTCATGAATAATTCTGGTCAATTGTCGGTATTGTGGTCCACTTAAACACGAAGGATATTGAAAAACTTTTCTAAATAAACCATTTCGCTGACGACAACCACTGGTATTGTTGTCCACTTAAATTAAGTAGCAATATATATAGACAACCTCTAAATGATTCAATTTTAGTTGCACTAGAACGTGTTCCCCAATTCCCGATATACACTAGTTATCAAGAACTTCCAAATAATTCCTTACATTAGCTGAGTAGACAATTATTAAGGAGGAAGTCAAATTTAGAAATAGATGCATATGTTATGTCCCATGTTGGATCTCTTTCAATCACACAGAGGGGACAACATATGGCAAATAGAGATAGAGAGATTGAGAGGTAGAATATTGCATATGTTGTGTTCCAGGTCGGATCATTTCAATCACGTAGAGGAGACATCATATGACTAACAGATAGAAAGAATTTCACAGATAAGGAGGTGCGTAGAATTAGAGTTGCATATATTGCAATCCAGGTCAGATCTCTTCCAATCACGCAGAGGAAGCAACATATGACTAACAGATATAAAGCAAGAAAATAATTTCCTACAGACCTACTTTATCAGAACCCCCCAATCGCCCTATCAGAACTAGAATTAAGGACATAAGTCCATACATCAAAGAAAATTTGAACCACTGTTCTAGATGTGTATTAATTTAGTGTATCCCATGGGTTCCCATGTTTATCTCACTACTCAATCTACCCGAGCGTCGTATGGCCAGTCCAAACAATTCTATCTAAATCCACACTGTCAAATCCTTCGTGGCTACCGACACATTAAACATGGAGTCTAGACAATTCAGATTCAGTCCCTTACACATGTTTAGACTGCCCGTTATCACTTTCTTGATATCACTTTCTTGATATCACTTCCCAAAACAACCTATTAAAGAAATACATCTAAGGAAATAAAAATTGTCTTCAAAATGAATCAGTTTAAGATAAGCTTAGGAGTATAGAGAAGAAAACTGAAACCATAATTCACTGATTGAATTTGCATCCAGAAGGTCTGAGAACAGCATGCATAATCTTAGAACATATCCGAAAATTCTTCATGTCATTAAGCACAAAACCCATGAGTGATCCCTTCCCACTAAGGACACATACTCTCAAATAAAGTTCAGAATGTTGTACGGTTGAGAGATGCCCCTATCCTGTGCCTGGAACAGCCACTACCAACAAATTGAAGTCTGATGATATGCCTCCATAGCTGTTCCGACACAAAGTGCGGGCTTAGTTGGTCTTTGGAACCCAATCCATTTTGAAACTGGGTTGACCCTTTTCATGCTTGCACAGTACTCTCTCCCATGACATATCCTGCTTATCACAAACAAAAGATGATGAAATATTAGAGTCATTAGAAGATTTGGGAGATTGAACCTTCGGTACCCATCGATAGTTAGGTTTAACCCATTTCTTGTTCGATCGGATGGGTGCCTCAGCACTTGATTTTGAACTTGAAGTCGGTTGTCGAGATGACTTTAACCTAACCAGTCTTGGCTTCATAGGAGCATCTCTTGATCTTGGCTTCTTAGCCGACATTCCCTTCTTTCCCTTGGGAGTGGATTTCTTGGCCTTGTTGGCATTCCAATCGCCATTGTCTGAACGTGACCTCGAAGGATTTCTTTTGGAGGTTCTCCCTCTTGGTGCATTCTACCAGCCTTGTGCGTAGTAAGGAACATATGCACGATTTGGACAGTTTCGGGCAATGTGTCCAGGTGTTCCACAGTGAAAACATATATTTTTCTTCACTGGGAAGTTGTTTCTTCCTGCCCCTGGTGGCGTGTCCTTGCCTCGTTTCTGATTGTTCCCACAAGCACACTTGCAGCAAGTCGGCTGTTTCACTTGATTTAGTGGCCTGTACTTGTCAACAACAGGTTGGTCAGAAGTAACTGAGTTAGAAGCAACAAATTCAGAGTTCAAGGAGTCATTGGATTGTTCAATAGCGTTCTCCTTGTTCTCATCCTCTACTACTTTACCTGCACATGAAGTAGAAGCATCAGAAACATTCACCTGAATAGCCTCAGTAGACCCAGATGGTTCAGTCTTAACTGAAGTTGGGATAGGGGTTTAGCCATCCTGAGCAGGAATTTCTTCCTCATTGGTCTCAAGGGGTGGGTTATAGTTATCATTAAAAGGCGGTGGAACACTGTGATACCCTAGACCCTTGTTTTGATTATCTTTGAATTTTAATTGTTCTAGTTGAGCTTTTAGAGGTTTCTGTCCTTTCCTAAGTTGATATCCTTCATATTTCAGGTCCTTGTTCTCTCTATGCAATAATTCTATATGCTCAAGTAAATTTTTGACATTTTCAATGCATGTTTGAGAACAGGAAGACTGACTTACCTCATTCTTTTCAGATTCTGGAGTAGAGGATACCATAAAGGCAAACTGAAACTCCATCATTTATTCTTCAGGATCAACTTCAGCTTCTTCCACAGGAATATCATTGATTTGAGCCAAGTGATCAGGCCCTGAAATATTCAGTGCCTGACTTGCTCCTCCTAGTCAAAGGACCGAGCAACCATTGCTAGATTAGCTGTCTCACTGTTGACAATAGCACTTCCACGACTACTTCCCACTGAAACCATTATGCGATCACTGCTTACCCTTTTTTCTGGTTTCAAATACTCACGAGCAAAGTGACCCTGCTCGTGACAATTGTAGCAACACAACTTTCCCTTGTTAAACGCTACCTTCTTATCTGTACTCATTCCCCAATTATTCTTTCCCGTCTTCTTTGCAAATTGCTTTGCCCTGAACATTGCCATTGCTTTGCCCTGAACACTACCATTGCTATCTGCCATTACTACCAGCTACAAATGCATTATAGCAATTGACAAGTCCAGTAGCAAGAGCTAGGTTTTCATCGCTTTCTTTGGAACTAGGAGCCATAACTGGAGCTTTGGAGGAAGAAGCAGCTTGTGGAACAACAAAAGGCTGACTTTGTGGTTGAGGCATAGATGATGAAGCAATAAATGGTACAGCTGAAACAAGAGTCTGATTCTGAGGTTTTTGAATGACAAAATCTTGACTTGAAGGAGAGGTAAACGATGAAAAGGCAATATTTGAAGAAATCCCAAGATTTGCAGTTGAGTAGGAATTCACATGATTGATTTCGCGTTTCTTATCATCAAGATCACAGGCTTTAATGATTGCTATTGTTTCGGAAAGACTAAGACGATTGAGATCTTTTGTCTTTTTTATGACAGCCATATTCATATTCCACGACTTCGGAAGTGAATTCAACAACTTTTTGTTTATCTCAGACTTAGTCAAGTAAATCCCAGGTATACTCATCTCAGTAATGAGTGTAGTAAATCGCTCCAATTGGGATTCTAGGGTTTCTCCAAGGATGTAATTGAACATATTGAACTTTTGTTTTAACATACCCTGACGGCTCTCTTTCATATAGTTATTTCCCTCGTAGACCTCAATTAAAGCTTCCCACAGTGCTTTAGCTGAAGTGTATTCTCTGAAACCTTGAGCTACGATAAATCATTGTCAAAGTGGCTAGAGCCCTTTCCTGTTCTTCAACCTTTTCAAAATCCTCATAAGTATAATTAGCATACAATTTGTCAACAATTTGTCCATTTGCAAGAGTAGTATTGATTCTGACTAGTCCTTTGACAAAGTTCGCCAAACCTTGAAGTCATTCATTTTGATGTATTTCTCAATCCGATATTTCCATTCCGGGAACCCTTCTACCGATAGCAAGCGTGGAATGCGAGTGGTTGTTCCCATAATTGAATCTAGTTCATGATGAATTGTTGTGCTTTGAGAATCCATTTTGTTTGTTTTGATTTGTTATTTTTTTAATTGAAAATGATTTGAAAAATAAACTAAAAGTCAAACACACAGTTTGCGGTCAAATGATTACATCCATAAACATGAGTTTACGGTCAGGTCAGGTTTGCGGCTGGTAGATTTCGGTTGAGTTTACTACTGAGATTTCAGTTACTGAAGGCTTCGAGTTTACGGTTACTGAAGATGCTTAGTTTACGGCCGTGAACAACGTGTTCGGTTGTTTTAAGAATGCTAGTTTGCGGTTGTAAATAGGAGTTTACAGTCGTGAACTCTTGACCATAAATGCACTGTTCTTGAAGAAACATCAAGTTTCAAGCAGATCTGATCCCCAATCCAACGAGAACAGGAAGTAGACCTTCGAATAAGCGACCCTAACTCTAAATCCCCAATCCAACGAGAACAGGAAGTAGAGCAAAGATCCACAGATTCTAAGTCTATGACGTCCTGGATACATAAAATTTTTAATGTATCCACTAAGCAACTATTGACCTATTGATAAAGATCTATTTAGTTCTCACATATGAAATTTTAATAATGCCAAAATACCCCTATGGTATTTCATTGTGGTAGTGTTGGTAAGTTTTTAGACTTGTTGCCACATCACAACCATTCTTGGGCATATGCTAATCACTCCTCGGACCAGCATAGTTGATCAGGCTATGCCACTCCCAAGACTGACCATACATCCCCAGGCTTACCTGTGATATCCAACAATCATTACTTTTGTTTTGTCCTAAAATGATGCTGACCTTAGTATGTATGCATGCATGTATACTTTTAACAAAAGTTACTTATTCTTAAAGGTATAGTGGTTTTGAAATCTTAAAATCAGAGACCTTAGTCCCAATGCATTTATAGTTTGTATATCTTATGTGGTTCGATATACTTAGCTCACTATAAACAATGCTCTGATACCAATCTGTCACACCCCCAAACCAAGGATGGCGGAAACGTCTGGGGGTGGAGGACTTCATGTACAGTATCACAACAACGTGTATAATAGTGCTCAAAGTAAAAACAACCACCATATATATAATTGCAAAAGTTACACCAAAATATATGTTTATATGTTTCAAAAGCAATTACATTATGATGACAAAATAAATTGTTGACGGTTTAGCGTTCCATCCTCAAAGCGATGAAGTTTTCCTGTTTCACTGATTTCCTGAGAATACAAGTAGTTTTAAAAAGTGTCAACACAAAGGTTGGTGAGTTCATAAGAGTTTTGTTTGAAGTAGAAACCGCTTTTCCTTGAAAAATCGATATAGTTTGATTTCCAGAAAATCCAATATTTTCTTAGTTAAGTATGAATAGAAATATTCCTATATGATGCATTAATGAACCCTAGAATGACCCGTAGAGTTCCTCTATAATCGTCCAGTGTATATAAGTTATATAAGATTTAAATTAGATAAAACGTTGAATATAGTGGGTCTGCCCTAGGTCCACAACCCAACGAGGAACAGGAGATGAGGCGGGCACCACCAATTCTAGGCCAACCAAGACTAAATTCTTATATGACTCAACCATATACACTCAGCGACTATAGTTGAAGTCTAACAATTCTAGAGGAAGAATAGTTTTAATATCAATATAACTTTGTATAGAGACCCGACACTTTGTATTTGTACCCATAGAGATAAAAAGTGATTTTAAATCGACATAAAACTCATTTAGGTTTTAAAAATAAAATCCCGTAAACTTATGGATTGTTCCCTATGTGAGCCGTTATAATCATACTATGACTATGTGAACCTGCCACGACATTCTCAGTGTCGCGAAAAATAAAATGACATTTGTCACCCGTAGACCTGCAGGTCCAACTGTAGCTAGCAGAAAGGTGTGGGGTGTCAAACCCAATATAGATCTATATACAAGTATCACGTTCTCCCTCAAGGAGATTCTGATTATAACTACCAGGAATTATATCCCGCACTCGGACGTACGGGGAGAGAGAGAGAGAAAGAAAAATAGAGAAACTCACAATATAGGATAACAAGTTTACGTGAAATGTGTGTGAATATAAATATTTCTTGTATGAATGTACCCTTCTTGTACGAGTGCGTAGAGTGATGTATCATAAACTATACCTATTATAGTTTATCTAAATTGTATGTAATATGTATGAATCCTTTTATGGAAATGTATTAGTGTTGTGAATTTATCAAACCATAGATTAACTTACGTGAAACGTGTGCGAATAGAAATCTTTCTTATATGAATGTACACTTCTTGTACGAGTGCGTAGAGTGATGTATCATAAACTATACCTATTATAGTTTATCTAAAATGTATATAATATGTATGAACCCTTTTATGGAAATGTATTAGTGTTATAAATATATTCAAACTATACTTTTTATAGTTAAATAATACGTGTTCCAAAATGAATGAATAATATTTAATATGAATGCTTTAGTTTCAGTTCATAATGATAAACTAACTAGGAAACACATTCAAGCATTAAAACTTATGATTATACACTTTGCTCAACATAATAAAAAGTGTTATGATATTTACATGCTGTTGGTAAAATTTAGCAATTCTGCCCTGTTTTGGAAAAATCATAGAAAAATCATACAAAGTCGAAAACTAGATCCATAAATTCTGAGAGTTCACAAAATGTGTCTAGTTTGCTCATAATTTTTATCACAATTTATAATGACCTCTTACTTGGGTGAAAAAGTCTATAATCACAGACTGGTCCGGATTGTTGTTTGAAATGATAGGCAGTTTTGTAAAAATCACCATAATTTGTAGAAAAATCGTATGGAGATGTGCAAGTAGCCATTTTAAAGCTAAAAACTTGAACTATTTGCACCTTGTACAGTTTTGAAAACAAAAATGTTTAAGATGCCCAAAACAGTCCGTGAATGGAGTTGAACTTTTCTGATGAAGGCTGTTAGAAAAATCTAGTTATATTCTTAGTGTTTTAACTTGTATTCCCCCCCTGAAAACTTGAGAAAACATGAAAATGTAGGGGTATGAACTCACCTTGAGTGATTTCAGTAGGTAAGTGTTGAAGAAGATAAGTGTTCAACCCAAGAACACTTGAAGAATCACTTGAAGATTCGAAGATCTAACACAATTATGAGAGAGTTCGTCTAAGATATCCATGATTTGAGTGGAAATAAATGAGATAATCATAAAGAGAATGGATTTTGCTTACCAAATGTGGAGGAAAAACTCAAGATCAGCCCTTGAATCTCGAATTTCTAGAGAGAGAAAGTGAGAGAGGAAAGAGTTTGATCTTCTTGTGAAATGAGAGCAAATGAGAGAAGTGATGAGAGAGGATGAATAATCAGCACTCAAAAACGTGGGACATGGGGATAATTGAGTGGAAAAGACATTGATGTGACCTAGGTAAGGTGGGGGGGGGGGGTGGCTGGTCATAGAGTGGGTGTGGGAGTGGTTGCTTGTGCTATAAGGTAAAGCAAAGTCAACACTCCACCTCTTTGTACTTTACCCACTTGCTTTTATTATTTAAATAAAGATTTCTATGAAAATATGATTAAATTGTGAATATTTGGGGTTTATTATGTTAAAATATGATTTTGGGTGAAAATCCCGCGTTAAAATAATTAAAAACGGGCCTTAAATGCAAAACTATGCGAAAACCGGGAAGAAAAGAGTTCTCAGCGAGACCTCTCGGTCCTAGGCCGAGGTTCGGTCCCTAGGCCGAGGCTCGGTCCACGCTGTGGTTGGAGTCGGAAACGAACAGAGGGAAAACGAAAGGGGCGAGTCGGACGCGAGAGCGATGGGCGAGGGTTCGGTCCGAAGGGTCATTGAGGTTCGGTTCGGGATAAGAGGCGAGAATGTCAGAACCGAACGTACTGTAGTGAATAGTAGTGAACAGTACCTTCGGTTCGGTTAGATGAACAGTACCTTCGGTTCGGCTTAGGAGGTTTCGGTTCGGCTCAGGAGGTTTCGGTTCTTGCTCTCGGTTTCGGTTCTTGCTCTCGGTTTCGGTTCTTACTCTCAGTTTCGGTTCCTCCTGGGCGAGGTTCGGCCCTGAGAGGACCTTCGGCTCAGGAGGTTTCGGTTCCTCTTGTTCTCAGTCCCTAAGAGGACCTTCGGGTCCTAAGAAGCTTCTCTCTTGGTTTCGGTTCCTAAAGCCTATTTTTCTCGTTTTCGCTCCGTTTTGAGCCGTTTTTGACCCGGTTAAGGGTCGGAATGACCCGAATGATTCCAAAAAGTTAAGGGAAACTTTTGAGAGAGATTTGGGAGAGATTTCTCACACTTGGAGAGATTTGGGAGAGATTTGACATTCTTGGAGAGATTTCTCATACAAGGAGATATTTGAGAGAGGTTTCACATACTTGGAGAGATTTGGGAGAGATTTGACATTATTGGAGAGATTTCTCATACAGAGAGATATTTGAGAGAGATTTCACATACTTGGAGAGATTTGGGAGAGATTTGACATAGAGAGAGATAGAGTGAAAACAATTGAGAGAGGTTCCGTGTGGGACAGTTGTGAGTGTCCGGCACCGTAATGCATGGTTCGTAAACCCTGTTAAGCCTTGTTTAAGGATCTTACACACTCCCGTTGAGTATGCATCATTGTTTTATCGGTTTGGCTCGCCACGTACTACAGTTTTTAGGTTAAAGAGATCTAGTTGTACGTACTTTTCGATTTATGTTCTCTTATTAGAATAGTGGGTTGTTTAGTAAATACTGAACGTAAGTCCAAGTACACAAGGGTCAGTTGAGCTGACCGGTTTGACTTGTTGACTTTATTTGACTTTGAATTGACCAGAATTTGACGGTTGTCACATCTTCCCAAATTGAACTCACCAAGACGTTACTCAAACCAGATGAATTCCTTACCTTATCTCCTCACCCACATCCCATTTGTATCCCACCTTCAACTTCACTAGAAAGCACAACCACCGATGATACTACTGTCATTCATCCCGACCCTATATCACCTTCACTACAACCTACCTCTCCCCTTCCTTCAAATTCACCAGAAACCTCTCCACATACTCCTAACCCTATATCACCTACTATCTCACCCTCTCAACACTCGAACCAAACACCACCCTCCCCATTAACTGCCTCTAACACACCACCTTCTACTCCTCATGCCACCTTCACTTCCTATCCAAACTCACAACCTGTACGCACCAGAAAGCGAAACTCCAAATACTTCAATGAATCATTCATCAACACTACCACCACCATTGAACCTAATACACACACTTAAGCTCTCAAAGACCCTGAGTGTCACAAAGCAATGGATCAAGAATTCAATGCACTTATGCAGAATGGAACATGAAAATTAGTACCAGGTGGCACCCATAATATGATTGTTTGTAAATGGGTTTTTCGAGTTAAACGAAACCTAGATGGTACAATTTCCAAGTACAAGGCTCGCTTGGTTGCAAAAGGCTATCTACAAAAGCATGGGAAAGACTATTTTGATACCTTTACTTCATGGGACTCTCCACGAGGACCTCTTCATGACTCAACCACCAGGGTTCACTCACCCTTAATTTCCCACACATGTTTGCAAACTCCGAAAACCCCTATATGGTCTGAAACAAGCTCCATGGGCATGGTACATTGAGTTGACATCATTCCTTCTTACTTGTGGTTTTCGAAAACCCTTAGCTTATGCATCCCTTTTTTTTTTATCTATAATCATAACAATATATTGTGCCTCTTTATGGTCTATGTTGATGACATAGTACTCACAGGCAACAATAATGTCTTTCTTGATCAATTCATTGGTACATTAGCTAGTCGTTTCTCCATCAAGGACTTGGTTCCTCTACACCATTTTCTTGGCATTGAAGTTATTCCTACTACCAATGGTTTATTCCTAACCCAACACCGTCATATCCTAGATCTCCTAACTCTGTTTCATATGGATGGTGCTAAAGAGGTGGCTACCGCCTACATTCTTCCATTATCTAACATAATCTCATGGAAACCAGCTTGCCAAAAATCTATTTCACGATCCTCCACTGAAGCATAATACAAAGCTCTAGCCAATGCAGCAGTAGAAGTTTCATGGGTTCAAAACTTACTCACCGATCTTGGCGTCAAACAGTTTGAATCGTCTACACTTTTTTTTGATAACACTGGAGCTACTTATATATGTGCCAATCCAGTTTATCATTCTCGCATGAAACATGTAGCCTTGGACTACCATTTTGTATGGGAAAAATTTGTTGATGGATCCTTGAAAGTTCTTCACATAAACTCTACTGATCAACTTGCAGATGCGCTCACCAAACCGCTCAGTCGCAGTCCCTTTCTTCGTTTATGTTCCAAGATTGGAGTCTCCGATGGATCCTCCATCTTGCATCGGCGTATTAAGAATCAAGACTAATATCAATCTAATATTTAATTTATATGTATAGATCCTATATTAGTGTCAACTCATATACAACTGTAAATAATTACCTAATATACCTCCTGAATAGTCTCTTGTATATATGTACAACTTGGCTATATATAGCCAATTTGTAAATCACTTTTGTACGCAATTGAATCAACACAAATTACAGAAATTCTTTTATCCTCTTTATCTTATATATGGACAAATCTGTGCTCTTAAATTTGGCAAGGTCTTTATCAACCTACAAGAGAAACATATGGCGTTTAATTCATAGATTTCACTATGTAAGCCTAACTACAAGTGATTATAAAGAATGGTAAATGTTACCTTTATTTTCTCCTCCCACCACCCAGGCGATGCATCTAATAAGCTTCTTATCCCATCGATTCCAGTTTCAAGCCTCATTAAAAGATCATAAAACTTCCAATCTTTTTTCAAGTTGTCTCATTTGTTTTTAATTTGTTTTGGAGTAAAGACTTTGCATGTTTCTTCCTGCACGTCTTTCTCTAAATGACCAAAGATTATTGAAATTAGTACCAGGTCTATGCCCCTTTTCTTATTCAGTCATGCACAATTTAATAAACATCATCGAAGTATCATTATGCCAAACAATTTTTGGTTTATTTTTTGTCTTTATTGTTTCACACTTAACAACATTTTGGTCCATTTTCTGAAAAATCCAATTCATAATCAATCAAAATTGCTTCACAATCATAAATCACAATAATCAAGACGATTCCCTTACTCCAATATTGAAGCTGAAATTATGAAGCAACAACACATTACATCAACCATGTAAAGTATCAGTTTCAAAGCAGGTTCAAAATCAGAAATCATAACAATCAATATGTTAAACAAATGCGAACTGTGCAGCAAATTGAGAATCTTCAACATCAGAAATCATATGATTTCAACAATCATTCAAAAAAAAAAAGTAAGGATGCAAATCAGCTTTAGCATCATATTCAACAATCAGATTCAACAGCCAATCACAAAAATAAGAATGCAAGGTGATGGAATGCGATTGCAAGTGCTTCAATCAATCAGATACAGAGTAAAAAAAATCGGTACCTGTTGCAATGTAAATCATGTGAATAGATAGAAGATAGAGAAAAAATTGGTATTATTACTCGATACATGAGTAGGCTCGAAATCAATTGCAAAAATGGAATCGATTAGCTGGAGTAACACCAGAAGATGGAATCAACAACAATTACAGGCGGTGGAAGAAAAGAAGATTGCAGATTCGAACTACATGCAGGTTTTGGGAGGCGATGTACCTTCAGGTTATGGTCGACGTTTGATAGCAACGATGAGGTTGTAGGTATTGGAGACTTTCACGATGATAAGGGTAAGTTAAAGGGTAGTTTCGTCTTTTATGTGTTTTGTAAACCTAATAAGTCATAAGTAGTTTTAAAAAGTTACAATTTGGGATTTCTATAAAACTCCTTTGCAAAAGCTTTATAAAAAATTGTTTTAAATGGTCTTTTATAATAGGGAAATTGTAAGAAAAGTACAATATGGTCAGAAAAATTATACCTTAGTCCAAAGATTTTTTTTTTTTTTTTGAAAATAAAAATCTTGATTATTTCATTTTGACTCAAATTTACAAATAAAATATTTTTTCTTTTAATAGGAAATGATATATTATCGTGTTTTTACAAATAATCGGGACTTTAATATTAAAAAAATTATTTGGACTAAAATGTAACTTTTCCAAAAATATTTGTACTTTTCAAAAAATTAATAAGTCATAATAAAATCTATATTTTTATGAATAATATATTTTTAAAATTTATATATAATAATATTGGTTTGATTAATGACAATTTTATATTGTTACATCCGTACTCTTGAGGTTGTTCTTTTTTATAATGGAAACTAAATTATTTTCTGGAACGATACGTGTTTTATAGGAAGTAGAGTATTTAATTGCCAGATGTTGCAGAGCATTTACTCCTGTGAAGCGGTGACGTAGCAGTTGTTTCCTCCAATCCACCTCTTTTCACTCATCTTTTTTATCGTAAATAAATTAAAAATCTGTAGTAGCAAGATAAACACGAGTTGCTTAACCAAAAGGTAATCCAACAGAGGAGTAAAGATGCAACCGACAGGCAGTGGCGGTGGTGGAGGACTATCCAGATTCCGGTCAGCTCCGGCGACATGGCTGGAAGCACTGCTAGAATCAGAAGAAGAAGATGTAATCATTGACCCACCAAAACCACCTCCACATCAGCAAGCTTCCATTGCAGGCACCCCCACCCCCTCCAGACCTACTTACGTTGATCCCAATATCTTCTTACCTAGCCGACAGAACAGCTCTCCCGCCGAATTCTTTTCTGAGATCAACAATCCTGATGCCTATCTCTCCAATTACGACGACTACCTCTCCTCGTCCTACCACAACGTTAAACCATCCAGGGCTGTCGATGTAGACGACCAACAACCCAAGTTCACCACACAGCTCGTCAGTTTATACATACATTTTTTCATTATTTAATACTGCAACTTGCTTATTATATATATAATATCAAATTAATTAAGACTGATTTTAAAACTTGGTTATTTAGAGCGGAGATCAGAGCGCGTTGTTGGATGTTGAGATGGATAAGCTTCTGGGGGATTCGGTGCCGTGTCGAGTACGAGCAAAGCGCGGATGTGCCACTCATCCTCGGAGTATCGCCGAGAGGGTAACCTTCTGTTCTGTTGTGTTCTGTTGTTAGGTTGTTTGAATTCGTAAATGGTGATTAGAGAGTAAACTGGTGAAACTAATTTGGGTTTTAAGGTTAGAAGGACTCGGATTAGTGACAGAATAAGGAAGCTCCAAGAACTGGTTCCGAATATGGATAAGGTAAATCTATTTCCGTCAGAACTTTCCTTTATTGGTAACTTGTTTAAATCTGTCAATCGAGACACTGTACTGCCTTTTCCCTGTATATCATGTACCGACTCCTACATGAGATGTGGAGCAGCCTTTCCTTTTCAATCCAAAATTTAGTTGGGTTCTGCTCCAGATTTTGATCTTGTACTTTTCTGTTTTTATCAATTGCTATAAGTTTATGCTCATGTTAAATGTTTTTGTTTTTAAGATGTCTGTTTATGAGATTAATCTAGTCTCAAAACACTTTGAAGCCTCTCCTTTAATTAAGAGGAATATAAAACTCAGAAGGTCTAATGTGAGATGGGTTTATGATGCAGCAAACCAATACGGCAGACATGCTAGAAGAGGCGGTTGAATACGTCAAGTTTCTGCAAAGACAGATTCAGGTATTATACATTGACGCCTCTAGCAGTCTTATTATGTTGCCTTGTTTACAACTATTATACAGGTATTATGCATTGTCATGCTCTTATTTGGGAGAATTAATCCTAGTCTCTGATTTTTTTTTTACCCAACACAGGATACAACAGAGTAACATGGTTTGTATATTGTGCTTGTTTGGACCAGACTAATAAAAATTTTAATTTTTTGTTCAGGAACAAGGTTGGATAAAGAGTCGTTCATGATCTCTCCTCTAGGCAAAAAGACGTGAATGCCATCTTCATACTTAGCTTATTATTTGGAAATAAACCTTAAAAACTTATCTAGTCCCGTCTTGTCATATCTCTTCTAACAAACGCAAACAAGTCTTGCGTATGTTGCATTGGACAGGACTAGATGAGGTTTTTAGGGCTATTTCGGATGAGGTAAGCATTCACATCTTTAAACAGACATGAGATCAAGGACGAGTCCCCATCCCACCTTGTTCTACCTTTTTGGGAGATGCAGAAAAATTGCAATTATTTTCCCATTGACATCCATCAGAGGCTGTAACAATCAGGGCATGTCAAGCATAGTAACTCTCTGTCATAATGTTCATAACAAATTAATGGAACCAGTTTAATATATAAACTTCAATCCCCCACCCCTTAAATGCAGGAACTAAAGGAGCACCGAGACAAATGCACATGTGTGGTTGACGATTGATAACAGAAAAGAAGCTAACCTTTTTTCGATCGTGGTTCAAGGGATCATAATGGAGGACTATGGTGCTTATTCCAAAATCTCAGATCAAATTATATTTTTCCTTTGTGAAACCAAGGAAATACCATGAGAAGTGAGTAAACTAGTCAGGGGGTATGTGTTGTTGGCCACTCTCACTTGTGTCATTAGTACCATCTGTTCTCCATTACACCTCTAGGATTTCCTTGCTAAATAGTAAACTTATCAATGGCTAATACTCTCACTTGTATACTTGCTCCTCCTAATTGCTTACTCTTCATGTTTTCTTGGGAACTATGTTATCTTTTAAAATGCTATGCCAAAATGAACCCTTTTGTCTTAAAATAACAATGTCCGTGTTTGATATATAACCAAATAGATACAAAAAAGTAGCACATACATACACCAACCAAAGTAGGACTTATATATAAAACAAATGCGAGTAAAAGAAAAATATTGAACTTCAAAGAAAGAAGACCGTGGAAACAAAACCAAACACTAAACAACAAAAGCCAACAAGAAGAAAATACTGACCATTGCACATGTAGATCGGCTGTGGGAGGTTCCGACAATGGAAGGGGGGTCAAAGGCTATTAAAAAAAATATCGATCTTTAGTGATGACGAACATGGCCGCCAAAGGTCAAAGATGTCGCCGCTAAAAGTACCAACTCCTAATGCTCTATGTCGCAATTAATGCTCTTCTTGCCACTATCGCTCTCCGTATTATTATTGAACATTAAAAATGCAGCAAAACGGTATAAATATAAAAATTTCTACGAAATATTAATTGTAGAAAAATAAGTCAAAACCTTAAAAGTTAATAATATGACGTCCAAAGTATTAACAAAAACACTAAGTGAAAGTTATGTTTTAATTTTAATGTAACATCCCGGAATTTGGTGGTATTTCCGAATCATCTCTTTTATTATTATTATTTTGTTATTTGTAGTCCTTGTATGATGTAGATCTTACCATACTAGCTTTATGGAACCATTTCTTATCCCAAAAGTTCCAAATTGGTGAATGTTATGTGGTGAATGCCATAAGTTGTTCTTTCAGACCCTAGAAAGGGTCCTAAGTGATAAAAATGATGCCTCAATGGTTGAATGTGTCTCATGCATGTAGTAGAAGAGTCTTAATGGATTTATACCATGTATTAAGGATTTTCTAGACGTCCAAAGTCTTAAAGTTCAAGACTATGGTTTTAGGGCACATTTGGTCAATGGATCTGAAGTTTGGGCTTAAGTGCTTAAGCAATTAAGCACTTATGAGAGTTTTCGTACAGACTCACGTACGCCCCGCGTAGAGAGCAGTAGGCCCCGCGTACCGATTCAATGGTCCCCTTTTCCAGTCAACGTTAGACGAAGTACACCCCACGTACCAGAGGAGTATGCCCCACGTACACCCTTTGTTGGGCTTTTGCGATTTGGGCCGGTTTGACTTGGGCCTTTATTGGACTTCTGAATAATAGTGTTTTGGGCCACCATGGAAATGGATCCTAGGGTGAGGCCCAATTATAGGGATTTGGGCCCAATTTGGGAATTGGGCCAATAATGGGTCTTGTATATGTGGACCTTTAGATCATGGATTTGGTATTGAGACTTTACCCAAATTAGAGAAAAGGCAAAATGGACTATATGGACCCTTGGTCAAGATTAATATCCCAAGTGTTGATTTAGTATTCATTATTTTGGATAGTTAGGGAGCTAATTATTCAGTTCAGATCGATATTACGAGGTGAGTTATCATCACTATACCCAAGGGTCTAAGGCACCAAAGCCGACCCTTTGAATTATTATTCGGATTTGTTGTTGTTGATATGTTAGATCGATATCTTGGTAGATAGGATGGTTATGTATACTGGTAGGAGATTACCTGTCATATGTGCACATGCTTGATTGGTAGTTGAGGGTATTCCATCTCGAGGATGATTGCACCCTAGTATGTTGTCTCTATAGACTATTATATGATTATCCGATATAGGTGCATATGTTTGATTGGTTGTGGGCATTCCAATCCGATGGTTCTGGGCGAGAGTATTCCATCCCGAGGATGATTGGACTCATAGTATGTGGGCATTCCAACCCGATGGTTGTGGGGCCGAGAGTATTCCATCCCGAGGATGATTGGACTCATAGCATGTGGGCATTCCAACCCGATGCTTGTGGGCCGACAGTATTCCATCTCGAGCTTGATTGGACTTACGTCGGCATTCCAACCCGATGGTTGTGAGATGAGAGTATTCCATCCCGATGATGATTGGACTAATAATATGTTGGCATTCCAACTCGATGGTTGAGGGCCTGGGGTATTCCAACTCGATGGTTGACTGGACCCATAGTATGTTGGCATTACAACCCGGAGGTTGAGGGCCTAGGTTATTCCAACCTGATGGTTGACTGGACCCATAGTATGTTGTTTGCTATTATATGTGTATGTTTGTATGTATGTGTATTTTGGGGGTAACTCACTAAGTCTTCGAGCTTACATTTATCAATTATTGTTTCAGGTACAGTGAATCACCGCGAGAAGGTGAAGACGTGACCGTACACTTCCTCACATGTTACGACTTGTTTTCTAGGATACTCTGATATGAACTATTTTGAAAACACTTTGTAATAATTAATGATTTTGTAAACAATTTTTATACTTGGGTTGGTTTTGAAAAGTTCAAATTTTTTTAGAATTTTATGGATGTTACATTTAACTAAACATTACATAAATCCTACAAGTATCTATATTGTGACTACCCGAAATTTCTATCTTGTAAAGTCAATCAAATAAATCAACAGTCAGACATGTTTTTGTCACCTTTTAGCCCTGTTAAGGGTCTGTTTGAGAGTTTCAAAGAATAGAGTGATGTATGAACGGGTGTTAGGATGTGTTAGCTTGAGATCGGAGGAATTGATTTGAAACAGAAAACCCCTCACAAGGTGTTCACGGCCGCAAACTAGGTTGACGGCCGTGAACCACCTCTTATATATATAAGAGTGACCCTCTTTCTCCTCACTTCTCCTCCTCCCAACCATGAACATCCCCATTCTCTCTCAAATAGCTTCGACCATGAACCCTCTAAAGCTCCAAAAACGTAATTGTTTCATCCTAAAACTTGCTATACTTGAAAGATTACTAAATCCTAGCCTTGATTCTTCATGATTTATCACCATCTTCATGAACTTGAAGGGATCACGACCGTGAACCCTTCATAGGTTCATTGGACCGTGAACACCTCATGAGGCCGTGAACCTCATGAGTCCATGAACTCTATAAGGCCGCAAACCCATCTTTGGGTGGCCGTGAACCCCTTCTAAGCTTCTATTTACGAGCCTAACACTTCATTTAGGGTGTTTCCTACAACCTTAGGTAGTTCCCTATACTAGTTAGTAGATATAAACACTAATTGAATACACATATTTGTGATTACATGCCTTATAGGATCCAACAGTGCTTCAGGACTTCCTTTGTGAACTCAAGCATCCTATATCTGTCTTACTTTCCAGATCACTCACAATCAGCTGAGTTCATACCCCTGCAATCAACCTTTTAACTATTTTAAATGCTTTTTAGGGGGGGAATACAAGTCGAACACAATTGTAATTCTATTAGTATAAACATTTACATGCTATTAAATATCTTGTTTCAAACCGTTATTAACTACTTTTACAACACTGTTAAACTTCCTTTTAAAACCCTTTTCAAAACTCTTGTAAACTCTTTTAAACACTTTTAAACTCTTTACTTTTAAAACTATATGCATGCAGATATTAGTGTATAAGTATACTTTAATGGGCTTAGGACTATTGTTAATAACCTTGACACCTATTCCTTGTTTGGTTGTGGGCTTAGGGTAGTATGCACTAGTCCGACTGTCAATTAATGTATGATTATATTTGCTAGATGCATACATGAAAATTAAATCTTATTTTCAAGTTACACATAACTCAATTGTATATGTTTACAAAGTCAGATACAAAACAAACCTACTAGTAAACTATAATAGGTATAGTTTAGAGAACATATACATATACAAGTACAGCGAAGAGAACATATACATATACATATACAAGTATAGATAAGAGATCATATACATATCCATATACAAGTACAGAGAAAGAACATATGCATATACATACACATATACATATACAAGTACAGAGAAGAGAACATATACATATACATATACTAGTACATAGAAGAGAACATATACATATACATATACAAGTACAGAGAAGAGAACATATACATATACATATAGAAGTACAGAGGAGACAACATATACATATACATATACAGGAACATTAACAGAAAGTACAAGCATACTATAACATGTACATGATAACTAGAATGTGAGATACTACTTCATGGCATGGATTACACTGTTGTGCCACGTTTTATAACCAGAGACTCCTGGAGGGAGAGCGTGAGTTTGAGTATAGATCTATACGGGATTGACCATCCCACACCTCACTGCTAGCTACAGTGGGACTTGCATGTTCACGGGTGATCAAATGTCATACCACTTCGGCGTCCGAATAGAGGCGTGTAGTATACTAGGTCGATCAAGTATGGTTATAATCACTTCACATTTCAACCTTAATTAACCAATCTGGTTTAAAGGAAATAAGACTCTCCAATGCGTATGGTACATTTAATACGACTAAGAGTCTTCATTTTTCGATTTCTTTATACAATGATAGTACCATTGGGTTAAAACATACTATTTTCCTAGTAAAGGATAATAATAATATGGAAAACATACTTTTATACAAATTAAAGTACAAACTCTCCATTTTACACTGTTATATAAGAACAAACACACAAACAGTTGGGTCTCGGGTAAGAGACTGCATCTCATTTAAAAGGAGAAAATATAGGATTTTCTAACAAAGATACGAACTATTTTACTATACAAACCTAAACATTTTACAACACAAGTTTAAGAAAATGACACTAAATACTTATGAACTCACCACCATTTATGGTGATACTCTCATTCAAAATAACTTGTATTCTCAGGGAACCAGTAGACAGGGACACCCATGCAACTTTTGAGAAGATGGAGTGGATTCCAGACTCGTCATATTTTTTATTACACATTTTTGGTGTCATTTAAACTTTATCAAAGAACACACATGTAATTAACTATTCTATTTAATGCAATGGATGTTGTTGGTTGTTTTACTATTATGCTTTGTTATGATACTGTACATGACGTCCTCCACCCCCGAATGTTTCCGCCAATTCGGTTTGGGGGTGTGATAGATTGGTATGAGAGCATTGTTTATAGTGAATAGAGTATGTCAACCCATAAAAGATATACACCTATAAATACATTGGGATTAAAATAACCTGACCAAGAGTTATACTTTTAAAATATAACAAGTATTTTACTAAAAGTATACATACACGCATTCATACTAAAATCAGTATCATACTAGAACAGAACAAAAGTATTGAAGTTGTTAAACAGCACAAGTGGACTTGGGGATGTATAGCCAGGTTCGGGATGGACATAGCCTGACCAACTATGTCTATCCGAGAAATGATTAGCATATACCCGATAATGGTTGTAATGTTGCAACAAGTCTAAAACTTACTAACACTATCCATAGACAACAACAAAAACATAAAACAAACATTTAAAATACTATGGGAGTATTTTGTTCTATAACTAACTTATGTGAAAACTAAAGATCCTTATTGGTAGCTCTATGATGACGGAGTGGATGTGCTAAGGTTATATATAATCAAAGGTTTTATAGAATCAGAATCTATGACGATCGCTCTACTTCCTGTTCCTTGTTTGGTTATGGATTTAGAGTTGGGTCATTTATTCGAAGGTCTATTTTATCTCCAAGATTATATATGACTTATATAAACTCCGTGGTTATAAAAGTAACTAATGAGGATCACTCCCCTATAACTAATATTAGGTTAGACATCTACTAATCATTTCTTTTACCTCATTCTCGTGTAGATATCATGGCTGGCTTTCATCACCCGGGAAATTCGTACTTCCTAACCAAGGGAATGGAGGTTGGCTAGAGGCTGAACTAGAAGAAGAAATCGAAGAAGTACAGGTTGATGCCGACCTGGAGCCAGAAGTTAAGAAGCTACCCCTGGAGTCCCTTATTCCGAACCCTAACCCTCAACTAGAGTTTAGAGGCCCAACACCGATGTGGGTTGATAGTCTGAGTAGGTGGAGCCACGAACAGGGACGCCCTCCTCCATACAATGGAGACTGTAGATTCTACAACCTAAGCGAGGGAGGCTCAGCCGACAGAATTCTCCCAATCTTGTTCGTGGAGTGGCTCGCAATACTGAGATGGGCGTGATGGCCATTCAACAAACAATAGAACTTGATGCAGACGCCAACGCCAACGCAGATCACATCCGCAATCTTGAGGTCGGTCATGGTAGATCTATGAGGGACAATGAGACTCTACAGCAAGAGCTAGCTGCGACCCAAGCTGAGGTCATAGAGCTCTGAGCACGCCTGACGGTTTATGGGAGGCCCCTGCTTCATGTGAAGCATCATCTGGCTGATTTGAGGATTCGCCTGAGAGGTGCTCATCGCCAGTAGGAGATGCTCTACTTATCCCATATTTTGGTATAAGGAATAGCCTTCTTATCCATGATCTAAGTATCATCTTTCCTTGTAAATATTCCTGCTTAACAAGTACTGTTTCGGTAAAATCTTAGGTTGCCTAATGTTTCCCGTTGTTGGCATGTAATTAACCTATTCGTAGGTCAAAATTTTCCGAACTCTGTGTAGTTTTATAACAACCTTATTGTCGAACCTCTAGCTTATATCAAATTTATTATCTATCGGATCTATGTTAGTTCAATTCTATTCCAAATCATATAACTCTATCTGAAGTCTTATCAACCATTTTACCTCTAAATCTATTTCTAAAATATGCCGCCTCACAAACGTCCTGTCAAAAATCCTCCAATAACCCTAACTCCATCACCACCACCTCTTCTGCAGTTCGATGCGGTGATGTTCCAAGCGGCGGTGACTGTGGCTGTAAACACTGCTACGACCCAGATCAGCTGTGGCGGTTCCAGCAAAGCTGGAACATATGTTAACTCTGGCCAAGGCGATAATCAGTTGCGTACAAAGGAATGCACATATAAAGACTTCATGAACTGCAAATTGGGGCTTTTCAGCGGAAACATAGGAATCATGGCTCTATCGCAGTTGTTCAAAAAGACAGAGTGGATCTTCGAGATCTGGTCCTGCCCATAAGGACTGCATCTTTTTTGAAAGGGCCCTCACATGGTGGAATGGCCATGTCAAGTCACTCACTCTAATGGTGGCAAATGCAATGGGCTGGGAGATGCTGAAAGACCTGATGACAAAGGAATTTTACCTGAGGGGAGAAGTTCAGAAGCTTGAGGAAGAGCTGTGGAGCCTGAAGATGAAAGGTTCCGCAATAGTGACCTATACAACCAGGTTCAGCGACCTGGTGACACTATGTCCAAACATGGTCCCAACCGAAAACAAAAACATAGAGAGATACATCTGGGGTCTATTACCTCCATTTCAGGGTAACATTTTGTCTTCAAACCTTGCAACCTTCGATAGTGCCAAGCAATTGGTTGAAAGTCTCATCGACCATGGGGTCCCTCCACCAACAACAACTACTACTGGTGTCCCAGCACCAGCCAGAGAAAATGACAACAAGATAAAGTTCTGGGATAGGAAGAAGGGCAAAATAGCATAACCTTCTGGCAAGAAACAATAGGTTGTGGCTGTTCGTGTTGCGACTAACCATGCTGCCCCTGCGCCAGTAAAACAATATGCGTGGAATTTACCCAAGTGCAACAAGTGCAATTTCCACTATAACAGCCCCTTCCGAGAGATGTACTATATCAACTGCAACAAAAAGGGCCACATGATCCGATTCTGTAAGGCACCACCTAGGCCAATCAACCAGGTCCCGGGTACAGGAGTGAGCCAGGCTTGTTATGGCTGTGGCGAGACGAGGCACTTCAAAAGGAACTGCTCGAAAGCTAGGAATGCTGGTGGAGCAGGAAGACAACTTGCAATTGGCCACAATGAAGTCGTGGTAGATCCTACGGTGGTCACGGGTACGTTTCTCCTCGATAACTCATATGCATGCATCCTCTTTGATAGTGGAGCGGAGAGGAGTTTCGTGAACCAAAAATTTAAACACTTACTTAATCAAGCACCACAAACACTAAAAGAACCTTTCGTCGTAGAAATAGCTAACGGAAAAACCGAGAGCTCTAACCAAATTCACTTAGGTTATACCCTCATGCTAGATAACTATTCGTTTCCGATCGACCTCATGCATGTTTCAATCAAGAGTTTCGACATCATTTTTGGCATGGACTGGTTGAGTCTCCATCATGCCGATATTCTATTTTTCGAGAGAGTCATTTGTCTAAATCTACTGAGTAGTGAAACCTTAGTGATCTATGGCGACAAACCAGGTGTGAACCTTTGGATCATCTCATGCATTCAAGCCCAAAAGTACCTACGGATGGAGTACCATGCATTCTTAGCCCACATTGTGGGTACGAACAAAAAGGTGAAAGACTTGAAGGACATCCTTGACGTATGTGACTTTCCTGACGTCTTTCCGAAAGATCTTTCGGGAGTACCCCCACAGCGACAAGTTGAGTTCATAATCGACTTAATTCCTAGAACGACCCCTATAGCCAAATCACCTTATCGTTTATCACCAGCCGAGATGCAGGGGCTATCTAGTCAACTAAACGAACTCCTCAGTAATGGATTTATTAGACCAAGCTTCTCACCTTGGGGAGCGCTGGTATTGTTCGTAAAGAAGAAAGACGGATCTTTCCGTATGTGCATCGACTACCGCGAGCTCAACAAGTTAACCATTAAGAACCGATACCCTCTACCGCGCATCGATGACTTATTCGACCAACTCCAAGGAGAGAGCTATTTCTCAAAGATTGATCTAAGATAAGGATACCATAAGTTACGAGTGCTAGAAGAAGATGTTACCAAAATAGCCTTCCGGACTCATTATGGTCACTACGAGTTTGTAGTGATGCCCTTTGGATTAACCAATGCGCCTGCAGTGTTCATGGATTTAATGAACAGGGTGTGGCGACCTTACTTAGATAAGTTTTTTATTGTATTCATTGATGATATGCTTATTTATTCATGCAGTAAGGAGGGGCATAGTCAACACCTACGCCAAGTATTAGAAACCCTGCGAGCAGAGAAACTGTATGAGAAGTTCTCTAAGTGCGAATTTTGGATTTGAAGAGTCGAATTTCTGGGTCACGTGGTTAGCAAAGAAGGAATACATGTGGATCCTTCCAAGATTAAATCCATCGAGAACTGGTCAGCACCAAAGATACCTACTGAAATTCTTCAATTTCTAGGCCTCGCTAGCTACTACCGCAAATTCATTCAAAACTTCTCAAGAATAGCTAAACCGCTTACCACCCTGACTAAAAAGAGTGTGACTTTTAGTTGGGAAGAGAAACAAGAGAAACCGTTTCAAACGCTGAAACAAGCCCTTTGCAGCGCACCGATACTATCTCTCCTGGAAGGGATAGAATACTTCATTGTCTACTACGACGCGTCTAACCAAGGGCTTGCAATGAGGAAAGGTCATCGCCTATGCCTCAAAACAGCTGAAGATGCACAAAGTAAACTACACTACACACGATCTTGAGTTAGGAGCGATCGTATTCGATCTGAAGATCTAGAGACACTATCTGTATGGAACAAAGAGCACTATCTTTACAGATCACAAAAGCCTTCAACACATTTTCAACCAGAAGGAACTCAACATGAGACAACGTCAGTGGGTTGAGCTACTAAATGACTACGAATGTGAAATTCGTTATCACCCAGGAAAATCCAATGTAGTACCTGACGCCCTAAGTCGGAAGGAGTACTTCGGTCGTAAAGTCAAGTCATTGACTATGAATATCCGTTCACACCTGTCTGCACAAATTAAGGAGGCTCAACAGGAAGCCTTGAAACTTGAAAATGTGGCGGGTGAAACCCTGAGAGGAATGGACAAGAACCTAGAAGTAAAGGGTAATGGAACTTTATATTTCATGGACCGGATCTGAACACCGAGGCATGGTGGTTTCAGAGACGTGGTCATGAAAGAAGCACACAGCACTCAATACTATGTTCACCCGGGTTCAAATAAGATGTATCTGGATCTCAAAAAGCTATACTGGTGGCCTAACATGAAAGCAAAGATTGCTACCTTCTTGGGCAAGTGCGTTACTTGCGTCAAGGTTAAGGTCGAATACCATAAACCCTCAAGTCTACTATAAAAACCAGAGATACCTGAGTGGAAGTGGGAGAAGATTACTATAGACTTCATAACCAAATTTTCCAAGACAACGGGTGGTCTCGATACCATTTGGGTGATCATTGACCGATTGACCAAGTCCACTCACTTCCTACCGATTAAAGAAACTGACAAGATGGAGTAGTTAAGTAGAACGTACATCAGAGAAATCGCACGACTGCACATGGTATCTATGATCACCTTGAGGTTCTGGCAGTTGCTACAAAAGTTGTTGAGAACCAGACTGGACATGAGTACATCTATCACCCACAGACTGACAGACGGAGTGAGAGGACAATTCAAAATCTAGAAGATATGTTGCGAGCATGTGTGATAAATTTCGGAAGGGCATGGGATACCCCTTGTAGAATTCTCATACAGTAATAGTTATCACACAAGTATAAAGGTTGCTCCATTTGAAGCCTTCTATGGCCGGAAGTGCAGATCCCCTCTGTGTTGGGCTGAGGTGGGCGACACGCAACTAGCGAGGGGACAAGTTCCCGGTAGCACTCTCACTTGTCAGGAAATCATTAGAGGAACGAAGCAAAATATTGTTCAAATTCGTGAGTGACTGAAAGCTTCGCGAGATCGATAGAAAAGCTACGCAGATAAACGACGGAAACACTTAGAATTCTAGGTCGGTGACTTTGCGCTATTGAAAGTCTCGCCCTGGAAGGGCATGATACGCTTTGGCAAGCGTGGTAAACTAAATCCAAGGTACATCATGCCTTTTAAGATTCTTGCTAGAATCGGCCTAGTAGCTTACAAACTTCGTCTACCGGAAGAACTCAGCAACGTACACCCTACATTTCACGTGTCAAACCTGAAGAAGTGTCTGTCCGATGAGACACTTGTTATACCCCTCGACGAGTTCAAACTGAATGAGAACTTACAATTCGTGGAAGAACCGGTTGAGAGCATGGACAGGGAAGTCAAGCAAACAAAGCAAATTCGTATCCTGATAGTGAAGGTCCGTTGGAACGCGAAGCCGGGACCCAAATTCACTTGTGAGCGGGAGGATCAAATGAAACTTAAATATCCTCATCTTTTCCCTTAGTCTATGTGTAATTCTAATCCTAAATTTCGGGACAAAATTCCCTTTAACCGGGGGTGGGGGGGGGGATGATGTGATTGTTGGGTTTTGAGCATTCTAATACTCCTAAGTGTACATGCAACCCTAAATACCTTGGATCTATGTTTTCTCTATTATACATGAAAATATGATGCTTATATAGTGTGTAATATAACAAGTTAGAATACATACATCTTGATGTAAGCATCTTATTCTTGTCAAAAACACCATGGAATATCCTATGGGTTTTATCCCAACTTGATAATCCATGGAGCATTAGCCCACTATACAAGTATAGATAATTTACACAATCAACCCATATATTTAATTAGTCTCCTTTTGATCACTTAATTAATTCCAAATTAATTGTTGATCAATACTAATTAAATAATATTATTAATATATTAGAACTTATAATATATTACCAAACCTTAAGTGTTATTTCTCTCATTTTAGTCTATCCAAATGCATGATGCCATGCAACCCAAATGGACCATGCCGAGTCGGGTCAAGTACATACCAATTATAGTTATGGACTTAAACACTAATCTAATAGTCTCCCACTTGGATAAGTCTAAATCTATTATTGAGTATGACTTCAAAACCTAACTGGAAATCATAGCTCTCAAAAGTCGCTGTCAAACTCTGACCTTGTCGATGAACTGTAACTCTTGTCAATGACTTGTCCATTAGATAAGGGATCATGTATTCCTCCATTCAAGATATCATGTGGACTGAGACATGGATTATAAATCATTCTCTCTGTCCATTTGTTGTTTCCCGATTTCCGATTTATGATGACTGACTGATTGAACAGATCAAATCAGTCCTGGCTTGGCTAAGCACTCATATGTGTCATCATTAAATCGTCAAGGGACCCACAAATATCACTTTTATCCCGAAGGTAAAAGGAAAGGATAAACTTCGACTCATATGGCTTGTTCTACTAATTGTTGAATCATACACAAAGGCACGTTTTATAACATCGAGTTACCAATGCGGTTTCATGCAATTAATGTATAACCAACTCATAGTAACAACTCATATCTCTAGGTTTAAAGAATATAAGATATTGTCGTCTCATGATCACTCGTTATAAAATCCATGAAGTGATTCCAATGAGCGGGGGTTGAATCCAATACTCAGAACTTATGAGCACTTATGAGTGTTGTAGCACCAGTTTGTCCAACAACATAGACCTCTACAAGCCAACCCATGACAGTCTTGATTCATATTTACTTCCAACATATGACTAAATGTGTACAGTTTGGATAACTTAGTCATTCAGGAAGAACGAACTTAGTTATTCTGGAAATCAAAAAATGCAAAAAGAAACACATGAATAATTAAATCCAATATGGTCTCAGAACTTATGAATATAAATAAAACAACTTTTATTTATCACCATATTGATTACACATTATTCATTGCATACTATTTCAAGCTATCAACTTTATACTTGAATTAAAACAATAATTGTCCCATGCTTCAAGCATGTACACTATGTTCTTCTAAACATTAGTTATGCCATACTCCAAGTATACATACTAAGTTTGTATATGATCTTTACTTTGTGAAATATATTGATTGCACATAACTCCAATGATTCTCCTTTCACAGTCCCAAATCCTTACCGCAAGTGCAGGAATTCCAAATTCATGCCATTTACCGAAATCTGTTAGATTTTAAACTTATATGCATTAATCCTCTTGTAATGATTATGCATAAAGTCATAAATACTTGACAACAAACATTACAGAGCATTCCAAAGGAGATCAACTCCTTGGAAACATCCTTCTTGCATTAAGTTTCCTAATCTTACACAAATTTATTGAACAACTTCCACCTCCCCATATTCCCATTTTGACTATCACTTCTGAATAAGAGTTGCCTCTTTTCAGAATATGTCAATATGGTCCTTCCAAGAATTAACATTATACTTCCAACTGTCACTGAGCAACCAACCTTTGGTAAATATTAGATTGTCCTCGACAATTTCTTAATCATTTTAGTCATATCCAAATCTAGACCTTTTACCCTTCTTAACGCCCCAAGCAATTGGAAAATTTAGAAAGGATAAATATATAGCACATGCAATCGATCCTATACCCAAAGCAAATGGGATACGATTCATGATGTCTCACATAAAGACATGATTCTAGACCAGTCTTTTGCTACAATATTTTTATTTGCCATGTTCTCAAAATTTGACTATGATGAGGGATGTCGTAATCATAATCGAATTTTAAGAACGCAATATATAGAATTTTCTTAAGTTTAACCAAACCAACATAAAATTAATATATATATATATATATATATATATATATATATATATATATATATATATTCTTGACTAAAGATGATTCAAATCTCAATCTAAGCCTTTTAGAATGATTAAAGTCTCAATCTAAGCCTTTTAGAATCGAAATGAAGTATAATTTCCTCTCCCTTAATTTTAGCAAAACAACTTTTCAACCCCTGCAACTTCACGAATTGAAATTTTTTGCTTTTCTATAATTAATATTGTTATCTTGCAGTACTAATAATACTTATCATGCTCCCACTAACATGATGATTATTAGCATAACACTTATTCTCCCACTAGCTTTGACATGTACTCAGAAATTAGCTGGACTTCTAGAAGTTAATACTTTACTGACTTTCTTACCAAAGTTCAGATTTTTGAGACGAGATTGCCTTGATAAGACTTTATCAAAATCATGCACCTTATATTAGATAGCTCACAGGTGTTTATAACTATGAAAAGGGATGGTGTAATCGTAGTATCAATTGTTTAGATCTTTGTTATCTGCTTCAAATCTGCTTAGTGGAAGTGTTTCCTCACCATCATTTTCATGAATCGGAGAGAAACCTTATGACCCTTATATTTTATGGTGTATGTGTTCTTTTCCATGTGAATTGTCAAAACCATAGTCACAAGACAAGTATAATGACAAATCGAAACTCATGTGGACTGAACTTAATCTTAAATTCTTGCCACCTGGTAGCTCAAGGGCCTACCATTGCTTCCAAGTTGTTATGCAACCAATTGAGAACTCTAAGAACTCATATCCAAAGCCAACGTTAACTGGAATGGGCACATAAATAGAAATATGTCAACACGATAGGTTTTAAACCTCACGTCGTGTGCTAATGTTAAACTACAGGTTTTTATTCTTGATTAGATCTTGAAATTCTTTTCAGGATCTTTAAGACTCCCACTGTCCTCTTGACATAAAAGACTATCTTGCCAAATATTCAAGAGATAGTTTGGATTCTTGATCAAGACAAACACTTCACAGTTGGTATTAGTTAGTCTTTGTTTTATCCAAAACATCACAACTTACCTATTTCAAATGCACAAGAGTAGGATACTTTTACTCTTACATTTGACTAGTGTTAAGAAACTTTCCTTTAAGATATGTCACTCAAGTTACGATCTTGGGGCATGACTCTAAGAATTGTTTTTGTAACGAGGTATGAATCATCTTCTTGATTTGACCACTTCAACAATTCATAGCTTCTTTTCTTAGCTATCAGAATGCACTTAGAGGATGAATTGTGATAAGGTCTCTTAATCATTAAGATGATCATATAACATGATACTAAAGTACTCTCCCATCTTCTCAGATTTGTGAAACTTTTATCCTTACCACGGTGTATTGAAATAGTTTTCAAACTGAGATGGTGAATCCTATTTCAATCCTTATGCATTGGGAAATACCAGTTGAAAGTGTTGTCATCTTACCTAATTTGATTCTTCTCATTCGTTTTGCCATACATCAAAATTTTTTCAATGTATCAGAATTACACTTAAACTTGTATGTGTAACCATATTTACTAAACTTTAGTAAAACATGAAGAACATTCTTATGGATCTTTTGTGGTGGACTTGATCAGTGCACAAGAATGTGTACTCGATCCCTTAGTCCTTCACTTGACTCACATATAAATGTGAACAAGGAACTAGTCTTAATTTTCCAAAGATGAAAGTTCTCATTCATCATACTGTACAACTTGTATGATTCCAAGTTTCTATCCAACTAAAATCTTGAATGATGAGAAGCTTTCCTTATTTGGTAAATTTAGACACTACCACAAATGAAAGAGTCAAATTCATATTTTCAATATTGCTAGAAACATGCAAACATCAAGTTTTCATAAATGCCATTGCAAGGAGATATAAAATAAAGTAAAACAAACTTTTATTTATTTATAAAATGCGGAAAAAACTTTTCCTTACAATGCAAATTTAAATGAAAACTATGCTATTACATGTTTCCTAGCAACCTATCATAACTCCTAAGAGTAGTTCAAGAATCGGATCTTCAATCAAGCGACTCTTTCTTTAAGTTTCCTTCACTTTTTCTTTGATTCTTCGAACATCAACATGTGACCCAGTCACATCATGAAATAAGAATCTCATAATAGAAACTTAATCGAGTTAGATAGTGGACTTTACCTGAAGTAGAGTCAAACTTATTGACTTTACCAACCTTATGATCTTTCAGGTAAATTTGGTAGCTTCGCAACCAATGCCCTTTCCTTTTGGCAATAGAAGCATATGGACCCTTTGGGAATGGTACATGAGACAATCTCAGACATAGCCTTTCTATTTACCATTTGGTCAACCGAGTTGACTATGGCCAATCCCTTTCCATTGGGAAGAAAAAGCTTTTACTGGGTATCCCACGTAACCATTGTCAATATCCATTGAAGGTTTGGAAAGTTGATCTACTAATCAAATTTTCTTTACTAAAGCTCCAAATCATTGCTGATTCAGCAGTACCAAACAAATAAATAAGATCATTAAGGGTCATGTCATATTCTATTTCATAGTACTCCTAAAGGTAACTCACTATATGACTTAGAAAGTGATTGAACATCTAAATTTCTTAAGACTTTGACAGCTAACTCTCCCTGCTTGTCAATAGGTGCCTTCATCTCCAAGATGCGATCACACATAGACCTTGTTTTCCAATAGGGATTGAGTGACCTTGAACGTGTGGGTTAGGGAGGATAATTGGAGGAGGTGGAGGAAGTGAAGTTTCAAGAGATTTGGGAAGATCATAGATGTCTGAACTAGACATCTTTTGAGAGATACTCAAGATAGTTGATTTAAAGTCCTTAATATAACACCCAATATGAAATATTAAGGCTAGGACCCAACATAAAATTTTATAACTTGGAAGAGGGATGCTGTAATCCAAGCTATAAAATATTTGAAAGTAGGTGAAAGATGATTCACCAATTTCCACCATGAAAAAAAAAATTATTTGGTTTTACTTGGATTTGAAACTCCTAGATCTTTTAAGATTCATTGAACTATTCAATGGCATGTTTTAATCTCGAGTGTGCCCTTCAGGTTTTGTGACTGGGATGCTGAGGATCACAAAACAAGGTGTGAAGTAACCATGTAAATTACTTGGTACCCTTAATTTTTACCCCTCAATCGATGTGTCAGTTAACCACACACACTCCACCGATACTATGATAAACATTAAGTTACCATTTGCCTACCTTGTTAAATCAAGCTAGTGTGCCAGTTAACCATACACACTCCACTAACCAACTTAAGTAAAGTGCAAAGTGTAATTTCATGGGTTAGCACCAAATTCACATTTTCCTAAGTAACTAAGATTGGGTATTAATAAGAGTTTAGTTACTTAGTATTTGTCATTAATACTTTTAATGAAGGGAGAATTATAGTCCTTGTCCTACCCGTTCGGCTAATGACCCTCCACCAGTTAAGGAAGCGGTGGATGAGAGTGGACACCCATTAAACTATTATTTTATAGGCAGTAACCTTATACCCCCTTATAGACCGGCTTCGTGAATGAGGCCTACTAATGGTAAGACGACTTGCTCTTATACATACATACATATATATATATATATATATATATATATATATATATATATATATATATATATATATATATATTATGAACATATAATATTATAAAGTATAAGGGTTGAATTTTAACTTTTAAAATTTTAAGGTCTTAACTTGAAAATAAAGTTTTCGTGGGGAAAACTTTACAAATATCAAAACTTGAGGGCAAGTTTTGAAACTATTCAAAACTCTTATATTTTCATAACTTATGAGTTTAATTAAAGTTTTAAAAAACTTTTAATGATGAAACTCTTGAACATCCATAACTTGAGGACAAGTTATGGAGCCATAAAAACAATTTATAAGAAAATGACTCTTCATTTTTGTAACCTAAGGCATTTTTATGAGTTTTAAGATTCACAAATGTGACTTTTCATATAACTTGAGGACAAGTTACAAAAACACATTTTATGAACAACTTTTGGATTAATCTGGATTGAAAACAACTAACACATATTTTTCATTAATCTAAAATAACTCATAAAACAAGGTAACACAAATTATTTTTTCGTAATCCATAACTTGAGGATAAATTATGGACTCCATTAAAATATATTTATATCAAGAATTAACTAACAACGACTTTTGTAAATAATTCCTATGATCTACCAACACTCATAAGCATGAACAATCCATATCAACAATTTCAAAAGTTACATAAATCTTGAAATTTTGATTTTAACCTTGAAATTGGTTTATTATAATCATTACCATTCTAAAAACAGGTTTTAGAAGTCCAAAACAGCTTAAAGTAATGATTCTAGACCAATTCCAGCTTTAAAACTCGAAGATATGCTGTCAGGGGGTCCAACTCGTCGAGTGCATGAACCAAATCGGCATGTTGGATGAGTTTGTAATTGGACTCGTCGAGTCCCTTCATGTACTCATCGAGTCCCCTGTCCAGACTGCACAAATCTTTGATTTTTCAGCAATTTAAGCAACTATAACAAGAAAACAAGCCTAGGCTCTGATACCACTGTTGGGTTTTGAGTATTCTAACACTCCTAAGTGTACATGCAACCCTAAACACCTTATATCTATGTTATCCCTATTATACATGCAAATATGAGTATTCCAAGGTATTACCCTATCTAGTATACCATCTTTTGACACTTTGGTAATATAACAAGTTAGAATACATACTTCTTGATGTAGCTTGACTCCATGATGCTCGAGAGCCTAGTGCCCCAAGTGTGACACCTCAAATGGTTCACACAACATCAAATGCACTTGGAATAACTTATAAAGAGATAATACACTTCATGAAATCGGCTAGACCTCATCATTCCTTCACAGTCTCTCACGGTGGTCGATTTTGACAAGAATAAGATGCTTATATAGTGTGTCATAATTAGGGTTACACCATGTAAAGCCTAATTGTCATGGCATATCATTTCCATGATCCATGGGTACAAAAACACCATGGAGCATCCTTTGGGTTTTATCCAAACTGGATAATCCATGGATCATTATCCTACTATACAAGTATAGATGATTTACACAATCAACCCATATATTTAATTAGTCTCCTTTTGATCACTAAATTAATTTCAAATTAATTCTTGATCAATACTAATTAAATAATCTTATTAATATATTAGAACTTATAATATATTACCAAAGCTTAAGTGTTATTTCTCTCATTTTAGTCTATCCAAATGCATGATGCCATGCAACCCAAATAGACGATGTCGAGTCGGGTCAAGTACATACCAATTATAGTTATGGACATAGACACTAATCCAACAGTGACAACCCGAAATTCTATCTTGTAAAGTTAATCAAATCAATCAAAAGTTAGACATGTTTTTGTCACCTTTTAGCCCTGTTAAGGGTCTGTTTGAGAGTTTTTAAGCCTAGTGTAATGTATGAACAGGTGTTAGGATGTGTAGCTTGAGATCGGAGGAATTGATTTGAAACAGAAAACCCCTCACAAGGTGTTCACGGCCGCAAACTAGGTTCACGAATGTGAACCATCTCCTATATATATAAGAGTGACCCCTTTTTCTCCTCACTTCTCCTCCTCCCAACCGTGAACATCCCCATTCTCTCTTAAATAGCTTTGACCATGAACCCTCTAAAGCTCCAAAAACATAATTGTTTCATCCTAAAACTTGCTATACTTGAAAGATTACTAAATCCTAGCCTTGATTCTTCATGATCCATCACCATCTTCATGAACTTGAAGGCATCACGACCATGAACCCTTCATAGGTTCATTGGACCGTGAACACCTCGTGAGGCTGTGAACCTCATGAGTCCATGAATTCTATAAGGTTGCAAACCCATCTTTGGGTGGCCATGAACCCCTTCCAAGCTTCCATTTGCGAGCCTAACACTTCATTTAGGGTGTTTCCTACAACCTTAGGTAGTTCCCTATACTAGTTAGTAGATATAAACACTAATTGAATACACATATATGAATTAACCAAGGTGAGAAAGAGACTTTCGTTCAGCTTTAGATTTGTTGTTATTATGGTTGATTTATGGAAGTGCAATGGAATTAGTTTCTTTTGTTACCGATTCCTAAGATGACCAAATTAGTATTCACTAATTTAATCCTTTGGCAAACTAGCTTATTTATTTGGTGATCATGCGGACAAACTTACCAGCTCACTAGTGTTCAGCTTGAATTGATTAGACTTATAACTAATTGACCAATTTAGTTTATTGATTCAATTTGATATATGATTTTTCATCATATATTAGCTCCTATACTCTTTTACCCACTTTTCTACTTAACCCTAGGTTTTATTCAAAACTCTAGTTCTACAATTTTGAAAATCACATGATCATAAGATTCAAATCTAACTAAGAGAGATGTTCATACTAACTTAATCAAATTCAGCAATTAGTAGAGAAAAGTATTTATCAAAAGTACTTGAGGTTATTTAATAAGCTAAATCAACAAATAACAAAATATATAAATGCAAACCATAAAATCAACCACAAATAGTCAACTCATCCTAGGCTGAACGAAAGTCATGAGTATTTAGCTCATCATTTCAGCAAACAAAGTCACAAAAATGAAATTCAAAGTGTTAGACATGGCTAAATCTAAATAAAAATCGAAGTGTAAGTTCAATTGCCTTAATGCTCATCCTTCCAATGGTTGTGAATGAGATTCTTGCTTCCAAGCCTTAATTCTAGTGTTTTTCCTCCAAAAGTGTCGAATTATCTAGAGCCAAAAGTTCCAATTCGGAGGTTTATGTGATCTATTTATATTTTTCCTGGAATCAGGGCACCACATCATGGTCATCGTGCTTATCCCGTATTCTCCAAGTCTTCGAAGTCGATCGGGATTCTTTAAGTCACCATGCCGTGGTAAGATCACCACGACATGTTAGGCATATTTTTCTTCATTTTAGAGCTTTGGTTCAAACTTCCATCTTCCAGCTTCCTTAATCCAACTTCCAACTTCCTTTTTGCTCCAAGCATGTCTTTTGATCCCTACAACATGATTTATAGCAAATTAAGTATCTTTTGTTTTAATAAGGGCATAAAAATAATCAAAATATTAATGTACATGGTATAAATATGTGTATCAATATGCACATATCAAAATACCCCACACTTATTCATTGCTTGCCCCCAAGCATAACTGAATTTTAGCATACAAATATCACATAAGACAACCCACTTGAACCAACCATTATGCCAAGACCGCAACGGATGTATTTTTTTCTAAAATTTTTCCCAAGGACCCCCTAATCCGAAATACTCACAATCCTCATAAAGACTCGCCCACTTCTTTTGAACAACGCTCATTTTATATAACCCTCTGAATCCATGCCCATAAAACTTTCTAACCTCAAGGTATTTTTGGTCATGCAACCCAAGCATACATAATCTAGAAAATTACAACTTTTGATACCACAATGGAGCTCTTTGGAATTCTTCACTTCTGTGACAAATTGATCTTTAATTTGTTTGAATTCACCACCTTCTTTGTTTTATTTTTTGGTATCTTCAACTTTTGAAATTTCTTCAGAATTTTGATCTTTGAATCTTCAAACTTGATACTTTGATTGCTCCAAAATTCTTACAAATTTTCTTGTAATTCTCTTTTTTTATATATTTAACATGTATCTCACTTTTTTTTTCACTCATATCATACATGCTTAAGCAAGGGCGCTCCACTTCAACCTTTATTGGTTAAGGTATTAGTCTCATGTGCAATGACTACTTAAGCTTTTCTGGAAACATTTCAGGTTCAGGCTGCTAAACATATTGCATCCCTCAAACAAAGCGAGGTTGTGTTTTTGTCCCACGATTTCACTAGAATAAAGAGGGCCACACATGCATTATAACGTATATAGGCTCAACTAAACATTTAGGTCCTCATAAAATCATCAAATACAATACTAGCATGGGTCCTAATTGCCTTTCATCATCATGATTTTCTAAGTTAAATCCTAGAAAAAATTTTAAAATTATGCCTAAAATTAAGATACTAATTCAACTAATATAACCAACCCCTACCCCACACTTATTTCATAGAATGCCCTCATTGCATGGTATGCAAACTATACAATTAAAAAGAGGGAGAAAAAGGAACAGACTCCCCTAGGATAGAAGATGCAACTCGACTCATGGAAAGGACTTGTAGCTGGCTCGAACATGTGGAAACAGAAGTGGAAAAGAAAATGGCAACCTCCTTGTGCTTTGAAAAACTCCCCCACGTCAAAGGAAAGTGTCAACCATGTCGTGGCATCCGGGATAGTTCTTCATTGATGCGTGAAAAGACAATTCTATGGTGTGGGAACAGCTCATCCATACCATGAAAATTGACTATAATATATAAAACACCACCCTTGAACACATAGAATACTGGAAGTGATAGGATCGGGACTCGAAAAGCACCACGTCGTGGTGGATATCACCACAGCGTGTTGGACCAAACAGAACATTTTTGGGTTTTTTAGATTTCAACAACATGGCGTTTTCTATATTGCCACGTCATGGTGGTAGGAAAATACAAAATTTGATGTTGAATTGAATTGTTACGCGAACTAAACGTGACACCATCTCTTACATAAAGCTCTAGGATGTGACCTTTCACTCTATGACTCATTTAAACCCCCGAAAAGTGTTCTCAAATCTCGCTTTTCTCGATGTTCTATAACCGTCATTATAACGAACCTTCTTTTGCCAAATATACCCTCACTTGGACTCTAGAATAGGACCTGGAATGTAGCACTCGGTTCCAAGTATGTAATTTATTTTGTTTTATTTTTCATTTTGGCCTAGGACTCGGCGAGATGAAGGCCCAACTCGTCGAGTAGGATTGATTTTGGACGCGGGACTTAAGTGATGGACTCGTCGAGTCGGCGGTCAGACTCGATGAGTAGGCTCTGACTGTATAAAACCCTAACCTGAGGGTTTGCATCCTATTTAACCATGTGTTTCAGCCACCACTAGTCCATAATGCTCCCAAAGACTCTCCATAGAGAACCCTAAGTGTTTTGGTGCAAGAACTAAGGCTTTTGAGTGTTTTTTGTGGGTTTTGACCTCAAGAAGGAAGGAAGAGCATAGAACGATCAAGAGGAGGCTGAAGGATTCGAGTTTGGTTCATCATTTGCAGTCTTTGTATGGTATAAACTTTGTACCTTGCTTTCTTGTTTGTTAGATCCCTTTTTGGGGAAGATTTATGGCTTTTAAGCCAAATGAGGTGACCAACCATGATTTGCAAACATGGTTGGAGGTCAATACTTCGGATCTAGCACTTAGGAAGAGTTACAAGACAGATTTGGGTTGCTTTTGCACCCAAGAAAGGCCCCATGCAACAAAAGAGCCATTTTAGAGCCTTTTTGGCTCAAAAGTCCCATGCATGCACGTAAAGTTTGTAACTTTACGTGCTAGATCGAGCTTAGGGGCTTGGATCTATCATTTGGACAAGTGTTGTACATCAGATTTCGAGGATTTAGGGTGTGGGCGTTAACGACTCGACGAGTCCGTTCTTGGGACTCGACGGGTCCAAGGATTTGAGTCCCATATTTGTTGAGGGTCAAAAGAACTTAGTTGGGTGTTAGAAGGGTTGTAGCAGGACAGAAGGAGTGACCGAACGCATTGGACTTAGTTTTAGACCAGGAGTTCATGGGACTCAGTGAGTGCTAGAACAGACTCGGCGAGTCCAAGGCAATCTACTTATGTTTGAAGATGAACTTGACGAGTTGTTCATACAACCCGACGAGTTAAGGTCAGGATTTTTTCATCAGATGAAGGTGAACTCGACGAGTTGTTCATACAACTCGGCGAGTCGAATGAAGGTTCATTGATGTTCGTAGAGAAGGGGAACCCGTCGAGTCGTTGCCAAACTCGACTAGTTGAGTCATGGATAAATGGACGAGTAAAGGGTAGGGACTCGACGAGTTGACGGCCCAACTCAGTGAGTCGGGTCAACTGGAACTTGACTATGACTTGGACTTTGGTTAGGGGTAAAATGGTCATTTTACCCTAAGAGTAGATATCAGATTTCTGACTGAGTGTTTTGTAGGGATTATAGCCGGAGGATTTCCGGAGTAGCAGCAAACAGAGATTTCCCATACAGATTATCAGCAGCTACTCGTATGAGGTGAGTTACCTTCCAGTAGGGGTGGGTCTAAGGCCACAATGCTGACCCACCAAAGACGAATATATATGAGATGATTGTCTTTGTGATAATTATCTTGGTCTGGTTATGTGCCTTGGTTATGAGATTTATCTGTATGATATGTTATGTGTGATAATTATCTTGGTCTGGTTATGTACCTTGGTTATGAGATTTATCTGTATGATATGTTATGTGTATAGTAGGGATTAGTTTCCCTGACAGTGGTCCTTAGGACCGAAGGGTAGGTTAGTACCCGGATATGCATGATCGTATGTTTATATCTTGATGTTGTATGCTTGTGGTAGGGGTGGAATAGTCCCCAGTTACCGGTTGAAAGATACCGATGATGGTTACTGGTTGAAGATACCGATAATTATTACCGATTGAAAGATACCGATGGAAGTTATCGGTTGGAAGATACCGACGATGATTACCGGTTGAAAGATATTGATGATGATTACCGGTTGAAAAATACTGATGATATTGTATGGTATGTGGTATGATGGGGGAACTTACTTAGCTTTGTGCTTACGGTTTCTATTTTGGTTTCAGGTACCTCTTCATCTAAGGGGAAGGAGTCGGCGGCGTAGCATCGCATTACACACACACATACATGATTCTACTTCAGACTTTCTGGGATTGTACTCTGATTTTCATTATTTTTGATGTCATGGTTTAGGACACAACACTATGATTTCGTAATGTGTTGCTTTACTGACAATGTTATGGTAAAATGCTTTAAAAATTATTAATTCAAAAATTAAATTTTCAGCCTTGAATTTTGGGATGTTACATAGAATTTAGACAAAGAAAAGTAACATACGTAGGAAACATTGTCAAGCAACAAAACACATAATTGATCAAGTACGTAACTAAACAAAATAAAAACATAAAGAAACAAGTCTAAAAGCAACCAAATGAAAAAGGATAAAAACTATCAATCTTCCTCCTCGTCTACTCCCCCACCACTACCACCAGCCCCACCTTGTTGCTCCCGCCACAATTCCTCCCAAGTTGGAACATGCGGATATGAAGGAGGAAAATGATCCGGGCGTGGCACATGCATTTGGAACATAAAATGATCCATGCACATGTTGGTATAATTATCATTTCTTGACATGTAATCTTCATATCTCCTCCTTGTAGCATTATATGGATCCATAGGTAGCTCATCATCTGCATGCACAACAGGTGGTTCGTCCTCTCCAGCTTCCCTACCCCACTGCCTTCCTCGGTTTGGAACCCACTGGCAGGGGGTGTCATCAGGAATACGAAAGGTCCCCACTACATGATCAACCACAATGTTTGTCCTCTTATAAAGGAGGACTGAGAATGGCTTTTGGGGCTCCACAGTCAACATCACGTCTTCCCGCTTTTCAAGAACTTCAAATGAACGAGCGAGTCGGGTAATCAACATCCTATCATATAATGGGAACCCGCGCCTATCTTTGGTTGCCTGAGATGTAAGGAATTCTGCCAAATGAAAGGGCAAATCAACATAAGTATCAGTGGAAGTAAGGACCCACAAAAAGAAAACATCAATAGTGGGGCATTTAACCCCCTCTTGACGCTCGTTGATGGTGTTAGTGATGAGACGATGCAGCAGGCGATGAATGGGCAAGCGAATATCGCTTCCTTGGGTAGTCCCTTTTTCATACACTCCATTAGAAATTGCATGCCAATGGTCTTCCGCCTATAACCACTCAATATTTCTTATAGAAGCTGCTGCAATTAACTGTTGGTACAATTCCGTATGAACCTCGGACGGAAGATAAATTCTCGTCCTAAGTGCAAAATCTGTGAGGCTAAGAGAACACCTTTCCCCACCAAGGGAAAATGTAAGGTTATCATCGTCATAAATCCCATATTTTCTTGCAAAATAAACCTTTGTAAGAAACTCATAAACCAATTCCTTGGAAACCACCTCTTGAATTTCAGAAATCCGTCTCCACCCCAAGCACATAAATTGGCCATGAAATCCATTAAATAGCTTGTCAAGATAAGGATCCATGGCATCCATCAACCCCTTTTGTCCAATCCAATGCCAATCAATGAATGCAGGAACATGCACTCTTCGTTTCTTCATTATTTCAAGCTTAGCGTCCAACGTGCGTGAAGTGCAGGTGCAATATCCCTTGGGAAAGAGTACCATGGAAACTCAATTCGAGTTCTGGATTGGTTTCTCCTAGACCTACTAGCCATTTCTACAAAATAACCACAAATAAATAACGAAAGAACCAGGTGCATTATTACAATTAAGATATAACATATAAACTGCAAAAGAACCCACCATTACGAGGACCACGACGAATCGTCGTGGTCGACGAACTTTTCATGGGACTGGTTAAATCAATCCAGATTCAACTCCATATCAACTCAAGTGAAGTTCAGGGTTTGTTCTATGCATAAAATGTAGTAGAATGGTAACAAAATCAAGGCTCAAAACATCCATAAATAGGTCTGATTTTTGCAAAAGTTAGAACCTTAGGTTCCCAAAATCGACCCTAACGATACCCTAATCAGGAAATAGATGCTCATTACTACCAATATAAATGTTTAAGAGTAAGGAAATCACTAGAAAATCATACCTATTGGTGGAGAATTGCAAGAAATCGATGAAAAGATGGAGGAGTTCTTTGTGGGGTGGCTGGCACGATGAGAGAACGGGGTCGAAGTAAAAGTGTAAAGTGTTTTGACTTTAGATGAAAAAGCCTAAATTAATTATTGTTATTTCATCGCCACAATGTGTTAAAATCACCATGCCATGGTTTCGTTGTTTATCTCGCTTAATTACAGGTTTTGAAAAATCACCACCTCGTGGTGGGTTAATTTTTTTTTATTTTCAAGATCCGAAAAATAATCACGCCACACTCGTTTTTTGCCATACCCCACGTCGAATTCATAGACAAATCAGAAGAATGAGAGAATAAAAACCTTAAAAAAACTAAAACAAACAAAAGTGAATAAAAGGAAAGGAAATAAAATGCAAACTCAAAACCATAGGTTTCCTCCTGCAGGCACTTCTTTTTGGGGAGTCATAAGTCGGACTCCTTCCCGCTTTACGTTGTCTCAGCTCGTGTGAATTTGATGATTTCATCCTCTCTTTCTTCACTTGGCATTCTTTCTTTGTAATGATTCACTCGATGCCTATTAACTTTGAAAGGGGCTCCGTCTCTTGATATAAGCTCAATAGCTCCATGTGAGAAAACTTGTTTGACAACAAATGGCCCGTCCCACCTTGTTTGTAATCTACTCGGAAAAAGTTTCAACCTTGAATTGAAAAGTATCACCTTTTGTCCTTCATGAAAGTCTTTATTACCCTTAAGCCCCATATCATGCCATTTCTTAGGCTTGTCTTTATAAATCAATGAACTTGTATATGTTTCATTTCTAAGTTCTTCAAGGGCATTCATTTGCATTAACTGATTTGTACGAAGTTTAGCTAGCTCAAAATTACATATTTTCATAGCCCAAAATGCTTTATGCTCTATTTCAACTGGCAAGTGACAACTCTTCCCATAAACCAACCTATATCGTGTAGTGCCAATAGGTGTTTTGAAAGCCGTTCGAAATGCCCAAAGTGGATCATCAAGCTTGACCGACCACTCATTTCTATTACTTCCAACCGATCTTTTTAATATCCTCTTCAATGCCCGGTTTGTAACTTTAGTTTGCCCACTCGTTTGAGGATGATAGGATGTTGAAAATCTATGGTGGACACCATATTTTTGCAACACCTTAGCCAATTGATCATTTGTGAAGTGGGTGCCTCGATCACTAATTAGAGCCTTAGGAACTCCAAACCTTGAAAATAACTTTTTAAGGAAACGTACCACCACTCGAGCATCATTCGTGGGTAATGCTTGTGCTTCTACCCACTTGGATACATAATTGACAGCCACCAATATGTATTTATTACCCTTTGACATTGGGAAAAGTCCCATGAAGTCAATCCCCCAAATATGAAATATGTTACAAACTTGAATGCTATTTTGGGGCATCTCGTTTCGTGATGAAATGCCTCCCGACCTATGACATGAATCACATTCCTTGACAAATTTAGTAGCATCCTTAAAAATAGTAGGCCAATAAAAACCCATATCAAAAACCTTTTTAGCTTTATATTGTGCTCCATGATGTCCTCTAGTGGGCCCGCTTTGACAATGCTTCAATATTTCCCGACTTTCCTTCCCGAATACACATCTTCTTATCATACCATCAACAAAGCTACGAAAAAGGTATGGCTCATCCGAAAATTAATACTTAATCTCTGAAAAGAATTTCTTCTTTTGTTGGCGGGTCAAATCGTTTGGAATGTACTCACTTGCTAAGTAGTTAGCTATATCCACATACCATGGTATCTCTCCTGCTATAACCAATAGATATTCTTTGGGAAATTCATCTCCAATCTTGTTTTCTTCTAAATCCTCCAAGTGCGGGTTCTCCAATCTCGATAAATGGTCGGCAGCCACGTTTTCCATCCCCTTTTTAGCTCTTATTTCAATGTTAAATTCTTGTAGCAACAAAACCCAACGTATCAATCTTGGTTTAGCAACTTGTTTAGAAAAAAGATATGTGCGGGCATAATGGTCGGTAAAAACTATTGTTTTTCACAAAACCAAATATGGATGGAATTTATCGAATGCATAAACCACTGCTAATAACTCCTTTTCGTTAGTTTTGTAGTTCTCTTGTGTTGGGTTCAAGGTCTTGCTTGAATAGTAGATCGGCAGAAAATGCTTGTCAATTCTTTGTCCTAAAACAGCTCCGATGGGTCTTCTTCTACCAACGTGGGGGGATTACGTCGAGGGATAATAGTGACGTAGCCGGACTCATTGACATAGTGGACTGAGACATATTTTCAATGAGATATGAAATAAATGACAATGCATGCCTATAATATGCAATGCTTACACACACCAAAATTAGCCTTTTGAATTTTTGAAATAAAGTTTTCTCAAATATTTTTGTTGAGCATATTCCGATTGTAATTAACTCAGGCTTTGTATAAATCTTTCCTTAATTATACATAGGTGATCAGGCTATGTTTAATTGAGGTCCAACGGTACAACTCCCGACCTAATTATACTAGTAATATGTTTGATGTAAAAAGAATTTCTTTATAAGTTTTGGTTATAGGTTGTGTTTTCTTAAAGAAAAACTGATGTTCTCTATAACTTTAGCTCTGATACCACTTCTGTCACACCCCGCTAAAGCAGAAATGCAAGATATGACAGTGATAACAGTTTCATTGCAAAAGATAAAGATACATCACCATAGCAGTATTTAAAAGTTTACAACCCATAGCTTCAAAATAATCAAAATACAAGTTTTCCGATGCAGCATGCTCTATGATGATGAATCTTTATATCCACTTACTAATTATTTCCTAAAAAAGCATGTAAAACGAGCGTCAACTATGAAAATAGTTGGTGAGTTCACAAGTTTATAAAATCGAGCTTGAATAAGGCTTTTCATAAATACAAGTACATTGCTTTAATGAGAAACAAAGTTGATTGCTATTAATGAATACAAGTTTATTGCTATAATGAGAAACGAGTTTGTATGTGTATGAGCAAACAATGAGTCTCAACCAAACCTATGACTGAAGCCCTATCGAGATCTATGCTTATCGTTCCATAGATGAATATGGTATCATGCACTCCAGCAATAGGGCGAGTAAGGAGTTGTCAATTCCTAATAGCACTATCCATAATGACCATTGGCTCAAAGAGTTAATGGTTAGAGATAAGGAAGGGCCTTAGTACGATAAGTTCTCATGTTCCATGTTGCATAGACGTACATAGAGAGATATAGCAATACAATAGCAATCATGTTTGATACAAATCAATTTAAATACAACATGCAAATAATAGTTTTTCTGGACATGCTTTTCCACCCCAAAACATAAAAACTGAAAATAATGGAGTGCGTGAAAACTCACAATGTTTCAAGTAGATACAAGTGGTGCCTCGGAATACACCAACGTCTTAATACCGGGATCCTATAACGTCAAACACACTAGTGAGTTTCCATGTCGAAATCTAATGCTAATATACTAAACTCTACATATAGTGAAATGCCAATTTATGTTCTAATATTGGATTTTATATTGATTGGTTACACTTTTTCTGAAATGATGAAATTCTACAAGTTATGCGATTAATACAACTTTGGGATATTAATTTTCCAGATTTAGTAATATAAATTTAAGGGTGTTTCAACACATTTAAATGTGTTTCAAATTCCTAAAAATGTAAAATATTATCAAATAGTTTCCAAAAATTGTCAAACCTTGTATTTTTCATTCTAAATACAATAGAGGTTTTCCAAAAAAAATTTCCTTGAATTTTTGATATGGTTAACTATTTTCCAAATTTTTAAGCCTTTATAACAACATAAATTCACGAAAAATAGCATTCAAAGGATAAAAATTCTCAAACTTTTTATTTCACTATTATTACACATTACTAAGCTGGGAAAAATATAAAAATAGATTTCCAAGCTGTTTAATTATATTTTATGATTTTTGAGCATTTACTCCAATAAAAATTGGAATAAATAGAAAACAATGTCCAAAATTACTCAAATTTTATTTAACTGTTATTATACATAACTAGGCTGGGAAAAATATAAAAGATATTTTTCAGTGGGTATTTCTATTTTTCCTTGTTTTATCCCCTTAAATAATCAATAATTAAAGAATAAATAATAAAAAAGTTAAAATAAATTACCGAAATTTTTTGTAACATCCTTTACAGTGTAAGTAATCTGGGAAAAATACCAAAAGTGGTTTTCATATTGTATAATCTGGTTTTTGGTATTCATGTGTATTTAAGTGTATTTAACCTTAGAAAATAGGAGAAAAATAGTTTACTGTAGAGAAAAATCATCAAACATTTTATGTAACCTCCTAATGTACAACATGATGTGCTGGTAAAATTTCACGAATTTTGGATAATCAGAACTATTCTTCCTATTTTTAGGCCATTATAATTACCAAAAATTGGGAAAAATAGGAAGGCATGATGAAAAATTCCGAGATTAATTTTCTGAGTCTACCATCACAGGTAAGAGCTGCGAAAATTGTTAGATACAATATTCACACTCTCTAAAGTGGTTTTGTGATTTATTGTACCTAAACAAAAAGAAAATCGAAAATCATATTAAGCAGCAACAAAATCGATGAAATGTAATGAGGGGTCATTATTCAGCATAGGGGTCATCCACGAATTTATACCGGATTTATAGACCTCTGGAAGTATTTTATGTGATTTATGCCCTTGTTTTCTTGTAACAATTTTAATAAATCAAAGAAATGATACAAACTCTTGAAATTTTCCAGATGTTCATATTACCTTAATGGGAATCTGGAAAATTTTTGATTTGAATAGAAAAGAACTTTTAGATATTTTATAGACAAAATCGTTTACATGCACTATTAACAATGCACTTTGATCATCAAACTGATTAGCTTGGTGTTCATCACATGCATCACGGTTTGAGGACCATGCATGGACATATGTTTGTCATAGTGATGTTTTTAAAAGAAGCCTTCAAAAAACTTGTAAAAATCCAAACTTTAGTGTTTGACATAGGTTTTGGTCCTTGGATTTCACCATTAAACAACATGCATGTTGTTGTTGGGTGAAACCCTACCACCATCATCATCAAACTCGACATTCATGAACATGTTCATGAATGTTCATAAAGAATGGTGTAGAAGGAAGAGAAATACAAGAAAAACCTTTTAAAAACAAGAAGAAAAGTAAGGAAAAGTGAAAGATTTTCGTGTCTACCTTGAAGATTAGTCTTGGAGGATGAAGATTTGAGTGTGGAGGGGTGTTCTTGGCTGATGATTTTTGTGAGTTAGAGAGAGAGAGAAAGAGGGTTTGAGTGGTGGAAGGGTTGAGTTTGAGAGAGAGTGAAGAGAGAAGTGGAAGAGTGGAGATTGTGTTTTAATGATTGAAGTGTGGGGAAAAGAGAAGGCATGGGGAGAGGGTGGCCGGATTTTTGAGTGCCATAAAGTCTCCTCTCTCCTAAATTCAAACTTTATAAAACTCCCTCCTTCACTTTTATAAAAACCTAATTTTTATAAAAGTGTTTATTAAAGCAATTCTTGATTTATTTAAAAATCTTGTTTTTAACTAATAAATTATGCTTAATGTTTGATAAATCAAAATTTTATTTCATTGATTATAATCCATAATTTGATTAATAAAAAATTGATATTAGGAAGTTTATAGCCAAATTTTATAAAGTTTTCAAGCTTTAAGCTTTATAAATTTGGATTTTTGGCTCGTTAGGGTTTTTGGAACATTGTTTGATATTCACCATCATATTGAAATGTAATTAGAATATTTTAATTTATTTTTAGGGTTTTATACCCTTTTTCAATTGTAACAAAGTTTGAAGTTTCATTCTAATTATGGTATTGGCATTTCTTATTGTAGTTAAGCAAATTACTAGAATCGTAAGAGTCAAGTATATTAGTCCTATATCTTAGTTGGATCCTAGTTTATGCAAGATTTTTGACCTAGTTTATACTACTAGGCCATGGCATGTTGTGCATGAATGGTTTTTATAAAGATGCATGAGTCCGAGAATGACCTGAATTGACAGTTGTCACAGTATCCCCCACTTAAAAAGAATTTCATCCCGAAATTCATTCTATGTCATCGTTTGTCATCGCATGGGAAACGTTGTGGATACTTTTCCTTCATGAAGTCCTCACGCTCCCAGGTGTACTCCGACCCGTGTTTTGAGTTCCATCGAACTTTCACAATCGGAATCTTATTCCACTTAAGTTGTTTTACCTCCCTGCCAAGGATTTCTATCGGTTCCTCAACAAAGTTTAGCTTATCATTGATCTTAATTTCCTCCAGTGGTACTATCAATGCTTCGTCGGCTAGACATTTCTTAAGATTGGAAACGTGGAATGTGTCATGAATGGTGCTTAACTCTTGGGGTAATTGGAGTTTATATACTACCGGACTAATCCTTTCAATGATCTCAAAGGGTCTAACGTATCTTGGGCTTAGTTTTCCTTTCTTACCAAAACGTACAAGCCCTTTCCAAGGCAACACTTTTAAAAGTACCTTTTCTCCAACTTGGAATTCTAACGATTTTCGACGATTGTCCGCATAACATTTCTGACGATCTCTGGTAGCTTTAAGCCTATCTTTGATGATAGCAATCTTGTCATATGTTTCCTGGATAAGTTCGAGTCTAGTCAATTGTCTGTCTCCGATTTCTGTCCAGCATAAGGGCAAACGACACTTGCATCCATACAATGCTTCATATGGAGCACATTGGATACTCGTGTGGTAACTGTTATTTTAGGAGAACTCAACTAGAGGCAAATGAGTATCCTAATTTCCTTTGAACTCAATGACACATGCTCGTAGCATGTCTTCCAATGTTTGTATTGTTCTCTCTGTTTGCCCATCTGTCTGAGGGTGGTAAGCTGTGCTCAAATCTATTTTGGTTCCTAGTGCCTTCTGTAACATTCACCAAAATCGCGATGTAAAACAACTATCTCTATCAGAAATGATAGATAGGGGTACACCATGCAGAGAAACAATTTTGTCGATGTAGATTTGGGCCAATTTTTCCATCTTGAAATCTTCCCGAATGGTAAGAAAGTGAGCAGATTTCGTCAGTCGATCCACTATGACCCAAATTGAGTCATAACCCTTAGTAGTTCTAGGAAGTTCGGTAACGAAATCCATGGATATATGCCCCCATTTCCATTGGGGAATTTTAGGCTGTTGCAACAAGCCGGGTGGTTTTTGATGTTCAGCTTTGACTATTCAGCATGTCAAACACTTTCCATCATACAAGGCAATATCCTTTTTCATTTCAGGCCACCAATAGTACTCTTTAAGATCCTTGTACATCTTATCTGCTCCAGAGTGGATTCAATATTTAGATTGATGAGAATCCTCTAGCACCATGTCTCTTAGATCGTTAAACCTTGGAATCCAGACCCTGTCCTTGAAATAACGAACTCCATCAGGTTTGGTTTCAAATCTCTCTTCCAAACCATGTAAGGTTTCGCCTGGAAGATTTTCCTTGAATAACGCTTTCTCCTGGGCATCAATGATTTGAGATTCCAAGCTTGTCTGTATTACCATTCCCAAATCTCTCACACGAAAAGGTTTCACTCTTTCTTTCCTACTTAGAGCGTTGGCTACTACATTAGCGTTTCCTGGGTGATATCGTATCTCACAATCATAATCACTAAACAACTCTACCCATCTCCTCTGCCGCATGTTTAACATTTTCTGATCTAGGATATGTTGAAGGCTTTTGTGATCAGTAAAAATGGTGCACCTGGTTCCATACAAATAACGCCTCCATATCTTTAGAGCGAAAACTATTGCTCCTAGTTCTAGATCATGGGTGGTATAATTCTTCTCATGCGGTTTGAGTTGTCTGGAAGCATACATAATTGATGGGTTTTGAGCATTCTAACACTTCCTAAGTGTACATGCAACCCTAATAAACCTTGGATCTATGTTTGTCTAAGGTACATGCAAATAATTATTTTTCCAAGGTTCATATCCTAACTAGCATGGCATGGGGAACATGAATCAAATAAAGCTAGTAGAAATACTTACCTTGTAGTAGTAGTTGATTGCTTGGAGTTTTAGAGCCTAGCACCAATAGTGTGAATGCCTCAAATGGAAATCACAAATCACCACAAACCTGGAACTTTGAGAGAATAGTCACTACTATCTTGAAATCGGTCCTCACCTCAACAAGTGTCAACTAGTGTGATTTCAAGAACCAAAGCCTCCCTTATATAGTGTGGTGGATTAGGGTTACATCCATGTACACCCTAATACCCATGTCTCTTCATTTCCATGAGATCCATGGGTTAAAGCTCCATGGAGTATCCATGGACTTTTCCATGCAAGCCTAGCCCATTCCAAATAATCATTAGCCCACACTATATAAATATAGAAGCCCATATTTAATTAGTAATATCTTCGATCTCTAAATTAATCCTAGATTAATTATAGATCAATACTAATTAAATAATATGATCTTATATTAATATATTAGAACTTATAATATACTAATAAATCATAATTTGTACTATTCTCAACATATTATCCATAAATTGTTCGGTTGAAGTGCAACCCAAATGGACCATGTCGGGTCGGGTCAAGTACATACCAAATATAGTTATGGACTTAGACACTATATCCAACAGTCTCCCACTTGGATAAGTCTAATAACGATAGTTGCAAGTATGACTTCAGGAACCGATCAACAATCGTAGCTCTTTAAACACTGTTGAACTAGAACGCGCCATTTTAGATAAGTGATCAATATAATCCTATGCTCAAGATATCAGCCGGAAAAATACATGGAACATGGTCTTACTTATTTTCCAACATTTGTTTCTCGATTTCCGATTTGTTTGACATAGAACTTAACTGAACACATCAATTTAGTTCTGATCGGGCCCGATACATAGGTCAAAACACAATCATCGAGGGGCCCATATGTCAGCTTCTAATCCTAGAAGGAATAGATAAACTTCGACTCATATGTTTGTTCTACCACTCATTGAATTATAAACAAAGGCACGTTTTATAACATCAAGTTACCAATGCGTTTTCGTACAATCAATGCATAATCAACTCGTAAGTAACAAAACATATCTCTAGGTTTGAAGACTTATATGATATTACTGTCTCACGATCACTCGAGATAAAATTCCATGAAGTGATTCCAGTGAGCGTGGGTTGAGTCCAATGCTCAGAACTTATGAGCACCCATGATTGTTATAGTCATGTCCAACACCTTAGACCTCTGCAACCAATCATGACATTCTTGATTCATACCTACTTCCGACATATGACCGACTGTGGAGGTTTGAATAATATGATATACCAAACATAATTATTCTGGAAGTGAAAACATGCAAAAGAAATATAGTAAATGATTGACAAGAGATAGCAACACTTTACTCATAAATAAAACACCTTTTATTCATAATCTAATGTCAATTACACTTTACAAATTTCATAATTTGTCTAACTACTAAAGCTTATATCATCCTTCAGCCCTATGCTCCGAGCATGCTGGAGATGCTTAGCCCTACTCAGTCCCTTCGTGAGGGGATCTGCTGGGTTCTCATCCGATGATACCCTCTTTGCCACGAGGATTCCTTCTTTTATTCGATGTCTGATGAAGTGATATTTGCTGTCAATGTGTCTGGATCTCCCATGATCTCTTGGTTCCTTAGCTAAGGCAACCGCACTATTGCTGTCACAGAAAATCTCCATTGGCTCCTTTATAGCTGGTACAACTCTAAGGTCTCCGATGAAGTTCTTTAGCCATATAGCCTCCTTTGTTGCCTCGCTTGTTGCTATATACTCTGACTCACAAGTGGAATCAGCCACTGTCTCGTGCTTGGAACTCTTCCAAGTGATTGCTCCTTCGTTTAAGGTAAAGACCCAGCCCGACTGGGAGCGGAAATTATCCCTATCAGTCTGGAAGCTAGCATCACTATACCCTACAACTCTCAAGTCATCACTCCCACCGAAGGTAAGGACCCAGTCCTTAGTCCTTCGCATGTACTTGAGGATATTCTTTACCGCAGTCCAGTGTTCCTTGCCAGGGTTCCCCTAATACCTGCTAACCATGCTCAAAGCAAAGGCTACATCAGTTCGAGTACACATCATAGCATACATGATCGATCCTTCTGCTATCTCAGCCTCAGTACTAGGGCTTTGTGTCATACTCAATCTGGCATTACTCTGAATGGGTAACTCAGCTTTCTTGGAGTTATGCATGTTGAATCTTTTCAACACCTTCTCGACATAGGTGCTTTGACTAAGTCCAATTAGTCTTTTACTCTTGTTTCTCAAAATCCTTATCCCTAGGATATAGGCAGCTTCACCAAGGTCCTTCATAGCGAAACACTTCCCAAGCCAGGACTTTGCTTCCTGCAGGGTTGGGATGTCATTTCCTATGAGTACTATGGCATACACATACAGCACCAAAAAGTTGACTATGCTCCCACTAGCCTTGACATAAACACAAGATTCATCTTCACTCCTAGAAAATCCAAATTCCTTGACCTTTTCATCAAAGCAAAGATTCCATCTGCAAGGTGCTTGCTTTAATCAATAAATGGATTTCTCAAGCTTACACACTCTATTAGGGTACTCGTTGCTGACAAAACCTTCTGGTTGACTCATGTAAACATCTTCAGTCAACTTTCCATTAAGGAAAGCGGTTTTGACATCCATTTGCCAAATTTCATAGTCATGAAATGCAGCTATGGCTAATATAACCCTAATAGACTTAATCTTGGCTACTGGAGAAAAGGTCTCATCATAATCCACTCCAGTAATTTGAAAGAAGCCCTATGCAACTAGTCGAGCCTTATAAGTGTGTACATTACCATCCATGTTGGTCTTCTACTTGAAGATCCATTTGCACCCTACAGTTTTACGACCTTGTACATTCTCAACCAAGTTCCAAACTTGATTGTCATACATGGATTGTATCTCGCTATCCATAGCCTCTTTCCATTTAGCAGACTAGGGGCCTGCCATGGCTTCCTCGTAGCTGTTAGGTTCATCCAGACCTACTAGTGTCTCATCACTAATAAGTGTCTCACCTTCTGCAGTAATATGGAAACCATAGTAATGCTCAGGTGCATTCCTAACTCTCGTGGAACGCCTCAGAGGTATAGATTCGTCAATTGGCTCAACAGGAGTTTCCTCCTCAAGTTGAGGGATAGCGTTTGAAGTTCCTTCACCACTTGACTCTTGAATTTCTTCAAGATCAATTTGCCTCCCACTGTCTCCTTGGCTTATAAACTCTCTCTCTCTCTCTCTCTCTATCTCTCTCTCTCTCAAGACTCCTCTTCTTGCTATAAAGACCACATCATCACTAGGTTTGTAGAAGAGGTAACCAAAGGATCTTTGTGGATAGCCAATGAAAATACACCTCTCGCTTCGGAGTTGTAGCTTGTCATGAGTCTCGCGTCTCACAAAAGCCTCGCAACCCCAAATCTTGATGTGGTCTAGTTTGGGTACTTTACCAGTCCACATCTCGTGAGGAGTTTTGGAAACTTTCTTTGTAGGGATTAGATTAAGGATATGGGCGACAGTCTCTAAGGCATACCCCCAAAATGATATTGGTAGCGAAGCTCGACTCATCATGGAACGAACCATGTCCAACAAGGTTCGATTACGCCTCTCAGCTACACCATTCAACTGTGGTGTCCTGGGAGGTGTCAACTGTGAGACAATCCCACATTCTCTAAGATAGTCGAGGAACTCTGAACTAAGATACTCACCACCTCAATCGGATCGAAGCATTTTAATGTTCCTGCCCAATTGATTCTCGACTTCCTGTTTAAATTCCTTAAACCTTTCGAAAGTCTCTGACTTATGCTTGATTAAGTAGACATATCCATATCTACTGTAATCATCAGTAAAAGTCAAATAATAACGATTAGCATCCCTTGTGGCATGTTTGAATGGTCCACACACAGCCGTGTGTACAAGGTCCAACAAACCTTCACCCCTCTCACAAGAACCTGTGAAGGGTGACTTTGACATTTTTCCAAGTAAGCATGATTCGCAACTATCATCTGAATTTAGGTCAAACGACTCCAAGACTCCATCCTTTTAGAGTTGGCCTATGTGTTTCTTGCTTATATGTCCAAGACGACAATGCCATAATGATGCTTTATCCAAGTTATTATTATTAACAGAATCAATACACAATACGTTATTTCCTAAGTGATCAACCACAGATATTGTTTCATACACGTCATCACAAGGTAATGCTTTAAAATAAAGAACATTATCGAGGACATATTCTTTGTCCTCGTAGCAGGTAATCATTCGGATGTTTCTGATCCACTCATTAAAGTTGGATCCATCAAAAGTGACTTTCCCACACAAGTTCATAAGAGAAAAGGAGGCATTAGGATTAGAGCCAGAAGCAGCAATGTTTGCAGACATCTAAGAAGAAGAAACGTTTAGTTTAGGAATAGGAATAATCCTTAATAAAACACCCAAATGTAGTATTAAGGCTAGGACGCAATCACAATATATTATACTTAGAAGAGGTACGCCGTAATCTAAGTAATAACATATTTGAAAGGTAGGTGAATGACGATTCACCAATTTCCACCAAAGTCGAAATATTAAAATATTTAATTTGGTTCTTAGAAACTCCTAGATTCTTTTGAGATTCAATGAACTTTTCAAAGGCATGTTTCAATCTCGAGTGTGCCCTCCAAGTTTTGTGACTGGAATGCCGAGGATCACAAAACGAGGTGTGAAGTAACCATCCAAATTACTTGGTACCCTTAATAAATTACCCCTCAATCGATATGCCAGTTAACCACACATGCTCCATCGATACTATGATAAATATTAAGTCACCCTTTACCTACCTTGTTAAGTCCAAGTTAGTGTGCCGGTTAACCACACACGCTCCACTAACAACTTAGACAAAATGTTAAGTGTAATTTCATGGATTAGCACCTTATTCACATTTTTCCTAAAGTAACTAAGATTGAGAATTTAATAAAACATTTAGTTACTTTATAATATTCATCATACTTTTAATGAGAATTTATAAGTCCTTGTCTTACCCGTTCGGCTAACGACCCTCCACTAGTCAAGCAAGCGGTGGGTGAGAGTGGACACCCACTAAGTTGCCATTTTATAGGCAACAAATTTATACCCACCTTATAGACTAGCTTCGTAAATGAGGCGTACTAGCGGTAAGACGAATTTGATCTTATACATATATATATATATATATATATATATATATATATATATATACATATATATATATATATATATATATATTATTATTATTATTATTATTATTATTATTATTATTATTATTATTATTATTATTATTATTATTATTATTAACTTATAATATTATAAGTATAAGGGTTGAATTTTAACTTTTAAAATTCTAAGGGTTGGAACTAAAGTTTTAGTATGACTTTACTTGTTCCAAAACTTGAGGGCAAGTTTTGTAAACTTTCAAAACTTTTCATTTCTTGTAACTTATTAGTTAAATAGAGTAATAAAATGAAGACTCTTCATTTTTCTAACTCTTGTGTTCTTTTAATGGTTTTAATTCCCATAACTTGAGGACAAGTTATGGACTCCATTAAAACACATTATGATCAAGAATTAAACTACCACGTAGGTTACAAATAATTCATATGATCATCTAAACATTATAAGATCAAGAACATGTCAATGAACACTTTCATGAATCAAAAATTACACATAAAACTTTGTAATTTTGATAACAAGTTGTTGTAAATGGATTAGCAAAGACATTACACCTTCTAAAACAAGTTTTCAAGTACCAAAACAGTTTAGGGTAATGTTTCTAGTCCATTTCCAGCAACTAAAGTCGCAAATCTACACTCTGTCGCTCCTACTCGTCGAGTGCATAAACCTACTCGTCGAGTAGGTTGAAGATACACATGAACTCGGCGAGTCCCCCCATGGACTCGGCGAGTGCATCTGGCAGACAACAAGTTTTTAGACTTTTTGAACTATATTGCATCAAGTATCAAACAAGCAAGCCTAGGCTCTGATACCACTGATGGGTTTTGAGCATTCTAACACTTCCTAAGTGTGCATGCAACCCTAATAAACCTTGGATCTATGTTTGTCTAAGATACATGCAAATAATTATTTTTCCAAGGTTCATATCCTAACTAGCATGGCATGGGGAACATGAATCAAATAAAGCTAGTAGAAATACTTACCTTGTAGTAGTAGTTGATTGCTTGGAGTTTTAGAGCCTAGCACCAATAGTGTGAATGCCTCAAATGGAAATCACAAATCACCACAAACCTGGAACTTTGAGAGAATAGTCACTACTATCTTGAAATCGGCCCTCACCTCAACAAGTGTCAACTAGTGTGATTTCAAGAACCAAAGCCTCCCTTATATAGTGTGGTGGATTAGGGTTACATCCATGTACACCCTAATACCCATGTCTCTTCATTTCCATGAGATCCATGGGTTAAAGCTCCATGGAGTATCCATGGACTTTTGCATGCAAGCCTAGCCCATTCCAAATAAGCATTAGCCTACATTATATAAATATAGAAGACCATATTTAATTAGTAATATCTTCGATCTCTAAATTAATCCTAGATTAATTATAGATCAATACTAATTAAATAATATGATCTTATATTAATATATTAGAACTTATAATATATTAATAAATCATAACTTGTACTATTCTCAACATATTATCCATAAATTGTTCGGGTGAAGTGCAACCCAAATGGACCATGCCGGGTCGGGTCAAGTACATACCAAATATAGTTATGGACTTAGACACTATATCCAACAACAACGACCTTATCTTTTTGCATTAACACACATCCTAATCCTTGATGAGATGCATCACAATGCACTACAAAGTTCTCTAATCCTTCCGGTAAAGCCAGAGTTGGTGCATTGCATAGCTTGTTTTTCAGGATTTGGAACGCTTCTTCGTGTTTCTCTTCCCCGAGAAATTTTCTGTCCTTTTGGTTCAAAGATGTTAATGGTTGAGCAATCCTAGAGAAATTTTCAATGAAGCGTCTGTAGTACCCAGTTAATCCTAGGAATTATCGTATTTCTATCGGGGTTTTGGGGGCTTCCCATTTCTTGATTGCCTCAATCTTAGCTGGATCTACATGAATTCCTCTTTCGCCGATCACATGACCAAGGAAATGTACTTCCCGAATCCAAAATTCACACTTAGTGAACTTGTCATACAATTTCTTCTCCTTCAACAGCTCCAACACTAGCTTCAAATGTCTATTGTGATCTTCTTTCGTTTGCAAGTAAACAAGTATGTCATCAATAAATACAATCACAAACTTGTCTAGGCATGGTCTACAAACCCTATTCATCAAATCCATGAAAACAGCGGGTGCATTCATTAGACCAAAAGGCATGACTAAGAACTCATAATGTGCATAACGGGTTCTAAATGTTGTTTTGTGAATCTCCCCTTCGTGGATTCTTAGTTGATGATACCCTGACCAAAGGTCGATCTTTGAGAAGTAGGAAGCGCCCTGCAACTGATCGAACAAGTCATCTATTCGAGGAAGGGGATATCAATTCTTGATTGTAAACTCGTTCAGATCTCTGTAATCAATGCACATTCGGAACGACCCATCTTTCTTTTTGACGAATTACACTGGGGCTCCCCACGGTGAAGAACTTGGTCGAATAAACCCTTTGTCTAGAAGTTCTTGAAGTTGTCTGGATAGTTCTTGCATCTCGGATGGTGCAAGGAGATATGGTGCTTTTTTTTACCGGTGTCGTTCCGGGAATTAAGTCTATCCGAAATTCGACCTGTCTGTAAGGGGGTAGACCGGGTAATTCCTCCAGAAACACTTCGGAATAATTTTGAACCACCAGAATCTCCTTGAGTTGCTTAGCTTTAGGTTCTCTTTCTAGCACATGGGCCATGAACGTAATACAATTCTTCTTCAGGTACTTGTGAATCTTTATGCTTGATATAATGTTTAAACTTCTTCTTGGCTTCTCACCATGTATGATAAGGGTTTCTCCATTAGGGAGAGGTATCCTAATGACTTTCTCGTAACAACCAATGTCCACTCTTATTTTGGATAACCAATCCATTCCTATTATCACATCAAAACTACCTAGCTCTATAGGAATTAGGTCAATGCTAAAGAGTTTATCATCTAAATTCAGAGTACAGCTAGCAATTATATCATTTGCCCTAATTTCATACCCATCAGCAAGTTCAATAGCATAAGCATTGCCCATATTTTTCGATTTCAAGTCAATTAACGGACTAAATGCTAAAGAAACGAAACTCCTATCTACTCCCGCATCGAATATTACTGATGCAAAATGACTGTTCAGGAGAAACGTACCTGTTATCACTTCAGGGTTCTGACGAACTTCTTCTGCACCAATCACAAAGGCTACACCTCTTGGCCGCCCACCTTGATTTCCTTGGAAGTTTTGCCTGGCTTGGCCTTGTCCATTGTTACCAGGCCCCTTATTCAGTTTGAGACATGCTCTATGGAGATGATCAGTACTCCTACACTCGTAACATGCCCTTTTTCCATCCTTATTTAGCTTACAATACTTCGAGTAATGGCCTGTTTGTTTACAGTTTTGGCACACTGGGCAAGCTCCTTGTGATGGAAGTTACACTTATTGCACTTCAGAAGCGGTCCTGAGTACTGCTTTCGCTCCTGCACTTCCATGACTTCCTGTTCCTGAGTTTTCACTGGTTCTTGCTCCTGGGCTCTTACCATAAAGTTTCTTGAGACTTTCTGCTTCCTCCCTGACTTGCCTTCATACTTCTTCTCTCCCTGATCTGCTGGCTTCCTCTTGCTACTAGAGTTTTCCTTTGTCGATGCTCCCATCCTTATCACATCATTGGTTAATCGATTTGCTAGACTTACTGCACTCTGAATAGTAGTTGGATTTGCGGAAGTAACCATTCCCCAAATCTTTGGTGCCAGACCCCAGATGTAACGATCTATCCGTTTCTCCTCAGGAGTAACCATGTGAGGTACCAGTTTTGCTAGTTCATGAAATCGGACTGTGTACTTCTCTGTTTGTGTTCCAACCATAGAATGGTTCCAGAATTCAGATTCAAGCTTCTGAAGTTCATCCTTGGGACAATACTCCTCTATCAGCAGCTTCTTTAGGTCTTCCCAAGTTAGCTGATATGTCGCTGCATGGCCTCGTGTTTGCACTAGAGTATTCCACCAGGTCAATGCCCTATCTTTGAGTAGGCAAGTTGCATACTCAACTTTGTTGCACTTGAGGCATTTGCTAATGTGAAGGACCGACTCCATGCTGTCAATCCATTTTAGCAACCCGACCGCACCTTCCTTTCCATGGAACTCCTTAGGTTTACAAGCCATAAAGGACTTGTAGTTGCATTCTCTTTCATTGTTTTTTCGGTTTCCTCCACTACTTCCTTGGTTAGCATTAAGTCCCGCAGTTACTTGAGTAACAATGTTTGGGATTGCTTCCATGAGTTGTTGTGCCACAACTTGAGAAACATCGGGTGTTTCGTTCTGTGGGCGCCCGCGATTAGGCCTTCCTGACATGGTTCTAAGACACAAGCTTAGAAATACATATAAATACATAAAATAATGTATAATATTTAGTTCACTATTATTTTGAAAACCAGAAGTGTTGTCAAATTAATGGTTTGCATCAATACTAAGCATATAGATTTTAGAAAGGAAAGAAAAGAAAAATCTTTTTATTCAACCATTGACTAAGTAAATTCTAGGGTTTGACCTCATAGTAAAAGTTTTCAAACATAAAATAAACTTCTCATCACCATTTGAAATGGTCATAAAACCAAAACAATATATGAATTCCCAAAATAAAATTTTAAATGTTTTTCCCCAAAAGACACCCAACATGGGTTTTCGTTTCATGACAAAATAAAATAAAATAATAAAATCAGAACCAAGTGCTAATCGCTATCCCAACAAGAAACATCAACACCACAATCAGTAATAGCCCTCCAAGCACATAATATGCCGTCATCGCATGACCTGCCTCTCGTCTAGCAACACTAGCAGTGTCAGTAGCCTCCATCGAATGCTGAAATAGGATTTCCATCCCTGTCTTCACTTCGTTCAATACCTCCTGATGCCCGGCTCTCACAGCGAGGCTGTGACGTAGGTCCGCTGCCATCGAATGCATCCTCCAGGACTCCTCCGGGGTCATACGTGGCTGCCTGATAGGTATCCCTATGACTCACTGTGGTGGGGGTGCTCTCGGTCCTGCAACGCTGGGTCCTACCCCACTAGGTCCTGTCGTGCCAAGTCCTACTGTGCTGGTGGCTATCCTTCCTGGAATGGGAACACTCTTCCTCTTCGTCCTCTGAATGCGAAACCCATAAAGTGGTGGCTGTGGAAAAACCGATGTAGGTGATGCCTCATGTCGTTGACTCGGGGCATTGTCATTGCTGATCTCCACCGAGTTTCCTGTATCTTATGTGTCCTCCGATGGATCTTCTTCTACTAAGGCGGGGGGATTACGTCGAGGGATAATAGTGATGTAGCCGGACTCATCAGCTGATGCGGTAGCGCGGGAAGATGACGATGTTGACATAGTGGACTGAGACATAGTTTCAATGAGATATGAAATAAATGACAATGCATGCCTATAATATGCAATGCTTGCACACACCAAAATTAACCTTTTGAATTTTTGAAATAAAGTTTTCTCAAATATTTTTGTTGAACATATTCCCATTATAATTAGCTCAGGCTTTGTATAAATCATTCCTTAATTAAACATAGGTGATCAGGCTATGTTTAATTGAGGTCCAACGATACAACTCCCGACCTAATTATACTAGTAATATGTTTGATGTAAAAAGAATTTCTTTATAAGTTTTGGTTATAGGTTGTGTTTTCTTAAAGAAAAACTGATTTTCTCTACAACTTTAGCTCTGATACCACTTCTGTCACACCTCGATAAAGTGGAAACGCAAGATATGACAGCGATAACGGTTTCATTGCAAAAGATAAAGATACATCACCATAACAGTATTTAAAAGTTTACAACCCATAGCTTCAAAAGAACCAAAATACAAGTTTTTCCAAAATAACATTGTTCAAAGATAACTTCATAAATAATTTCAACACGATGCAGCATGCTCTATGATTGATGAATCTTTATATCCACTTACTAATTATTTCCTGAAAAAGCATGTAAAACGAGCGTTAACTATGAAAATAGTTGGTAAGTTCACAAGTTTATAAAATCGAGCTTGAATAAGGCTTTTCGTAAATACAAGTACATTGCTTTAATGAGAAACAAAGTTGATTGCTATTAATGAATACAAGTTTATTTCTATAATAAGAAACGAGTTTGTATGTGTATGAGCAAACAATGAGTCTCAACCAAACCTATGACTGAAGCCCTATCGAGATCTATGCTTATCGTTCCATAGATGAATATGGTATCATGCACTCCAGCAATAGGGCAAGTGAGGAGTTGTCAATTCCTAATAGCGCTATCCATAATGACCGTTGGCTCAAAGAGTTAATGGTTAGAGATAAGGGAAGGGCCTTAGTAAGATAAGTTCTCATGTTCCGTGTTGCATAGACGTACATAGAGAGATATAGCAATACAATAGCAATCATGTTTGATACAAATCAAATTAATTACAACATGCAAATAATAGTTTTTTTGGACATGCTTTTCCACCCCAAAACATAAAAACTGAAAGGAGTGCGTGAATACTCACAATGTTTCAAGTAGATACAAGTGGTGCCTCGGAATACACCAACGTCTTAATACCGGGATCCTATGACATCAAACACACACTAGTAAGATTCCATGTCGAAGTCTAATGCTAATATACTAAACTCTACATATAGTGAAATGCCAATTTATGTTCTAATATTGGATTTTATATTGATTGGTTACACTTTTTCTGAAATGATGAAATTCTACAAGTTATGCGATTAATACAACTTTGGGATATTAATTTTCCAGATTTAGTAATATAAATTTAAAGGTGTTTCAACACATTTAAATGTGTTTCAAATTCCTAAAAATGTAAAATATTATCAAATAGTTTCCAAAAATTGTCAAACCTTGTATTTTTCATTCTAAATACAATAGAGGTTTTTTTAGAAAATTTTCATTGAATTTTTGATATGGTTAACTATTTTCCAAAATTTTAAGCCTTTATAACAACATAAATTCACGAAAAATAGCATTCAAAGGATAAAAATTCTCAAACTTTTTATTTTACTGTTATTACACATTACTAAGCTACGAAAAATATAAAAATGTATTTCCAAAATTACTCAAACTTTTTATTTAACTGTTATTATACATAACTAGGCTGGGAAAAATATAAAAGATATTTTTCAGTGGGTATTTCTATTTTTCCTTGTTTTATCCCATTAAATAATCATTAATTAAAGAATAAATAATAAACAGTTAAAATAAATTACCAAAAATTTTTGTAACATCAGTTATAGTGTAACTAATCTGGGAAAAATACCACTAGTGGTATTCATATTGTATAATCCGGTTTTGGGTATTTATGTGTATTTAAGTGTATTTAACCTTAGAAAAGAGGAGAAAAATATTTTACAGTAGAGAAAAATCATCAAAAATTTTATGTAACCTTCTATTGTACAACATGATGGTCTGGTAAAATTTCACGAATTTTGGATAATACGAACTATTTTTCCTATTTTTAGGCCATTATAATTACCAAAAATTGGGAAAAATAGGAAGGCATGATGAAAAATTCCGAGATTATTTTTCTGAGTCTACCACCACAGGTAAGAGCTGCGAAAACTATTAGATACAATATTCACACTCTCTAAACTGGTTTTGTGATTTATTGTACCTAAACAAAAAGAAAATCGAAAATCATATTAAGCAGCAACAAAATCGATGAAATGTAGTGAGGGGTCATTATTCACCATAGGGGTCATCCACGAATTTATACCGGATTTATAGACCTTTGGAAGTATTTTATGTGATTTATGCCCTTGTTTTCTTGTAACAATTTTAATAAATCAAAGAAATGATACAAACTCTTGAAATTTTCCAGATGTTCATATTACCTTAATGGGAATCTGGAAAAATTTTGATTTGGACAGAAAAGAACTTTTAGATATTTTTATAGACAAAATCGTTTACATGCACTATTAACAATGCACTTTGATCATCAAACTCATTAGCTTGGTGTTCATCACATGCATCACGGTTTGAGGACCATGCATGGACATATGTTTGTCATAGTGATGTTTTTAAAAGAAGCCTTCAAAACTTGTAAAAATCCGAACTTTAGTGTTTGACATAGGTTTTGGTCCTTGGATTTCACCATTAAACAACAAGCATGTTGTTTCTGGGTGAAACCCTACCACCATCATCATCAAACTCGACATTCATGAACATGTTCATGAATGTTCATAAAGAATGGTGTAGAAGGAAGAGAAATACAAGAAAAACCTTTTAAAAACAAGAAGAAAAGTAAGGAAAAGTGAAAGATTTTTGTGTCTACCTTGAAGATTAGTCTTGGAGGATGAAGATTTGAGTGTGGAGGGGTGTTCTTGGCTGATGATTTTCGTGAGTTAGAGAGAGAGAAAGAGGGTTTGAGTGTTGGAAGGGTGGAGTGTGAGAGAGAGTGAAGAGAGAATTGGAAGAGAGGATATTGTGTTTTAATGATTGAAGTGTGGGGAAGAGAGAAGGCATGGGGAGAGGATGGCCGGATTTTTGAGTGCGATAAAGCCTCCTCTCTCCTAAATTCAAACTTTATAAAACTCCCTCATTAATTTTTATAAAAACCTTATTTTTTATAAAAGTGTTTATTAAAGCAATTCTTGATTTATTTAAAAATCTTGTTTTTAACTAATAAATTATGCTTAATGTTTGATAAATCAAATTTTTATTTCATTGATTATAATCCATAATTTGATTAATAAAAATTTGATATTAGGAACTTTATAGCCAAATTTTATAATGTTTTTAAGCTTTAAGGTTTATAAATTTGGATTTTTGGCTCTTTAGGGTTTTTGGAACATTGTTTGATATTCACCATCATATTGAAATGTAATTAGAATATTTTAATTTATTTTTAGGGTTTTATACCCTTTTTCAATTGTAACAAAGTTTGAAGTTTCATTCTAATTATGGTATTGGCATTTCCTATTGTAGTTAAGCAACTTACTAGAATCATAAGAGTCAAGTATATTAGTCCTAGATCTTAGTTGGATCCTAGTTTATGCAAGATTTTTGACCTAATTTATACTACTAGGCCATGGCATGTTGTGCATGAATGGTTTTTATAAAGATGCATGAGTCCGAGAATGACCTGAATTGACATTTGTCACAGACGGCACCCCAAAATGGCCGCACGGGTAGGTCGGCACCCCAGAATGGTCGTACCGGGCAGGTCGGGCACCCCAAAAATTGCCCGGCAATATGTATGTTATATGATTGTATGGCATGTGGTACGATGGGGGAACACTAAGCTTTCTGCTTACAGTTTACAGTTTTGGTTTCAGGTACCTCTTCAGCGAAGGAGAAGGAGCTGGCACGGTAGCGGCACATCATACACACACTCCCATTTTCCGCATCATGAGATATTCTGGGATTTGTACTCTGACAATATTATGACTTATGTTTTGGGTTTGCAGACACGAAATATGTTTTAAGAAATGATATGGTTGAATGTTGTTTATTTACAAATGTTTTACAAAGTGTTTAATTGAAAATGAAATTTTTGGACTTGAAAAACTTGGTCGTTACAAGTTGGTATCAAAGCCCTGGTTTGAGGGATTCGGACACACCTTCGGGAGCGTCTGAACTCGAATCGAGGGATTAAAGGATTTCGAAAAATAAAAAGTTTTCTAAAAGATTAAGTAAAGAGTTTTAAGAAAGAATGAAGTGTGTGATGTGCGCGACCGGCCAAGCTCAAGTAAGTATTCCCTGAAGTACCCATACAAGTTTATGTTATGTTTATGAGTTTCAGTAGAACAGCATGCTAGAATAGGACTAAGGATCTAGGAGTGATGCCTTATGTGCCTGATTTATGTGCTTCAGCTTATGTGAATTGCATGCTAGTGTTGAGTAGACAGCAGTAGGATAACCTGTTTAGGTTATGCCTGATAGTATGAGCTTAGCATTGTATACTAGTATAGTTTTTCTCTATAAGAACATACTTGCTTGAGTAGTTTATCTGCATCCGAATGTTGCTTCTTTTGTGCTTTGTGGGACTCTGAGTGATGGGAGTTAGCCATTAGGTGAATACGTCACGTCACATGTGGTCAGGGTTGAATAATCTCAGATTGGTGGATTTGGCCCTATTGCACAACTCTTGTTTGATTGTAACCGTTGTAGGGACGAGTTTGTTACTTGAAGGATTATCTGAGCCTCATCACATGTGAGGGTATTCAGGTGATAGCTAATTCGAATTACAAGGAGGCCTTTAGTATCTGAGGACCGGTTTGGGTAGGGCCAGAGATTTTCCCTAGGGTCTAGTGGAGTCAAGGCAGTCCTTGAAGAAGGTACAGATAGATGTGGAAGGTAGTATGGGCCCATACTATTGAAAGCAGAGGATCCGTACCCTTACCGAGGAAGGCCGAGATAAAACCAGGGAACTTGTAATAGATGTGATCCCTTAAGAGGTGTTAGTATCACTAACAGTTGTTATTTATGTATTACAGAATGGTGGTACTACATCCGAGGCCAACAGTTGGCAGTTCAGGAGAGGGATCAGGTTCGGGATCAGGTTCTGAGCCAGTAGACGTGTGGCTACGCGAGTTCATCACGTCAGAGATCACCAGAGGCATCCTTGAGTTAACCCCATCATCTTCGGGTCGATCAAGGAAGGGATAGTTGAGCTGATGGAGGATCGCCTCAGGGCATTCAGGAGTGACCTGGCATCTGGCCAGTCGGGATCTTACACACTGTCCATTAAGGACTTCAGGGGTAGTGGTGCGCCGGATTTTCATGGGGCAAAGGACCCCATTGCTGCCAGATGATGGATTGAAGACATCAAGTCTGCACAGTTGACTAGCTTCTACCCCGGGGGGTCGAAGGTGAGATATGCAGCAGGGTGTTTGAGAGACAGAGCTAGAGACTGGAGGGAGTCTGTTGGTGACTCATTGGCAGCCTCGGCTGTTAAGGCTATGACATGGTCGGATTTTGTGACCCGGTTCCGAGCAGAGTTTGGGCCAGTGGTAGCGCTTCAGCAGCTGGCCAGAGAGTTTTTGGACATGAGGCATACTACAGAGACTGTGGTGGAGATCACTGCCAAGTTCCGGGAGGGGGCATTGCTAGTGCCCCAGTACGCGGGTGATGAGGATATGAGGAGAACCCGCTACCATGACATGCTACAAGCTGATATTCGGGAGCATGCCAGTTTTTCCGCTTACCCTACTCTGGAGTCCATGATTGCTAAGGCAAGGGAAAGGGAAATCGAACTAGAGCACATCCGGAAGAGGAAGGCAGAGGAGGGACAGGTTACAAGGGCTTCAGGGAAGAAGCCCAATGGATCAGATGCTGGGCTGAAAGGCCAACAGAGCCGAGGCCGCTGTAGGAAATGCGGCAGGCTGCATGAGGGGGCATGCAGATTGGGATCGTCGGGCTGCTACAAGTGCAACAAGGCGGGGAACTTTAGCAAGGATTGTACTACCCTTGCACCGTTTATTCACATGTCTAAGTTGCTATGTTTCCACTGCAACCAGAGGGGCCACAAGAAGGCCAACTGCCCCCAGTTGACAGCAGCATCAACGCCAGTGAAGGCGCCAGCTCTAGCAACCCTGTGGATCACTGATGGACGGCAGGGTAAGGCAGAGGCTCTGGTGGTGAGGATCTGGGCATTTCAGCTAACTACCAAGGAGGCACACGCCGCACCCGATGTGGTGATAGGTATTTTTCTTCCCCTCTGTTTTATTTATTTGTTGTTATGATATTGATATGAGCTGTGTGTATATGCATTTAGGATCGTTCCATGTGAATGGTATCCCAGTTCTGGTTTTGTTTGATTTGGGTGCCACTTGATCGTCTGTTTCTCTTGCGCTTAGCAAGAAGTTTACTGAGTCTTCGGGCATGTTGGATTGCCCATTAGAGGTAGAGATTGTTGATGATCAATCGGTGCGAGCATCCGCAGTGTTCAGGGAGTGCGTTCTGAGGTTATTCGAGGAGTGTTACTTGGTAGACTTGGTTTCCATTCCATTGCGTGGGAAAAAGGTGATCATAGGCATGGATTGGTTGAGCCCTAATGGGGCGATGATATATTGCGCACATCAGCTGGTGCGGATCAGGACCCCAAGTGGGGGAGAGTTGGTGATCCACGGCAAGAGTCCACATAGTGGACCCACAATATGTTCAGTAGCGAGGGCTAGGAGCTACCTTCAGCAGGGTTGGGCGGGATATGTCACATATGTTATGGATACCCGGGAGGAGGGTAAGGCGATGGTGAACGAGGTTTGGGAGGTGCGCGACTACGCTGATGTGTTACCAGAGGAGTGATATGGGCATATTTAGTTATAAAATTCATGCATTATCTTAATACTTTATGTTGATTTTATCTCATTTAATGAGCAAAAGGTGCTTAATTAGTTTATAATTTCATGTTTCAGCAATAATGACATGCTCGGAAGGAAAAGGAATCGGAACTAGCGATTGGAAGCTTGGATCTTGGATTTTGAAGAAAGAAGGACGTTGCTGGACAGCTTGACCCCTCGTCAGTTTTTTGGCCATATCTCATGAACCGTAACTCCGATTGACGAGATTCAAAATGTTCTGAAAACTAGACACAATTTCGGATGACTTTCGTGTTTTGAGAAAATGCTGATTCCAAACGTACTCGGCGAGTAGGGTCGATTACTCTTAGAGTTGGTATGAAGTTTTGCGATTCTGGATGCGCTGACTTGCCGTACACGGGTTTTAAGTGATGGACTCACCGAGTAGGTCATTGTACTTGCCGAGTAGCCCCTGTTTTGTGAAAATCTATATAAAGGGACTTTCAGATCGATACCCTAGCATATAGATGAACCCTTGGAGGCCAATTGTCGACTAAAGGTGCTACTGGAGCGTGGGAAGCAAGGGAATCAACCCTACATTCAATTTTAAGGAGAATCAAGTCAAAATCAAGTTTACTCTTACCTAATCTCTTGTTTGAACTATGTTTTTACCAATTGATTTCGTTTTTGTGCTTGTTTCTGCTGTAATCATGAGCTAAAAACTCATAACTTCTGTTTAGGTAGATGAATTTGTGAACATGGATTGATTATTTGATTAGGATTAATTTTAATTGGTGATTATGTTTTATTAAGCTTGTTAAAGAACCTTATGTGTTAACAATAACTATTCTTCTGTTAATAAATTAGTAATTAAGTTGTATGAACATCTCTTAGTTGCTAATTTCATATGATTTACGTGACCACATAGTTGTATGTCTAGGAATAACGAATGTGAAACTAGAATTAACTTGAAGATAGGTAAGTTAATGTGTGAGCTTGTGTGATACACCATCAACAAGAGGTTAATTGAATCACCAATTTGATTAACTATTACAAGTCTTATTTAACCCGAATCAATAACTAGGAAATCCGTTGATTTAGACAACTGGCCACTGCTTGAGTTAATTTGTTTCCTAAGGATTAGTAATAGCGAACGTGGAACTAATCATCTTAGTCGGTAGCTAATGAAGAATTAATCCAATACATCAAAATCATCCATGGGAACAAATGAGTCGAACCTAAACAGAAGTCCTCTTTATTATTGAATTTAGTTGATTTTTATTTGCTTAGCTCTTAGTTTCTTAGTTTATGTTTTAGTTAATTGTTTAAGTTTCTAGTCTTGCAAAACTAGAGAAAAATCTTTCTATTACTTGTTTTATTTAGATAATATTAGCATCTATTTTAATTGTTTACCGTTCCCTGTGTTCGATACCCTACTTACCTGAACTAAACTGCTAATCGATAGGTACACTGCCTTGCGTGTGTCTGTCTTTGTGTTTAAGTTAGTAGGATTAAAACTAGTTCGTTTCACACACATCAAGTTTTTTGGCGCCGTTGCCGGGGAACGGTTCTAAATAGTTAATTTTATTTGGTAATTGTTATTATTTTTTTTTGTTGATTATTTTTTTTATTTAGTTTATTTTTATTTTTATTTATTATGTATTTTCCAAATCTCGATGCTTTTGATGCTTTTCTTGAGGAAGTAGTACAGGAAATTGAGCTAGAAGATGAGGAGTGTGGATGGGATGAAGATTTGAAGAAGTTTGATAGATGGTTAGATGACATCTTGCCCAACACACAAGAACAATCTGAGTCACAAGAGCTAAATTTACTAGATGAAGAATTTAATCCAGAAAGAGATTTGGAGGAGCTGGAAAGGTTGCTGGCCAAAGGGTCAGATGAAGAACAAGAACAAGCTGAATTGCAGGAACCAACTCGTGGTTTGACCATTACCACAACATGGTCCCCTGTTCTTCCGGTTTGTGTTTCGAAGCATGGGGTGACGATTCCAACTTTGGAGAAAGTTCTAAATCACGATCCATTTATGATTAGTATCCGACCGGTTCCAACCCTTGTCAATATTCTTGGGTTTTATGAATTCAAGCTTGTTTGGCCAATTTTTGAAGCAAAGAGTCGAATTTTACAAATTGGTCCAAAGAAAATATTTAATGCAATGGATGGATGGGCATCAAATTTATTAGATGTTTATTAAGTTGGGAGTCCAGCTAAAGACTCGCACAAAAAGAAGCGCTTGCGGGAGGCAACCCGTCATTAGAGTTTTCTTTTCTTTTTCTTTCTAAACTTCTAGTTTATTAGGGTAATTTAGGATTTTAATTTTGATGTTTGTTTTCCTTTTTCTATTACTTGTGTGCTTCAACTCAGCAAGTCTACATACTTACTCGACGAGTCGCTCATTCTTCTTACTTTTGAGCTGAAGATTTGATGACATTTGATATGGGCATTGGTTCTATTCTTTGAAGATCATTTTCCTAGCATTTCCAAGAGTCTTTCTCTTATATTTTGGAGCTATCAATCACACGAGACGCATGACACCCAAGGCATGGATGAGCTGTTCCCATGTCTAAAGTCAACTGGAGATGGAGCTTTAAACGAAAAAGTTCAACCTTGCAACTACTATCCTAGGGGAGTTTGTTCCAATTCCCTTTTTATTTTATTGTTCTTTATCATGCATAATATGCAATGGGGACATTGCATAAATTAAGTGTGGGGTAGGGGGTTGGTTATTTTAGTTAAAATTTTAGTTTATTTTTGATAAATTTTGAAATGTTTGCATTAAAATTGCTAGGATTAATTTAGAAAATTTTGGTAAAGCAATTAGGGATCATGCTAGTATTATATTTGATGATTGCATGAAAACCCAAATGTTTAGTTGAGCCTATATACGTTCTAGTGCATTTGTGGCTTCCTTATTCTAGTGAAATCATGGGACAAAAACACGACCTCGCTTAGTTTGAAGGATGCAATATGTTTAGCATCGTGTACCAGAAATGTATCTAGGAAAATTATTATCGTTAACCAATAAAGGTTGAAGTTGAGCGCCCCTGCTTAAGCATGTAGGGATTTGAGTGAAAAAAAAAAGTGAGGTACATGTAATAAAAAAAAGAGAGAATTACAAGAAAAAGGTTGAAGAATTTTTGGAGCATCAAAGTTAAGTATGAAGTTATAAGATCGAAAATTCCAAAGAAATTCAAAAAGTTGAAGATACCAAAAATCAAACAACAAACGTGGTGAATTCAAAGAAATTAAAGATCAAATGTCAAAGAAGTGAAGAATTCCAAAGAGCTCCAATGTGGTATCATAAATTGTAATTATCTAGATTATGTATGCTTGGGTTGCTCAACCAAAAATACCTTGAGGTTAAGAGGTTTTATGAGGATGGATTCGGAGGGATGCATAAAATGAACATTGTTCGGAAAAAGCGGGCGAATGTTTATGAGGATTGTGAGTATTTGGAGTATGGGGGTTATTAGGAAAATTTTAGACACAAATGCATGCGTTGCGGTCTTGGCATAATGGATGGGTTTGATTGGGATTGTCTTATGTAATATTAGTGTACTAAAATTCAGTTTTGCTTGGGGGCAAGCAAAAGTCAAGTGTGGGGTATTTTGATATGGGCATATTTAGTTATAAAATTCATGCATTATCTTAATACTTTATGTTGATTTTATCTCATTTAATGAGCAAAAGGTGCTTAATTAGTTTAGAATTTCATGTTTCAGCAATAATGACATGCTCGGAAGGAAAAAGAATCGGAACTAGCGATTGGAAGCTTGGATCTTGGATTTTGAAGAAAGAAGGACGTTGCTGGACAGCTTGACCCCTCGTCAGTGTTTTGGCCATATCTCATGAACCGTAACTCCGATTGACGAGATTCAAAATGTTCTGAAAACTAGACACAATTTCGGATGACTTTCGTGTTTTGAGAAAATGCTGATTCCAAACGTACTCGGCAAGTAGGGTCGATTACTCTCCGAGTTGGTCTGAAGTTTCGCGATTCTGGATGCGCTGACTTGCCGTACACGGGTTTTAAGTGATGGACTCGCCGAGTAGGTCATTGTACTTGCCGAGTAGCCCCTGTTTTGTGAAAATCTATATAAAGGGACTTTCAGATCGATACCCTAGCATATAGATGAACCCTTGGAGGCCAATTGTCGACTAAAGGTGCTGCTGGAGCGTGGGAAGCAAGGGAATCAACCCTACATTCAATTTTAAGGAGAATCAAGTCAAAATCAAGTTTACTATTACCTAATCTCTTGTTTGAACTATGTTTTTACCAATTGATTTCGTTTTTGTGCTTGTTTCTGCTGTAATCATGAGCTAAAAACTCATAACTTCTGTTTAAGTAGATGAATTTGTGAACATGGATTGATTATTTGATTAGGATTAATTTTAATTGGTGATTATGTTTTATTAAGCTTGTTAAAGAACTTTATGTGTTAACAATAACTATTCTTCTGTTAATAAATTAGTAATTAAGTTGTATGAACATCTCTTAGTTGCTAATTTCATATGATTTACGTGACCACATAGTTGTATGTCTAGGAATAACGAATGTGAAACTAGAATTAACTTGAAGATAGGTAAGTTAATGTGTGAGCTTGTGTGATACACCATCAACAAGAGGTTAATTGAATCACCAATTTGATTAACTATTACAAGTCTTATTTAACCCGAATCAATAACTAGGAAATCCGTTGATTTAGACAACTGGCCACTGCTTGAGTTAATTTGTTTCCTAAGGATTAGTAATAGCGAACGTGGAACTAATCATCTTAGTCGGTAGCTAATGAAGAATTAATCCGATACATCAAAATCATCCATGGGAACAAATGAGTCGAACCTAAACAGAAGTCCTCTTTATTATTGAATTTAGTTGATTTTTATTTTCTTAACTCTTAGTTTCTTAGTTTAAGTTTTAGTTAATTGTTTAAGTTTCTAGTCTTGCAAAACTAGAGAAAACTCTTTCTATTACTTGTTTTATTTAGATAATATTAGCATCTATTTTAATTGTTTACCATTCCCTATGTTCGATACCCTACTTACCTGAACTAAACTGCTAATCGATAGGTACACTGCCTTTCGTGTGTCTGTCTTTGTGTTTAAGTTAGTAGGATTAAAACTAGTTCGTTTCACACACATCAAGGAGCTTCTTGGGAGACCTCCAGAGCGACAGGTGGAGTTCAGGATCGACCTAGTCCTTGGTGCGGCTCCGATAGCCAAGGCACCGTATTGGTTGGCTCCTCCTGAGATGCAGTAGTTGTCTACACAGCTGCAGGAGCTGTTAGACAAGGGATTCATTAGACCGAGCAGTTCACCCTGGGGAGCCTCGATTCTTTTTGTGAAAAAGAAGGACGGGTCGGACCGAATGTGTATAGATTACCGAGAGCTGAATAAGGTGATGGTGAAGAACTGCTACCCACTCCCGAGAATTGATGACCTCTTCGACCAGCTTCAGGGAGCATCTTGGTTCTCCAAGATTGATCTGCGTTCGGGGTACCATCAGATGAGGGTCAGAGAGGAGGATGTGCAGAAGACCGCATTTCAGACTCGCTATAGCCATTATGAGTTCATGGTGATGCCGTTTGGGCTCACCAATGCTCCTGCCGTGTTCATGGACCTCGTGAACTGCGTGTGCAGACCGATGGTGGACCGGTCTGTGATAGTTTTCATTGATGACATCTTGGTGTATTCCAAGATGCAGAAGGAGCACGAGGGGCATATGCGAGTGGTGTTAGAGACCCTGAGGAGGGAGAGCTTATATGCTAAGTTCTCGAAGTGTGAGTCCTGGTTGTGCGAGGTGCAGTTTCTTGGGCACCTTGTCAACCAGGACGAGATTTTGGTGGATCCGGCCAAGGTAGAGGCCATGATGAGGTGGGAGGTTCCGAAGTCTCCATCTGAGATTTGAAGTTTTCTGTCACACCCCCAACCCAAGGATGGCGGAAACGTCCGGGGGTGGAGGACTTCATGTATAGTATCATAACCACAATTTCAATAGTAATTTAAGCAAACACAACCAACATATATATAATTGAAAAAGTTACATCACTTGTATGAATTACATGTTTCAAAATCAATTACAATATGTTGACAAAATATGAAAAGTTTGACGCCTTAACGTCCCATCCTCAAAAGCACTTGATTACCTGTTTAGTGTTTTCCTGAGAATACAAGTTGTTTTAAAAGTGTCAACACAAAGGTTGGTGAGTTCATAAGATTTTATTAATAAACTTAGTAGAAGTCTTTCACATGTAAACGTTGCGTTTGTTTCAGAAAAAAAAATCCGATATTTTTCCTGAAATCCGAAAAATGTAGCCTTATAACCAAAGACTAAAATGTATAAGAAATCATCATTTCTTGGTAGAAATGTCGTGAGTTTAAAATGATATGGAAAGTAAATTTCTTTATCAACCTAAAACCTACTTCGGTTTTATGAAACCCCGTAAACTTTATGAATTGTTATCTCCCTAGGTGAGTCGCTATAATCATACTGTGACTATGTGAACCTGCCACAACGTTTCTCAGGCGTCGCGAAAATGAAATGACATTTGTCACCCGTAGACCTGCAGGTCCCACTGTAGCTAGCAGCAAGGTGTGGGGTGTCAAACCCAATATAGATCTATATACAAGTATCACGTTCTCCCTCAAGGAGATTTTGATTATAACTACCAGGAATTATATCCCGCACTCGGACATACGGGGAGAGAGAGTCTCACAACATAGGTTAACAAGTTTACGTGAAATGTGTGTGGATATAAATCTTTCTTGTATGAATGTACCCTTTTTGTACGAGTGTGTTGAGTGATGTATCATAAACTATACCTATTATAGTTTATCTAAAATGTATATAATATGTATGAATTCTTTTATGGAAATGTATTAGTGTTGTGAATTTATCAAACTATACTTTTTATAGTTACATAATACGTGTTCTAAATGAATGAATAATATTTAATATGAATGACTTAGTTTCAGTTCATAATGATAAACTAACAAGGAAACACATTCAAATATTAGAACTTATGATTATACACTTTGCTCAACATATTACAAAGTGTTATGATATTTACATGCTGTTGGCTAACTTTAGCAATTCTGCCCTGTTTTAGAAAAATCATAGAAAAATAATACGAAGTCAAAAACTAGATCCGTAAATTCTGAGAGTTCACAAAATGTGTCTAGTTTACTCATAATTTTTATCACGATTTTTAATGACCTCCAACTTGGGTGAAAATGTCCATAATCACAGACTGGTCCGGATTGTTGTTTGAAATGATAGGCAGTTTTGTAAAAATCACCATAAATTGTAGAAAAATCGTATGGAGATGTGCAAGTAGTCATTTTAAAGCTACAAACTTGAACTATTTTCACCTTGTACAGTTTTGAAAAAAAAAATGTTTAAGATGCCCAAAACAGTCCGTGAATGGAGTTGAACTTTTCTGATGAAGGCTGTTAGAAAAATTTAGTTATGTTCTTAGTGTTTTAACTTGTATCCCCCCCCCCCCCCCCTGAAAACTTGAGAAAACATGAAAATGTAGGGGTATGAACTCACCTTAAGTGATTTCAGTAGGTAAGTGTTGAAGAAGAGAAGTGTTCAACCCAAGAACACTTGAAGAATCACTTGAAGATTCGAAGATCTAACACAATTATGAGAGAGTTTGTTTAAGATATCCATGATTCAAGTGGAAATAATTGAGATAATCATAAAGAGAATGGATTATTCTTACCAAATGTGGAGGAAAATCCAAAGATCAGCCCTCAAATCTCGAGTTCTAGAGAGGGAAATTGAGAGAGAAAAGAGTTTACTCTTTTTGGTGAAAAGAGAGGAAATGAGAGAAATGAGGAGAGAGGGTGAATATTCAGCTCTCCAAAAACGTGGGGAGGAGTGATGATTGAGTGGAAAGGACATTGATGTGACCTAGGTAAGGTGGGGAGGTGTGGCTGGTCATAGAGTGGGTGTGGGAGTGGTTGCTTGTGTCATAAAGTAAAGCAAAGTCAACACTCCACCTTAAATAAATTCCCCATTAGATCTTTATTATTTAGATAATGATTTTCATAAAAAATATGCTTAATTTATGAATATTTAGAGTTTATTATGTTAAAATATGATTTTGGGTGACAATCCCGCGTTAAAATAATTAAAAACGGGCCTTAAATGCAAAACTACGCGAAAACCGGGATGAAAGGCATTCCCAGCAAGACATCTCGGTCCCTAGGCCGAGGTTCGGTCCTTGCTGGGGGCTGTAGCCGGAAACGAAACGAACAGAGGGAAGCGAAAGGGGCGAGGAAGCGAGAGGTGAAGGCGAGAGAGGGGGTTCGGTCCGGAGATAAGAGGCGACGCGTCCGACCGAAAGGTGCCGAATGAACAGTGGTGAACAGTACCTTCGGGTTCGGTTCTTCTAGGGCGAGGTTCGGTTCGGTTCCTCTTGAGCAGGGTTCGGTTTTGGTTAGTGGTGAACAGTACCTTCGGGTTCGGTTCTTCTAGGGCGAGGTTCGGTTCGGTTCCTCTTGAGCAGGGTTCGGTTTCGGTTAGTGGTGAACAGTACCTTCGGGTTCGGTTCGGCTCAGGAGGGTTCGGCTCCTCCTTGCTCTCAGTCCCTAAGAGGACCTTCGGGTCCTACGAAGCTTCTCTCTTCTCGAGAGGTTTCGGTTCCTAATGTCTATTTTTCTCGTTTTTACCCCGTTTTAAGCCGTTTTTGACACGGTTAAGCGTCGGAATGACCCGAATGATTCTAAAAAGTTACGGGAAACTTTGGAGAGAGATTTGGGAGAGATTTTACATACTTGGAGAGACTTGGGAGAGATTTGACATTCTTGGAGAGATTTCTCATACAGAGAGATATTTGAGAGAGATTTCACATACTTGGAAAGATTTGGGAGAGATTTAACATTCTTGAAGAGATTCCTCATACAAAGAGATATTTGAGAGAGATTTCACATACTTGGAGAGATTTGGGAGAGATTTGACATTCTTGGAGAGATTTCTCATACAGAGAGATATTTGAGAGAGATTTCACATACTTGGAGAGATTTAGGAGAGATTTGACATTCTTGGAGAGATTTCTCATACAGAGAGATATTTGAGAGAGATTTCAAGTGTGGCATTTGTGAGTGTTTGGCTCCGCTAAGCAAGTTTCTTGAGCCCCGTTAAGTCATGGTTAAGGATCCCACACACTCCCAATGAGTATGCAACACGGTTTTTATCAGTCTAGTTCATTGATTAGCACTAGGGTTTAGGAATTTTTTTTTTTTTTTACACAAGACTTTTCTCAAGTGATGTTTTCCCATTAATATAGCAAGTTATACAGTATGAACATAACACAAACCCTAATACACAAACCCTAATACACAAAGTTTTAGAGGGAATTTCGTCCCGAAATTTAAATTCGGCTGGGAACTTCAAGGGTTTGGGAAAAGATGTGGATACTTTTGCTTCATTTGATCTTCACGTTCCCAGGTAAACTCAGGCCCTCGTTTCGTGTTCCAACGAACCTTCACTATGGGAATGCGACTTTGTTTTGTTCTCTTGATCTCTTGATCCATGATCTCGACGGGTTCCTCCACAAAGTGGAGATTTTCATCAACTTCGATTTCTTCGAGTGGTATTACTAGTGTCTCGTCAGACAGACACTTCTTTAAGTTGGATACGTGGAAGGTAGGGTGTACATTACTAAGTTCTTGTGGTAGTCGGAGTTTGTACGCCACAGGACCAATCCTAGCAAGGATTTCAAACGGACCGATGTACCTTGGGTTTAGTTTCCCTCGTTTACCGAAACGTATCATCCCCTTCCAGGGGGAAACTTTTAGTAGTACCCGGTCTCTGACCTGGAATTCTAAAGGTTTGCGTCGCTTATCCGCGTAACTCTTTTGTCGATCGCGAGACGCTTTTAGTCTTTCCCGAATTTGAATGATCTTTTCTGTGGTTTCCCTTATGATTTCAGGCCCAGTAAGGGTGCTATCGGGGACTTGCCCTCTGGCTAGCTGAGTATCTCCAACTTCGGCCCAACACAGTGGTGATCTACACTTGCGACCGTAGAGAGCTTCGAATGGAGCGACTCCAATGCTAGTGTGATAATTGTTATTATAAGAGAATTCGATAAGCGGTAGATGGGTATCCCATGCCTTACCAAAATCTATCACACAGGCTCTCAGCATGTCTTCCAACGTCTGGATGGTTCTCTCGCTTTGTCCGTCAGTTTGTGGATGGTAGGCCGTACTCATGTCTAGCCTGGTTCCCAGAGACTTCTGTAGGGATTGCCAGAAACGCGAGGTGAATCTACTATCTCGATCAGAGATAATGGATGTTGGTACACCATGTAGCCGCACGATCTCTTTAATGTACGTCCTGGTTAACTTCTCCATCTTGTCTGTTTCCTTTATTGGCAGGAAGTGCGCGGACTTGGTCAATCTGTCCACAACCACCCATATGGTATCCATCCCACCTGATGTCTTAGGCAGTTTGGTTATGAAGTCCATGGTTATTCGCTCCCACTTCCACTCGGGTATATCCGGTTGTTGAAGTAGTCCTGATGGCTTCTGATATTCCACCTTGACCTTGGCGCAAGTGAGGCACTTGCTCACATAAGTAGCAATTTCAGCCTTCATGTTTGGCCACCAGTATAACCTTTTGAGGTCTAGATACATCTTATCTAACCCAGGGTGAATGGAGTATCGAGTCTTGTGGGCCTCGTTCATTACAACATCTCGGTACCCACCGAACTTCGGTGTCCAGATTCGATTCATGAGATAACGAGTTCCATCCCCTTTGACTTCCAAGTTCTTATCCAACCCCCTTAGTGCTTCGCTTGCCACGTTTTCTGGTTTCAAGGCTTCTAATTGGGCGTCCTTGATCTGGGTGGCCAGTTGGGAGTGGATGGTCATGGCTAGGGATTTTACTCGGCGACCCGAGTATTCCTTCCTGCTTAAGGCATCGGCTACTACATTAGCCTTCCCCAGGTGGTAGCGAATTTCACATTCGTAGTCATTCAGTAATTCCACCCATCTTCTTTGGCGCATGTTAAGTTCTTTCTGATTAAGAATATGCTGAAGACTTTTGTGATCAGTGAAGATGGTGCACTTGGTGCCGTAGAGGTAGTGCCTCCAGATCTTCAGGGCGAACACCACCGCTCCCAGTTCAAGGTCGTGGGTTGTATAATTAACTTCATGAGTCTTCAATTTCCTTGATGCATAAGCGATGACTTTTCCCCTTTGCATGAGCACACAGCCGAGGCCTTGATTCGAAGCATCGCAATACACCACAAAATCATCGGTTCCTTCTGGAAGAGACAAGACTGGTGCGCTGCATAGGGCTTGCTTTAGTGTCTGGAAGGCGGCTTCTTGTTTATCTTCCCATTAAAACACCACACCTTTCTGAGTCAAGGTGGTGAGAGGCTTAGCGATCTTGGAGAAATTTTGTATGAATCTTCGATAGTAGCCTGCGAGTCCCAAAAACTGTCGGATTTCTGTTGGCGTTGCAGGTGTTGACCAATCTTCGATTGCTTTGATCTTTAAGGGGTCCACATGTATTCCTTCTTTGCTTACTACGTGGCCAAGGAATCCTACTTCACGGAGCCAAAATTCACACTTTGAGAATTTGGCGTAAAGCTTCTCGGTTCTTAAACTCTCCAGAACTAGTCGTAGGTGTTTTCTGTGCTCTTCTTTGCTCCTCGAATAGACCAAGATATCGTCGATGAATACGATGACAAATTTATCCAAGAAGGGTCGACACACTCGATTAATCAAATCCATGAACACCGCAGGCGCGTTAGTTAACCCGAATGGCATCACTACAAACTCATAGTGCCCATAACGAGTTCTGAATGCCGTCTTGGGGATATTTGTTGGATTAATGTCTAAGTCCGTAACTATAATTGGTAAGACTTGACCCGACCCGGCATGGTCCTTTTGGGTTGCATGGCATCATGCACTTGGATAGACTATAATGAGAGAAATAAGACACTTATGGTTATTAATATATTATAAGTTCTAGTATATTAATAATAAGAATAATAAGATTATTTAATTAGTATTGATCAAGAATTAATCTAGGATTAATTAAGTGATCAAAAGAAGACTAATTAAATATATGGGTTGATTGTGCAAATCATCCATACTTATATAGTGGGCTAATGCTCCATGGATTATCTAGTTGGGCCAAAACCCATATGATGCTCCATGGTGTATTTGAACCCATGGATCCAAAGAAATGGAAAGTCATGACAATTAGGGTTTACCCTAATTGTATAACTATATAAGCATCTTATTCTTGAGGAAAATCGGCCACTAGATTATTCTAGAGAGGGCTAGCCGATTTTATGAAGTGTAGAATTCTCTCAAGTTATTCCAAGTGTATTTGGTGTTGTGTGAACCATTTGAGGTGTCACACTTGGGGCACTAGGCACTCAAGCTTCATGAAGACATTCTACATCAAAGAGGTATGTATTCTATCTTGTTATATTGATAGTTTTGTATGCTAGATTAGGATAATACCTTGGATGTTCATATTTGCATGTATAATAGAGAAAACATAGATCCAAGGTATTTAGGGTTGCATGTACACTTAGGAGTGTTAGAATGCTCATAACCCAACAGTGGTATCAGAGCCTAGGCTTGTTTTCTTGTTATACTTGCAATAGAAGCTGAAAAATCGAAATTGATGCTGTCAGCCTAGCAGACTCGCCGAGTCCATGAAGGGACTCGACGAGTCCAAGGAAAAATGCATCCAACTCGCCGAGTTATGTTCATGCACTCGACGAGTTGGACCCCATACGGCATATTTTCGAGGTTTTTGGCTAGAAATGGACTAGGAACATTACCCTAAGTTGTTTTTGAACTTATAAACTTGTTTTTTGATGTGGTGATGTTCATGCTAATCCATTTTAAAAGATAATTGTCAATAGATTCATGTTTTGTATTAGTTTAAAGGTTAGACTAATTACATGAAAAAGTTTGATTTGAATTATCTTGTTCTTATGAGTTTCTTAGATTAATAGAAAAGTTGAATGAAATAGTTGTTTTCAATCCATTTTAATCTAAGAGTTGAGTATAAAATGTGTTTGTGTAACTTATCCTCAAGTTACATGAAGAGTCACATTAAAGACTCATAAAACTCATAAAGTTGGCAAAGGTTACAAAAATGAAGAGTCTAGTTCTAATTAATTGGAGTTATGACTCCATAATTTGTCCTCAAGTTATGGAGGACCAAGAGTCTCTTCATTAAATAATATATATATATATATATATATATATATATATATATATAAATAATGTAACCTTAATTAATTTCATAAGTTATAAAATAAAGAAAAAGTTAATTCTTTATTAGTTTAAAGTCTTCCATAATTTGTCCTCAAGTTATGGAACTAGAAGAGTTTTTGGATTAAAACTACTTTAAACATATAAGTTATGGAATTAATTAGTTTTGAATAGTTTCAAAACTTGCCCTCAAGTTTTGGAATTTGTAAAGTTTTCTCTTATGAATACTTTAATTCCAAGTTAGCCCTTAGAATTTTAAAAGTTAAAATTCAACCCTTATACTTTATAATATTATAAGTTAATAATATATATATATATATATATATATATATATATATATATATATATATATATATATATATATATATGTATAAGAGTAAAGTCGGTCTTACCGCTAGTACGCCTCATTCACGAAGCCGGTCTATAAGGTGGGTATAAGGTTGTTGCCTATAAAATGGCAACTTAATGGGTGTCCACTCTCACCCACCGCTTGCTTGACTGGTGGAGGGTCGTTAGCCGAACGGGTTTGACAGGACTATAATTCTCCCTTCATTAAAAGTATTAATGATAAATACTAAGTAACTAAACTCTTAATAATACCCAATCTTAGTTACTTAGGAAAATGTGAATAAGGTGCTAATCCATAAAATTACACTTTGCACTTTGTTTAAGTCGGTTAGTGGAGCGTGTGTGGTTAACCGGCACACTAACTTGGACTTAACAAGGTAGGTATAGGGTGACTTAATATTTATCATAGTATCGATGGAGCGTGTGTGGTTGACCGACACATCGATTGAGGGGTAATTTATTAAGGGTACTAAGTAATTTGCATGGTTACTTCACACCTTGTTTTGTGATCCTCGGCATCCCAGTCACAAAACCTGAAGGGCACACTCGAGATTGAAACATGCCATTGAACAGTTCAATGAATCTCAAAGATCTAGGAGTTTCAAAAACCAATTAAAACCTAATAATACATTTCGTTTATCTTGGTGGAAATTGGTGAATCGTCATTCATCTACCTTCAAATATTTTATAGCTTGGATTACGGCATCCCTCTTCTAAGTTATAAAATAGTTTGTTGGGTCCTAGCCTTAATATTTCAGATTGGGTGTCATATTAAGGACTTTAGATCAACTATCTTGAATATCTCCCAAAACATGTCTGGTTTAGACATTTATGATCTTCCCAAATCTCTTGAAACAAGCTTTCCTAAATGAAGATGATGTCCCTTGCAAATCATACTTCTTTCACCTCCTCAAATTATTCTCCCAACCCACAAGTTCAAAGTCACTCAAGCCCTATTGGCAAGGCAATGTTTAGGTGTGATTACATCTTGGAGATGTAGTCACATATTAACAAGCCGGGAGAGAAGGGTGCCAAAGTCTTGAGAAAGTTGGTGGTTCAACTACTTTCTAAGTCACATAGTGAGTTCTTTTGGAATACCAATGAAACAGACTATGACAAGACCCTTAATGATCTTATTTATTTCTTAAGATCAACTTCCTCAAAACTTGATGGACATTGACAATAGTGACACAGGAAATACAGAAAAAGCATTCTCTTCCCAATGGAAAGGGATCGGCCATAATCAACTCGGTTGAACAAATGGTAAAGAGAAAAACTAAGTCTGTGATAGTCTCGTGTACCATTATCAAAGGGTCCATATGTTTATATTACCAAAGGAAGGGTCATTAGTTGCGAAGCTGCCAAATTTACCTAAGGATGTTAAAGTCAATAAGTTTGACTCTACTTCAGGTAAAGTCCACTATCTAACTCTGTTAAGTTTCTATTATGAGATTCTTGATACATGATGTGACTGGGTCACATGGTAATGTTTTAAGAATCAAAGAAAAGTAAAGGAACTCAAAGAAAGAATATGCTGAATCTGATCGCATAGATGGATTTCTATCGCGTAGTTTGAAAATCGGATTCTTGAGCTACTTCTTAGGAGATGAGATATTGCTTAGAAATAGATAACAACAAGTTTTCATATGGATTGTAAGGATAAGTTTTTCCGCATAGTTTTAAAATAAAAGAAAAATTTTTGATTTTAGTTATTTTAAAATATCCTTACAATGGCATTTGAGGAAAAATTGTTGCCCATGTCATTCCATTAATAGCAAGAGTGGAAATATGAAATTGATTCCTTCATTTGTGGTAATGTCTAAATTTACCAAATAAGGAAAGATTCTCATCACCCAAGTCCCAATTGGACCGGAACTTGGAATCATGCAAGTTGTATATCATGATGAATGAGAACTTTCAAGTATTGGAAAAATTAAGACTAATTACTCGTTCACATGGATGCGTGAGTCAGGTAATGGACTAAGGGATCGAGTACATAGTCATGTGCACCGATTAAGTCCACCACAAAAGATGTAAGGCTATTCGTCATAGTTTACTAAAGATCAGTAAATATGATTATACTTACAAGCTTAAGTGTAACTCTGAGACATTGGAAAAGGTTCCAATGCATGGCAGAGCGGATAAGAAGAATCAAATTAGGCAGAAGGATAAAAGTCTCTCAAATCTGAAAAGATGGGAGAGTACTTTAGTATCAGCTTTGTGATCATCTCAATGATTAAGAAACCATATCAAAATTAGTTCTCTAAGGAAGTCTTAGTGCATTCTTATGACTAAGAAGAAGGGATCTTGAATTGTTGAAATGGTTAAATCAAGAAGATGAGTCATACTTCGTTCCAATACAAGTCTTAGAGTCATACTCCAAGATTGTAACTTGAATGACATGTCTCAAAGAAGGTTTAAAACACTTGTCAAATGTAAGAGTAAAAGTTTTCTACTCTTGTACATTTGAAATTGGTAAGTTGTGATGTTTTGGATAAAACAAAGACCAACTAAGGCCAATTGTGTGAAGTGTTTGTCTTGATTAGAATCTGCACTATCTCTTGGATGTTTGACAAGGGAGTCTTATAGGTTAAAAGGACAGTGGGAGTCTTAAAAGTCTTGAAAGTCTCAAGAACTAATCAAGAATAGAACCTAAAGTTCCTCACTAGCACACAACTTGAGGTTTATAACCTATCGTGTTGACATATTCTGTGCCCATTCCAGTTAAAGTTGAGTTCTTAGAGTTATCAATTGGTTGCACAACAACTTGGAAGCAATGGCAGGCCCTTGAGCTACCAGGTGGCAAGAAATTAAGATTGAGTTCAGTCCATATGAGTTTGGATTTGTCATTATCCTTGTCTTGTGACTATGGTTTTGACAATTCACATGGATAAGAACACATACACCATTAAATCTAAGTGTCATAAGGTTTCTCTCTGATTCATGAAAATCATGGTGAGGAAACACTTTCACTAAGTAGATTTTAGCTAGATAGCAATTGTGATGTTTGCATTCTCAAAGTCGTTAGTGGAGCGTGTGTGGTTTACCGGCACACTAACTTGGACTTGTGAGAAATGACAAAGGTCAAAACGATCAAGACTATGATTACGGCATCCCTTTTCATAGTTCTTAAAATTGTTTTGACACACCCATGAGCTATCTAAGGGAAGGTGTATGTTTTTGATAAAGTCTTATCAAAACAATCTAGTATCAGAAATCTGAAATTTGGTAAGAAAGTCAATAAAGTATTGATTTCTAGAAGTCGAGCTTTCTGAGTATATGTCAAAGCTAGTGGGAGCATAAGTGTTATGCTAATAATCATCATGTTAGTGGGAGCATGATAATTACGATAAGTATTGCAAGCTAGCAATGTTAATTATAGAAAACAAAAGGTTTCAACTGGGAAAAAGTTGTTTTGCTATAATTAAGGGAGAGGAAATTATACTTCATCTCAAATCTATAAGCTTAGATCGTGAGGTTTTAATCATTTAGTCAAGAATATATATGAATTTCATGTTGGAATGGCTCAACATAAGGAAATTCTGTATATGGGTCCATTATTGGCGTTCTAAAATTCGATTATGATTACGGCATCCCTTTTCATAATATGAATTATGAGAACTTGGCAAATAGAAATGGAAATGTTATAGCAAAAGACTGGTTTAGTCTTTATGTGAGACATCATGAATCGTGTCCCATATGCTTCGGATATAGGATCGATTACATGTGCTATAGTTATCCGTTCTAAAAGTTTCCAAATGCCTGGGGCATTAAGAAGGGAAAAGGTTTATAACTGGATGTGACTAAAAGGATTAAACAATTGTCGAGGAAAATCTAAGGTTTACCAAAGATTGGTTGCTCAAGGACAGTTGGAAGTATAGTGATAATTCTGGAAGGACCATATTGACATAATCTGTAAGGAGGCAACTCTTGTTCAGAAGTGATAGTCGAAATGGAATCTGGAAATGTTTCAAAGTTAGAATTTTCAATCTGTTTAAGATTAGGAAACTTAATGCAAGAAGGATGTTTCCAAGGAGTTGATCTCCTTTGGAATACTCTGTAATGATTGTTGCCAAGTCTTTGTGAATTTGTGCATAATCATTACAAGAGAATCAATGCATATAATTTTAGAATCTAATAGATTTCAGTAAATGACATGAATTTGGAATTCTTGTATTTACAGTAAGGATTTGGGAGTGTGAAAAGAGAATCATTGAAGCTATGTTCAATTGATCTAGTTCACAAAGTAAATATCATAGACAAACATAGTATGCATACTTGGTGTATGGCATGACTAGTGTTTAGAAAACATAGTGTACATGCTTGGAGCATTGGACAGCTATTGTTTTAAATTCAAGAATAAAAGTTGATAGCTAAAGCAGTATACAATGAATAATGTGTAATCATATGGTGATAAATAAAAGGTGTTTTATTTATATTCATAAGTTCTGAGACCATATTGGATTCAATTATTATTGTGTTTCACTTTGCATGTTTTGACTTCCCGAATAAACTAGGTTATTCTTCCAGAATGACTAAGTTATTCAAACCATCCACAGTCGGTCATATGTTGGAAGTAGATATGAATTAAGACTGTCATGGGTTGGCTTGTAGAGGTCTAAGATGTTGGACAAAGGGCTACAACACTCATGAGTGCTCATAAGTTCTGAGTATTGGATTCAACCCGCGCTTATTGGAATCACTTCATGGATTTTATCATGAGTGATCACGAGACGATAATATCTTATATTCTTCAAACCTAGAGATATGAGTTGTTACTATGAGTTGGTTGTACATTGATTGCACGAAACCGCATTTGGTAACTCGGTGCTATAAAACGTGTCTTTGTGTATGATTCAACAAGTAGTAGAACAAGCCATATGAGTCGAAGTTTATCCATTCCTTTTACCTTCGGGATAAAAGTGATATCTGTGGGCCCCTCGATGATTTGATGATGACAAATGGAAGTGCTCGGCCGGGCCAGGACTAATTTGATTTGTTCAATTAGTCAGTCGTCATAAATCGGAAATCGGGAAACAACAAATGGACAGAGAGAATGATTATAATCCATGTCTCAGTCCATACGATATCTAGAATGGAGGAATATATGATCCCTTATCTAATGGACAAGTCATTGACAAAGGTCAGCATTTATCGACAAGGTCAGAGTTCGACAGAAGCTTTTGAGAGCTACGATTGCCAGTTGGTTCCTGAAGTCATACGCAATAATAGTTTTAGACTTATCCAAGTGGGAGACTGTTGGATTAATGTCTAAGTCCGTAACTATAATTGGTAAGACTTGACCCGACCCGACATGGTCCATTTGGGTTGCATGGCATCATGCACTTGGATAGACTATAATGAGAGAAATAAGACACTTATGGTTATTAATATATTATAAGTTCTAGTATATTAATAATAAGAATAATAAGATTATTTAATTAGTATTGATCAAGAATTAATCTAGGATTAATTAAGTGATCAAAAGAAGACTAATTAAATATATGGGTTGATTGTGCAAATCATCCATACTTATATAGTGGGCTAATGCTCCATGGATTATCTAGTTGGGCCAAAACCCATATGATGCTCCATGGATGCTCCATGGTGTATTTGAACCCATGGATCCAAAGAAATGGAAAGTCATGACAATTAGGGTTTACCCTAATTGTATAACTATATAAGCATCTTATTCTTGAGGAAAATCGGCCACTAGATTATTCTAGAGAGGGCTAGCCGATTTTATGAAGTGTAGAATTCTCTCAAGTTATTCCAAGTGTATTTGGTGTTGTGTGAACCATTTGAGGTGTCACACTTGGGGCACTAGGCACTCAAGCTTCATGAAGACATTCTACATCAAAGAGGTATGTATTCTATCTTGTTATATTGATAGTTTTGTATGCTAGATTAGGATAATACCTTGGATGTTCATATTTGCATGTATAATAGAGAAAACATAGATACAAGGTATTTAGGGTTGCATGTACACTTAGGAGTGTTAGAATGCTCATAACCCAACAGTGGTATCAGAGCCTAGGCTTGTTTTCTTGTTATACTTGCAATAGAAGCTGAAAAATCGAAATTGATGCTGTCAGCCTAGTAGACTCGCCGAGTCCATGAAGGGACTCGACGAGTCCAAGGAAAAATGCATCCAACTCGCCGAGTTATGTTCATGCACTCGACGAGTTGGACCCCATACGGCATATTTTCGAGGTTTTTGGCTAGAAATGGACTAGGAACATTACCCTAAGTTGTTTTTGAACTTATAAACTTGTTTTTTGATGTGGTGATGTTCATGCTAATCCATTTTAAAAGATAATTGTCAATAGATTCATGTTTTGTATTAGTTTAAAGGTTAGACTAATTACATGAAAAAGTTTGATTTGAATTATCTTGTTCTTATGAGTTTCTTAGATTAATAGAAAAGTTGAATGAAATAGTTGTTTTCAATCCATTTTAATCTAAGAGTTGAGTATAAAATGTGTTTGTGTAACTTATCCTCAAGTTACATGAAGAGTCACATTAAAGACTCATAAAACTCATAAAGTTGGCAAAGGTTACAAAAATGAAGAGTCTAGTTCTAATTAATTGGAGTTATGACTCCATAATTTGTCCTCAAGTTATGGAGGACCAAGAGTCTCTTCATTAAATAAAATATATATATATATATATATATATATATATATATATATATATATATAATGTAACCTTAATTAATTTCATAAGTTATAAAATAAAGAAAAAGTTAATTCTTTATTAGTTTAAAGTCTTCCATAATTTGTCCTCAAGTTATGGAACTTGAAGAGTTTTTGGATTAAAACTACTTTAAACATATAAGTTATGGAATTAATTAGTTTTGAATAGTTTCAAAACTTGCCCTCAAGTTTTGGAATTTGTAAAGTTTTCTCTTATGAATACTTTAATTCCAAGTTAGCCCTTAGAATTTTAAAAGTTAAAATTCAACCCTTATACTTTATAATATTATAAGTTAATAATATATATATATATATATATATATATATATATATATATATATATATATATATATGTATAAGAGTAAAGTCGGTCTTACCACTAGTATGCCTCATTCACGAAGCCGGTCTATAAGGTGGGTATAAGGTTGTTGCCTATAAAATGGCAACTTAATGGGTGTCCACTCTCACCCACCGCCTGCTTGACTGGTGGAGGGTCGTTAGCCGAACGGGTTTGACAGGACTATAATTCTCCCTTCATTAAAAGTATTAATGATAAATACTAAGTAACTAAACTCTTAATAATACCCAATCTTAGTTACTTAGGAAAATGTGAATAAGGTGCTAATCCATAAAATTACACTTTGCACTTTGTTTAAGTCGGTTAGTGGAGCGTGTGTGGTTAACCGGCACACTAACTTGGACTTAACAAGGTAGGTAAAGGGTGACTTAATATTTATCATAGTATCGATGGAGCGTGTGTGGTTAACCGACACATCGATTGAGGGGTAATTTATTAAGGGTACTAAGTAATTTGCATGGTTACTTCACACCTTGTTTTGTGATCCTCGGCATCCCAGTCACAAAACCTGAAGGGCACACTCGAGATTGAAACATGCCATTGAACAGTTCAATGAATCTCAAAGATCTAGGAGTTTGAAAAACCAATTAAAACCTAATAATACATTTCGTTTATCTTGGTGGAAATTGGTGAATCGTCATTCATCTACCTTCAAATATTTTATAGCTTGGATTACGGCATCCCTCTTCTAAGTTATAAAATAGTTTGTTGGGTCCTAGCCTTAATATTTCAGATTGGGTGTCATATTAAGGACTTTAGATCAACTATCTTGAATATCTCCCAAAACATGTCTGGTTTAGACATTTATGATCTTCCCAAATCTCTTGAAACAAGCTTTCCTAAATGAAGATGATGTCCCTTGGAAATCATACTTCTTTCACCTCCTCAAATTATTCTCCCAACCCACAAGTTCAAAGTCACTCAAGCCCTATTGGCAAGGCAATGTCTAGGTGTGATTACATCTTGGAGATGTAGTCACATATTGATAAGCCGGGAGAGAAGGGTGCCAAAGTCTTGAGAAAGTTGGTGGTTCAACTACTTTCTAAGTCACATAGTGAGTTCTTTTGGAATACCAATGAAACAGACTATGACAAGACCCTTAATGATCTTATTTATTTGTTAAGATCAACTTCCTCAAAACTTGATGGACATTGACAATAGTGACACAGGAAATACAGAAAAAGCATTCTCTTCCCAATGGAAAGGGATCGGCCATAGTCAACTCGGTTGAACAAATGGTAAAGAGAAAAACTAAGTCTGTGATAGTCCCGTGTACCATTATCAAAGGGTCCATATGTTTATATTGCCAAAGAAAGGGTCATTAGTTGCGAAGCTGCCAAATTTACCTAAGGATGTTAAAGTCAATAAGTTTGACTCTACTTCAGGTAAAGTCCACTATCTAACTCTGTTAAGTTTCTATTATGAGATTCTTGATACATGATGTGACTGGGTCACATGGTAATGTTTTAAGAATCAAAGAAAAGTAAAGGAACTCAAAGAAAGAATATGCTGAATCTGATCGCATAGATGGATTTCTATCGCGTAGTTTGAAAATCGGATTCTTGAGCTACTTCTTAGGAGATGAGATATTGCTTAGAAATAGATAACAACAAGTTTTCATATGGATTGTAAGGATAAGTTTTTCCGCATAGTTTTAAAATAAAAGAAAAATTTTTGATTTTAGTTATTTTAAAATATCCTTACAATGGCATTTGAGGAAAAATTGTTGCCCATGTCATTCCATTAATAGCAAGAGTGGAAATATGAAATTGATTCCTTCATTTGTGGTAATGTCTAAATTTACCAAATAAGGAAAGATTCTCATCACCCAAGTCCCAATTGGACCGGAACTTGGAATCATGCAAGTTGTATATCATGATGAATGAGAACTTTCAAGTATTGCAAAAATTAAGACTAATTACTCGTTCACATGGATGCGTGAGTCAGGTAATGGACTAAGGGATCGAGTACATAGTCATGTGCACCGATTAAGTCCACCACAAAAGATGTAAGGCTATTCGTCATAGTTTACTAAAGCTCAGTAAATATGATTATACTTACAAGCTTAAGTGTAACTCTGAGACATTGGAAAAGGTTCCAATGCATGGCAGAGCGGATAAGAAGAATCAAATTAGGCAGAAGGATAAAAGTCTCTCAAATCTGAAAAGATGGGAGAGTACTTTAGTATCAGCTTTGTGATCATCTCAATGATTAAGAAACCATATCAAAATTAGTTCTCTAAGGAAGTCTTAGTGCATTCTTATGACTAAGAAGAAGGGATCTTGAATTGTTGAAATGGTTAAATCAAGAAGATGAGTCATACTTCGTTCCAATACAAGTCTTAGAGTCATACTCCAAGATTGTAACTTGAATGACATGTCTCAAAGAAGGTTTAAAACACTTGTCAAATGTAAGAGTAAAAGTTTTCTACTCTTGTACATTTGAAATTGGTAAGTTGTGATGTTTTGGATAAAACAAAGACCAACTAAGGCCAATTGTGTGAAGTGTTTGTCTTGATTAGAATCCGCACTATCTCTTGGATGTTTGACAAGGGAGTCTTATAGGTTAAAAGGACAGTGGGAGTCTTAAAAGTCTTGAAAGTCTCAAGAACTAATCAAGAATAGAACCTAAAGTTCCTCACTAGCACACAACTTGAGGTTTATAACCTATCGTGTTGACATATTCTGTGCCCATTCCAGTTAAAGTTGAGTTCTTAGAGTTCTCAATTGGTTGCACAACAACTTGGAAGCAATGGCAGGCCCTTGAGCTACCAGGTGGCAAGAAATTAAGATTGAGTTCAGTCCATATGAGTTTGGATTTGTCATTATCCTTGTCTTGTGACTATGGTTTTGACAATTCACATGGATAAGAACACATACACCATTAAATCTAAGTGTCATAAGGTTTCTCTCTGATTCATGAAAATCATGGTGAGGAAACACTTTCACTAAGTAGATTTTAGCTAGATAGCAATTGTGATGTTTGCATTCTCAAAGTCGTTAGTGGAGCGTGTGTGGTTTACCGGCACACTAACTTGGACTTGTGAGAAATGACAAAGGTCAAAACGATCAAGACTATGATTACGGCATCCCTTTTCATAGTTCTTAAAATTGTTTTGACACACCCATGAGCTATCTAAGGGAAGGTGTATGTTTTTGATAAAGTCTTATCAAAACAATCTAGTATCAGAAATCTGAACTTTGGTAAGAAAGTCAATAAAGTATTGATTTCTAGAAGTCGAGCTTTCTGAGTATATGTCAAAGCTAGTGGGAGCATAAGTGTTATGCTAATAATCATCATGTTAGTGGGAGCATGATAATTACGATAAGTATTGCAAGCTAGCAATGTTAATTATAGAAAACAAAAGGTTTCAACTGGGAAAAAGTTGTTTTGCTATAATTAAGGGAGAGGAAATTATACTTCATCTCAAATATATAAGCTTAGATCGTGAGGTTTTAATCATTTAGTCAAGAATATATATGAATTTCATGTTGGAATGGCTCAACATAAGGAAATTCTGTATATGGGTCCATTATTGGCGTTCTAAAATTCGATTATGATTACGGCATCCCTTTTCATAATATGAATTATGAGAACTTGGCAAATAGAAATGGAAATGTTATAGCAAAAGACTGGTTTAGTCTTTATGTGAGACATCATGAATCGTGTCCCATATGCTTCGGATATAGGATCGATTACATGTGCTATAGTTATCCGTTCTAAAAGTTTCCAAATGCCTGGGGCATTAAGAAGGGAAAAGGTTTATAACTGGATGTGACTAAAAGGATTAAACAATTGTCGAGGAAAATCTAAGGTTTACCAAAGATTGGTTGCTCAAGGACAGTTGGAAGTATAGTGATAATTCTGGAAGGACCATATTGACATAATCTGTAAGGAGGCAACTCTTGTTCAGAAGTGATAGTCGAAATGGAATCTGGAAATGTTTCAAAGTTAGAATTTTCAATCTGTTTAAGATTAGGAAACTTAATGCAAGAAGGATGTTTCCAAGGAGTTGATCTCCTTTGGAATACTCTGTAATGATTGTTGCCAAGTCTTTGTGAATTTGTGCATAATCATTACAAGAGAATCAATGCATATAATTTTAGAATCTAATAGATTTCAGTAAATGACATGAATTTGGAATTCTTGTATTTACAGTAAGGATTTGGGAGTGTGAAAAGAGAATCATTGAAGCTATGTTCAATTGATCTAGTTCACAAAGTAAATATCATAGACAAACATAGTATGCATACTTGGTGTATGGCATGACTAGTGTTTAGAAAACATAGTGTACATGCTTGGAGCATTGGACAGCTATTGTTTTAAATTCAAGAATAAAAGTTGATAGCTAAAGCAGTATACAATGAATAATGTGTAATCATATGGTGATAAATAAAAGGTGTTTTATTTATATTCATAAGTTCTGAGACCATATTGGATTCAATTATTATTGTGTTTCACTTTGCATGTTTTGACTTCCCGAATAAACTAGGTTATTCTTCCAGAATGACTAAGTTATTCAAACCATCCACAGTCGGTCATATGTTGGAAGTAGATATGAATTAAGACTGTCATGGGTTGGCTTGTAGAGGTCTAAGATGTTGGACAAAGGGCTACAACACTCATGAGTGCTCATAAGTTCTGAGTATTGGATTCAACCCGCGCTTATTGGAATCACTTCATGGATTTTATCATGAGTGATCACGAGACGATAATATCTTATATTCTTCAAACCTAGAGATATGAGTTGTTACTATGAGTTGGTTGTACATTGATTGCACGAAACCGCATTTGGTAACTCGGTGCTATAAAACGTGTCTTTGTGTATGATTCAACAAGTAGTAGAACAAGCCATATGAGTCGAAGTTTATCCATTCCTTTTACCTTCGGGATAAAAGTGATATCTGTGGGCCCCTCGATGATTTGATGATGACAAATGGAAGTGCTCGGCCGGGCCAGGACTAATTTGATTTGTTCAATTAGTCAGTCGTCATAAATCGGAAATCGGGAAACAACAAATGGACAGAGAGAATGATTATAATCCATGTCTCAGTCCATACGATATCTAGAATGGAGGAATATATGATCCCTTATCTAATGGACAAGTCATTGACAAAGGTCAGCATTTATCGACAAGGTCAGAGTTCGACAGAAGCTTTTGAGAGCTACGATTGCCAGTTGGTTCCTGAAGTCATACGCAATAATAGTTTTAGACTTATCCAAGTGGGAGACTGTTGGATTAATGTCTAAGTCCGTAACTATAATTGGTAAGACTTGACCCGACCCGACATGGTCCATTTGGGTTGCATGGCATCATGCACTTGGATAGACTATAATGAGAGAAATAAGACACTTATGGTTATTAATATATTATAAGTTCTAGTATATTAATAATAAGAATAATAAGATTATTTAATTAGTATTGATCAAGAATTAATCTAGGATTAATTAAGTGATCAAAAGAAGACTAATTAAATATATGGGTTGATTGTGCAAATCATCCATACTTATATAGTGGGCTAATGCTCCATGGATTATCTAGTTGGGCCAAAACCCATATGATGCTCCATGGATGCTCCATGGTGTATTTGAACCCATGGATCCAAAGAAATGGAAAGTCATGACAATTAGGGTTTACCCTAATTGTATAACTATATAAGCATCTTATTCTTGAGGAAAATCGGCCACTAGATTATTCTAGAGAGGGCTAGCCGATTTTATGAAGTGTAGAATTCTCTCAAGTTATTCCAAGTGTATTTGGTGTTGTGTGAACCATTTGAGGTGTCACACTTGGGGCACTAGGCACTCAAGCTTCATGAAGACATTCTACATCAAAGAGGTATGTATTCTATCTTGTTATATTGATAGTTTTGTATGCTAGATTAGGATAATACCTTGGATGTTCATATTTGCATGTATAATAGAGAAAACATAGATACAAGGTATTTAGGGTTTCATGTACACTTAGGAGTGTTAGAATGCTCATAACCCAACAGTGGTATCAGAGCCTAGGCTTGTTTTCTTGTTATACTTGCAATAGAAGCTGAAAAATCGAAATTGATGCTGTCAGCCTAGTAGACTCGCCGAGTCCATGAAGGGACTCGACGAGTCCAAGGAAAAATGCATCCAACTCGCCGAGTTATGTTCATGCACTCGACGAGTTGGACCCCATACGGCATATTTTCGAGGTTTTTGGCTAGAAATGGACTAGGAACATTACCCTAAGTTGTTTTTGAACTTATAAACTTGTTTTTTGATGTGGTGATGTTCATGCTAATCCATTTTAAAAGATAATTGTCAATAGATTCATGTTTTGTATTAGTTTAAAGGTTAGACTAATTACATGAAAAAGTTTGATTTGAATTATCTTGTTCTTATGAGTTTCTTAGATTAATAGAAAAGTTGAATGAAATAGTTGTTTTCAATCCATTTTAATCTAAGAGTTGAGTATAAAATGTGTTTGTGTAACTTATCCTCAAGTTACATGAAGAGTCACATTAAAGACTCATAAAACTCATAAAGTTGGCAAAGGTTACAAAAATGAAGAGTCTAGTTCTAATTAATTGGAGTTATGACTCCATAATTTGTCCTCAAGTTATGGAGGACCAAGAGTCTCTTCATTAAATAAAATATATATATATATATATATATATATATATATATATATATATATATATATATATATATAATGTAACCTTAATTAATTTCATAAGTTATAAAATAAAGAAAAAGTTAATTCTTTATTAGTTTAAAGTCTTCCATAATTTGTCCTCAAGTTATGGAACTTGAAGAGTTTTTGGATTAAAACTACTTTAAACATATAAGTTATGGAATTAATTAGTTTTGAATAGTTTCAAAACTTGCCCTCAAGTTTTGGAATTTGTAAAGTTTTCTCTTATGAATACTTTAATTCCAAGTTAGCCCTTAGAATTTTAAAAGTTAAAATTCAACCCTTATACTTTATAATATTATAAGTTAATAATATATATATATATATATATATATATATATATATATATATATATATATATATATATATATATATATGTATAAGAGTAAAGTCGGTCTTACCACTAGTATGCCTCATTCACGAAGCCGGTCTATAAGGTGGGTATAAGGTTGTTGCCTATAAAATGGCAACTTAATGGGTGTCCACTCTCACCCACCGCCTGCTTGACTGGTGGAGGGTCGTTAGCCGAACGGGTTTGACAGGACTATAATTCTCCCTTCATTAAAAGTATTAATGATAAATACTAAGTAACTAAACTCTTAATAATACCCAATCTTAGTTACTTAGGAAAATGTGAATAAGGTGCTAATCCATAAAATTACACTTTGCACTTTGTTTAAGTCGGTTAGTGGAGCGTGTGTGGTTAACCGGCACACTAACTTGGACTTAACAAGGTAGGTAAAGGGTGACTTAATATTTATCATAGTATCGATGGAGCGTGTGTGGTTAACCGACACATCGATTGAGGGGTAATTTATTAAGGGTACTAAGTAATTTGCATGGTTACTTCACACCTTGTTTTGTGATCCTCGGCATCCCAGTCACAAAACCTGAAGGGCACACTCGAGATTGAAACATGCCATTGAACAGTTCAATGAATCTCAAAGATCTAGGAGTTTGAAAAACCAATTAAAACCTAATAATACATTTCGTTTATCTTGGTGGAAATTGGTGAATCGTCATTCATCTACCTTCAAATATTTTATAGCTTGGATTACGGCATCCCTCTTCTAAGTTATAAAATAGTTTGTTGGGTCCTAGCCTTAATATTTCAGATTGGGTGTCATATTAAGGACTTTAGATCAACTATCTTGAATATCTCCCAAAACATGTCTGGTTTAGACATTTATGATCTTCCCAAATCTCTTGAAACAAGCTTTCCTAAATGAAGATGATGTCCCTTGGAAATCATACTTCTTTCACCTCCTCAAATTATTCTCCCAACCCACAAGTTCAAAGTCACTCAAGCCCTATTGGCAAGGCAATGTCTAGGTGTGATTACATCTTGGAGATGTAGTCACATATTGATAAGCCGGGAGAGAAGGGTGCCAAAGTCTTGAGAAAGTTGGTGGTTCAACTACTTTCTAAGTCACATAGTGAGTTCTTTTGGAATACCAATGAAACAGACTATGACAAGACCCTTAATGATCTTATTTATTTGTTAAGATCAACTTCCTCAAAACTTGATGGACATTGACAATAGTGACACAGGAAATACAGAAAAAGCATTCTCTTCCCAATGGAAAGGGATCGGCCATAGTCAACTCGGTTGAACAAATGGTAAAGAGAAAAACTAAGTCTGTGATAGTCCCGTGTACCATTATCAAAGGGTCCATATGTTTATATTGCCAAAGAAAGGGTCATTAGTTGCGAAGCTGCCAAATTTACCTAAGGATGTTAAAGTCAATAAGTTTGACTCTACTTCAGGTAAAGTCCACTATCTAACTCTGTTAAGTTTCTATTATGAGATTCTTGATACATGATGTGACTGGGTCACATGGTAATGTTTTAAGAATCAAAGAAAAGTAAAGGAACTCAAAGAAAGAATATGCTGAATCTGATCGCATAGATGGATTTCTATCGCGTAGTTTGAAAATCGGATTCTTGAGCTACTTCTTAGGAGATGAGATATTGCTTAGAAATAGATAACAACAAGTTTTCATATGGATTGTAAGGATAAGTTTTTCCGCATAGTTTTAAAATAAAAGAAAATTTTTTGATTTTAGTTATTTTAAAATATCCTTACAATGGCATTTGAGGAAAAATTGTTGCCCATGTCATTCCATTAATAGCAAGAGTGGAAATATGAAATTGATTCCTTCATTTGTGGTAATGTCTAAATTTACCAAATAAGGAAAGATTCTCATCACCCAAGTCCCAATTGGACCGGAACTTGGAATCATGCAAGTTGTATATCATGATGAATGAGAACTTTCAAGTATTGCAAAAATTAAGACTAATTACTCGTTCACATGGATGCGTGAGTCAGGTAATGGACTAAGGGATCGAGTACATAGTCATGTGCACCGATTAAGTCCACCACAAAAGATGTAAGGCTATTCGTCATAGTTTACTAAAGCTCAGTAAATATGATTATACTTACAAGCTTAAGTGTAACTCTGAGACATTGGAAAAGGTTCCAATGCATGGCAGAGCGGATAAGAAGAATCAAATTAGGCAGAAGGATAAAAGTCTCTCAAATCTGAAAAGATGGGAGAGTACTTTAGTATCAGCTTTGTGATCATCTCAATGATTAAGAAACCATATCAAAATTAGTTCTCTAAGGAAGTCTTAGTGCATTCTTATGACTAAGAAGAAGGGATCTTGAATTGTTGAAATGGTTAAATCAAGAAGATGAGTCATACTTCGTTCCAATACAAGTCTTAGAGTCATACTCCAAGATTGTAACTTGAATGACATGTCTCAAAGAAGGTTTAAAACACTTGTCAAATGTAAGAGTAAAAGTTTTCTACTCTTGTACATTTGAAATTGGTAAGTTGTGATGTTTTGGATAAAACAAAGACCAACTAAGGCCAATTGTGTGAAGTGTTTGTCTTGATTAGAATCCGCACTATCTCTTGGATGTTTGACAAGGGAGTCTTATAGGTTAAAAGGACAGTGGGAGTCTTAAAAGTCTTGAAAGTCTCAAGAACTAATCAAGAATAGAACCTAAAGTTCCTCACTAGCACACAACTTGAGGTTTATAACCTATCGTGTTGACATATTCTGTGCCCATTCCAGTTAAAGTTGAGTTCTTAGAGTTCTCAATTGGTTGCACAACAACTTGGAAGCAATGGCAGGCCCTTGAGCTACCAGGTGGCAAGAAATTAAGATTGAGTTCAGTCCATATGAGTTTGGATTTGTCATTATCCTTGTCTTGTGACTATGGTTTTGACAATTCACATGGATAAGAACACATACACCATTAAATCTAAGTGTCATAAGGTTTCTCTCTGATTCATGAAAATCATGGTGAGGAAACACTTTCACTAAGTAGATTTTAGCTAGATAGCAATTGTGATGTTTGCATTCTCAAAGTCGTTAGTGGAGCGTGTGTGGTTTACCGGCACACTAACTTGGACTTGTGAGAAATGACAAAGGTCAAAACGATCAAGACTATGATTACGGCATCCCTTTTCATAGTTCTTAAAATTGTTTTGACACACCCATGAGCTATCTAAGGGAAGGTGTATGTTTTTGATAAAGTCTTATCAAAACAATCTAGTATCAGAAATCTGAACTTTGGTAAGAAAGTCAATAAAGTATTGATTTCTAGAAGTCGAGCTTTCTGAGTATATGTCAAAGCTAGTGGGAGCATAAGTGTTATGCTAATAATCATCATGTTAGTGGGAGCATGATAATTACGATAAGTATTGCAAGCTAGCAATGTTAATTATAGAAAACAAAAGGTTTCAACTGGGAAAAAGTTGTTTTGCTATAATTAAGGGAGAGGAAATTATACTTCATCTCAAATATATAAGCTTAGATCGTGAGGTTTTAATCATTTAGTCAAGAATATATATGAATTTCATGTTGGAATGGCTCAACATAAGGAAATTCTGTATATGGGTCCATTATTGGCGTTCTAAAATTCGATTATGATTACGGCATCCCTTTTCATAATATGAATTATGAGAACTTGGCAAATAGAAATGGAAATGTTATAGCAAAAGACTGGTTTAGTCTTTATGTGAGACATCATGAATCGTGTCCCATATGCTTCGGATATAGGATCGATTACATGTGCTATAGTTATCCGTTCTAAAAGTTTCCAAATGCCTGGGGCATTAAGAAGGGAAAAGGTTTATAACTGGATGTGACTAAAAGGATTAAACAATTGTCGAGGAAAATCTAAGGTTTACCAAAGATTGGTTGCTCAAGGACAGTTGGAAGTATAGTGATAATTCTGGAAGGACCATATTGACATAATCTGTAAGGAGGCAACTCTTGTTCAGAAGTGATAGTCGAAATGGAATCTGGAAATGTTTCAAAGTTAGAATTTTCAATCTGTTTAAGATTAGGAAACTTAATGCAAGAAGGATGTTTCCAAGGAGTTGATCTCCTTTGGAATACTCTGTAATGATTGTTGCCAAGTCTTTGTGAATTTGTGCATAATCATTACAAGAGAATCAATGCATATAATTTTAGAATCTAATAGATTTCAGTAAATGACATGAATTTGGAATTCTTGTATTTACAGTAAGGATTTGGGAGTGTGAAAAGAGAATCATTGAAGCTATGTTCAATTGATCTAGTTCACAAAGTAAATATCATAGACAAACATAGTATGCATACTTGGTGTATGGCATGACTAGTGTTTAGAAAACATAGTGTACATGCTTGGAGCATTGGACAGCTATTGTTTTAAATTCAAGAATAAAAGTTGATAGCTAAAGCAGTATACAATGAATAATGTGTAATCATATGGTGATAAATAAAAGGTGTTTTATTTATATTCATAAGTTCTGAGACCATATTGGATTCAATTATTATTGTGTTTCACTTTGCATGTTTTGACTTCCCGAATAAACTAGGTTATTCTTCCAGAATGACTAAGTTATTCAAACCATCCACAGTCGGTCATATGTTGGAAGTAGATATGAATTAAGACTGTCATGGGTTGGCTTGTAGAGGTCTAAGATGTTGGACAAAGGGCTACAACACTCATGAGTGCTCATAAGTTCTGAGTATTGGATTCAACCCGCGCTTATTGGAATCACTTCATGGATTTTATCATGAGTGATCACGAGACGATAATATCTTATATTCTTCAAACCTAGAGATATGAGTTGTTACTATGAGTTGGTTGTACATTGATTGCACGAAACCGCATTTGGTAACTCGGTGCTATAAAACGTGTCTTTGTGTATGATTCAACAAGTAGTAGAACAAGCCATATGAGTCGAAGTTTATCCATTCCTTTTACCTTCGGGATAAAAGTGATATCTGTGGGCCCCTCGATGATTTGATGATGACAAATGGAAGTGCTCGGCCGGGCCAGGACTAATTTGATTTGTTCAATTAGTCAGTCGTCATAAATCGGAAATCGGGAAACAACAAATGGACAGAGAGAATGATTATAATCCATGTCTCAGTCCATACGATATCTAGAATGGAGGAATATATGATCCCTTATCTAATGGACAAGTCATTGACAAAGGTCAGCATTTATCGACAAGGTCAGAGTTCGACAGAAGCTTTTGAGAGCTACGATTGCCAGTTGGTTCCTGAAGTCATACGCAATAATAGTTTTAGACTTATCCAAGTGGGAGACTGTTGGATTAATGTCTAAGTCCGTAACTATAATTGGTAAGACTTGACCCGACCCGACATGGTCCATTTGGGTTGCATGGCATCATGCACTTGGATAGACTATAATGAGAGAAATAAGACACTTATGGTTATTAATATATTATAAGTTCTAGTATATTAATAATAAGAATAATAAGATTATTTAATTAGTATTGATCAAGAATTAATCTAGGATTAATTAAGTGATCAAAAGAAGACTAATTAAATATATGGGTTGATTGTGCAAATCATCCATACTTATATAGTGGGCTAATGCTCCATGGATTATCTAGTTGGGCCAAAACCCATATGATGCTCCATGGATGCTCCATGGTGTATTTGAACCCATGGATCCAAAGAAATGGAAAGTCATGACAATTAGGGTTTACCCTAATTGTATAACTATATAAGCATCTTATTCTTGAGGAAAATCGGCCACTAGATTATTCTAGAGAGGGCTAGCCGATTTTATGAAGTGTAGAATTCTCTCAAGTTATTCCAAGTGTATTTGGTGTTGTGTGAACCATTTGAGGTGTCACACTTGGGGCACTAGGCACTCAAGCTTCATGAAGACATTCTACATCAAAGAGGTATGTATTCTATCTTGTTATATTGATAGTTTTGTATGCTAGATTAGGATAATACCTTGGATGTTCATATTTGCATGTATAATAGAGAAAACATAGATCCAAGGTATTTAGGGTTGCATGTACACTTAGGAGTGTTAGAATGCTCATAACCCAACAATATCCTCTTCCTGAACTCGCAGTTGATGATAGCCCGACCTCAGGTCGATTTTTGAAAAGTAGCTGGCTCCTTGGAGCTGGTCGAAGAGGTCATCGATTCGGGGTAGGGGATAACGGTTCTTGATAGTGAGTTTGTTTAGTTCTTGATAGTCTATGCACATGCGAAAAGACCCATCCTTATTCTTTACAAATAAGATTGGTGCTCCCCAGGGCGAGAAGCTTGGCCTGATGAACCCTTTGCTCAATAGTTCATTCAGCTGGCTGGATAGTTCTTGCATTTCTGCCGGTGCTAAGCGATATGGAGCCCTGGCGACGGGGGTAGCTCCTGGGATTAAATCGATCCGAAATTCGACTTGTCGTGCGAGTGGTATACCTGGCAGATCGTCTGGGAAAACATCAGGGAAGTTGCATACTTCTGGAATTTCTTTGATGTCCTTTACCTCCTGTTTCTTGTCTACGATGTGGGCTAAGAAAGCATGATATTGCTTTCGGAGGTACTTTTGGGTTTTAACGCAAGAGATGATTTTTAGGTTCGCACTAGGTTTATTGCCATAAACGGTGAGAACGTTGCCATTCGGCAGATTGAGGCGGACGGCCCTTTCGTAACATAGAATGTCGGCACGATGAAGGCTTAACCAATCCATACCAATGATTATATCGAAGCTTTTTATGGTGACCGGCATAAGGTCAATTTTGAACAAATGGTTGTCTAGAGTGAGAGTACACCCTATGTAAATATCATTAGCGCGCTCAACCTTTCCATTTGCCATTTCTACGATGTAAGAATCTTCTAGTGGTTGAGAATTTTGCTTAAGTATATGTTTGAATTGGTGACTTATGAAACTTCTTTCTGCCCCACTATCGAAAAGTACGCATGCATAAGAGTTATTGAGGAGGAACGTACCAGTAACCACAGAGGGATCCTTGACTGCTTCTGCCTGCCCTAAAGTTAGGACTCTCCCTACACCCCCAACATTAGGGGCTCGTGCCTTGGGGCAGTTCCTCCTGAAGTGTCCCGTTTCACCACATCCATAGCAGGTTTGGCTTGCTCCGGTGTTGGCGGTCGTAGCGACTTGTGCGGCGGGTTGGGTAGTCGCTCTACAGAATCGTGCGGTGTGCCCCTTTTTGTTATAGTTATTGCAGTGTAACTCTCGACAAGCACCATTATGGTGGTAGTTACACTTGTTGCACTTGGGAAGAGTTCCTGTATACTGTTTCGGCGGCGCTGGAGTGACAGCAGTAGTGGCAGCACGAACAGCAACAATCTGTTGCTTTTTGGCGGGGTCCTGCATTGGTTGTTTCTTTTTATTGCCCCAGAACTTCCTCTTGTTGTTCCCTCCTTTTGTTCGGTCGGTGGTGGTTATCACGGTACCACGGCTAGCCCTGTGATCTATGAGTTGTTGTGCCAATTCCTTGGCACTCTCAAAGGTAGTGGGTTTCGAGGCCAATACACTATCTTGAATCTGGGATGACAGCCCCCAGAGTTATCGTTCCACCTTCTTCTCTTCTGGAGTGACCATTGTTGGACAAAGGAGTGCTAGGTTGTTGAAACGGGCAATATAAGTTTCAAGATCAGTGCCTGTCATTCTGAGGTTCCAAAGTTCTTCTTCAAGTTTTTGTATTTTGCCCCTCGGGCAGTATTCCTTTAACATTAGGGCTTTCAAATCCTCCCAGCTGATTGTGTTAGCTATTGCGGGAGTAAGTGATTTAACTCGGCCATTCCACCAAGTAAGTGCTCTTCCAGTGAAAGTGAATGCCGCATACTTGACCTTGCTCGCTTCGGGACAAGCGCAGATTTCAAAAACTGCCTCGGTCCTTTCGAACCATTGCACCAGTGTGATAACGCCCCCGCTTCCATTGAAAGGGTCGGGTTTGCCATTCGTGAAGTCTTTGTAAGAGCACTCCCTCGTACGCCCCGTGCTGTCCCCATGAATGGAATTGATAGCTCCGGATCCAGAACCGCCAGAACCATTTGTTCCCATTTGCGACATCGCTGCCGCCACGGCTGCCGTTACTGCAGCCTAGAACATTGCAGGATCAAACTGCGGAGGTGGTAGTGGAGGCGGCACTGTGTTGTTGGAAGGCCTTGGTCTTTTCCTTGGTGGCATGGTTCTGTCATAAAAAAATGACCAGTCGGTAAGACTTCAATAGTGATAACGAGTCGAGTGTTACTGGTTTCATCCCTCTTGTATTTTATCAAAACTTTATTATTCGTAAACTGTTTGTGTGATCAGGTTATGATGTATAGTGCCAATTATTCAATAAATAAAACACATGCCAAATTTCATTGATAACTTTTAGTACATAACGTTTAGAGGGAAAAGTTTGACCTCATAAGGGTCTACATTACATCGTTACAAAAGATAGTTTTGGCATTACAAAAGCCCTTCGAATAGTGTAATCACATAGTCGCGGGGTCGAACTACATAGAAAGAGTAGCACCAACGCGTAGTCATGAAATTTTACTACCAAGACGTGAGAATAGTAACGAGTTCTAATCACTGCGACCCTTCTTTGACGGAGGCTACGATGATGTCGATGCGCCCTGTAGTTCCGCTAATCTGCGTTCGGCTGCAACCATTCTCTCTTCGAGTGCCATGTATCTTTCCCGATACTCTCTTGTTTCTGCTTGAGCTGCGAGAAGGTCTTGAATGAGTTGGTCTCTGTGGTGGGAGTCTCGTTCCAGGTCTCTGGTGCGATCAGTAGTAGACTATACGATGGCACTTAACTCCCGGACCTGATCGGTCGTCGTCCTGCCACGATCAACCATACTTGCTATTCGTTGTATCGTGACGGGGAGAGCTCTGTCAGCCGGTCCACCATGAGTGAGATCATAGTAACCTCGTTGGTAGCCATATGGTGACCGCTGGCGTTGTTGTCGGCTCCATCTTTCGATCGTTGTTACCCAAGGGGGTTCAGGTCCGTTGTATCCAAAACGGTGTGCGGGTACCCTCGCGATGTAGGGAGGGTTGAATACTTCTGGTGGTTCCTCTACTTCGTTCCCAAACATGACTATCTCATCACCTTCCTCTTCTTCCTCTTCGTCTTCCTCTTCTTCTTGGTCGTCTTCCTCTTCTTCTTCTTGTTCGTCTTCCTCCTCGGGCTCCTCCTCAGGATCCTCTTCGGGATCCACCTCGGGATCTTCTTCGGGATCCTCTTCGGGATCCTCCTCGGGCTCATCATCGATCCATCCTGCGTTTCCCTGATTGGGAAAATAGGGGTCCCCTGGTATGTGAAATCCTGCCATGTCGTCTGCACGAGAAATGGGGTTAAGAAGCACATATCGGAAAATAATAATCTGGCACTATAGAAACGTACAAATACTCCTATAGTATTTTTAAATGTTTATATTTGGTTCTTAGCGTGTTCTTTATGGAGTGTAATTAGGTTATCAGATTTATCGCTCATTACGACTATTCCTTAGTGTGCGTAAGTTACTTCTTGGATGGATATAGTTGATCAGGCCATATCCCTCCCAGAACTGATTACACATGCTAAGGCGTACTAATAATGTTCGACTCCTCCTCTTTCAATTTATGTTCTCCTAAGATATGACACCATGCTAGTATAGAATGCATGTAAGTATACTTTAAAACAAGAAATTATTTGTTTTCTAAAAGTACAACTCGTTAAAGAATTTTAAGAATCAGAGACCTTTAGTCCCAAATGTGTTTATAGTTTGTATATCTTATGTGGTTTGACATACTTAATTCACTATAAACCGTGCTCTGATACCAATCTGTCACACCCCCAAACCAAGGATGGCGGAAACGTCCGGGGGTGGAGGACTTCATGTATAGTATCATAACCACAATTTCAATAGTAATTTAAGCAAACACAACCAACATATATATAATTGAAAAAGTTACATCACTTGTATGAATTACATGTTTCAAAATCAATTACAATAAGTTGACAAAATATGAAAAGTTTGACGCCTTAACGTCCCATCCTCAAAAGCACTTGATTACCTGTTTAGTGTTTTCCTGAGAATACAAGTTGTTTTAAAAGTGTCAACACAAAGGTTGGTGAGTTCATAAGCTTTTATTAATAAACTTAGTAGAAGTCTTTCACATGTAAACGTCGCGTATGTTTCAGAAAAAAAATCCGATATTTTTCCTGAAATCCGAAAAATGTAGCCTTATAACCAAAGACTAAAATGTATAAGAAATCATCATTTCTTGGTAGAAATGTCGTGAGTTTAAAATGATATGGAAAGTAAATTTCTTTATCAACCTAAAACCTACTTCGGTTTTATGAAACCCCATAAACTTTATGAATTGTTATCTCCCTAGGTGAGTCGCTATAATCATACTGTGACTATGTGAACCTGCCACAACGTTTCTCAAGCGTCGCGAAAATGAAATGACATTTGTCACCCGTAGACCTGCAGGTCCCACTGTAGCTAGCAGCAAGGTGTGGGGTGTCAAACCCAATATAGATCTATATACAAGTATCACGTTCTCCCTCAAGGAGATTTTGATTATAACTACCAGGAATTATATCCCGCACTCGGACGTACGGGGAGAGAGAGTCTCACAACATAGGTTAACAAGTTTACGTGAAATGTGTGTGGATATAAATCTTTCTTGTATGAATGTACCCTTTTTGTACGAGTGTGTTGAGTGATGTATCATAAACTATACCTATTATAGTTTATCTAAAATGTATATAATATGTATGAATTCTTTTATGGAAATGTATTAGTGTTGTCAATTTATCAAACTATACTTTTTATAGTTACATAATACGTGTTCTAAATGAATGAATAATATTTAATATGAATGACTTAGTTTCAGTTCATAATGATAAACTAACAAGGAAACACATTCAAATATTAGAACTTATGATTATACACTTTGCTCAACATATTACAAAGTGTTATGATATTTACATGCTGTTGGCTAACTTTAGCAATTTTGCTCTATTTTGGAAAAATCATAGAAAAATCATACGAAGTCTAAAACTAGATCCGTAAATTCTGAGAGTTCACAAAATGTGTCTAGTTTACTCATAATTTTTATCACGATTTTTAATGACCTCCAACTTGGGTGAAAATGTCCATAATCACAGACTGGTCCGGATTGTTGTTTGAAATGATAGGCAGTTTTGTAAAAATCACCATAAATTGTAGAAAAATCGTATGGAGATGTGCAAGTAGTCATTTTAAAGCTACAAACTTGAACTGTTTGCACCATATACAGTTTTGAAAACAAAAATGTTTAAGATGCCCAAAACAGTCTGTGAATGGAGTTGAACTTTTCTGATGAAAGCTGTTAGAAACATTTAGTTATGTTCTTAGTGTTTTAACTTGTATTCCCCCCATGAAAACTTGAGAAAACATGAAAATGTAGGGGTATGAACTCACCTTAAGTGATTTCAGTAGGTAAGTGTTGAAGAAGAGAAGTGTTCAACCCAAGAACACTTGAAGAATCACTTGAAGATTCGAAGATCTAACACAATTATGAGAGAGTTTGTTTAAGATATCCATGATTCGAGTGGAAATAATTGAGATAATAATAAAGAGAATGGATTATTCTTACCAAATGTGGAGGAAAATCCAAATATCAGCCCTCAAATCTCGAGTTCTAGAGAGGGAAATTGAGAGAGAAAAGAGTTTGCTCTTTTTGGTGAAAAGAGAGGAAATGAGAGAAATGAGGAGAGAGGGTGAATATTCAGCTCTCCAAAAACATGGGGAGGAGTGATGATTGAGTGGAAAGGACATTGATGTGACCTAGGTAAGGTGGGGAGGTGTGGCTGGTCATAGAGTGGGTGTGGGAGTGGTTGCTTGTGTCATAAAGTAAAGCAAAGTCAACACTCCACCTTAAATAAATTCCCCATTAGATCTTTATTATTTAGATAATGATTTTCATAAAAATATGCTTAATTTATGAATATTTAGAGTTTATTATGTTAAAATATGATTTTGGGTGACAATCCCGCGTTAAAATAATTAAAAACGGGCCTTAAATGCAAAACTACGCGAAAACCGGGAAGAAAGGCATTCCCAGCGAGACCTCTCGGTCCCTAGGCCGAGGTTCGGTCCTTGCTGGGGGCTGTAGCCGGAAATGAAACGAACAGAGGGAAGCGAAAGGGGCGAGGAAGCGAGAGGTGAAGGCGAGAGAGGGGGTTCGGTCCGGAGATAAGAGGCGACGCGTCCGACCGAAAGGTGCCGAATGAACAGTGGTGAACAGTACCTTCGGGTTCGGTTCTTCCAGGGTGAGGTTCGGTTCGGTTCCTCTTGAGCAGGGTTCAGTTTTGGTTAGTGGTGAACAGTACCTTCGGGTTCGGTTCTTCCAGGGCGAGGTTCGGTTCAGTTCCTCTTGAGCAGGGTTCGGTTTCGGTTAGTGGTGAACAGTACCTTCGGGTTCGGTTCGGCTCAGGAGGGTTCAGCTCCTCCTTGCTCTCAGTCCCTAAGAGGACCTTCGGGTCCTAAGAAGCTTCTCTCTTCTCGAGAGGTTTCGGTTCCTAATGTCTATTTTTCTCGTTTTTACCCCGTTTTAAGCCGTTTTTGACACGGTTAAGCGTCGGAATGACCCGAATGATTCTAAAAAGTTACGGGAAACTTTGGAGAGAGATTTGGGAGAGATTTTACATACTTGGAGAGACTTAGGAGAGATTTGACATTCTTGGAGAGATTTCTCATACAGAGATATTTGAGAGAGATTTCACATACTTGGAGAGATTTGGGAGAAATTTAATATTCTTGAAGAGATTCATCATACAAAGAGATATTTGAGAGAGATTTCACATACTTGGAGAGATTTGGGAGAGATTTGACATTCTTGGAGATATTTCTCATACAGAAAGATATTTGAGAGAGATTTCACATACTTGGAGAGATTTGGGAGAGATTTGACATTCTTGGAGAGATTTCTCATACAGAGAGATATTTGAGAGAGATTTCAAGTGTGGCATTTGTGAGTGTTTGGCTCCGCTAAGCAAGTTTCTTGAGCCCCGTTAAGTCATGGTTAAGGATCCCACACACTCCCAATGAGTATGCAACATGGTTTTTATCAGTCTAGTTCATTGATTAGCACTAGGGTTTAGGAAATATATATATATATATTTTTTACACAAGAATTTTCTCAAGTGATGTTTTCCCATTAATATAGCAAGTTATACAGTATGAACATAACACAAACCCTAATACACAAAGTTTAATCGAGTTGACCGGCTTGACTTTGACTTGACTCAAGATTGACGATTGTCACATTTTCTGGGGTTAGCAGGGTACTATTCGAGATTCCGCCAGGATTTATCCAAGATAGTTGTACCCTTAACGCGGCTAATGAGGAAGGTCGTAGTCTTCCGATGGGGGCCTGAGAAGTAGGCGGCGTTTGAGACGTTGAGACAGAGATTGTGCGAGGCACCAATCTTAGCCCTGCCAGAGGGCATATAGTATTTTGTTGTGTATTGCGATGCGTCCATCTCGATTTTGGGCGCAGTGTTGATGCAGAGAGGGCACATTATTGCTTATGCATCGAGCCAACTGAAGCCTCACGAGGCAAATTACCCGACACATAATTTGGAGCTGGGGGTTATGGTGTTCGCCATCAAGATTTGGCGTCATTACCTCTATGGGGTTCACTATATGATTTACACATACCACAAGAGCTTGAGGTACCTTATAGACCAGCCGAATCTGAACATGAGGCAACGTCGCTAGCTTGATGTGGTGAAGGATTATGATTGTGAGATCCTTTACCATCCGGGGAAAGCCAATGTGGTGGCTGACGCGCTTATCCATAAGGCAGCGCCGATTCGAGATATTTGCCTGAGGATGACAGTGGTGACTCCGCTGTTGGAGCGGATTCGGGAGGCTTAGTAGGAGGCTATGAAAGAGGAACATCGGAAGATAGAGCGGATTGTGGGGTAGGTTTCCTCCTTCGACTATGATACCCGAGGGTTATTCACTCTTCACCGTAGGGTGTGGGTCCCTTATCATGGAGGCGTGTGTCAGGATCTGACGGAGTAGGCGCACAAATCTCGGTTCTCCATTCATCCTGGGGCGACGAAGATGTATAGGGATCTTCGTCTGGACTATTGGTGGCCCTGCATGAAGCGGGATGTGGCATGGTACGTGGAGCGGTGCTTGACCTGCAGGAAGGTCAAGGCCGAGCCTCATAGACCGCACGACAAGATGCATCCGTTGGATATTCCGCTTTGGAAATGGGAAGACATCATGATGGATTTTATCACCAAGCTTCCTAGGACCGCGCGGGGGGTGGATTCGATCTGGGTCATCATCGATCGACTGACCAAGAGCGACCACTTTATCCTGATTCAGGAGAGCATCTCGGCCGAGAAATTGGCCGATATCTATATCAGGGAGGTGGTAGCGTGGCACAGAGTGCCAGTATCGGTGATTTCGGATAGGTATGTGTGGTTCACATCTAGGTTTTGGAAGAAATTCCACGACGAGTTGGGTACTCGTCTGCATTTCAGCACCGCCTTTCACCCGCAGACGGATGGCCAGAGTGAACGGACCATACAGACTCTAGCGGACATGCCGCGGGCATGTGTTTTAGACTTCAGGGGTACTTGGGATACCTACCTTCCGTTGGCTGAGTTCTCGTATAATAATAGCTATCATGCGAGTATCGACCGTCCTCCCTTCGAGATGTTGTATGGGAGGAGGTGCAGGACCCCAGTATGCTGGGGCGAAGTTGGCCAGAGGGTCATGGGGAGCACTGAAATAGTGCTCAAGACGACAGAGAAGATTCAGCAGGTCTGGAGCAGGCTTCATACTACTCAGAGTCGGCAGAAAAGTTATGCCGATAAGCGCCGATTAGACCTGGAGTTCCAGGTCAGGGATATGGTTCTCCTGAAGGTGTTGCCTCGGAAGGGCGTCATCCAATTCAGGAAGCGGGGCAATTTGGGTCCCGGGTTTATTGGACCATTAAAGGTTGTAGCCCGGGTGGGCAAGGTGGTGTACCGGCTGGATCTTCCAGCCGAACTCAGTCAGATCCACAACACTTTCCACGTCTCCCAGCTGCGGAAGTGCCCGGTGCACGACTTAGCGGTGATACTCTTGGAGGACATTCAGGTTGATGACAGCTTGAATTACATCGAGCGGCCTGTAGCTATCCTCGACAGGAAGTCGAAGGACCTGAGGAATAAGAGAGTGGAGCTGGTAAAGGTGCAATGGCAGCACCGGAAGGGCTCGAAATGGACTTGGGAGCCGGTGAATGAAATGATGGAGCATTACCCGGAATTGTTCTGGGAACAGGCAGCAGACTTCGAGGATGAAGTCTAAGATAAGTGGGGGGGATTTTTAACATTGGATTCCTGGTACGATTCCTGTTTATGCATTTTTCTCATTTTCCCTTGGACTCGGCGAGTTGCAGGCCCGACTCGCCGAGTATGAGCGATTTGGCACGGGATTTATGTGAGGGACTCGACCAGTCAGGTCCCAGACTCGGCGAGTCCATGCTGGTCGAGTAAAACCCTAACAAGGGTGTTTTCACCCTATTTATACACTCTAAGTCGGCCTCCCTTGTCCCTAACACTTCCAGAGAGCTGTAGTGTAACGACCGAAAAATACAACCAATTTAAAATTTTAAAACACAACCTGATTTCATTAAATTGTTTACAAAAAGGTTTTCAATACAAATCATTTAGAGTATTCCCAGAATCACACTGCTACAAAATCATGAGGAGCGGTACGATCACGCTTTCGCCTTGCCACAGTCTCCTGAAGAACCTAAAAAAAAAAACATTAAACCACAACTGTAAGCCCGAAGGCTTAGTGAGATACCCCCAAAATACCAACCTCATTTACCATACATATATCGTACTATCTCATAACGAATCACAGAACAGTCATGCATAACGGGTCTACTGTGCGACTGGTCCGCCGTTTCGGGCCTTCAGTCCACCGGATCCATCCTCCAGGTCTAGTCATGTCCTTCAAGTCTACAGTATGACTGGTCCGCCCGCATCGGGCCTTCAGTCGGCCTGGTCCACTCTTTGAGCCTCGGCACGTCTGGTCCGCCCGCGTGGGGCCTACAGCATATCCGGACCGCTTGTTGGGCCTTCGGAACAACCGGTCCGCCCTGAGTATCTTGGCCTACAACACAAAGCAGGACCGCCTCAACCCATCTCCAGTCCAAGCAACCATGTACACATAAAAATATAATCATATAACAGTTCACATTCAAACAAGCCGATCTAGCAGATCACATAGCATAACATACTCTAAGCAGGATACCAACCTAACAGGTCATTAGCATAGCATCTCCTTATCTCTCAGGACACCGATCTCAATCAGGTCTCTAACATATACCATCCTAACTCTCAGGATGCAAGCATATCACAACAACAAAAATAATAACAACTACCCGAATCTCAATCCGATAAGGGCCGGCCTTGGTGCCTTAGACCCTGTTGATATAGTGAGGATAACTCACCTCGAAACTGCTGGCTGAAAGGATAAGATCCCGCTGCTCCAACCTTGACACGAACTCCTCCACTGAACACCGAAACATTCAATTCAAAAAATACCCTTAATTACCAAAATACCCCTGGAAGACAACTGGTCAACCTTGGAAAAAGTCAAAGTCTTACCCTGACTGACCCTACTCGCCGAGTCAACCCGATGACTTGCCGAGTCCCTATGCTCAGAACTTCCCTCAATCAGCGACCCAACTCGCCGAGTCACCCCAAGACTCGTCGAGTCCAACAACTTTGAGTCCACTCGCACTCAACTCACCGAGTCATCCCTTGACTCACCGATTCTCGACTCAACCAGGAAATATTAGGACTCTTCGACAAGACTCGCCGAGTCGAAGAACAGACTCGTCGAGTCTAAGGCTATCTTCAACCTACTCGCCGAATTGTTCTTCCAACTCGCCGAGTTCCAGGCCATCTTCAAGCAACTCGTCGAGTCCACCCATGTGACTCGCCGAGTCAACCCGATCTGAATCAATTCAGAAGCACTCCAGGCCATGCACTTGATCCAAAACATAGATCTAACCCCCTACAATCCATCCATCATGTAAAGTGGCAAACTTTACGTGAATCTAAAGAGATCTCAGCCTTATTCACCTTAGAACCAAGGTTTGGGACATGATAGCTCCATTAACAACACAAGAACAGGGGCTTTAATGCTCTTAAGATCTTCTCCATTCCAGATCTGAGGTAGCAACCTCAGATCCATCCTTCAAACTCAAGATATCACACAACTAAGCTTCCCACACAACCCCAAAATGAGAATCTAGGAAAACACAGCCCAAGAACGAAAGTATTACCGCCAAAGAATGCCTCAACAGCAATGAAACTCGAATCCAAGAAAAGCCCTCGGATCCAAGCCTCTCCTCCTTCAAGATTTCTTCAACAACTACCTCTCCAAGTTCCAATTGCTCAACAATGGGGGTTCCTCCACGAAATTAGGGTTTCTGGGACTCAAGGGGGGGGGGGGATCAAGGAGGCTGTGGAGGAACATAATGATCTTTATATAGGGCTCATTCCCCGGATTTAGGGTTTTTCTTCGCCCAGCACCTACTCGCCGAGTCCATCTTTGGACTCGCCGAGTAGGCCACTTGACACGCGACAAAGGTCGCGACCTGACTCGCTGAGTCCACCCATGTGACTCGCCGAGTCGCCCTCCAAAACTTACACTTTTAATCCTTCAACTCTACTCTTGCGATTTCGGGATGTTACAATTCTCCCCTACTTAAATTAGGCTTCGTCCTCGAAGCCTACGGCATCTCAACTTCAAATACTTCCCACGATGCGCCACCTGACCTTGACCAAACCAAGTCCCCCATGGCACAACCATAGAAACCAGAAGCTCGCTTTCTCCTTTCATACGGTGCCCCAACCACCTACTCAACCCGGGCACCAGCTGTACCCTCCGATAGCCGCAACCGAGAATTACCCATGATGCCTTACATGCTCCAATTCTCATCTTTCACTTGACTCTTATGGATAGAAAACCATGAACCATTGGATCCCCGATCCGAATCCCCACTCTATCCATTCCATGACGACAGAAAGACCCATTCTTCAATTCTGGAGCAACTCCCCCGAGTTCTCCGCTCGCAATCATACACACATGCTGATCTAGCTCTAGCACCCTCAGGTTTGGAAAACCCGATACACTGATGATATCCTCAAACATCCCTCCAAGATGAACCACTAATACATACCCAAAACCCTGATCAGAATCTCACTGAGAGTCCAAGACTCTCTCCCTGCATCCCTTCCGAACCCCTCTCCCTGGCTCTACGCCTGCGGAATTCCCTCCGCGCCCTGAGCAGACATCTCAAGTCGAATGAGCTTCTATTCCATTGCCGCAACATACTACTCAAAAACATCATCGGACCACTCCAATCATAACTCTACATTGCCGCTTTCTCTTCTGTGAGTTTTCACTTCCTTTCGGAATTCCATTCCTCCCTCTTTCCTTACCAAGGAAACCACTCATCCACCCTATCACCATGACAGGTACTATGGTGCTCACCCCACTCTACACCATCTCCTTAAAGCGCACCCGACATCCATACATCACCACTACTCTGACTCTTATCGCAGGGACTCTCAAGCCCATGCAATACCTTCACTGCTCAAGATCGCTACCCGGGGCTAGACCTCCCAATGTAATCACAATGCAGCATACGCAATACATGTCCTTGAACCGATCCAACAATACTCGCAGAGTCTTCAGCATGACTGGACCGCCTCCCCAGGCCTTCAACCAATCTGGACCACTCTCAGAACCTTCAGCCAATCTGACTGGACCGTCCTCCGAGCCTTCAGCCTGACTGGTACGCCTACCGGCCTTCAGTCTATCCGGACCGCTCAACAATCATTCATCATTCCGAGCTATCTCTTCGGGAAATCCTCCCATGCATATCGTTCTAGCCCTCTAGGGGTTCCGAACTCTACCTCCATCATACATACTCGATCCCAGCCTGCTCCCAAGCCTTCCACAATCAAATGCCCTAGGTCTGTATTCCGCTCCACATGCCTGTTACTCACTCATACGAGCCTGCTCTCGGCTGATAGAAATACCGCTGAATTCCCCAAGCAGCTAAGCAACCTCTCAAGCCTAACGACCATCTGGAGAATTTCCAATTCTCCCCCACTTAAGACACTGACAATTAATCACCAGTCGCCGTCATCGATCTCTCAAAGCAACCTTGCAGAAAACCAATACTTACACGCAAAATGTTTCTCCCCGGCACTAACAACTTCCATAAAAATCATGTTTCCACACTGAACAACCCGCTCAAAAGGAACCCAATCTTCAAATATCCATCCCTCAGACTGCAGAGGCTACCTGATACTCAAACCAATGCCGCGTCCACCACTAATCCTCACAGAGATAATCCACAATAGCTTGAAGCACTAATCCATAACCATATCGATCCTTCAGGGAACAAAGGATACCAAAACGAAATCTCGAACACAACTCGCCAAACCCTCAAGGAACAACAGATACCACACGAAAACCCGAAACGCAATTCCATAACCATCCAATGAGACTAGCAGATAACAATACTCCACAATAATCATAAATAATCAAAACAACAGAAAGAAACATGCCCGCAGCAGCAAGCTGAAAAGCATGACCCTAAGCCCTTGGGGCTCCGCTCCACCCTGACCTCCACTTGTGATCCTCAACGTAGCCGGTGTTGGGGCCTGCATCGGTCCTGCAGCAAGCTGTGGACAGTTGACCCTCAAATGTCCAACCTGATGACAATGATAACATATCCTCAAATCCCGAACCGGCACTGACTGCCGACAATCCCTCGCATAGTGTCCCTCCTTTCCGCACTTGCGGCATGCTCCACCGGACTGACAAACTCCGGCATGACCCCTTCCACACTTTCCACAGACGTGGCTACCCTGTTCTCCCATCCTGGAATCAACTGTCTTAGACCGTTTCGTCGCCGGCTGCGACTGAACCGGAGCTTGCCTCAGCTCACGCATCTGCAACTCAATCTCTCATTCACGCCGCCTGGCGGCCTCCTGCAACTCCAGCAAGGTCTCGCACCTCTGTGCAGACACGAACTGCCTGATGTCTCTCTTTAGCATACTCAGATATCGGGACATCTGAGCCTGCTATGAAGCGAACTCAGGGCAAAACATCGCCCTCTCAGTAAACATCCTGGTGATTTCCGTCACCGACTCCGAATCCTGTTTCAGCTCCAAGAACTCCTGAGCTAACCTCTCCCTCTCGACCTGCGGAACATAACGAGTGCTGAACATCTCTCTGAACTGATCCCATGAAATCGCAGCCCTCTGCGCATCCGAGTACGACACCGTGGTCAATCTCCACCAATCCTTTGCCCCGAGCCTTAACAGGTTCAGAGCGCACCTCACTCTCTGATCAGCAAAGCATGAACACGTGAAGAAACATCCCTCCACATCTGATAACCATCTCATAGCAACGATCGGATCCTGAACTTCATCAAAAGTGGGAGCCTTCGTATTATCGAAGTCCCGATACTGAAAACCTCTACTAGCTCCTCCCCCTACCGCTGCTACAGCTGCCGTAGCCGCCGCGGCAGCCGTCTCCGTGAGAGCCGCATAGCGCTCATCAAAATACTCCACCATGGCGGTCTTGATTGACCCAAACAACTCCGGCAGCTCAGCCCGAAACAATGCAGCAACCTCATCATGCAGGATCTCACGAATCCTCGCATCCAACTCATGCGTACTCATCTGACTGACAAACTCGGGCTGTACAGACCCACCCGGAACTCCCTCTCCTGCTCTTGATCCTGACCCGGATCCACTCCTAGCGTGCCCTGAAATCTCCATACTGAAAATAAAACACCAAAATCTCAGACATTTCCCACTATCCCAGGAACCAGCTCTCATCCAAACCCTAGAGGTCATGGTTTCCCTGATACGCGTATGGGTCCGTGCTTTCAGTAGTACGGGCCCATACTACCTTCCACACCTACCCATATTTGTATGAAGTACTTCCACAACACCCTAGCGACATACATAACAACGCTCTATCCTCACAACTAGAGGAACACTAGAAATCTCTCACAAGAAAATCCTAGGCTAGCAGGCATCATAAATCAGGCAGCACATTGAGAAATCCTGAAGATCGCTAGCCTAACTCTAGCATGCTGTTCTATCAAAGCTCAAGAAAACAATATCATGTATGGTATTTTGGGGTTACTTACTGGCTCCGGCTAATCGTACCTCCGCGTCCTCCTTTACTTATTTTGAAAACCATTTTAAATTCTCTTTTGAAAACCCTCCTCGATTTGAGACTGGAGTCACACAAGTGTTTCTCCAATTCACTCAAACCAAGGCTCTGATACCAACTTGTAACGACCGAAAAATACAACCATTTTAAATTTTTCAAAAACAACCTGATTTCATTAAATTGTTTACAAAAAGGTTTTCAATACAAATCATTTAGAGTATTCCCAAAATCAAACTGCTACAAAATCATGAGGAGCGGTACGATCACGCCTTCACCTTGCCACAGTCTCCTGAAGAACCTGAAAAAAAAACATTAAACCACAACTGTAAGCCCGAAAGCTTAGTGAGATACCCCCAAAATACCAACCTCATTCACCATACACATATTGCACTATCTCATAACGAATCACAGAACAGTCATGCATAACGGGTCTACTGTGCGACTGGTCCGCCGTTTCGGGCCTTCAGTCCACCGGATCCATCCTCCAGGTCTAGTCATGTCCTTCGAGTCTACAGTATGACTGGTCCGCCCGCATCGGGCCTTCAGTCGGCCTGGTCCACTCTCCGAGCCTTGGCACGTCTGGTCCACCCACGTGGGGCCTACAGCATATCCGGACCGCTCGCTGGGCCTTCGGAACAACCGGTCCGCCCTGAGTATCTTGGCCTATAGCCCAAAGCAGGACCGCCTCAACCCATCTCCAGTCCAAGCAACCATGTACACATAAACATATAATCATATAACAGTTCACATTCAAACAAGCCGATCTAGCAGATCACATAGCATAACATACTCTAGGCAGGATACCGACCTAACAGGTCATTAGCATAGCATCTCCCTATATCTCAGGATACCAATCTCAATCAGGTCTCTAACATATACCGTCCTAACTCTCAGGATGCAAGCATATCACAACAACAAAAATAATAACAACTACCTGGATCTCAATCCGATAAGGGCCGGCCTTGGTGCCTTAGACCCTGTTGATATAGTAAGGATAACTCACCTCGAAACTGTCGGTTGAAAGGATAAGATCCCACTGCTCCATCCTTGACACGAACTCCTCCACTGAACACCGAAACATTCAATTCAATAAATACCCTTAATTACCAAAATACCCCTGGAAGACAACTGGTCAACCTTGGACAAAGTCAATGTCTTACCCTGACTGACCCTACTCACCGAGTCAACCCGATGACTCGCCGAGTCCCTATGCTTAGAACTTCCCTCAATCAGCGACCCAACTCGTCGAGTCACCCCAAGACTCGTCGAGTCCAACAACTCTGAGTCCACTCGCACTCAACTCACTGAGTCATCCCTTGACTCACCGATTCTCGACTCAACCAGGAAATATTGGGACTCTTCGACAAGACTCGCCGAGTCCAAGAACAGACTCGCCGAGTCTAAGGCTATCTTCAACCTACTCGCTGAGTTGTTCTTCCAACTCGCCGAGTTCTAGGCCATCTTCAAGCAACTTGTCGAGTCCACCCATGTAACTCGCCGAGTCAACCCGATCTGAATCAATTCAGAAGCACTCCAGGCCATGCACTTGATCCAAAACATAGATCCAACCCCCTACAATCCATCCATCACGTAAAGTGGCAAACTTTACGTGAATCTAAAGAGATCTCAGCCTTATTCACCTTAGAACCAAGGTTTGGGACATGATAGCTCCATTAACAACACAAGAACAGGGGCTTTAATGCTCTTAAGATCTTCTCCATTCCAGATCTGAGGTAGCAACCTCAGATCCATCCTTCAAACTCAAGATATCACACAACTAAGCTTCCCACACAACCCCAAAATGAGAATCTAGGAAAACACAGCCCAAGAACGAAAGTATTACCTCCAAAGAATGCCTCAACAACAATGAAACTCGAATCCAAGCAAAGCCCTCTAATCCAAGCCTCTCCTCCTTCAAGATTTCTTCAACAACCACCTATCCAAGCTCCAATTGCTCAACAATGGGGGTTCCTCCACAAAATTAGGGTTTCTAGGACTCAAGGGGGGATCAAGGAGGCTGTGCAGGAACATAATGATCTTTATATAGGGCTTATTCCTCGGATTTAGGGTTTTTCTTCGCCCAGCACCTACTCGCCGAGTCCATCTTTGGACTCGCCGAGTAGGCCACTTGACACGCGACCAAGGTCGCGACCTGACTCGCCGAGTCCACCCATGTGAGTCGCCGAGGCACCCTCCAAAACTTACACTTTTAATCCTTCAACTCTACTCTTGCGATTCCGGGATGTTACATGTAGAGCGGAACCCTAGCCCCCATATTATTCTTGTGAGTGACTTTTGTCTTGGTGAAGGAAGTTTGGAGCTTAGAAGAAGAAGGAGGAGGTTGAAGTGTGCAAGGAGAGGAAGTATATCCGAAATCTACATTTTGAGAAGCTTCCATTCAGGTAGAAAAGTTCCTACCTTGATCACTACTTCATTAGATCCCCTTTTGACCCTAATTCATGGTTTTCAAGCCCTAAAACCTCAAACCCCATGTAGTTATGCTCTATGTTCTGAAAGGACTTCAGATCTGGACCTTATGGACACCTTAGGAGTGTAAAATCTTTGTGGTTGAAGTGATTGAGGTCCCTATTGAGTGTATGACCTTATAAAGAGCTTGGAATTGCCTTTTGGAGCTCTTAAGGCCATGCATGCATGTAAAGTTTGCAACTTTACGTGATAAGCATACCCTAGGAGCTTATATCTATGGTTTGGAACCGTTGCATGTCTCAGATTTGGTCTGTATGAGTGGAGGGTTGAAGGGACTCGGCGAGTTCCAAAGTGGACTCGGCGAGTTCTATGAAGATGGTCTTAGCCTCGGCGAGTTGGATGAACAACTCGGCGAGTCCTTTAGAGATTGCCTGAAACTCGACGAGTTGTTGTTCAACTCGACGAGTCATATCAACTGTTACTGAGTTAAGAGGGGTTTTAGTGTAGTAGGTCCAACCCTTCATAGTTGCACGCGGGATGAGTAATTTAACGTGTAGCAATAGTCCCAGAAACCCAAATCCTCAAGATGGATGCTTTGGTGAGGATTTGGAAACGAGTAGGAGAGGGACTCGGCGAGTCTGCACCATGACTCGGTGAGTCCAGTCAACTGGAAGTTGACCTTGGACCTAGGGTAGGTCAGTCATTTGCCCTAAGGGTATTTAGGAGTGACTAATCTATGTTTATGGATTTATAGCCAAAGGATTGCCAGTGCTGCAGTCAGTCATCTAGCAAGCATATTTTCAACAGCTACTTTTCGAGGTGAGTTACCTTCCAGTAGCGGTGGGTCTACGGCCACAATGTTTGCCCACCAGTAGGAGTTGTATGTTAGATGATTGTCTTTGTGATATCATCTAGGTTTGATACTACCTGATATGTTATATGCTGGCATGATATGTTACATGTGATAGTAGTAGAGTTCGGTTGTTAGGACCGAAGGGTAGGTCAGGCACCCTATATATGTCTGTTAGTATGTGATGGTATGTTTGTATGCTAGCATGATATGTTATATGTGATAGAGGTAGTAGGAGGGGAATAGTCCCCATGTGCGGTTGTTAGGACTGACGGGTAGGTCCGCACCCTAGAATAGCACCCCAAAATGGATTGACACGGGTAGGACGGCACTCCAGAATTTCCGCACGGGTAGGTCAGCACCCCAGAATGGCCGTGCCGGGCAGGTCGGGTACCCCAGAAATTGTCGGGCAGTATGTATGTTATATGATTGTATGGTATGTGGTACGATGGGGGAACTCGCTAAGCTTTGTTCTTATAGTTACAGTTTTGGTTTCAGGTACCTCTTCAACTAAGGGGAAGGAGCTGGTGCAGTACCGGCACATCATACACACACTCCCGTTTTCCGCATCATGAGATATTCTGGGATTTGTACTCTGATATTATTATGACTTATGTTTTGGGTTTGCAGACACGAAATATGTTTTAAGAAATGATATGGTCAAATGTTGTTTATTTACAAATGTTTAACAAAGTGTTTAATTGAAAATGAAATTTTTGGACTTGAAAAATTGGGTCGTTACAAACACATCAAAAGAAAATGTCGTATCATCACTTACCCTTAAATGTTTGATTGCCCGACTAACTCCAAAAGTAACTACTTCTTCTCCAACTTGTAGAGTAAGCTTGGACTCTCTTATATCAACTAAAGAGCAGGTGTTACTCAAGAATGGCCTTCCAAGTATGATTGGGACTTGCTCGTCTTGCTCCATATCCAACACAATGAAATCCACAGGAAAAATGAACCTGTGCACTTTTACTAGAAACTCTTCACAAATACCCCTTGGAAACGTCATAGTTTTATTGGCTAAATGGATAACCGTGTGGACCGGTCTTGGTTCGGGAATATCGAGCTTCTTGAAAAACGAATAAGGCATTAAGTTGACACTTGCTCCCGAGTCAGCTAGAGCGTAACTTGTTGCAAGATTCCTAAATTGGCACAGCAAGGTTATACTTCCTGGATCCCCCATCTTCTTTGGTAGCATGTTTAGCATTGCAGCAGAACTAGTTTTATTCAATACTACCTTAGATAACCCCTCAATCTTCTTGCAGTTTGTTAACAAGACCTTATGAAACTTGGCATATTTTGGCATTTCAACTAAATCCTCAGGAAAGGAATGTTAATTTCAAGAGATTTTATGTGTTCTAGAAACCTCCAGTAATCTTCAGCATGCTTCTCTTGAATAGCTATACTGGGGAAAGGCAGTGGTGGGTAATTTGGCTTTATAGGTTTAGCACTCTTCTTTTCAGCATCTTGCCAGTCGTGGTATTATCACCACATCGTGGTGATTGTCCAGACTTGTTTTCTTTACTTTCCTCTTGAACTTCCTGCTCAGCTTCTGGTTTTTTCTGTCAATAGGAGTTAATGAGTAATAATTTTTCTGCTTCTAATGGTGATGGCTTGAATGTGAGATCCTCTCGAGTTTTGTTCGGTATTTCCTGGAAGTCCTCCCGGCGATCTTTCATTTAATTTGCTCGCTAGATGCTTGAGTTTTTTTTCCGTTGTAAGGATTGAAGCTTGTTGATTCCTAACGAGTGCGTGCATATTTCTCATCATCTCTTGTTCTTTCATCATCGTTTGTTGACCTTTCATTAAATCTTGTTGCTCTTTAATTGCTACTTCAATTCCGCCATGCCTTTTTTCAGAAGCGGCTACAAATCGGGTAAGCATAGTCTCCAAATCAGATTTCTTTTCCTCCAGGTGTTCTTCTCTTTGGTAGAAGCCTCTTCCTTTTTTGTTCATACTTCTCTTCTTTAGCCTTCTTGTACTCATCATAAAGAAACCATTTTTTCTTGGGCTTTCTCCAATCTTCATCAAAACGATCACCACTCGAGTAGAATGCTTGAACCTTCCGGTTTCCATTCTCATCAAGTCACAATCTTTAGTTAAATGAGGCCCGTTACAGTTTTCACACCAAACCTGAATAGCATGGATTGTTTGATCCATCTTAGTCATTCTCCTATCCATGTTGTGCAACATTGCCAGAACTGTATACATGTCTTCCGAAGCAGCATTACTTGATCCCCTCTTGACATCATTCCTTGGGTTATGGTATTCTCTATAGTGCTTAGAGAATTCTTCAATGAGCTCTTTTACTATCGTGGGTGCCTTCTTTATGAGTGGTCCTTGAGAGTCAAGGAGCTGCCTGGTTGTTACATTCACTCCATCATAGAAAATGGAGACTTCTTGTTGACTGTTCAGATCATTATGAGGGCAGTTCCTTAACAGACTTTTGTATCTCTCACATGCCTCATAAAGGGACTTGCCTGGTTTTTGCTCAAAGTTTGCAATGGTCATCTTCAATTTTGCTATTTTTGAGGGAGGGAAAAATTGATCACTGAATTCCTCGTGCATCTTAGCCCATGTGGTGATAGATCCTGGAGGGAGTTACTTTACCCATTCTTTCACGACTCCTTTGAATGTGACTGGAAGCATGAAAAGTAGAACAGTCTTGCGAGGCACATTAGGTGTGTCGAAGTAGTCTATTGTGTCATTGACCTTGTCAAGATGCTTGTACGCGTCTTTGTTATCTTTCCCATAAAACGGGATGTCCCTGAGTTGTGAAAGTATATGACCTTTTAGTTCAAAGTTTGCAGTTTCTGGAATCGCGGGTTGCACGAGTCCTTGGTTGGTATCGTCATGCATCCTTTTCTTCCATTCTCCCATGGACATTTCATTGATGTTTGTTACACCCTAAAACCGGAATGGCGGAAAACGTTCTAGGGTGGAGGACATCATGTACAGTATCACAACACAGAATAATAGTAAACAAGCAAACAACATCATCCATTGCATTAAATAATGTATTTTAATACAAGTGTGTTTTGTATAGTTTATATGACACCAAAAATGTAATTCAAAATATAAGACGAGTCTTTGAATGCGCTCCATCTTCTCAAAAGCTGGCATGGGTACCTGTCTGCTGATGACCTGAGAATACAAGTTATTTTGAAAGAGTTTATCAACTTTAAAGCTGGTGAGTTCATAATTATTTTAGTGTCATTGTTTGCATCTAAATGTTTGTAACAGTGTTTGAAAAATGAGCTTGTAAATGTTATGGTAAAAGTAAGTGAATGTTTGTAAATGTTCGTAAATGTTTGTAACTCCTAGAAAATCCTATATTTTCTACTAAAAGTAGCCTTCCACCAAGGCACGACTGTTTTGTATGTTTGTTTCTTGTAAAAGTGTATAATTGTACCAAGTGTAACTATCATGATCAATGTATAATTTATACATTATCGATTATGTGAAATGATCACAAAGTGAATGCAAAGGGCAAATTAATGTAGTACTATAGTGTTGTATTATAGTAACTATTGATGTACTAACTACCTTAAACCGGATTTATATTAAGGTATTATGTGATTAATTGTACCATACTATCGACTATGAACACGACAATGTAAGACGTTTGAAGTAATGACATTTGGCACCTGTAGACCTGGAGGTCCCACTGTAGCTAGCAGCAAAGGTCTAGGATAGTCAATCCAGTATAAATCTATACGCAAACTCACGCTCTCCCTTTAGGAAATTATGGTTACAAATTGGGCCATGGCAGTGAAGACATGCCCCAAAACAGTGGTTCACATTTGTGTTATAGTGTGCTTGTATATGTAATGTATGTACTAGTGTAGTGAATGTATTGTTTCTCATCATAGTATCGTTGTATAGTTTTTCATAATAGTATCATTGTTTAGTTTTTCATCATAGTATAGTTGTATAGCTTCTCATAATAGTATCATTGTATATTTTCTCATCATAGTATAGTTGTATAGTTTCTCATAATATTAAGTATTGACTCATGAATGAACTGACTCTTTGTATGCTTCATTGAACTAAAAGTAATGAGTAGTATATCCCTAACTATACCTTTTATAGTTACTAGTAGAATCCTTTATATGAGTAATGTATTGAAGTGGGATAAAAATCTTTATATCTATACATATATACATAATATATAACTAAGGATCCAACAACACTTAGACAAACAACAGGGTACTCTAAGTCCACAACCAAACAAGGAACATGAAATAAAGTGAGTTGGCAGTCCTAAGTCCTTTAAAACTTATTTATATAACTATATATGTATTCAATATGGTTTTAACAATATATAAGTTTGAAAGCTATAACGGAAAAGGTTTGACTTATAAAAACAAGTTTAGTAAGTAGTTTAACATGTAAAAGACTTTGATAAACAGTTGAAGTAGTCTACTTGATAAAACAGTTGAAAGCATAGTAAATCCATTAGATTGATAGTTATTAATCACATGTGATTGATATAATAACTATGATATTCAACTTGTATTCCCCCCCCCCCCCCATAAAAGTATTTAAAATAATTTAAAAGGTTGATTAAGGGGTATGAACTCACCTGTAGTGAGTGATGTGAGTGTAAGATCGATTTTGGAAGTTAAGTGTCGATTGCGGACTTGAGCACAAACGAATCCTATTAACCATATAACGACATATATATGTATAAAATTAGTGCTTGTAACAACTAATTATTGAATTTGGACCACCCTAGCGACTAGTAAACACTTATACTAAAGTGCTACAACCATATATGATTGTATATAAGGGGTGTATGGCTATACAAGGGAGTGTATGGTCAAAATACACCACATGTGTGTGTGCGGCCGCACACTCCCCATGAAGTGTGTTAACCATATTATAAGGTCTTAGGATACATCTAGGAAGGATTCTTACTTCATGCTCTAGCCATGCATGGAATTTGTTGCCATTTTAGGACCTAAAAAGGGTGTGTATGGTTGCATATGGTGTGTTCGGCCGTACACATGGTGTGTGCAGCCATACACACCTCAATATCATGATATTTGGCGTTTTTCATGCACATTTTCAAGTGTTGTTGGCATATAACAGGTTATTAATGAATCAAGGAAGCAATACTCACTTGATTTGAAGATTTGATGATGAATGTGGATGATACTTGAGAGAAAACGAGTTCTAGCTTTGAAGGAGTGGTAAAAGTGTTAAAAAATGACTAAGGTTCATATATATAGGTGGGAGTGTGTGGCTGGAATGGGTGTGCTGCCGGCACACACCTGTGTGTGGCCGTACACTCAAGTGTGCGGCCGCACACTCCATGTGTTGGAGTGTTTGGCCCGAGTTTGCTTGATATGCATCGTGTTATCGCATTTCTAGGCTCCTACCTTGATTGTACTTGGTTTAGAACACTCAAATAGATTTTAAACAGTGTTAAAAGATAGTAAAACGAGTCTAACTTTGATTGAATTGATCTATTCAACAGATAGAATTTTCGGATTGTCACATCATCCCCCCGTTAGAGAGAATTTCATCCTGAAATTAGAGTTTAAGCAATAACTAGTTACAATTTAACTAGGAAAAAAGGTGAGGATATTTCAATTTCATCTGATCCTCACGCTCTCAAGTGAATTCAGGTCCTCGCTTGGTGTTCCAGCGGACCTTCACTATCGGGATACGGCTTTGCTTCGTTTGCTTGACATCCCGGTCCATGATCTTAATTTACAGGTTCTTCCACAAAGTTGAGACTCTCGTTGCTCTCGATCTTATTGAATGGAATTACTAGAGTCTCGTCAGATAGACACTTTTTCAAGTTCGAGATGTGGAAAGTAGAATCTACATTACTAAGTTCACGGGGTAGGTTGAGTTTGTAAGCTAGAGGGTCAATTCTAGCGAGAATCTCGAAATGCCCTATGTATCTTGGATTGAGCTTCCCATGCTTTCTGAAGCATATCAATCCCTTCTAGGGTGAGACTTTTAAAAGAACGTGGTCCCACACCTAGAATTCCAAAGGTTTCCTTCGTTTATCTGTGTAGCTTTTATGTCGGTCTCTAGAGGCTTTCAATTGTTCACAAATCTGAACGATCTTCTTTGTCATTTCCCGAATGATCTCCGAACTTGTGAGAGTGCTGTCAGGAACTCGTCCTTTAGCTAAATGGGTGTCACCAACCTCAGCCCAACACAGAGGGGATCTGCACTTTCGGCCATAGAGGCCTTCAAATGGAGCAACCTTGATGCTCGTGTGATAGCTATTGTTGTAGGAAAACTCGACAAGGGGTAAGTGAGTATCCCATGCCTTCCCAAAGTTGATCACACAGGCTTGTAACATCTCTTCCAGGGTTTGGATAGTTCTCTCACTTTTCCTGTCGGTCTGAGGATGGTAGGTTGTACTCATGTCCAACCTTGTTCCAAGGGAACTTTGTAGCGACTACCAGAACCTAGAAGTAAATCTACTGTCTCTATCGGAGATAATGGATATAGGAACACCATACAGTCGTACGATCTCCCAAATGTATATTCTTGTAAGCTTCTCCATCTTGTCAGTTTCCTTGATAGGCAGGAAGTGTGCCGACTTGGTCAATCCGTCGACGATGACCCAAATGGTATCAAGTCCACCAGTTGTATTGGGTAACTTGGTTATGAAGTCCATACTGATCCGCTCCCACTTCTATTATGGTATCTCTGGGTGTTGTAGTAAACAGGAGGGTTTCTGGTATTTGACCTTGACCTTAGCACAAGTAAGGAATTTACTCACGAAGGTAGCAATCTCTGCTTTCATGTTAGGCCACCAGTATAAATTTTTAAGATCCAGATACATCTTATACAAACCTGGGTGGATGGAATATCTAGTGTTGTCCGCTTCGGTCATGACCAAGTCTCTAAGGCCACCATGTTTCGGTGTCCAGATCCGGTCCATGAGATATAAATCTCCACCACCCTTGACTTCCAAATTCTTATCCATCCCTCTAAGGGATTCACTCGCCACATTTTTAGGTTTTAAGGCGTCGAGCTGAGCCTCCTTAATTTGTGTGGATAGATGCAAATGGATAGTCATGGTCAATGATTTGACGCTTCGACTAGAATATTCTTTCCGACTTAGGGCGTCTGCCACTATGTTGGCTTTACCCGGATGATAACTAATTTCGCATTCATAGTCATTGAGTAGCTCGACCCACCGTTGTTGTCTCATGTTGAGATCCTTCTGGACAAATATGTGTTGTAAACTCTTGTGGTCTGTAAAGATAGTGCTTTTCGTACCATAAAGATAGTGTCTCCAGATCTTCAGAGCAAACACAAGTGCTCCTAGCTCAAGATCATGTATGGTGTAGTTAACTCCGTGTGTCTTCACCTGTCTTGAGGCATAGGAGATGACCTTACCTCATTGCATCAGAACACAGCCGAGCCCCTGGTTGGATGCATCGCAATATACTACGAAGTCTTTTATCCCTTCGGGGAGGGATAGTATCGGTGCAGTGCATAAAGCTCGCTTCAGCATTTGAAATGCTTTTTCTTGTTTCTCTCCCGAGCCATAGGCCATGCCTTTCTAGTTCAATGTTGTAAGAGGTTTTGTGATCCGAGAGAAGTTCTGTATGAATATGTGGTAGTAGCCAGCGAGGCCCTGAAATTGACGAATTTTCGTAGGCGTCTTCAGTTCTGACCAGTTCTCAATGGCCTTGGTTTTGGATGGGTCCACGTGGATTCCCTTTTTGCTAACCATGTGACCTAAAAATTTGACTCTTCGGATCCAAAATTCGCATTTCGAGAACTTCGCATAGAGCTTCTCTGATCGTAAGGTTCCTAGGACTTGTCGCAGATGATCGCTATGTTCCTCCTTACATCGAGAGTAGATCAGTATGTCGTCAATGAAGATGATGACGACCTGATCCAAGTAAGGATGACATACTCTATTCATTAAGTCCATGAATACTACAGGCACACTGGTTAATCCAAATGGCATCACCACAAACTCGTAGTGTCCGTAACGAGTTCAGAAGGCAGTATTTGGGACATCCTCCTCAAGCACTCGTAACTGGTGATATTTAGATCTTAGATCAATCTTGGAAAAGTAACTCGCCCCTTGAAGTTGGCCAAACAAATCATCTATGCGAGGCAAAGGGTAACGATTCTTGACCGTGAGCTTGTTGAGTACCCTGTAGTCGATACACATACAGAACGATCCGTCTTTCTTCTTGATGAACAAGACCGGTGCTCCCCAGGGTGAGAAGATTGGTCTAATAAAGCCCTTGATGAGTAGCTCGTTAAGTTGAACAGATAGTTCCTGCATTTCAGCTAGTGCTAATCGGTAGGGCGATTTAGCTATAGGGTAGCTCCTAGGACTAAGTTGATTCTGAACTCGACTTGTCGTTGTGGTGGTAATCCTAGTAGTTCTTCTGGAAAGATGTCAGGAAAGTCGCGCACTACTGGGATGTTCTTTAGTTCATTTGTTTCTAGGCTCATATCGACAACATGAACAAGGAATGCACGATATTCCTTACGTAAGTACTTCTGTGCTTGAATACTTGAGATGATACGAAGAATCGTGCTGCGTATGTCACCATAAATGATAATAGTTTCATTTGATGGAAGATTAAGACGAACAACTTTCTCGTAGCACATGATGTCGGCGCGATGAAGACTCAACCAATCCATGCCGATTATGACATCAAAACTTTTAATTGAGATTGCCATGAGGTCGATTGAAAAGGTATGGCTATCTAGAGTTAGGGTATATCCTATGTATATACTGCTAGTGCTCTCAGTTTTCCCGTTAGCCATTTCTATTGTGAATGATTCCTTAAGTGTGCGTGGTTTTTGTTTAAGTAGACGAGCAAATTTATGATTCACGAAGCTTCTCTCCGCTCCACTATCAAACAGTATGTATGCATAAGAGTTATTGAGGAGAAACGTACCAATGACCACTGTAGGGTCGACAACCACTTTCTCATGGCCTATAGTAAAAACTCTTCCCACTCGACCGGTATTCCCTGCCTTCGGGTAGTTCCTTTTGTAGTGGCCCATCTCGCCACAACCGTAGCAAGCCTGGCCCACACCAGCATCAGGGACTTGGGTGATCCGCCTTGCTGGAGCTTTGTAGAAATATACAATGTGTCCTTTCCTGTTGCAGTTAGAGCACTGCATTTCCTACCAGGGACCATTGTGGTTGAATCTATATTTGTTGCACTTTCGCAAACTTCCAGTGTACTGCTTTACCAGAGCAGCAGCAGCAGGTGCTATCGCAGCATGAACCACCACGACCTTCTGCTTTTTAGCAGCTTTTTGCTTCTTCTTGTCATCCAAGAAGTTCTTCTTGATATCAGCGGCTTTGGAGGGTTCTGAGATGGCTACGGTTGTTGTTGTTGACGAGGTACGAACTGCATGGTCAATGAGCCGTTGTGCCAATCATTTGGCACTATCAAAAATAGTGGGGTTTGCAGCTAACACATTCCCCTGGACTGGAGGAAACAACCCCCAGATATACCTCTCTATCTTCTTTCCCTCTGTTGGAACCATGCCGAGACATAGAGCCACTAACTCGCTGAATCTGGTGGTATAGGAGACTATGTCGGAGCCATTCATGGTTAGGCTCCATAGTTCCTGTTCTAGCTTCTAGATTTCTCCCCTCGTGTAGTGTTCCTCAATCATGAGGACTTTCAGGGTTTCCTAGCCCATATCATTTGCCACTATGATAGTTAGTGTCTTGACATGGCTATTCCACCATGTCAGAACTTTTTCCTCGAAGGTGCAAGCAGCAAACTTGACCTTTATCCCTGCTGGACAGGAGCAGATCTTGAAGACCGACTCCATCTTTTCGAACCATTGCGAGAGCGAAATCACTCCACCAGTCCCTTTAAAGGACTTTGGCTTGCAGATGGTGAAGTCCTTATAAGAGCACTTTCTCGAGGGCACGGGGATTTCACCTTGGGTAGAGTTAACAGGCGTTCCACTTCCGCTAGCACCCGTAGAATGATATTGAGACATGACTGTTGCCACAGCCGCAGCTACTGCAGTATTAAGAGTTGTCGTATCGATTAGTGGAGGAGGTGGTGGTGGTGTTTGATTTGTCGGCCTACCTGTGGTAGGACGTTTGCAAGGTGAAATCTTTTACTGAAAGCTTATAGAGATGATGATGATAGTAAGAATCAATTGTAAAGTATGATGGGAGTGATCCATGTACTAATTCTCCATAGTCCAAACAATTGAATCTGTGTATGATTTGAACAGAAACACAACAATAGAGTTTGAAAACACAAGGGTGTAGACTTTCCAATATGTTAGAAACTGCCAATATTACTGGTATTACTGATGTAAATGAATTCAGGATAAATGACCCAACAATAGGTCTTACATCAAACCATATGAGGGAAAATGTTTGACAGTTTAGTAGACTAGATAGTGTACTGAAGAACAGGAATATTTTATAGACAAGTGCTTCAAAAGAGCACAGATAAGAAAAGGCAATTCGTTAATCAAAAGAAAAGATGTTCTAGGCATCTTCTAACGGTGGCAGACATTCCTCGGTCGAACCCTAAGATCTGCCAGTTGACGCTCCACGTCGAGAAGGTGTCGTTCATAGACTCTCTGGCGAACCCGAAGTTCTATGACATCAGCCCGAGTCTTAACTAATGCTTGCAGTAGGGCCTCGTGGTTCTTCATAGACCTCTCCCGAGCATGTTCTATGTGGCTGGTGCGAATGGAATGCATTACTGCATTTGCATCACCCTCCGTGATGCGATGGAAAGTTGTGATGCCCTAGATTTCGTTTCGGGCAACTCTTCGGACCTGGATTGGCAAGACCCTGTCTGTTGATCCTCCTTCACTCAAGTCATAAAAGCTTCGGTCTCCATTATGTCACACCCCAAAACCAAGAACGAAGGAATACGTTCTGGGGTGAAGGACGTCATGTTCAGTACCATAACAACGCATAATAGTAAAAACAAGCAACCACATTCATTACATTAATATGCTAATTGTAATACTTCCGTGTTCTATACATTTATGTAGTCACCAAAAGTATGAACAAAATAAAAGATGAGTCTTATAGGTGCTCCATCTTCCCAAAAGCTGCATCAGTACCTGTTTATTTTTGACCTGAGAATACAAGTTATTTTGAAAACGAGTATCAGCATAAAGCTGGTGAGTTCTTAAGTATTTAGTGTCATTGCTTATATAAAAGTATTTACAATCTTATAGTGAAATGACTGTTATCAAAATTTGAAAGTAGTTTGATTCATACAAAATCCCATATTTTCCAACAAAAGTAGTATTTTACCAAGACTGGGTCATTAGTAAGCCCTTTTCTTTTATAATGTGATAATCTTCTCGTGAAAATATCAGTAAAGAAAATACAGTTTTAGCTCGTTCATTTTAGAGAAGGGATGGAGTTTCATCCCAGCAGTATCCCTGCCGGTTACATATAATAGTGAAGGTAAACTTCTGATAGTATTAATTTTGTTCGCACCTCGAGATGTATTTTTAATTAAAGTTTGAATGTGAACTCGTATGAAATTGTACTGAGTGGTAATAGCATAGTGGTCGACCTTCTAGGTCACCAATAGTGTGGTAGTATTTGTCATCGGTGGGCCAAAAGGCTCGGACTGTAGCTAGCAGTCGGGATGGGGGAAAATGCATCCCGTATAGATCTATACACGTAGTAGTCGCTCTCCCTCCAGGAGACTATGGTTATCCGACGATTGCATAGCGATAGGTCGTATAGAGAGATAGTGCATCACATTCTGTTATAGTATTTTCTTTCATACAGTATATAGTATTTCTCTTAGTAAACCATGTACTGTTCTCTTGATGTAATTTATAGTATTTCTTCTTATAGAGGATAGTGTTCCCTTAGTATAATGTATAGTGTATAATGTTCTATTCACATCGTATATTGTACATATAGTCTTGTAATTGTACTGACCATAGTGTGTATCATAGTGAAATCAAAGTGAATAGTAATCCTTAACTATACCTATTATAGTTAAAGTGAGTACTTGACTTAGTGTCGTCGGTATGTAAAAGTATCGATCTAGAATGAAAACTTTTATATCTAACACAAATATACAAGATATATAACTAAATATTAAACGACAGTCAAACAGATAACCTAATACCCTAAGCCCACAATCAAACAAGAACAGGAAATAAGGTCAATTATAAGTTCTAAGTCCTTCAATACCTATTTATATAAATATATTAGTGTAGATATGATTTGGAAATAAATTTTTACGTTTTGAAAATATTAAAAATGTTTTTAAGACAATTGATTTGTGAAAATGAGTTTGATAAACGGTTGTCAAATTTTTTCTGATAAAATACTTTAAAATGTAAAAATCCTTATGATAGTAAGCCATCAATCACATGTGATTAGTTTTTCAATGTATTTGATTCAACTTGTATCCCCCCCCCCCCATAAAACAATTAAAAACATTTGAAAGGTCAATTAAGGGGGTATGAACTCACTGTTTGACGTAGGTTTCAAGTGTGCTATCGATACGAGTGTCGAGTGTCAACGGATGCTCTGAACGCAAGTAGCCCCTATTAATCATATGGTAACACATATATAAGTTAGAGCTAGGGTGTTTCATGAGTAAAATGATGAGCAATCACCCTAAGGACTTGGAATCACTAGGACTAAGTGTCCTGTATTCTATACTCAATGATTTATGCAAGTTTAAGGCCAAATATGAGTATTAGGGTGGGTGTATAAACATAAAAATGAGTCTGCGGCGGGGGAATGTGGCCAGGCTTGTGTGTGAGGCTGCACACTAGAGTGTGCGGCCGTATACAGGTGTGTGCGGCCGTACACTCTTTGTTTGAGTCCTATGTGTCGATTATGTGGACGTACTCTCACTTTGGAGGGTGTTTTGGATATGTGTGGCCACCTGATGAAGGTGTGCGGCCGCACTCCTTCAAGGAGTGAAGAGCACGAAGAACATTTTGAGTTTTGGGCTTGGATTCAAGTGTTTTACCTCTATAACAAGTTGAAAGATGATGTTCTTCACGTTTCGGAGGCCTTCTAAGTGTTCTTGGGTGATGTTATTAGAGAGAGAAAGTAGATAGAGGAAGAGAGTGCAGCCAAAAGTGAATGGAAAGGGGTTCTATACTATATATAGGATCGGGTGTGAGGTTGAAGGGGTTTGCGGTTGGGTGAGCGGCTGGCTGGCCGCACACACTAGTGTGCGGCTGCACACACCTCTCTTGGTGTGTTTGGCTGGAGTTTACGATGTAACACCCTTCCTAACCCTTCCTATGGCCCACATTTATGATATACTAAGCCTAAGACACTCGTGCGGACCCAACATCTTGCTAAAAGATTCTAATTTCACGTGAATTATAGATATATGGATTAATTTCACAATGTAAAAGTGTTGGGTTGTCACACATTGAATGGAATGGGCTGATTTTGCTCTTCCCTCCATGTTTCCAAGCATTCCACCCATGCAGGCATCGGGCCTTCAAAAGCCAGACGAGGGTTAGGATTCAGGACCAGAGCCACATGGGTTAGGTTTTTGACTTTTGGCTCGGAGTCAGAACCATCAGAAAAGCCTTCTGCATGGTGATCATCCAAATGGATTGGATGCTCATATTCTGGCTCGTCTTCAAGCCATCCAGCATTGCCTTCGTTCGGGAAGTACGAGTCGCCCTGGGGATGGAATCCAACCATCATATCTACAGGAGAAAAGGGATATAAGAAAATAAAATAAACGTACTACTTATTGAGTAAATGCTACCAGCATCTAATACTTTAACAAACTCCTTTTAACTACTTCTTGCATATTTAGGTTGAGTCTTCTTTGGCGTTCCACTATGGGTTTAGATCCTTCTTCTAAGTTGATCTTATGAGAACAATAGGCTAGACTAATCCCCTTGATGTCAGTGATTTTCCATGCTATGGAACTTTGTCTTTTCTTCAGAACTTTCACTAGGCTTTCTTTCTCACGTTTTGCTACATCGGAAGAAATGATTACTGGATTTTGTTGTTCTTCTTCCAAGAATGCATACTCCAGGTGTTCAAGGAGGGCTTTCAGCTCAATTTTCGAATGTGTGTCAGTTACCACGATGTCGGCATCCTGCCACGTCGTGGTGTCATTACTTTTTATTCTAGTTCACAAAAAAAAACTTTGCCACAACGTGTTCTCCTCACCACGTTGTGTTGCCTCTTCTTGTGACAACCCTAAATCTATTCCCGTTACAAATCCCATTTCACTAACGGAATACTTTAACGTACGTTATTTTATGTAATATTTGGAATCGTTAATATCCGAATATCTAATTTTATGCATATCCTAATATCATTATAAGTAATATAACTCATACGTGATAATCTAGTTTAACCTAATAGAGTTGTATTACTATTTCAACCACTTCACCCGGGTAAAAAGTTTTAACCCCGTTAAACTTTAGCATCGGGTAGTCGTGTATCGGGTACAATACCCGAGACATATAAAAACACTTGAACACTTCAATTAGACTCTTTTACCACTATTACACCTCTCTCTCACTACTTTCTCTCTCTAGACCCAAAATCGACTCCAAATCCGCGAATTTCCGACTTCCAAACGTAAGGATTCATCCCCTAACTTAATCTAATCATACTTTACTGCTTTTAGAATCCAAAATCATGAGAATCAAGGACCAAAAAGGAGTTTACGGCCTAAGAAGCTCCTTAGGCCGCAAACCCCCAAAATCATACCAAAAGCCTTGTTTTTCCTTCTTTTAAGCTTATAGACTAGTTAAGGCATAAACCTAGGGGACTTTGGACACTAAAACACAAGGATTTGACATGTAAAAAGGAGTTTATGGCCCAAGCATGTGCTTAGGCCGTAAACACCTCAAACACCCCCAAAAACACTTGTTTAAAGTCCCAAAAACTCATCTAGGGTGTTTGGCAATTTAGACATGACAACAAGGAAGGCTTAAATGCATCAAACAACATCATTTGATGACAAAAAGAGGAGTTTACGGCCAAGGCTAAGCTTGGGCCGTAAACACCCATGTTTTTGTGTCAAACAAGTCCCAAAACCCCTCAAATGCATGGAAGGATTTTAGCTAAGGCCTTTGGAAGTGTGTTGTACCATTAAACTTCACATTTGGACACAAAATGAAGAGTTTACGGCCAAGGATGTTCTTGGGCCGTAAACTCCCCAAAAATATATGCCAAATCGTCCCAAACTCACTATATGGCCTTCTAGGATTTATCTAAGGTGTATGAGACTTTGTTGTACCATTAAAACATACATCTTGAAGGGTTTACAAGAGTTTACGGCCCAAGAACAAGTCTTGGCCGTAAACTCCCCCAAAATGTCACAAATTATGATGTTTAATCCCTTAAAATGGTCCAAGAGACATACCACTAAATCAAGGAAGTGAAATAAGACCTTAAACATACACTTTGGATTGCCAAAAGAGTTTACGGCCAAACCTAGGGGGTTTACGGCTGTAAACTCCCAAAGGATGGATTTTAGGCCATAAACTCCAAAAGAATGAGCTCGTGGACCCTCCCGTAAATCATTCATGACTTTGTACCACTCCCGGGAACCCCTTCTAAGCCTTAAAACCCCGAAAACGATGCTAGAATGTCCAAATACTATAATGAAAAGCACAAGATGATTAACTTCTTGTAAAATACATATTTCATATGACATTAGGGTCCTAGGAGGTGCTCAAGAGGTTATTGGGTACCAAACGCTCAATCGACACTTTTACCCGATTTACCCGATTTACCCGATTTCAGGTGTGTTCATACCCCTTAATGAACCTTTCAAATGTTTTATATGTTTTAGGGGGGAGATACAAGCTGAATATACATGTTTATGAAAAGTTATACAAAACTATTTTTCAGATTTCAGAGTTAATCACATGTGATTCCCAATCTGTAGTTCAAATCACATGTGATTTATCACTATGCTTTATAAATAAATCAATTGTTTTCAAAACTATCTTGGATTAACAAACAAGTTTTAAATGTTCCTTTCGTACAATACTTTTGGTTAATAAAACTCTTTATAAGAATGTAATCATACTAATATATTTATATAAGTAAGACTTGAAGGACTTAGGACCGATAGCTCGCCTTATTTCCTGTTTCTTGTTTGATTGTGGGCTTAGGGTAGTGGTTATCCGTCCGACTGTCATTGATTTCTTAGTTATATATCTCATATATTAGTACAGATTATGAGTACCTCTAAATTCATTAATTACCTGAATCACTACCTGATTAGAACCACATACACTAAATTAACTATAATGGGTATAGTTAAGGACTCTATCCCTTGTTTCCACTATTACTCTACACTACTATAATTCTCTATATTATGAACAATACACTAATAAGAGAATACAATACAAGTTATACGAAAGATTACTACACTATAATACAAGAGAATGCACTAATCGTGAGATAACTCACTAATCCACTACGGGATACTCTATACGCTATTCACTATGCCCGAAGTTTTCCGACAGGAAGACGACACTATAAGTATAGATCTATACGGGGCAGACGCTATTACATCCCGACTGATAACTTCAGTCCGAGCCGCTCAGGCCCAGGGATGCTGTTACTCTACTACACTATGCATGACTGGGAAGGTCATGGGGATTCGCTATTACTCACACTATTGGGAATATACTAAGAAAGACACTATAACCGCACTAAAATACTAAAAGAAAGATGAGGTAATATCCCGAAGTAAATAAGTATTTAATACTAAAGGATGCTGCACCACTATTATATACTCTAAGAATAACTCACTATATTACATTACTTAATGGTGAGTCACTATTACACTTCTATGATAAATGACATTCAAAGATAGAAACAACAGATCTCTTAAGGATTTTCACTTACTATACAGTTCTGGAAAATATGGGATTTTCTTGGTTTTACCACTATTAATGTTTTCAAACTTCAGTTTTCATACTAATGACTCTAATGCTTTTTATACAAGTACTCACACTAAAACTCTTATGAACTCACCAGCTTTATGCTGATATTCTTTTCAAAATAACTTGTATCTTCAGGTCAAAGATAGACAGGTACAACAACAATTTTTGGAGAAGATGGAGGATACGAGACTCATCTCTTATTTTTGTTTACTTTTGGTGTTTGTCAAACATTACAAAACACACTTGTAAATACACTTACTATGTAAATGAAATGGTTGTATGTTTCTTGCTTTTACTATTATACAATTGTGATGATACTGTACACTACGTCATCCACCCCGAAACGCATTCCGCCGTTATCGGTTTTGGGGTGTGACAGATTGGTATCAGAGCATTGTTTATAGTGAATCAAGTATATCAACCTATAAAAGATATACGAACTATAAAAACTTCGGGACTAAAACACTCTGACCAAAAATATATACTGTTAAGTATCTAAAAGATTTAACTAAGTATATATACACACATCACTATAAAACACAGAAGTTAGTGTCGTCCTAGAACCAAACAAAAGTATTAAGATTGTCGGATAGCACAATTGAGCTTAGAGACATATAGTCACATTTGGGGGGATGTAGCCTGATCAACTACGTTTTCCTGGGAGTGACTAGCATGTGCCTAAGTTTGGTTGTGGTATTGCAACAAGTCTAAAACTTACCAACACTACCACAATAACGATTAACATTAGAATACTATAGGAGTATTCTGTACCTCTAAAAACATACATCTGTGAGAACTAAAAAGGGTCGTTACTGATGGAGCAATAGTCGCTAAATGGATACTTTCCGGTTACATGTGACTAGGGCGTTATAGACTTAGAATCTGTGATCTTTGCTTTACTTCCTGTTCCTTGTTTGGTTGTGGATTTAGAGTTAGGGTCACTTATTCGACGGACTATCCTGCCCCAATCACATGTAATTAGTATGCATTATGCAAGTATTGGTCCAACTCGTGACGACCGTCTTATAAGTAATTTAGGTTAGTACACCTATTAACCTTCTTTTCCCCTTTTCTCGCATAGATACCATGGCTGGCTTCCACCCTCCAGGCGACAGTACTACCCAAACCATGGTAATGGGGGATGGCTCAGTGAAGAGTCGGACAATGATCACCCAATCCCCTTGGATGATCACCGAGAAGAAGGCTTTCCGGATAACTCCGACTCCGAGCCAGAAGTTAATAACCTACCCCCTAGAGTCCCAAACCCCAACCCCCGTCCGACATTTCAGGGCCCCACTCCTATGTGGGCCATATCCTTGCACAGATGGAGCGAAGAGCAGGGTCAGCCCACGCCATACAATGGAAACCGAAGTTTCTACAACATAAACGGAGGTGGATCAGCAGATCAGGTTCTGCCCATCATGATCCGAAGGATTGCCAGGAATGTCGAGCAAGGTCAAGCTGCAATAGGTCGAGTTGTGGAAGTGGATGCCAACTCAAATCTCAACACAGTTCGCATTCGCCAACTCGAAGAAGCCATGGACATGACAAGGAGGACTAACGAGGCTCTGCAGCACCAGCTGGCTGCATCCCGAGCTGAAGTTAGAGAACTCCGTGCACGCCAAAGGACTCATGATCGACACCTTCAAGAAGTTATGCGTCAGCTAGCAGAACTGAGGATTCACCCGACAAGTAACCGTCGCCAGTAGAAGACGTCAAGTTACCTCTATCTTTTGTTTAATGGATTAACCTATCCCTTCTATGTTCCGTAGATCTATTATCTGTAAACATTCCTAGCTTGAAAGTACTCTAGTCAAACCTCTAAACTGCCAAACCTTTTCTCTATGGTATGATGTAAGACCTATTGCTAGGTCAAATTTTCATGAACTTGTGTTACATCATGAATACCAATATATTGGCAGTTGAATTCTCTATTGCTAAACTCTCATCTTGATCTTGGATTATGTTGATTTAGTCCACGAAACACTCTATTTATGTTCGCAATAGGCCCTTACTATTGCTATCATTTCTATACTTCTTCCAGTAAAGGATGCCTCCACGAAAGCGTCCCGCCAGAGGAAGACCTGCAACTCAAACCCCTACTCCACCACCCCCTCCTCCATAGATCGATCCGGTGTTATTTCAAACAGCGGTAACTGCGGCCGTGACAGCAGCCATGGCCCAAATGAATTCTGGGGATGCGAGCGGTGGTAACTCCAGGTTCGGTGAAGTCCATCATCGAGTGCAGGGATGTACTTATAAGGATTTCATGAACTGTAAACCCACCTTCTTCGATGGTACTGGAGGAATTCTGACATTATCTCGATGGTTCGAAAGAACCGAAGCTGTATTCGAGATGTGCTCTTGCCCCGAGGAGAGCAAAATCAAGTTCGCTACCGCTACTCTTACCAACAGGGCCTTGACATGGTGGAACGGCCATGTTAGTTCACTTTCCTTGGTCACAGCCAACGCTATGGGCTGGGACACTCTGAAGGACCTCATGAGAGGAGAGTACTGCCCTAGGGGCGAAATTCAGAAACTTGAGGAAGAACTCTGGAACCTCAAGATGAAGGGGACCGATATAACAGCTTATACGGCCAGGTTTTGCGACTTGGCAGCTATGTGCCCCAATATGATCCCTTCGGAGAGCAAGAAGATTGAACGGTACATTTGGGGTTTAGTGCCCCCGTATCAAGGAAATGTTCTAGCTTCACGCCCTACAACTTTTGATAGCGCCAAGGAATTGGCACAGAGTCTGATCAACCACGAAATCCCCTCCACTCCGGCGACAACAACCACTACACCGCCCACTTCATCTGACAGAAAGAGGAAGCGATGGGATAAGATGAAAGGCAAGAAAACTCAAACCTCCTCAAAGGACCAACAAATTGTGGCAGTCCATGCTGCCACCACCCCAACTACTCCAGCTGCTCCAGCCCCGCCAAAAGCTTACGGTGGAAACTTGCCCAAGTGTCCCAAGTGCCCTTTCCACCACAACGGCCCCTGCCGCGAACTGCAATGTTCCAACTGTGGTCGAAAAGGCCATACTGTACGATTTTGTAAGGCCCCTCCCAAACCTATCACGCAGATTCCTGGTACGGGAGTGACCCCAACTTGTTATGGCTGTGGAGAGGCGGGTCATTTTAAGAGAAACTATCCAAAGACCCCAAATGCTGGAGGAACTGGAAGGCTACTCGCTATCGGTCACAATTGAAGCGGTAGCAGATCCCACAGTAGTCACGGGTACGTTTTTTCTCAACAACTCCTATGCATGTGTCTTATTTGATAGTGGTGCAGAAAGAAGCTTCGTAAATCATAACTTTAAACACTTACTCAAACAAATCCCTCAGCCACTAAAAGAAACATTCGTCGTAGAAATGGCTAATGGGAAAACAGAAAGCTCTAGCGAAATCTACATAGGGTGCACTCTTATGTTAGACGATCACTCATTTCCAATCGATCTTATGCCAGTCTCAATCAAAAATTTCGATGTCATTGTTGGTATGGATTGGTTGAGTCTCCATTGCCCCGATATCCTATGTTCCGACAAAGCCATTCGCCTGAACCTTCCAAACCACGAAACCCTCTTGATATATGGAGATAAGCCGAGTACGAGCCTTCGTATCATCTCTAGTGTTCAGGCTCAGAAATACTTACGCAAGGAGTATCGCGCCTTTCTTGCCCATGTCGTTGACACTAACCAGAAATCGAAGGATCCAAAAGACATTCCCGTAGTATGCGATTTCCCTGACGTCTTTCCGGAGGATCTTCCCGGCCTACCTCCCAAACATCAGATTGAGTTCAGAATCGACCTAATTCCAGGAGCTACCCCCTTAGCTAAGTCGCCCTACCATCTAGCGCCCTCCGAAATGCAAGAACTGTCTGGTCAACTCAACGAACTGCTCAGCAAGGGCTTTATAAGACCGAGTTTCTCACCTTGGGGAGCTCTGGTCTTGTTCGTGAAAAAGGACGGATCGTTTCGGATGTGCATCGATTATAGAGAACTCAATAAACTCACGGTTAAAAATCGCTACCCTCTCCCTTGTATCGACGATCTGTTTGATCAACTACAAGGAGCAAGTTACTTCTCCAAGATTGACCTTAGATCTGGGTATCATCAGTTACGGGTACTCGAGGAAGATGTTCCGAAGACAGCTTTCCGAACCCGCTACGGACACTTTGAGTTCGTAGTGATGCCCTTTGGACTGACCAACGCCCCCGCGGTATTCATGGACTTGATGAATAGAGTGTGTCGTCCATACCTGGATCAGTTCGTCATCGTTTTCATTGACGATATCCTCGTTTACTCTCGGAACGAGGAAGAACACAAGGATCACCTACGACAAGTCTTGGAAACGTTGCGATCCGAAAAGTTATATGCGAAGTTCTCTAAGTGCGAATTCTGGATCCGAAGAGTCGAATTCTTAGGTTACGTGGTTAGTGAAGAAGGAATTCATGTGGATCCCTCCAAGATTAAAGCTATTGAGAACTGGTTAGCACCGAAGACGCCTACGGAAATCCGTCAATTTCTAGGCCTCGCTGGCTACTACCGTAGATTCATTCAAAACTTTTCTCGGATTGCGAAACCTCTCACTATGCTGACACAGAAAGGAGTACCGTTCGACTGGGAGGAACGACAGGAGAAGGCATTCCAAACCCTGAAGCGAGCCCTATGCACCGCACCAGTATTATCCCTTCTCGAAGGGACAGGAGATTTTGTTGTATACTGTGATGCATCCAATCAGGGGCTCGGTTGCGTCTTGATGCAACAGGGTAAGGTTATCGCATATGCCTCGAGACAACTAAAGAACCATGAGGCGAACTACACTACGCACGACCTCGAGTTAGGAGCGGTTGTTTTTGCACTAAAAATCTGGATACACTACTTATATGGGACGAAGAGTGTGGTATACACTGATCATAAAAGCCTCCAACACATAATGAACCAAAAAGAACTCAACATGAGGCAGCGTCGATGGGTCGAACTACTTAACGATTACGACTGTGAAATTAGATATCACCCGGGAAAAGCCAATGTAGTAGCAGATGCATTGAGCAGGAAGGAGTATACTGGTCGAAAGACCAAGTCGTTGACGATGACTATCCATTTGCATCTCTCCACACAGATCAAAGAGGCTCAGCTGGAAGCCTTAAAGCCCGAGAACGTGTTGGGAGAATCTCTACGTGGAATGGATAAAAATTTGGAGGTAAAGGGTGACGGAGCCTACTACTTCATGGACCGAATCTAGACTCCACGCCATGGAGGTTTTAGAGATTTGGTTATGAGGGAAGCGCATAACACTCGCTACTCCATCCACCCAGGTTCAGATAAGATGTATCTGGATCTCAAAAAGCTATATTGGTGGCCAAACATGAAAGCAGAAATCGCCACATTTGTGAGTAAGTGCCTTGCGCGAAAGTCAAGGTTGAATATCAAAAGCCATCAGGATTTCTCCAACAACCTGAGATACCAGAATGGAAGTGGGAGCGGATCACAATGGACTTTATAACCAAACTTCCCAAGACAACGGGTGGATTAGATACTATTTGGGTCATTGTCGATAGGTTGACTAAGTCCGCACGTTTCCTACCCATCAAGGAAACGGACAAGATGGAGAAACTCACTAGAACATACCTTAAAGAAATAGTACGACTACATGGCGTCCCTATCTCTATTATCTCAGACAGAGATAGTAGATTCACCTCTAGGTTCTGGCAATCGTTGCAAGTAGCACTAGGGACGAGGCTGGACATGAGTACAGCCTACCATCCGCAGACCGACGGACAGAGTGAGAGGACAATTCAAACCTTAGAGGATATGATGCGAGCTTGTGTAATTGACTTTGGTAAGTCATGGGACACACACTTACCTCTTGTGGAATTTTCTTATAATAATAGTTATCATACGAGCATCAAGACAGCCCCATTCGAAGCCCTCTACGGCCGCAAGTGTAGATCCCCTCTATGCTGGGCTGAGGTGCGTGACACTCAACTAGCTAAAGGAAGAGTTCCTGATAGCTCTCTCACTGGTCCGGAGATCATTCGAGAAACGACCGAGAAGATTGTACAGATACGCGAACGACTTAAAGCCGCTAGGGATCGACAGAAAAGCTACGTCGATAAACGAAGAAAACCCTTGGAATTCCAGGTGGGAGATCGAGTCATGTTGAAGGTCTCACCCTGGAAGGGTACGATACGCTTTGGAAAGCGTGGAAAGTTGAACCCAAGGTATATAGGGCCTTTTGAGATTCTCGCTAGAATCGGCCCCGTAGCTTATAAACTCAACCTACCTCACGAACTAAGCAACATACACCCTACCTTTCACGTCTCTAACTTGAAGAAATGCCTGTCAGATGAGACGCTCGTAATTCCCCTTGACGAGATTGAGGTCAATGAGAGCCTCAACTTCGTGGAAGAACCTGTTGAGATTATGGATCGAGAAGTAAAACGAACGAAGCAAAGCCGTATCCCAATTGTGAAAGTTCGGTGGAACGCCAAACGAGGACCGGAATTCACTTGGGAACGCGAAGACCAAATGAAACTCAAATACCCCCATCTCTTCACGTAGTTGTACTATAACTCTTATATGTATGAATTCTAAAATTTCGGGACGAAATTCCCCTAACGGGGTGATGATGTGACAACCCTAAATCTATTCTCGTTACAAATCCCATTTCACTAACGGAATACGTTAACGTACGTTATTTTATGTAATATTTGGAATCATTAATATCCGAATATCTAATTTTATGCATATCCTAATATCATTATAAGTAATATAACTCATACGTGATAATCTAGTTTAACCTAATAGAGTTGTATTATTATTTCAACCACTTCACCCGGGTAAAAAGTTTTAACCCCGTTAAACTTTAGCATCGGGTAGCCGTGTATCGGGTACAATACCCGAGACATATAAAAACACTTGAACACTTCAATTAGACTCTTTTACCACTATTACACCTCTCTCTCACTACTTTCTCTCTCTAGACACGAAATCGACTCCAAATCCGCGAATTTCCGACTTCCAAACGTAAGGATTCATCCCCTAACTTAATCTAATCATACTTTACTAATTTTAGAATCCAAAATCATGAGAATCAAGGACCAAAAAGGAGTTTACGGCCTAAGAAGCTCCTTAGGCCGCAAACCCCCAAAATCATACCAAAAGCCTTGTTTTTCCTTCTTTTAAGCTTATAGACTAGTTAAGGCATAAACCTAGGGGACTTTGGACACTAAAACACAAGGATTTGACATGTAAAAAGGAGTTTACGGCCCAAGCATGTGCTTAGGCCGTAAACACCTCAAACACCCCCAAAAACACTTGTTTAAAGTCCCAAAAACTCATCTAGGGTGTTTGGCAATTTAGACATGACAACAAGGAAGGATTAAATGCATCAAACAACATCATTTGATGACAAAAAGAGGAGTTTACGGCCAAGGCTAAGCTTGGGCCGTAAACACCCATGTTTTGTGTCAAACAAGTCCCAAAACCCCTCAATTGCATGTAAGGATTTTAGCTAAGGCCTTTGGAAGTGTGTTGTACCATTAAACTTCACATTTGGACACAAAATGAAGAGTTTACGGCCAAGGATGTTCTTGGGCCGTAAACTCCCCAAAAATATATGCCAAATTGTCCCAAACTCACTATATGGCCTTCTAGGATTTATCTAAGGTGTATGAGACTTTGTTGTACCATTAAAACATACATCTTGAAGGGTTTACAAGAGTTTACGGCCCAAGAACAAGTCTTGGCCATAAACTCCCCAAAAATGTCACAAATTATGATGTTTAATCCCTTAAAATGGTCCAAGACACATACCACTAAATCAAGGAAGTGAAATAAGACCTTAAACATACACTTTGGAGTGCTACAAGAGTTTACGGCCAAACCTAGGGGGTTTACGGCCGTAAACTCCCAAAGGATGGCTTTTAGGCCATAAACTCCAAAAGAATGAGCTCGTGGACCCTCCCGTAAATCATTCATGACTTTGTACCACTCCCGGGAACCCCTTCTAAGCCTTAAAACCCCGAAAACGATGCTAGAATGTCCAAATACTATAATGAAAAGCACAAGATGATTAACTTCTTGTAAAATACATATTTCATATGACATTAGGGTCCTAGGAGGTGCTCAAGAGGTTATTGGGTACCAAACGCTCAATCGACACTTTTACCCGATTTACCCGATTTACCCGATTTCAGGTGAGTTCATACCCCTTAATGAACCTTTCAAATATTTTATATGTTTTAGGGGGGAGATACAAGCTGAATATACATGTTTATGAAAAGTTATACAAAACTATTTTTCAGATTTCAGAGTTAATCACATGTGATTCCCAATCTGTAGTTCAAATCACATGTGATTTATCACTATGCTTTATAAATAAATCAATTGTTTTCAAAACTATCTTGGATTAACAAAAAAGTTTTAAATGTTCCTTTCGTACAATACTTTTGGTTAATAAAACTCTTTATAAGAATGTAATCATACTAATATATTTATATAAGTAAGACTTGAAGGACTTAGGACCGATAGCTCGCCTTATTTCCTGTTTCTTGTTTGATTGTCGGCTTAGGGTAGTGGTTATCCGTCCGACTGTCATTGATTTCTTAGTTATATATCTCATATATTAGTACAGATTATGAGTACCTCTAAATTCATTAATTACCTGAATCACTACCTGATTAGAACCACATACACTAAATTAACTATAATGGGTATAGTTAAGGACTCTATCCCTTGTTTCCACTATTACTCTACACTACTATAATTCTCTATATTATGAAGCAATACACTAATAAGAGAATACAATACAAGTTATACGAAAGATTACTACACTATAATACAAGAGAATGCACTAATCATGAGATAACTCACTAATCCACTACGAGATACTCTATACGCTATTCACTATGCCCGGAGTTTTCCAACAGGAAGACGACACTATATGTATAGATCTATACGGGGCAGACGCTATTACATCCCGACTGATAACTTCAGTCCGAGCCGCTCAGGCCCAGGGATGCTGTTACTCTACTACACTATGCATGACTGGGAAGGTCATGGGGATTCGCTATTACTCATACTATTGGGAATATACTAAGAAAGACACTATAACCGCACTAAAATACTAAAAGAAAGATGAGGTAATATCCCGAAGTAAATAAGTATTTAATACTAAAGGATGCTGCACTACTATTATATACTCTAAGAATAACTCACTATATTACATTACTTAATGGTGAGTCACTATTACACTTCTATGATAAATGACATTCAAAGATAGAAACAACAGATCTCTTAAGGATTTTCACTTACTATACAGTTCTGGAAAATATGGGATTTTCTTGGTTTTACCACTATTAATGTTTTCAAATTTCAGTTTTCATACTAATGACTCTAATGCTTTTTATACAAGTACTCACACTAAAACTCTTATGAACTCACCAGCTTTATGCTAATATTCTTTTCAAAATAACTTGTATCTTCAGGTCAAAGATAGACAGGTACAGCAACAATTTTTGGAGAAGATGGAGGATACGAGACTCATCTCTTATTTTTGTTTACTTTTGGTGTTTGTCAAACATTACAAAACACACTTGTAAATACACTTACTATGTAAATGAAATGGTTGTATGTTTCTTGCTTTTACTATTATACAATTGTGATGATACTGTACACTACGTCATCCACCCCGAAACGCATTCCGCCATTATCGGTTTTGGGGTGTGACACTTCTGTCTCTTTTCATGCTACATTTTACTAACTTTCTTCCAATAACTTCTCTAATTCTTGTAGGTCGACTTCGGGAACAAAATTGCCTTCATCAAGCACCATAAATCCCTCAGTTTCTTTTTCTTTGCAACCCGCTAGCTCTTTTTCAAGTACTTCATCCCACACATCGACAGAAAATGTCGTATCATCACTTATCCTTGAATGTTTGATTGCCCAATTAACTCCAAAAGTAACTGCTTCTTCTCCAACTTGTAGAGTAACCTTGGACTCTCTTATGTCAACTCAACCCCGGGTGGTACTCAATAATGGCCTTCTAAGTATGATTGGGACTTGCTCATCTTCCTCCATATCCAACACAATCAAATCCGCGGGAAAAACGAACTTGTCCACTTTTACTAGCAAGTCTTCACAAATACCCCTTGGACACGTCATAGTTTTATTGGCTAAATGGATAACCATGTTGACCAGTCTTGGTTCAGGAATATCAAGCTTCATGAAGAACGAATATGGCATTAAGTTGACACTTGCTCCCAAGTCAGCTAGATCATAACTTGTTGCAAGATTCCCGAATTGGCACAGCAAGGTTATTCTTCCTAGATCCCCCATCTTCTTTGGTAGCATGTTTAGCATTGCAGCGGAACAAGTTTCATTCAATACTACCTTAGATAACCCCTCCATCTTCTTGTGGTTTGTTAACAAGTCCTTGAGAAACTTGGCATATTTTGGCATTTTAGCTAAAGCCTCAGAAAAGGAATGTTAATTTCAAGAGATTTTATGTTGTAACGACCCAATTTTCACGTCCAAAAATTTCATTTTTGATTAAGTGATTTCAAAACATTTGAAACAAAATATCATCCGATCATATCATTAAATAAAAACATGTCTCGTATCTGAAAACCGAACCGTAGAAACATAATAATGTCAGAGTACAAATCCCAGAAAAACTCATAATGCGGAAAACAAAGAGAGTGTATGATGTGCCGCTACTGCGCAAGCTCCTTCCCCTTCGCTGAAGAGGTACCTGAAACCAAAACTGTAAACTGTAAGCATGAAGCTTAGTGAGTCCCCCCCCCCCCCCCCCCCATCGTACCACATTCCATATGATCACATAGCATACACACTGTCGGGTAATTCTTGGGTGCCCGACTTATCCAGTACGGCCATTTTGGGGTGCCGACCAATCCATGCAGCCATTCTAGGGCGTCGTCCTACCCATATGAATCCATTCTGGGGTGCTAATCTCGCCGTCTGTCCTAACAACCAAACTTGGGTATTATTCCCCTCCTACTACCGCTATCGCATATAACCTATCATGCCAGCATATATCTGGGGTGTCTGAGCTACCGTTCGGTCCTAACAACGGAACTCTACTATTAGCACATATAACATATCATGCTAGCATATAACATATCAGGTATTGGCAAACCTAGATGATATCACAAAGACAATCATCTAATCGTACAACTCCTACTGGTGGGCTGGCATTGTGGCCGGAGACCCACCGCTACTGGAAGGTAACTCACCTCGTAGTAGCTGATGATCTGTACGGGAATCCTCTGACTGATGTCGCTGCTGATCCGAAAATCCTCCGGCTATAATCCCCACAAAACATTTAGTCAAACATTGCTAACTGTTGTTAGGGTAAAATGATCATTTTACCCCTGACCAAGTCAAAGTCAAATTCATCTTCTATTTGACCTGACTCACTGAGTAGGCTTGCCAACTCGCCGAGTCCCTATCCTTCCATTTGTCCTTATAGTCGTCTCTACACATCGAGTTAGGCGGTGACTTGAAAAGTTTTCCTTATAACAGAACAACGACTGAATCCTCATCCGACTCACTGAGTTGTATGAATAACTCGCCGAGTTCATCTTCAAATGATACACATGTCCTGTCCATGACTCGCCGAGTTGCATGAACAACTCGTCGAGTTGATCTTCATCCATAAGAAGATTGTCTTGGACTCGCCGAGTCTGGTCATGCACTCGCCGAGTCCTGTGAACTTCAGAATAAAGGTTTAGTCCAGAACGTTGGGCCACTCCCCGGGAGTCCCTAGAACCTTTCCACACTCAACTGGGTCCTTATGAACCTCAACTGATATGGGACAAAAACCTTGGACTCGCTGAGTCCAAGGATGGACTCGTCGAGTCGGTCACATCCACTCACTAAATCTTCGATTTATAATGTACAACCCTTGATCAAAAGGTAGATCTAAGCCTCTACAATCGATCTAGCATGTAAAGTTACAAACTTTACGTGCATGCATGTTACTTTGAGCTTAAAAGTTCCTAAAACAATCTCTTACAGTGCATGGGGCCTTCTTTGAGTGCGAAAGCCACTCCTTTCTTCCTTGCAACCCCTCTAAGGACCTAGATCTGAAACATCAACTCCTAACCACGCTTGCAATCATGGTTGGTAACCAAAATGGCTTAGAAAACCCCTAAAACTCCACAAAACGGGACCTATCAAAAGAACAAACAAGGTATAGACTTTACACCTTCTGAAGACTGCAAATGATGCTCAAAATCGGATCATTCTAGCCTCCTCTTGATCCTTCAAGCTTTTCCTTCCTTCCTTGGAACACAAAACACCAAAATCACACCAGGTGCTTTAAATCTCCCCCATTTATTTTAGACTTCGTCCTCGAAGTCTGCTGCTCGATCCTGAAATAGCTCGGGGTAATGTTCCATCGTCTCGTCCACCGGATCCTAAGTCCACTCTGACCCCTTCTAGTGTTGCCATTGCACCTTCACGAGTTCCACCTTTTTGTTCCTCAAATCCTTTAACTTCCGTTCGAGGATTGCCACCGGTCGCTCAATGTAGTTCAGGCTGTCATTAGCCTGAATGTCCTCCAAGGGTACCACTGTTGAGGCGTCCACCAGACACTTTTGTAGCTGAGAAACATGGAAAGTGTTGAGTATCTGATTGAGTTCGGTTGGCAAATCCAGCCTATACGCCTCCTTGCCCACTCGGGCTATAACCATGAACGGTCCAATGTACGTGGGGCCTAATTTGCCCCGCTTGTTGAATCGGATAACGCCCTTCCATTGCGACACCATCAGGAGAACCATATCCCCGACCTGGAACTCTAGGTCTGATCGGTGCTTATCAGCATAGCTTTTTTTCTGACTCTGAGCAGTCTAAAGCCTGCTCCGGACCTACTGAATCCTCTCTGTCGTCTTGAGCACTACCTCATTTCTCCCCAGTACCCTCTGGCCAACCTCGCCCTAACATATTGGGGTCTTGCACTTCCTCCCATATAGCATATCGAAGGGAGGACGATCAATGCTCGCATGATAACTATTGTTATAGGAGAACTCTACCAATGGAAGGTAGGTATCCCAACTACCTCCGAAATCTAATACTCATGCTTGCATCATATCCTCCAGGGTCTGGATGGTCCGCTCGCTCTGACCATCCGCCTGCGGGTGAAAGGCGGTGCTAAAATGCAGACAAGTATCCAACTCATCATGAAACTTCCACCAAAACCTGGAAGTGAACCGCACATCCCTGTCTGAAATCACAGAAACTGGCACACCATGCTGCGCCACCACCTCTCGGATGTAGATGTCGGCCAACTTCTCGGCCGAGATGCTCTCCTGAATCGGGATAAAATGGGTGCTCTTGGTTAATCGATCGATGATAACCCAGATTGAATCCACTCCCCGCACGGTCCTAGGAAGCTTGGTGATAAAATCCATCGTGATGTTTTCCCATTTCCACAGCGGAATATCCAACGGCTGCATCTTTCCGTGAGGTCTCTGATGCTCAACCTTGACCTTCCTGCAGGTCAAGCGCCGCTCCAGAAATCATTCCACATCCTTCTTCATGCAGGGCCAACAATAGTCTATACGAAGATCCCTATACATCTTCGTCGCCCCAAGATGAATAGAGAACCGAGATTTGTGCGCCTCCTCCATCAGAACCTAGCGCACACCCCCATGGTATGGCACCCACACCCTACGGTGTAGTGTTAGTAATCCTCGGTTGTCATAGTCGAAGGAGGAAACATGCCCCATGATCTGCTCTCTCTTCCGATGTTCCTCCTTCAAGCCTCCTGCTGGGCCTCCCAAATCCGCTCCAACAGTGGAGTCACCACTATCATCCTCAAGCAGATATCCCTGATTGGTGCTACCTTGCGGCTAAGCGCGTCAGCCACCACGTTGGCCTTACCCGGGTTATAAAGGATCTCGCAATCGTAATCCTTTACCACGTCTATCCACCGATGCTGCCTCATGTTTAGATTCGGATGATCCATGAGGTACCTCAAACTCTTATGGTCCGTGTAGATGGTACAACGAACCCCATAGAGGTAATGACACCAAATCTTGAGGGTGAATACAACAGCCCCCAACTCCAAATCATGCGTTGGGTAGTTTGCCTCATGAGGCTTCATCTGCCTCGACGCATAGGCGATGACATGCCCTCTCTGCATCAATACTGCGCTCAAATCTGAGATAGACGCATCATAGTACACAACAAAATCCTCCATTCCCTTTGGCAGAGCTAAGATTGGCGCCTCGCACAATCTATGTCTCAGTGTCTCGAACGCAGCCTGCTACTTAGGCCCCCAACGAAAGACCACGGCCTTCCTTGTTAGCCTGGTCAAGGGTATGGCTATCTTGGAGAAATCCTGGATGAATCTCCGATAGTAGTCGGCTAATCCTAGGAAACTCTGAATCTCGGATGGAGACTTCAGAACCTCCCATCTCATCACGGCCTCCACTTTGGCTGGGTCCACTGAGATCCCGTTCTGGTTGAAGATATGCCCAAGGAACTGCACCTCGCGCAACCAGAACTCACACTTGGAGAACATATCATACAAGTTCTCCCTCCTCAAAGTCTCCAGAACCTCTCGCAGATGCTCCTCCTGCTCCTCCTGCGTTTTGAAGTAAACCAAGATATCGTCAATAAACACTGTCAAAGACCGGTCTAACATCGGTCTACACACGCAGTTCATGAGATCCATGAATGCGGAAGGAGCATTGGTGAGCCCAAAGGGCATCACCACAACTCGTAGTAGCCATAGCGCGTCCGAAACGCAGTCTTCTATACATCCTCCTCTCTGACCCTCATCTGATGATATCTTGTACGCAGATCAATCTTAGAGAACCAAGATGCTCCATGTAGCTAGTTAAATAGGTCATCAATCCTCGGGAGTGGGTAACGGTTCCTCACTGTTACCTTGTTCAGCTCCCGGTAATCTATACACATCCAATGCGACCCGTCCTTCTTCCTCACCAACAGAATCGGGGCTCCCCAGGAAGAACTAATCGGTCTAATGAATCCCTTGTCTAACAGCTCTTGCAGCTATGTAGACAACCCCTACATCTCAGGAGGAGCCAACCGATGTAGTGCCATGCCTATCGGAGCCGCACAAGGGAATAGGTCGATCCTAAACTCCACCTGCCTCTCTGGTGGTACCCCAGGAAACTCCTCGGGAAATACATCTGTAAACTCTCATACCACTAGCACATCATCCACTGTCACCTTACCTGCCTCCCGGGTGTTTATAACATAATCGATATATCCTGCGCAACCCCGCTGAAGGTAATTCCCAGCTCTCGCTGCTCAACATACCGCTGGTCCTTGTTGTGGCCTCTCGCCCTCAACTACTAACTCTCCCCTACTTGGGGTCCTGATCCAAACCAGCTGTTGTGTGAAATCTATCACTGCCCCATTGGGGCTCAGCCAATCTATGCCTATAATCACCTTGTTTCCTCTCAATGGAATAGAAACCAGGTTTACCAGATAACACTCCTCGAATAATCTCAGCACACAGTCTCAGAATACCGTTGATGCTCGCACCGAATGGTCATATGCAATCTATACCTCTAAAGGGAAATCCAACATGCCTGAAGACTCAGGGAACTTCTTGCTAAGCGCAAGAGAGAAAAATGATTGGGTACCCCCGAATCAAATAATACCTGAACTGGGATACCGTTCACGTGGAACGATCCTAAACAGAGAATATACATAACATATAAAAACCACATCAACGTATCATAAAAGCATAATGATAAGGAATCATACCTGTCACCACATCGGGTGCAGCGCATGCCTCCTCGGTAGTCAACTGGAATACTGGAGCCTCTACCCTGCCCTGTCGGCCATCAGTGATCCGTAGGGTCGCTGGAGCTAGCGCCTTCACTGGCGCTGATACTGTTGTCAACTGGAGGCAATTGGCTTTTTGTGGCCCCTCTGGTTGCAGTGGAAACATAGCAACTCAGACGTCTGAACAACCGGTGCAGGGGCAATACAATCCCTGCTGAAGTGCCCCGTCTTGCCGCACTTATAGCAGCCCGACGATCTCAATCTACATGCCCCCTCATGTGGCCTACTGCATTGCCTGCAACGACTCGGTCATGACTGGCCTTTCGGCCTACCATCTGATCTCTCTGAAGCCCCAGTCATCTGACCCTCCTCATTCTTCCTCTTTCGTACATTCTCCAGATCGATCTCCCTCTCCCTTGCCCTGGCAATCATGGAATCCAGTGTAGGACAAGCTGAAAAACTAACATGCTCCCGAATGTCGGCTCGCAGCATGTCATGATAGCGGGTCCTCCTCATATCCTCATCCCCTGCATACTGGGGCACCAGCAATGCCCTCTCCCGGAACTTAGTGGTGATCTCCGCTATAGTCTCTGTAGTCTGTCTCATGTCCAAAAACTCCTTGGCCATCTGCTGAAGCTCTACAGTTGGCGCGAACTCTACTCGGAATCGGGTCACAAAATCTGACCATGTCATAGCCTCAACATCCGAGGCTCCCACAGAGTCACCAAATGACTCCCACCAATCCCTAGCCCGGTCCCTCAAACAAACTTCTGCAAATTGTACCTTCGACCCCTCGGGGTAGAAGTTGGTTAGCTGCACGGACTCAATGTCCACAATCCATCGTCTGGAAGCAATGGGGTCCTAAGCCCCATGGAAATCTGGTGCACCACTGCCCCTGAAGTCCTTAAAGGATAGTGTGCGGGATCCTGACTGGCCAGATGCCATATCACTCCTGAACGCCCTGAGGCGATCCTCCATCAACTCGAATATCCCTTCCTTGATCGACCCGAAGATGATGCGGGTCGACTCAAGGTTCCTCTGGTGATCTCAGACGCGACGAACTTGTGTAGCCTCTCATCCACTAGTTTAGAGCCTGAACCCGAAATCGATCCCTCTCCTAAACTGCCAACTACCAGCCTCTGTCGTAGTACCACCATTCTGCAAAACATTATACCGACCGTTAGTGATACTGATACATCTAGAGGGATCACACCCACTACAAGATCCCGAGTCTCGCCTTAGCCTTCCTTAATTTAGGTACGGATACTCTGCTTTAAGTAATACGGGCCCATACTACCTTCCACATCTATCCGTACCTTACTCAAGGACTGCCTTGACTCCACCAAGTCCCTTTCATCACTACTGATTCTCTTCCATTCCCATTCTAGGCTTACCCTAGGGAAAATCTCTAACTCTACGCAGACTGGTCCTCAGCTGTTGAAGGCCTCCTTGTAATGCCAATTCGCCATTACCTGAATACCATCACATGTGATGAGGCTCAGATAATCCTTTGAGTAACAGACTCGTCCCTACAACGGTTATACTCAGACAAGAGTTGCGCAATAGGGCCAAGTCCAGCACTCTGAGATTATTCAGCCCTGATCACATGTCACGTGATGTTTCACCTAATGGATAACTCCCATCACTCATAGTCCCACAAATCACAAAGCAAGCAGCATTCGAACGTAGGAAAAACTACTCAAGCAATTATGTCTTCATAATGAGAAGCTGAACTAGCATATAATGCTAAGCTCATACTAACATGCATAACCTAAACAGGCTATCCTACTACTGCCTACTCAATACTAGCATGCAATTCTCATAAGTTGAAGCACATAAAGTACACACATAAGGCATCATTCCTAGATCCTTAGTCCTATTCTAGAATGTTGTTCTACTGAAACTGATAAACATAATATAACTGGTATGGGTACAATGGGGAATACTTACTTGAGCTCGGCCGGTTGCGCACATCACACACTTGTTCCTTCTTAAAACTATTTTATCTTAGCTTTTAGAAAGTCATTTTCCTTGTAAAAATCTTTTAATACCTTGGTTTGAGTCCAGACACCCCCGAAGGTGTGTCCGAATCCCTCAAACCAGGGCTTTGATACCAACTTGTAACGACCCAATTTTCACGTCCAAAAATTTCATTTTTGATTAAGTGATTTCAAAACATTTATAACAAAATATCATCCGATCATATCATTAAATAAAAACATGTCTCGTATCTGAAAACCGAATCGTAAAAACATAATAATGTCAGATTACAAATCCCAGAATAACTCATAATGCGGAAAACAAAGAGAATGTGTATGACGTGCCGCAACCATGCAAGCTCCTTCCCGTTCGCTGAAGAGGTACCTGAAACCAAAACTGTAAACTGTAAGCATGAAGCTTAGTAAGTCCCCCCCCCCTCCCATCATACCACATTCCATACAATCACATAGCATACATACTGTCGGGTAATTCTGGGGTGCCCGACCTACCCGGTACGGCCATTCTGGGGTGCCGACCAACCCATGCGGCCATTCTGGGGCGTCGTCCTACCCATGTCAATCCATTCTGGGGTGCTGACCTCCCCATCGGTCACTTGGGGACTATTCCCCTCCTACTACCGCTATCACATATAACCTATCATGCCAGCATATAAACATATCAGGACATATTATCAGACATATATGGGGTGTCTGACCTACCCTTCGGTCCTAACAACGGAACTCTACTATTATCACATATAACATATCATGCCAGCATATAACATATCAGGTAGTGGAAAACCTAGATGATATCATAAAGACAATCATCTAATCGTACAACTCCTACTGGTGGGCTGGCATTGTGGTCGTAGACCCACCGCTACTAGAAGGTAACTCACCTTGTAGTAGCTGCTGATCTGTGCGGAAATCCTCTGACTGCTGTCGCTGGTGATCCGGAAATCCTCTGGCTATAATACACACAAAACACTTAGTCAAACACAGCTAACCGTTCTTAGGGTAAAATGACCATTTTACCCCTCACCAAGTCAAAGTTAAAGTCATCTTCTATTTGACCTGACTCGCCGAGTTGGCTTGCCAACTCGCCGAGTCCCTATCCTTCCATTTGTCTTTATACTCGTCTCTACTTGTCGAGTTAGGCAGTGACTCGACGATTTTTCCTTATAAATGAACAACGACTGAATCCTCATCCGACTTGCCTAGTTGTATGAACACCTCGTTGAGTTCATCTTCAACTGATACACAGGTCCTGTCCTTGACTCGCCGACTTGCATGAACAACTCGTCGAGTTGATCTTCATCCATAAGAAGATTGTCTTGGACTTGCCGAGTCTGCTCATGCACTCACCGAGTCCTGTGCACTTTTAGAATAAAGGCTTAGTCCAGAACGTTGGGCCACTCCCCGGGAGTCCCTAGAACCTTTCCACACTCAACTGGGTCCTTATGACCCTCAACTGATATGGGACAAAAACCGTGGACTCGCCGAGTCCAAGGATGGACTCTTCGAGTCGGTCACATCCACTTACTAAATCTTCGATTTATGATGTACAACCCTTGATCAAAAGGTAGATCTAAGCCTCTACAATCGATCTAGCATGTAAAGTTACAAACTTTACATGCATGCATGGGACTTTGAGCTCAAAAGGTCCTATAACTATCTCTTACAATGCATGGGGCCTTCTTTAAGTGAGAAAGACACTCCTTTCTGCCTTGCAACCCCTCTAAGGACCTAGATCTGAAACATCAACTCCTAACCATGCTTGCAATCATGGTTGGTAACCAAAATGGCTAACAAAAGCCCTAAAACACCACAAAATGGGACCTATCAAAGAACAAACTAGGTATAGACTTTATACCTTCTGAAGACTGCAAATGATGCTCAAAACCGGATCCTTCTAGCCTCCTCTTGAACCTTCAAGCTTTTCCTTCCTTCCTTGGAACACAAAACACCAAAATCACACCAAATGCAGTAGATTGCTTCAATAACGGCTAGGTTTGTTATGGGGATCTTCTGGGAGCAAATGGGACGAAGGAGGCCGATTTAAGGTGTTTACATAGGGTTCAAACCCTCGGGCTAGGGTTTTTGTCCAGACAGGGCCTACTCGCCGAGTTCGGGACCCGACTCGTCGAATCCATAGCTTAAAACCCTCATCTCATCCTGCTTCTACTTGGCGAGTTAGTCCTTCAACTCACCGAGTCCAAGGCTAAAATAAAAAAATATAAATAAAAGAATATGTACCAAGAACCAGGTGCTTCAAATATCCCCCACTTATTTTAGACTCCATCCTCGAAGTCTGCTGCTCGATCCTGAAATAGGTCGGGGTAATGTTCCATCATCTCATCCATCGTAAACTCCCTTGTGGCCATGAACTCATGCCTTAGGCATGAGTTTACTCCCCAAACTCCTCATTTCTTACTTCCCTTCTAGAGTTTACTCCCCATTCTCTCTCAACTATCATCCCGTTCTTCACCCGATCTTCCGAAAACGTAAGTGTTTCTCGATTTGATTTGTTGTTATAACCTAACATCTAGTAGTTATACATCATTTCATCCCTTCATTATTGATTTATAGCTAGATCTTCAAGTGTTCTTCAAAACACCAAGAACACATACAAGTGTTCTTGAGCCTTAAACACCAAATCAGGCTTCTATCTTGTAAATACACTTGCCCTAGCTTCTTGTGGGCTTAACATGAACTTGATAACACTTGAAAACAAAAAAATCACATAAGAACAAAGGAGTTTACAGCCAAGGATGTTCTTGGGCCGTAATCCACTTTGAAGGTGGTAAAATGGACATTAGTCCCTTCCTAAGCCTTGGATGCCAACCTTGATCCTTCCTAGAAGTGTTTAAGACCTTAAACAACAATCAAAACATGTCCCTAAGAGATTTTACGGCTGTGAACACCAAAGGATATGGTCCTTTGGCCGTAAACTCCACAAAGGAGCCATAATGTGCCCCTAATGCTTTCCTAAGTCTTGGACTTGATCATTGGATGTGCAATCATGACTTGTAAGACCTCAAAACACAATTTGGCACTTAGTACCATGATTGTATGGCCATAAACTCAAGGGAATATGGTCATGGGACATAAACTCCATAAGGGGGTGGTTCATGGGCCATAAACTCCAATGTCATGTCATACAACCCTTAGATGCAACCCTTTTGTACCTATAGCACTTGAATCAAAGTGTTTCCATGACCTAGGGTGTCTTAACTTGATTAATTATTTATTATTTGACTAATTAGATACATATATGTTTATTATATGATAACTAGGACCATTGCGTGTGTTTAAGTCCTCACACGACACCTAGCACCTTGTCTGATACTTCCGAACAAACCACTCACTGCAGGTGAGTTCATACCCCTTAATTAACCTTTGAAACGCTTTAAATTGTTTTTAAATGCTTTATGGGGGGATACAAGTTGAACCGTGTTGGTTATTAGATCAATCACATGTGATTAATAACTAACATACAAATAGATTTTCATACTTTAAACTGTTTTACCAAGCAAATGACTTCAAACTGTTTATCAAACTATTTTCCATATCAAACTCTTTATCAAATTCACTTATGTATACTAAACATTTCTTGTTCAGTTTTCAAACTTATATATTGTTAAAACCATGTGTATTACATATATAGTTATATAAATAAGGTTTGAGGGACTTAGGAGTGATAACCCACTTTACTTCCTCTCCTTGTTTGGTTGTGGTCTTAAAGTACCCGGTTGTTTGTCTGAGTGTCGTTGAACCGTTAGTTATATACTATGTATATATGTATAGATATAAAGACTCTTATCTGAATTCAGTCCATTCAATCATACAAACAAGTTTACTAATAAACTATAAAAGGTATAGTTTAGAGTTATACTACTTACTACTTCTAGTTCAATGAAGCATCCAAGAGTCAGTTCATTCATGAGTCATTACTTATTAGTTTGAGAACATATACAACTATACTAGAATGAGAACATATACAACTATACTATGATGAGAACATATACAACTACACTAGAATGAGAACATATACAACGATACTATGATGAGTAACAATGCATTACATATACAATAATACGTTAACATAAATGTGATCTACTGTATCGGAGCATGCCTTCATTGTCATGGCCCGAGTTGTAACAAGAATCTCCTGGAGGGAGAGCGTGAGTTTGCGTATAGATCTATACTGGATTGATTATCCTACACCATGTTGCTAGCTAGAGCCGAACCAGCAGGTCTGCGAGTGCCAAACGTCATACCTTTTGCGACTTACATTGTCGTGTTTTCCGTCGATAGTATGGTACAATTAATCACATAATATCTTGATATAAATCAGGTTTAAGGTAGTTAGTACAGCAGTAGTTACACTTTGGAAACTATATTTTGATAATGATAGTTACACTTGGGAAAATTACACACTTTTACAAGAAACAAACATACAAAACAGTTGTGCCTTGGTAGAAGGCTACTTTTAGTAGAAAACATAGGATTTTCTAGGAGTTTCAAACTTTTACAAATACTTACAAACATTCACATACTTTTACTACAAACGTTTACAAACTCGTACTTCAAACACTATTTAAAACATTGTGATAAAAACATAGACACTAAATACGTATGAACTGACCAGATTTAATGCTGATAAACCCTTTTAAAATAACTTATATTCTCAGGTCATCAGCAGACAGGTACCGATGCCAGCTTTTGAGAAGATGGAGCGCATACAAGACTCCTCTTATATTTTGATTCATATTTTGGTGTCTTATATACTACAGAACACACTTGTATATAAATTATATAGTTAATGCAATGGATGATGTTGTTTACTTGTTTACTATTATACTGTGTTGTGATACTTTACATGACGTCCTCCGCCCCAGAACGTTTCCGCCATTCTCGGTTTTGGGGTGTGACAGATTGGTATCAGAGCATTGTTTATAGTGAATTAAGTATATCAACCCATAAAAGATATACTAACTATAAACCCGATGGGATTAAAACACTCGACCAAGAGTGTATACTTTTAAATAATAAAATATTTAAGTAAGTATACAAGACTGCATTCATACTAAAATCAGTGTCACATTGACAAATACAAAAGTATTACGATTGTTGAATATCACAAGTAAGCTCGGGGATGTATGGTCAATCCTAGGAGTGGCATATCCTGATCAATTATGATGGTCCGAGGAGTAATTAGCATATGCCCTATAATTGTTGTGATATGTCAACAAGTCTAAAAACTTAGCAACACTACTACAATGAAAGCACTAGAACAGATGAAAAGTTTAAAATACTATAGGAGTATTTTATGTTACTATAATCACTTATCTGAGAACTAAAAAGGTCTCTATCAAGTAGGTCAATAGCTGTTAAGTGCATACGCTAAGGTTATATGAAATTCAAGTGTTATAGACTCAGAATCTGTGATCTTTGCTTCACTTCCTTTCCTTGTTTGGTTGTGGATTTGGAGTTAGGACCACTTATTCGAAGGACTATCCAACTTCGATTTCATATAACTGGTATACACTACACAAGTATTGACATAACTAATAAAGATCAACTTATAATTATCTTAAGTAGTACGTCTGTTTATATAAGATTCTTATACCCCTTTTCTCCCGTAGATATCATGGCTGGATTCCATCATCATGGCGACCCGTACTTTCCACCTCACAGCAATGATGGGTGGCTTGAAGCAGAGTCCGATAATGAGCATCAAATCCCTTTAGATGATCATCACGCAGAAGGCTTCTCGGATGCATCTGACTCCGAGCCAGAAGTCAACAACCTACCCCAAGTAGGTCAAGCCCCAATTAACAACCCCTGACCAGCATTTCAGGGTCCCATACCCGATGTGGCAATAAACTTGAATCGTTGGAGCGACGAGCAAGGTCAACCCTTACCCTACAATGGGGACCAAAGCTTTTACAACATAAGTGAGGGTGGATCGGCTGATGGAGCCCTACCCATCATGGTTCGTAGAATTGCTCGGAATGTGGAGCAAGGTCAAGCAGCCATCGGCCAAGTAGTGGAGATTGATGCCAACACTAGTGTAAACACGGTCCGCATTCGCCATCTCAAAGAGGCGATGGAAAGGTCCATAAGGACTAATGAGACTCTTCAACTACAGCTAGTGGCCTCACGAGCTGAAGTCACAGAACTTCGAGTTCGCCAGAGGGCTCATGAACGACACCTCCATGAAGTGGTTCGTCAGATGGAAGACCTTAGGGTTCGCCCGAGGAATTCCCATCGGTGTTAAAAGATGTCTAGCACATCTTTTCTTTTGATTAAGGAATAGCCTTTCGTATCTATGCTCTACGAAGCACTTGTCTGTAAAATATTCCTATCTTTTAGTACACTATCTAGTCTACTAAGCTGTCAAACATTTTCCATCATATGGTTTCATGTAAGACCTACTGTTAGGTCTTTTTTTCCCAAACTCATTTACATCAGTAATACCAGTAATATTGGCAGTTATCTAATTTGTTGGAAAAATCTGTACTCTTGTGTTTTTCCTACTCTTCTGCTATACTGCTATTTCAAAATGTACACTCATTCAACTGCTAGACTATAGCGATTTAGCCCAAAGAACACTCTCATTATGTTTACAATTGATTCTAACCACCATGTACATCTTTTCTTTAAACTGATAGTTAAAGAATGCCTCCTCACAAATCAACAAGGTGTAATCCTCCGAGCACTCCAACTCTAATACCACCTCCACCACCACCTCCTTCGGCAATCGATACCTTAGCTCTGCATGTCGCAGTAGCTGCAGCAGTGGCAACTGCCCTAGCTTAATATCACTCCACTGATGCCAGCAGAGGTGGAACCCCCTTAACTCTACTCAAGATGAACTCCTTGTGCGCTCAAGAGAGTGCTCCTACAAGGACTTCACTAACTGTAAGCCAAAGTCCTTCAAAGGGACTAGCGGAGTCATTGCCCTCTCGCAATGGTTCGAGAATATGGAGTCGGTCTTCAAAATTTTTTGTTGCCCTGCCGTGAGCAAAGTTAAGTTTGTTGTGTGCACCTTCGAAGAGAAAGCCCTGACATGGTGGAATAGCCATGTCAAGTCACTAACTCTCGTAGTGGCCAACGACATGGGCTAGGAAACTATGAAAGACCTCATGATTGAGGAGTACTGCCCAAGGGGCGATATCCAGAAGTTGGAACAGGAGCTGTGGAGCCTAACCATGAGGGGCTCCAATATAGTCGTGTATACCGCCAAATTCAGTGAACTAGTGGCCTTCTATCCTTACATTGTTCTCACCGAAGGGAAAAAGATCGAGAGGTACATCTGGGGGCTGGTGCCTCCGTATCTAGTAAATGTCTTAGCTTCACACCCTGCTACTTTCGATAGTTCCAAATGATTAGCAACAACGACTCGTCGATCATGTAGTCCAATCCCCATCATCAACAACAACCCTGCCCATCTCGGAAAACCTCAAAACCCGCTGACAATAAGCGGAAGTCCTGGGATGACAAGAAGAAACAGTGAGCTACTAAAAAGCAGAGATTCGTGGTGGTTCATGCTGCGATTGAACCTACCGCTGCTACTCCAATAAGGCAGTATGCTGGAAGTTTGCCAAAGTGCAACAAATGTAACTTCCACCACAACAGACCCTGCCATGAAATGCAGTGCTCAAAGTACATCAAGAAGGGACACAATATCTGTTTCTACTAATATCTAGCAAGACCGATCACCCAAGTCTCGGGCGCTGGTGTGGGCCAGGCGTGATACGGATGTGGCGATGTGGGCCACTACAAAAGGGACTACCCCAAAGCAAGAAATGTCGGTGGAGCGGGAAGATTTCTGGCTATAGTCCAAGGGGAGGCAGTTGCTGACCCTACAGTGGTGACTTGTACGTTTCTCCTCAAAAACTCTTATGCATGCATACTGTTTGATAGCGGAGCAGTGAGAAGCTTCGTGAATAATAAATTTGCTCGCCTACTTAAACAAAAACCACGCACACTTAAGGAACCATTCACTGTAGAAATGGCTAATGGGAAAACTGAGAGCATGAATAGCATATACATAGGATGTACCCTAACTCTAGATAGCCATTAATTTCCAATCGACCTCATGTCGGTCTCGATTAAAAGCTTCGACGTCATCATCGCCATGGATTGGTTGAGTCTTCATCGTGCCGAGATCATGTGCTATGAGAAATCAGCCCGTCGAAATCTCCCAACTAACGAAACTCTCATCATCTACGACAACAAACCAAGCACGAGTATTTGTATCATCTCAAGTATTCAAGCACATAAGTATCTACGTAAGGAATATCATGCATTCCTTGCTCACATTGTCGATATGAGCCTAGAAATGAAAGAACTAAATAACATTCTGGTAGTGAGCGACTTTCCCGACATCTTCCCAGAAGAACTACCAGGATTACCTTCGCAATGACAAGTCGAGTTCAGAATCGACTTAGTCCCAGGAGCTACCCCAGTAGCCAAATTGCTCTACCGATTAACACCAGTAGAGATGTAGGAACTATCTGGTCAACTTAACGAACTACTCAGCAATGTTTTTATAATACCAAGCTTCTCACCCTAGGGAGCACCGGTCATGTTCGTTAACAAGAAATACGGATCATTACGTATGTGTATCGACTATAGAGAACTCAATAAACTAACGGTCAAAAACCGTTACCCTCTGCCTCGCATAGACAATTTATTTAACCAACTGCAAGGGGAGAATTACTTTTCAAAAATTGATCTAAGATCCGGATATCACCAGTTACGAGTGGTAGAGGAGGATGTTCCAAAAACAGCCTTCCCAACTCGTTACAGACACTACGAGTTCGTGGTGATGCCATTCGGATTGACCAATGCGCCCGCAGTGTTCATAGACTTAATAAATAGATTATGTCGTCCTTACTTGGATCAGTTCGTCATCGTCTTCATTGATGACATCCTGATACACTCTCGAAGTAAGGAAGAGCATGGCGATCACCTGCGACATGTTCTAGGAACTTTACGAACGGAGAAGCTCTATGCGAAGTTATCTAAGTGTGAATTTTTCATCCGAAGAGTCGAATTCTTAGGACACTTTGTTAGTGAAGAGGGAATCCACGTGGACCCATCCAAAATTAAGGCCATTGAGAACTGGTCAGCACCGAAGATGCCTATAGAAATTCGTCAATTTCTAGGTCTCGCTGGCTACTACCGCAGATTCATACAAAAATTCTCCCGGATCGCGAAACCTCTTACTACACTGACCCAGAAAGGAGTAGCCTTTGACTGGGAAGAGAAACAAGAAATAGCGTTTCAAACGCTGAAGCGAGCCTTATTCACAGCACTGATACTATCCCTCCCCGAAGGGATAGAAGACTTCGTTGTATGCTGCAATGCATCCAACCAAGGGCTCGGTTGTGTTCTGATGCAACGAGGTAAGGTCATCGACTATGCATTGAGACAGCTAAAGACACACGAAGTCAACTACACCACACAAGATCTTGAACTGAGGGCAACTGTGTTTGCTCTGAAGATCTGGAGACACTACCTATATGGTACGAAGAGCACGATCTTTACAGACCACAAGAGTTTACAACACATATTCGATCAAAAGGAGCTCAACATGAGACAACGATGGTGGGTCGAGCTACTCAATGACTACGAATGCGAAATTCGTTATCATCCGGGTAAAGCCAACGTAGTAGCAGATGTTGTAAGTCGGAAAGAATATTTTGGCCAAAGAGTCAAATCGTTGACAATGACTATCCATTCAAACTTTTCTACACAAATTCAGGAGGCCCAACTTGAACCCTTGAAACTTGAAAATGTGACGAGTGAATCCCTTAGAGGAATGGATAAGAACTTAGAAGCCAAGGGTGGCGGAGCCTTATATTTCATGGACCGGATCTGGACACCGAAGCACGGTGGCCTCCAAGACTTGGTCATCACTGAGGCGCACAAAACTCGGTATTCCATCCACCTTGTTTCAGATAAGATGTATCAGGATCTTAAAAAGTTATACTGGTGGCCTAACATGAAAGTAGAGATTGCTACCTTCGTGAGTAAATGCCTTACTTGCGCAAAGTTTAAGGTCGAATACCAGAAACCCTCCGGTCTTCTACAACGACTGGAGATACCAGAATAGAAGTGGGAGCGGATCACTATGGATTTCATAACCAAGTTGCCCAAGACAACGGATGGACTTGATACCATATGGGTCATCGTCGATAGATTGACCAATTCTAAACACTTCTTGCCTATCAAAGAAACCGACAAGATGGAGAAGCTCACGAGAACATACACTAGGAAAATAGTACGACTGCATGGTGTTCCTATATCCATTATCTCCGATAGAGATAGTAGGTTCATTTTGAGGTTTTGGCAGTCACTACAAAGTTCCCTAGGAACGAGGCTGCAACATATGTTAAGAGCCTATGTGATCGACTTTGGAAAGGCATGGGATACTCACTTACCACTTGTCGGATTTTCGTACAATAACAGTTATCACACGAGCATCAAGGCTTCTCCATTCGAAGCCCTCTATGGCCGGAAGTGCAGATCCCCTTTGTGTTGGGCTGAGGTGGTGACACCAAGTTAGCTAAAGGACGAGTTCCTGATAGCACTCTCACAAGTCCGAAAATCATTCAAGAAACAATGGAGAAGATCGTTCAGATTCATGAACGATTGAAATCCTCTAGAGATCGACAGAAGAGCTACGCCAACAAACGCAGGAAACCTTTGGAATTCCAGGTGGGAGACCACATCCTTTTGAAAGTCTCACCCTGGAGGGGTTTGATACGCTTTTGAAAGCGTAGGAAGCTCAATCCGAGATACATGGGGCCTTTCGAGATTCTAGCTAGAATCGGCCCTGTAGCTTACAAACTCAATCTACCTAACGAACATCGTTACGTACATTCTACATTCCACGTCTCAAACTTGAAAAAGTGTCTATCCAATGAGACTCTTGTAATCCTATTCGCCGAGATCGAGATCAACAAGATCCTTAACTTCGTGGAAGAACCTGTAGAGATCATGGACCGTGAGGTTAACCAGACGAAACAAAGCCGTGTCCCGATTGTGAAGGTTCGCTGGAACGCCAAGTGAGGACCGAAATTCACATGGGAGCACGAGGATCAAATGAAATTGAAATATCCTCATCTATTCGCTTAGTTATTTGTAACTATTTTTTCGCTTAAACTTTAATTTCGGGACGAAATTCACTTTAACAGAGGGATGATGTGACAACCCGAAATTTTCATTTGGACAAACTCTAAAGTCAATCACTTCAATTAAAAGTCAATTACATTTCTAATAATTATTAGCCAATTTAAAAGTCTGTTTTAGCATTTTTAGTGTTTATTCTTTAAACGAACGAAGGAAATGAAGTACCGTCTCGGGTCTTGGAGTTGCAAAACCACACATACCACCCTAATAAGGCGTTCACGGCCAAAATTTTATAGTTTGGGCCGTAAACTCACTTGTGGCCGTGAACTCATGCCTTAGGCATGAGTTTACTCCCCAAACTCCTAATTTCTTACTTCCCTTCTAGAGTTTACTCCCCATTCTCTCTCAACTATCATCCCGTTCTTCACCTGATCTTCCGAAAACATAAGTGTTTCTCGACATGATTTGTTGTTATAACCTAACATCTAGTAGTTATACATCATTTCATCCATTCATTATTGATTTATAGCTAGATCTTCAAGTTTTCTTCAAAACACCAAGAACACATACAAGTGTTCTTGGGCCTTAAACACCAAATCAGGCTTCTATCTTATAAGTACACTTGCCCTAGATTCTTGTGTGCTTAATATGAACTTGATATCACTTGAAAATCAACAAATAATATAAGAACAAAGGCTTTTACAGCTAAGGATGTTCATGGGCCGTAATCCCCTTTATAATTGGTAAAATGGACATTAGTCCCTTCCTAAGCCTTGGATGCCAACCTTGATCCTTCCTAGAAGTGTTTAAGACCTTAAACAACAATCAAAACATGTACCTAAGAGAGTTTACAACCGTGAACACCAAATGATATGGTCCTTTGTCCGTAAACACCACAAAGGAGCCTTAATGTGCCCCTAATGCTTTCCTAAGGCTTGGACTTGATCAATGGATGTGCAATCATGACTTGGAAAGACCTCAAAACGCAATTTGGCACTTAGTACCATGATTTTACGGCCATAAACTCTTGGGAATATGGTCATGGGCTGTAAACTCCAAAAGGGGTGGTTTATGGGCCATAAACTCCAATGTTATGTCATACAACCCTTAGATGCAATGCTTTGGTACCTATAGCACTTGAATCAAAGTGTTTCCATGCCCTAGAGTGTCTTAAATTGATTAATTAGTTATTAATTGACTAATTAGATACATATATGTTTATTATGTGATAACTAGGACCATTGTGTGTGTTCAAGTCCTCAATTGACACCTAGCACCTTGTCCGACACTTCCGAACAAACCACTCACTACAGGTGTGTTCATACCCCTTGATTAACCTTTGAAATGCTTTTAAATGTTTTTAAATGCTTTATGGGGGGATACAAGTTGAACCATGTTGGTTATTAGATCAATCACATGTGATTAATAACTAACATACAAATGGATTTTCATACTTTAAATTGTTTTACCAAGCAAATGACTTCAAACTGTTTATCAAACTATTTTCCATATCAAACTCTTTATCAAATTCACTTATGTATACTAAAAATTTCTTGTTCAGTTTTCAAACTTATATATTGTTAAAACCATGTGTATTACATATATAGTTATATAAATAAGGTTTGAGGGACTTAGGAGAGATAACCGACTTTACTTCCTCTCCTTGTTTGGTTGTGGTCTTAAAGTACCCGGTTGTTTGTCTGAGTGTCGTTGAACCCTTAGTTATATATTATGTATATATGTATAGATATAAAGACTCTTATCTCACTTCAGTACATTCAATCATACAAACAAGTTTACTAATAAACTATAATAGGTATACTTTAGAGTTATACTACTTACTACTTCTAGTTCAATGAAGCATCCAAGAGTCAGTTCATTCATGAGTCATTACTTATTACTATGAGAACATATACAACTATACTAGAATGAGAACATATACAACTATACTATGATGAGAACATATACAACAATACTAGAATGAGAACATATACAACGATACTATGATGAGTAACAATACATTACATATACACGAATACGTTAACATAAATGTGAATCACTGTATCGGAGCATGCCTTCATTCTCATGGCCCGAGTTATAACCAGAATCTCCTGGAGGGAGAGCGTGAGTTTGCATATAGATCTATACTGGATTGACTATCCTACACCATGTTGCTAGCTACAGCCGGACCTGCAGGTCTGCGGGTGCCAAACGTCATACCTTTTGACGACTTACATTGTCATGTTTTTCGTCGATAGTATGGTACAATTAATCACATAATACCTTGATATAAATCTAGTTTAATGTAGTTAGTACAGCAGTAGTTCTTATAACATGAAACTACATTACTACATTAATTTACCCTTTACATTTATTTTGGTGATTACTTCACTTAAACATTGATGTACAAACTATATTTTGATAATGATAGTTACACTTGGGAAAATTACACACTTTTACAAGAAACAAACATAAAAAATAGTTATGCCTTGGTAGAAGGATGCTTTTAGTAGAAAACATAGGAGTTTCTAAGAGTTTCAAACTTTTACAAATACTTACAAACATTTACATACTTTGACAACAAACGTTTACAAACTCGTACTTCAAACACTATTTAAAACATTCTAATAAAAACATAGACACTAAATACTTATGAACTCACCAGCTTTAATGCTGATAAACTCTTTTAAATAACTTGTATTCTCAGGTCATCAGACTCCTCTTATATTTTGTGAAGATGGAGCGCATACAAGACTCCTCTTATATTTAAAATTCATATTTTGGTGTCTTATATACTAGACTCCTCTTATATTTTGATTCATATTTTGGTGTCTTATATACTACAGTACACACTTGTATTTAAATTATATATTTAATGCAATGGATGATGTTGTTTACTTGTTTACTATTATACTATGTTGTGATAATTTACATGACGTCCTCCGCCCCAGAACGTTTCCGCCATTCTCAGTTTTAGGGTGTGACAGATTGGTATCAGAGCATTGTTTATAGTGAATTGAGTATATCAACCCATAAGAGATATACTAACTATAAACCCGATGGGATTAAAACACTCCGACCAAAAGTGTATACTTTTAAATAATAAAATATTTAAGTGTGACAACATGTAATTTATTCTGTCACTAAAACCGTTCCCGTCAAATAAAATCGTCGTATTAATTTCGTTCCGTTAACCTTTGTGTTGGGCTGAAGATCATTTTTGTTGATTGCGTCTTTTGGGCTCGCTTAGCCTAAGGATTTTTGTATACCGGTTTGGGCCTGTCCAACCGTGAACCTTTTATGTTTTGTATATATGTTTACGCTTGCATGCATATTAGGTTAAGGTTTTAGAGATCTGAGTATAGCGATACATCTAGACGACAACAGGTTTCTTTGATCGTTCTTGTAACCTTCCAATCCTCTACAGTTGATGTTCTTAATCGAGCTCTTCTGAGGATTTTGTTTAATCATTCGACATGTTTGATTCAATCTTGTCTCGTTCTTATTATTGTGTTTTTATCGTCTTTGTTTACTTACTTGTTCAAGATCTAATCGATCTTCATAGATTAAAAGTTTGTTAAATCTCATCAATTGGTATCAGAGCAGGAGGCTGTGTAATTGATACACATCTTTTCTGTGACAAAGATTTCCATTAGGGTTTTTCCGCAATCATTAATATTTATTGAGCCGTCATCTCTTTATTGACGTATCTTGATATTTATTACTTTGCCCTAATCTGCTTTATTACAAGTCTGATCTTTGAACAGGTTTTTACGATCATAATGGACGCGACACAATCAAACCTTATTAATATTTCCAACAGCATTGGTTCGACGACAAAGATTCTGATCTTATACACCCATGACTATGAAGTATGGGCACATCACTTCGAAGACTATGTTATTGGATTGGAGGAGAATGGGTATCTGATTTGGGAAGCCATCACCAATGGACCGTTTTCTCATTCTGCAACGTCCAGAATCATCAAGACTCAAAAAGAATACAATGATCTGCTAAAGGACGTGAAAGATATTGCACAAGATGAAAAGGATAAGTTCCAATGCAATATCAAGGCATTAAGATTGATCCGTTTCGCCCTTCAGTCCGATACATTCAGATTGGTTAGCTCATGCACGACGGCAAAGGATGTTTGGGATAGACTTCGCGAACTGTATTCTACAGACGAAGATCTTGAACATTCGATTCAAACTTTGCTTCTATCTGAGTTTGGAGAATTCAGGCAAGGGGTTGAAGAATCTGTGACCCAGACGTTTGATCGCTTCAATCATCTTCTCAGCAAGATGATCAAACACGATATTGAAAGGAAGCTCATCGAACAGAAGGTTACATTCCTGAATGGTCTGAGGTCTGAATGGAGAGCAGTAGTTTCCACAGTTAAAGCCCATGAGCAGTTTAAATCATACTCTTTGGCGAAACTGGTGGGAATTCTTAAGTCTCAAGAGAAGATCGTGGTGCAAGAAAAGAACGTCGTTTCCAGTCTTGGTTCGTTGGCCCTCCTGTCAAAAAGTAAAGCTGTTATGGAGGATGAAGACCTCAACCTGGAAGAATATGATCTCACATCAGAGGATTATGCCTTGATGGTGTCCAATCCCAAAAGGTTCGTAAAGAAGAGATTCCCCAGCAACAAAAACCGAAACTAGTAGGGGAGTTACAGCTCTGAAAAGATGATTAATGAACCGAAAGCTGAGGAGCACAAGAAGGAACCGAAGGTGGATGGCAACTCTGGAGTGAGTTGTTTCTATTGTGGTGGGAAAAATCATTATGCTAAGGACTGTGTCCTTAAGAAAATGGCTGAAAAAGATGATGGGAACGACGAGGAAGCCGTGTTGCAGAAAAGATTGGATGAGTTGAGAAAGAAGAAGCCTGCTGCTAACCCGCCTATTAATGCTCTTATTGTGCTGGGTTCTGTTCTAGGTGATGAGTTCGGTAGCACGGAAGTTTGGTCTACCGACTCAGAAGACGAGGAAGTGAGGCAGCCTACTCATGGAAAGGCCTACTTGTCTAAGGAAGAAAGCAGTGGTGGAAAATGCCTCATGGTTTCTGACGTATCTCAAATGAGGGGATACAACACCGATGGAGGCATTGATGGACAGAAAGCAAAGGAGGACATGTGCTTTACAGCCAAACCACTCAGCCAGCAGTTCAATGAGCTTGATGAACTGATAAAGAAGGTACAATCTGTTTTTATTTCATGCAAAGTACCATCATCCTCTTATGAGAAAGAACTAAAAAACGTCAATACAAGAATATCTCATCTAGATAGTAGCTTAACTCAAACTCGGGTCACAAATTCTAATCTAACTTATCAATTGAGCAGGGCGGCGTCGAAGAGTGAGGAGCGGAGAATGTGGATAGAGTTAAAGGAGTCGGAATTAGTCAAAGTTAAAGATGAAAACATTTATCTGCAAAGAGACAATTTGAAATTGTTAAAACAACGAAATGTTTTTTGTTTAATTGCTAAACGTCTGTATTCTAATATTACTCAGCTTCACTTGGATTGTGAAATAGGCCAAAGGATTCACCGCATGATCTTGCCCTTCCTAGAGTTTAAGGAAGATGAAATCGATGCCGAAGCCTATAATTGTGAGAGTGTGATATCGTCTGATGATGTCAATCCAACCTACATGTATGGACTGGACAAAATTGAGTCCTTCATTAAATCCAAAGACCACAAGAACATGCTTAAAAATCTTTTGGATGAAAATGACAGACTTAAACTGAGAACCGAAACCATGCAAAAATTTGACTCTTTAAACGCCAACGTAAGCTCAGAAAACAAAATTGATGTTGAAAATGCATCTGAGCTTAACGAGGACGATAACATGAGCGAAATTTCTGTAGAGGACACGGTTGACTGCTCAGAATTTATTAAAACCGAGCCTGAAAATCACAAGAATCTAATTTCTGAAAATTCAGTGGAGTTCGCTCGATTGTCCCATCAAAAGTCCCCAAAATTAGTTGAGAAAGCTGTTGTGTATCAAAAGGTCAGGACCACTCCAAATCAAGTATACAAGGTAACAGGAGTAACCGAACATCAAACAGCTGAACTTGTAGCCATTGTAAACGAAGATAATACTGATGGTTGTGATGAGTACTTCTGGGAAGCTCCAATTGATAATGCAGACGAAACCATTGGTTTATCTGAAAGAATTTCCTGGAAGAGCAAAGGAAGATACATACCTGAACCCTTGAATAAGCCGAACAACTTCGATGAGCCGAGCACCAGTGGTACAAAAGATATTCCTCAGAAGAATGATCACTCGGCAAAAGAAGACATTCCCTCGGCTCCTTCAGCTCAAAGTAAAACTCCTGCAGTTCAAAAGGAACCAGCCAAGGAGTCACCAAAAACGAAAGCAAATGTTCATCATCAACCTTCTCAGATGAGGAATAGGAAGATAGAAAGGAACAATAGATACAGGAAGAATCTTTCTGAAAGGAAACAATTCTGGCATTCCCAGAATGCATATTTCTCTCATCAAGACAAGAATCTAAAGTATGAAAACAATCATGTGGGAAAGCTTGAAAGTCATAAAAACCAAAAGCCAAGGTTCGGTTCACAAGAAGATATCAACCGAAATCCAAGGTTCGGTTCACAAGAAGATATCAACCGAAAGCAAAAGTTTGGTTCTGAAAAGGACTTCAACCAAAACCAAAGGTTCGGTTCCAAGGACAGTTCCAACCGAACGCAAAGGTTCGGTTCTGAAGTCAAAAGAGAACAAAACTCTAAGGTCATTCCCTCTAATGATCAAAAGCAAAAGGGTCACCTAGAGTCTCAAGCCCGTAACTTCTCTCAATCCAAACCCTCTTGTTCAAATTCTTCTCGTTCTTCTAATTCCTCTTCTCAGTCTCATAATTCTTCTACTCTCACCGATTCGTCTCCATCTTACTCTAAAGCCGATTTCTCTTGTTTTCAAAAATCTCATTCGTCAACTAAGCAAAAGTGGAAGAAAAAGGTCAATGAATCCCAACCAGAATCCAAACCTAATTCACCCAATCCTAACAAAATAAAAGTTTTTACCATTAAAAGGAAAGATGCAACAACTCTTATAAAACGAACTTATCTTGTTGATGTCTCTCTTATTGTTCCCGTTCCCATGCAAAGCTCACGTGGACCTAAGAAATTTTGGGTTCCTAAATCTGTCTAATTTTTGCAGGTTATAAGTGACAAGCAGTTCGACGAAGAATGGTACATCGATAGTGGCTGCTCACGTCACATGATAGGGAGGAAAGAGGAGCTTAGGGAATACAGATCTCTTGCAAATGGTGGCAACGTCAAGTTTGGAAACAATTCTTTTGGCACCATAAAGGGATACGGGATGATAACAAATGGAGACTTTACTATAAGGAAGGTGGCTTATGTAGAAGGACTCCAACACAACCTCATTAGTGTATCTCAGCTTGTTGGAGGTACAAGTCTCAAAGTCTCGTTCGATGATGAAGGTTCTGAAATCATAGAGAAAAAGTCAAAGAAAGTGATTCTCAAGTCAGAGCGAAAGGGTGAAATGTTTCCCTTAAACCTTAAACCCATCAAAGGAAACCTAGCTATATGCTTGTTGTCAAAAGCTCAATCCGACGAAAGTTGGTTGTGGCACCGAAGATTATCTCATCTTAATTTTAAAGATATCAACCGTCTTGTTACTGGAGGTCATGTTAGGGGCCTTCCATTGCTCAAGTTCGACAGGGATCATCTGTGCGCTGCATTCGAAATGGGGAAGCAGAGTCGTCAAAGTCATCCATCTATAATCAACACAAAAGTTGTTGAACCACTCGAATTACTTCATATCGATTTGTGTGGTCCTTCATCTATCGAAAGCATCGGTGGTAACAAGTATATTCTTGTTATTGTTGATGACTTTTCACGATTTACATGGGTGTTCTTTCTAAAGCTCAAATCTGAAGCGACTCAAAAGCTGAAAGTGTTTATCAAGCAAATTGAAGTACAGCTTAAGAAGGTTGTTCGTAACATCAGAAGCGACAATGGTCTCGAATTCAAGAACAGGGAGTTTAAAGAATTTCTTGCAGAAAAGGGAATTAGTCATAATTTCTCAGCTCCCTACACACCGCAACAGAACGGAATAGTCGAAAGACGAAACCGATCTTTGTGTGAAGCTGCCCGAACTATGCTAAGTTTCGCTTCCTTACCTCTTTATTTTTGGGCTGATGCTATTTCAGCTGCTTGTTTTACACAGAACAGGTCATATCTCAACAAGAGGTTCACGCTCACTCCATATGAGATACTGAACAACAGAAAGCCAAATGTGAAATTTTTCCATGTGTTCGGCTCAAGGTGTTTCATCTTTAATTCTAAAGAACAACGCAACAAGTTTGATGTCAAAGCCGACGAGGGAATATTTCTGGGTTACTCGCTCACATCCAAGGCATACAGGGTCCTAAACAAGCGTTCGAGAAAGATTGAAGAGACATATTATGTGACCTTTGACGACTCCTATGTCAAGAAGCTACAGGCCAAAGAAGACATCGCAGGGGAAATCTTTCCTCTAACTGGCCAAATCACAGTCTCGATCGCCAATTTATATGAGAAATTTCTGGAGCTCTTTGACGAACCAGAGAAAGCTTCACTCTCCGAAGCAGGTGCAGCAGACAACAAAGTTGATCACATGAAGCAGATTGTCGAAGATGCTGCAAGAAGAATGCATGAAGGAGAATCAACCTCTGACAACTCTCCATCCAACAACGCTCAAGTCGAGGGGGAGCCAAGCGCTCAAGTCGAAGGGGAGCCAAGCTCACAAGTCGAGGGGGAGACAAGCTCACAAGTCCAGGGGGAGCCAAATTCTAAATCTTCAACCGAAGGTCCTTCATCAACCGAAGAGGCCTCAACACCAGGAAGCTCAATACCATAAGAAACACCTGAACCTCATGTTTTTCAAAGCTCATCAATTGAGGGGGAACATAATGATATGACGCTCGGTTACGATAGCCAATCTGAGCCAGAAGAAATAATTAATGCTGAACTAGACCCAACCTTTGATCCGAATTACCCTCCTCTTATCAAATGGACCAGAGATCATCCTGTCTCTCAAGTAGTTGGAGATGTCTCTGAAAAGGTCTTGACCCGATCACAACTGAAAGCAAAACAGACTTCCTTATTTTCAAAGGTTGAGTTTTGCATGTTCAACTCATTCGTATCAAAAGTTGAACCAAAAACAGTTAATACTGCCCTCGATCACTCTGATTGGGTTCAAGCAATGCAAGACGAGCTGAACGAATTTGAAAGGAACAAAGTCTGGCGCCTCATTCCAACTCCTCCAGATGCTTCGGTTGTCGGTCTCAAATGGGTATTTAGGAACAAAATGGACAAGGAAGGTAATGTTATATGGAACAAGGCTCGTCTGGTGGTAAAGGGATACTGTCAGGAGGAAGGGATAGACTATGAAGAGACTTTCGCTCCAGTAGCTCGGTTAGAATCTGTTAGAATATTTCTGGCTTATGCTGCTCACAAGAACTTTGAGGTTTTCCAAATGGACGTCAAGTGTGCATTTCTTAATGGAGAACTCGAAGAAACGGTGTACGTGGAGCAACCTCCTGGGTTCGTGAACGAAAAGCATCCAAATCATTGCTATATTCTGGATAAAGCTGTGTACAGCCTTAAACAAGCTCCGAGAGCCTGGTATGAAACGCTTAAAAAATTTTTAAAGATGTCTAAATTTAAACAAGGTTCGGTTGACCCAACCTTCTTTCGCAAAAAGGAAGGTAACCACCTTATGATAGTTCAAATTTATGTCGATGACATCATCTTTGGCTCCACGAATCCCAGCTTAACGGCTGAATTCAGAAAGCTGATGGAGACTAAGTTTGAAATGAGCTCAATGGGTCCAATTAACTTTTTCCTTGGTTTAAACATAAGACAGGGACCCGAAGGCAACTTTATTAATCAGGAAGCTTACACGAAGACTCTCTTAGCAAAGTTTGGAATGATGGGAGACTCAAAAGTCAAAGTCCCAATGGCATTCGGCACCAAGCTTACCCCATCCCTAGACAAACCGGCTGTTGATATCACGCTCTATCGTCAAATGATTGGCTCATTAATGTATCTAACCGCTAGCAGACCTAATATCATGTTTTCTGTTTGTTACTGTGCTCGATTTCAGGCAAACCCACGCGAACCTCACATGCTTGCAGTGAAGAACATCCTACGCTACCTCAAGCGAACCACCTCCTTAGGTCTATGGTATCCATCCAACTCAGGCTTCTTTATTCAAGCCTATTCTGATGCTGACCTTGGAGGATGTGGACTCGACCGTAAAAGCACAACTGGTGGCTGTCAATTTCTTGACGGGAAGTTAGTCAGCTGGCAATCCAAGAAACAAACGTGTGTATCGCTATCTACTGCCGAAGCGGAATACATTGCAGCTACATCATGCACGTCACAAGTGATTTGGATCCAAAGTCAACTTCGAGACTACGGACTCAATATGAAGAAGATCCCACTATATTGTGACTCTGAAAGTGCAATTAGGATCTGTCATAACCCAGTGCAACACTCCAAAACCAAACACATAGCACTGAGGTATCACTTCATCAAAGATCACGTGGAAGATGGAAACGTCGAAGTTCACTTCGTAAGAACCACTGATCAACTGGCTGACGTCTTTACAAAACCTCTTCCTGAAGCATCATTCAATAAAATCTTGCAAGGACTAGGTATGATGGAATCAAAGTCAGTACCTCACGCTACCTCTCAAACTCAAACATAAGAACCGAAACCAACCGAACGTTCGGGTTCGGTTCAACTATCTGACCCACTCACTTCTTCAAAGATAGTTTTTCAATGTTGTATAATTCTTGTACAATTCTGTTTTTCCTCGTTTGTTTAAAAAAAAACAAAAAAAAATTCTTGTTTTCCTACATTCCCAGGTTTTTCAAAATTTTCTAGAACCGAAACCAACCAAAGGTTCGGGTTCGGTTTTTCAAAATTTTCTAGAACCGAAACCAACCAAAGGTTCGGGTTCGGTTTTTCAAAATTTTCTAGAACCGAAACCAACCAAAGGTTCGGGTTCGGTTTTTCAGAATTTTCTAGAACCGAAATCAACCGAAGGTTCGGGTTCGGTTTTTCAAAACTTTTCTCAACCGAAATCAACCGAAGGTTCGGGTTCGGTTTTTCAAAACTCTTCTCAACCGAAACCAACCGAAGGTTCGGGTTCGGTTTATCTCAAAAATTCCAAAAAATTTTCTTGTGTGTTAGTGTTCGTTTATGGGGATGCATTTGATGAAATACCTAAATGTCCCTAGAAGCATGCTGCTGTATGTGTCTCAAGCCTCATAAGATTTTGAATAATGGCCTTCATGACCTGGTATACACAAACCTTGTCTTCCCAATAAGGCCAATTCATTTATTCTAATCATGAGCTACCTCACTCTTTTCTCACATGAGTTAAGAGTTTCCTGCTTGGTCCTTCTTTTCGCAGTAGAGGTACTTTGTTCTCTTACACCATCTCTACATTACTTCTCCACTACACTCATTCCATCATGGTAACCCTTGAGACTCTCAGAAATTACCACTGAGGTTTATGGTTACACAACATCTGTGTTTATGATCTTAGTATTGTGTCACTACGACCTAAGTGAAACCCAAAATCCCACACCTAACGAATTGACGGTGAACAATTAAATTGCTCAAGTTCTCACTAAAGAATTGATGGAGGTACCCTATTAAAATCTCCAATTTTATGTGATTCCTATGAAATTGTTACAAACCCATAACATTTCTACCCTTGGGATCTAGTTCTTATTTTTCTTTCTGAGATTTTATTTTCAAGCTAGTCGTTTTTAGCCTAATTAAAAGAAGCCTTTCAACATTTCTTTATAACTGGTTGATCGTAATTTTAACGAACATTCTTTCTTGTCCTGTGGCATTTAATGCGCGTGGTTAAACAGTAACGGCTTGTCCCTATGAAACGGCGCTTATTGGGCGGCGTGGTCCTAGGAACCTGACACTCTCTCTCCTACGTGATCATCGCACGTTCCAACTGTCATCCATAATAGATTTGACCCGATTTTTCTCTCTCTTATCACCCACTATAAATAGCCCGTTACACCTCCTTTTACCTCTTTACCACTTTCAAAATTTCCGAAACGCAAACACTCCCATACAGTTTCCTGTTCATCATCTTCTTCTCACCTGCATCAATGGCTGACTCCTCTTCAGTTCATGCAACCTCACAAATTCTTCCCATTCGCCCACAGCAATGTTTGGTCATTGATCTTAACCCAAAGGCATACGACCCCTACATGTCGCCGGTCATAGAGTGCTTAAAGTATTCCCAACTCGTTCCAGCACTTTCCAGAATCGAATCGGTGCCGATGGCGGCCCTATCGCAGGTCTACGCGACTGCATATTACGACAAAGCTGTCGACCGGGTATTTTTCGAGATTGGAGACCACAAAACCTCCGTCTCTTGCCCGCGTTTCTGCTCTTTGCTCGGGTTTGCCACTGACCATTCCAGAGTTCATCCGGAGTCGATACAGATTGGTCATCTGTACAACATGTTTTACAACATGGGATACACAGAGGTTCTTACATCAGTTGCAAGATTCAAAAAGTCATGCTTGCCGCCACAATGGAACGGTTTATTTACAGTCCTTTTCAAGGGATTGTCGGAGAGAAGTTCAGGTTCAGATGGTGCAAGTCGTCTGTTCCTCACCATCATGTACGGAGTTTACAATGGGATCAACCTGGATTATGGGTTTGTTTTGTGGCAACAACTTATTCAAAGCCTCTCTTCTTCATCCCGACACTCTGAAGTTTCGTTGGCCCGATTTTGGATACTGATAACTAAATGGGCCATGGACAGATTCGATGTTCCCACTGCTGAAGGTGCATCGATGTCTTCTGTTGGTACTTTCCATACCAAGAAGATCATCGTCTCAGATGCATCAAAATTCTCCTTTATTGGCTCTATCCCGGAGTCAATGTATGGTGATGTGCCTTCGGATAGCAGGTTGATTCGGCAGCTCAAGGAGCTAAGGCCATCTGGTCCAAGGGATCTGACCCCGGATATGCTCAGGTCTATTCATGATGTAGATAAACCGGTGAGTAGGGGTAAAAAGGCACAAAAAGGAAAGCAAGCCTCCAAAGCTTCAAAGGGACCTTCACCTAAAAAGAGGAAACAACCGAAAGCCGCACCTTCCCCACCACCAAAGAAGAGGAAGACCCAACCGAAGCGAAAGCTTGTTATACCCTCTTCTTCGAGTGACTCTGAGGGTGAGAGTTTGGGTTCTGACGACTCTTAAGGGGATGCATCTCCTCAAAGAGGCAATACACCACCTCGGTCCCCTACCCCAGAGATTGAACTACCCATTTCCCCAATTCCTTCCCCTCCACCAATTTTTACAACTACAACCGAATCACCACATGTAACCGAACCTCCTCAACCCAAAACCCACAGAACCGAAACTACTCATACTCAACCACCAACCGAAACTATACCTTCACCTACTCAACCTGCTCCTTCCAAACCCTCAACACCCCCAACCTCTCCACCCTCTTCATCTCATGGAAATGCATCTGAGGATGAACAACCTTATCTTGGGGGAGAAAACATGATCTTTGATTCGGTCTACTATAGTCCGTTTCAAGTTCAAAGTGACGAGGAGGATGATGCTCCAGTAACCAAGAAACATCTCAAACAGCTCAACGAGAAGATTGACCTACTTCTCGCCTCCTCGTCTAACCAACAGTCCACTTTGTCTGAAGCTGCCCTTCAGAAGATTATTGATGCCTTCTCCAGGGCTCAACATGATTCAGCAGCCTCAGCAACTGCTGCCATTCAAGCATCTACCAGGGCATGTGAGGCAGTGACCGAAAATGTCGATAAACTATTTTCTGATGCCTCTACCCTGCTGCAGTCCTTGCAGGAAAGTGCAGATGCCACAAAGGCATCTTTGGAACCAATTGTCCAACAATTGGTCAATTTTGTCTCATCGGAGTTGCCTTCGTTCGCAACTCTACGTCAAACCATACGCGACGACAACTCGGCATTTACTGCCTCCATTGATGCTCGCCTCGCCAAGCTACAAGAAGATCTGGCAACCGAGCGTTCGTTAATGGACGATCGGGCCATCAAAACAACTGCACTTGAGGTCAAGACAACACAACTCTCTCAATCCCAACAACAACTGGAAGATCTTCGATCTGAACGGGAGGTGGTCAAGACGTGTGTTTCGGATGTCCACGCTGTTATATCCAACATTCTGGAAGCACATGATCCCATCCTAAACTTTTCGGTGAGGCGTTCCCTTGCTGAAAAGCTCTCTCCAGCCATCGATCTTCTCAACAAAGTCGAAGGCCTCCCAAGTTTTGTGTCCAATCCGAAACAAGGGGGAGATGAGATGACAGGATCAAAACCACCTCCTTCCTCCAAAGCTACTCACACGACCGAACCATCTCCAACTGATCAAACTTTAGGTTCGGGTGTGAAGAACAAAGGCAAAAACATAGCAGAGGACGAAGATGAAGAAGGCGACAAGGAGACCATTGCTGACATTTTAAAACGAAAGAACAGTCGCAAGGTTGGTGAAGATGCCAGTCGTGTGGCGCGTGAGGCTGCCGAAGCCGAACGCAAACAAAAAGAAGCCCACGATCTCCTTGAGAGCCGAAAGACTCTCTTCCCTGCCTGGACCAGGGAACGCTTAATCAAAGAGGCCATTGAAACTCCCAGCATCTTATGGCTCGATCCGGTTATATCGTTCGACTGCAGCAATTCTGTCGATTCGCAGTTCGATATGCCGCTGACTCGAAAGGCGTTCATCTTCCACGTCTTCTCTAACATCTTTGAAGTCCCTCACCCGAACGCTGAGCTTGACAGGGAGCTCATTGACTTCTATCTGGCGGCCGCTCGTCCACAATTCCTTACATGGAGCGCCCAGAAGATTGTCAATGTTCGGGTGCTAAAACCTTATACTGAGGGACGTTTTATAAACGCTCGGTTCAAATTGATTCGGGGATCTGCAAAGACTGCTCATCTTATCTCCCTGGCAGATCTACCGAATCTAAATCCTCATGATTGGATCGTCCTGTATAATATCCTTTTGACTAATGAAGCTGAATATGGTCCCATTCTAGACCATGTCAAAAGGATGTTAATCTGCTACATCATGGAGGTTGCCCTAATGGATCAGGAGGTCACCACAGTCTTCAAGAAGAAACCCAAAATTGCTCCTGTGGGATCGGCCAGTGATCTCAATCAAATGCTACTGGGCAGGATCGACCCGAGACGCAACACAGTTATGTTCACTCGAGTGGAAGGACAGAAATGTCTCTTCGCTTTAGCTGACAAGCATCTTTACACCACAACCTATTTGGAGCATGTGCTGTTCATTGTCAAACGGTGTAAAGAGAACTCGGCCGATGATGTCAAGTATTTTGAAGATATGATTAACTGGTACATCCGGTTTAGACAGACCATTCTTTCAATAACCAAATGTCTGTTTAGTACCGTGAAGAAGGTACCGGTTTCAGCTGCTGGCCCAAGTAGTAAGTGAAGGTCTCGCTCCAAATTGACGCAAAGGGGGAGATTGTTGGGCTGAAGATCATTTTTGTTGATTGCGTCTTTTGGGCTCGCTTAGCCTAAGGCTTTTTGTATACCGGTTTGGTCCTGTCCAACCGTGAACCTTTTATGTTTTGTATATATGTTTACGCTTGCATGCATATTAGGTTAAGGTTTTAGAGATCTGAGTATAGCGATACATCTAGACGACAACAGGTTTCTTTGATCGTTATACAAAAAGCCTTAGGCTAAGCGACCAAACCGGAAAGGTTCACGGTTGGACAGGACCAAACCGGTATACAAAAAGCCTTAGGCTAAGCGAGCCCAAAAGACGCAATCAACAAAAATGATCTTCAGCCCAACAATCTCCCCCTTTGCGTCAATTTGGAGCGAGACCTTCACTTACTACTTGGGCCAGCAGCTGAAACCGGTACCTTCTTCACGGTACTAAACAGACATTTGGTTATTGAAAGAATGGTCTGTCTAAACCGGATGTACCAGTTAATCATATCTTCAAAATACTTGACATCATCGGCCGAGTTCTCTTTACACCGTTTGACAATGAACAGCACATGCTCCAAACAGGTTGTGGTGTAAAGATGCTTGTCAGCTAAAGCGAAGAGACATTTCTGTCCTTCCGCTCGAGTGAACATAACTGTGTTGCGTCTCGGGTCGATCCTGCCCAGTAGCATTTGATTGAGATCACTGGCCGATCCCACAGGAGCAATTTTGGGTTTCTTCTTGAAGACTGTGGTGACCTCCTGATCCATTAGGGCAACCTCCATGATGTAGCAGATTAACATCCTTTTGACATGGTCTAGAATGGGACCATATTCAGCTTCATTAGTCAAAAGGATATTATACAGGACGATCCAATCATGAGGATTTAGATTCGGTAGATCTGCCAGGGAGATAAGATGAGCAGTCTTTGCAGATCCCCGAATCAATTTGAACCGAGCGTTTATAAAACGTCCCTCAGTATAAGGTTTTAGCACCCGAACGTTGACAATCTTCTGGGCGCTCCATGTAAGGAATTGTGGACGAGCGGCCGCCAGATAGAAGTCAATGAGCTCCCTGTCAAGCTCAGCGTTCGGGTGAGGGACTTCAAAGATGTTAGAGAAGACGTGGAAGATGAACGCCTTTCGAGTCAGCGGCATATCGAACTGCGAATCGACAGAATTGCTGCAGTCGAACGATATAACCGGCTCGAGCCATAAGATGCTGGGAGTTTCAATGGCCTCTTTGATTAAGCGTTCCCTGGTCCAGGCAGGGAAGAGAGTCTTTCGGCTCTCAAGGAGATCGTGGGCTTCTTTTTGTTTGCGTTCGGCTTCGGCAGCCTCACGCGCCACACGACTGGCATCTTCACCAACCTTGCGACTGTTCTTTCGTTTTAAAATGTCAGCAATGGTCTCCTTGTCGCCTTCTTCATCTTCGTCCTCTGCTATGTTTTTGCCTTTGTTCTTCACACCCGAACCTAAAGTTTGATCAGTTGGAGATGGTTCGGTCGTGTGAGTAGCTTTGGAGGAAGGAGGTGGTTTTGATCCTGTCTTCTCATCTCCCCCTTGTTTCGGATTGGACACAAAACTTGGGAGGCCTTCGACTTTGTTGAGAAGATCGATGGCTGGATAGAGCTTTTCAGCAAGGGAACGCCTCACCGAAAAGTTTAGGATGGGATCATGTGCTTCCAGAATGTTGGATATAACAGCGTGGACATCCGAAACACACGTCTTGACCACCTCCCGTTGGGCCACTCCCCGGGAGTCCCTAACGTTGGGCCACTCCCCGGGAGTCCCTAGAACCTTTCCACACTCAACTGGGTCCTTATGACCCTCAACTGATATGGGACAAAAACCGTGGACTCGCCGAGTCCAAGGATGGACTCTTCGAGTCGGTCACATCCACTCACTAAATCTTCGATTTATGATGTACAACCCTTGATCAAAAGGTAGATCTAAGCCTCTACAATCGATCTAGCATGTAAAGTTACAAACTTTACATGCATGCATGGGACTTTGAGCTCAAAAGGTCCTAAAACGATCTCTTACAATGCATCGGGCCTTCTTTAAGTGAGAAAGCCACTCCTTTCTGCCTTGCAACCCCTCTAAGGACCTAGATCTGAAACATCAACTCCTAACCATGCTTGCAATCATGGTTGGTAACCAAAAAGGCTTACAAAAGCCCTAAAACACCACAAAATGGGACCTATCAAAGAACAAACTAGGTATAGACTTTATACCTTCTGAAGACTGCAAATGATGCTCAAAACCGGATCCTTCTAGCCTCCTCTTGAACCTTCAAGCTTTTCCTTCCTTCCTTGGAACACAAAACACCAAAATCACACCAAATGCAGTAGATTGCTTCAATAACGGCTAGGTTTGTTATGGGGATCTTCTGGGAACAAATGGGACGAAGGAGGCCGATTTAAGGTGTTTACATAGGGTTCAAACCCTCGGGCTAGGGTTTTTGTCCAGACAGGGCCTACTCGCCGAGTTCGGGACCCGACTTGTCGAATCCATAGCTTAAAACCCTCATCTCATCCTGCTTCTACTTGGCGAGTTAGTCCTTCAACTCACCGAGTCCAAGGCTAAAATAAAAATATATAAATAAAAGAATACGTACCAAGAACCAGGTGCTTCAAATATCCCCCACTTATTTTAGACTCCATCCTCGAAGTCTGCTGCTCGACCCTGAAATAGGTCGGGGTAATGTTCCATCATCTCGTCCGTCGTAAACTCCCTTGTGGCCATGAACTCATGCCTTAGGCATGAGTTTACTCCCCAAACTCCTCATTTCTTACTTCCCTTCTAGAGTTTACTCCCCATTCTCTCTCAACTATCATCCCGTTCTTCACCCGATCTTCCGAAAACGTAAGTGTTTCTCGATTTGATTTGTTGTTATAACCTAGCATCTAGTAGTTATACATCATTTCATCCCTTCATTGTTGATTTATAGCTAGATCTTCAAGTGTTCTTCAAAACACCAAGAACACATACAAGTGTTCTTGGGCCTTAAACACCAAATCAAGCTTCTATCTTGTAAATACACTTGCCCTAGCTTCTTGTGGGGTTAACATGAACTTGATAACACTTGAAAACAAACAAATCACATAAGAACAAAGGAGTTTACAACCAAGGATGTTCTTGGGCCGTAATCCCCTTTGAAGGTGGTAAAATGGACATTAGTCCCTTCCTAAGCCTTGGATGCCAACCTTGATCCTTCCTAGAAGTGTTTAAGACCTTAAACAACAATCAAAACATGTCCCTAAGAGAGTTTACGGCTGTGAACACCAAAGGATATGGCCCTTTGGCCGTAAACTCCACAAAGGAGCCATAATGTTCCCCTAATGCTTTCCTAAGGCTTGGACTTGATCATTGGATGTGCAATCATGACTTGTAAGACCTCAAAACACAATTTGGCACTTAGTACCATGATTGTATGGCCATAAACTCAAGGGAATATGGTCATGGGCCATAAACTCCATAAGGGGGTGGTTCATGGGCCATAAACTCCAATGTCATGTCATACAACCCTTAGATGCAACCCTTTGGTACCTATAGCACTTGAATCAAAGTGTTTCCATGACCTAGGGTGTCTTAACTTGATTAATTAGTTATTATTTGACTAATTAGATACATATATGTTTATTATATGATAACTAGGACCATTGCGTGTGTTCAAGTCCTCACACGACACCTAGCACCTTGTCTGACACTTCCGAACAAACCACTCACTGCAGGTGAGTTCATACCCCTTAATTAACCTTTGAAACACTTCAGGTATTGTCATAATATTGTTTTTAGGGCGTTTTAGGAGGGGACTCGGCGAGTTGGAGCCAGACTCGCCGAGTAGGACCACAGACTTGGTCGTGGGTTCGCGACTGGACTCGACGAGTCCAGATATGGACTCGGCGAGTCTGCGCTGTTCAGCGAAAACCCTAGCCGTTTGGTTTTGGAACGTATATAATGAACTTATAGGCCGCCATTGTCCGTCTTTAGCCTACTGAGAAGAACCCTAATCGGTTGTGTGCATCTGGAGCAAGGATTGAAGGCCATTGGTGATCTTGAAGAAGTTATTATGCAAGGAAGAGAAGGGTTTGGCTAAAGGAACAGCAAGGGAATCAAGTTCTGAGGATTGGGGACACAGAGAGTGCATTATTCAGGTAACAATTCGGATTATAATCTGCTATGTTGATGTGTGCATGGATTTAGGGTTTATGGAACCCTTTTGTGACTAGATTGATTGTTATCCTTGTTTCCCAAACGATTATAACCCTGTATTAGGACCTTTAGAGGTCCAGAATGTCCCATGCCTGTGTATTTTGGGAATTAAGAGAGGTTTTGGATTGGAATCCTTATGCCTTAGGTCAAAATGTAAATTATAGGCCTTGGGGTGTAGCATGAGCACCTAAATGAAGGCCTTACGTGTTGTACCAGCTTAGGAGGACCAAACCTATGAATGGTCGGGACAATACTGATCTCAGGAAGCAGTTTGATCGACTGCATGGCATGGACTCGCCGAGTCCAATGAACAGACTCGGCGAGTAGCTTGGAGAATAACTGGGACTCGTCGAGCTGTTCTTCAGACTCGGCGAGTGGAGTCGGGGTGGCCCCGCGATTCTTCCACGAGGAACTCGTCGAGTCAAGAGGGATACTCGACGAGTAGAAAGGGAACATCAGGATTTGGTGAGGACGTCTAGACTCGCCGAGTCGCCTTAGCACTTGCCGAGTCCGGTCAAGTTGACCGTTGACCGTTGACCGTTGACCAGAGTTGACCTACATGTGATTTCTTAGGGTCAGTTGTCTTGAAAGATAAAAGTATTAATAAGGGATATATGATATTATAGGGAGTCTGTAGCTCGGCGGATCGAGTGCGAGTGATTTCAGGAGTCGCTAGCTTTCATTACCCACGAGGTGAGTCTTCTCACTATACTATACCCGGAAGGGTTTGACTGTGTGACCGGAAGGTCGGATATGATATGTGTTAGCGGAAGTCCTAGGATGACAAGAAGAAACAGTGAGCTGCTAAAAAGTAGAGATTCGTGGCGGTTCATGCTGCGATTGAACCTACCGCTGCTACTCCAATAAGGCAGTATGCTGGAAGTTTGCCAAAGTGCAACAAATGTAACTTCCACCACAACAGACCCTGCCGTGAAATGCAGTGCTCAAAGTACATCAAGAAGGGACACAATATCCGTTTCTGCTAATATCTAGCAAGACCGATCACCCAAGTCCCGGGCGCTGGTGTGGGCCAGGCGTGCTACGGATGTGGCGATGTGGGCCACTACAAAAGGGACTACCCTAAAGCAAGAAATGTCGGTGGAGCGGGAAGATTTCTGGCTATAGTCCAAGGGGAGGCAGTTGCTGACCCTGCAGTGGTGACTTGTACGTTTCTCCTCAAAAACTCTTATGCATGCATACTGTTTGATAGCGGAGCAGTGAGAAGCTTCGTGAATAATAAATTTGCTCGCCTACTTAAACAAAAACCACGCACACTTAAGGAACCATTCACTGTAGAAATGGCTAATGTCAAAACTAAGAGCATGAATAGCAAATACTTAGGATGTACCCTAACTCTAGATAGCCATTCATTTCCAATCGACCTCATGTCGGTCTCGATTAAAAGCTTCGACGTCATCATCGCCATGGATTGGTTGAGTCTTCATCGTGCCGAGATCATGTGCTACGAGAAAGTAGCCCGTCGAAATCTCCCAACTAACGAAACTCTCATCATCTATGATGACAAACCAAGCACGAGTATTTGTATCATCTCAAGTATTCAAGCACATAAGTATCTACATAAGGAATATCATGCATTCCTTGCTCACATTGTCGATACGAGCCTAGAAATGAAAGAACTAAATAACATTCTGGTAGTGAGCGACTTTCTCGACATCTTCCCAGAAGAACTACCAGGATTACCTTCGCAACGACAAGTCGAGTTCAAAATCGACTTAGTCCCAGGAGCTACCCCAGTAGCCAAATCGCTCTACCGATTAACACCAGTAGAGATGCAGGAATTATCTGGTCAACTTAACGAACTACTCAGCAATGTTTTTATAATACCAAGCTTCTCACCCTAGGGAGCACCGGTCATGTTCGTTAACAAGAAATACGGATCATTCCGTATATGTATCGACTATAAAGAACTCAATAAACTAACGGTCAAAAACCATTACCCTCTGCCTCGCATAGACAATTTATTTGACCAACTGCAAGGGGAGAATTACTTTTCGAAAATTGATCTAAGATCCGGATATCACCAGTTACGAGTGGTAGAGGAGGATGTTCCAAAAACAGCCTTCCCAACTCGTTACGGACACTACGAGTTCGTGGTGATGCCATTCGGATTGACCAATGCACCCGCAGTGTTCATAGACTTAATAAATAGATTATGTCGTCCTTACTTGGATCAGTTCGTCATCGTCTTCATTGATGACATCCTGATACACTCTTGAAGTAAGGAAGAGCATGGCGATCACCTGCGACATGTTCTAGGAACTTTACGAACGGAGAAGCTCTATGCGAAGTTATCTAAGTGTGAATTTTGCATCCGAAGAGTCGAATTCTTAGGACACTTTGTTAGTGAAGAGGGAATCCACGTGGATCCATCCAAAATTAAGGCCATTGAGAACTGGTCAGCACCGAAGATGCCTATAGAAATTCATCAATTTCTAGGTCTCGTTGGCTACTACCGCAGATTCATACAAAAATTCTCCCGGATCGCGAAACCTCTTACTACACTGACCCAGAAAGGAGTGGCCTTTGACTGGGAAGAGAAACAAGAAAAAGCGTTTCAAACGCTGAAGCGAGCCTTATTCACAGCACTGATACTATCCCTCCCCGAAGGGATAGGAGACTTCGTTGTATGCTGCAATGCATCCAACCAAGGGCTCGGTTGTGTTCTGATGCAACGAGGTAAGGTCATCGACTATGCATTGAGACAGCTAAAGACACACGAAGTCAACTACACCACACAAGATCTTGAACTGAGGGCAATTGTGTTTGCCCTGAAGATCTGGAGACACTACGTATATGGTACGAAGAGCACGATCTTTACAGACCACAAGAGTTTACAACACATATTCGATCAGAAGGAGCTCAACATGAGACAACGATGGTGGGTCGAGCTACTCAATGACTACGAATGCGAAATTCGTTATCATCCGGGTAAAGCCAACGTAGTAGCAGATGTCGTAAGTCGGAAAGAATATTTTGGCCGAATAGTCAAATCGTTGACAATGACTATCCATTCAAACTTTTCTACACAAATTCAGGAGGCCCAACTTGAACCCTTGAAACTTGAAAATGTGACGAGTGAATCCCTTAGAGGAATGGATAAGAACTTAGAAGCCAAGAGAGGCAGAGCCTTATATTTCATGGACCGGATCTGGACACCGAAGCACGGTGGCCTCCTAGACTAGGTCATCACTGAGGCGCACAAAACTCGGTATTCCATCCACCTTGTTTCAGATAAGATGTATCAGGATCTCAAAAAGTTATACTGGTGGCCTAACATGAAAGCAGAGATTGCTACCTTCGTGAGTAAATGCCTTACTTGCGCAAAGTTTAAGGTCGAATACCAGAAACCCTCCGGTCTTCTACAACGACTGGTGATACCAGAATAGAAGTGGGAGCGGATCACTATGGATTTCATAACCAAGTTGCCCAAGACAACGGATGGACTTGATACCATATGGGTCATCGTCGATAGATTGACCAATTCTACACACTTCCTGCCTATTAAAGAAACCGACAAGATGGAGAAGCTCACGAGAACATACACTAGGGAAATAGTATGACTGCATGGTGTTCCTATATCCATTATCTCCGATAGAGATAGTAGGTTCATTTTGAGGTTCTGGAAGTCACTACAAAGTTCCCTAGGAACGAGGCTGCAACATATGTTGAGAGCCTATGTGATCGACTTTGGAAAGGCATGGGATACTCACTTACCACTTGTCGAATTTTCGTACAATAACAGTTATCACACGAGCATCAAGGCTTCTCCATTCGAAGCCCTCTATGGCCGGAAGTGTAGATCCCCTTTGTGTTGGGCTGAGGTGGTGACACCAAGTTAGCTAAAGGACGAGTTCCTGATAGCACTCTCACAAGTCCGGAAATCATTCAAGAAACAATGGAGAAGATCGTTCAGATTCATGAACGATTGAAATCCTCTAGAGATCGACAAAAGAGCTACGCCAACAAACGCAGGAAACCTTTGGAATTCCAGGTGGGAGACCACGTCCTTTTGAAAGTCTCACCCTGGAGGGGTTTGATACGCTTTTGAAAGCGTAGGAAGCTTAATCCGAGATACATGGGGCCTTTCGAGATTCTAGCTAGAATCGGCCCTGTAGCTTACAAACTCAATCTACCCAACGAACATCGTTACATACATTCTACATTCCACATCTCAAACTTGAAAAAGTGTCTAACCAATGAGACTCTTGTAATCCTATTCGCCGAGATCGAGATCAACAAGAGCCTTAACTTCGTGGAAGAACCTGTAGAGATCATGGACCGTGAGGTTAACCAGACGAAACAAAGCCGTGTCCCGATTGTGAAGGTTCGTTGGAACGCCAAGTGAGGACCGAAATTCACATGGGAGCACGAGGATCAAATGAAATTGAAATATCCTCATCTATTCGCTTAGTTATTTGTAACTATTTTTTCGCTTAAACTTTAATTTCGGGATGAAATTCACTTTAACAGAGGGATGATGTGACAACCCGAAATTTTCATTTGGACAAACTCTAAAGTCAATCACTTCAATTAAAAGTCAATTACATTTCTAATAATTATTAGCCAATTTAAAAGTCCGTTTGAGCATTTTTAGTGTTTATTCTTTAAACGAACGAAGGAAATGAAGTACCGTCTCGGGTCTTGGAGTTGCAAAACCACACATACCACCCTAATAAGGCGTTCATGGCCAAAATTTTATAGTTTGGGCCGTAAACTCCCTTGTGGCCATGAACTCATGCCTTAGGCATGAGTTTACTCCCCAAACTCCTAATTTCTTACTTCCCTTCTAGAGTTTACTCCCCATTCTCTCTCAACTATCATCCCGTTCTTCACCCGATCTTCCGAAAACGTAAGTGTTTCTCGACTTGATTTGTTGTTATAACCTAACATCTAGTAGTTATACATCATTTCATCCATTCATTATTGATTTATAGCTAGATCTTCAAGTTTTCTTCAAAACACCAAGAACACATACAAGTGTTCTTGGGCCTTAAACACCAAATCAGGCTTCTATCTTATAAGTACACTTGCCCTAGATTCTTGTGTGCTTAATATGAACTTGATATCACTTGAAAATCAACAAATAATATAAGAACAAAGGCTTTTACAGCTAAGGATGTTCATGGGCCGTAATCCCCTTTTAAATTGGTAAAATGGACATTAGTCCCTTCCTAAGCCTTGGATGCCAACCTTGATCCTTCCTAGAAGTGTTTAAGACCTTAAACAACAATCAAAACATGTACCTAAGAGAGTTTACAGCCGTGAACACCAAATGATATGGTCCTTTGGCCGTAAACACCACAAAGGAGCCTTAATGTGCCCCTAATGCTTTCCTAAGGCTTGGACTTGATCAATGGATGTGCAATCATGACTTGTAAGACCTCAAAACGCAATTTGGCACTTAGTACCATGATTTTACGGCCATAAACTCTTGGGAATATGGTCATGGGCTGTAAACTCCAAAAGGGGTGGTTCATGGGCCATAAACTCCAATGTCATGTCATACAACCCTTAGATGCAACGCTTTGGTACCTATAACACTTGAATCAAAGTGTTTCCATGACCTAGAGTGTCTTAACTTGATTAATTAGTTATTAATTGACTAATTAGATACATATATGTTTATCATGTGATAACTAGGACCATTGTGTGTGTTCAAGTCCTCAATTGACACCTAGCACCTTGTCCGACCAAACCACTCACTACAGGTGTGTTCATACCCCTTGATTAACCTTTGAAATGCTTTTAAATGTTTTTAAATGCTTTATGGGGGGATACAAGTTGAACCATGTTGGTTATTAGATCAATCACATGTGATTAATAACTAACATACAAATGGATTTTCATACTTTAAATTGTTTTACCAAGCAAATGACTTCAAACTGTTTATCAAACTATTTTACATATCAAACTCTTTATCAAATTCACTTATGTATACTAAACATTTCTTGTTCAGTTTTCAAACTTATATATTGTTAAAACCATGTGTATTACATATATAGTTATATAAATAAGGTTTGAGGGACTTAGGAGAGATAACCCACTTTACTTCATCTCCTTGTTTGGTTGTGGTCTTAAAGTACCCGGTTGTTTGTCCGAGTGTCGTTGAACCCTTAGTTATATATTATGTATATATGTGTAGATATAAAGACTCTTATCTCAATTCAGTACATTCAATCATACAAACAAGTTTACTAATAAACTATAATAGGTATACTTTAGAGTTATACTACTTACTACTTCTAGTTCAATGAAGCATCCAAGAGTCAGTTCATTCATGAGTCATTACTTATTACTATGAGAACATATACAACTATACTAGAATGAGAACATATACAACTATACTATGATGAGAACATATACAACAATACTAGAATGAGAACATATACAACGATACTATGATGAGTAACAATACATTACATATACAAGAATACGTTAACATAAATGTGAATCATTGTATCGGAGCATGCCTTCATTCTCATGGCCCGAGTTGTAACCAGAATCTCCTGGAGGGAGAGCGTGAGTTTGCATATAGATCTATATTGGATTGACTATCCTACACCATGTTGCTAGCTACAGCCGAACCTGCAGGTCTGCGGGTGCCAAACGTCATACCTTTTGATGACTTACATTGTCATGTTTTTCGTCGATAGTATGGTACAATTAATCACATAATACCTTGATATAAATCTGGTTTAATGTAGTTAGTACAGCAGTAGTTCTTATAACATGAAACTACATTACTACATTAATTTACCCTTTACATTTATTTTGGTGATTACTTCACTTAAACATTGATGTACAAACTATATTTTGATAATGATAGTTACACTTGGGAAAATTACACACTTTTACAAGAAACAAACATACAAAATAGTTATGCCTTGGTAGAAGGCTGCTTTTAGTAGAAAACATAGGAGTTTCTAGGAGTTTCAAACTTTTACAAATACTTACAAACATTTACATACTTTGACAACAAACGTTTACAAACTCGTACTTCAAACACTGTTTAAAACATTCTAATAAAAACATAGACACTAAATACTTATGAACTCACCAGCTTTAATGCTGATAAACTCTTTTAAATAACTTGTATTCTCAGGTCATCAGACTCCTCTTATATTTTGTGAAGATGGAGCGCATACAAGACTCCTCTTATATTTAAAATTCATATTTTGGTGTCTTATATACTAGACTCCTCTTATATTTTGATTCATATTTTGGTGTCTTATATACTACAGAACACACTTGTATTTAAATTATATATTTAATGCAATGGATGATGTTGTTTACTTGTTTACTATTATACTATGTTGTGATAATTTACATGACGTCCTCCGCCCCAGAACGTTTCCGCCATTCTCGGTTTTAGGGTGTGACAGATTGGTATCAGAGCATTGTTTATAGTGAATTGAGTATATCAACCCATAAAAGATATACTAACTATAAACCCGATGGGATTAAAACACTCCGACCAAAAGTGTATACTTTTAAATAATAAAATATTTAAGTGTGACAACCTGTAATTTATTCTGTCATTAAAACCGTTCCCGTCAAATAAAATCGTCGTATTAATTTTGTTCCGTTAACCTTTGCGTTAAATTAATTTTATCGCGACATTTATTTGATTTCGTAAATGTCGGAATGTGTTATAATCATTAAAATATTTTCCATATTTGTTTGGAAAATTATTATTTTCATCTAAATCGTGATTACGGCAAATTTATCGGGTTCAACCAAAAGCACCGTCTAACGGCAGTATCGGGTAGAATTCCGTCGGGCCACAAACTCAACCCCTATATAAGGGATTGAGTAACATCATTTTGATGATATTACTCTCTCTCTAAAAACATTCTCTCACTACTCTCTCTCTCTCTCTCTAAAATCTGAAACTTACCCAAAATCATCCAAAACAAGCTCCAAATCACTAAGGTAACATCCCTAACGCATGAATTAGCATCCTAGACCTTCAAATTTGTGATTTATATGAGGATTGGGACCATAAACAAGTGTTTACGTTCTAGGAACCTCCTTAGGCCGTGAACACCTCATATGAGGGTTTTAAAGCCTCAAAACCCCTCCAAAACACTTCTAGGGCTTAGATTCGACTTAGAAACTTGCATGCATGGACTAAGGACCCCAAAATCATGAGATTTGATGTATTAACATGATTTTACGGCCCAAGAACCTTCTTGGACCGTAAACCCCCATGCATGAACCATAAACACCTCTTAAGGTGTTAAAAATGCCCTTAAACACCACCACAAGCCTCCAAACGTGTCTAGAACCTTCTACTTCATCATATCAAGCACCAAATCATACAAGAAGGGAACAAACATGATTTTACGGTCCAAGAACATGCTTGGACCGTAAACCCTCAATCTTAGACCTTAAACACATTTTTGGGTGTTAGTTTTCCCCTAAACACCTTCAATGAACTTCCATGAGTGCATATAACCTTATAACCCTTCAAGAAATGCACCAATACATTCATAAATGGGAATAACTAGAGTTTATGGTCCAAGAACATTCTTAGACCGTAAACTCATCCTCTTAGACCATAAACTCTTCAAATGGGTGTTTAAGTGCCCTTAACACCTTGAATGGTTCGTATGTGGGACTAGAATCACATGTGATTAACCTACAAACACCAACACCCATGAATCATGAACAAACATGAGTTTACGGTTGTAAACTCATGTGTTTAAGGTAGTAAACTCCCCAAGAACACCTTCATAGACCGTAAACTCCAATTCCAAGGCCATTTCAAGTCCCGACCACTTCCTAAGCCATGGAATCAACCCTAGAACTTCCCCGTGTGCATTGTAAGACTTTTTGGCATCCAAGAACACACCACCTATGAGTTTACGGCCGTAAACTCATGGTGATATGGTCAATGGACCATAAACTCCTTAAGGAGTTTACTCTTGAAGAGTAAAATCCATATTTAGGTCCTACACAACCTTAGATGCTACCCGGATCACTCCTAACACTTGAATTGAAGTGTTTTCACTTCTTGGAGTGCATATTCATGTCTAATTAGTGGTTCAAAGTCTAATTAGATACAATTGCATATCATTTCATATTCCATAGGAACCTCGCGCGTTATCAAGCCCTGAACCGACTCATAGCATCCAAACCGACACGTTTTCTCATCTGGTGAGTTCATACCCCTACCCATTTTCAATGTTTTCACTGTTTTCAAGGGGGAATACAAGCAAAGTACAAGTGATTCTTGTACTCAAAACTGTTTTATATACATTGTGTTTCATATTATATATGCTTTTAACACTGACAGTCGCAATAAACAACCGTTTGAACTTACAGGACACATTATCATGTTATTTGTGAATTACATTATAAATTTTTGTACTTATATTTTCACAAATATTTTCCCATATTATAACAGTTAAAAGCATAACATTCGAACGTGGTTTTGTCCTTGCTAACACTCCACATAGATATGCGAGTGGAGGATAGTCATTTGATCTTTCAGTATTATTACTAGTAAATTTGTTAATCCTATAATTGGAGACACGTCCTCGGTGAACACTCCACAGAGATACGCGAGTGGAGGACCACCTCTATAACCAGAATCTCTTAGATAGGGAGCGTGACTTGAGTGTATAGATCTATATGGGGCTGACTACCCTGCACTTGGCTGCTAGCTACAGTCGAACCGAAAGGTTCAAGGGTGACGAAAGTCATATAGGGTGATGGACTATTTATTGCCCTAATTAGTCTATTGTATGGTTATGAAACTCGCAATTTGGATAACAGAGATTTACATATTAGTAATAATGGGTTAAGTAACTAGTTTACTTGGTACATGTTAGTTTTATAAACATGTTAAAACTAATACATTTTCAGAGTACATCTTTTACATTACATTTTGGGTTGGTGAACTAACACACACATTACAAGGATAACCAGGTTTTCAGTATACATCTTTCACATTAGGAAAATATGGGATTTTCCTGAGATCACAGTTGAACATAACCAGAACAGTGTAACCTAACAGTTAACCAAACATTACTTTTAAGAAAATATGGGATTTTCTTGGGTTGTAACATTTTCAGAAACCAAAGGGAAAGTCGTACATTTTGACAAAACAAAATCACTTATGAACTCACCAGCTTTATACTGATTTTTAAAATGCTTGTATTCTCTGGTCCGCATTAGACAGGTACCCGATGATTCCTTTTTGACGAAGACGGAGAGCGTTGAAGACATTTCTTGCTTTTGTTTATATATACATATGTACACCACTGTACAACTTTACTTTTGATCAAATGTAAATTTCTATATGTAATGTAATGGTTGTTTACTTTACTTACTATGTGCATTGGATTTGATACTCAACATGGAGTCCGCCCCGGAAATGTTTCCGTCTTGGTTTTCGGGGTGTGACAGATTGGTATCAGAGCCCTTGTTTATAGTGAATGAAGTATACCAAACCTTACATGGTATAAAACTATAAACACTAAGGGGCCTAAGTGCTCTGAACTAAAAGTATACTTCAAAATATAAGTATTTTCAAAATTATACAAGTATACCTAACCGTCAAGATCCGTAACTACAAGTAGAACAAAACATAAGCAAATGGGTGTTGTATGTGGCGGTTAAACCTGGGCAGTTATGTAGTTGTGTCTAGGATCAATATAGCCTGGCCAACTATTTTCATTCGAGACATGGCCAACATGTTCTTGGGTGTGACTGTGGTGTGCGGCATGCCTAAAACTTACCCTAATATCCCAAACATCGAACCGTGGTCGTAGCGAATCATGAAATACTCTGGGAGTATTTCTCGAGAAAATCTTTTGTAGAAAACCTCATTCAAACGTTATTCCTTGATCATTCTTTTAGCAATAAATTATCTGTTTTGATAAATCTTTCCTGCTTTATCACTTATTCGGAATATATATCTGTCATATCTCTCGATTAAATTTGGAGGACTTATCATCTTCTCTTTCCTGATCTTATTAGATCAAGATGCCTCCAAGAAAGAGACCTAGCTCAAAGACCAACAACCCTCCGCCTCCACCTTCTCCTCAAATTGACCTCGCACCACTTCAAACAGCCATTACTGCCGCAGTGACAGCCGCCATGTCACAAAGGAACCCCAGTAATTCAGGAGGTGGTCCCCAGCCCCAAAACCTAGAAGATAGTCAAGGACACTGAAAAGGGGGTTCTTATAAAGATTTCATGAGCGTAAAACCCACTTCCTTTGATGGCACTGGAGGTGTCATTTCCTCACTCGATGGTTCGAGAAAGTCGAATCCATATTCGATAAAGTAAAGTTCGCAGCCTGTACCTTCACTGACAAAGCCCTGACTTGGTGGAACGGCCGAGTCAAATCCCTGACCCTACCTGTAGCTAATGTTATGGGATGGGAAGCCATGAAAGAACTCCTTATGGCTGAGTACTGCCCTCGGGGCGAAATACAGAAGTTAGAGCATGAGCTCTAGAACCTAAAGATGAAGGGTTCCGATCTTGCAGCGTACACCTCGAGGTTCGATGACCTGGCACTGCTCTGTCTGGGAATGGTTACCCCAGAGAGTAAGAAAATAGAAAGATTTATTTGGGGGCTGACCCAGCCAACCAAGGGAAATGTCTTATCTGCACGGCCAGATACGTATGACAGCGCCAAGAGTTTAGCCCAGACCCTAATTGATCACAGTGATGATGTTGAGGAAACCACCGCCACCCCTGAACCGACCAAGAGGAGTGGTGAGAAAAGGAAATTTTGGAAGAACAAGAAGGGTCAATGTTCCTAAGGATCCTCAAAGAAACAGCACACTGTAGCAGTCCATGCTGCTACTACCCCCATTGTTGCTGCTTCTGTTGTCAGATCTACAGCTCAGACCCCTACCAGTAGATATGCTGGTAACCTTCCTCTGTGTGAGAAGTGCAAGTACCACCATAACCCCGACCCCTGCCGTGAACTGTCGTGCACCAACTGCGGTAAAAAGGGGCACACGGTCCGATTCTGCAAGGCACTAACCCAATCTGCAAATCAATCCTCTGGAGCAGGTGTTGGTCAAGCGTGCTACAATTGTGGAGAAGTTGGGCATTACAAGAGGAACTGGACCAAAAAGGTGAAAGCTAATAATACCGGGAGAGTCCTAGCCATGGGATGGGAGGAGGCAGTCGCTGATCCCACTGTTGTTTTGGGTACGTTCCTTCTCGACAACTCTTATGCTAGTATTCTTTTCGATTCGAGTGCTGAAAGAAGTTTTGTTAGTCATTCGTTCACACATAATCTAAAACCTAACCCCCAACCATTAACCGAAACATTTACTGTCGAGATGGCTAACAGTGAGAAAGAAAGCGCTAGCGATGTATTCATAGGTTGTACCCTTACGCTGAACGGTCATTCATTTTCCATTGATCTTATGCCAGTTTCCATTAAGAGCTTTGATGTTATCATTGGCATGGATTGGTTGAGTCCCAATCATGTTGATATCCTTTTCTATGAAAAAGCCATCCGTCTCAATCTTCCTACGGGTCAAACTCTCATAATCTATGGCGATAAACTCAGCTCCAACCTTAGCATCATTTCCTGCATCAAAGTTCAGAAACTCTTGTGAAAGGAATGCCAAGCATTCCTGGCCCATGTCATTAACGAGAAACAGGAAGTTAAAGACCTCGCAAGCATCCTCGAAGTCTGTAACTTTCCTGATGTCTTTCTAGAAGAGCTTCCAGGAATTCCTCCCGAACGTCCGGTCGAATTTCGCATTGACCTAATTCCTGGAGCTACCCCCATAGCCAAGTCTCCATATCGTTTAGATCCAGCAGAAATGCAGGAGTTGTCCAGCCAACTTAATGAGTTACTCAGCAAAGGGTTCATCAGACCAAGTTCCTCACCCTGGGGAGCTCCGATATTGTTTGTAAAGAAGAAAGATGGATCCTTCCGGATATGTATCGACTACCGTGAGCTGAACAAGTTGACCGTAAAGAACTGATATCCTCTTCTGCGAATAGATGACCTCTTCGATCAACTTTAGGGAGCCAGCTACTTCTTAAAGATAGACCTTCGGTCAGGGTACCATCAGCTACGAGTTCAGGAGAGTGATGTTTCCAAAACAGCTTTCAAAACTCGATATGGACACTACGAGTTCGTAGTGATCCCCGTCGGTCTAATCAATGCACCGGAAGTGTTCATGGACCTGATGAACCGGGTGTGTCATCCTTTCTTAGACAAATTCATCACCGTGTTCATTGATGACATCCTTGTCTACTCCAATAAGGTAGTATGCAGAGAGTCGGGGTGGTTCATGCTGCGATTGAACCTACCGCTGCTACTCCAATAAGGCAGTATGCTGGAAGTTTGCCAAAGTGCAACAAATGTAACTTCCACCACAATGGACCCTGCCGTTGAATGCAGTGCTCAAACTCCAACAAGAAGGGACACACTATCTGTTTCTGCAAATATCCAGCAATACTGATCACCCAATTCTCAGGCGCTAGTGTGGGTCAGGCTTGCTACGGATATGGCGATGCGGGCCACTACAAAAGGGACTACCCCAAAGCAAGAAATGTTGGTGGAGCAGGAAGATTTCTGGCTATAGGCCAAGGGGAAGCAGTTGCTGACCCTACGGTGGTGACTGGTACGTTTCTCCTCAAAAACTCTTATGCATGCATATTGTTTGATAGGGGAGAAGTGAGAAGCTTCGTGAATAATAAATTTGCTCGCCTACTTAAACAAAAACCACACACACTTAAGGAAACATTCGTAACTGGTCTACTCTTGAAGTAAGGAAGAGCATGGCGATCACCTACAACAAGTTCTAGGAACTTTATGAATTGAGAAGCTCTATGCGGAGTTATCTAAGTGCGAATTTTGGATCCGAAAAGTCGAATTCTTAGGACACCTGGTTAGCGAAGAGGGAATCCACGTGGACCGATCCAAAATTAAGGCCATTGAGAATTGGTCAGCACTGAAGATGCCTACAGAAATTCGTCAATTTCTAGGTCTCGCTGGCTACTACCGCAGATTCATATAGAACTTCTCTCGGATTGCAACACCTCTTACTACACTGACCCAAAAAGAAGTGGTCTTTAACTGGGAAGAGAAACAAGAAAAAGCGTTTCAAATGTTGAAGCGAGCCTTATTCACTGCACCGATACTATCCCTCCCCTAAGGGATAGAAGACTTCGTTGTATACTGCGAAGCATCAAACTAAGGGCTCGGTTGTGTTCTGATGAAACGAGGTAAGGTCATCACCTATGCCTCGAGACAGCCGAAGACACACGAAGTCAACTACACCACACATGATCTTGAACAGGGGGCAGTTGTGTTTGCCCTGAAGATCTGGAGACACTACCTATATGGTACGAAGAGCACGATCTTTACAGAGTTTACAACACATATTCGATTAGAAGGAGCTCAACATGAGACAATGAAGGTGGGTTGAGCTACTCAATGACTACGAATGCAAAATTCGTTATCATCCGGGAAAAGCCAACATAGTAGCGGATGCCCTAAGTCGGAAAGAATATTTTGGTTGAAGAGTCAAATCATTGACAATGACTATCCATTCAAACTTTTCTACATAAATTCAGTAGGCTCAACTTGAACCCTTGAAACCTGAAAACATCCCTTAGACAATGACGGTGGTGGAGCCTTATATTTCATGGACTAGATCTGGACACCGAATCACGGTGGCCTCCAAGACTTGGTCATGACCGAGGCACACAAAACTCGGTATTCCATCCACCTTGTTTCAGATAAGATGTATCTGTATCTTAAAAAGTTATACTGGTGGCCTAACATGAAAGCATAGATTGCTACCTTCGTGAGTAAATGCCTTACTTGCGCAAAGTTTAAGGTCGAATACCAGAAACCCTCCGGTCTTCTACAATGACTGGAGATACCAAAATAGAAGTGGGAGCGGATCACTATGGATTTCATAACCAAGTTGCCCAAGACAACGGGTGGACTTGATACCATATGGGTCATCGTCGATAGATTGACTAATTCTGCACACTTCCTGCCTATCAAAGAAACCGACAACATGGAGAAGCTCACGAGAACATACACTAGGGAAATAGTATGACTGCATGGTGTTCCTATATCTATTATCTCCGATAGAGATAGTAGGTTCACTTTGAGGTTCTAGCAGTCACTACAAAGTTCCCTAGGAACGAGGCTGGACATGAGTACAACCTACCATCCTCAAACCGACGGACAAAGTGAGAGAACCATCCAAACACTGGAAGATATGTTGAGAGCATGTGTGATCAACTTTGGAAAGGCATAGGATACTCACTTACCACTTGTCGAATTTTCCTACAATAACAGTTATCACACGAACATCAAGGCTGCTCCATTCGAAGCCCTCTATGGCCGGAAGTGCAGATCCCCTTTGTGCTGTGTTGAGGTGGGTGACACCCAGTTAGCTAAAGGATGAGTTCCTGATAGCACTCTCACAGGTCCGGAAATCATTCGAGAAACAACGGGGAAGATCGTTCAGATTTGTGAACGATTGAAATCCACTAGAGATCGATAGAAGAGCTACGGCGACAAACGCAGGAAACCTTTGGAATTCCAGGTGGGAGACCGCATCCTTTTGAAAGTCTCACCCTGGAAGGGTTTGATATGCTTTGGAAAGCGTGGGAAGCTCTATCCAAGATACATAGGGCCTTTCGAGATTCTAGCTAGAATCGGCCCTGTAGCTTACAAACTCAATCTACCCAACGAACTTCGTAATGTACATTCTACATTCCACGTCTCAAACTTGAAAAAGTTTCTGTCCAACGAGACTCTTGTAATCCCACTCGACAAGATCGAGATCAAAGAGAGCTTCAACTTCATGGAAGAACCAGTAGAGATCATGGACCGTGAGGTCAAGCAGACGAAACAAAGTTGTGTCCCGATTGTAAAGGTTTGCTGGAACGCCAAGTGAGGACCAGAATTCACATGGGATCGCGAGGATCAAATGAAATTGTAATATCCTCATTTATTCGCTTAGTTATTTTTAACTATTTTTTTCGCTTAAACTTTAATGTCGGGACGAAATTCCCTTTAACGGGGGGATGATGCGACAACGCGAAATTTTCATTCGGACAAAATCTAAAGTCAATCACTTCAATTAAAAGTCAATTACATTTCTAATAATTGTTAGCCAATTTAAAAGTCCGTTTGAGCATTTTTAGTGTTTATTTTTTAAACGAACGAAGGAAAGGAAGTACCGTCTCGGGTCTTGGAGTTGCAAAACCACACATACCACCCTAATAAGGCGTTCATGGCCAAAATTTTATAGTTTGGGCTGTAAACTCCCTTGTGTCCGTGAACTCATGCCTTAGGCATGATTTTACTCCCCAAGCTCCTCATTTCTTACTTCCCTTCTAGAGTTTACTCCCTATTCTCTCTCAACTATCATCCCATTCTTCACCCAATCTTCTGAAAACGTAAGCGTTTCTCGACTTGATTTGTTCTTATAACCTAACATCTAGTAGTTATACATCATTTCATCCATTCATTATTGATTTATAGCTAGATCTTCAAGTGTTCTTTAAAACACCAAGAACACTAAGAACACATACAAGTGTGCTTGGGCCTTAAACACCAAATCAAGCTTCTATCTTGTAAGTACACTTTCCCTAGCTTCTTGTGGGCTTAACATGAACTTGATAATACTTGAAAATCAACAAATCACATAATAACAAAGGAGTTTACAGCCAAGGATGTTCTTGGGCCGTAATCCCCTTTTAAATTGGTAAAATGGACATTAGTCCCTTCCTAAGCCTTGGATGCCAACCTTGATCCTTCCTAGAAGTGTTTAAGACCTTAAACAACAATCAAAACATGTCCCTAAGAGAGTTTACGGCCGTGAACACCAAATGATATGGTCCTTTGGCCATAAACACCACAAAGGAGCCTTAATGTGCCCCTAATGCTTTCCTAAGGCTTGGACTTGATCATTGGATGTGCAATCATGACTTGTAAGACCTCAAAACACAACTTGGCACTTAGTACCATGATTTTATGGCCATAAACTCTTAGGAATATGGTCATGGGCCATAAACTCCATAAGGGGTGGTTCATGGGCCATAAACTCCAATGTCATGTCATACAACCCTTAGATGCAACCCTTTGGTACCTATAGCACTTGAATCAAAGTGTTTCCATGACCTAGAGTGTCTTAACTTGATTAATTAGTTATTAATTGACTAATTAGATACATATATGTTTATTATGTGATAACTAGGACCATTGTGTGTGTTCAAGTCCTCACTTGGCACCTAGCACCTTGTGCGACACTTCCGAACAAACCACTCACTACAGGTGTGTTCATACCCCTTGATTAACCTTTGAAATGCTTTTAAATGTTTTTAAATGCTTTATGGGGGGGATACAAGTTGAACCATGTTGGTTATTAGATCAATCACATGTGATTAATAACTAACATACAAATGTATTTTCATACTTTAAATTGTTCTACCAAGCAAATGACTTCAAACTGTTTATCAAACTATTTTACATATCAAACTCTTTATCAAATTCACTTATGTATACTAAACATTTCTTGTTCAGTTTTCAAACTTGTATATTGTTAAAACCATGTGTGTTACATATATAGTTATATAAATAAGGTTTGAAGGACTTAGGAGAGATAACCCACTTTACTTCCTCTCCTTGTTTGGTTATGGTCTTAAAGTACCCGGTTGTTTGTCCGAGTGTTGTTGAACCCTTAGTTATATATTATGTATATATGTATAGATATAAAGACTCCTATCTTAATTCAGTACATTCAATCATACAAACAAGTTTACTAATAAACTATAATAGGTATAGTTTAGATTTATACTACTTACTACTTCTAGTTCAATGAAGCATCCAAGAGTCAGTTCATTCATGAGTCATTACTTATTACTATGAGAACATATACAACTATACTAGAATGAGAACATATACAACTATACTATGATGAGAACATATACAACAATACTAGAATGAGAACATATACAATGATACTATCATGAGTAACAATACATTACACATACAAGCATACATTAACATAAATGTGATCCAATGTATCGGAGCATGCCTTCATTGTCATGGTCCGAGTTGTAACCAGAATCTCCTGGAGGGAGAGCGTGAGTTTGCGTATAGATCTATACTGGATTGACTATCCTACACCATGTTGCTAGCTGCAGCCGAACCTGCAGGTCTGCGGGTGCCCAACATCATACCATTTGACGACTTACATTGTCGTGTTTTCCGTCGATAATATGGTACAATTAATCCGGTTTAAGGTAGTTAGTACAGCAGTAGTTCTTATAACATGAAACTACATTACTACATTAATGTACCCTTTACATTTATTTTGGTGATTACTTCACTTAAACATTAATTTACAAACTATATTTTGATAATGATAGTTACACTTGGGAAAATTACACACTTTTACAAGAAAAAAACATACAAAATAGTTGTGCCTTGGTAGAAGGCTACTTTTAGTAGAAAACATAGGATTTTCTAGGAGTTTCAAACTTTTACAAATACTTACAAACATTCACATACTTTTACTATAAACGTTTACAAACTCGTACTTCAAACACTGTTTAAAACATCGTGATAAAAACATAGACACTAAATACTTATGACTGGGAAGAGAAACAGGAGAAAGCATTCCAAACGCTCAAGCGAGCCTTGTGCACCACACCAATACTATCCCTCCACGAAAGGATAGAAGACTTCGTTGTCTATTGCGATGCATCAAATCAAGGACTCATATGTGTTCTGATGCAGCGAGGTAAAGTCATAGCTTATGCCTCGAGACAGCTGAAGACACATGAGGTTAACTATACTACCAACGATCTTGAACTTGGAGCAGTTGTGTTTGCTCTGAAGATCTGGAGACACTACCTGTATGGTACAACAAGCATGATCTTTACAGACCACAAAAGTTTTCAACACATTTTCAACCAGAAGGAGCTCAACATAAGACAACAATGGTGGGTCGAGCTACTCAGTGATTACGAGTGTGAAATTCGTTATCATCCGGGTAAAGCCAATGTTGTAGCTGACGCCGAAAGTCGGAAGGAATACTCTGGTCGTAGAGTCAAATCTTCGACTCTAACTATCCATTCACACTTGTCCATGCAAATTAAGGAGGCTCAGCTCGACGCTTTGAAACCTGAAAATGTAGCAGGTGAGTCCCTGAGAGGGATGGATAAGAACTTGGAAGTCAAGGGTGGCGGAGCCTTATACCTCATGGATCGGATCTGCACACCGAAACACAGTGGCTTTAGAGACTTGGTCATGACTGAGGCACACAACACTCGTTATTCCGTCCATCCAGGTTCAGATAAGATGTATCTGGATCTTAAAAGGTTATACTGGTGGCCTAACATGAAAGCATAAATTGCTACCTTCTGCAGCAACTGGAGATACCAGAATGGAAGTGGGAGCGGATCACTATGGACTTCATAACCAAGTTGCCCAAGACAACGGGTGGACTTGATACCATATGGGTCATCGTCGACAGATTGACCAAGTTTGCACACTTCCTACCCATCAAAGAAACCGACAAAATGGAGAAACTTACGAGAACCTACATCAGGGAGATTGTACGACTGCACGGTGTTCTCATATCCATTATCTCAGACAAAGATAGTAGATTCACTTCTACGTTCTGGCCGTTGTTACAAAGTTCCTTAGGAACTAGGCTGGACATGAGTACAACCTAGCATCCACAGACCGAAGGACAAAGTGAGAGAACTATCCAAACATTAGAAGATATGTTGTGAGCATGTGTGATTGACTTTAGGAAAGCTTGGAATACTCATTTACCCCTTGTCAAGTTTTCCTACAACAATAGTTATCACACGAGCATAAAGGTAGCTCCTTTCGAAGCCCTCTATGGCCGAAAGTGCGGATCCCCTCTGTGCTGGGCTAAGGTGGGTGATAACCAGTTAGCTAAGGGACGAGTTCCCGAAAGAACTCTCACGGGTCCGAAGATCATTCAGGAAACGACGAATAATATCGTTCAAATTCGTGAATGATTGAAAGCCTCTAGAGATCGACAGAAAAGCTACGCTGACAAGCGAAGGAAACCATTAGAATTCCAGGTGGGCGACCGAGTTCTACTGAAAGTCTCACCCTGGAAGGGATTGATACGCTTCCGAAAGCGTGGGAAGCTCAATCCAAGATACATAGGGCCTTTCTAGATTCTTTCCCGAATCGCCCCCATAGCTTGCAAACTCAATCTACCGCGTGAACTCAGTAACGTACATTCTACCTTTCATGTCTCGAACTTGAAAAAGTGTCTATCCGACGAGACTCTTGTTATCTCACTCGACGAGATCGAGATCAACGAGAACCTCAACTTCGTGGAAGAACCAGTAGAGATCATGTACCGAGAGGTCAAGCAAACAAATCAGAGCCATATCCCGATAGTGAAGGTTCACTGGAACGCCAAACGAGGACCTGAATTCACTTGGGAACAAGAGGATCAAATGGAAATGAAATATCCTCATCTTTTTGCTTAGTTATTTGTAACTACTTATTTTATTAAATTCTAATTTCGGGACGAAATTCCTTCTAACGGGGGGATGATGTGACAACCCGAAATTTCCATTCTGTACTACATATCAAGTCAATAGAAGTCAGAACAGTTACTGTTAACTTTCAAATGATTTGGGGTAAGTTTGAACATTTCATGATTTACACTTTAGGAGATACCAGGAGAGGGGATGTGATTAGGGTTATTGTGTAACAATAACATTTCATACTCCAAGAAATTGGAATCATACGACCCGAACATGGAATTTGTGGTCCGAAACCCTAAGGGTATATATATGATCCTTAGCCATATTTATTCATTTGTTCCATTTCCAACTAGAGAAAAGCCAAATTCTCTCTCACAGATCTTCGGCCTTTCATCCCAAATCGTGATTGCTTCTATCTAAGTGTATTATAGTGCTTGATATGTGTCTAATAAACTAGAAATTGTACCAAAACCACAAGATCAAACATCTTGGACCGTAAACCCTTCTTTAAGGGACAAATGATGCCCTAGTCCCTTCCTTTGCATTAAAATTGGCCTAGACTCGTATCCTAATATATGTAGGACTAGAAAACACCCAAAGAACACCAAGAGTAAGGTATTCACGGCCCAAGAAGTTCTTGGACCGTGAACTCCAAACAAAAGGGCCAAAGTATGCTTTAAACTCTCCATAAGCCTTGGACACTAGCCTAGATGCATTCCTAGTTAAGTTAGGGACTTGAAATCACCAAAAACCCCAAACCCATGAGAGATTATGGCCTTAATCTCTAAGGGAATTGGTCCCAAGGCCGTGAACTCCTCAAAGGGGTTGAAAGGTGTCCTAATCTCTTCCAAGGACAAAGCTATCAAGTAGCAATACTTCTAAAGGACATGTAAGACTTCAAAACACCAAATAAACCTAATTTTAGGAGCTTATCGCCCTAAAATCAAGGGTTTACGACTGTAAACTCCTTGTTGTTATGGTATTGGAGAGTAAACTCAAGAATGGGGTCCTTTGGAACCCTAAACCCACTAGCCTTGTCCTACAACAACTTAGATGCAATCCTAAGGGCTTATAACACTTATATAAAGTGTTTATCATGTTCCAGGATGTCTTAACATTTTCAATTAGTGGTTTAAGACTAATTGGGTGTATATATGTGTGATTATATGTTAACTAGGATCATAGTGTGTGTACAAGTCTTCACTTGACACCTAGCAATCCTACATCATTCAGTTCATCCAAACCACCATCTATAGGTGAGTTCATACCCCTTAATAAATGTTTTAAATGATTTTAAATTCTTTAATGGGGGGAATACAAGTAGAAAACAACATGCTATAGAATCAATCACATGTGATTTATAACTGTGTTTTCGTCCAACTGATTGGCATGCTTCAAAATGTGATGTATGAAATGGTTTTCTATCTTAAAGATACTTTGTTAAAAAATGTATTACTTTTGAAATGTTTATTAAAATGACATCAAGTCATTATTAAATGTTGTTCAAAACTCTTAAATGTTTTATAAAACCATTTTTATCTTCTTGAACAAAACTATATCTATACACTTATGTTCTTATATATGTATCGATATGATAGCTTTCATCCTTCATTCAGTTTCCTACACTCTTGTGTAGCAAGGGTGTATAAATCTGCTTGGACAATCAATTACCTTCCAGTTAACTATTATAGGGATAGTTAGGTGATACAAAACATTATTCCTATTACAAGGAATTACACCAGAGTCAGTTCATTCATGAGTCTATACTATACATTACATGTTACATGAATACATCTACATCCATACGCTTACATGAATACATTTACATTTTATACATTTATTTTTATACACTTACATGGATACTTGTACCTAGATTCACTATGATGAGTTACTAGTACATTATTTGTAAATTGTTCTGCCTATCCTAGTTCAAAAGGATAACTTGATGGGACTAACCATTCCGGAACCCACCTGTTAGCAACAGAGGTAATGAACATCTACGGATGCCTACAGTTAATACTTATATTAGGAGTACCTTTACGGGACTAACCATTCCTTAAACCTGCTGCTAGCTACAGAGGAAAATGAACAATCTATGGATGTTCAAGGTTATACATTTCGGTAGTCGTGATGTCATGTTTATCCTAATGCAAAAGGATAATACTTTATGGTTATATTTTCCCTATTACTTTTATTTTGTGTTACATTCACACAAACAAGGAGGTAGCCTATATATTATTAATAATAGTCAGAAAGGGGAAAACCATCTTTGTTACAGCAAAACATACAGGTCTTGGTAGAAGACTACTTTCAAAACATACGGGTCTTGGTAGAAGACTACTTTCAAAACATACAGGTCTTGGTAGAAGACTACTTTCAAAACATTCTGGTCTTGGTAGAAGACTTCTCTTATACTGATAGGAAATATGGGATTTTCTAGGGTTTTTCATACTTATATCAATTGTTTCATTAAAAGATTTACATGGCATTCATAACAGCTTTCCAAAACAAGACAATGACACTTTTGTACTTATGAATTCACCAGCTTTATGATGATACTCGCTTTCAAAATAACTTGTATTCTCAGGTCACCAGTAGACAGGTACGATAGCCAGGTTCTGAGAAGACGGAGCACAGACAAGACTCATCTTTTATTTTGATTTCATATTTTGGTGTCTTATTACTATCAAAGAACACACATGTATTAAATATTTACTTTTAATTTAATGGATGATGTTGTTGCTTGTTTACTACTTTGCATTGTTGTGATACTGTACATGACGTCCTACACCCTTGAACGTTTCCGCCGTTCTTGGTTTTTGGGGTGTAACAAATGAATACTATTTATTTATGGCTCAGGAACACACTTTACAGTACACGAACTATAAGAAGGTTGCGGCCGTAAGTTAAGGTTGTAAGCTTCGAAAAGTTGCAGATTTGACGAAATCTAAAACCTTTTTCCAGCAATTTCCAACCCTAGTCGCAAACAGATGAGAAACCGGTCCAAAATTGATTGTAGAGTGCCTTTGACGTTGGTTTTCCTCTTATACCAATTGTAAGGTCCTAAAATGGATCTTACTAGTGATCAAATAGAAAACACAATCAGTAAAACAATCAAGAATGAGTAGAATAAAGAGCAAACAAGCTTGCACACACTTTTCTATTAGAATCACATCTGGTACAACTTGCGGGTTACAAGAGCTGAGAATACCGAGGCATCAACAACTACAAAAGACCTAGCAACCCCTATTTATACAATATTGGGTCGGCCCTGGGTTTACGGCCGTAAACAGCTTACGGCCGTAAACTCCTTTACAACCGTAAACTCCAAGAACAAGATTAATAAAGCTATCAAATAACCAAAAGGACCTATTACATATAAAGCCTAGACCAAACCACTAATTAGACCCTTCAAGGGTATTGGGGGGTCCTTAGGAAAATTTTAGACACAAATGCATGCGTTGCGGTCTTGGCATAATGGTTGGGTTCAATTGGAATTGTCTTATGTGATTCTAGTATGCTAAAATTAGGTTTTGCTTGGGGGCAAGCAAAAGTCAAGTGTGGGGTATTTTGATATGTGCATATTTAGCCATGTGTTTAGTATAGATTTTTATCAATTTTTAGCTAACTATTTGCATAATATGGACAAAAGGTACTTAATAATGTCTAAATTATATTTTCAGTCCAGAAGACATGCTTGGAAGCAAAAAAGAAAGAAGGAGAAGCAATCAGACGCTGGAGAATAAAGAAAGAAGAACAAACCAGGAGCTAGTCGGCGAGTTCCACTGAATGTTCGTGAAGTAATGTCTAGAATCCTTGTTGTACACGTATTTCTCAAAGGAACTCGGCGAGTTGGATACCTACTCGCCGAGTTGCCCTTGTTTTGAGATAATTATAAATAGAGGATCTAATTCTGAATTGAAGAGTTTTTTGGCTTCTCTGGAGAATAACTTGCGACTGAGGAACCCTTGGAGACCTGAAGACTCAAGGAGAATTAGGTTAAATTTTCCACTTATTCTTAGAAGTGAATCATGTTTAGATCAACTAAATTCATTTTTAGCTTCTCTTTTACTATAATCATGAGCTGGATTTTCGTAGTTTCTGGTTAGGAAAGACCAAATTACTCATATGGTTTGATTCATACTTTGATTGATTGATTATTGGTGATTTTATTAAATTAAGTTTGTTAAAGACCCTTATGCATTAACCACAACTATTTTCTGTTAATTGGAAGACAATTAGGCTGCATGAACATCTCTTAATTGTTAACCTCGTATGATTTATGTGAAAACTTTATTATATGCCTAGGATTAGCCAATATGAAACTAGGATTAATTAGAGAATGGGTAAATTAATGTGTGAGCTTGTTTAATAAACCAACAAACAAGAGGTTAGTTGAATTACTAATTTGATTAATCAATTACAAATCTTATTTAATCCAAATAATTGAACTAGGGAATTAATTAGTTTAAACACTTGATCACTGCTTTAATTGATTAATTTTCTAAGGGTTAGTAATAGCGAATGCGAATCTAATCACTATAGTTGGTAACCAATATTAATTAATCTATTACTTTATTATAAAATTAACCATAGGAGTGAACTGGTTGGACCTAAACAGAAATCCTTTTATTAAATTTGGTGAATTTTTACTTGCTTTAGTTGATAAGTTAATTACGTGTTAGGTGGTGTGTTTAAGTTTCTAGTCTTGTAAAACTAGAGAAAACTCTTTACTTTTATTACTTGTTTAGTTAAAATTAGTTATTAGTTTAATTTCCGTTCCCTGAGTTCGACACCCTACTTATTCAACTATACCACTAAAAGACAGGTTCACTACCTTTGTGTGCTAAATTTATATTTTTAGAGTAGGAATAAAACCAGTGCATTTTACACACATCAATAGACAAGATGGAAGTGATTAAATTGGGATACAACGAAGAAGAAAAAGAGGGAAAGCTTAGTAAAGGGATAAAACGGGAAATTTGAAGAAAATGCCATTAAGAGAAAGAAAGAAGAATTGAATAAGGCATACAAGAGGAAAATCCATTACTACAAGACAAAGTGTAAAGAGAAAAGGGTAAAGAAGGAATTTTCATTCAAAGCCAACACAACGTAGGATGGGAAGGAGGCCATCTAAAGACTCCTAAAAAAGAAGCATTTGCAGGAGGCAACTCGACACTTGAGTTTGCTTTCTTATTTCTTTTTCTTTTTAGTATTTTATTTCTTTTTGTGTGTTTTTACTAGGATTTTTATCACACCCCAAAACCGGAACGGCGGAAATGTTCGGGGGTGGAGGACGTCATGTACAGTATCATAACACTGCAAAGTAGTAAACAAGAAACAACATCATCTATAGCATTAATAGTATAATTTGATACAAGTGTGTTCTTTAATAGTAATAAGACACCAAAACTGAATAATCAAAATAAAAGACAAGTCTTGAACGTGCTCCGTCTTCTCAAAACCTAGTCATCGGTACCTGTTTACTGGTGACCTGAGAATACAAGTTATTTTGAAAGCGTAGATCAGCATTTAAGCTGGTGAGTTCATAAGTATTTAGTGTCAATGTTTGTATAAGTTCGATGAAAATGTTTGTAAATGTTCGATGTAAATGTTTGTATATGTTTGAAAACTCCTAGAAAATCCTATATTTTCTACTAGTGTAAAAAGTAGTCTTCTACCAAGACACGACTGTTTTGTATGTTTGGTTCTCTGTAAAAGTGGATGTTTTTCCCAAGTATGACTATTATTACCAAAATATAGTTTTATATTACCCTTTATGTGAGAAGATCACAATTTGAATATAATGGGAATTCTATGTGTACTATAGTGTTACATGTAGTAACTACTGTAGTAATAACTACCTTAAACCAAATGGATTATATAAGGTAAAATGTGATGGGTTGTTACCATACTAAACCGACTAAAATACGACGATGAAAGACGTCGAAAGAAATGACATTTGGCACCCATAGACTTGCAAATCCCACTGTAGCGAACAACAAAGGTGTAGGATAGTCAATCCAGTATAGATCTATACGCAAACTCACGCTCTCCCTCCAGGAGATTCTGGTTACAAAACGTGACACAACAAAATAGTTGTTGTGTCATGAAGTAGTATCTCAAATTGTGTTAGCTCTTCACTTTGTTATAGTATACTTGTTATAGTAATAGTATTCTATGTATAGTATTCTCTGTTATAGTATTCTCTGTCTAGTATTCTCTGTCTAGTATTCTCTATTATAGTATTCTCTGTTATAGTATTCTCTGTCTAGTATTCTCTGTATACTATTCTTTGTTATAATATTCTCAGTTATAGTATTCTTTGTTATAGTATTCTCTGTTTAGTATTCTCTGTTATAGTATTTGTATATGATAGTATTCTCCTAAACTATACATATTATAGTTTACTAGTAATATCTGCAGTTTAAATGAATGAAGGTATACCTTTGCTACCCAAAGGTACTGAACTGATTGATAGTACTTTTATATGTACATATGTATACATAATATATAACTAATATTTAGACGACATTCGGACAAATAACCGATACTCTCAGGCCACATCCAAACAAGGAAAATGAAATAAAGCGAGTTGTCAGTCCTAAGTCCTTTAAACATTACTTATATAACTATACATATATAGACATGCGTTTGATAATATATAAGTTTAAAAAGAAGTTTTGTAAAAACACTTGAAGATTTTAACAATAATTATTAATGACTTGATGTCAGTTTCTAAAACGATTTAAAAGAAGTTTGTTTGATAATACAGTTTTAAAGTATAAGAAATCCTTTGTTTAAAACATAGTTATGGTATAAGAAATCCTTTGTTTGAAACACAGTTATAAATCACACGTGATTGATTATATAACTAATATGTTTTCTACTTGTATTACCCCCCATAAAATCATTTAAAATCATTTAAACGATAAGTTAAGGGGTATGAACTCACCCGTAGTGAGTGATGTGAATGAAAGATCGGTATAGGATGCTAAGTATCAAGTGAAGACTTGAGCACACACAAATCCTATTTAGCATATAATGACACACATATGCATCTAATTAGTGTTTATAACAACTAATCATGAAATGGAACAACCTTAGGGACTAGTAAACACTTGTAATGAAGTGTTAAACCATATAGGGTTGCATATAAGGGATGTAGGGCCTCACATAGGAGTTTACGGCCCAAATGACATTACCCACATGAGTTTATGGCCCATGAGTTTATGGCCCAATGAGTATACGGCCATAAAATCATGGTAATTTGTACTTATGTGTGTTTTCAGGTCCTACAAGTCACAATGGAGTGTTCTAGACTCAATTCCAAGGCTTAGGAAGGAGTTGTGGTAACATTGCACCACAAATTAGGGTTTACGGCCCAAGGAGATTGCCTTGGCTGTAAACAACTTTTGTTCTTCAATTTCTTGATGTTTTCTAAGTGTTTAACAAGTGATTCAAGCATATAACAAGCTAAGGGTAGTGTACTTACTTATAAGAAGCTTGTAAGGGTGTTTAAGGTCCAAAAACACTAGTGTGTGTTCTTGGTGAAATGAAGAACACTTGAAGATCTCTCAAAATGGAGTGATTTCATGGATGAAATCAAAGGGTTGTACTAGATAAAGAGATGTAACAACAAATCAAAGGAAATAATTCTTACATTTTTGGAAGATCAAGATAAAGATCTTATGATACTTGAGAGAGAAATCGGGTTTTCTAGACTTGAAATGTAACAAATGACTAGAAATGACCAAGGGTTGCATATGTAGACTTGAGTTTATGGCCCCCATTAGTTTACGGTTGTAAACTCAAGGTGGTGTGGTCGTAAACTCCATATGATGAAGTTAAGGCTTGTCTATTGTATACTAGACTCAAGCAGATACTTCCTAACACCTAATTCTTGAATATAATAGGCTTACAACACTTAAATAGACTCTAAACAGTGCTAAAAGATAGCAGAAACAAGTCTGATTTTGATTAAATTGGTTGAATATACAAGATAGAAATTTTGGGTTGTCACAATTTTCATGCTTCATCTTCCAAATTCACTTAAAATATTTCCGAGAGGACTAGAAAAGTTGAGTGTGGGGTGTGGTGCTTTATTTTCACAAAGAAAACAATTTTTTTTTTCAGCAGAGCATATGTAACAACGCAAATTTTCAAATAAAATTTTCATTTAAAATAAAGTGATTTCATTCAACTAATTATAATTATTCCAAGTTTCATATCAAAATACAATTATAAAACCCCCAAGATCTCAAATAACAGCAGTGTGTATGCATCACGTCGGCGCCTTCCCACGGTCCTCGCTAGTACCTGAAACACATACGTAACAACTTGTAACCATAAATGCTTAGTGAGTTCCCCAGTATACGACTTACACATATACGCCTTTCCAGGCCCTGACCTTCCGGTCCACAACACATCGCCTTCCGGCCAGTAACATAATCGCCTTCCGGCCCATAACATATTGCCTTCCGGCCCATAACATATTCACAGCACATAATACATTTATCCTAACACATATAGCACATATATCATATATCATACCTGACCTTTCTGTCACATAACATATTGCCTTCCGGCCCATATAAACACACCTAGCACGCATAGCAATTACCTTTCCATTTATAGCACGTATAACACAAATCATATCCGACCTTCCGGTCACACAGTCAAACCCTTCCGGGTACAGTATAGTGAGAAGACTCACCTCGCGGGTAATGAAAGCTAGCGACTCCTGAAATCACTCGCACTCGATCCGCCGAGCTACAGACTCCCTATAATATCATATATCCCTTATTAATACTTTTATCTTTCAAGACAACTGACCCTAAGAAATTACATGTAGGTCAACTCTGGTCAACGGTCAACTTGACCGGACTCGGCGAGTGCAAAGGCGACTCGGCGAGTCTAGACGTCCTCCCCAACTTTCCCTGATGTTCCCTTTCTACTCGTCGAGTATCCCTCTTGGCTCGACGAGATCCTCGTGGAAGAATCGCGGGGCCACCCCGACTCCACTCGCCGAGTCTGAAGAACAGCTCGACGAGTTCCAGTCAATCTCCAAGCTACTCGCCGAGTCTGTTCATTGGACTCGGCGAGTCCATGCCATGCAGTCGATCAAACTGCTTCCTGAGATAAGTATTGTCCCGAAATACACAAGCATGGGACCTTCTGGACCTCTAAAGGTCCTAATGCAGGGTTATAGTCGTTTGGGTAACAAGGTAATAATCCATCTAATCACCAAATGGATTCCATAAACCCTAAATCCATGCACACATCAACATAACAGAAAAGATCCGAAATATTACCTGAATAACGCACTCTCTGTGTCCCCAAACCTCAGAACTCGAATCCCTTGCTGTTCCTTTAGCCAAAACTCTTCTCCTCCTTGCACAACAATTTCTTCAAGGTCCTAATATCCTTCAATCTTGCTCTAGATGCCCACAGCCGTTTAAGGTTCTTCTCAGTCGACTAAAGACGGACAATGACGGCCTATAAGTGCATTATATACGTTCCAAAACAAACGGCTAGGGTTTCCGTTGAACAGCGCAGACTCGCCGAGTCCATAATGGACTCGTCGAGTCCAGTCGCGAACCCGCGACCCAGTCTGTGGTCCTACTCGGTGAGTCTGGCTCTAACTCGCCGAGTCCCCTCCTAAAACACCCCAAAAACAATATTATAAAAATACCTGAAATTCCGGGCTGTTACAACTCTCCCCCACTAGGACTAGACTTCGCCCTCGAAGTCTCACTCTGCAAATAACTCCGGATGTTGCTCCCGCATCTCACGCTCCGGCTCCCAAGTCATCTCCGATCCTTTCCGGTGTTGCCACTGAACCAACACCAGAGGTACCTCCTTGTTCCTCAGAACCTTGATCTTCCGATCCCTGATAGCTACTGGTCTCTCGGCGTAATTCAGGCTCGCATCCACCTGAATATCCTCTAGTGGAACCACTGCCGATTCATCGGCTATACACTTCCTCAACTGCGATACGTGAAAGGTATTGTGGATCTGTCCCAACTCTGCTGGCAACTCCAACCGATAAGCTACCCGGACTACCCTTGCAATCACACGAAATGGACTTATGAACCGGGGGCCCAACTTGCCCCTCTTCCTGAACTAGATCACTCCTTTCCAAGGAGAAACCTTCAAGAGAACAAAGTCGCCAACCTGAAATTCAAGCTCGGACCGGCGTCTATCCGCATAACTCTTCTGTCGGCTCTGGGCGGTCAATAACCTCTGTCTAACCTGCTGAATCTGCTCTGTCGTCTGGAGTACGATCTCTGTACTGCCCATCACTCTCTGTCCCACCTCTCCCCAGCAAATGGGGGTCCGACACCACCTACCATACAACAACTCAAAAGGTGGCATACCAATGCTCGAATGATGGCTGTTGTTGTAGGAAAACTCTGCCAAAGGTAAATGCGCATCCCAGCTACCCCCAAAGTCTAACACACACGCTCGAAGCATGTCCTCCAGTGTCTGAATCGTCCGCTCGCTCTGACCGTCTGTCTGGGGATGGTATGCGGTACTAAAATGCAGTTTAGTACCCAGCTCCTCATGGAATTTCTTCCAGAACCTGGAAGTGAAGCGTACATCGCGGTCCGAAACAATCGAGATCGGCACTCCATGCCGAGATACCACCTCTCTCACATATAACTCCGCTAACTTCTCCGCTGATGAACTCTCGTTGATGGCAAGGAAGTGTGCACTCTTTGTCAATCTATCCACAATCACCCAAATTGCATCGACTCCTCTGGCAGTTCTCGGCAATTTGGTGATGAAATCCATAGTAATCTGTTCCCACTTCCACTCAGGAATCTCCAAAGGCTGCAACTTACCATGCGGTCTCTGGTGCTCGGCCTTAACCCTACGGCAGGTCAAACACCTCTCAACGAACCAGGCGACGTCTCTCTTCATACAAGGCCACCAGTATTCCTTCCTCAAGTCCAAATACATCTTTGTAGCACCGGGATGGATCGAGAATTTCGATCTGTGAGCCTCCTCCATCAAAGTAGCACGCGTATCGCCCACGAATGGTACCCAAATCCGACCCTGAAACGTCAGAAGTCCTCGTCCATCCTTAACGAACTCTGAAATTAACCCAACGACCCGCTCTTTCTTCTGCATCTCGGATCTCACAGCCTCGGCTTGTGCCCCACGAATAGCATCCAATACCGGAGTCATCACCGTCAATCTCAAACATACATCTCGCAATGAAGTGCTCTCCGCCCTGCAGCTTAATGCATCGGCTACCACATTAGCCTTGTCCGGGTGGTATAGGATTTCACAGTCATAATCCTTGACCACATCCAACCATCTCCTCTGACGCATATTTAGGTTGGGTTGATCCATCAAATGCTTCAAACTCTTATGGTCCGTATATATCGTACATCGAACCCCATACAGGTAGTGACGCCAAATCTTGAGAGCGAACACTACTGCCCCCAACTCTAAGTCATGAATGGGATATCTCGCCTCGTGAGGCTTTAGCTGCCTCGATGCATAAGCTATCACATGGCCTCTCTGCATCAACACTGCACCCAGTCCCGAAATCGATGTGTCGCAATATACGACAAAATCTTCCATCCCCTCCGGGAGAGCTAATACCGGGGCTTCGCACAGTCTCTGGCGAAGTGTCTCGAAGGAAGTCTGTTGCTCGGGTCCCCATGAGAATGCAACACCCTTCCGGGTCAATCTGGTGAGCGGTACTGCGATCTTGGAGAAGTCCCTAATAAACCTCCGATAGTACCCCGCCAACCCAAGGAAACTCCTGATCTCGGAAGGTGACTTCGGTACCTCCCAACTCATCACTACCTCGACCTTGGCCGGATCGACCAATATCCCTGCCTGATTAACAACATGTCCAAGAAATTGGACCTCCCGCAACCAGAAGTCACATTTGGAGAATTTTGCATATAGCTTCTCCGACCTCAGTACCCCAAGGACCTCCCTCAATTGTCCCTCATGCTGCTCTCTAGATCGCGAATACACCAGGATGTCGTCGATAAATACAATCACAGACCGATCCAGCATCGGCCTGCATACCCTGTTCATGAGGTCCATGAACACTGCCGGGGCATTGGTGAGCCCGAAAGGCATCACCACGAACTCGTAATGCCCATACCGCGTCCTAAATGCTGTCTTCTGGACGTCCTCATCCCGTACTCTTACCTGATGGTACCCTGATCTCAGATCGATCTTGGAAAACCAAGATGCCCCTTGCAACTGATCGAATAAATCATCGATCCTCGGTAACGGATAGCGGTTCTTGACCGTCACCTTGTTCAACTCCCGGTAATCAATGCACATCTGATGTGAACCATCCTTCTTCTTGACGAACAGAATCGGTGCTCCCCACGGCGAGCTTCTCGGCCGAATAAATCCCTTCCCCAGCAACTCCTGGAGTTGCGAGGACAACTCTTGCATCTCTGGAGGTGCGAGACGATAAGGCACCTTCGCAATAGGCGCAGCCCCCGGAATCAGATCGATACCAAACTCCACTTGCCTCGCAGGAGGTACTCCCGGCAAGTCATCGGGAAAAACATCTGGAAACTCGCGCACCACTGGAACCTCCTCCACTGACCTCGATCTCTCGGAAGCCTCCCGCGTATCCATCACATACGCCACAAAACCCTTACATCCCTGCTGTAGACATTGCCTCGCCCTAGCGGCCGAACAAAAAGCTGATCCTGAACGGGTACCCTCGCCGTACACCGTAAGAACTCCCCCACTAGGGTCTCGTATAGTCACCAGCTGGCGCTCACAGTCGATGACAGCGCTGAATCGGCTCAACCAGTCCATGCCCACGATGACACAGACATCACCCATCGCAATAGGAACTAGATCAATCGGAAACTCAACCCCGAAAATCTCTAGTACGCATCCCCGAAGAACCTCCATGGCACAAACCACCCTCTCGGCCGCTATAGAAACGCTCAGAGGCCGACTTAACGGCTCACAACTAATGCTGATATGCTGACTAAAAGCTAAAGATACAAAGGACCTACTCGCACCCGAATCAAATAACACTAGACCAGGCATAGAGCTCACAAGAAAAGTACCTACACATATATTAACATGAGCATAACATCTCGACTTTAAATAAATACATGAATTACAGCATACCTGCCAGAACATCGGGCGCAGCGCGGACCTCCTCCGCAGTCAGCTGAAAGGCTCTCCCGCGAGCCCTCGGGGCCTCGACCTTCGCCGGTCGAGTCTCAGTAGTCCTGGTAGTAGGTGTAGATCCCTGACGAAGCTGCGGGCACTCGGCCTTCCGATGGCCTGTCTGGTTGCAATGAAAGCAAACCATAAACCCCTTAGGGCAATCCCTGGCAATGTGTCCTTCCTTGCCACACTTGTAACAACCACCCGCTCGACACGCCCCCTCATGACCCTTGCCGCACTTTCCGCAAGTGCGGCCCTTCGGACCTCCCATCCTCGAATCAGCGGACTTGATCCGCTTGGCTGCCGGCTTAGACTGAGCCGGCCGCCGGTCCACCTGCCGAGACTCGGCCTCCTCCCTGGCCTGGGTCTCCAACTCGATCTCGCCCTTCCTGGCATTCGCCTGAAGCTCAGTGAAAGTACGATAGGTGGAGTTTGACACAAACTCCCAGATATCCCTCCTCAAAACGCCTAAATACCGGCTCATCCGTGACTGCTTTATAGACACCAGCTCGGGGCAGAACATCGCCCTCTCGTGAAACTTCCGTGTGACCACCGCAACGGAATCAGTACCCTGCTTAAGAGTCAAGAACTCCTGAATCAATCGTTCCCTCTCCACTGGGGGAACGTACTCGTCCCTGAACATATCAGTAAACCTCTCCCATGTCACCGTTGTAATCTCCGCCAAAGTGAAGTTCGCCGTCACGAACTTCCACCAATCCTTCGCTCCCAGACGGAGCTGGTTCAAAGCGAACCGTACCCTCAGGTGCTCCGGGCATGAGCAAGTGTAGAAGCACCCTTCAATGTCGGCGATCCACCTCATCGCAGCAATCGGATCCTGCGTCCCATCGAACTTAGGGGGTTTCGTGTTGCTGAATTCCCGGAATAGCAACGAATCGCCCCCTTGCGGCCTGGCAGCGGCCACGGCTGCGGTAGCGGCAGCGGCTGCAGTCTCAGTTAGTGCGGCGTACCACTCTTCGAACGTCTCCATCAGAGTGGTCTTAATAGACCCAAACATCTCCGGGATCTCAGCCCGGATCGCTACAGCTACCTCCTCCTGTATCATCTGACGAATATCCTCGTCGCTCACACCGCTCGAACTCGCCCCGTGGTGTGTGGTAACCATGATGTCTCTGAAATACAACATAAAATTATCAGAGACTCCATCTAGTACAATTGCACTTGATACGCAACCCTACTCAGTCTCTGATATCCAGGGATTCTTACTTGGGTCTCCCACCGACCCGGTGTCTTCGGTAGTACGGGCCCAATACTACCGACCACACCGTATCAGTATTCGTCCCAAATCTTCCTCCCCAAACCCCGAATAGTGAGTACTCTACTTTGATATGCACTATCTACCTGTACGCTACCAAATATCTCATATCGGCAAACTCCCTAGACTAAGGCATCACAAATCAGGCCACTCTAGTCCTATCATGAATACCTAGTCTTCTAGCATGCATAACAATTCATAATTCATTGCATAACATAACATTGTAAGGTATTCTGGGGATCTTTACCGTTCGGGCGCTGGCTGATCGTACACACTGCTTCTTTCTTGTTTACCACTTTACCATTTATAAAAGTTTATGCCTTTATTATTGTTTTAAAAGATTTTCCTCAAATCCTCGGTTTGAGTTCAGTTACACCCGAAGGTACACCCGAATCCCTCAAACCAAGGCTTTGATACCAATTGTAACAACGCAAATTTTCAAATAAATTTTTCATTTAAAATAAAGTGATTTCATTCAACTAATTATAATTATTCCAAGTTTCATATCAAAATACAATTATAAAACCCCCAAGATCTCAAATAACAGCAGTGTGTATGCATCACGCCGGCGCCTTCCCACGGTCCTCGCTAGTACCTGAAACACATACGTAACAACTTGTAAGCATAAATGCTTAGTGAGTTCCCCAGTATACGACTTACACATATACGCCTTTCCAGGCCCTGACCTTCCGGTCCACAACACATCGCCTTCCGGCCCGTAACATAATCGCCTTCCGGCCCATAACATATTGCCTTCCGGCCCATAACATATTCACAGCACATAATACATTTATCCTAACACATATAGCACATATATCATATATCATACCTGACCTTTCTGTCACATAACATATTGCCTTCCGGCCCATATAAACACACCTAGCACGCATAGCAATTACCTTTCCATTTATAGCACGTATAACACAAATCATATCCGACCTTCCGGGTACAGTATAGTGAGAAGACTCACCTCGCGGGTAATGAAAGCTAGCGACTCCTGAAATCACTCGCACTCGATTCGCCGAGCTATAGACTCCCTATAATATCATATATCCCTTATTAATACTTTTATCTTTCAAGACAACTGACCCTAAGAAATTACATGTAGGTCAACTCTGGTCAACGGTCAACGGTCAACGGTCAACTTGACCGGACTCAGCGAGTGCAAAGGCGACTCGGCGAGTCTAGACGTCCTCCCCAACTTTCCCTGATGTTCCATTTCTACTCGTCGAGTATCCCTCTTGGCTCGACGAGATCCTCGTGGAAGAATCGCGGGGCCACCCCGACTCCACTCGCCGAGTCTGAAGAACAGCTCGACGAGTTCCAGTCAATCTCCAAGCTACTCGCCGAGTCTGTTCATTGGACTCGGCGAGTCCATGCAATGCAGTCGATCAAACTGCTTCCTGAGATAAGTATTGTCCCGAAATACACAAGCATGGGACCTTCTGGACCTCTAAAGGTCCTAATACAGGCTTATAGTCGTTTGGGTAACAAGGTAATAATCCATCTAATCACCAAATGGATTCCATAAACCCTAAATCCATGCACGCATCAACATAACAGAAAAGATCCGAAATATTACCTGAATAACGCACTCTCTGTGTCCCCAAACCTCAGAACTCGAATCCCTTGCTGTTCCTTTAGCCAAAACTCTTCTCCTCCTTGCACAACAATTTCTTCAAGGTCCTAATATCCTTCAATCTTGCTCTAGATGCCCACAACCGTTTAGGGTTCTTCTCAGTCGACTAAAGACGGACAATGACGGCCTATAAGTGCATTATATACGTTCCAAAACAAATGGCTAGGGTTTCCGCTGAACAGCGCAGACTCGTCGAGTCCATAATGGACTCGTTGAGTCCAGTCGCGAACCCGTGACCCAGTCTGTGGTCCTACTCGGCGAGTCTGGCTCCAACTCGCCGAGTCCCCTCCTAAAACACCCCAAAAACAATATTATAAAAATACCTGAAATTCCGGGCTGTTACAGCATAAACTCATCGAGTTCCAGGTTACTACTCAGCGAGTCCATTTTAAAAGTCCCAACATTTCAGTCAAACCCGTGTCTACTCGACGAGTTGGACCACAACTCGACGAGTCGCATTTTATTTGTGACAACCTGAAATTTATTCCGTCACTAAAACCAGTTTCCGTTAATAGAACTCGTTTTTAGTAAAACTTTTCCGTTAACATTGGCATCAGACAATTAAAACTAGAACTTTTATTATGAACTCATAAGGATCGGAACAAAGTTAAAACATGTGAAACGCCCTCAAAATCCTTTTAAAAAGTTTTAGTTACAAACATGTCAAATTACGACCATTTAATCGGGTATGACCATAAGCCCCGTTTAACGTCGGTATCGGGTAGATTTCCACCTGGCCACAAACTCAAACCCTATATAAGGGTTGAGTGGTAACCAACTTAAACTTTTTACCACTCTATTCACTCTCTCTCTCTCCCGATTTTTCCAAAATCCGCAAGATTCCGCTCCCAAATTGTAAGTTCTCATACCCTAGATTGTTCTAAAGCTCATTACATGCCTTTATAGCTTGAAAATCATCTAAGAAGGCCAAGAACGAGGATTTTACAGCCCAAGAACCCTCTTAGGCCGTAAACCCCTAAAAGGGTGCCAAAATGCCCCTAAATCCCTTCCTTAGGCTTAGAGGCTAACTTAGAACTTACCCTTGAAGTGGTTTAGACATTAAACATTGAGTTTGGAGGCTTGAAAGAGGGTTTACGGCCCAGGAACACTCTTAGGCCGTAAAATCCCTCAAATGATGCAAATTGAGCCTTAAACCCCCTACTTACCCTTGGACCTTCACATATAAACTTGTAGGAGTGAGCTAAGGACCTCAAAAACGAAGGATAAGGGGTGACCAAGGGTTTACAGCCGTAAACCATGGGGTTCACGACCGTAAACCCCCAAGGAGTGGTCCTAGGACCGCAAACTCCAAGGGAGTGCCCCTTTTGAACCCTAAACACCCCTCAAGCCATGGATTAAACCCTAGAACTTTTCCTAGTGATGTAAGAGACCCTTAATCACTCAAATACACTCCTCCCATGAGTTTACCACCGTAAACTCATGGGGTAATGGGTCCCTCAACCGCAAACCCACCTAAGGTGAGTATTTGAGGAGTAAACTCCATAGTGAGGCCTTACACTCCTTCCTTGCAACCCAATAGCCTCCTAGCACTTGACCAAAGAGTTTTCTTCGTATTAGGATGTCATTAAGTGTTTAATTGGTGTTTTAATCACTAATTATATGTAAACATGTGTCTTCATATGTTACTAGGGTCGTAAAGTGTGTTCAAGTCTTAACTTGACACCAAGCACTCAACCAACACTTCCACCCGATCCACTTGCTACATGTGAGTTCATACCCCTTAATGTCACACCACGAAAACCGATGGCGGAAACGTTCCTGGGGCGGACTTCACAATGAGTATCAAATCCATTGTACATAGTAACACAGTAAACACAAAACATTACATTACATAGAATTGTTTACATCTGTTTGAAAGAAAAGTTCTACATTTGTGATACATAGTATATATGAACAAAATGAGACGAGTCTTCTACGCACTCCGTCTTCGCCAAAAGTGATCGTTGTGTACCTGTCTAATGCGGACCTGAGAATACAAGCGGTTTGAAAATCAACATAAAGCTGGTGAGTTCATAAGCAGTTTGTTTTTATCAAAATGCACGAGTTCCTTTGGTTTCCTGAAAAAGCGGTTATCCAAGAAAATCCTATATTTTCTTAAAGGTAATGTTTACCAAATCCAAATTGTAAGGTAAAAGATGTACACTGAAAACATGATTGTTCCTATAAATTGTAAAGTTTAGTTATCTAACTTATTACACTTTTCTGGTTACGTACTACTGTTACTCAGGAAAATCCTATATTTTCCTACATGTGTGGGTGTGTGAATTGTTACCAATTCTGATTATGTTCATTATTATCCCTAGGAAAATCCCATATTTTCCTGAATGTGTGTGTGTGTGCATAGTCTCCTGAAAGTCTGACTATCCTTAAATGTACATTAGTTTTATTACGTACATAAAACTAATAATTAAGTGTGAAGTGTTCATAGTCTTGATTGCGAGTCCTTAACCATACTTCAGACTAGATATGACTCGGGTCGTGGCCAGTATCCTTTTTATGACTTTCGTCACCCTTGAACCTTTCGGTTCGGCTGTAGCTGGCAGCCAGGTGCGGGATTGTCAGTCCCGTATAGATCTATACACTCAATTCACGCTCTCCTTTGCTCGGAGATTCTGGTTTCAGGAGTAGTCCTCCACTCTCTCGTGCCAAGGAGGTGTTACAAAGGATGTGTCTCCAATCTTTAAGATTTCTCTTTACTTCTCATGCCTAGGGGAAGTAGTATCTATGACTAACTAAGTTCTAATGGAGCCTATCCTTTACACTCGAGCCTAGGTGTTTTATTAAGGACGTTACAAATGTTTTATGTTCTCTAATGGTGTCTGTCCTTCACACTCGAGTCTAGGGTGTTCTATTAAGGACATTACAAATGTTTTATGTTTTCTAATGGTGTCTGTCTTTTATACTCGAGCTTAGGGTGTTCTATTACAGACATTACTATGTTTTATGATCTCTATCAGTATAAGTGTGAACAATCGATTGTGAAACATAACAGAAAATAATAAGAATTGAAATCGTTTGAACAAATAATTCTGCAAGTTCAAACAGTTTGTTAGTAGGTTTTCAATTCTTAAAAGTGTGCGAATTATGAAACCATTTAGATGAAATAATGAATTTAAGTACAATATATTCTTGTACTTTTGCTTGTATTCCCCCACTGAAAACATTTAAAACCCATTGAAAAGGGGTAGGGGTATGAACTCACCGGTTGAAAAACGCGTCGGTTTGGATCCTAAACATCAGTTCTAGGTTTGTGAACGCACAAGATTCCTATGGATTATGAAATGATACACAAATATATATAATTTTATATAAAAACTCTAATTAGATATGATATTACACTCCAATGAGCGAAAACACTTCAAAACGAGTGTTTGGAGTGACCTGGGTGACATCTACAGACGTGTATTGGTGTGTGCGACTTGGGATTTGAGTTTACTCTTCAAGAGTAGACTCTTTAGGGAGTTTACTACCCTATACAATATACACACATGAGTTCACGGCCGTGAACTCATGGTTGGAGGTTTTATGGTGCTAAATTGGTCAATATCACTTGGGAAGAGTTGGTACAATTTTATCTAAGACATGGGATGGGAATTAAATCACCAATAACATCACTTAAGGGATTTTACGGCCCTAAACATGGATTTTACGGCCGTAAACTCCTATACCCCCTTAGATTGATGATTTAATGGCTTTATATTAATCACATGTGATTCCAATAACTTTTACAAGCCTTGGTATGAATTTAGGGCACCAAATGACTCATCTTTAGGAGTTTACGGCCCTGGAACATATTCTTGGGGTGTCATGGCCGTAAACACCTAATTGGAGGGTGTTTGACATGTTTAAGGTTCGCAAACTATTTTTAGATGATTCTAGGATTTATTCCAAGGCTATTGGTGTGTTTATATGGCTTTATAACACCAAAAAACAAATTCCTCCCCATGAATGAGGAGTTCACGGCCCAAGCTTGTTCTTGGGCAGTAAACTCATGTTTACTCTTCAAAAACCATGTTTAAGGCATTCCATGTCCATTCCATGAAGTCATCTAGCCATATCTAAGGTGTAATTGTCGTTTGGAAGGGTTTTGTTGCTCAAAAACACCCATTTAAATGAGTTTATGGCCTAGGACAGTTCTAGGGCCATAAACCCATGATAATGGTCCTAATCCATGGTTTAAACTCGAATTTGAAGGCTAGAGGGGTTGTATAACAAGTTAGGGAAGTTACCTTGAAGATTTGAAGCCTTAAATTGATGATTTGGACTCTTAAACTTGGATTTAGGAGAGAGGTTAGAGAGAGAGTTGAGAGATGAAGCAAAAGCTTCAAATGGAAGCTTAGAACACTTTAAATATTGTTTGGGATTTGGACACGGAGGAATTCTACCCGATACCGGCGTTAAACGGGGATTTTGGTCGCACCCGATCAAGTTGCCGTAACTCATTACGGTTAATTCTAGAAATGTTCCGATCACTAATATAAGGTGTTAAAAATGAGTTCTAAATGTACTAGAATACCCATTAAGTAATAATATAAAATATACATTAATGACTTAATTAAATGACGGAATCGAAAACGAAATTGGAAATGGCGATTGGATTATTGAAATGAGTTACGAAAAGGGTTGCAAGAGTGATACAAATTTCGGGTTGTTACATTATCCCCCCGTTAGAGGGAATTTTGTCCCGAAATTCAAATATTTGAACACAGATTGCGAAGTGAAAAGAGATATGAGGATGAACCTACTGCTTCGGGTTTCTGCTTGACATTCCGGCGAACCCTCACTGTCGGGATGTGGCTTTGTCTCGTACAGTCAACCTATCAATCCATGATTCCAATTGTTTCAGTCATGGAGGTTTGGACTTTTGATGATTTCGATCTCATCAAAAGGATTACTAGGGTTTCTTCGGATCGGCACTCCTTGCGAATAACGACGTGGAATTTCCAAATGGTTGTTGTTGAGTTCTAAAGATAGCTCGGAGAGAGCTACGGAATCGATTCCTAACGAGAATCCCAAAGGGTCTTATGTACCACAAGTTAAGTTTTCCACACTTCTTAAGGCGTACTATGTCTTTCCACAGTAAGACTTCCAACAAGTGGGTACATTTTCACACAGCAGAGTAGCTAAGGGTCCGATGGTCCTAAAGGAAATTTCTAGGAGGTTTTGCAATAATAGTCGGCAGGACCCTAAAGTTGACGGGTTTCTATGGGTACCTCCGGTGTCGACTAATTCTTTATTGCCTTAGCTTTTGGAAAGGTCCGTGAGAATGACTGCTTTGCTTAACTACATTACCGAAAAGTGGTTTGACCGAAGAGCACCACTACTATCTCGTAGTGATCGTATCAAGTCCTGGTTGCTGTCTTGGACACATCGTCCTTACTAAGGTTTTGGCTACGAGCTAATTCCAGGGATTTAAGTCGATGCGAGATTTAACTACACATTCGGAGGGAAATTCTCAGGAAATCTTCGGAAAAAGGCATCGGGGAAGGAGTTGCGGACTTCTCGTTTCTCGATGATCGCATGGACGAGGAATACATGGGAAAACTTTTTAAGCTTTGATGCATGAAGATCATGAGATTCGGGTCAGAAGAAAGTTAAGACGAATGGCTTTCTCGAAACCAGGAATAACAGGATGAATGAGGCTCGTTCATTACATGCCAAAGATGACATCCAAGCATTTCATGAGAAAGGCTGCCATTAGATCGAATGGAAAAGAATAATTGTCCAGGTTGAGGATACAATCTATGGATATGATGTTAGCGTTCTCATTCTCACTTGATAACCATCTTGACGGTACACGTTTTCGATTACTAATGAAGGACAGGGTTTAGAAAGATGTTTGAATGGATGGTTAGCGAATTTCTTTCGGTGCTAGAATCGAAAAGAATCACAGACGTAAAATTTAACGAGGGGAAATATACCTGTGGCAACGGTGGGATCGGCGGCTGTCTCCTCTTGTCCTATCGCTAGAACTCTTCAGACGTTGCCAGATGTTACTGCCTTAGGGCAGTTTCACTTGTAATTTCCGACTTCTCCACAACCATAGCAGGCCCGACTAATGCCCGCTCCGGAAGCTTGACTGATTGATTGGGTTGGTGTCTTACAGTTTTTCGCTGTGTGACCCTTTATGCCACAATTGTTGCAAAACACCTCTATACATGGACTCGAAGGGAGGTGATGATAGTTGCACTTGTCACAACTAGGAAGGGTTCCAGCATACCTACTGGCTGGTTTTCGAGCTGAGGATCCAACAGCAGAAACGGCGGCAGGGGAAGTGGCAGCATGAACTGCCACAGTTTGTTGTCTCTTCGAAGACTCCTGCGATATCTGACTTTCCTTCATCTTCCCAATTTTTCTTTTCTCACCACTCCTCTCTATCGGTCAGGAGTGGTAGCTGCTTCTTCAAAGTCATCACTATGGTCTATCACGATTCGTGCTAAACATTTGGCGCTGTCGTATGTGTCTGGTCTCGCAGCTATGACATTCCCTTTTGTTGGCTGGGTCAGCCCCCAAATGAATCTCTTTATCTTCTTACTCTTCGGGGTAACCATTCCCGGATAGAGTAGCGCTAGGTCATCGAACCTGGAAGTGTAAGCGACAATATCGGAACCCTTCATCTTCAAGTTCCAGAGTTCGTGTTCTAACTTCTGCATTTCGCCCCGAGGACAGTACTCAGCCAGCAGAAGTTCCTTCATGGCCTCCCAACCCATGGCATTGGCTATGCGTAAAGTTAGGGATTTGACTCGGCCGTTCCACCAAGTCAAAGCTTTGTCGATGAAGGTGCAGGCGGCAAACTTCACCTTGTCAAATTCTGAGCATGCGCAAATTTCAAAGATTGATTCGATTTTCTCGAACCAACGGGTGAGGGAAATGACACCTCCAGTGCCATCAAAGGACGTGGGTTTTGCATTCATGAAGTCTTTATAGGAACCCCCTCTTTGGTGTCCCTGACTATCTTCTAGGTTCAGGGGCTGGGGACCACCTCCTGAACTACCAGGGTTTCTTTGTGACATGGCGGCTGTCACTGCCGCAGTAACAACTGCCCGAAGTGTTGTAAGATCGATTTGAAGAGAAGGTAGTGGCGGAGGGTTATTGGTCTTTGAGCTGGGTCTCTTTCTTGGAGGCATCTTGATCTAACAAGATCAGGAAAGAGAGGATGGTAAGTCCTCTGGATTGAATCTTGGTATGACAGATATATATTTCGAATAAGTGATAAAGCAGGAAAGAGTTATCAAAGCAAGAAAATTATCGCTAAGAAATGATTAGGGAACATTGCTTGAATGAGGATTTCTACAAAGGATTGGCTCGAGAAATACTCCCATAGTATTTCATGATTCGTTACGACACTGGCTCGATGTTTGTGGTATCATGATAAGTTTTAGGCATGCCGCATACCACAGTCACTCCCAAGCACATGTTGGTCGTGTCTCGAATGAATATAGTTGGCCAGGCTATATTGATCCTAGACACGACTACATAACTGCCCAGGTTTAACCGCAGTACACAACACCCATTTACTTATGTTTTGTTCTACTTGTAGTTACGGATCTCGATGGTTCGGTATACTTATATACTTTTGAAAATACTTATATTCGAGGTATACTTTTAGTTCAGAGCACTTAGGCCCTTTAGTGTTTATAGTTTTATACCATGTAAGGTTTGGTATACTAGTTCACTATAAACAAGGGCACTGATACCAATCTGTCACACCACGAAAACCGAAGGTGGAAACGTTCCCGAGGCGGACTCTACGTTGAGTATCAAATCCATTGTACATAGTAACACAGTAAACACAAAACATTACATTGCATAGAATTGTTTACATCTATTTGAAAGAAAAGTTGTACATTTTTGATACATAGTATATATGAAAAAAATGAGACAAGTCTTCTACACACTCCGTCTTCGCCAAAAGTGATCGTCGGGTACCTGTCTAATGCGGACCTGAGAATACAAGCAGTTTGAAAATTAGCATAAAGCTGGTGAGGTCATAAGCGGTTTGTTTTTATGAAAATGCACGAGTTCCTTTGGTTTCCTGAGAAAGCGGTTATCCAAGAAAATCCCATATTTTCTTAAAAGTAATGTTTACCAAATCCAAATTGTAAGGTAAAAGATGTACACTAAAAACATGATTGTTCCTATAAATTGTAAAGTTTAGTTATCTAACTTATTACACTTTTCTGGTTACGTACTACTGTTACTCAGGAAAATCCTATATTTTCCTACATGTGTGGGTGTGTGAATTGTTACCGATTCTGATTACGTTCAATGTTATCCCCAGGAAAATCCCATATTTTCCTGAATGTGTGTGTGTGTGCATAGTCTCCTGAAAGTCTGACTATCCTTAAATGTACATTAGTTTTATTACATACATAAAACTAATAATTAAGTGTGAAGTGTTCATAATCTTGATTGCTAGTCCTTAACCATACTTCAGACTAGATATGACTCGGGTCGTGGCCAGTATCCTTTTTATGACTTTCGTCACCCTTGAACCTTTCGGTTCGGCTGTAGCTAGCAGCCAGGTGCAGCATTGTCAGTCCCGTATAGATCTATACACTCAAGTCACGCTCTCCTTTGCTCGGAGATTCTAGTTTCAGGAGTAGTCCTCCACTCTCTCGTGCCAAGGAAGTGTTACAAAGGACGTGTCTCCAATCTTTAAGATTTCTCTTTACTTCTCGTGCCTAGGGGAAGTAGTATCTATGAATAACTATGTTCTAATGGAGCCTGTCCTTTACACTCGAGCCTAGGTGTTTTATTAAGGACGTTACAAATGTTTTATGTTCTCTAATGGTGTCTGTCCTTCACACTCGAGTCTAGGGTGTTCTATTAAGGACATTACAAATGTTTTATGTTTTTTAATGGTGTCTGTCTTTTATACTCGAGCTTTGGGTGTTCTATTACAGACATTACTATGTTTTATGATCTCTATTAGTATAAGTGTGAACAATCGATTGTGAAACATAACAGAAAATAATAAGAATTGAAATCATTTGAACAAACAATTCTGCAAGTTTAAACAGTTTGTTAGTAGGTTTTCAATTCTTAAAAGTGTGCGAATTACGAAACCATTTAGATGAAATAATGAATTTAAGTACAAGATATTCTTGTACTTTTGCTTGTATTCCCCCCTGAAAACATTTAAAAACCATTGAAAAAGGGTAGGGGTATGAACTCACCGGTTGAGAAACGCATCGGTTTGGATCCTAAACGTCAATTCTGGGTTCGCGAACGCACAAGATTCCTATGGATTATGAAATGATATACAAACATATATAATTAGATTTAAAAACTTTAATTAAATATGATATTACACTCCAATGAGCGAAAACACTTCAAAACGAGTGTTTGGAGTGACCCGGGTGACATCTACGGACGTGTATTGGTGTGTGGGACTTGGGATTTGAGTTTACTCTTCAAGAGTAGACTCTTTAGGGAGTTTACTGCCCTATACAATATACACACATGAGTTCACGGCCGTGAACTCATGGTTGGAGGGTTTATGGTGCTAAATTGGTCAATAACACTTAAGAAGAGTTGGTACAATTTTATCTAAGGGATGGGATGGGAATTAAATCACCAATAACATCACTTAAGGGAGTTTACGGCCCTAAACATGGAGTTTACGGCCCTAAACTCCTATACCCCCTTAGATTGATGATTTAATGGCTTTAGATTATTCACATGTGATTCCAATAATTTTTACAAGCCTTGGTATGAATTTAGGGCACCAAATGACTCATCTTTAGGAGTTTACGGCCCTGGAACATATTCTTGGGGTTTCATGGCCGTAAACACCTAATTGGAGGGTGTTTGACATGTTTAGGGTCCCCAAACTATTTTTAGGCCCCGTTTGTTTACCTCTTAATTGAAAAATTAAGAGGTCATCTCTTAAAAAATCAGATGTGGGTCGTTTGGTACCCTCTTAATAAAAACCTCTGAATCTAAAAAATGCCTCTTAAAAAATAAGAGATCAACCCGCATCTGAAAACAAAAAATGACCGCGCTACCCTCCCTCTCCTAGGTCTCGCTCTTTCTTTCATGCCTCCACTTTTTTTCTTTCTCATCTCCGCACACCAGAACCTCCCTCCCGATCCGCTGAGAAGTCGTGTTCCCTCCCCGTCATTGCAATCGTCGGCTTCCTCTCCGCCTCCGACATCGTCGTCGGCTTCCTCTCCGCCTCCGGGATCGTCGGCGTCCTCTCCGACAGCTGCACATCTGACGACTTCTGCAGGTAAACTTTCAATCGTCTCTCTTTCTCCTAATATGTAATCTTTTCTCTATGTAATCGTTCTTCTGCTATGTAATCTTTTCTCTGCATAATCAGAAGGTTTGTATATTTTATCTGCAAGTCACGATGAAATCAAACCCTTAAATGTTGATGAAATCTATAATATGATGTTATTGTTTAATATGCTTGAAATCTGATGTTTGATAAATCATAAAATTGTTTGATATGCTTGAAATCGGTTTAGGTTTTTTTTTTTTTTTTTTTGTCTTTATGTTGAATACGATTGATGAAATTGATAGTTTATACTCTGTTTTATGTCTACGCAAAAGTGAAGTTTAAGGCAGCAATAGTTAACGACAATGAGGTATGTGTAAAGATTCAACCATTGGAGTTTTTCCTTTTCTCAAAAACTTTTTTACCCTTTATGCGACTCATGCTTTACAGAGATTTTAACATTTGTTGCGAGTTTTTAATAAGCGAATCGAATTTTTATTTGCTTAATCAAGATTACGTATAATTTATGTATGTTCTGCAAACTTTTAATTCAACGATTCCAATAGACGTGTGTTATGAACTTTGATTATTATATCTTTTGCTAATGGGCAATTTCTTGCTGAAATTGATGATTTCTATTGATTTGTGCTGAAAAGTTTTGGTTAATTTTTTGTTGATAAAAGAGTGATAAATTGTATGGTTGTTTCTTAAGTATGCAGAAAATAGGTCTTTGGTTCACTAGTTGCACCATGGATTGAAAGAAGTATTTTTTTATTTGGCTATTGTATGTTGTTTTATGTTGGATTGAAAGAAATGAATTTAGGAGAATTTATGTTTAATTTGGTTATATTGTATGATTTTTATGTTACAATTCAGGTACGTCGCTATTCTTCTTTCTTCCTTATTTGTTTCTGAAAATCGTTTTTTTTTTGCTATTCTTCTTTCTTCCTTCTTCTGAAACCGATTTCTTGCTGGGAGTAAATTTCACAGCAGCTCTTTCTTCCTTCTTCTGAAACCGATTTCTTCCTTATTTGTTATTTGCTCCTGATTTCTTAACCTTCCCTTCGTGAGTAAATTTCACAGCATTTCTTCCTTCATTTATACATACATGGAATATGTAATCTTTCATGTATAAATAAATAATTCATTTGGGAGATATGCATTTATCTTGTGTTAAGAAACGTAGTAGTAATAATTTGCCGAATTCGTAGAACATCACCAATAACCTGAAAATGAGTTATGATGTTAATGTATAATTACTTATTTGCCCTTTATATATAATCATTTCAAATTAACAGAGATGTAATAAATTTTTTTGTATAGCATCATAAATTAACGATTTTTCATGTGCATACACTTCCAAATAGAAATTACTAAGCGTAAAGGGTAAATATGTCAAAAAGAACTTGCCTCAATAGGGACATCATATGCTACATTTCCTCTACAAGAAAATAGATTGCATATAACTTTAATAACCATAAAAAAAAAATAAGAGAACGTATAAGAAGTAACAATGTACTTTTATTTATTTTTGAAATCATATATGCTCTTGTTGTTATTAGGAAATGTGCATTATATGTTGATGTTATACGCTGAGTTTGATGTTAAATGAACGAATCCTAATGTTTTCAATGGACATAATGAAATGTTGTTATTAGGATTATATGTTGATGTTATGTGCATTTGTAATGCATTATATGTTGATGTTATGTGTATTTGTAATGCATAACTTGTTGCTAAAATATGCATTTTTTTTTGTTGAATTGATCAAAGAAATGGGAGAAAAGAAGGATAGGATTAGTTGGAAGGTAGAAGGTGTAGAGAAAACATTTCTTGAAGCTTGTTTACGTGAAGTTACGATCAATGGACGGGAAGGGAGTAGTTTGAAAGCACTTTCTTGGAGAAATGTAGCCGAAACACTAAAAATTGAACATAACTTTATTGCCGACCAAAAACAAATGAAGAACCGTTATGACTACCTAAAGTCAAAGTTTGGTGCTTTTTTGAAGTTAAAAAACAAAACCGGTAATGTGTACAATTCAACAACCAACACCTTTAATCTTTCCAAAGAAGAATGGGAACTAGAAGCGAAGGTATTTTGTTAATTTATAAAAAATTGATTTTCATGTTTTTAAATAATAAAATATTTTTTTCCAAACAGTCAAACAAACATGTGGATTCTTTGAGACGCACACCATTACCGTATCCCGACCTTTGCACACAGTTGTTTGAAGGCGCGACTGCGACAGGCATGCATAGTTGGGGACCAACTTCTACCCTTCCCCGTCCTACTCAAGACTCAAGCCACTATAGTTTGCATGACTTTTATGACATCGATTGCACTCAACAAGAAACTGTAGGTCTCAGTGACGAGTCATCCGCTCAATCAAAAAAACAAAAGACTACAGATACGGCAAAGAGTCAAAATAAAAGTAAAGACAAGGGTAAAGATAAGGGTAAAGATGCATCCAACTCAAGATTGCTTGAAATCGGTGAAGATATTGCCACAGTTGCTAAAATATTTGTGGAAAAGCATTCTTCTTCAAATTTGGATGCGTGTATGGAAAAATTGGAGAAATTAGGATGGGGAATATTTGATCCAAGATACACTACTGCTGTTGCTCTTTTTAGTGAAAGTGCGGATAAGAGGCACGTGTGGTTAACCATTGATCCAGCTATTTGTGAGAATTGGGTCAAGACTGTTGGAGCACATTACGGAATGTTTCGCTAAGTAGATTTTTTGAATGTTTTGATGGTTTTTTTTGGATAACTAGATGTTTGGTTTGAACTAGATGGCTCTTTTTTTGGATTACTTGACATTAATGACTTGATGTTTTGGATTACTTGATGTTTTGGATTACTTGATGTTTTGGATTATTTGATATTAATGGCTTGATGAATTTTTATATTATATGTTGTTAATATAATTGTTATGTATTTTCAAAATAACAGATTGCTTATGGATTCGGATGAAGAAATTGCATTTTTCATGTTACTATGTTGCTATTGGTTGAATCTAGCATTCAACAGAATTGGAAGGGCAATTGATAATGATTCGGAAATGAGTGGTCATCAACATACACAAGAATTGTTACATGGAACTTCTACACAATGTAAAGACTTGATGCGTCTTTCACGTGAAGCATATGTACTTTTATGCAATCATTTTAGACGAAATAATTGGTTGCAAAGTAGTAGGCATATAAGCGTTGAAGAAAAGATGGCTATGTTCTTAACTACTATAGCACATAATAAACGGTTCAGGATTATCAAACGAAGGTTTCAACACTCCACAGAAACAGTTCATAGATGCTTTCATGAGGTGCTAAATGCAATGATGATTTTTGCAAAAGAAGTTATAGTGCCAACGAATTCTAATGCAACTGTGAATTCCTCAGAGAGGCATCGTAAGCTAAAAGAAATCTTTCCTGGAGCAATAGGTGCGCTAGATGGAACTCTTGTACATGCAGTTGTGCCTGCTGATCAACAAACTCGCTATAGGGGAAGAGGAAAAGGTGAATGCTTTCAAAATGTTTTAGGAATTTGTGATTTTGATATGATGTTCACATTCGTATGGGCCGGTTGGGAGGGTATAACACATGATTCGCGAGTTTTGAAAGAAGTTGCATGTAACCCGACTTCAGGCTTTCCGTTCCCTCCTCCAGGTTTTTAATTCTTTTTAAGATTATTCTAAAATACGATATTAAATTTCTATATATAATACTTCCTTTACTCATGTGTACAGATAAATATTACCTTTGCGATGCTGCATACACCAACACTCGTGGATTTATGACTCCTTATCGCAACACGAGGTATTGGTTAGCCGACTATCGACGGCGACGTCCGTTAACTAAGGAAGAAAAATTCAATCATGCACATGCGCAACTCAGAAATGTTATTGAACGTGCTTACGGTGTTTTGAAGGCGAGATTCCCAATTCTAAAGCGAATGGCTCCTTTTCCTTTTTCAGTGCAAAGAGATATAGTCGTTGCTTGTTTTGCAGTCCACAATTTCATAAGGAAATGCGATATTCATGATGAGTTATTTATGGCGTTCGAGGAGAACAATGCTCAACCACAAGGGGGACAAAATGATGTCGAAAACGTACACGATATGGAATGGGGTTCACAAGGAAATGAATACATGGATAATTTACGTGACCAGATTGCGAATCAATTGGGATGAAATTAGATTTGTAGGATTTTATTTGGATTTTAGTATGATATTGTGGATTTAAAAATATTTATGTTTGATTTGGATTTGTGTTTAATTTTGATTTATGCTAAATTTGAATTTTATATGGTGTTTATATATTTTTTAATACATAATTAAGAATTTTTATTAGGTTATTTTCTAAATAAACAGATGAATTTAATTAAAAAAATAAAACAGAAGGGTAAAATGGTCATTTTAATAATTCAGCAGAACAATTCAGAGGTCCCAACCAAACAGCATGTTAAACATTCAGCTCTTAAAATTTCAGACCCTCTTAGAAATTCAGACCTCTTAAAAATTCAGATCTTAAAAATTCAGATCCTGCCAAACAGCCCCTTAGATGATTCTAGGATTTATTCCAAGGCTATTGGTGTGTTTATATGGCTTTATAACACAAGAAAAAGAGTTTACTCCCCATGAATGAGGAGTTCACGGCCCAAGCTTGTTCTTGGGCAGTAAACTCATGTTTACTCTTCAAAAACCATGTTTAAGGCATTCCAAGTCCATTCCATGAAGTCATATGGCCATATCTAAGGTCTAATTGTGGTTTGGAAGGGTTTTGTTGCTCAAAACCCCCCATTTAAATGAGTTTACGGCCTATGATAGTTCTAGGACCTTAAACCCATGATAATGGTCCTAATCCATGGTTTAAACTCGGATGTGAAGGCTAGAGGGGTTGTTTAACAAGTTAGGGAAGTTACCTTGAAGATTTGAAGCCTTAAATTGATGATTTGGACTCTTAAACTTGGATTTAGGAGAGAGGTTAGAGAGAGAGTTGAGAGATGAAGCAAAAGCTTCAAATGGAAGCTTAGAACACTTTAAATTGTGTTCATGATTTGGACACGGAGGAATTCTACCCAATACAGGCGTTAAACGGGGCATTTGGTCGCGCCCGATCAAGTTGTCGTAACTCGATATGGTTAATTCTAGAAATTTTCCGATCACTAATATGAGGTGTTAAAATGAGTTATAAATGTACTAGAATACCAATTAAGTCATAATATAAAATATACATTAATGACTTAATTAAACAACGGAATCGGAAACGAAATTGGAAACGGCGATTGGATTATCGAAATGAGTTACGAAAAGGGTTGCAAGCAGTGATACAAATTTCGGGTTGTTACACTTAATTAATCTTTCAAATGTTTTTTTAAATGTTTTAGGGGGGATACAAGTTAAATAAATAAGTTATAGTATCAAATCATATGTGATTTATAACTTGCAAATTAAAAAGGATCTCTATACTCTTAGCTACTTGTCAACAAAATTGTTTTAAATAATTATCAAATGCATTTTTCTATGTTAAATTGTTATTAAACTATTTTCAAACTGTATTTAAACTACTTTTCTTTCAAACTATATCTATACCAATATATTTTTATAAGTAAGATTTGAAGGACTTAGGACCGATAGCTCGCCTTATTTCCTGTTCTTGTTTGATTGTGGTCTTAGGGTATACTGTTATCCGTCCGACTGTCGTTGAATTCTTAGTTATATATCATATATATTTGTGTTAGATATGAAAGTCTTCACCTCATTTAATACCTTTGTAGATCAAAGGCATGCTAATCCACACTTTATTTAACTATAATAGAGATAGTTAAGACTACTGCTCATTACCTCTATTACTATGATACTCACCATAATTACCACTATAACAAGTTAATGCATGTTAAAGAGAACACTCTATATACTATACTAAAAGTTCACTACACTATAATACAAGAGAATACACTAATCCAGAATGTGACACACTATCCCTCTATATGGCACTCTACTGCACAAATACCATGTAACCAGAGCTTCCCGGAAGGAAAGAAACACTACATGTATAGATCTATACAGGACGGATGCTATTACATCCTGACTGCTAACTACAGTCCGAGCCGACAAGGCCCAGGGGTGACAAAACATCGCTACACTACGTATGACCGGGAAGGTCATCAGACTCTCTAATATCAATCAGTTTGGTTACATGAGAGATCACATCCATATCCAAATTAACACACTAAGAATTTAGGTCTAAGCTAACTTACCGAAGTAAATAAATATATATTACTAATTGAAGTTTGCAACACTACTACAGTCATCCTGCAAGATCTTTCCTTATCTACTTTACTTGAACGAAATCTATTACCTTATTTTTATAACTGAAAGATTCAATGGAAATACCTTTACACACTCGAAGGATTAAACTTACAAACGCTCGAATCTGGAAAATATAGGATTTTCTAGGGATTTTTAGGTGCTGTTTGTTTTTCTATAAAAACCTCTTCAAACCACTTATTGTTGCGCGGCGCAGCACACGGGCAGCACTTTCCCTCTCGTAGCAGTTTGTTTTTTCGAAGACTTCAGACTACAAAACCTCTGCGCGTGTGCTGCATGGCGCAACACTTGACTTGCCTCTTCTAACCTCACCAGCTTTCATTTTTTCTAAGTGTTTTTTTAAGAATTTTTGTATAACTTTTTTTTTTAATTTTTTTTAAAACTTTGATTTTCTTAAATTTTTATTTACATATGTGATACAATTTATTTTTATAATTTCCACAATTTTTTTAATTTGTTTTTTTTTATTTTTTTACCGTTTTATTAATAATATTTTCAATTTCAGTTACATTTTTTTAACGTGTGTAATTTTTTACGAACTTTGTAGACAACGTTTGCAATACTTTCTTAATTTTTATTATTATTTTCTTTTTTAATGTTTTTTTAAATTAGTTTTTTTCTAGAATAAAACTATTAGCTGCTTTTATATTTTTTTTATGTTTTTTTTTACAAAGTTTTATATTTTTGTTTTTTACATGTTCTTGTTATTATTATTTCAATGTTTTAAGACTAAAATTATTAAATTTCAATGTTCAAAATTATTTTCAGTTTATTTAAATTTTAGTTTACTGCAGCAGTCTGCAGATGTTAAAAAACAAACAGGCTTCTTATTATAGGCTGCAGCCGTTTGTTCCACCTCTTCTGCTACAGAGGATTGCAGAGGTGGTCTGCAGACTTCATGAATTTTCGCTTCGAAAAAACAAACAACACCTTACTATCCTCAAACATTAATCACAACTTTTATATTACATGATTGTAAACACTTTTATACAAGCAATGACACTAAATTCTTATGAACTCACCAGCTTTATGCTGATAGTCGTTTTCAAAATAACTTGTATTCTCAGGTCAAAAATAGACAGGTACTGGTGTAGCTTTTGAGAAGATGGAGCATATACAAGACCCATCTTTTATTTTGTTTATACTTTCGGTGTCTATCAAACTGTACAGAACACGCTTGTATTTACAATTATTATATTAATGCAATGGTTGTTGTCGCTTGTATTTACTATTATGTTATTGTTATGATACTGTACATGACGTCCTCCACCCTAGAACGTATTCCTCCGTTCTCAGTTTTGGGGTGTGACAGATTGGTATCAGATGTTTTTTTCTATGTTAAATTGTTATTAAACTATTTTCAAACTATATTTAAACTACTTTTCTTTCAAACTATATCTATACCAATATATTTATATAAGTAAGACTTGAAGGACTTAGGACCGATAGCTCGCCTTATTTCCTGTTCTTGTTTGATTGTGGTCTTAGGGTATACTGTTATCCGTCTGACTGTCGTTGAATTCTTAGTTATATATCATATATATTTGTGTTAGATATGAAAGTCTTCACCTCATTTAATACCTTTGTAGATCAAAGGCATGCTAATCCACACTTTATTTAACTATAATAGAGATAGTTAAGACTACTGCTCATTACCTCTATTACTATGATACTCACTATAATTACCACTATAACAAGTTAATGCATGTTAAAGAGAACACTCTATATACTATACTAAAAGTTCACTACACTATAATACAAGAGAATACACTAATCCAGAATGTGACACACTATCCCTCTATATGGCACTCTACTGCACAAATACCATGTAACCAGAGCTTCCCGGAAGGAAAGAAACACTACATGTATAGATCTATACAGGACGGATGCTATTACATCCTGACTGCTAACTACGTATGATCGGGAAGGTCATCAAACTCTCTAATATCAATCAGTTTGGTTACATGAGAGATCACATCCATATCCAAATTAACACACTAAGAATTTATGTCTAAGCTAACTTACCGAAGTAAATAAATATATAATACTAATTGAAGTTTGCAACACTACTACAGTCATCCTGCAAGATCTTTCCTCATCTACTTTACTTGAATGAAATCTATTACCTTATTTTTATAACTGAAAGTTTCAATGGAAATACCTTTACACACTCAAAGTATTAAACTTACAAACGCTCGAATCTAGAAAATATAGGATTTTCTAGGGATTTTTACTATCCTCAAACATTAATCACAACTTTTATATTACATGATTGTAAACACTTTTATACAAGCAACGACACTAAATTCTTATGAACTCACCAGCTTTATGCTGATACTCGTTTTCAAAATAACTTGTACTCTCAGGTCAAAAATAGACAGGTACTGGTGCAGCTTTTGAGAAGATGGAGCATATACAAGACCCATCTTTTATTTTGTTTATACTTTCGGTGTCTATCAAACTGTACAGAACACGCTTGTATTTACAATTATTATATTAATGCAATGGTTGTTGTCGCTTGTTTTTACTATTATGTAATTGTTATGATATTGTACATGACGTCCTCCACCCTAGAACGTATTCCTCCGTTCTCAGTTTTGAGGTGTGACATTATTACCGAAAAAATATATTCTAACTACTGTAAATTAGGGTTTTACCCTAAAAAGTAAAACCACATTCAAATAGCTATCATCACACATCCCATTTGGCCAAGTGAACTCTCCCAAGCAAGTTTTTCAATTTTTGTGATTTCTTCTCCAAATCTCTTTAAAAGGTAAGATTTTTCATGAACATTCTTGTTTAAGTTTCAAATTTTAGTAGTTTGATGGCCCTAATTTGTTTAAATAACCTGATTTTGACTTTTCATATGAGCATTAGGATTTAAATTTTGACTCAATTGGGATGTTTCTATTAGTTTTTCCCATGAATTCTTGCTTATTTTGCTATCCTAGACAAACCACTAAGTGAAATTTTGTGTTAAGTGGTCCTATTTATTGAATCAGAAAAAAAAAAGCGCACCTGTTACAGAGCTCGACGAGTTCATCTCGTTGTGTTGAAGTTTATTTTTTCCTAACGTTTTCTATGTTTTGTTTTGTTTTATGTGACTTTGTTTTTACAAAATCATGTCTAGAAATAGAAACCAATGATCTCAAAGAGGCCAAGGGGGCTTTCCTTGGCTTCATTTCCCTCAAATTGGCTCAAAGGCAACATTGGTGGCATGGAAGAAAAAGTTGGAGAAGCTGAAAAAGAAACACTTTTATTTGCCAAACGAGTTAGATTGGCCATGGTTGGAACAATGGGGATTGGTGATAGAAATGAATCCATATCTCACTAAGGTCTTTATTCAAGATGGGGTGAGAATTACATGTGATGCTTTGAAGAGAATTTTCCGAATCCAAGAGTCGGTCTATCAAGAGTTATATTGGGAGTTTTACTCTACGATCACATTCCGTGGGGCGATGATTACTTTAACACTAGTGTGCGTACTTTTATGCTTGAGGGTGAGTTTAGAGAATGCGGTATGGCAAAATTAGCATGGTGAATGGTCTTATACAAGCAAAATGTGGTTATGACAGAATCTTTTGGTATGTTTTTGGAAAATTGTCACAAGGATTTTCCAAATGGTGAAGATGCAGCAAAATGGTGGAACACGATTACCAATGGGGTTTATATTCCATCCGCTGCTCAAGACGCAAGCATCCGGTTACCTATCCACCGCCTTATCCATCGCTTTATTTCTAGTTCAATAAACATGCGAAAAGATAACGACAAAGTGCCAAGCCGAGACATATTCTTTCTATGGTGCATTCTCACACCAAACACATTTGGCAACATTCCATATTTCTTAGCGAGGTACTTGGCGGAGAGTGGGATTAAGGATAGAAAAACTTCAAGGATATGTGGTGGAATGTTTGTGACTACATTGGCAAGGTCGTATGGAATCCTTGGTAGGAGAATTGGGAGCCAATTGACAATGGTGCCACAACCCGCTTTTAGTCCTCTTCTTTATAGGAGGGCTAGAATTGTTGAAGATTATGGCGGGGGCAATTTTGGTATACCTGGAGTAGACGACATAGTGGCACCTGAACAACCGGGTAGGCGGGTTCGGCTAAGACAAGAACACATGCATGAAGACCCTCCCGTCATCCACGTAAATGATGAACTTCCCATGGACCCTTATAATGTTGAACTAAGGGCATACCAAGATGACTTTGGGCGAAGCATGAATTATAATCATAGAACTTTTTCCCATGTGATGAGTCATTTGTACATTCCAAGGATGGATGATGAGCCTGAATATCCATATGTAAGAAGCTAGAGTGAGAGATGGAATGCGAGACAAGGCGGAGCCAGAGGAAGTGGACTAGGAGGAAAAGAGGACAAAGATGGAGATTAACTATCCTTTTATTTATCTTTTATTTTGTGTGGCTTGTTTAAAACACTTTTTATTTGTTTAGTTGATGTTTAAACATCTAGTAATTTAGGATTTCTATTTTGTTTTCCTTTTTATTATTTGGTGTTTGTTTTTGTTCTTTTCAGAATTTAGGGTGAGGGATAGCTAAAAAGAATAAAGCGTGAGGAATAAATGTGAGATCGAGTCTAAAATAAGAAGAATGGGAGAATTGAGTCTAATTACGAGTCTGATAATTAAACAGGTGAAGGGATGTGCTTTTACTGAAGAAAAATGAGGGGGGATATTGCTATATTAATCTCCTCAAACCCCATAAACGAACCTAAAGTAGGAGCTAATTTTATTCACTCATTGAAGAAAACCCATCTAGTTCCATTCAGATACTCGATGAGTCCATTCGAAAACCCAACTGTTACCACTTTTATCGACTTAACTCGGATAGTTCACTCTTAACTCGACGAGTTACTATTTTTCTTACCTTCAAGATGTTGATTTGATTATATTTGACAAGGGCAATTACCTGTACTATTAAAGATCAATTTCCAAGAATTTCTAATACTTTTTTCCTCGATATTTTGAAGTTGTACAACACGAGACGAATGACACCTAAGGCATGGATGAGTTGTTCCCATGTCTAAAGTCAACTGAATATGGAGCTTAATAAGAAGAATATCAACCTCACAACTTCTATCACAGGGGAGTATGTTCCAATTCTCTCTTAACTTTTATGTTCTTTAATTGTTTTAACATGCAATGGGGACATTGCATAAATTAAGTGTGGAGTAGGGAGTTGATTACATTTATTCAAATTTAGAATCCTAGGTTAATTTAAAAAAATTGCATAAAAATTGCTAGGGTTAATTTAGAAATTTTTGGTAAAAGCAATTAGGATTCAATGCAAGTATTGTGTTTGATGATTCTATGAAGACCTAAATGTTTAGATGAGCTAATATACGTTATAATGCATTTTTGGTTCCATTTATTCTAGTGAAATCGTGGGACAAAAACACAACCTCGCTTAGTTTGAGGATCACAATATGTTTAACATCATGTACTAGAAATGTATCCGGGAAAGCTTAAGTGATCATTGCACACTAGACTACTGCCTTTAACCAATAAAGGATGAAGTTAACTCCCCTTGCTTAAGCATATGTTTTTTTTTTTTTAAAAAAAAAGAAAAAAAACAAAGAAAGTGTTGAAATGTTTGAGAGAATTTGCAAAGCAATAAAGGCAAAGAATAAATATATGAAGAAAAGCTGCAAATCATTGAAGATTTAGGTTTTCAAGTTATTTATTTTTATTGTATTTTTCTTTTCTAGTTTATTTTACCATATGTATGCTTGGGTATTTAACCAAATATGATTTGAGGTTAAGAAAGTTTTATGGGGATAGATTTGGAGGGATGCATAAAATGAGTGTTGTTCAAAAGAAGTGGGCGAGTGTTTGTGAGGATTGTAAGTATTTAGAATTGAGTGGGGTCCTTAGGAAAGCTTTAGACACAAATGCATGCGTTACGATCTTAGCATAAGGGTTGGGTTCAATTGGGATTATCTTATGTGATATTTGTGTGCTAAAATTCGGTTTTGCTTGGGGGAAAGCAAAAGTCAATTGTGGGGTATTTTGATATGGGCTTATTTAGTCATAAAAATCATTCATTATCTTATTAATTATTTTTGATTTTATATCATTTTATGGACAAAAGGTACTTAATTCGCTTAATATTTCAATTTCAACAATAAAGACATGCTCGGGTGAAAAAGGAAGAGGATTGAGTGATTGGAAGCTTGGAGATTGAAGAGTGAAGAAAGAAGGCTGAAATACGAAGGAACTCGATGAGTTGACCTTCAACTCGACGAGTTGGTCAGAATGTTCCCGATTCGAAGATACCTTGCCTTACACGCGAATTGTAGCAAAAACTCGTCGAGTTGGTCTTACAAACTCAACGAGTTGGGTTGATTTTTGGTATCTATAAATAGAGAACATCTATGCTCGAAACCCTAACACTTTTTGGAGCTAGCTGCAATTAGTGAAGATCAGAAGGGTTCTTGGAGTCCTAAATTTTTAGAATTCAACATAAGAGGCAATTTAGAGGAGATCAAAGGCAAATAACTATTCTTCTTTTCTTAATTTTTGTTTTGAACCGTGTTTGAATCATTAGATTTTGAGTTTAGGTTATTACTTGCTGTAGATATGAGCTAAAAGCTTTATACTTCTGTTTAGATGAGATAATCTTATGAACATGGTTTGATTGAGTGTTAGATTAATATTGATTTGGTTATTCATCTTGTTAAGCTTGTTAAAGATCCTTATGTATTGATGATAAATATTTTATGTTAATAAGTAAGTTATTGAGTTGTATGAACATCTTCTTGATTGCTTGAATCATAAAGTTTTGTGAGCACAAGATTGTATGCCTATGAATAGTGAACATGAAACTAGGGTTAACTAGAAAATATGTAAATCAATGTGTGAGCATGTGTGATGAATAACCACATATGAGTTGATTGAATTGAACAAATTTGATTAGCTACTATTACAAGTCTTACTTGATACGAACTAAACACTATAAAACTTGTTAGTTTAATCAATTGGCCACTATTTGAATTAACTTGTCTACTAAAGGATTGGTAATAGTGAACATGAACCTAATCACATTAGGAATCGATAACCATTGACATATTGATCCATTGCACTTTCCACAAAATCAACCATAGGAATAAGTGAATCGAATCTTAACAGAAGCCTCTTTTATCATTGAATCTAGTTGTCCTTTCTTGTTCTTCTTAGTTGTTAATTGTCTTTGTTTGAGTGTTAATTGATTTTTTAAGTTTCTAGTCTTGCAAAACTAGAGAAATCCCCTCTTTTATAAATTGTTTTAATTAGATAATGTTAGTATTTAATTTAATAATTACCGTTCCCTGTGTTCGATACCATACTTGCTTAAACTATATTGCTAATCAATAGGTACATTGCCTTTCGTGTGTTTATTTTGTGTCTAAGTTAGTAGGATTAAAACTAGTGCATTCCACACATATCAGAAGGTTAAGGACGAACATCAACGCCCTCACAAAAAGTTACAGCCCGTGGAGGTCCCACTGTGGAAGTGGGAGCACATTACGATGGATTTCATTACGAATTTTTCTAAGAATGCGAAGGTTTTTGATGCTATCTGGGTGATAGTTGATCGTTTGATGAAGAGTGCTCACTTTCTAGCCATATCTCAGAAAGCTTTTCTGTTGATAAATTGGCCAACATTTATATCCGAGAGGTAGTGGCTCTTCATGGGGTGCCGAATTCCATTGTGTCATACCAGGATGTTCGTTTTACTTCCAAATTTTGGAAGAGTTTTCATGAGGAGTTAGGTACCTGATTTCATTTCGTTATCTCTTACCATCCGCAGACAGACCGACATAGCGAGTAGACTATTTAGACGCTCGAGGGATGTTCAGAGTTCGCATCATTTATTTCGGTGGGAGCTAGGACTCCTACCTTCCTTTGGTTGAGTTTTCATATAACAACAACCATCATGCCAATATTTGCATGCCTCCCTTCGAGATCCTATATGAGAAGAAGTGTTAGACTCTTATCTGTTGGGAAGAGGTTAGACAAAGAGTCATGGGGAGCACTGAGATAGTACTCAAGACGACAAAGCTTATCCAGGAGGTCACAAAGGTTGCTCACGGCCCAGAGCCACTAGAAGAGTTACGCAGATCGACAATGCTCGAAGTTGGAGTTTTAGGTTGGATATTTGGTGCTCTTGAAGGCATCACCTTGGAAATGTGTTATCCTATTCAGGAAGCGGGGCAAGCTGGGCCCCACATTTATTGGCCCTTTCAGATTAGTAACCCGAGTGAACAATGTGGCATACCGGTTAGAGCTTCCCGAGAAGTTGAGTTAGATTCATGACACCTTCCAAGTTTCCTAGTTGAGGAAGTGTGTGGCTGATAAGAAAACTGTGGTTCCTTTGGACGGCATTCAGGTCAATAGTCGCATGAATTACATTAAGAGACCGGTGATAATTTTGGATAGGAAGGTGAAGACCTTGAGGAACAAGGTGGTGAGCTTGGTCAAAGTTCAGAGGCCATCAGAAAGGCTCTAAGTGGACTTCGAAGCCCAAGAATGAGATGTATTAGCACTACCCTAATCTTTTCGCAACGGCTGAATTCGAGGGTGAAGTCTGATTCTAGTAGGGGAGAATTGTAACACTCATTGCCATGTATTTCCATTTTCGACCTTTAAAATGTTAATTGTTTGAAAAATAATCTCTTACATTGGGCATACATGGATTGTACGCCGGGTGTAAGTCAACAAAAAGGATCGCGACGGAGGTTGAGTACGCTAGGTGTACATGTGAGTACACTGGGTGTACTTGTGCTGCTTCTAAACCCTATATTTTTAGGGTTGTATCCCTTATTTAAGAATCTTATTCCCCTCCTAAACCTTTTTATGACCAACCTCCATTCCTCTTAACCGTAATATTGAAACCCTAGCCTTTGTGAGTAAGTTTTGAAGCCTTTGTGTGATTTTAGTGTTCTTGGTGGTGAAGGAAGATCATTAAAGAAGTGGTGGTGCACTCAAGCTTTTGGATCCAGAATCTACATCTCATTATTAATCTTAAGAAGGTATAAAGTTTATACTTTGAGGCTTTCTTTGCCAGATCTTGTCTAAGCTTAAGTTTATGTTCATTTTGTCCCAAAACCTTAGTCTTTGTGAGTATGGACTACTCCAGACCATTTAAGCTATCCTTTAAGATGTTTTAGAGTGCATGGTGTTATAAAAATGCAAGCTTGGTGCTTTCCTTTCATCTATGCATGCGTTATAGAGTTGTTGGTGATGTTAGAAGTTAGGGTTTTGGGTTTTAGCTCTCTTTAGCCATGCAAAGACATAAAGTTAGAAACTTTAAGGATTAGAATGTCTTTTAGGGTCACATTTGAGGTTGAGGTAAAGTGTCTTAACAATTAAGAGCTTAAAAGATGAGATTTGAGTTTAGGCCTAGTACGCTAAGCGTAAATTTGGCTACGCCCAATGTAGTCAACTGGGAGCCCGCCTTTATGATGTTGTGCTCTATGCCCAATGTAGAGCTGAGTACACCGCGCATAAGGTCAACGTGTTTCCTTTTACTTTCTTTAACTTTTTGCTAAGTGTGCCTTTTTGGTCAAGTCTTAGGTTTTGGTATTTGAAGGGGCAAAATGGTATTTTGCCCAAATTGTGGATTAGACTTGGCTTGGGATTAGTTGAGTATGAAAAATTACCTTAATTGTTGATTAGGGTTATTTGGTGTAGTTAATAAGCGAACTCTAGTTTTGGCAGTTTGGGTGTGAGTTCTATCACTCATCTGTGCAAGGTGAGTCTACTCACTATTCCTACCTATGTAGTAGAATATATATATTGACCAGCTGGGTCTATTTTTTGTTACTGTGATATGTGTTACTGTATGTGCTGAGACTTCGGATAATCTCCAGGATTGCTGATAATCTACAAGGCATACTGTTTGCCTATTGAGACTTCGGGTAGTCTCCAAGGTTGTTGATAGGCCATAACTGTTTATTTGTGTTGTGTTGTACGTGATACTTTAGGTAACCCACTAAGCTTCGTTCTTACAGTTGTTGATTAAACCTGTTTCAGGTACTTCTGATGATCGTAGGAAGGTGAATGTTTGATTGTACACATTCGTCTGCAGTTTCTAATTCATGATATTTTGGGACACTTTGATATTATTATGATGATTTGTATTTGATACTTGAGATTTTATTGAGACGGGTTTTTATAAACAATGTTTTAGTTAATTAAAAATGAAAATTTTGGCTTAAAATTTTGGATGTTACATTCAAGCATAAGATCTAATCGATCTCTTTTTCTTCCAGCTGCCGGAAATGCGTTTCCTTATCATAAAACCCACCGGATCACCATGGTGATTCAACCTCAAGATCCAGAACCAGCGAAGGAGCGGTGGTGGTGATTCAACCTTAAGATCTGGATTTGCCCAATCTCTATATCCTGCCTAACTGCCACCCTGAAACAATATCTTGATCGAGATCTCTCTTCTTTTCCACTTCTCTTAGGGTTGTCTTCACCAGAAACACCCTTCTTATTGGTCTATCTTCTCCGCCATCTCTCTTTCCTATTGCACTTCTCTGTACTTCGACTCTGTCGCCGGAAATGTCACCGAAAACATACATCATTACAACCATTGAACACCATCAATTGTCACTGGAGGATGAGACAATTAGACATTGTCTTCTCTATCTTTGGATCTTCTTTTTTCCTTTTTTTTTTTTCTCATTTCTTCCCTTTTCAGATATGCTTGTGGGTGTTGTGGAATTTATTTCAGATTCTCAAGTTAGTGTGGTGGAGGATTTCATTTGAGGTTTGCCTGAGGGGTTTTCCGGATATGACTTCAAGTTCTTAGTGGTGGATGGTGGTGGTTGGTGATGACTGTTGGTGTTAGTGGTGGTAATGGTAATTTCCGGTGACCGATGGTAGTGGTGGTTTTCGGTGATTGGTGGCGGTAGTGGTGAGATGTCTAATAAATTACTCAATTAATTTTCTTTAATTAATAACTAATCTAATTAAAAAACTAATATATATATATATATATATATATATATATATATATATATATATATATGTATATATATATATATATATATATATATATATATATATTGTAATCTTTTTGAGGAATTTACTTATTATGGTTTGGTTAAAATTGTAAGTGTGGTTCTTAATTTTCTTTTGCATTCAGATGGTCACGGTGATTTGATTTTATTGCGTTTTTCGTCCTTCGTAGACATAAAAAGACTATATTACCCTTATATATATAAGGGTAATATAGTCTTTTTATGTCTACGAAGGACGAAATATAAGGGTAATATAGTCTTTTTATATCTACGAAGGACGAAAAACGCAATAAAATCAAATCACCGTGACCATCCGAATGCAAAAGAAAATTAAGAACCACACTTACAACTTAAAAATTTAAGGGATGTTTGACTAAGCTTGTGACTTTTCGGAACTACTTTTAAAGTTATGGCTTATAACTTATAAGCAAATAAGTTAGAAGAAAATTACTTATAGATTTTGTTATTTCTTAAAGGGATATATACAGTAAAGTCCCAATATTTTCATCGATTTGACAAGAAAGTCCTAAACTTTATTTTTTTGACAGTAAAGTCCAAATTACCGGCAGTTTTTGACACTTTTACCCTTTTTTCCCGGTTAGCCGGTAATTAGGACTTTTTTGTCAACAAAATAAAGTTTAGGACTTTCTTGTCAAATCGTCAATTAAGACTTTACTGTCAAAAACATAAAGTTTAGGATTTTTTTGTCAAATCGTTGAAAATATTAGGACTTTAGTGTATATATACTTTTTTTGGTTAGAAATTTAATGGTATGATACTCTTTAAGCATAAGAGTTATTGAAACATTCTCTAATAAGTTAGATCCTATTGAAATCTTTTACGTTTGCTTCTTGTTAAATCGTTTTTTTAATCTCAACAAACTGACATTGAAAAAAATTGAGATAATCAAGAAAGAAAGAAATAACCAGGATTGTGTTGGCTTTTTTCCAGTCTCAAAAATGGAGAAATTAGAAACCTAAAAAGACGAAAGTGTCCTGGCTTTATACAAACACAAACAACACATGCCTAGTCAAAAGGGTGTGACTAGGCATGTATTGTTTGTGTTTGTATAAAGCCAGGACACTTTCGTCTTTTTAGGTTTCTAATTTCTCCATTTTTTAGACTGGAAAAAAGCCAACACAATCCTGGTTATTTCTTTCTTTCTTGATTATCTCAATTTTTTTCAATGTCGGTTTGTTGAGATTAAAAAAACGATTTAACAAGAAGCAAACGTAAAAGATTTCAATAGGATCTAACTTATTAGAGAATATTTTAATAACTCTTATGCTTAAAGAGTATCATACCATTAAATTTCTAACCAAAAAAATATATATATACACTAAAGTCCTAATATTTTCAACGATTTGACAAAAAAGTCCTAAACTTTATTTTTTTGACAGTAAAGTCCTAATTGACGATTTGACAAGAAAGTCCTAAACTTTATTTTGTTGACAAAAAAATTCTAATTACCGGCTAACCGGGAAAAAAGGGTAAAAGTGTCAAAAAGTACCGGTAATTTGGACTTTACTGTAAAAAAAATAAAGTTTAAGATTTTCTTATCAAATCGATAAAAATATTGGAACTTTACTGTATATATCCCTTTCTTAAATTATAAAAGCTTTCCCAAACACGTTTTCGTTTTCTTTTTATTTTATTTTATTTTATGAATTTTGAATGACATGTCCATTTCCGGCCTTTTTAACGCCAGCTCAACGCTCTTGCTTGTCAGGACCATAATCCTGGATTGTCGGATTAATAGCAGGCCATCGATGGTACTAAAATTCGTCGATCAAAAGGGAATATGCTCGGATTCGAAGGAAACATAAACACAGAAGTCCAAGTACAAAGTATTTAAAAATTCACTACAATCCCAGCAGTGCAGTTAGCCAGTGAGATTTGAGTTTCTAGGGTTCTCCAATCTCCGCCACCCCTGTTTCATTCTAATTTCTGTGAAACAATCCAAGATACGGAAGAACATTTTCCAGTTGTCGTCATCAAATGCATTGCTAACATCGATTTTTGGGCGGCAGTATCTTTACGCTGATTCGTTCGAATATGCTTAGCACCAGAAAATATACCGGGAATGTTCTGTTTCAGGTTTACAATGGTTTTTGCCCTTTTGTACAGATATATGAGTTTTATTTGGGGGAAATTTGGTTTTCCTCTTCCAAGAATACGACTGGGCGAAGAGACTTGAATCATAAGACCTATATATATGCTCCCTTCGGGGGTTGTTTTGTGAAACGATTGTTGCTGTGAGAATGGGAGACAATAACTCTTTGATGACGGGTCGTGTGCTTTTGGCTTTTGATGCCACAAAAGATCGAAATGAGCTGGAGTTTAAGAATGTTATAGATGACATTATATCCCGAGGTGACGTGATTAAGAGGGGAGATACCATTGTGGTGTTTGGTGTTCTGCATAAGGTCTCCCATCCCTGTAAGTGTTTGTTATAATTCCTCTGACAGACACCCCTTTATATGTTGATACTTTTTGAATAAGTTGCAAAAGTAGGCAAATATTTAGATTTGGATAATGAGGTGATAGCTACTGTAGTGTAAGAAACCTTGTTATTCAACTATCTTTGATTTTTTATTTTTTATTTTTATTATTATTATTTTTTTTATAGCATGGCTCTTTTTTGTGTGGATAAGAATTCGACCTATAGCCCGCCCTCTTTCTTCTTTTTCTCATTAATTGCTGTGTGTTTAAAAAAAATATTTGATGTGGAAATGGAAGGGAAAAATATATTACGACTTAATTCTCTTTTATACAGTAAGTCAATAGAGGAACACCCATATATACAAATATAATATTAGCTTCTATACTCATTAAACACGATAACAAGCACCATAGTGCTATTTACCATCAACTTAAAAATCCCATTTTATCGGTTTAACCAGAGAGGTAGGTGGTTTTGGTAGAAAAAGAGAATTAGGTTGCTGGTGCAGAAAAAGTAGTTCTTCCGGAATGCAACACTAATTTTACCTAATTAGTAGACACAAATGGAATAGTTTCTGGATGCATATATATATATATATATATATATATATATATATATATATATATGTATATATATATATATATATATGTATATATATATATATATATATATATATATATATATATATATATATATATATATATATATATATATATATATGCAACACTAATTTTACCTAATTAGTAGACACAAATGGAATAGTTTCTGGATGCATATATATATATGCAACACTAATTTTACCTAATTAGTAGACACAAATGGAATAGTTTCTGGATGCATATATATATATATATATATATATATATATATATATATATATATATATATATATATGCAACACTAATTTTACCTAATTAGTAGACACAAATGGAATAGTTTCTGGATGCATATATATATATATATATATATATATATATATATATATATATATATATATATATATATATATATATATATATATATATATATATATATATATATATATATATATATAGACTTGGTACTTTTATGTATCCAAAAGTTCCAAGTTGGATTTCATGAGAAGCTTTTTGAAAATTGAAATGTTCAACAAACTTACACATTGACATTATTATTTATTTTCGTCAATCCTCAATAGGTTACGTAACACTACAAGTGATGGACATATTCATCTTAGTCACCTCAAAATAATATATACACCCATATGTCCTGCATTGCTAAACTATTCATGTTTCTTGCTCAGTTGGTTACCAAATGCAGATAGAGAGAGTGAACATCAGAGCCATGGAAGAAGAAATTCAATTAAAACTTGATATGTATGCAAAAATGCTACAAACAAGTGCCGAAGATTGCAAAGAAGAAGGGGTAATGATGAATGTTGTTTATTATCTGAGATATTATTAGTATTTAATGAAAAGTTGGTGTTTTCTTAATTCTTACTATGACAATGTTATGTCTCTTGCATTCAAAGACCGCATAAGGATAGTAACTTGTTCTCTTCTCTAGTTCAAAGAGCTTGCTTAACATAGTATTTATGTATTAGTTTTAGTTTTATCAGTTTATGTGTGTCTTCAGTTGATGAAAGAATGACTTGTCCATGTGTGATTTAGGTTGACATAGAAGTGAAGATTACTTGTGGAACTCCTATTAAGAAGATTATTCAACAGGAGGCTTCAGCTTGTAATGCAACATGGGTTGTCCTTGATAGGTAGGCTTTAAATTGAATTCATGTGCTAGATATATATAGATATAGATATGATGAAACAGGAAAATTCAAAATCAAATGGGATGGGATTGAACAGGGCTACTTTACTTTTGAAGTTTGATCTTTTTTGAGGATGAGGGCATATTCACAAGCTTTTTGCCCTCTTCTCTTATGTTTTGTCTTGACTCTTGACTCTTGTCCTGTCAACAAGCTTGCATTTGACATTCTTTGAAGATGAAAATATTTTTTGCCACAAAAGATTTGACAAGCTGGAAAAACAGCCATTCTTCCAAACTCATACTGCTATTGCTATTTAAAAGTCAAATAATATTAATACGGAACCTTCTCATATCTAATTACTGTCCCTATCCCTATTTCCCGAATGCTTTGACCTTATATATGTAATTTATTACTGATATCTTTTTGTGCATATTGTCATCAATTTTAGCTTATGCTTTACAGGCACCTGAAAAAGGATGTGAAGTTTTACCAAGGTCAAATCCTTTGCAAGCTTGCATCAGTTGTAGATAACTTGACCATAAAGCCTTTAAAAACCGAGCCCATTAGTGACACCGATAACACAGAAGTCAAAGTGGTTCTTTACAGGTCAAAGCATGTGCAGCTATCAGCTCCATCTCCACAGGATCACAATAATGTTGACCAGTCAGTTATTTCTCATACTTCCTATGAAAACCTTGAAATGCCTTCAAAGAAACCTCTGTCTTCATTAATGCACAAACCTTCCATATTAACTGATGATGTAGATGCTGCATCAAAGCAAGATGTATCAGGTCAGGAAGTTTAAATTACTCTTTTTTGTACATACAATCATACTTGTGGTCCCCGCATGCTTGCCCTTGCAGCAAGGAAAACAACGGATGTCTCAGATTCAAACTTGACATCATCCATGCTTCCTTGCTGTTTGTATGCCTTTTCTTTTTCTTAAAAAAAAAACGTTTTTAGTTGTGGTTTATGCATGCTTTCCCTAGTGGTAAGGAGGCGAGTACATAAGTGAGGTGAACATGTGTTGGCTGTGTGACTATTGAGGGGGGGCTTCCTAGTTGTAGCATATACCCTTTTTTTACAATTATAGTTGTGTTGATATTTGAGATTCTGGTCTTACTGGTTTGCGTGTAGCCAACTAAATTTTACTTTTGGGAAATTTTTATCCACAGTACTTATAGTCATTGCATCTAGAGATGGAGTATTATATATTATCTCTTGAATTGCATGCATATATATATATATATATATATATATATATATATATATATATATATATATATATATATATATATATATATATATATATATATATATATATATATATATTCTTGAGAGGCTTGAAATTTGTTGGTTAATGGCAAAAGCCTTGCAATTTCTTAATATGGTCTACTAGCCTTATTGGTTGTAGAGTGAAGTGGTCAATATGTGCAAGTTCTCGAGGCAGCAACAAAGCACTACTTGTAAGGATGTAAATACCTCTCCGACTCTCCCTCAAGGATACATTCTAGAAAGCGTAAAGAAACGTTGATGACTTTTACTCTCAAAATCATGGGGTTGATCCATATGAATCACATGGTCTAAGTCTCCATACAGAAAAGCGTTGCTCACGTCCATTTGCCATAGATTCCATCTTTTACTTGCCGCCAAAGCTAACAAAACCCTAACTGTAGTTATCTTAGCCACTGGGGCTAAACGTGTCCTCATAATCCAGCCCATAGTCACATAATTCGCGGTACGCTTTGGTACGGGTACGGGTACGCGGTACGCAATTCGGTATGTCACTGAAATTCGGTACGAAGGGGGGTAGACTCATTTCGGTACGCTTCGGGACGCTCCGGTATGATGTACCAAATATTGTACCAAATTTCAAAACATATTAGATAAACTTAAAACTTGCGATCAAACAAACATTAAAAGTTCAAAACAGATTACATCAAAAGTAAAAACAAAATACATAAACTTAAAACATAAAACTCAAACATGTAACTTAATCCACTACTCCACCCTTTGTTTTTTTCCATTGCCATTATCTTCGTCTTCCTCGAGATCTTCCCATTCTATGTCTTTTAGCCTTGATCCTTCCAATTCCGTAGATTCGGGATCCATATCCCACTTTTTGTGTGGCCCTTCTTTATATTCTTCGGTAAACCTTGAACACAAACGAATATTTGAATGTACAAAAACAAGTTTGTCAGCCGTTTTACAGCTTAGCCGGTTTCTCTTCACACTGTGAATATAGGAATAAGTGCTCCAGTTTCTTTCGGCTGAAGAGCTACTTATAGGCTGTGACAATACTTTTTTTGCCACATCAGCTAACTCCGGTGTTTCCGCGCCATAAGTAGACCACCAGTCAATTGCTTCCATAGAAACCGCATCCATTTGAGCCGCCGACAGTGAATAAAGACCCTTCTTCATGTTAAACGTGGCAAATTGTTCTCGCAACAATCGTTCTTCGTCTCTGTTTTCAGAAATGCGATTAAATGCTTCCATTACACCTTGTATAACTTCTTTATCAAGATTTGGCGCCTTTCTACGAATTCCACCCGGTGCTAATGTTTCAAGATAGCGGCTATCGTAAAACCGTGGAGTTAAAGCGAATCCTAAACAGTGTAACGGGATGCTCATTTTCTCCCACCTGTTCAATACAATTTGTTGCACTTGAGGGAAATACGATGCATACATACTTTCCTCCATCACATCTTGTATTTCCCCCAACATATTATCCATCTTTTCATAAATTTCGCCCATTTTCGGGCCTTCACCGTCGCAAAATTTGATCAACCGATAAATTGGCTTCGTGATACGTAAAATATTTTCAACTTCGACCCAAAAGTTATCATCTCTTATATCATTAGCAATAAGTTGTCCAGTTGTTCTAGTGTGTTCATCGATGTGTTTCACCCAATCTCTCCACGAATTACGAGCAATTGTTGTAGATAATGCCTCTCTACAAATGAATAACCTCTTCAACAAAACGTAGTGAGAAGCAAATCGGGTTTTTGCAACCTTTAAAAGCTCCAACTTTGAAGTCTCCCTAAAAATGGACAAAGCTTGTCCATGATTCAGAAAAAACTTGACAATCGCTTTCCCCTTTTTATATGTGTCATGTAACCAAAGAAAATTGCTTGCAAAATCTTTAAAAACCAGGTTTAAGGTATGAACACAACATGGCGACTAGAAAATATGTTTGTACATCTTTTCCACTTCCTTTCCAGTAGCTTTACAATTGGCGGCATTGTCCGTCACAACACTGAGAACATTGCTTGGCCCGACAGAATCAATCGCTTGGCTTAGAAATTGAGCAATTGCTTTACCTGTTTTCTCCACTCCAGAAAAGTCAGTGGCATACATAAACATGGAACCTCGACTGTTTACAGCAAGCACATTGAGCAATGGTTTATGTTTTACGTTTGACCATCCATTAGACACAATAGAAATAGCGTGTGAATACCATGTTTCTTTAAACGGTATCAGGTCTTTCTCAACATCTCTAACACATTCGTCTAGTAAAACAGTTCTTGCTTTCTCACTTGATGGCGCTTTATAACCTTGGGGTGCCTTTCTTAATGCGTTTACCATGTCACGAAATTGAGGATTCCGCAAAACATTAAATGGAATCCCATTAGCACATAAGGCCCTCACAATTTTCAAATCAACTGCACTTCTCTCCATTATTGCAAAAGATTGCTCTATCGGTTTCTTAGAGCTCAAAGTTGGTTTTTTTGTTAAAACAGAACTTCTTAGGGATTTAGAGACTCCGAACTTTTCAGCCTCTTTCACCTTTTTTTGCAACCTTTCGTAAGTTTCTTGGTCTTTTAGTACAACAGGACACCTTTTAATTTCAGCTTTTTTTCCGAGTTGAGCACCAAAAAAATGAGTATAAATACGGGTATACGAGCTAGTAAATGTTCCATGACAATGTTTACAAACCCATTTTTTTGAACCACCAGGATTTTTACTACTACCAGCACTAATAAAAGTAACTATATCATATAAAGGTTTAGCATCTACACTTTGTGTTTTTGGCTGTGTACCTTGACTCATCCCACTGCTTGTATGCGCTTCTGATTGTTGATTCCCGTTGTCTTCTTCTTCATTGCCAAGATCAACATAATGATCTTCTTCCTCTAGGTATTGCTGTGACTGTGATTGCTGTCCTCCATCATCTTCCTCATAGCTATTAGTTCCTCTTTTCTTTCCAAAAACCATGATACAATATTCTCTACTGTTACTATAATAGTATAACTATAATCGGTAATCGCTATTCAAGAATATCAATAACCAAAGTACCAAACTATAAAATCTGAAATTAGATGTTCTAGAATACAATTGAATGAAAAATATGATGGAATAGAAGTCTAATATAGGCCTAATTACAGAATGTGAATTCAATTTTGAAGAGTCGCTACTTAATTGTTCAGTTACAAAAAATCGTTCGTGAAGTCGATCGACTATTCAAATTCCAACCGATGAATCCAATTGACTGCAGACGCGTATTGTAATCAGGCAAATCGCGATCTCTATAGCCTCTGATACGTTTGAATTGAAGATTTGGATCGCCAATTTCTGGTATTGAGTCGCGACCCGGAGCGTTCCTGGTACACGTTCGTACCGCGTTTTGGTACGAACGAACTGGATCGCAGATCGTGCTTCACCAAGCGATTTCTGTGACTATGATCCAGCCCATATTGTTGTGAGAAACCACGGGCTACCAAATGTGCCTTATACCTTCCTATTGACCCATGTTTACGTTTTATCTTAAATACCCACTTGCATGAAACTGGTTTCACATCATCTGGCTTTGGAACTAAATCCCACGTTTGGTTCCTAATCAGGGCATCAAATTCTTCCTTCATTGCCAAAACCCACTCTTGTTTGGTTGCAGTTTGATCATACATGTCTGGTTCAGTTTCTACTTCTTCAACTATTGCAGCATTGGCATAACGAGGATTTGGTTTCCTGATTCTTGATGATCTTCTGGGATTTTGAGTTTCGTTGTTGTTATCATCATTAACAACTCCATTGGACTGTTCCAGAGTGATTGACCTTGAGTATGAACCTCATCATTATCAATCACTATATCACTCTCTTCCACATCTAGTCTCACGTTTGATTCCATCTCTTCTTTAAGAAGTTTAGAATCAGAAAGAACCTCATGCTTTTTTGACCACCATGAGGAATTCTCATAAAAAATCACATTCCTTGAAACTTAGCACCTTCCAGAGTTAGGATCACAGCACCTCCAACCCTTTCTCTCTTGATCATACCCCACAAATAAGCATCGAACAACTTTCTTTTCCTTTTTACTTCGTAAGTGGTTAGGTATGACCACATAACATAGTCAACCAAATACACGTAGGTGACTCACATTGGGCTTGATCTCCAAGAGCTTTTCAAACAGTGACACATAATCAAGAATTTGTTGTGGAATCCTATTAATCACATAGGCAGTTGTTTTCATTGCTTCTGCCATCATGCATTATACTTTTACAAATCTCACCCAAGTGTCTATTCTTTCTTTCAGACACCCCATTTTGTTGTGGGGTATTTGGACAAGTCGGCTGTCGTTTGATCTTATTTGTTTTCAAGTACTCATTGAATTTTGTTGCGAGATACTCCCCTCCATTATCAGACTGGATCCAATTGATTTTGTGTTTTGTTTCTCTTTCAGCTTCCACTTTAAATTCCTTGAACTTGGCAAATATTTTAGACTTTTTAGCCATGAAATACACCTAAACATACCTTGAAAAATCATCTATGAAGGTTACCATGTACTTCATACCTTTGACAGAAGGTTTCTTGACTGGTCCAAACACATCGGAGTGTACAAACATATCGGAGTGTACAAGTTCTAATGGTGCTCGAGACTTGTACTCTGATCTACCAAATGGTTGCTGATGAGCTTTTCCGAATTGACATCCGGCACATACAACATCTTTTCTGACTTCAAGTTTTGGAAGGCCCTTAACCATCTGTTTCTTCATCATGAGTTCAAGCTTATCACAACTCACATGGCTTAACCGCATATGCCACAAGTCTACATTTTGATTTCTTTTCGTTTTCTCTACATAAGCTGTTTCTGCTGACATTACATAGATAGAATCTGATCTTCTATCTTTCAAAATGGGTTTCGAGGGGGTCTCAAATTCTTTAAAAAATCTTTACATCATCTGGTCCAAATAACACATAATGGCCGGTAGAAGCTAACTGCGAGACTGAAAGGAGTTTCTTCTTCATACCTGGGACATGGTACACATTCTCGAGTGTTAGATTTTTGTTGTTATCTTCTGGACAGAACACCACTTGTCCAACATGTGCAATTGAAAGTTTGGAATTATCAGCAATTACAACTACCTTGCTACCACCATAACTCATTGAACCTTGAAGCTTCTCATGTTCCCCAGTCATATGATTAGAACAGCCCGAATCGACAATCCATTCATCAAAACGGTTTCGATTGTTCTCAGTGGTTGCTGTAAGTGCTGGTGCATCATCAACATCTTCTACTTGCGCACACATCACTTCTGCGTCCCACAACTCTTCCTCCTGTGATGTTGTAGCATTCCATTCTTCCACTTTCTCAAATCTACAGTTACGTGCCATATAGCCTTTTTGACCATGGTTGTAACATTTGTAAGGAAATCGTTTATTATGACGATGGTTCTTTGATCTTTCTTCATGACTATCCGTTCTCATGCTTTTAAGTCTTCTTTTCTTTTTCTTGATTCTTATTTTTGGCTGTATCTTTTCTGTACTGGTGATTTCCTGAAGACTTTTTGTTTTCCTTTAGCTTTCTCTGCATACAAAGCTTCTCCATCATCCTTGATAGTTACCCCTCTCATCTGTTTCGTTAAAGCTTCCCGTCCAGCCAAGAGATTTTCGAATTCAACAAGGGAAGGTTAAGTTGCCCAACCTTGAATTGTTGCTACAAAACTTCTGAATTCCGGTTTTAGTCCATGGATGATTATTCTTTTCATCCTTGCTTCACCGATCTGAGAGTCTGGATCAAGTTCCACAATTTCTCTGCATGTAGCTTTAACCTTGTGAAAATATTGTGGGATTATCATGTCTTTCTGGGAAACAGATAGGAGTTCATCTTCAAGAAGTTGCAACTTAGTATCATTCTTCTTTGAGAACAGGGCTGATAAGATATCCCATGCTTCCTTTGGGTTTGACGCATCTCTGATATGCTCAAGTATCAACGGTTGTTTTTAAAACAAACATAGCTTTGCCAGCCTTGATCTTCCACTTACGTAAGATCCCGTTATTGTCTTATGCCTCGGGTTGCTTAGTTTCAGCCCCATTCACTACTTCCCACAGGTTTTGCCCTTGCATGTATGACGTGATGCAAGTAGACCATGTGTTATAGTTCTGATTGTTAAGCTTCTTAACACCACCAACGACTTGAAGTTCAGCCATTGATACGCAGGCTCTGATACCACTTTGTTGACCTGATAAAGACAATCTTCCTAGTACACAACTGGGGAATACAGCAAAGCAATGAAGAAGAAGACAATCTTCCTAGTACACAACTTGAAAATAATGGACTACAAAGGAAGCTATGTAAGGCAAAACTGAAAAAGGAAACTGCTACTACACCACCACTATCTAGAAGACAGGAAAGTACAACTGGACAACTGCCCACTATCTAGACTAATTCAACAAAGAGAAAATACTAGACAAAATACGATAAACATAAACTAAAGCAAGGGTAGTGGCAAGCACGTGAGCTGCTTGCTTGAATCTAGATTTTGCACATTTAATATTCAAGACCTAATAAGCCGTCACTAATTCTATCAGTTTCTCGGATGTCCATCATGCCTCCCCCGTCCCCGCACCTGAATTCCAATATCACCCCTGCTCCCGCCACCGTTTCCCCCCTAATGCCATATGGCTGGAAATCCCCTGTTTAACCTTAATTAAATATTTACCCTATTTTCACTTGTTTATTTCGTGCAATGGTTTAATCTTAAACATTACACTAATTATATATATATATATATATATATATATATATATATATATATATATATATATATATATATATATATATATATATAGTGTTACATCTGTGCCAAGACCACTCTATTTCCCTGATTGCATTGGTTCGTGTCCTCATAAATAGTGAATGTTTTAATGAGCTCAGCCGCAAGGGATTTGTTGGCCACTGCTGTCTGTCCAAACATAATATGAGAATTGAGCAATTCTGGAGATGATTGCTTTCATAAATAAATTGAGTGTTGTGGGATGAGATTTTACATAGCAGAATGCCAGAATGTTTGGCTATTTCACATGACAATTGGTTTTTGTTTGGTAGAAACTAGAGTTCCATTTACACACCATTAAGTTTCAGATCCTTACCAAGGAAGATGGTTTTAAGAGAATTAGAGGAACATATGATATGGTAGTAAGCATGCAACCATGAAATGATGGCATTTTATAGAAATTGTTTGAACTTGGTCAGTAGGAATTCGTTACCCTCTCATTGTGAGTGAACTCCATGCTTTCAATCTGGTCATGCAGTAGCTACAAAATATACACATACTAATAGTAATACATTTTCGGTCTTTTCCCCTAAAGAATGTAATGTGATCTATATTGGTATTGGCATTTTTTTAATTTTAAATTTTTTATTTCGGCTCATGGTTTACTTGTAATGGTTGTTGGCAAGGCAGTTATTAAACGGTTCCTTCTTAAGCAGGCAGCCTCTCTTGCGTTGGTAAGAATCGTACCAATTCATCGGTCGTTGGAAATTTACGAAAAAGTCCTCGGCGAAAGAGATCCTCTGGTACACCTGTTCTGTGCAATGCTTGTGGGATGACAACAGAATTGTATATCAAGGAGTCCATGAGATTCAGTTACTCAGAAATACATCTTGCGACAAATTATTTTTCAGAGGAAAACTTGTTAGGTGAAGGAGGTTATGGTCTAGTTTACAAGGGTCAGCTCAATGATGGCCAAATCATTGCTGCTAAGGTACGGAAACAAGCAAGCACACAAGGATTTGAAGAATTCTCTTCTGAAATTTATGTTTTGAGTTTTGCACGCCATAGAAACATCGTCATGCTGTTGGGTTATTGCTGCAAGGAAAACATTAATATATTGGTTTATGAATATATCTGCAATAGATCACTAGAATGGCATCTCTTTGGTAAGCAACTCATTGGATTATTTTTTGCAGTACTATTCATACATGAATCATATTTTACCTTTTTGTTAATAGAATATATCTACCAAAAACGTTTCCCTTTAGCATATTTCTGTGGGTTAATAGCAACACACTTCCATTGTTCTGTTTGTTATAGCATCCTACTTTAATTCTATCTATAAAACTTTGTACTTTGACAAATCTATCTGGTTGTAACAATGTCATCCAAATACAAAGAAATTGTCACTGCTATAACTATGTAGGATTTTCAAAATATGATGTCCTAATGAGAAAAGATTGAAAGTACAATGATGTAGTTAGGTAGATTTATCAAAAAGAATGCCTTAATAAGAAAAATGTTGTAATAGCATGCTATAATATACAAATAAATGTGGCGCATGAGCATCATAGTTGTAAGACACGAGAATCCATAAAAGAGGTCTCAGATTTATGCCTTGGCATCACTTTGCTTGCTTTTGTGTTGGTTGGTAGATTTTTTTTTTTTTTTTTTTTTTTGTTTTTTGTTTTTTTTTTTTTTTTCCAAATTGAGTGGAAAAAGCTGTACTTGGTAGATTTCAAAATACAATACCTTGATAAGAAAAACGTTTGAAAGTAGAATGATGGTGTACACAGAAAAATAACGTGGGTTGCTATTTCTTTCACTTAGCCTTATCCCCTTGTGTAATTCTATGTTTTTTAATTTTTTTTTTGTTGGGGTAATGTATTTGAAAGATGAAGCAGCAAATGTCCTTGAATGGCGTAAAAGACATGCAATAGCTATAGGAACTGCAAAAGGATTGCGATTTCTTCATGAAGAGTGTCGCAGTAGTCCTATCATTCATCGGGATCTTCGACCAAGCAATATATTGCTGACCCATGACTTTGTGCCAATGGTAATGTAATTTCACCTTGATGACACTGTTGCATTCTTCATGTTTTATTTTTTATATTGCTTTGCGGATGAAAATAGAAAAGAAATAAACAAGATCCCATTCCCACCACAAACCGATCAAGGAGGATTCACTCGTAAAAGTTTAGGGATGCAACTGGATAAGCTGTTTTCAATGATGTGATGGGGAATGGGGAATGGGGATGAAGAAGGCAACAAGCACCTTTCGAGTTAGAAAAATAATTGCAGTTTTTGTCTCATTAAATGCATGTCAGTATAACTTATTCTGCTGTGTTGTGTTACGTAATAAGCGTGGTCTAAGACTTTAGATAGCAGCTCATCAATTTCATTCACTTCAGGCTCTCTCCTATTTATAATTAATTACATGATTGCAGGATATATATATATATATATATATATATATATATATATATATGTTTAGCATAGTTGGCACTTGGTACTGGACCAATTACGAATAGGATAATAAGGAAATAACACCGATTTAGTAAGAAGAATTCTGGTCAAGATGGTGGAGACTAGAGTTTATTTGGTATTGTAAGTTTCATAAGTATGGAGACTGGAGAGTCATTATATGATTGAATTCTCAAGTCATTAATTCAATTGTAATTCTGGACCTTTATTCAACCTCCCTCTAGTGACTGTCAGTAGGGCATTTTAGGTGATTGGAGTCCACCAAACAGGAATCTGGTCTTGCAGGGGTTCTAAACAGATGTTTGGACTTGCAAGTGTAGTGGGTTAATGACACACACAGATTGATTGAAACAAAACTAAGTAGGATAGTAGCTACTGATGAGGAGGATCAATATTTACTGATATTGATGGTATTTGTCCAGAACAGCTCCAAAACCGCCTTTAGCTGCCCTTTGTGTTACTTATCCATTTTATATCTGCATTTCGGTCTCTCATAAAACTTACAAAAGTTGTCATATCATACTCGATGGAACAAATTTCATGAATATAACCTCGAAAAGTGACTCTACACGATCCAAACTTGATATCCAGTTAAACCGCTCATGTGGGACCTGGGATCTATGTGTTTTCATTCAAGGCCCAAACATGAATTTGTTGTTCTTCAAGTAGGTTTCTTCATAGAGTAGGAGAGGAGTTTTGGGTTGATATTTAGGAAACTAATCTGACCCGACTAGCTTCCAAATCTCCCGCCTTATATCAAGAAAGAAAACAAATCTGGGCAAATTCTTTTATTCACAACAAATTTTCTACATCTACATGCAATGGTAGCCTTGGCACCTTTTGAGGTCATGAGTTCAAGTCCTGGAAGCAGCCTAGTGCAAAAATGCAGGGAGGATAAATGGATAATAAGGCTTGCCTAAATTTCACTCCTTCCCCAAACCCTCACTACCTGTGGTGTACCTCAGGTCTTTTTCCTCTCCATGCTTCAAATGACGTCATATGCATCACGACTCTTGTTGGACAAATATTCAAAACACAGCTTGTCCCCAAAATTCATTTGGTAGTGCCTTTCTTTGCAACATACTTCTCACTATTTCTCCGACTCTTCTGTCCCAAGTGCTTTGATGTTCCTGTGACTGTCACTTTCATTCTCCACCAACGCCTTCAATTTCTTCAAGATAGAGGGAAAGACGGTAGGTTATCTTTCTGGTGAATCAGGTCATTGAACCTTTGCCTAGGCTCTAGCAATCATTAGGGTTTTATTGTGTTGTTCTTTCAGTAATTCAATCAATACAGTAAGCTTTTTTTTTTTTTTTTTTTTGTTCTTGTTTGAATATCATCTTGCCCTTGAGTTCATAGCATACATGTTATTTTATCTGTTAAATTGGTGTGTGTGTGTGTCTATATATATATATATATATATATATATATATATATATATATATATATATATATATATATATATATATATATATATATATATATTTGCAACGGGAAGGCATAATTATTATTCCCTCATCAGGATATATATTTGCAAAAATGCAACAGTTTTTCATCTTGTTGAGTTGGAGATGTGTAAATATTTGGTAATTGGAAGGAGAAAATAAAATTTGGTAACATACAAGGGACATTTTGTTATTATGAAATTTTATACAAACTTTCCTCTCCACTTCTAATATGAACTTGCATTATCGGAGAGGTTTATTATTTAAAATAAAAAGAGGTCCTAGAATAAGTTTTTACATTATTAGGGGGATTAATGTTGTTATTATTATTATTTAGTGTCTATCTTTTATAACAAGCTGTTGACCAAGTTTGTAGGTTAGCAAGCTAGAATAATAGGAGTAGTATTTACAGGGCATTAGGCTTATGTGTTTTGGCAGGCAGAAATTGAGTTTTAGTAAACAAGAATTTAAATTCACGTGAGATTGTTTGGTTCCGGTTCCTAATGCAAGCTATATGTTTATGTACCCATGCAGTTAGGTGATTTTGGGCTTGCAAAGTGGAAGACGAATGGTTCTCCTATCCAGACTAGAATATTGGGTACATTAGGGTGAGAAAGATATATTTTTTATGAGAGCCTATATGGTGAATGAAAAATATATATAATCTGTTAAGATGCAACATCCGTCATATATGATTCATTAAGATGCAAGCTGAATGATTAATAGAATTCAGAATCTTGTACAAGTATGATCCAATTAGGAAATAAGAATTGTTTGTATATGGATTGCAGTTATGTGGCGCCAGAGTATGCAGAGAACGGAATGGTTTCTGTGAGAACAGATGTTTATGCATATGGCATTACTCTTATACAAATAATATCAGGACGAAAAGCTGTTACTTCAGATACACAAGACCACCATCAATCCCTCAGACAATGGGTATGTATGTCTTTTTCCGTTTCTGACTGTTATATTTCATTATTATTATTATTATTATTTACAATTTTTTTTTTTTTACTTAGGCCGAACCATTAGTAGAGAGCCTTGCTTTGCATGATCTGATTGATCCTCGACTTGGAGATTCATATGATCCGTATGAGCTGTACCACATGGCAAAAACAGCTTACCTGTGTGTCAAAGTTGACCCCGACAAACGTCCATCCATGGGAGAGGTTTCTTATCTTACTACCACTCAATCCAATTTAAAAATTTACCAAAACCAATGAAATCTGATTCCTTCCATTTTAGGAATGAAACTTTTGCAGTATTTTAATGTAACACCAGACCAATCTTTTTTTTTTTTTTTTTGAAAATTTCACAATTTTAAACACCTTAAAACTTTATTCACAGAAAATAACTAGAGAGACATTTTTCATCATCATCTTATTTGGTTTCATGTAAATAAAATATTTATTAATTATAATTAGATAATGTATAGTCTATATAGACTAGAGTATCGCTAAAATGATACATTTGATATAATAAATTAGTTATAGGAAAATTAGTCAGAAATTAATAAGATTCATTTCATTACCGATTCTAATCTGTTGTAAATTTAACTTGTGTATGAACGTTCGTAAATGTAGGTTGTGCAGCTACTTGAAGGGGAGACAGACCATTTTAAAACATTGACCGATCAATTTATCCCACATTTTAACCACTAGTTAATGTATATGATAATATATTATATACGTGGTAAGTAACAATCTGTTCACCCGATGCGACAACTCCTTATTCCTTACTCCTTACTCAAGGAGAAGGAGAAAGGCATTCTTTGTGATCCATAACAACGGGTTGGATTGACTATTCTGTGATCTACTAAAATCAAAATGTTCAATCTTTTGCTGTCAAACAAAATCTCAATTTAGCCTTCTTCATGTATGTATGTTGGTCTTGTTGCTTATACCTACCAATACAATATATATATATATATACTAGCCGTTTACCCGCGCAAAGCGGCGGACGACAAATAGTTTGTTTCGACAATTAATTTGTTTTCGATGGAGAATGATTATTTTCAATTAATCATTAGTTTGTTTTAGGAAACGTGTCATATTAAAAATAAAGAAAATTCATGAAATGATCAAATTATCGGGTGTTGAGTATTTATTTTGATGAAAAAAGATCTGGTCAAAACCTTGGAAGAGAAGATTTATAGGAGTTTGTTTAAATTTTAATATTATTTTATTAGTGATTACTTGTACAATTAGCTTAATGATTTGGACGTCTTAAAAAATATTATTATTTTATTCAATCTATTTTTAGAAATAGTAGGATTTGTTTTATAAGATAGTAAAGATATATATATATATATATATATATATATATATATATATATATATATATATATATATATATATATATATATATATATATATATATATATATATATATACTAGGTTAAAACCCGTGAAACCTACGGGTGTTAATTTTAAATAGAATTTAAAATTTAATTATGTAATAAAATAATATTTCATTAATTTATAAACCTTAGGAATTGTAATATTGCATTCTTTAATAACTTTGTGGTTTGTAAGTGTTTAATTACACAGTAAATGGTAAGTATTTAATTGCAAATGAAGATTTTTAAAATCCTAATTTTTGGTGTATGATTCTCGTTGAATATACGGAAATGATGACACAACAACAAGGGAGCGAGTGGGAAGAAAAAACATTTGTTATTTAGTACTAACTATATCCTACTTTGTTTTTGTGTGTATATTTCATATATTCTCCTTAAGGGGTTCAATTTTGCCAATACAAAGTTGCAACTGTTATTTAGTATTAACTATATATACTGAATTTTTCTAAATTACATGCAGCAGGTACAATTTCTGTAAAAAAAAAAAATACATTTATAAAAAATGCCGACCTATAAAGTTTACACAATTTTATAAAACATGCAGTTGCCCTAACACAATGAAAGATTATAAGTGATACTCTTTATGGAAGCGTGTAGGAGAAAATTTTTAGGCTGCAACCCACTCACAGCAGAAAAAGAAAATTATATACGACCATTATGACTTAGGTCGTGTTTGGTAGCCTCTTAATTGAAATGTTGATGTCACTGCAGAATATGATACAGATGATAAAGCAGATGAATCCATAGAAACAAAAAGATGAACATAATATAAAATTATAGAGTAAATAAAAACTAACCTTGATATTATCGTATTTGTTGTTCACGATGAAATGAATGGCTGAAGACAAAATTTTCTGCAGAAGTAAACCGTGCACTTAGGAAAAATGAGAACTTCAATTTATAACAGATATGTTTTTTATGGATACCTCCATAAAAAAGGTAATGATTAAGAAATTTAAAATTTAAATTCGTGATTGTATGTTCCGTGTAATCATTGTGTTAGAGTAAGTTGGAAAATTGACAAATTAACATATATTGATATTAGATATCGATTTTAAAGGGATTTGAATTTAAATGATATATAATAACAATAATAACAATATTTGCATAATATATTTACTATTTATTTAATTTATTTTACTGGAAATATCGGTCTAGTTTTAAAAATAAGTTAGACATACCTAAACATATCATAATTTAATACGTATATTTGTTAATTATGTTATATTAATTTTATAAAAAATATGAACATCAATATTGTTGTTCACAATGGACCGCATCTCACGCCAAATTGAAGTAAACTCAACAGCAATATACCTGATCCAATTCAATATACAAAAAATTTACTGATTTACTGATCTGAAGAAGTTGAGAAACTAAAAATACAGATAAAAAGAGTAAAATGGTAAAATGGTAAACTCACCCTCCCCCAAGTATAACTAAACGCTTAAGTAGATCTTCCAAGCTCAAAGCCTCATTTGAAGTTATAGCCAACTCCTAGATTGACACACATAAAAACAATATAAAGTGAAAAAGGGTAAAATGATCATTTCATCCTCCCTCAAGGACATTGTATTTTGTATGAAAATTTTACCTGTCCAGATATATTTGGACGATATGCCAATAATTCTACTCTCTCCTTCAAAAAGTTTGACTCTTGCATTTGGTCAAAATTTAACATTTTGATAACACCATGGTTCACTGTCATATGTTATTTATGTCGAGTTGAGAACTAGAAAAAAGAAGTAGATACAAGCATGAAAGTTGTCATTAGAAAAAAGTAGATACAAGCATGAAAGTTGTCATCAAACAGATTAACCAAAAGCAAATTCTAAAGTCAAAGACTCACTCTTAGTTGTCTATTGCAGCTTAACCAAAAGCAAACAAATTAATTTTTTAGAATTTTTTTTAGCAATTTAAATATGCAGATCAAAGTATGTAATTAGTTCTTGTTACCTTTTATGTAATTAGTTATCTTAAATCCTTGTTTCTCTGCTTCTGAGAGAACAGTTACATAGAACATTATATCTATTGTAGTGATGAGCATAATGATAAGGGTATATTGGGGATAAACGGAAAAAATAATTTGGTTTTACTAACATGATGTATTGTACTAAAAGAACATACACATAGAAGGAAATACACAGTTTAACTGAAAGACGAAAAGGGCAATCGATGTTAGCTAATTTCACAAATATAATATAGTTAATATGCTAATACCAAATTAAAATCGGAAGATAATGGTATATTGATCGGCAAAAATCCTTTAAATGTGAAAACATCGTACTTACATATATTTTGAAAGTAGAATGCTATTTTTTTTTGCATATTTTTCAGGAAAAAGAAAAAAAAATATGACAAAAAAATAACTTAAAAATAACTCAAACAGAACATACACATGTTAATTTTATTAGAGTGTGTTTTTAATGGATATATATTTTTTAAATAAATATTCCAAATTGATTCAAAGTACAACATCAATAAACATATAATAAAAGTATGATGCTAACAGTTATAGGAATGGTTCCTATAAATTACAATTTACAGAAATGGTCATTGTAAACCGAAAATATATAAATATGGTAGATGTACTTAATAATAGTTGCAAGAATGGTCCCTGTCAATGATTTCTTTTCTAAATATAAAACAACATATAAGGAAAGTAGGATGGTAACATTTGCAAGAATGGTCCCTACAAATTATAGTTTACAAAACTGGTACTTGTTGCATGTAATTTAGAAAAATCCAGTATATATAGTTAGTACTAAATAATAATTGCAAGTTTGTATTAGCAAAATTGGTCTTGTTAAGGAGAATGTATGAAAAATACACACGAGAAAAAGTAGGATGTTATTAAAATTATTTTACATGAATTTTCCATAAACTCAAACATATAAATTTTAGAGGGTGTTTGTGATTGAATATTTATCTGCATTACTTTATACACAGATACATACAAAGAGAATGTCATAATTGGTTAAAAAGACGATGACAAAGTTGCCCATAAATCGCTGAAGGATATTACCTATACTTTGTAAGAGAATTCTAGACAAATTAGCCAATGCTTATTTACGAATGTTTACTTGAAATTTAACTAAGATGAACGGAAAGATAATGGATTTAAGAAAATAGAGGAGAAAAAACCCTAAAACTTAAATGTTTTTCTTGCAAAAGCCAAGATCAAAGGGCATTATTGGAAGAAATTGTTGAGTTGCTCCCGAAGAGAAAAAGGATTGTTGGAACTAAGTTATTTATCAGACTCCTTTGCACTGCCTTGGTGTTACACGTGTCTCCATCTTGCAAGGAAAATCTTGAGAAACGGGTCGAAGCCCAGTTGGATTCAACGGTTTTACATGATATATTTATACCGCATCAGGGATTCAATTCTGTTGATACATAGAAAGACATCGATTGTTTTCAATGAAAAAAACCCTAATTCAAAGAAGAATCGTACAAAATTTACTGAAGTGAACCATAATGAAATGTAATTTCCTTATCCAATGATCCATCATAGAAGAACATCAATTCTTAATAAGAAGATATTTGTAGATAATTATGGTGAAATAGGGTTTAGGTACTCATACCAACTTGAAAGTGTAACAGCCCGGATTTCCAGGTATCTTTAATTTCATATTTTTGGTATTTTGTGAGGGGACTCGGCGAGTTGGAGGTCGAACTCGCCGAGTCGGGTCACGGTTTTGGACGAAGGTTCGCGTCTCGACTCGGAGAGTCCAAGGGATGGACTCGGCGAGTCCGCGCTGTTTAATGAAACCCTAATTTTCTGGTCCTAAGCCCTATTTAAAGGACCTTATGGCCCTTCATTGCGGCCACCTTGAGCCTTGAGTGCACCAAAGCAGCTGAGAGTCCTTGTGAGTGAGATAAGAGGCTATTTGTTCACCAATTTGTGTGTTATTGCAAGAAAGGAAGGAGAAGATCAAGATAGAAGAGTTGGGGAGCTTGGATCTGCTTCTATTTCATCAAGGGAAGCTTCTTGAGGTAACTTTCAGAGCTAATCTTCGTGTTTTGGTTGATATGTCAAATCTAGGGTTTCTTCTTGCCTTATTTGACTTGTATTTGAAGTGTGAAAGGTCCCATGGAGATATGGAACCTAGATCTGGACCTTAGCAGGTCCAGAAGGCCCCAAATGATATGCTTTATGTCCATTCTTTTGAGTTAGAGACTAGGGTTGCCATATTAGAGGTTATTTCCCCAAAAAGAGCCTTGTAAGTGCTGCATGGCGGCCAAGACTGAGACTTTACGTGATAAATGAGCCTGGGAAGGCCAGATCTATGTGTGTATGGAACGGATCTGACCGCAGAAGCAAGTTTTAGCTGATGCATGGCATGGACTCGCCAAGTCTGAAGAACAGACTCGACGAGTAGCTTGCCGAGTTATGGGTGACTCAATGAGTCACAGAGAGTTAGAGAGGGATTGACAGGTGGACCGAGTCGAGTTGGGACTCACCGAGTTGTCCTTGCGACTCGGCGAGTTGAGTCGCGGTGGCCCCGTGATTCATGACCAGGTGGAACTCGTCGAGTCAGGGGAGTACTCGACGTGTCAAGGGGAAATCCTTGCGAGTTGGTGAAAACGTGTAGACTCGCTGAGTCGCTCTAGTGCACTCGCAGAGTCCGGTGAAATTGACCATTGACTGTTGACCAGAGTTGACCAGTGTTGACTTGATAGGGATGGTCAACCTTAGTGGTACAAGTATTAATTATAGATATATGATGTTATAGGAGGATTATAGCTCGGGGATTCGAGCACGAGTGATTTCCAGGGTTCGCGAGTTATCGAGATATACGAGGTGAGTCTTCTCACTATACTGTACCCGGAAGGGTTTGACTGTGTGATCGGAAGGTCGGATATGCTATGAGATATATGTGTTATGTGTGATAAGTGTATGATATGATTGATATGGGCCGGAAGGCATTATATTATGGGCCGGAAGGTGAATATGTTATGGGTCGGAAGGCGTTGTAAAATGGACTGTAAGGTTGATGTGGGTAGGACCGGAAGGTTCACCCAGTCGGGACGGAAGTCCCCTGAGACACATAGACCGGAAGGTCAGGGCCTGGAAAGGCGTATGTGCGTAGGTTGTATTTTGGGGAACTCACTAAGCATTTATGCTTACAGTTGTTGTGTTATGTGTTTCAGGTACTAGCGAGGAGCGTGGGAAGGCGCCGGCGTGATCGTAGACACACTCGGGGAAAACTATTTTGTGATCTTTGTTATGTAATCGGTCGTGGCAATATTGTTTACATTGGAACTTAAATTATTACTCGATGTTTTTGATGTTTGTAAAAATGAAAAATTGGTTTAAAATTTACGTTGTTACAAGTTGGTATCAGAGCCTTGGTTTGAGGGATTCGGGTACACCTTCGGGGCGTAACTGAATTCAAACCGGGGATTTGAGAAAATTTTAATTTATAAATCAATAAAAATTTGATAAGTGATTTTGAAACAACCAAAGAAGAAGGAGTGTGTACGGTCAGCCCGTGCCCGAACGGTAAAATCCCCAAAATACTCTTACAATATGTGTTATGAGATATGATATGATATGATACGCATGCTAGTAGACTAGGTATTCATATTAGGACTAGAGTGGCCTAATTTTGTGATGCCTTAGTCTAGGGAAACCTGCTTCTATGAGGTGCTTTGAGCGTGAGAGGGTATCTAGTGGATGGCAAGAATAGAGTACTTAGGATTTGGGGCTTGGGGAGGAGGACTTGGGGTGAATACTGATGCGGTGTAGTTGGTAGTATTGGGTCCGTACTACTAAAGACACCGGGTCAGTGGGCAACCCAAGTAAGAATCCCTGGGTATCGAAGACTGAGTAGGACTGCGTTATCGAGTGCAATTATGCCCGATAGAGTCTCTGATATTTTTATGTTGTATTTCAGAGACATCATGGTTGGACCACGCCACAGACTTGGTACGAGTAGTGTGATTGATGAGGAGCTTTGTCAGATGATTCATGAGGAGGTAGCTGCAGCGATCTGGGCTGAGATTCCGGAGATGTTTGGGTCTATTAAGACCACGCTGATGGAGACATTTGATGAGCGGTACGCCGTGTTGACTGAGGCCGCCGCCGCTGCAGCTACCGCAGCTGTGGCCGCTGCTAGACCACAGGGAGGTGACTCGTTGCTGTTCCGGGAGTTCAGCAACACGAAGCCACCTGAGTTTGACGGGACGCAGGATCCGATCGCTGCGATGAGATGGATTGCTGATATCGTGGGATGCTTCTACACTTGTTCATGTCCGGAGCATCTGAGGGTACGGTTTGCCTTGAACCAGCTCCGTCTGGGAGCAAAGGATTGGTGGAAGTTCGTGACGGAGAACTTCACTCTGGCAGAGGTTTCAGCTGTGACTTGGGAGAGGTTTACTGCTACGTTCAGAGATGAGTACGTTCCCCAGGTGGAGAGGGAACGGTTGGTTCAGGAGTTCTTGACCCTCAAGCAGGGTAATGATTCTGTCACGGTGATCACGCGGAAGTTTCATGAGAGGTCGATGTTCTGCCCCGAGCAGGTGTCCACGGAGCAGGCTCGGATGAGTCGGTATTTGGGAGTGCTGAGGAGGGATATGCGGGAGTTCGTATCGAACTCGTCATATCAGACTTTTGCTGAGCTTCGGGCGAATGCCAGGAAGCGTGAGATCGAGTTGGAGACCCAGGCCAGGGAGGAGGCCGAGTCTCAACGGGTGGATCGGCGGCCGGCTCAGTCTCAGCCGGCAGCCAAGCGGACCAAGTCCGCCGATTCGAGATCCGGAGGTCAGAAGGGCCGCACTTGCGGAAAGTGCGGCAAGGGTCACGAGGGGGCATGTCGATCGGGTGCTTGCTACAAGTGTGGCAAGGAGGGGCACACTGCTAGGGATTGCTCCAAGGGATTCATGGTTTGCTTTCATTGCAACCAGACCGGCCATCGGAAGGCCGAGTGCCCCCAGCTTCGCCAGGGATCTACACCTGCTGCCAGGGTTACCGAGATTCGGCCAGTGAAGGTCGAGGCTCCGAAGGCTCGTGGGAGAGCTTTCCAGTTAACTGCGGAGGAGGTCCGCGCGGCACCTGATGTCGTAGCCGGTATGTATTCTTTCATGTATTTACCTTTATACTGAGATATTGTGCTTATATTATGATATGCGTAGGTACTTTTCTTGTGAATTCTGTGCCTGCTTTGGTATTATTTGACTCGGGTGCGAGTCGGTCTTTTGTATCGTTGGCTTTTAGCCAGCACATCGGTATTGATCGGGAGGTGATGAGTCGACCCCTGCGAGTTTCTATAGCAAATGAGAAAGCGGTATACGCCACTGAGGTGATTCGAGGATGCGTGCTCGAGATTTTTGGGGTCGAGTTCCCTATAGACTTGGTTCCTATAGCTATGGGGGATGTCTGCGTTATCGTGGGCATGGACTGGTTGAGTAAGTTTGGAGCAGTCATTGACTGCGAGAGACAACTGGTGACGATTCGAGACCCTAGTGGGGGAGTGCTTACGGTTTATGGCGAAGGGACCCGGTGTGGGTCGGCGTTTTGTTCGGCTGCCAGGGCAAGGCAGAGTTTGCAGTAGGGCTGTAATGGATTCATAGCCTACGTAATGGATACTCGAGTGGCCGCGGGGAGGCCCAATTCGATTGATGACGTTCCTATTGTATGCAAGTTTTCGGATGTGTTCCCCGAAGAGTTACCTGGTGTGCCTCCGGAGAGGCAAGTGGAGTTTCATATCGATTTGGTTCCGGGAGCGGCACCCATCGCCAAGGCGACTTATCGTCTCGCTCCACTGGAAATGCAGGAGTTATCCTCGCAGCTTCAGGAGCTGTTGGGAAAGGGATTCATTCGACCGAGTAGCTCACCTTAGGGAGCGCCGATTTTGTTCGTCAAGAAAAAGGATGGTTCACACCGGATGTGTATCAATTACCGGGAGTTGAACAAGTTGACGGTTAAGAACCGGTATCCGTTACCTAGGATCGACGATCTGTTCGATCAGTTGCAGGGGGCATCTTGGTTCTCCAAGATTGACTTGAGGTCGGGGTATCATCAGATGAGGGTTCGAGAGGAAGATATCCAGAAGAGTGCTTTCAGAACTCGTTATGGACATTATGAGTTTGTGGTGATGCCTTTTGGGCTCACCAATGCCCCGACTGCATTCATGGATCTTATGAACCGGGTGTGCCGGCCGATGCTGGATTGGTCGGTGATCGTATTCATCGATGATATTTTGGTGTATTCGAGGTCTAGGGATCAGCATGAGGAACATTTGAGGGAGATTCTTGGGGTTTTGAGATCGGAGAGACTGTATGCCAAGTTCTCCAAGTGTGATTTCTGGTTACGAGAGGTCCAGTTCCTCGGGCATCTTGTTAACCAGAAAGGGATATTGGTCGACCCGGCCAAGATTGAGGCGGTGTTGAGGTGGGAGGTGCCGAGATCGCCCACCGAGATCATGAGTTTTCTAGGTTTGGCTGGATATTATCGCAGGTTTATCAAGGACTTCTCCAAGATCGCCGTGCCACTTACTAGGATGACTCGGAAGGGTGTTATGTTTTCATGGGGACCGGAGCAGCAGTCCTCATTCGAGACGCTTCGTCAGAAATTGTGCGAGGCTCCGGTGCTTGCACTCCCGGAAGGGATGGAGGATTTTGTGGTGTACTGTGATGCCTCTATATCGGGTTTGGGGGCGGTGCTTATGCAGAGAGGTCATGTGATAGCGTATGCTTCGAGGCAGTTAAAGCCTCATGAGATGAGATATCCCACCCATGATCTGGAGTTGGGGGCTGTGGTTTTCGCCCTCAAGATCTGGCGACACTATTTGTATGGGGTTCGGTGTACGATATACACGGACCACAAGAGCTTGAAGTACTTGATGGATCAGCCAAATCTGAATATGCGACAGAGGAGGTGGTTGGATGTGGTGAAGGATTACGATTGTGAGATCCTGTACCACCCGGGCAAGGCTAATGTGGTAGCCGACGCATTGAGCCGTATGGCGGAAAGCACCCCGATCCGAGATATTTGTATGAGATTGACGGTATTGACCCCAATTTTGGATATTATTCGAGGAGCTCAGGCAGAGGCTGCGAAGCCAGAATATCAGAAGAGGGAGCGGGTTGTAGGTCAGGTATCAGGATTCGTCATGGATGGTCGAGGGCTTATGACTTTTCAGGGTCGGATTTGGGTACCGTTTGTGGGCGGTGCGCGTTCTATTTTGATGGAGGAAGCACATCGATCGAAATTCTCGATTCATCTCGGTGCTACGAAATTGTATTTGGATCTAAGGAAGGAGTACTGGTGGCCCTGTATGAAAAGGGATGTCGCTTGGTTTGTCGAGAGGTGCTTGACTTGTTGGTAGGTCAAGGCCGAGCACCAGCGACCGCACGGTAAGCTGCAACCGCTAGATATTCCCGAATGGAAGTGGGAACAAATTACTATGGATTTCATCACCAAGTTGCTGTGGACTGCGAGGGGAGTCGATGCGATTTGGGTGATCGTGGATAGATTGACGAAGAGCGCTCATTTTCTAGCCATCAGTTAGAGCTCTTCTGCGGAGAAGTTGGCGGAGTTATATGTGAGGGAGGTAGTATTGCGGCATGGAGTGCCGATCTCGATTATTTCAGAGCATGATGTGCGTTTCACTTCCAAGTTCTGGAAGAAGTTTCATGAGGAGTTGGGTACTAGGTTGCATTTTAGTACCGCATATCATCCCCAGACAGACGGTCAGAGTGAGCGGACGATTCAGACGCTCGAGGACATGCTCCGGGCATGTGTGTTGGATTTCAAGGGTAGCTGGGATGCATATTTACCCTTGGCAGAGTTTTCCTACAACAACAGCCATCATTCGAGCATTGGTATGCCACCCTTTGAGCTGTTGTATGGGCGGAGGTGTCGCACCCCCATCTATTGAGGTGAGGTAGGGCAGCGGGTTATGGGTAGCACGGAGATCGTACTCCAGACGACCGAGCAGATTCAGCTGGTCAGGCAGAGGTTGTTGACCGCTCAGAGCCGACAGAAGAGTTATGAAGACAGACGCCGGTCCAAGCTTGAGTTTCAGGTCGGTGATCTTGTACTCCTGAAGGTCTCTCCTTGGAAAGGAGTGATTCGATTCTGGAAGAGGGGAAAGTTAGGGCCCTGATATGTTGGTCCTTTCCATGTGATCGCGAGGGTGGGCCGGGTAGCCTACCGTTTAGACTTGCCAGCAGAGTTGGGGCAGATTCACGACACTTTCCATGTGTCGCAGTTGAGGAAGTGTATAGCCGACGAATCGGCAGTGGTTCCATTAGGGGATATTCAGGTATATGCGAGCCTGAATTATGCTGAGAGACAAGTAGCCATCAGAGATCGAAAGATCAAGGTTTTGAGGAACAAGGAGGTACCCCTGGTGTTGGTTCAGTGGCAGCATCGGAAGGGACCAGAGATGACCTGGGAGCCGGAGCGTGAGATGCGTGAGCAGCATCCAGACCTATTTGCAGAGTGAGACTTCGAGGGCGAAGTCTTGTTCTAGTGGGGGAGAATTGTAACAGCCCGAATTTCCAGGTATCTTTAATTTCATATTTTTGGTATTTTGTGAGGGGACTCGGCGAGTTGGAGGTAGAACTCGCCGAGTCGGGTCGCGGTTTTGGATGAAGGTTCGTGTCTGGACTCGGCGAGTCCAAGGGATGGACTCAGTGAGTCCGCGCTGTTTAATGAAACCCTAATTTTCCGGTCCTAAGCCCTATTTAAAGGACCTTATGGCCCTTCACTGAGGCCACCTTGAGCCTTGAGTGCACCAAAGCAGCTGAGAGTCCTTGTGAGTGAGATAAGAGGCTATTTGTTCACCAATTTGTGTGTTATTGCAAGAAAGGAAGGAGAAGATCAAGCTAGAAGAGTTGGGGAGCTTGGATCTGCTTCTATTTCATCAAGGGAAGCTTCTTGAGGTAACTTTCAGAGCTAATCTTCGTGTTTTGGTTGATATGTCAAATCTAGGGTTTCTTCTTGCCTTATTTGACTTGTATTTGAAGTGTGAAAGGTTCCATGGAGATATCGAACCTAGATCTGGACCTTAGCAGGTCCAGAAGGCCCCAAATGATATGCTTTATGTCCATTCTTTTGAGTTGGAGACTAGGTATGCCATATTAGAGGTTATTTCCCCAAAAAGAGCCTTGTAAGTGTTGCATGGCGGCCAAGACTGAGACTTTACATGATAAATGAGCTTGGGAAAGCCAGATCTATGTGTGTATGGAACGGATCTGACCGCAGAAGCATGTTTTAGCTGATGCATGGCATGGACTCGCCGATTCTGAAGAACGGACTCGACGAGTAGCTTGAAGATTGTCCTTAAAACCACCTAGTGAGTAGTCCTACCGAGTTATGGGTGACTCAGTGAGTCACAGAGAGTTAGAGAGGGATTGATAGGTGGACCGAGTCGAGTTGGGACTCGCCGAGTTGTCCTTGCGACTCGGCGAGTTGAGTCGCGGTGGCCCCGTGATTCATGACCAGGCGGAACTCGTCGAGTCAGGGGAGTACTCGACGTGTCAAGGGGAAATCCTTACGAGTTGGTGAAAACGTGTAGACTCGCCGAGTCGCTCTAGTGCACTCGCCGAGTCTGGTCAAATTGACCATTGACTGTTGACCAGAGTTGACCAGTGTTGACTTGATAGGGATGGTCAACCTTAGTGGTACAAGTATTAATTATAAATATATGATGTTATAGGAGGATTATAGCTCGGGGGTTCGAGCACGAGTGATTTCCAGGGTTCGCGAGTTATCGAGATATACGAGGTGAGTCTTCTCACTATACTGTACTCGGAAGGGTTTGACTGTGTGACCGGAAGGTCGAATATGCTATGAGATATATGTGTTAGGTGTGATAAGTTATTTGTTATATGTGCCATGTATGATATGCTTGATATGGGCCGGAAGGCATTATATTATGGGCTGGAAGGTGAATATGTTATGGGCTTGAAGGCGTTGTAAAATGGACCGTAAGGTTGACGTGAGTAGGACCGGAAGGTTCACCCAGTCGGGACGGAAGTCCCCTGAGACACATGGACCGGAAGGTCAGGGCCTGGAAAGGCGTATGTGCGTAGGTTGTATTTTGGGGAACTCACTAAGCATTTATGCTTACAGTTGTTGTGTTATGTGTTTCAGGAACCAACGAGGACCGTGGGAAGGCGCCGGTGTGATCGTAGACACACTCGGGGAAAACTATTTTGTGATCTTTATTATGTAATCGGTCGTGGCAATATTGTTTACATTGAAACTTAAATTATTACTCGATGTTTTTGATGTTTGTAAAAATGAAAAATTGGTTTAAAATTTACATTGTTACAGAAAGAGATGACCTTCGGGCGAAAATATAGTAATGTGACGATCATATCCGCCTCCACTTCCACGACTAATGATGATGATGCTTGGATCATTGTTCTTTGGTGAATATTAGTTATGGAGAAGAAGAAAACATTAGAGAATGGTAGGATCAGAGATAATCGTAACTCGTAACATCGTAACATAAGGGTTTAGGAGAAGGGCAGTGTTGGTATTTCACTTTAAAGATTGAAGCGAGAAATATAGATTGGGAGGGGCTTACAGTTTGACACGTGTCAAAAAGCTCTTATTTATTAAGATAGGGGATATATATATATATATATATATATATATATATATATATATATATATATATATATATATATATATATATATATATATTAGTTAGTGCTTATGATACAAACTTCGAATAACTAGATGGTTAAGTAAGCATAGTCGAAATAGATAATAATAATAATAATATATGAAATATATAAATTAATCATTTGTAGCGGACATTTTATTAAAGAGTTTATTCGGTAAATGACCAAAATTTAAGGTTACTTTGAAAAAAAAGGACCACAGAAATGAAGAATTCGGAAAATAACCACAGCTTCTGCAGAGGGGGTTATGCGGAACCATAAGCTGTCTCTGAGGAACCATGAACACCTTTGCGGATCTTAGTTTTTAATTTTTTTTTTCGCTTTTTCGTTTTTTTTTTTTAATTTTTGTTTTCGTTTATTAATATTATTATTATTTTTAATCACATAAGGTATTATGTGATTATTATGTTAAAAACATTTTGTTTTCGTTTTTCGTTTTTCTTATTTAATTATCCATTAAAAAAATTGTGTGTTCAATAAAAATTATACAAATATTCAATGTTTTTTTTATAAAATTATGCACACCAGTATTCTGAATAATAAACATACTTTATGTAGGTTACAAAACATACTTTAGAAAACATAAACATTCAACTTTCATAATAAACATACTTTGAATTAAACTTCATTCATTCAAATTGAACCATAGAAACTTTGATCTGTAGAAGTCCAGGATCAGAGTTTTTTACACGTCACTTAGCCATGTAAGAACTGTTTTTTGTTGATCAGTGTACACCTCTGCGGATCACTGTACACCTCTACAGATCGGTTATAAAACTATTTTTTGCGGATCAGTGTACAATCTACATAACTGTTAGAAATACACATAACTGTTTTCTACAGATCAGTGTACACCTCTGCAAAACTGTTAGGGAATACACAAAACTGTTTTCTACAGATCAGTATATACCTCTGCGGATCAGTGTACACCTCTAAGGATCAGTATAAACCTCTGCAGATCAGTTATAGAAGTTATAGACATATTTAAGTGGTTTTTTGTGAGTTTGTGAGTTTCAATTACTAGTAGAAGTTGTTTTTTCGTTGTGTTTGTGGAGAGTGATTTGTAAAATAAGTTTTATTATTTTGTGTATGGGAGGGTCGTGGCAGTTAGTTAATGGAGATGAGGTTTACATTAGAAATAATATGAAAAACTATGGTTTAAATCTTCCTCCTAACATTGACCATGAAATGTTATTACAAATGGTTAGAAGTAAGGCAGGTGTGTGGGCCTTAGTATCATTTTACATGTATATTGGGCTTAGGATAACCATTCATATTCCTTTGAGCCTAGAAATAATAGACACGTATAGTGGGCCTTAGTGGTCTACTTAAATGTTTATTGGGCCTGGGAATGAGTTTTATATGTGTTCTTCTTTCTTTTTCTATTTTAGTGAATACTTGAACCAAAACCAACGATAACTAACAAACGGATTATTTTGATCATTTTCTAGATTATTGGGCCTTAGTGGCATATTTTTATGTGTGATAGGTGTTGTATACTACGTACATGTTTATTGGGCCTCATTGACCCGTTAACATGTGCGACGGACCTTGGATACTATTTGTGTGCTATTTTGGCCTGTAAATACCTTACATGTGAAATGGGCCTTAGTTTTCCTTTCACACACACACACACACATATATATATACATATATATACATATATATATATATATATATATATATATATATATATATATATATATATATATTTCGGGCCCATGTTATATAATTTCATTCCAATTTAGTCTAACTGTAGCGATGCTTTTAGTGGTTCACTTACATAGTTCATTAGGCCTGGAATGAGATTATACCTTTCTTCGCGTAAATTCGATTAAGGATCTAGTGAGTTTTATCGGTTGTCACCTATTAAGTGTACGATCGTAGCTTGTAGTTATAACTAGAGTCTCTTGGAGGGAGAGCGGGGATTTGTGTATAGATCTATACGGGGATGACACCCCACACCTGAGCTGTTCGCTACAGTTAGACTAACTCAGTCTAGGGTGACAAGCACCTTAAAATGAATAATCAAAACCGGCGTCCAACAACGCCAAGACAGACGAAATTGTCATTATTTAGTATGGTTATGACGGCTCACTTAGAGGAATTAACGTTTTGAAGTTTACGGAAGACCATTTTCTTTTCTCTTGGATTACTCGGAAACATACTCGTACTGGTAATCTACCTCGGGGGTTGGTATGTCAGCTTTCTCGTTTACAGACAACATCGGGTTGTCTAGGAACATTCTCTTTACATGCATTTTACATTCTCTTTACATTCTCTTTACCCTTTTTAGTCAAATAAATAATAACATACATGCATTAATACAAGATCTGCCACAAACGTACTAAACAGTTTGCAGAAAATATTGGATTTTCTGGTGGTTTTCAAAGTTCTACAAATCATTTTTCACAAACATGCTTATGAACTCACCAACATTATATATGTTCACGTTTTTCAAAATAACTTGTATTCTCAAGAAACCGTTGAAGCAGGATGAACGAAACAAACTAATGGATATTGTGTTATATTTTGTTTCATCATACTCTTAGTATTTTGGCATGTAATATTCAAATACAATACTCGATGTAAATAATCAATGTTGTTATATTACATGTGTGATGATGATGATGTTATGTTTCAATTATATACTTTGTAATGATACTACAACAATGAAGCCACGCTCAAGCCCCCGAATGTTTCCACCGTCTGGTTCGGGGGTGTGACAAATTGGTATCAGAGCATTGTTTATAGTGAACTAGCATATCTAATCATACAGGATATGCAACTATAAATTCAATGGAACTAAACAAATTTGAACATAATAATTAAAATAGATACCTATGTGTGCATTTTAGAATAATAACACAACAAGAACAGTAAAAGTCTTTAGAGGATTTGAACATCGCTATTAAACTCGGGCAATTATGTAGTCGTATTGGGGGTGAATGTAGCTTGATCAACTACATTCATTCAAAATACAACCAGCATGTGTTCGGGAGTAATTGTGATGGACAATGAATCAAAAACTTACCATTTAATTATCCAAAGAGCTTATAGAACCGAACCTAAACAAAATTAAATTACTATAGGAGTAATTGGTATGCTATTTGTTACTAGTATTTATACCCCTTCGTGCAATACACTATAGAAGAGTATCATTAGCCAGGAAACCCCTATCTCCATAGTCAGGGAAAAACAGGGTGGCTCGACCCAGAGGAAGACCCAGAAGGAGTCCCGAAGGAAGAACCAGAGGAGAAACATGAAGTAGAACTTACAGATGAATCCGTCGAGCCAGTAGTGAATCTCAAAGAGGAAGAGCTCGAGGGCAATGACGATCATGCCTCGGATGCAGAATCTAAAGTCATCAATCCTGCATACATGGCTAGAGTACCGACTTATCGTATGGACCCCGGTAGCCCCATGCCCCTAGGGTACACGATATTTGGAGATAGAGTTACCAACAAGGGATACGACCACACTACAGTAGGAACCGAGGTCTCTTCGATCATAGTCATAGAGGACCAGCTGACCGGGCCCTCCCAGTCATGGTCCGGTGCACCCGAGACGTTGTCAACCAAACTCAAGACACCCATAAGTAAATGGACCAAATGCAGGTTGTTGTTGAGAGAATTGAGAGGCAAACTGAGGAAGTAATCAGTGACTCCCGAGCGAGACAGTTAGCTTGAGAGGTACGACTACGAGATACCCAGCAACAAGTAGCTCGTCTCTGAGGTGCATCCACTTCATCAACACCACCACCAGAAACTTTCCGCCATAATTAGGACCAACCTTTTCTTTTTCCCCCTACTATCCGATACGAGTCTCTTTCGTGTACTAAGATGGTACTTACCAATGGAACAATTATGTGCTATCTTTATTTCAGATTACTACATAAATTCAATTGTATGCACAATCGAACCCTCAAAACCGCTAGACACTTAAGGATATCGAAACCAAAACAACCCATATACTCTAAGATAGACGTAATGATCGTGCCAAATCTGCGATTACCTACTACCGTAAATACATCATAGAGTTGTAGATGGAAGCAGTGAGAATTATACAACAAGATGCAAAATTTATAGAGTACAACCAGGAATAACGATCATTACTTACGATCTAGCTTATCAACATGCAACAGGAAAATGCCATCCCATAGGAATAACAAGCGCACCTACGAGACACCGCTCCTACAGATGGACTCTGCTACATTCCAAGCTGTTGTAATAGCGGCAGTAACCACTGCTCTGGCACTAAGCAATGCAAACAACACCAATGGAGGAAGAAATAGCATTGACAACTCCAGCCGAAGGAACGAGCATGGGAACCAACAAGTGACAACTTTTTATGGAACACTAAACCCCAAGCTTAAGAGTAGGAAGCAAAATCCGGGAAGTAAGAGAAAGTGACAGCCAACTCAAAGGTTCTCAAAGAAGTAACATGTTGTTGCTGTTCTTGCAACCATGACCCCTATTACACCAACATCAACGACACCATATGCTGGAAGCCTTCCAAAATGCAACCAATGCAATTTCCATCATAAGGGAGCCTGCCGGGAGCTGCATTGTAAAAAATGCAACCGCAAAAATCACACCACCAAGTACTGTAGAACTTATCCACGACAGAATCGTTAGCCAAACGAAAACAATAACAATCGAAACAACCTTAACAGCAACACCAATGTTGGGATCGTTCACACCTGTTATGGGTGTGGAGGAACTGATCACTTAAGGCGTAATTGCCCCAAGGCTAACAATCAAGGAGCAGAAGGATCAGAAATGGTCCTGACCTTGGGTAAAGGCAAAGCAGACCAAGACCCGACAATTGTTACTGGTATGTTCCCACTTAACAACTCTTTCACTTACCTCTTATTCAATAGTGAAGCTATTTGACAACCTGAAATTTATTCTGTCGCTGTAATCCATTTCCGATTAATAAAATTTATTTTTATTGAAATTTCCGTTAACTTTTGGGTTAGGAAAATCAATTAATGTTTTTATTTTTATTTTCATAAGTGTCGAAACGAAATAAAAATACGTGAAACACCCTCGAATTCATTTGGAAAAGTTTTTAGTTTACGACCAAGTCGGGTTACGGCCATTTAATCGGGTACGACCATAAACTCCGTTTAACGTCGGTATTGGGTGGATCCTCACCTGCCCGCAAACTCAAACCCTATATAAGGGTGGAGTGGCCTTCATTTGAGCCTTTTTCCCACTCCTAAAGCTTTCTCTCTCGCTACTCACTCTCTAAAAGTTGGATTTTGGTCAAGAAACACCTCATTTAAGCTCCAAAATCGTAAGTAATCCTTCCTAGCTTGTTGTTTAACTTTGTATCCATGCAAATTTGGGGTTGAATCATCCAAATACCTCAAAAACTAGAGGGTGTCAGTGATACCTTTAGGAATTAGTTCACTACCTACTTATTAGTGTTATATACGTGTTAAAACTAATGTACTTTTTCAAGGATAATCAAGCTCTCAGGAAAACTTCACTTAACAATACAAGTATGGTAGACTTGTACACTTCATTCCGGATCGATAACCAACCACCAACTTTTAAGGAAAATAAGGGTTTTTCCTGGGATAACTTTACTTTTCATGAACAGATTGTTTAACAAATGAATAACCAAACGAATTTTATAAGAAAATACGGGATTTTCTTGGGAAACAACTTTTCATAAAACCAAAGGAAACTTATTCTTTTACCAGAAACAAACCGCTTATGAACTCACCCGCTTTATGCTGATATTTTAAAACTGCTTGTATTCTCAGGTTCTCGTTAGACAGGTATCCCGCGCTCTATTGGAGAAGACGGAGCGTATAGAAGTCTTGTCTTTACTTTTGTTCAAACTGATGTATATATATAAAACATGTATTTCCTTACTTTCAAACAAATGTAAATTTTCTTATGTAATGTAATGGTTGTGTTTACTATGCTTGTTATGTACAGTGGTTGTGATACTACGCATGACGTCCTCCACCCCGGAACGTTTCTGTCGTCGGTTTCGGTGTGTGACAGATTGGTATCAGAACCCTTGTTTATAGCGAACTAAGTATACCGAACCTTACATGGTATATAACTATAAACATTAAGGGGTCGAAGCGCTCTGAACTAAAAGTATACTTTAAAATACAAGTATTTTTTAAAAAGCATACAAGAATACCTAAACGCCAGAAACCGTAACCACGAGTAGAACAAAACATAAGTAATTGGGCATTGTACAATGAGGTTAAACTTAGGCAGTTATGTAGTCATGTCTAGGGTCAATATAGCCTGATCAACTATATTCATTCGAGACACGGCCAGCATGTCCTTGGGAGTGACTGTGGTGACTTACCAAATATCCAAACAATGAGTCATCGTCGCAACAAAACATAAAATACTATGGGAGTATTTTCTAGAGTCAACTTCGTTATAGAAATCCTCATTCAAGTGTTGCTACTCATTTCCTTTAGTGATAAATTCCATTGCTTTGGTAGCTTTCCTATGTATTATCGCATAGTAGAACACTCTATCTGCCATAATGAGATATATCTTGTTCCATATCTCTTGATTCAACTCAGAGGACTTACCATCCTCTCTTTCCTGATCATTTTAGATCAAGATGCCTCCGAGGAAGAGACCCATCTCAAAGAACAACAATCCTCCGCCACCACCTCCTCCTTAATTCGATCCTGTTATATTTCAGGCAGTTGTTACTGCCGCAGTGGTAGCTGCCATGTCACAGATGAACCCCATCGATTCCAGCGGGGTAGGAGGTTGTACTCATCCCCAAAACCAGGAAGGTGGTCAGGGACACCGGAAGGAGTGTTCCTACAAAGATTTCATGAACGCGAAACCCACACCTTTCAATGGCACTGGAGGTGTTATTGCTCTGACTTGATGGTTCGAGAAGATCGAGTCTATTTTCGAAATCTATTCCTGTTCGGAAGCTGACAAGGTGAAGTTTGCCGCCTGCACTTTCACCGATAAAGCCATGACTTAGTGGAATGGCCGAGTTAAATCCCTAACCCTACCAGTAGCCAATGCTATGGGTTGGGAGAGCATGAAGGAGCTTTTACTTGCTGAGTACTGCCCGCGGGGCGAAATGCAGAAATTGGAGCACGAACTCTGGAACCTAAAGACGAAGGGTTCCGATATCGCCACTTACACTTCCAGGTTTGAAGACCTAGCACTCCTCTGTCCGGGAATGGTCACCCCGGAAAGTAAAAATATTGAAAGATTCATCTGGGGACTGACCCAGCCAACCAAGGGAAATGTTTTAGTTGCGAAGCCAGACACCTTCGACAACGCTAAATGTCTAGTGCAAACTCTGATCGATCATGGAGACGATCTCGATGAAGTGGCCACCACTCTTGAACCGGAAAAAAGGAGTGGTGAGAAAAGAAAATTTTAGAAACAGAAGAAGGGCCAGTCTTCACAGGATCCATCAAAGAAGCAACAGACTGTGGCTGTCCACGCTGCTACTACCCCTGTTGCTGCTTCTGCCGTCGCTCCTACAACTCAAGCACCTACCAATAGGTATGTTGGTAACCTCCCTCGGTGAGACAACTGTAAGTACCACCATAACCCTGGGCCATGCTGTGAACTTTCATGCTCTAACAATGTTAAAAAGGGGCATACGATTCGATTTTGCAAGGCACCAGCCCAACCAACCAATCAAGCTTCTGGAGCAGGTGTTGGTCAGGCCTGCTATGGTTACGGTGAGGTCAGTCATTACAAGAGAAACTTCCCCAAGGCAGCAACAACTAGCAACACCGGGAGCGTTCTAACTATGGCGCAAGAAAAGGCAGTCGCCGATCCCACCGTCGTCACGGGTACATTCCTTCTCGACAACTCCTATGCATGCGTCCTTTTCGATTCTGGTGCTGAAAGAAGTTTTGTTAGCCATTCATTCAAACATATTCTTAAACCTAATCCTCAACCGCTAACCGAAACATTTACCATCGAGATGGCTAACTATGAGAAAGAGAACGCTAACGATATATTCATAGGCTGCACCCTTACCGTCAACGATCATTCTTTTCCCATCGAACTTATGCCAGTCTCCATAAAAAGCTTTGATGTTATCATTGGCATGGATTGGTTGAGCCCTAATCATGCTGATATCCTTTGTTACGAAAAATCTATCCATCTTAATCATCCCTCTGGCCAAACCCTCATGATCTACGGCGATAAACTTAGTTCCAATCTTCGCATCATTTCATGCATCAAAGCTCAAAACCTTTTGCGAAAGGAATGCCATGCATTTCTAGCCCATGTGATCAACGAGAAACAGGAAGTTAAAGACCTCAAGAGCGTCCCCGAAGTCTGTAACTTTCTTGATGTCTTTCCCGAAGAGCTCCCAGGAATTCCTCCCGAACGTCAAGTTGAGTTTTGCATCGACCTAATCCCTGGAGCTACCCCCGTAGCCAAGTCCCCATATCACTTAGCGCCAGCAGAAATGCAAGAGTTATTTAGCCAACTTAATGAGATACTTAGTAAAGGGTTCATCAAACCGAGTTCCTCACCCTGGGGAGCCCCGGTATTATTTGTGAAGAAGAAAGATGGATCATTTCAGATGTGTATAGACTACCATGAGCTGAATAAGTTGACTATCATAGACCGTTATCCTCTTCCTCGAATAGACGACCTTTTCAATCAACTTTAGGGAGCCAGTTACTTCTCAAAGATAGACCTTATATTAGGGTACCATCAGTTACGAGTTCACGAGAGTGATGTTTCCAAGATAGCATTCAGGACTCGATATGATCACTATGAGTTCGTAGTGATGCCCTTCGGTCTAACCAACGCACCGACAGTGTTCATGGACCTGATGAATCGGGTGTGTCGCCCCTTTCTGGACAAGTTCGTTATCGTGTTCATTGACGACATACTTGTCTATTCCAGAAGCGAAAAAGATCACAAACAACACTTGAGGTTAGTGTTGGAAACTCTTAGATCGGAAAAGTTGTACACAAAATTCTCCAAGTGCGAATTCTGGATTCGGAAGGTAACTTTCCTTGGTCACATGGTAAGCGAGGAGGGTATACATGTGGACCCGTCCAAAATCAAGGCGATAGAGAATTGGTCGGCACCGAAGACACCTACAGAAATCCGTCAATTTTGGGGTCTCGCTGGATATTATCGTAGATTCATTCAGAATTTTTTCAGAATCGCCAAACCCCTAACCACTCTGACACAGAAAGGTGTACCCTTTTGTTGGAGTGAAAAGCAAGAGACTGCATTCCAAATGTTGAAGCAAGCCTTGTGCAGCGCACCTATCCTGTCCCTGCCCAAAGGAGCATAGGATTTCGTTGTCTATTGTGATGCGTCCAATCAGGGCTTAGGCTGTGTGCTTATAAAGAGAGGAAAAGTTATCGCTTATTCCTCGAGAAAGCTGAAGGCACACAAAGTTAACTACACAACTCACGACATGGAGTTAGGAGCAGTGGTCTTCATACTAAAGATTTGGAGACATTATCTCTACGGAACCAAGTCCACGATCTTCACTGACCATAAAAGCCTACAACACATTTTCGATCAGAAGGACTTAAACATGAGACAACGGTGATGCGTAGAGCTACTCAATGACTATGAGTGCAAAATCCGCTACCATCCCGGGAAGGCCAATGTGGTGGCAGATGCCATTAGCCGAAAGGAAAGCTCAGGCAACAAGGTGAAGACACTGACAATGACCATGCATTCCCACTTATCCGCACAAATTCGAGAAGCCCAGTTGGAAGCCCTAAAACCAGAGAACGTGTCGAACGAAGCTTTGAGGGGAATGGATATGAATCTTGAGATCAGAGGTGACGGAGTCTATTGTTCATGGATAGAATCTAGTCCCCAAAGTTTGGAGGTTTTAGAGAGGTTGTCATGAACGAAGCTCACAAGACTAGATACTTTGTGCACCCAAGCTCGGATAAGATGTACCTGGATCTCAAGAAACTATACTGGTGGCTAAACATGAAAGCCGAAATCGCTACCTTGGTAGGCAAGTGTCTGACTTGCGCCAAGGTGAAGGTCGAATACCAGAAGCCCTCAGGTCTGTTCCAGCAACCCGAGATACCGAAGTGGAAATGGGAGATGATTACTATGGATTTCATCACCAAGTTACCCAATTCTCCGAGTAGGTATGATACCATTTGGGTAATCGTCGATCGATTGACAAAGTCCGCTCACTTCCTTCCGATTAAAGAAACATTGAAGATGGAAAGACTCACACGAATCGACATTCAAGAGATAGTCCGATTTCATGGTGTGCCTGTGTCCATTATCTCTGATCGAGATAGCAGGTTTACCTCGAGATTTTGGCAGTCCCTACAGAAGGCCCTTGGAACTAAGCTAGACATGAGCACGACTTATCATCCTCAGACAGATGGGCAGAGTGAGAGAACTATCCAGACCTTGGAAGACAGGTTGAGAGCATGTGTCATCTATTTCGAAAAGTCGTGGGACACTCATTTCCCCTTGATCGAGTTCTCGTATAACAACAGTTACCACACCAGTATTAAGGCTGCCCCATTCGAAGCCCTCTATGGTCGAAAGTTCAGATCCCCTCTGTGCTGGGTCGAGGTAGCGGACATGCAGCTAGCCAAGGGTCAAGTTGCCGACAATGCTCTCACCGGTCCTGAAATCATCCGTGAAACAACTGAAAAGATCATCCAAATCCGAGAGCGACTGAAAGCATCTAGAGATATACAAAAGAGCTACGCTGATAAACGACGAAAACCTTTGGAATTCCAGGTTGAAGATCGTGTCCTGTTGAAGGTCTCGTGCTGGAAAGGCATGATACGCTTTGGAAAGAGCAGGAAACTAGACCCAAGGTACATAGGACCTTTTGAGATCCCCGCTAGGATCGGTCCTATAGCCTATAAACTCCAATTACCCCAAGAGCTTAGCAACATCCATCCTGTATTCCACGTCTCTGGTCTAAAGAAGTGTCTATCCGATGAAACCCTTGTGATTCCCCTTGATGAGATCGAAATCAACGAAAACCTGAACTTCGTGGAAGAACCAATCGAAATCATGGATCGAGAGATCAAACGCACGAAACAAAGCCGCATCCCGATAGTGAAGGTTTACTGGAACGCTAAGTGGGGACCTGAATTCACTTGGGAGCGCGAAGACTCGATGAAGCAGAAATATCCGCATCACTTTCCAAATCCATGATTTGTATCTTAATTCTAAATTTCATGATGAAATTTCCTCTAACGGGGGGATGATGTGACAACCTAAAATTTATTCCATCGCTATAACCCATTTCCGATTAATAAAATTTATTTTTATTGAAATTTTCGTTAACTTTTGGGTTAGGCAAATCAATTAATGTTTTTATTTTTATTTTCATAAGTGTCGAAACGAAATAAAAACACATGAAACACCCTCGAATTCATTTGTAAAAGTTTTTAGTTTACGACCAAGTCGGGTTACGACCATTTAATCTGGTACGACCATACACTCCGTTTAACATCGGTATTGGGTGGATCCTCCCCTGGCCGCAAATTGAAACCCTGTAAAACGGTTGAGTGGCCTTCATTTGAGCCTTTTTCCTATTCCTAAGGCTTTCTCTCTCTCTCTCTCTCTACTCTCTCTCTCTCTACGAGTTGGATTTTGGTCAAGAAACACCTCATTCAAGCTCCAAAATCGGAAGTAATCCTTCCTAGCTTGTTGTTTAACTTTGTCTCCATGCAAATTCGGGGTTGAATCATCCAAATACCTCAAAAACTTGTGTTAATGGTTGGGGAACACCTCCCAAGACTGTAAACTCCCATAAGGGGGTTTTGAAGCCCCAAAACCCTTCTAATGCTTATCTACGACTTAGAAGCTTGCATGCATGAACTTAGAACCCCAAAATCATGTCTTTATGGGAGTAAACATGAGTTTATGGTCCATGAACATTCATGAACCGTAAACACCTTTTTAAGGTGTTAAAATACCCTTAAACACCCCCCAAAAGCTTGCATAAGTGCCTAGAACAGTGTACCCTTTCATTTGAAACCCAAAATCATGCAAGAATTGGCCAAGCATGAGTTTATGGCGATAAACTCATGTGTTTACGGTAGTAAACTCACCAATAATACATTCATAAACCGTAAACTCTATCCAAGGGTCTTTCCAAGCTCCAAACACTTCCATAACCCTTGAATCAGCCCTAGGACCCTCCTTTGTGAAGCATAAGACCTCTTAGCGCCCAAAAACACCCCATCCATGAGTTTACGGTCATAAACTTATGGGGGATATGGTATTTGGGGCGTAAACACCCCTAAGGGTTTACACTTGAAGAGTAAACTCCTTATCAAGGCCCTACACTCCTTAGATGCAACCCGTATCACTTCCAACACTTGAGATAATGTGTTTCCGCGCATCGGAGTGTATTATCTTACTTAATTAGTGGTTCAATGTCTAATTAGATACAATTGTGTCTCACTTCATGTTACATAGGATCCTCGCGCGTGTTCAAGCCCTAAATTGACACTTAGAGTCCTACCCCGGCACATCCCCATCTGGTGAGTTCATACCCTACACATTTTTCTGTGTTTTTCATGTTTTTAGGGGGGGGGGGGATACAAGCAAAAGTAGAAGGGAACTTGTACTCAAAACTTATTATTTCGTATGAAATGTTACATGTTCAATATGCTTTTAACACGGAAAACCGTATTACCAACCATTTAACTTGTGGAGTTTGTTTTCGAAACTAAAACAAGGAAAACTTGTGAAATTCATTATAAAATGATATATTTTATATTTCACAAAGGATTTCATGCCATTCATAAAACAGGATTTTCCATATTATTACTTGTAAATTCATTATTCTTAAGATTGGAGACACGTCCTTGGTAACACTCCACAGAGATACGCGAGTGGAGGACTAACCCTATAACCATAATCTCTTGGAGGGAGAACATAACCTTTGTGTATAGATTTATACGGGGCTGACTACCCCGCACCTTGCTGCTAGCTACTGTGGGACCGGCAGGTCTACGGGTGACAAAAGTCATAAAGTGATACTGGCCTTCTTACTTGCCATATCTAGTTTATCGTATGGTTTTAGAACTCGCAATTTAGATAATGGAGATTTACTTTTAGTAATAATGAACCTAGTGAACTAACCTCAAAGTAATAACTATTTTGATTACTACAGGGTGTCAGTGATACCTTTAGGAATTAGTTCACTACCTACTTATTAGTTTTATATACGTGTTAAAACTAATGTACTTTTCAAGGATAACCAAGCTCTCAGGAAAACTTCACTTAACAATACAAGTATGGTAGATACTTGTACACTTCATTCTGGATCGATAACCAACCACCAATTTTTAAGGAAAATAAGGGTTTTTCCTGGGATAACTTTACTTTTCATGAACGAATTGTTTAACAAATGAATAACCAAACTAATTTTATAAGAAAATACGGGATTTTATTGGGAAACAAGTTTTCATAAAACCAAAGGAAACTTATTCTTTTACCAGAAACAAACCGCTTATGAACTCACCAGCTTTATGCAGATATTTTAAAACTGCTTGTATTCTCAGGTTCTCGTTAGACAGGTATCCCGCGTTCTTTTGGAGAAGACGGAGTGTATAGAAGTCTCGTCTTTACTTTTGTTCAAATTGATGTATATATATAAAACATGTATTTCCTTACTTTCAAACAAATGTAAATTTTCTTATGTAATGTAATGGTTGTGTTTACTATGCTTGCTATGTACATTGCTTGTGATACTACGCATGACGTCCTCCGCCCCAGAACGTTTCCGCCGTCGGTTTCAGGGTGTGACAGATTGGTATCAGAGCCCTTGTTCATAGCGAAGTAAGTATATCGAACCTTACATGGTATATAACTATAAACATTAAGGGGCCGATGCGCTCTGAACTAAAAGTATACTTTAAAATACAAGTATTTTTCAAAAAGTATACAACAATACCTAAACGCCAGAAACCGTAACCACGAGTAGAACAAAACATAAGTAATTGGGTGTTGTACACTGCAGTTAAACCTGGGCAGTTATGTAGTCGTGTCTAGGGTCAATATAGCCTGATCAACTATATTCATTCGAGACACGGCCAACATGTCCGTGGGAATGATTGTGGTGTACAGTAGGCCTAAAACTTACCAAATATCCAAACAATGAGTCATCGTCGCAACAAAACATAAAATACTATGGGAGTATTTTCGAGAGTCAACTTCGTTATAGAAATCCTCATTTAAGTGTTGCTACGCATTTCCTTTAGCGATAAATTCCATTGCTTTGGTAGCTTTCCTATATATTATCGCATAGTAGAACACTCTATCTGCCATAATGAGATATCTCTTGTTCCATATCTCTTGATTCAACTCAGAGGACTTACCATCCTCTCTTTCATGATCATTTTAGATCAAGATGCCTCCGAGGAAGAGACCCAGCTCAAAGAACAACAATCCTCCGCCACCACCTCCTCCTTAATTCAATCCTATTATGTTTCAGGCAGTTGCTACTGCTGCAGTGGCAGCTGCCATGTCACAGATGAACCCCTACGATTCCAGCGGGCTAGGAGGTGGTACTCATCCCCAAAACCAGGAAGGTGGTCAGGGACACCGGAAGGAGTGTTCCTACAAAGATTTCATGAACGCAAAACCCACACCTTTCAATGGCATTGGAGGTGTTATTGCTCTGACTTGATGGTTCGAGAAGATCGAGTCTATTTTCGAAATCTGTTCCTGTTCGGAAGCTGACAAGGTGAAGTTTGCCGCCTGCACTTTCACCGATAAAGCCTTGACTTAGTGGAATGGCCGAGTTAAATCCCTAACCCTACAAGTAGCCAATGCTATGGGTTGGGAGAGCATGAAGGAGCTTCTACTTGCTGAGTACTGCCCGCGGGGCGAAATGCAGAAATTGGAGCACGAACTCTAGAACCTAAAGACGAAGGGTTCCGATATCGCCACTTACACTTCCAGGTTTGAAGACCTAGCACTCCTCTGTCCGGGAATGGTCACCCCGGAAAGTAAAAAGATTGAAAGATTCATCTGGGGACTGACCCATCCAACCAAGGGAAATGTTTTGGCTGCGAAGCCAGACACCTTCGACCGTGCTAAATGCCTGGCGCAAACTCTGATCGATCATGGAGACGATCTCGTTGAAGTGGCCACCAATCCTGAACCGGAAAAAAGGAGTGGTGAGAAAAGAAAATTTTGGAAACTGAAGAAGGGCCGGTCTTCGCAGGAGCCATCAAAGAAGCAAACAAATTGTGGCAGTCCACGCTGCCACTACCCCTGTTGTTGCTTCTGCTGTCTCTCCTACAACTCAAGCACCTGCCAGTACGTATGCTGGTAACCTCCCTCGGTGCGACAAGTGTAACCACCACCATAACCCCGGGCCATGCACTGAACTTTCATGCTCCAACTATGGTAAAAAGGGGCATACGATTCGATTTTTCAAGGCACCAGCCCAACCAACCAATCAAGCTTCTAGAGCAGGTGTTGGTCAGGCTTGCTATGGTTGCGGCGAGGTCGGTCATTAAGAGAGAAACTTCCCCAAGGCAGCAACAACTGGCAACACCGGGAGAGTTCTAACTATGGGGGAAGAAAAGGCAGTCGGTGATCCCACCGTCTGATGGGTTTTGGTCATAAGACATCCTATGTGCTCATACAAACCCTAATGCTCGGATCTAGATTTCTCTATTGTACATGCAAGTTATCCAAGACTACAAAACCTAATTCTAGCATTAAAGTAATCATATTAACATAAGAATAAGTTTATAATATTACCTTGATTGTTATGTAGCAATAACAATCCCAAATCTCCTTGTATTGACTTTAGAAAGCTTAGAGTCACAAATGTCACTCCTCTAATGGCTTACAAACACCAAGAGCAAATGGAGAAGACATGAGGAGAGAGGGGAGGTATTGAATTCGTCCCTAAGAAGCCTTGGGAAGGTCTTTTTCGAATTCATGAGCCAAGGGGGTTTATATAGGTGTACCGATAGGGTTTCAGTCATTCTCCTTATCTAGTTGCTTGCTTACCAAGCAACCCATAAGATAATCCTTGAATCCTTATCATAGTCGAATTCTAAGGCATTATCACCTTAAATTCGTCCATCCTACACTTAGGATAATCCTTACCTTATTTTTTAACTATCACATAATTACAATTCAGCCCCTCTAGTTTAATTAATTACACTTGATCACAAAATTAATTCCTAATTAATTATTGACCAATATTAATTAAACAAATATGATTTCTCCTTTAATATATTATTCTGATAACATATTAATAAATCATAATAACCTCTCTCTCTATTTATTTCTCCAATCAAGTTGCTTTGGTGAAGGCAACCCAAAAGGACCATGCACAATCGGGTCAAGTACATACCAAAGTAGTTATGGACTTAGACACTAATCCAACAGTCTCCCACTTGGATAAGTCTAATAACTATTATGCGTATGACTTTAGATCCTGATATGCAATCGTAGCTTTCCAAAGCCGCTGTAAACTCTGATCCTATCAGATACGTGTGTCCTTTAGATAAGGGATCATATATTCCTCCATTCTAGATATCGTATGCGATATGATTTCAAATCATTTTCTTTGTACTATTTCTCGATTCCCAATTTATGATGACTGACTAATTGAACATATCAAATTAGCCCTAGCCCGGCCGAGCATTTACGTTTGTCATCACTAAATCATTGAGGGGCCCAAAGATATCGCTTTTATCCTTCTTTGGATAAAAGGAACGGATAAACTTTGATACAATGTTCGCTTGCACTTACTCACCGAATTACAAACAACAATATGTTTTATAACACCAAGTTACTAGTGTGTTTTCATATTATCAATGTGCAACCGATTAGCAAGATACAACTCACACATCTCGGTTTCAAGAATATAAGATGTTATTGTCTCACCAATCACTCGTGATACAATTCATGGAGTGATCCAAGTGAGCGTGGGTTTAATCCAATGCTCAAATTCATATTTACAAGCACTCATGAACATTGCAGCAAACATTTGCTTTTATCTAATACTCTTTTAGACAATCCACACACCAATTCACGACAATCTTCATTCATATCTACTTCCAACATATGAACGACTGTGACCCGTTTGAATAATTTGATTGTTCTTAACCAATTAAATTATTCAGGAAGTCAAAACATGCAAAGTGAAACACAAGAATAATACTAATCCCATATGGCCTCAAACCTTTGAGTATAAATAAAACTCCTTTTATTTATCACCATATCGATTACTCATTATTTTTCGTTTCGGGTAATCAACTTCTTACTTGAATTATTACACTTGTCCCATGCTCCTAGCATGCACACAATGTTTACCTATGGTTCTTACTTTGTGAAATAGATCAAATTGAACACATTTCCAATCATTCTCATTTCACAACTCCAAATCCTTTTTCATAAGTGAAAGAATATCAAATTCTTGCTTCTTATAGAATATGCTAGATTCTAACATTCTATGCAATGATTCTTTCGTAATGTCACTGCACCAAAATCACAAAGACTATTGCCAATGATATTACAAAATCTTCTATTCGGAGATTGTTACAAGACAATTCCTTAGATATGATGAGTCTCACTCAAAGTACATTCCTTTGAACATCCTTTTGCACAAAAGTTTCTAATCTAGACATAGATTTTCAATATTCAATTCCCAATATGGACACGCTTCCATATTTTCCATATGACAACTCATCTTAATAGAATCTTATCTATTCATAATAATGTCGATATGGTCCATCAAATATCATGCTTCCAACTACTCACAAGCAACCAATCCTCGTCGAACTTTGGATTGTCCTTTGATAGTTGTTTAATTATTTTAGTCAAAACCAATTCTAGTCCCTTTTTCCTCTAAATGCGCTAGACATTTGGAAAATTTTAGAATGGTCAAATATTAAAGCACTTGCAATCGATCCTTTACCCGAATCATATGGTACACGATGCATGATGTTTTATTTGCTATGTTCTCAAAATTCGAATTGTGAAGAGGAATGTCGTAATCATAATCGAAATTTTAAGAACACACTATGTACCTTTGACTAAATTTATTAACATTCCACAACCTAATCCTTTATATTTGAAATGAAGCATAATATTCTCTCCCTTAATTATAGCAAAACAACTTTACAACCCTTACGACTTTGCAAGGTATAACTCTTGTTTTCTATTATTAATATTGCCAACTTGCAATACGTGCCTTAATAATCATACAATCATAACATTTATGCTCCCACTATCATGATGATTCTTATAAAACGTAACACTTATGCTCCCACTAGCTTCGACATGTATTCATAAACATCTTAACTTTTAGAAAATCAATACTTATTGAATTTCTTAAGTTCATGTTTCTAATACTAATGCTTTGATAATCTTTTATCAAGGCTTCTCGAACTTATACACCTTTGCCTTAGATAGTTCATATGTGTGTCTAAACACTTAAGACTAATTGCCAAACCTCACAATTCAAATTATGGAAAGGGATACCGTAACCATAATCGAATTCGAGAATGCAATTTTACAATCACTATCTTATTAAAATCTTTCTTAGTGAAAGCATTTCCTCATAATCGTTTTCATGAAGGAGGAAATATTATGACACTTAGATTTAAACGGTGTATTTGTTCCTATCTATGTGAATTTGTTAAAACCAGAGTTTACGACAAATTCAAACTCATATGGATCGAACTTTCTTAATCTTGATTTCTTGCCTTATGGTAGCACAGCTGCCCACCACGTCTTCCAAGTAGTTAAGCAGCTCACCTTTTCCTATCAATGTACCTTTCATTGATTAAGGTGCCTTGCCTTTTATGCATTCAAAATGAGAACTCATAGGACTCATATGCACAATTAACTCAATTGGAATGGTATAGAAAACAAAATAATGTCAACACGAGAGGTTGTAAACCTCAACTCATGTGCTAGTGATGATCGATAAGGTTTATTTGATTTGTTCTTGAAACGTTTGAAGACCATTAAGACTCCCACTGACTCCTTGACATATAAGATTCTCTTGTCAATAACCATTTCTTGACAAAACAAATATTCAAGAGTTAGTGTAGCTTTTATCAAAACACTTCATAAATTGGTCCTAGTTGGCCTTTGTATTATCCAAGACATCACAACTTTCCACATTTGATGAATGTTATAAACCTTCTTAATACTTTTCACTCATTGTCACAATCTTAACTTTAAGACTTGTTATTGGAACGAAGTATGATTAACCTTTTGATTTAACCATTTCTTCAATTCTTGATTCCTCTTCTTAAACATACAATTGTACTAAGACTCACTTAGAGGATCAATTGAGATATGGTTCTTAATCATTAAGACCTATCATAAAGCATAAAAGGTACTCTCCCTTCTTCTTAGAATGGAGAAAATTTTATCTTTTTGCCTAGTTGATTCTTCTCATTCGTGCTGCTATTGATTTAAACATTTTTCAATCAATTCATAATTACACTTAATCTTATAAGTATAATCATATTTACTAAACCTTTAGTAAATCATGACGAATATCTTTGTTATTCTTATGGTGAACTTGATCAACACACAACTTTGTGTTCTCGATCTCCTAGTCCTTCACTTGACACTTTGTCAACGAATTAGTCTAATTTTCAAATATGAAATTTCTCATTCATCATGCAACCAATTTGCGTGATTCCAAATTTTTGTCCAATTGAAACTTGGGCGATTAGAAAATCTCCCTATTTGGTAAATTCTTGACCTTTCCATAAACACCATAAATAAGAATCATATCCTTTTGTTGTAGAAATATGCAAACACCAATTTTCATAATGATTTCATTGCAAGGAAGTAAACAAATAAATAAGTCAAACCAAAATTTATTTTATTTATAAAAGCAGCGGAAAACATTTGTCCTTACAATGCAAAATCAATAGAAAACTATGTATTTCAAAATGAAAATTTACAACAACTCTATCATAACTATCTAAGCTCAAAATCTAATCTTCAAGTCCATGCGATCAAGATCCATTTCTTGTGATTAGATTCATCTTGCTCTTTCACCAAGCTTTCTTTCTTTTCACCGATCCTGCAAAACATTCAAATGCAATCTTATCACATCATGTATTTGAATCAATGAATAGGAACTTAACGAAGTTAGATAGTGGATTTTACCTGAAGCACAATCATACTCTTTGACTCTCCCATCTTTGGAATTTTCAGGCTCTTGGGGCAGACTTCTATCCAACGCCCTTTCTCTTGGCAGCAAACGCAAGTCGGTTCTCCTAGAACGTCCTCAGAAGCATGGTCGGTTGACTTTCCCAACAAATATGCTTCATTGCTTCGCCAAATCATTTCTGATTCAACAGCAATGAGCATGTAAGTTAGGTCAATGAGGTTGTCGTCATGATCCATCATATAATACTTTCTTTTGGACTCATTATATGATTTAGGGAGTGATTGCAGAACCCAGTTCACAGCCAACTCATCGAGAAATGACACACCCAACATAATCAACCTATCGATGTGTGATTTCATTCCTAGAATGTGGGCACACACGGATTTACCATCTTCATGTTTCATTTCCAATAGGGCCTTAGTGATATTCAACCTTTCAATTCTTCGATCTTGTGGGTTAGGGAGAACAATTGGAGGAGGTGGAGGAAGTGAAGCATGATTTCTTGTTCCTCGATCGAATCGTGGAATACCATCTTCATGTGGAATGCTTGTTCCACGGGATTTGGGAAGACCATGGTTGTCGAACTTTGACATCTACAAAACGGGAGAAAACAAATTCAAGTTAGTTGATCGATTGAGTCCTTAGTAAATCACCCAAATGAGATACTAAGGCTAAGATCCAACACAATACGCTACAACCTAGAAAAGGGATGCCGTAATCTAGTTGCAGAATATTTGATGGTAAGTGAATGACGATTCACTAATTTCCACCATGAAAAACGAAAAAGAAATTTAAGTTTTAAATCTATGAAAACTCCTAGATCCTTTGAGATTCATTGAACATTTCAATGGCATGTTTAAATCTCGATGTGCCCCTCTTGTTTGTGACAGGGATGCCGAGGATCACAAAGCGGGTGTCAATAACCATGCAAACTTACATGGTGCCTTCACATGTTACAGTCACCTATTCGATGTGCCGGTAAACCACACACGCTCCACCGAACTATGACAAGCATTGAGTCACCATTTTCTACCTTTGCTTAGAACCATTTAGTGTGCCGGTAAACCACACACGCTCCACTAACATCTTCGCAAGGGCACAAAGTGTAATTTCATGGAATTGCATCAATTCACTTTGCCTAAGTAACTAAGATTGGGAATTTGTAAAAACATTTAGTTACTTTTGTATTTCATTATACATATAATGGAAGGTTTCGTCCTATCCTACCCGTTCGGCTAACGACCCTCCACTAGTCAAGAGTGCGGTGGGTAAGAGTGGATACCCATTCAATCGCCATATTATAGGCAATTTCCTTAAACACCCCTTATAGACCAGCTTCGTGAATGAGGCCTACTAACGGTAAGACTGACTTTTACTCATACATATATATAATGTTAGACTTTTAATGTTATATATAGTATAGGGTGCATTTTACACTTTTAAAATATTAGGTGATTAAATTTAACAATTATACTTTTAATTCAATTAAATTGTAAACCTAAACTTTTATGGATGTATTAAACTTCTTTTAATTATACACCTTAATTAATTAATAAAACCATAAGGGTGTGATTTGAACTTTTCAAAACATTACTAGGGTTTTAGAACTTAACATTCATAATTAAATTTTTAATCAACTTTTAAATTCCAAAACTTGAGGGCAAGTTTTGAAACATTTCAAAACATTAGGGTTTAGAATTTAAATATATATCACAATTAAACAATTAATCAAAATTTAAATTCTAAAACTTGAGGGCAAGTTTTGAAACCTTTTTCAAAACATTAGGGTTTTAACTATTTAAATTTCAAAAATTCAAAACTTTTGGGTTCAAATGTAAACTATAAAACCTAAAGAGGAAAATATGAAACTTTTCATAACAACAATGATCAAATAACAAATAATTCAAATTAACATTTAATCACATAATTATCCATATTTGATTTATTTAATGATTTCTTGCAAAACAATTTATCAATTTACTCAAAATAATTAATCAATTATCACATAAGGAAACAATTATCTTATTAATTGATAAATATCTTCAATTAGATCAAAATTATAGTCAAATATATCATATAATCGGATTAATATTGATCTAACATGATAAGGTAACTATCCATAAGCAAAAACAACAAGAAAACCCGAGATACCCTCCATCCGACGAGTTGACTCGTCGAGTCAGGGTTGGACTCGTCGAGTCTGCATGGACTCGGCGAGTTCAGCTATGGACTCGGTGAGTCCAGCCTCTAAAACACCAAAAAACGAATTTTTTGAACATGTAATGCATCAATACAATTGAAACCAAGCTAGGCTCTGATACCACTGATGGGTTTTGGTAATAAGACATCCTTTGTGCTCATACAAACCCTAATGCTCGGATCTAGGTTTCTCTATTGTACATGCAAGTTATCGAAGACTACAAACCCTAATTCTAGCATACAAGTAATCATATTAACATAAGAATAATTTTATAATGTTACCTTGATTGTTATGTAGCAATAACAATCCCAAATCTCCTTGTATTGACTTTAGAAAGCTTAGAGTCACAATTGTCACTCCTCTAATGGCTTACAAACACCAAGAGAAAATGGAGAAGATATGAGGAGAGAGGGGAGGTATTGAATTCGTCCCTAAGAAGCCTTGGGAAGGTCTTTTTCGAATTCATCAGCCAAGGGGGTTTATATAGGTGTACCGATAGGGTTTCAGTCATTATCCTGATCTAGTTGCTTGCTTACCAAGCAACCCATAAGATAATCCTTGAATCCTTATCATAGTCGAATTCTAAGGCATTATCACCTTAAATTCGTCCATCCTACACTTAGGTCCTTACCTTATTTTGTAATTGTCACATAATTACAATTCAGCCCCTCTAGTTTAATTAATTACACTTGATCACAAAATTATTTCCTAATTAATTATTGACCAATATTAATTAAACAAATATGATTTCTCCTTTAATATATTATTCTTATAACATATTAATAAATCATAATAACCTCTCTCTCTATTTATTTCTCCAATCAAGTTGCTTTGGTGAAGGCAACCTAAAAGGACCATGCACCATCGGGTCAAGTACATACCAAAATAGTTATGGACTTAGACACTAATCCAACACCGTCGTCACGGGTACGTTCCTTCTCGAGAACTCCTATGCATGCGTCCTTTTCGATTCTGGTGCTGAAAGAAGTTTTGTTAACCATTCATTCAAACATCTTCTTAAACCTAATCCTCAACCGCTAACCGAAAGATTTACCGTCGAGATGGCTAACTATGAGAAAGAGAATGCTAACGATATATTCATAGGCTGCACCCTTACCGTCAACGATCATTCTTTTCCCATCGACCTTATGCCAGTCTCCATAAAAAGCTTCGATGTTATCATTGGCATGGATTGGTTGAGCCCTAATCATGCTGATATCCTTTGTTACGAAAAAAACTATCCGTCTCAACCTTCCCTCTGGCCAAACCCTCATGATCTACGACCATAAACTTAGTTCCAATCTTCGCATCATTTCATGCATAAAAGCTCAAAAGCTTTTGCGAAAGGAGTGCCATGCATTTCTAGCCCATGTGATCAACGAGAAACAGGAAGTTAAAGACCTCAAGAGCATCCCTGAAGTCTGTAACTTTCCTGATGTCTTTCCCAAAGAGCTCCCAGGAATTCCTCCCGAACGTCAAGTTGAGTTTTGCATCGACCTAATCCCTGGAGCTATCCCCGTAGCCAAGTCGCCATATCACTTAGCGCCAGTAGAAATGCAAGAGTTATCCGGCCAGCTTAATGAGCTACTTAGTAAAGGGTTCATCAAACCGAGTTCCTCACCCTGGGGAGCCCCGGTATTATTTGTGAAGAAGAAAGATGGATCATTTCAGATGTGTATAGACTACCATGAGTTGAATAAGTTGACTGTCAAAAACCGTTATCCTCTTCCTCGAATAGACGATCTTTTCGATCAACTTTAGGGAGCCAGTTACTTCTCAAATATAGACCTTAGATCAGGGTACCATCAGTTACGGGTTCACGAGAGTGATGTTTCCAAGACAACATTCAGGACTCGATATGGTCACTATGAGTTCGTAGTGATGCCCTTCGGTCTAACCAATGCACCGACAATGTTCATGGACCTAATGAACCAGGTGTGTCGCCCGTTTCTGGACAAGTTCGTTATCGTGTTCATTGACGACATACTTGTCTATTCCAGAAGCGAAGAAGATCACAAACAACACTTGAGGTTAGTGTTGGAAACTCTTAGATCGGAAAAGCTGTACATGAAATTCTCTAAGTGCGAATTCTGGATTTGGAAGGTAACTTTCGTTAGTCACGTGGTAAGCGAGGAGGGTATACACGTGGACCCGTCCAAAATCAAGGCGATAGAGAATTGGTCGGAACCGAAGACACCTACAGAAATCCGTCAATTCTTGGGTCTCACCGGCTATGATCATAGATTCATTCAGAATTTTTCCAAAATCGCCAAACCCCTAACCACTCTGACACAGAAAGATGTACACTTTTGTTGGAGTGAAAAGCAAGACACTACATTCCAAACATTGAAGCGAGCCTTGTGCAGCGCACTTATCCTGTCCCTGCCCGAAGGAACATAGGATTTTGTTGTCTATTGAGATGCGTCCAATCAGAGCTTAGGCTGTGTGCTTATGCAGAGAGGAAAAGTTATCTCTTATGCCTCGAGAAAGTTGAAGAGACACAAAGTTAACTACACAACTCACAACATGGAGTTAGGAGCAGTGGTCTCCACACTAAAGATTTGGAGACATTATCTATACGGAACCAAGTCCATGATCTTCACTGACCATAAAAGCCTACAACACATTTTCGATCAGAAGGACTTAAACATGAGACAACGGAGATGGGTAGAGCTGCTCATTGACTACGAGTGCGAAATCCGCTACCATCCCGGCAAGGCCAATGTGGTGGCAGATGCCCTTCGCCGAAAGTAAAGCTCATGCAACAAGGTGAAGACACTGACAATGACCATCCATTCCCACTTATCCGCACAAATCCGAGAAGCCCAGTTGGAAGCCCTAAAACCAGAGAACGTGTCGAAAGAAGCTTTGAGGGAAATGGATAAGAATCTTTAGATCAGAGGTGACATAGTCTATTGTTTCATGCATAGAATCTAGACCCCAAAGTTTAGAGGTTTCAGAGAGGTTGTCATGAACGAAGCTCACAAGACTAGATTCTTTGTGCACCCGGGCTCGGATAAGATGTACCTGGATCTAAAGAAACTATACTGGTGGCCAAACATGAAAGCTGAAATCGCTACCTTCGTGGGCAAGTATCTAACTTGCACCAAGGTGAAGGTCGAATACCAGAAACCCTCAGGTCTGCTCCAGCAGCCCGAGATACCGGAGTGGAAATTGGAGATGATTACTACGGATTTCATCACCAAGTTACTCGAATCTCCGAGTAGGTATAATACCATTTGGGTAATCGTCGATCGATTGACAAAGTCCGCTTACTTCCTTCCGATTAAGGAAACATTCAAGATGGAAAGACTCACACAAATCTTCATTCAATAGATAGTCCAATTGCATGGTGTGCCTGTGTCCATTATCTCTAATCGAGATAGTAGGTTTACCTCGAGATTTTAGCAGACCCTACAGAAGGCCCTTAGAACTAAGCTAGACATGAGCATGACTTATCATCCTCAGACAGATAGGCAGAGTGAGAGAACTATCCAGACCTTGGAAGACATGTTGAGAGCATGTGTCATTGATTTCGGAAAGTCGTGGGACACTCATTTACCCTTTATCGAGTTCTCGTATAACAACAGTTACCACACCAGTATTAAGGCTGCCCCATTCAAAGCCCTCTATGGTCGAAAGTGCAGATCCACTCTGTGCTGGGCCGAGGTAGGGGACATGCAGCTAGCCAAGGGTCAAGTCCCAGACAATGCTCTCACTGGTCCTGAAATCATCTGTGAAACAACCGAAAAGATCATCCAAATCCAAGAGTGACTGAAAGCCTCTAGAGATAGACAAAAGAGCTACGTTGATAAACGACGAAAACCTTTGGAATTCCATTTCGGAGATCGTGTCCTGTTGAAGGTCTCGCCCTGGAAAGGCATGATACGCTTTGGAAAGAGAGGGAAACTGAACCCAAGGTACACAGGACCTTTTGAGATCCTCTCTAGGATCAGTCCTGTAGCCTATAAACTCCAATTACCCCAAGAGCTTAGCAACATCCATCCTGTATTCCACGTCTCTGGTCTAAAGAAGTAGACATCCGATGAAACCCTTGTGATCCCTCTTGATGAGATCGAAATCAACGAAAACCTGAACTTCGTGGAAGAACCAATCGAAATCATGGATCGAGAGATCAAACGCACGAAACAAAGCCGCATCCCGATAGTGAAGGTTCACTGGAACGCTAAGTGGGGACCTGAATTCACTTGGGAGCGCAAAGACTCGATGAAGCAGAAATATCTGCATCTCTTTCCAAATCCATGATTTATATCTTAATTCTAAATTTCGGGATGAAATTTCCTCTAACGGGGGGATGATGTGACAACCTAAAATTTATTCCATCGCTGTAACCCATTTCCGATTAATAAAATTTATTTTTATTGAAATTTCCGTTAACTTTTGGGTTAGGCAAATCAATTAATGTTTTTATTTTTATTTTCATAAGTGTCGAAACAAAATAAAAACACATGAAACACCCTCGAATTCATTTGGAAAAGTTTTTAGTTTACGACCAAGTCGGGTTACGACCATTTAATCTGGTACGACAATACACTCCGTTTAACGTCGGTATTGGGTGGATCCTCACCTGGCCGCAAACTGAAACCCTGTAAAAGGGTTGAGTGGCCTTCATTTGAGCCTTTTTCCTATTCCTAAAGCTTTCTCTCTCTCTCTCTCTCTACGAGTTTGATTTTGGTCAAGAAACACCTCATTAAAGCTCCAAAATCGGAAATAATCCTTCCTAGGTTGTTGTTTAACTTTGTATCCATGCAAATTCGGGGTTGAATCATCCAAATACCTCAAAAACTTGTGTTAATGGTTGGGGAACACCTCCCAAGACTGTAAACTCCCATAAGGGGGTTTTGAAGCCCCAAAACCCCTCCAAAACCCTTCTAATGCTTATCTATGACTTAGAAGCTTGCATGCATGAACTTAGAACCCCAAAATCATGTCTTTATGGGAGTAAACATGAGTTTACGGTCCATGAACATTCATGAACTGTAAACGCCTTTTTAAGGTGTTAAAATGCCCTTAAATACCCCCAAAAGCTTGCAAAATGTCACACCCCAAAAACCAAAGGCGGAAATATTTCTGGGGTTGACTCCACGTTGAGTATCAAATCCAATGCACATAGTAAGTAAAGTCACCATTACATTACATAAGAAAAGTTTTTACAGTTGTTTCAAAAGTAAAGTTTGTACAGTTGTGATACATAGTATATATATATGAACAAAGTGAAACGGGTCTTCGGAGTACTCCGTCTTCAAGCAAAAAGGATCTTCAGGTACCTGTTCTAATGCTGACCCGAGAACACAAGCAGTTTAAAAATCAGCATAACGCTGGTGAGTTCATAAGCGGTTTTGGTTTGTGGAAATGTTCAAGTTTCCTTTCTGTTTCTGAAATGTTACGCACACCAATAAAATTCCATATTTTCTTAAAAGTTGGTTGTTGTTTCACAAATGTAAAGTATAGTAAGTTTGTACACTGAAAACATGTCTACTCATGTGAAAATGAATAGTTTGGTTATCCGGCTTGTTAAACTGTTCTGTTTAACTATCATGTATTCCCAGGAAAGTCCCATACTTTCCTTATTGTATAATACCAAATGTAAAAGATGTAATGTTACACTTTCTAGTTATGTAGGAATTACACAGGAAAGCCCCATGCTTTCCTGCATGTTGGTTTCCAATGTGAAGGATGTAAAAGATGTAAAAGATGTAAAATGTGACTCATTATTACTATAAGTAAATCTCTGTTATCCTAATTGCGAGTTCCATAACCATACGATGGACTAAACCTGTGGCAATAAGTAGTCCACATACTTATGACTTTCGTCACCCTTGAACCATTTCGGTTTGGCTGTAGCTAGTAGCGAGGTGTAGGGTAGTCAGCCCCGTATAGATCTATACACTCAAGTCACGCTCTCTAAATACCAGAGATTCTGGTTACGGGTGCAGTCCTCCACTCGCGTATCTCTGTGGAGTGTTCGCCGAGGACGTGTCTCCAATCATACAAGATTAACAAATTTACTAGTAATAATATGATAGTCCTCCACTCGCGTACATATGTGGAGTGTTACCGAGGACAAAACAGTGTACAGGTATTATATTCAAATGTCTAATGTCATGCTTTTAACTGATAAAATGTGGAAAGCCATTTGTGAAATATATGTAAAACATAACAGTTTAAAATCCATTTCACAAATATATGTTTACGTGATCTGCATGAACAAACGGTTATCAGATGTACCAATCAGAGTTAAAAGCATATTAAATGTGAAACACACACATGAAAACATATTTTTGAGTACAAGTAATCCCTTGTACTTTGCTTGTGTTCCCCCCTGAAAACAGTGAAATGAAATAATGTCCGGACACTAAACGTGGGTTTGGGGTTTGATTACTCGCGATATCCCTATGTAAAATGAAATATTGTCCATATATATATATATATATATATATATATATATATATATATATATATATATATATATATATATATATATATTCAATTAGGGATACGTTCACTAATTATATGGAACGTTACACTCCAACGAGGTTAAACACCTCAAAACGAGCGTTTGGAGTGACCCGGGTGACATCTTCGGACGTGTATTGGCACTAGGGACTTGGGACTTGAGTTTACTCCCAAAGAGTAAACATTTTAGGGAGTTTACAGCCACAAAACACACACATACATGAGTTTACGGCCGTAAACTCATGTTTGTGTGAATTTGAGTGTTTAATGGCTTGCTTGGACTTGCGGATTGTTGGAATGGATTTCTAAAATGCCTTGGAATGGATTAAATGAGACTATACCACCACTTGGAAGGGAGCTTACGGTCACACACTTGGAGTTTACGGCCGTAAACTCATCCATGGTCAAGAAAAGTTGGTTTAAGGCACAAGAAGCAATCACATGTGATTCTAACTAATTTTCTAAGGCTTGGTATCAATTTTTGGCTTTAATTAACACCTTTATATGAGTTTACGGCCCAGATGCATACCCTCTAGCCGTAAACTCTAATATGGTTAAGAAAAATTAGTTTTTGATGCTTAAAACAATCACATGTGATTCTAGGAATTTATCCAAGCCTTTGGGGTGGTTTAAGGGCATCATTTGACAACTTATAGGAGTTTACGGCCCAGGAGATGATCTATGGCCGTAAAATCACTTATGTAGGGTATTTGATGTGTTTAAGGTCCCCAAAATATTTTTAGATGGTTCTAGGATTTACCACAAGGCTATTGGTTGAGTTTCAAGGCATTTGGACATGTTTTAAGACACTTAATACCATTTTAGAGGAGTTTACGGCCCAAGAAGGAGCCTTGGCTGTAAACTCTCTTTTGTCCCCGAAAATTCATGTTTAATGTGTTCCAAGTCCAGATTTGCAAGCCTCAAGGTCATATCTAAGTCCCAACTATGATTTGGAAGGGTAAATGTGGCTTAAAACCCCCATTTTGAGGAGTTTACGGCCCAAGCTTGATCCTTGGCCGTAAACTCATGCTCTTGGTCCCAAAACTTAATTTAAACATCAATTTGAAGGCTAAAGAGGTTAGATAACAAGTTAGGGATGTTACCTCTTTGATTTGGAGCCTTAAATCCTTGTTTTTGGACCTTTGATTATGGATGAGGAGAGAGGTTGGAAGTGTTTATGAGAAAATGTCCAAAGGCTTCAAATGGAGGCTTAAAACACATTATATAGTGTCTAAGTTTTGGACATGGTGGAATTCTACTCGATACCGGCGCTAGGCGAGGATTTTGGTCGTACCCGATTAGGGTGCCGTAACCCGATACGGTAAATTCTAGAAATATTCCGATCACTAAAGTGAGGTGTTAAAATGATTTCTAAATGTATTAAGACACCCATTAAGTCATTTTAGATACGTACAAGTTAATGACTTAATTAAACAGAAGATCGGAAATCGAATTTGGAAACGACGATTGGTTGCGTGAATTGTACTATGAAAGAGTTACAAGAGATGGTACGGAAATTTTGGGTTGTTACATTATCCCCCCGTTAAAGGGAATTTTGTCCCGAAATTCAAAGTTTAAAACACAAGACAAGATACAAATCATGGATCTGGAAAGAGTTGTGGATACTTCTGTTTCATTGAATCTTCCCACTCCCAAGTGAATTCTGGTCCCCGCTTGGCATTCCAACGAACCTTCACTAACGGGATGCGACTTTGCTTTGTATGTTTGACCTCTCGATCCATGATTTCGATTGGTTCCTCCACAAAGTTGAGGTTTTTATTGATTTCGATCTCGTCTAAGGGAATCATCAGGGTTTCATCGGATAGGCACTTTTTGAGATTTGAAACATGGAAGACAGGATGAATGTTACTGAGTTCATGAGGTAAACGAAGTTTATAGGCAATTGGACCGACCCTGGAGAGGATCTCAAAGGGTCCAATGTACCTTGGATTAAGTTTCCCACGCTTACCAAAGCGTACAGTGCCTTTCCAGGGCGAGACCTTCAACAGGACACGGTCTCCAACCTGGAATTCTAGTGGTTTTCGATGATTATCAGCGTAACTCTTTTGGCGATCTCGTGAGGGTTTCAGTCGGTTATGGATTTGAATGATCTTTTCGGTGGTTTCGCGGATGATTTCAGGACCAGTGAGAGCACTGTCGGGGACTCGACTCCTGGCTAACTGTGTATGCCCCACTTCGGCCCAACACAGAGGGGATCTGCACTTACGACCGTATAGGGATTTAAACAGAGCAGCCTTAATGCTGGTGTGGTAACTGTTGTTGTATGAGAATTTGATCAAGGATAGATGTGTGCCCCACGACTTTCCAAAGTCAATGACACATGCCCTAAGCATGTCTTCCAGGGTTTGGATTGTTCTCTCACTCTGTCCATCAGTCTGAGGATGATACGCCGTGCTCATATCTAGTTTGGTTCCAAGGGATTTCTGGAGGGACTGCCAGAATCTGGAGGTAAACCTGCTATCTCGATCAGAGATAATAGATACAGGTACACCGTGCAGTCGAACTACCTCTTGGATGTAGGTTCGCTCGAGTCTTTCCATCTTGTATGATTCTTTGATTGGGATGAAGTGAGCGGACTTTGTTAAACGATCGAAAATTACCCAAATGGTATCGTATCCACTAGAACACTTGGGCAGTTTGGTGATGAAATCCATGGTAATCATCTCCCATTTCCATTCGGGGATCTCGGGCTGTTGGAGCAGACCCAAGGGTTTCTAGTGTTCGACTTTGACTTTGGTGCAAGTCAAACACTTGCCCACGAATGTAGCTATCTCAGCTTTCATGTTTGGCCACCAGTATTGTTTCTTGAGATCCAGGTACATCTTTTCTGAACCTGGGAGAACAGAGTATTTGGTTATGTGTGCTTCCTCCATGACTATTTTCCTGAATCCTCCGGACTTGGGAATCCAGATTCGATCCATGAAACAGTGAACTCCGTCACCTCTGATCTCAAGTTTCTTTTCCATTCCTCTCAAGGCTTCACTCGACATGTTCTTAGGTTTGAGGGCTGTTAACTGGGCTTCTCCGATTTTCATGGGTAGGTTAGAAAGGATGGTCATCGTCTGGTTCTTCACTTTGCGATCTGCACTTTCCTTTCGGCTAAGGGCATCTCCTACCACATTGGCCTTGCCGGGGTGGTAACAGATTTCACACTCATAATCACTGAGTAATTCTACCCATCGCCGTTGCCTCAATGTTTAAGTCCTTCTGGTCAAAGATGTGATGTAGGCTCTTGTGATCAGTGAAGATCATGCACTTGGTTCCGTAGAGATAATATGTCCAAATCTTCAATGCAAAGACTACGGCTCCTAATTCCAAGTCATGTGTGGTATAGTTGACCTCCTATGCTTTCAGCTGTCTTGAGGCATAAGCAATCACTTTTCCTCTTTGCATAAGCACGTAGCCTAAGCCTTGATTAGACGCGTCGCAGTAGACAACGAAGTCCTCTGTCCCTTCGGGCAGGGACAGAACAGGCGCGCTGCATAGGGCTCCTTTCAACGTTTGAAATGCAGTTTCTTGTTTATCACCCCAACAAAAGGCTACACCTTTCTGTGTTAGAGTGGTTAAAGGTTTGGTGATTTTGGAAAAATTCTAAATGAATCTCCGATAGTAGCCGGTGAGACCCAAGAATTGACGAATTTCTGTGGGTGTCTTCGGTGCCGACCAATTCTCTATTGCTTTAATCTTGGAAGGATCCACGTGAATTCCCTCCTCGCTTACCACCTGACCGAGGAAAGTTACCTTCCGTATCCAGAATTCATACTTGGAGAATTTCGCGTATAGCTTTTCGGATCTAAGGGTCTCCAACACTAACCTCAAGTGTTGTTTGTGGTCTTCTTTGCTTCGGGAGTAGACGAGGATGTCATCAATGAACACGATGACGAACTTGTCTAATAAGGGACGGCACACATAGTTCATCAGGTCCATGAACACAGCTGGTGCATTGGTTAGACCAAAGGGCATCACTACGAACTGTCCTGGGGTAAACATTACTCAGCAATGAGGAGTTCTTTCATAGCTTCCCAACCCATGGCATGGGCTACGGGTAAGGTCAGAGATTTGACTCGGCTATTCCACCTAGTCAAGGCTTTATCAGCGAAGGTACAGGCTGCGAACTTGACCTTATCAGATTCCACGCAAGCACATATTTCGAAGATGGATTTCTATTTTCTCGAACCATCGGGATAAAGAAATGACACCTCCAGTGCCATTGAAGGATGTTGGTTTCACGTTCATGAAATCCTTATAGGAACCCCCTCTTTGATGTCCCTGGCTAGCTTCGGGGTTCTGGGATTGGGGACCCCCTCCTGAACCACCAGGGTTCACTTGTGACATGGCTGCCACCATGGCAGCAGTCAGGACCGTCTGGAGTGATGCAAAGTCAAATTGGGGAGGAGGTGGCGGTGAAGAAGGATTGTTGTTGTTCTTTGAGCTGGGTCTCTTTCAGGGAGGCATCTTGATCTAATAAGATCAAGAAAGAGAGGATGGTAAGTCCTCTACATTGAATTGATAGATATGGCAGTTATATGTTCCGAATAAGCGATAAAGCAGGAAAGAGTTATCGAAACAGATAATTTATCGCTAAGAATAATCAAAGAAAGCCACTCGAATAAGGATTTCAACAAAGGATTGGCATCGAGAAATACTCTCATAGTATTTCATGAATTGATTATGACAATGGTTCGATGTTTGGGGTATTAGGGTAAGTTTTAGGCATGCCGCATACCACAGTCACTCCCAAGCACATGTTTGCCGTGTCTCGAATGAATATAGTTGGCCAGGCTATATTAACCCTAGACACGACTACATAACTGCCCAGGTTTAACCGTAGCACACAACACCCAATTACTTATGTTCTGTTCTACTTGTGGTTACGGATGACGGTGGTTCGGTATACTTGTATACTTTTGAAAATACTTGTAATTTGAAGATACTTTTAATTCAGAGCGTTAGGCCCTTTAGTGTTTATAGTTTTATACCATGTAAGGTTTGGTATACTTCATTCACTATAAACAAGGGCTCTGATACCAATCTGTCACACCCCGAAAACCAAAGGCGGAAACATTTCCGGGGTTGACTCCACGTTGAGTATCAAATCCAATGCACATAGTAAGTAAAGTAAAACAACCATTACATTACATAAGAAAAGTTTTTACAGTTGTTTCAAAAGTAAAGTTTGTACAGTTGTGATACATAGTATATATATGAACAAAGTGAAATGGGTCTTCGGAGTACTCCGTCTTCAAGAAAAAAGGATCTTCGGGTACCTGTTCTAATGCTGACCTGAGAACACAAGCGGTTTAAAAATCAGCATAACGCTGGTGAGTTCATAAGCAGTTTTTGTTTGTGGAAATGTTCAAGTTTCCTTTCTGTTTCTGAAATGTTATGCACACCAAGAAAATCCCATATTTTCTTAAAAGTTGGTTGTTGTTTCACAAATGTAAAGTATAGTAAGTTTGTACACTGAAAACATGTCTACTCATGTGAAAATGTATAGTTTGGTTATCCGGCTTGTTAAACTGTTCTGTTTACCTATCATGTATTCCCAGGAAAGTCCCATACTTTCCTTATTGTATAATACCAAATGTAAAAGATGTAATGTTACACTTTCTAGTTATGTAGGAATTACACAGGAAAGCCCCATGCTTTCTTGCATGTTGGTTTCCAATGTGAAGGATGTAAAAGATGTAAAAGATGTAAAAGATGCATAGAGGGGATCTGCACTTACGACCGTATAGGGCTTCAAATAAAGCAGCCTTAATGCTGGTGTGGTAACTGTTGTTGTATGAGAATTCGATCAAGGATAGATGTGTGTCCCATGACTTTCCAAAGTCAATGACACATGCCCTAAGCATGTCCTCCAGGGTTTGGATTGTTCTCTCACTCTGTCCATCGGTTTGAGGATGATACGCCATGCTCATATCTAGTTTGGTTCCAAGGACTTTCTGGAGGGACCGCCAGAATCTGGAGGTAAACCTGCTATCTCGATCAGTGATAATAGATACAGGTACACCGTGCAGTCGAACTACCTCTTGAATGTAGGTTCGTGCGAATCTTTCCATCTTGTATGATTCTTTGATTGGGATGAAGTGAGCGGACTTTGTTAAACGATCGACAATTATCCAAATTGTATCGTATCCACTAGAACACTTGGGCAGTTTGGTGATGAAATCCATGGTAATCATCTCCCATTTCAATTCGGGGATCTCGGGCTGTTGGAGCAGACCCGAGGGTTTCTGGAGTTCGAATTTGACTTTGGTGCAAGTCAGACACTTGCCCACGAATGTAGCTATCTCAGCTTTCATGTTTGGCCACCAGAATTGCTTCGTGAGATCCAGGTACATCTTGTCCGAACCTGGGTGAATAGAGTATTTGGTTTTATGTGCCTCCTCCATGACAGTCTCCCTGAATCCTCCGGACTTAGGAATCCAGATTCGATCCATGAAACAATAGACTCCGTCACTTCTGATCTCAAGTTTCTTTTCCATTCCTCTCAAGGCTTCACTCGACATGTTCTCTGGTTTGAGGGCTTCTGGTATTCGACCTTCACCTTGGTGCAAGTTAGATACTTGCCCACAAAGGTAGCGATTTCGGCTTTCATGTTTGGCCACCAGAATTGCTTCTTGAGATCCAGGTACATCTTGTCCGAACTTGGGTGAACAGAGTATTTGGTTTTATGTGCCTCCTCCATGATAGTCTCCCTGAATCCTCCGGACTTTGGAATCCAGATTTGATCCATGAAACAATAGACTCCGTCACTTCCGATCTCAAGTTTCTTTTCCATTCCTCTCAAGGCTTCACTCGACATGTTCTCGGGTTTGAGGGTTGTTAACTGGGCTTCTCGGATTTGCATGGGTAGGTTAGAATGGATGGTCATCGTCTGGTTCTTCACTTTGCGGTCTGCACTTTCCTTTCGGCTAAGGGCATCTGCTACCACATTGGCCTTGCCGGGGTGGTAACGAATTTCACACTCATAATCACTGAGTAATTCTACCCATCACCGTTGCCTCATGTTCAAGTCCTTTTGGTCAAAGATGTGTTGTAGGCTCTTGTGATCTGTGAAGATCGTGCACTTGGTTCCGTAGAGATAATGTCTCCAAATCTTCAATGCAAAGACTACAGCTCCTAATTCCAAGTCATGTGTGGTATAGTTGACCTCGTGTGCTTTCAGCTGTCTTGAGGCATAAGCAATCACTTTTCCTCTTTGTATAAGCACGCAGCCCAAGCCTTGATTAGATGCATCGCAGTAGACAACGAAGTCCTCTGTCCCTTCGGGCAGGGATAGAACAGGCGCGCTGCACAGGGCTCCCTTCAACGTTTGAAATGCAGTTTCTTATTTATCACCCCAACAAAAGGCTACACCTTTCTGTGTTAGAGTGGTTAAAGGTTTGGCGATTTTGGAAAAATTCTGAATGAATCTCCGATAGTAGCCGGCGAGACCCAAGAATTGACGAATTTCTGTGGGTGTCTTCGGTGCCGACCAATTCTCTATTGCTTTAATCTTGGAAGGATCCACGTGAATTCCCTCCTCGCTTACCATGTGACCGAGGAAAGTTACCTTCCGTATCCAGAATTCACACTTGGAGAATTTCGCGTATAGCTTTTCGGATCTAAGGGTCTCCAACACTAACCTCAAGTGTTGTTTGTGGTCTTCTTTGCTTCGGGAGTAGACGAGGATGTCGTCAATGAACACGATGACGAACTTGTCTAAGAAGGGACGACACACCCGGTTCATCAGGTCCATGAACACAGCTGGTGCATTGGTTAGACCGAAGGGCATCACTACGAACTCGTAGTGTCCATACCGAGTCCTAAAAGCTGTTTTGGAAACATCATTCTCCTGAACTCGTAACTGATGGTACCCTGACCGTAGGTCTATCTTTGAAAAATAGCTGGCTCCCTGGAGTTGATTGAAGAGGTCGTCTATTCGTGGAAGAGGATATCGATTCTTGACGGTCAACTTGTTCAACTCACGGTAGTCGATACACATCCGAAAGGATCCATCTTTCTTTTTGACAAACAGTACCGGAGCTCCCCAGGGTGAGGAACTTGGTCTAATGAATCCTTTACAGAGTAACTCATTGAGTTGACTGGATAACTCCTGCATTTCTGCTGGAGCTAAGCGATACAGAGATTTTGCTACGGGGGTAGCTCCAGGAATTAGGTCAATACAGAATTCGACCTGACGCTCGGGAGGAATTCCTGGAAGCTCTTCGGGAAATACATCTGGAAAGTTGCAAACTTCGGGGATGCTCGCGAGGTCTTTAACTTCCTGTTTCTCATTGATCACATGGGCTAAGAATGCAATGCACTCCTTTCGTAGGAGCTTTCGAGCTTTGATGCAGGAAATGATATGAAGATTGGAACTGGGTTTATCGCCATAGATTACGAGAGTTTGGTCCAAGGGAAGGTTGAGACGGATGGCTTTTTCGTAACAAAGGATATCAGCATGATTGGAACTCAACCAATCCATGCCAATGATAACATCAAAGCTCTTAATGGAGACGGGCATGAGATCTATAGGAAATGAGTGATCATTTAGGGTAAGCGTACAACCTATGAATACGTCGCTAGCGCTTTCTTTCTCACCATTAGCCATCTCGACGGTAAACGTTTCAGTTAGTGGTTTGGGATTACGTTTTAGATTATGTTTGAATGCATGACTAACAAAACTCCTTTCAGCACCCGAATCGAAAAGAATACTAGCATATGAGTTGTCGAGAAGGAACGTACCCGAAACAACAGTGGGATCGGCGACTGCTTCCTCCCGTCCCATGGTTAGGACCCTTCCGGTGTTATCAGTAGTTGACTTCTTGGGACAGTTCCTTTTAAAGTGCCCAACTTCTCCACAGTTGTAGCAGGCTTGACTAACACCTGCTCCAGATGATTGGTTGGCTAATTGGGTAGGAGTTTTGCAGAATCGAACTGTGTGCCCTTTCTTACCACAGTTGGTACAAGATAGTTCTCGGCAGGGACCAGGATTGTGATGGTATTTGCACTTGTCACACAGAGGAAGATTACCAGCATATCTACAGGTAGGAGTTGGAGCTGTTGATCCCACAACAAAAGCAACAGCAATAGGTGTAGTAGCAGCATAGACTGCTACAGTCTGTTGTTTCTTGGAAGATCCTTGAGAAGATTGACCCTTCTTCTTCTTCCAAAATTTTCTCTTTTCGCCACTCCTTTGAGTCGGTTCAGAAGTGGTAGTGATTTCCTTAACGTCATCGATGTGATCAATCAGAGTTTGAGCTAAAGTCTTGGCACTATCATAGGTATCCGGACGGGCAGCCAAAACATGACTCATTGTCGGTTGGGATAACCCCCAAATGAACCTTTCGATCTTTTTGTTTTCAGGAGTGACTAATCCCGGGCAGAGAAGTGCGAGATCATCGAATCGGGAAGTGTATGTAGCAATGTCGGAACCTTTCATCTTCAGGTTCCAGATCTCGTGCTCTAGTTTCTGCATTTCACCACGGGGACAGTACTCAGCAATGAGGAGTTCTTTCATAGCTTCCCAGCCCATGGCATTGGCTACGGGTAAGGTCAGAGATTTGACTCGGCTATTCCACCAAGTCAAGGCTTTATCAGCGAAGGTACAGGCCTCGAACTTGACCTTATCAGATTCCGCGCAAGCACATATTTCGAAGATGGATTCGATTTTCTCGAACCATCGGGATAAAGAAATGACACCTCCAGCACCATTGAAGGATGTTGGTTTCGCGTTCATGAAATCCTTATAGGAACCCCCTCTTTGATGTCCCTGGCTAGCTTTGGGGTTCTGAGATTGGGGACCCCCTCCTGAACCACCAGGGTTCACTTGTGCATGGCTGCTACCATTGCAACAGTCAGGACCGTCTGGAGTGATGCTAGGTCAAATTGGGGAGGAGGTGGCGGCGAAGAAGGATTGTTGTTGTTCTTTGAGCTGGGTCTCTTTCTGGGAGGCATCTTGATCTAATAAGATCAAGAAAGAGAGGATGGTAAGTTCTCTATATTGAATTGATAGATATGGCAGTTATATGTTCCGAATAAGCGATAAAGCAGGAAAGAGTTATCGAAACAGATAATTTATCGCTAAGAATAATCAAAGAAAGCCACTTGAATAAGGATTTCAACAGAGGATTGGCATTGAGAAATACTCCCATATTATTTCATGAATTGATTACGACAATGGTTCCATGTTTGGGGTATTAGGGTAAGTTTTAGGCATGCCGCATACCACAGTCACTCCCAAGAACATGTTTGTCGTGTCTCGAATGAATATAGTTGGCCAGGCTATATTGAGCCTAGACACGACTACATAACTGCCCAGGTTTAACCGTAGCACACAACACCCAATTACTTATGTTCTGTTCTACTTGTGGTTACGGATGACGACGGTTCAGTATACTTGTATAGTTTTGAAAATACTTGTAATTTGAAGATACTTTTAATTCAGAGCGCTTAGGCCCTTTAGTGTTTATAGTTTTATACCATGTAAGGTTTGGTATACTTCATTCACTATAAACAAGGGCTCTGATACCAATCTGTCACACCCCGAAAACCAAAGGCGGAAACATTTCCGGGGTTGACTCTACGTTGAGTATCAAATCCAATGCACATAGTAAGTAAAGTAAAACAACCATTACATTACATAAGAAAAGTTTTTACAGTTGTTTCAAAAGTAAAGTTTGTATAGTTGTGATACATAGTATATATATGAACAAAGTGAAACGGGTCTTCGGAGTACTCCGTCTTCAAGCAAAAAGGATCTTCGGGTACATGTTCTAATGCTGACCTGAGAACACAAGCAGTTTAAAAATCAGCATAACGCTGGTGAGTTCATAAGCGGTTTTTGTTTGTTGAAATGTTCAAGTTTCCTTTTTGTTTCTGAAATGTTACGCACACCAAGAAAATCCCATATTTTCTTAAAATTTGGTTGTTGTTTCACAAATGTAATGTATAGTAAGTTTGTACACTGAAAACATGTCTACTCATGTGAAAATGTATAGTTTGGTTATCCGGTTTGTTAAACTGTTCTGTTTACCTATCATGTATTCCCAGGAAAGTCCCATACTTTCCTTATTGTATAATACCAAATGTAAAAGATGTAATGTTACACTTTCTAGTTATGTAGGAATTACACAGGAAAGCCCCATGCTTTCCTGCATGTTGGTTTCCAATGTGAAGGATGTAAAATATGTAAAAGATGTAAAATGTGACTCATTATTACTATAAGTAAATCTCTGTTATCCTAATTGCGAGTTCCATAACCATACGATGGACTAAACCTGTGGCAATAAGTAGTCCACATACTTATGACTTTCGTCACCCTTGAACCATTTCGGTTTGGCTGTAGCTAGCAGCGAGGTGTAGGGTAGTCAGCCCCGTATAGATCTATACACTCAAGTCACGCTCTCTAAATACCAGAGATTCTGGTTACAGGTGCAGTCCTCCACTCGCGTATCTCTGTGGAGTGTTCGCCGAGGACGTGTCTCCAATCATACAAGATTAACAAATTTACTAGTAATAATATGATAGTTCTCCACTCGAGTACATATGTGGAGTGTTACCGAGGACAAAAAAGTGTACAGGTATTATATTCAAATGTCTAATGTCATGCTTTTAACTGATAAAATGTGGAAAGCCATTTGTGAAATATATGTAAAACATAACAGTTTAAAATCCATTTCACAAATATATGTTTACGTGATCTGCATGTTCAAACGGTTACCAGTTGTACCAATCAGAGTTAAAAGCATATAAAATGTGAAACACACACATGAAAACATATTTTTGAGTACAAGTAATCCCTTGTACTTTGCTTCTGTTCCCCCCCTGAAAACAGTGAAAACAGTGAAAAAGGGTAGGGGTATGAACTCACCAGACTCGGGAATACGAAGCTTCCGGACACTAAACGTGGGTTTGGGGTTTGATTACTCGCGATGTCCCTATGTAAAATGAAATAATGTCCATATATATTCAATTAGGGATACATTCACTAATTATATGGAACATTACACTCCAACGAGGTTAAACACCTCAAAACGAGCGTTTGGAGTGACCCGGGTGACATCTTCGGACGTGTATTGGCACTAGGGACTTGGGACTTGAGTTTACTCCCTAAGAGTAAACATTTTAGGGAGTTTACAGCCACAAAACACACACATACATGAGTTTACGGCCGTAAACTCATGTTTGTGTGAATTTGAGTGTTTAATGGCTTGATTGGACTTGGGGATTGTTGGAATGGATTTCTAAAATGCCTTGGAATGGATTAAATGAGATTATACCACTTGGAAGGGAGTTTACAGTCACACACTTGGAGTTTACGGCCGTAAACTCACCCATGGTCAAGAAAAATTGGTTTAAGGCACAAGAAGCAATCACATGTGATTCTAACTAATTTTCTGAGGCTTGGTATCAATTTTTGGCTTCAATTAACACCTTTATATGAGTTTAAGGCCCAGATGCATACCCTCTGGCCGTAAACTCTAATATGGTTAAGAAAAATTAGTTTTTGATGCTTAAAACAATCACATGTGATTCTAGGAATTTATCCAAGCCTTTGGGGTGGTTTAAGGGCATCAATTGACAACTTATAGGAGTTTACGGCCCAGGAGATGATCTATGGCCGTAAACTCACTTATGTAGGGTATTTGATGTGTTTAAGGTCCCCAAACTATTTTTAGATGGTTCTAGGATTTACCACAAGGCTATTGGTTGAGTTTCAAGCCATTTGGACATGTTTTACGACACTTAATCCCATTTTAGAGGAGTTTACGGCCCAAGAAGGAGCCTTGGCCGTAAACTCTCTTTTGTCCCCCAAGATTCATGTTTAATGTGTTACAAGTCTAGATTTGCAAGCCTCAAGGTCATATCTAAGTCCCAACTATGATTTGGAAGGGTAAATGTGGCTTAAAAACCCTATTTCGAGGATTTTACGGCCCAAGCTTGATCCTTGGCCGTAAACTCATGCTCTTGGTCCCAAAACTTAATTTAAACATCAATTTGAAGGCTAAAGAGGTTAGATAACAAGTTAGGGATGTTACCTCTTTGATTTGGAGCCTTAAATCCTTGTTTTTGGACCTTTGATTATCGATGAGGAGAGAGGTTCGAAGTGTTTATGAGAAAATGGCCAAAGGCTTCAAATGGAGGCTTAAAACACATTATATAGTGTCTAAGTTTTGGACACGGTGGAATTCTACCCGATACCGACGCTAGGCGAGGCTTTTGGTCGTACCCGATTAGGTTGCCGTAACCCGATACGGTAAATTCTAGAAATATTCCAATCACTAAAGTGAGGTGTTAAAATGATTTCTAAATGTATTAAGACACCCATTAAGTCATTTTAGATACGTACAAGTTAATGACTTAATTAAACAGAAGATCGGAAATCGAATTTGGAAATGACGATTGGTTGCGTGAATTGTACTATGAAAGAGTTACAAGAGATGGTACGGAAATTTCGGGTTGTTACACATAAGAGCCTAGAACCTTGTACCCTTTCATTTGAAACCCAAAATCATGCAAGAATGGGCCAAGCATGAGTTTACAGCTGTAAGCTCATATGTTTACGGAAGTAAAATCACCAAGAACACATTCATAAACTGTATACTCTATCCAAGGGTCCTTCCAAGCTCCAAACACTTCCATAGCCCTTGAATCAACCCTAGGACCCTCCTTTGTGAAGCATAAGACCTCTTAGCGTCCAAAAACACCCCACCCATGTGTTTACGACCGTAAACTCATGGGGGGTATGGTATTTGGGCCGTAAACACCCTTAAGGGTTTACACTTGAAGAGTAAACTCCTTATCAAGGCCCTACACTCCTTAGATGCAACCCGTATCATTTCCAACACTTGAGATAATGTGTTTCCACGCGTCAGTGTGTATTATCTTACTTAATTAGTGGTTCAATGTCTAATTAGATACAATTGTCTATCACTTCATGTTACATAGGATCCTCGCGCGTGTTCAAGCCCTAAATTGACACCTAGAGTCCTACCCCGACACATCCCCGTCTGGTGAGTTCATACCCTAAACATTTTTCTCTGTTTTTCATGTTTTTAGGGGGGGGGGGGGGGAATACAAGCAAAAGTAGAAGGGAACTTATACTCAAAACTTATTATTTCGTATGAAATGTTACATGTTCAATATGCTTTTAACACAGAAAACCGTATTACCAACCAATTAACTTGTAGAGTTTGTTTTTGAAACTAAAACAAGGAAAACTTGTGAAATTCATTATAAAATGATATATTTTATATTTCACAAAGGATTTCATGCCATTCATAAAACAGGATTTTCCATATTATTACTTGTAAATTCATTATTCTTAAGATTGGAAACACATCCTTGGTAACACTCCACAGATATATGCGAGTGGAGGACTAACCCTGTAACCATAATCACCTAAAGGGAGAACGTGACCTTTGTGTATAGATCTATATGGGGCTGACTACCCCGCACCTTGCTGCTAGCTACAGTGGGACCGGCAGGTCTACGGGTGACAAAAGTCATAAAGTGATACTGGCCTTCTTACTTGCCATATCTAGTTTATCGTATGGTTATAGAAATCGCAATTTAGATAATGGAGATTTACTTTTAGTAATAATGAACCTTGTGAACTAACCTCAAAGTAATAACTATTTTGATTACTAGAGGGTGTCAGTGATACGTTTAGGAATTAGTTCACTACCTACTTATTAGTTTTATATATGTGTTAAAACTAATGTACTTTTCAAGGATAACCAAGCTCTTAGGGAAACTTCACTTAACAATACAAGTATGGTAGATACTTGTACACTTCATTCCGAATCGATAACCGACCACCAACTTTTAAGGAAAATAAGGGTTTTTCCTGGGATAACTCTACTTTTCATGAACAGACTATTTAACAAATTTATAACCAAACTACTTTTATAAGAAAATATGGGATTTTCTTGGGAAACAATTTTCGTAAAACCAAAGAAAACTTATTCTTTTACCAGAAACAAACCTCTTATGAACTCACTAGCTTTATGCTGATATTTTAAAACTGCTTGTATTCTTAGGTTCCCGGTAGAAAGGTATCCCGCGTTCTTTTGGAGAAGACGGAGTGTATAGAAGTCTCGTCTTTACTTTTGTTCAAACTGATGTATATATATAAAACATGTATTTCCTTACTTTCAAACAAATGTAAATTTTCTTATGTACTGTAATGGTTGTGTTTATTATGCTTGCTATGTACATTGGTTGTGATACTACGCATGATGCCCTTCACCCTGGAACGTTTCCGCCGTTGGTTTCGGGGTGTGACAAGCTGAGCGAAGCTTCGTTAGTAACAAATTTGAGCACTTACTAAAACAACAATCCCAGAGGCTACACTAAGCCTTAACGATGGAGATGACTAATGGGAAAACCGAATCAACCAAAGATATTTATGTAGGGAACACCTTAACACTAAACAATCATTCATTTTAATAGACTTGATGCCAGTAAATATTAGGAGTTTTGATGTGATAATCGGCATGGATGGGTTAAGCCCCCACAATGCTGATCCTATGTGTCACGAGAAGGTCGTTTGCGTTCACTTTCCCAATCATGAAACTCTAATAATCCATGGTGATAAACATGGCACTAGATCCTCGTCCTATCTCATGCCTCAAGGCACAGAAGAGCCAGCGCCAGAAGAACTACGTTTTCCTCACGCATGTTGTGGACAAGACCAAAGAAGAGGTAAGCATACAAGGTATTCCAGTAGCAAGTGATTTTTCCGGATGTGTTTCCCGAAGAACTTTCGGGAATATCCCAGAGAGACAGGTCGAATTTCGAATTGACCTCATACCGAGAACCACATCAATTTCCAGTTCACCCTATAGGTTGACTCCCACCAAAAATTCACAAGTTATCCAGTCAATTGAGAAGAATTGTTGTGCAAAGGATTCATCGCACCAAGCTTCTCACCCTAGAGAGCTCTGGTCTTGTTCTTCAAGAATACGGATCCTTCAAATTGTGCATCGATTCTTGGAAATTGAATAAGCTCACTATCAAAAACCGATACCCACTCCCTCGGATTAACGACTTATTTGACCAGCTCCAAGGAGCTAGTTACGTCTATAAAATAGATCTAAGAACCGGTTATCATCAACTTCGAGTCCAAGAAGACGACATTCCAAAAACTATTTTCCGAACTCGTCGCGACCATTTCAAATTCGTTGTGATACCCTTCGGTCTAATGAATGCTCCCATGGTATTCATGGACCCTACAAACCGAGTTCTCCCAACCATTCCTACTCAGCCTTTTTAAGTATTTTCATCGATAACATACTCGTCTACTCACAAAGCAAGAACAAAACCCATCAACATCTACGACCAGCCTTGAAAGCATCGAAGTCAGAGAATATCGCGAAGAAAACACTATGTGGATGGATAAAACTCTCGAAGTCGAAAGACAAAGCTTATAGGTATGCGAGTTGAATTGGGCGTTATCTGGGTGATCGTCGATTGATTAACCCAATCTGCCCATTTCCTGCTAATACATAAATAAAACAAGACAGAAAGATTAGTTGGGATCTATATCAAGGAGATTGTGAGACTCCATGAAATATCAGTATCTACTATCTCGGATCGAGATAACGGGATTACTTCAAGACTTTGACAGTTACTTCAGAATGCTATGGGAAAATAGCTAGATATGAACGTTGCTTACCACCCTCAAACCAATAGCCAAAGAGAACGAACCAATCAACCACTCGAAGTCATGCTACAAGTCTGGGTGTTTGAATTCAAAAAGACAGGGGATACCCAGTTGACCTTGATTGAAATCTCATATCATAACAACTACCGCATGAGCATCAAGGCTGCTCCTTTCGAAGCTTTTTATAGTCGTAAATGCAGAGCACTCGACGGTACTCTCACGGGACCAGAAAACCATTCGCGAAACGACAAGAGAAGATAATCCAGCTCAAAACTCGACTTCAAGCATCACGAGACAGACAGAAGAGTTATGCTGACAAATGATGAAAACCTCTGGAATTCCAAGTCGGACGCCGGGTACTATTGAAAGTCTTTCCCCAGAAAGGAATTATTGGCTATAGGAAACGGGAAAACTGAACCCACGATACATAGGACCGTTCGAGATTCTTGCCCGAATTGGTCCAAAGACTTATAAGCTGCAGCTTCCTGTAGAGCTCAGCAACATACACCTCGTGTTCCACATTCCAAATTGAAAAAGTGACTGATCTGATGAAACTCTATTCATTCCATTAGAAGAAATCAAAATCAACGAAAATCTCCGGTTCATTGAAGAACCAGTCGAAATTATGGATAAGGAAGTAAAGCGTACAAATCAGAGTCGCATTCCGATTGTGAAGGTTCGATGGAATGCTAAGCGTGGACCGAAATTCACATGGGAACGCGAAGATTAGATGAAGTAGAAGTACCCTCACCTATTCTCTCATTCATGATTTTACCTTTCGAAAGAATTTCGGGACAAAATTCCCTCTAACGGGGGATGATGTCACAACTGGCATTTTTGCTAGGAAAATTCTATTCTCATAAAAACATCATCTATTGTAGGGCTTGTACTCTAAGTGATAGTACCCTATGTTCAATAAACGTCATCCATTTGAATCCAAACTTTTGGATGAAGGTCAAAACCTAATACAATACATCTCATATGTTTATTTATGAGTTGAAAACCCTAGACATCCCGTTTCAAGTTCACTATGGACTAGGATTCTCTTATTAGGCCTAATGCACCAATAAACCTTCAAGTTGACTATCTTGGGCCTAGAAACCCTAATTAGGCTCTAATTAGACCCACATTCATAAACCTTAACATTTTGGGTCATGTGGACCTAGAATGGTTCATTCTATTCCTAATGGGCCAAATTGGGCCATAAGTGATTTTAAATTTCCTAATGGACCGCAAACCCTTTTTCAATTTGATTTCATTGGGCCGTGACCACTAATGAGGGCCCAATGGGCCAAAAACTTTATGTTTAGGTTCCAAAAATCCTAACTAAATGTTAATGGGCTCAAACTATTCCATTCCCACTCCTTGGCCCAAAGATCTCGGCCCAACATCAATTAAAAAATAAAAGTAGAAAAGATGGGAAAATCCTAATGAAGACACCTCATTATTTACTAGAGGTCTTCCAAGTTGGTTATCTCACATGTTTCCACAATTAAGCATCTTAAACCATCAAGTAATAACCAACTAGGTCTCTCTATCTCCCCCTTATCTACTTATCGGCCAAACACCCCTCCCACCACCTTCCATTTTTCCTTTTAAACACTTTCAAGACTCTCTCAAGAAGTCCTCTCTATTCGTGTAAATTTTCGAGTTTTGGTGTTGGTTGCAAGAGGATCTTCATCTAAATCATCATTTTTGGTAAGTTTATACTTGGATCTATAGTTTAGCTTCTTGATTTCCTTAATAATCTCTTCTTAAACCATAACACTTTGTCAATAACACATCCTTGCTTCATAGAGTTCTAAAACCCTTCAAGGAGTTTGCTAAAGTAAAGATCTTCACTTCATTCTACTTCAAAACCGAAACTCCAAGCAAAGGTGAGTTCATACCCCTTATTTTCGATTTTTACATGGTTTGGGGGAGAATACAAGTCTTATTTGTAGATCTATGTTTATATGCATGACTATGTGTGCTTTACATGAATTATTTGGTGATTATGTGTTGATTACTTCATTAATCTAAAAATATGTTAAGATTTTGAAGCTTATCACTTGGATTTTCATAAGAACATTGATAAAAGTATGTTTTATCACATATATTACATATGAACTAGTAGATCTGGGATTTATACACTTTAAATAGCCAAAAATGAGTGTTGTGTTCTAAGATCTATAAATTAAACTCATAAAACAACCCTTGACAGAAAAGTTTTGGTCAAATCTCGAACTGTTTTGACCCTCTTAAAGGAAGTATTTTTCAACATTGTTTTACATGGATAAATTTCAGATTTATACCTTTAAAAATGACTACTCTCACGTTTTCATACGATTTTTCTACAATTTTTGGCGAATTTTACAAAATTGCCTATCAGATTTGAAATAATTTCGGACCAGCTTGTAAAGGTGAGCAATTTCACACTTGTTAGAAGCCATTAAAAAATTATGAGAAATTTTTTGAACAAAGTAGACAAATTTTCCAAAATTCCAGAATTTACGAATCCAAATTTCGAGTTACGATAATTTTTCTACAAAATTTCCAAAAAGTAGGTCGGAAAAGCCCAAAACCAGAAAAATGTGTATTTCCACAAAAATCAAACCAAAAATGATATTTTGACAAAAATGGGTTTAAAATGTTATTTTTACCACAAACTAGTCATCAATACAAGTTTTGAACAAAATGGAGACTAAAGTGTTATTCTTACAAAAATTGGGCCTTAATTGTAAATTTTTGGCTTATTGGGCCAAGAACATCATTTTTACAAAAAAGTGGGCTTTTTATATCAACTTTGTAAATAATCAAGCTAAAATAAACAAAACAATAGCACACAGGTTAAAAACGAAATTCATATCCTTATTGGGTCTGGAAATAATATACATGTTTAGTGGGCCTTAGTGTCCTTTTACATGTATATTGGGCTTAGGATAGACATTTATATTCCTTTGAGTCTGGAAATAATAGACACGTATAGTGGGCCTTAGGTCCACTTAAATGTTTATTGTGCCTAGGAATGAGTTTTATATGTGTTCTTCTTTCTTTTGCTATTTTAGTGAATACTTGAACCAAAACCAACGATAACTAACAAACGGATTATTTTGATCATTTTCTAGATTATTGGGACTTAGGGGCCAATTTTTATGTGTGATAGGTCATGTATATTATTTATATGTTTATTAGGCCTTATTGACCTGTTAACATGTTCGACGGACCTTGGATACTATTTGTGTGCTATTTGGGCCTATAAATACCTTACATGTGAAATGGGCCTTAGTTGTCCTTTCATATATATATATATATATATATATATATATATATATATATATATATATATATATATATATATATATATATATATATATATATATATATATATATTTCGGGCCCATGTTATATAATTTCATTCCAATTTGGGCCTCTAAATGATTTACATGTTTAGTGATGCCTTAGTGGTTCACTTACATGGTTCATTTGGCCTGGAATGAGATTATACCTTTCTTCGCATAAATTCGATTAAGGATCTAGTGAGTTTTGTTGGTTGGCACCTATTAAGTGTACGATCATAGCTTGTAGTTATAGCTAGAGTCTCTTGGAGGGAGAGCGGGGATTTGTGAGTAGATCTATACGGGGATGACACCCCACACATAAGTTGTTCGCTACAGTTAGACTAACTCAGTCTAGGGTGACAAAAACGTTATAATCAATAATCAAAACCGGCATCGAACAACGCCAAGACAGGCGAAATTGTCATTATTTAGTATGGTTATGATGGCTCACTTAGAGGAATTAACGTTATGAAGTTTACGGAAGACCATTTTATTTTCTCTTGGATTACTCGGAAACATACTCGTACTGGTACCCAACCTTGGGGGTTGGTATGGCAACATTCTCTTTTACAGACAACATCGGGTTGTTTGGGAACATTCTCTTTACATGCCTTTTACATTCTCTCTACATTCTCTTTACCCTTTTTAGTCAAATAAACAATAACATACATACATTAATACAAGATCTGCCACAAACGTACTAAACAGTTTGCAGAAAATATCGGATTTTCTGGTGGTTTTCAAAGTTCTACAAATCATTTTTCACAAACATGCTTATGAACTCACCAACATTATATATGTTGACGTTTTTCAAAATAACTTGTATTCTTAGGAAACCGTTGAAGCAGGATGAATGAAACAAACTAATGGATATTGTGTTATATTTTGTTTCATCATACTTTTACTATTTTGGCATGTAATATTCAAATACAATACTCGATGTAAACAATGAATGTTGTTATATTACATCTGTGATGATGATGATGTTATGTTTCAATTATATACTTTGTAATGATACTACAATAATGAAGTCACGCTTAAGCCCCCGAACGTTTCCGCCATCTGGTTTGGGGGTGTGACTAACTCAGTCTAGGGTAACAAAAACGTTATAATGAATAATCAAAACCGGCATCGAACAACGCCACGACAGGTGAAATTGTCATTATTTAGTATGGTTATGACGCCTCACTTAGAGGAATTAACGTTATGAAGTTTACGGAAGACCATTTTATTTTCTCTTGGATTACTCGGAAACATACTCGTACTGGTACCCAACCTCGGGGGTTGGTATGGCAGCTTTCTCTTTTACAGACAACATCGGGTTATCTGGGAACATTCTCTTTACATGCCTTTTACATTCTCTCTACATTCTCTTTACCCTTTTTAGTCAAATAAACAATAACATACATACATTAATACAAGATCTGCCACAAACGTACTAAACAGTTTGCAGAAAATATCGGATTTTCTGGTGGTTTTCAAAGTTCTACAAATCATTTTTCACAAACATGCTTATGAACTCACCAACATTATATATGTTGATGTTTTTCAAAATAACTTGTATTCTCAGGAAACCGTTGAAGCAGGATGAACGAAACAAACTAATGGATATTGTGTTATATTTTGTTTCATCATACTCTTACTATTTTGGTATGTAATAATCAAATACAATACTCGATGCAAACAATGAATGTTGTTATATTACATGTGTGATGATGATGATGTTATGTTTCAATTATATACTTTGTAATGATACTACAACAATGAAGTCACGCTTAAGCCCCCGAACGTTTCCGCCGTCTGGTTCGGGGGTCTGACATAACTAGTTTTCCATGTGGTCATGTGATAATGGTTTTAACGCACTTGAAGAATGATCACTATGGGCATATGGCTATAGATTCTTATAAAATTGAAACATATCGAAGAACGTACGAGCAGGGCGTATACCCTCTTTCAGAACTTAGTGATTGAGAGGTTTCGGATGACCTTATGGTTGTTAACCCTCCTGTGATGGAAATATGTCAAACTGTTAGACCAAAAAACACCAATCGTACTCCCTCTAAAGGTGAAGAACCAAAAATAAGAAGGTGTAGTAGATGTCATAGCACAACTCACAATGCAAGGACGTGTAAGGAAATCGTTCCAAAGAACCAAAGTAAAAGTAAAAAATGTACTGGGGCGTTAGGAAGTGGGACAAAAGCGACAGGAGAGGAACCGACGAAACCAACCGAAAACCAATGGCAGCATGAGCCAGAAAACCAATTGATGCAATATACCAAACAACAATGGTAGCAACAACTATACAACCAATTGACACAACAGATCGAACATCAATGGCAACAACATCCATACAACCAATGGACATAACAGACCAAACATCAATGGCAGCAACATCCAGACAACAAATGGACATAACAAACCGAACATCAATGGCACTAGGAGCCACAAAACCAATGGACGCAAGGGACCGAATACCAACCGTAGGAAGAGCCACAGAACCAATGGCAGAGTTGCACCGAGTACCAATGACAGCAAGAGCTAGATAACCAATAGACGGAAGCGGCAATAAACCTAGGGACACAAGCAACATAAAACCCATGGTCGATATACGAAAACAGATCAAATTTTCCGTAGTTCGATTTGAATGAATGAAGTTTATTTCAAAGTATGTTCATTATGAAAGTTTATGTTTTCTAAAGTATGTTTTGTAACCTACTTAAAATATGTTTATTATTCAAAGTACCGGTGTGTGTAATTTTATAAAAAACATGGAATATTTGTATAATTTTTATTAAACACATAGTTTTTTCAAACGGGTGATTAAATAAGAAAAACGAAAAACGAAAACAATTTTTTTTACATAAAAATCACATAATACCTTATGTGATTAAAAAAATAATAATAATATTAATAAACGAAAACAAAAATAAAAAAAATAAAAAAAACCAAGATCCGGAGAGGTGTTCATGGTTCCTCAGAAGCGTTTATGGTTCCGCAGAACTCCCTCTGCGGAACCTATTGTCATTTTATAACCACATGATTTTCATTATGAATAATAGCTTTATCCTCACAAAAACAAATTTGGACTTTCGCATATGCCTTGTTAATCATGAAGATCAATAATCAGATTTCCTTCATTTCTTTTTTTTTTTTTTTTTATTTTTTATTTTTTTATATTTTTTTTAATGTAAATGTTCACGACGGTTATAACGCATTCATGTCATTATTTTTGTGCCAAACACATAAGTTATCATATTAACCATACGTATAAAAAACAAATTAAATATAACATCCGGATTCCCAGATATATTATTCTAATATTTTATTTTTGGAATTTGTGAAGGAACTTGACAAGTTGATGCTTAGACTCGCTGAGTAGGGTCGCGGGTTATCATTCGGGTTCGCGTTTGGACTCGGCGAGTCCACGTTGTTTAATGCAACCCTAATCCTTCGAGGTTGGAGCCTATTTAAGGGCACTCATAGCCTCCCATTGCGGCTACCAGTCCCTTGAGAGAACCCTTACGGAGCTAGAACGTTTGGGAGGAAGGAGAAGCCATATTTGATCTTTCTATCTTTGGTTTAGCAAGAAGAAGGTGATCAAGAGCAAGAGGAGACTGAAGGAGGTGTGATTCTAATGGTTTCAGAGTCCAGAGACTTCAACTTGAGGTATTTATTCGGACCTTCTTCAGTTTTGGTATTGATTCTTAGAGTTAGGGTTTTCTAACCTATTTTGAGGATGATTATGTGGAGCAACTGGTCCCTTATCGAGTTTATGCTTTGGATCTGGACTCAAAGAGGTCCAGAGACCTTAACCCTTGGAGCTTTATGAGTTATCTTGGGAGTTATGAGCTTAGAATGCCATTTTTGGGGCTAAATCACCAAATAATACCGCCTAGATGATATATGAGTGTCAAGGTCTGGACTTTACGTGATTATTATGCTTGGGAAGGACAGATCTATGGATTAGAGGAACAGATCTGACCTCAGGAGGTCAATGGAGTTTGTGCATGGCATGTACTCGTCGAGTTGGACTCGGCGAGTTGAGTCGGGGTGGCCCCGCGATTCTTACCTGGGGACTCGTCGAGTAAAGGAAGGGACTTGACGTGTTAAATGGGACTAAAGAGTTAAGTAGACACAGGTGGACTCGCCGAGTTACCCAAGTGCACTCACCGAGTCGGGTTAAAGTTGACCGTTGACTTTGGTTGACTTTTAGGGTTTGGTCAACAATGAGGGCCTTTGAGCCAAAGGAGGGGTAAAATGGTCTTTTACCCTTCTGAGGGTGCCTAGAGAGAGTGGAGTCTAGTTCAAAGGGTTATATTTATGAGAGTATTACTTTATGTGTTTAGGCGGAGGGTAGATCGTATTTCTACCGAGTTAGTGATTTACTGGGACATCTGAGGTGAGTCTTCTCACTATACTTTACCTGGAGTGGTAATTAGAGTTATGTGCTAGAGTTATTGTATGCTATTATGTGATGTGTTGTACTGCATTGTTTCTATGTGATTTATATTAGAGTATATCAGAGTTTGAACCGAAAGGTTGACATAGTTAGGACCAGAGGGTCCATAGAGTTAGGGCCTACGGGCGCACAGAGTTATAGCCTCGAGTGGCTAGTATGTGTTATGTATGGTATTTTGGGTAACTCACTAAGCTTTACGCTTACAGTGTTATGTGTTATGTGTTTCAGGTACCAGTGATGATCGCGGGAAGGTGCCGGCATGATTCGTACACACGCATGGATTTTTATGTATTTTGATCTTGGGAAATATTTTATGAACCAAAGTTATGATACAATGGGATTTTGTTTTTAAATGTGTTTGGTAAAACGTGTTTAAAAATGTGAAAATTTGTTTTGAATTTACCGTGTTACAATTTGGTATCAGAGCCTTGGTTTGATGGATTCGGATGCATTTTTCGGGCGTATCTGAACTCAAACTGAGGAACTGAGGAAAATTTGATAATAAAGTGAGGATTTTTTTAAAGAAAAAGAGTAAAAAGAGTTTTGAAACAAACAGAGCAGATCCGTGTGTACGATCAGCCACCGCCCGAACGGTGATTTCCCAAAATACCCTTACAATAAGTTGTAAAAGAAATGTTATGCTATGCTATATGAATTATATTATGCATGCTAGAGTAAGACTAGGGATTCTTATTAGGACTAGAGTGGCCTGATATATGATGCCTTAGTCTAGGGAGTTTGCTATTAGGAATGCTTGAGAGTGTTGAGATAGCATCAAGGAGCTTATGAGAGATTTGCTAGTGAGTAGCACATGATTAGAGAGAATAGCATACTTGGGATTTGGGGCTCTAGGAGGAGGACTTGGTGTGAATGCTGAGTCGGTGTGGTTGGTAGTATTGGGCCCGTACTATCGAAGGCACCAAGTCAGTGCGCAACCTAAGTAAGAATCCTTAGGGCACCAGAGATCACGTAGGGTTGGGATATCGAGTGTGTGTACATCCGAGTAAATTACTGATATCTTATGTTGTATTTCAGAGAGGCATCATGGTAGGGACACGTCACAGACCAGGGACCAGTGGAGGGGGTGTGAGCAACGAGGAGCTCTGCCAGATGATTCATGATGAGGTGGCTGCTGCCATCCGCGATGAGATTCCAGAGATGTTCAGGTCAATTAAGACCACCCTGATAGAGACATTCGATGAGAGATACGATGCTCTTTCTGAGGTTGCTGTTGCTGCGGCCACTGCTGCTGTAGCTGCGGCTAGACCGCAGGGTGGTGATGCGTTCCTGTTCTGGGAGTTTAGCAACACAAAACCACCGGAGTTTGATGGGACCCAGGACCCGATTGCAGCGATGAGGTGGACATCAGACATAGATGGATGTTTCTTTACTTACTCATCTCCTTAGCATTTGAGGCTCCGGTTCGCGCTGAACCAGCTTTGCTTGGGAGCGAAGGACTGGTGGAAGTTTGTGACGACGCATTATTCGCCTACTAAGCTTGCTGCAGTGACTTGTGAGAGGTTCACTGCTATGTTCCGAGATGAGTACATTCCCCAGGTGGAAAAGGAACGTTTGGCCCAGGAGTTTTTGACCCTCAAGCAGGGTACTGATTCTGTCATAGTGATTACGAGGAAATTCCATGAGCAGGCGATGTTTTGCCCAAAGCATGTGTCCTCCGAGTAGGCACGTATGAGCCGCTATCTGATCATTTTAAGGAGGGATATACGGGAGTTCGTGGTGAACTCGACGTATCGGACATTTGCTGAGCTTCAGGAAAATACCCGGAAGAGGGAGATAGAGCTGGAGACCCAAGCTAGGGAGGAGGATGAGTCTCAGGCGAGGGATCGGCGACCGACACAGTCTCAGCCGGCAGCCAAGCGGGCCAAGCCCGCTGATTCACAATCTAGGAGTCAGAAGGGCCACACTTGTGGCAAGTGCGGAAGGAGCCACGAGGGGGTGTGCAGAGCGGGGTCATGCTACAAATGTGGCAAGGAGGGGCATATGGCTAGGGATCGCCCCAAGGGGTTTGCAGTATGCTTTCACTGCAACCAGACCGGACACCGCAAGGCAGAGTGTCCACAGTTATGAGGGACTGCCCAGGGAGCACCTCAGGGATCTGCCCCTGCTGCTATCAGAGCTACTGAGAGCCGGCCAGTGAAGGCCAAGGTACTGAAGGCGCGAGGGAGAGCCTTCCAATTGACCGCGGAGGAGATCCGCGCAGCACCCGATGTCGTGGCTGGTATGTATTCTTTCGTATATTTACTTTTATGTTGAGATATTGTGCTTATATTATGATATGCGTAGGTAATTTTCTTGTGAATTATGTACCTACCTTGGTGTTATTTGACTCGGGTGCGAGTCGGTCTTTTGTATCTTTGGCTTTTAGTCAGCACATCAATATTAGTCGAGAGGTGATGAGTCGACCTCTGAGAGTTTCCATAGCCGACGAGAGAGCGGTGTATGCCACCGAGGTGATCCGAGGATGTGTTCTTGAGATTTTCGGTGTCAAGTTTCCGATTGATCTAGTTCCTATTGTGATGGGAGATGTATGTGTCATCGTGGGTATGGACTAGTTGAGCAAGTTTGGAGCGGTTATCAACTACGAGAGACAGCTGGTGACCATATGAGACCCTAGTGGGGGAGTTCTTACCGTGTACGGCGAGGGTACGCGTTCTGGGTCGGCATTTTGTTCAGCCGCTAGAGCGAGACAGAGTCTACATCAGGGCTGTAAGGGGTTTGTAGCATATGCGATGGATACGAGGATTGATTCGGAGAGACCGAGGTCAATTGATGAGGTACCGATAGTGCGTGAGTTCCCGGATGTATTTCCGGAAGAGTTACTGGGTGTGCCTCCTGAGAGGCAGGTTGAGTTCAGCATCGATTTGGTTTCGGGAGCTGCACCTATCGCCAAGGCACCTTATCGCCTTGCGCCTCCAGAGATGCAGGAGTTATCCTCGAGCTTCAGGAGCTGCTGGGGAAGGGGTTTATTCGGCCAAGCAGTTCGCCATGGGGAGCACCCATCCTTTTTGTTAAGAAGAAGGATGGCTCACATCAAATGTGCATTAATTACAGGGAATTTAACAAGCTGACTGTCAAGAACCGTTACCCGTTGCCGAGGATCGACTATTTGTTCGATCAGTTACAGGGATCATATTGGTTATCCAAGATCGATTTGAGGTCGGGATATCATCAGGTGAGGGTGCGAGATAAGGGCATCCAGAAGACAGCGTTCAGGACTCGTTACGGACATTACAAGTTCGTGGTGATGCCTTTCGGACTGACCAATGCGCCGACAATGTTCATGGACCTCATGAACAGAGTATGTAGGCCGATGTTGGATCGCTCGGTGATCGTGTTCATTGACGACATATTGGTGTATTTGAGATCCAAAGAACAGCATGAGGAACATCTGAGAGAGATCCTCGGAGTTTTGAGATCGGAGAGGCTTTATGCCAAATTCTCCAAGTGTGATTTTCGGTTACGAGAGTTCCAGTTCCTAGGGCATCTTGTTAACCAGAAAGGGATATTGGTCGATCTGGCCAAGATTGAGGCGGTGATGAGTTGGGAGGTGCCGAGGTCACTTACAGAGATCAGGAGTTTCCTAGGATTGACAGGCTATTATCGGAGATTTATCAGGGTTTTCTCCAAGATCGCCTGCCACTCACCAAGTTGACCTGGAAGGGCATTGCTTTCTCATGGGGCCCAGAGCAGCAGGCCTCCTTTGAGACACTTCGCCAGAGGTTATGCGAAGCCCCAGTGTTATCTCTTCCGGAGGGAATGGAGGACTTCGTGGTATATTGTGATGCGTCGATATCAGGCTTGGGAGCGGTGCTTATGTAGAGGGGGAACGTGATAGCATATGCATCGAGGCAGCTGAAGCTTCATGAGGCAAGGTATCCCACCCACGATTTAGAGTTGGGGACAGTGGTGTTCTCCCTCAAGATCTAGCGTCACTATCTGTATGGGGTCCGGTGTACCATATACACGGATCATAAGAGCTTGAAGTACTTGATGGATCAGCCCAGCCTGAACATGCGGCAGAGGAGATGGTTGGATGTGGTAAAAGATTATGATTGTGAGATCCTATACCACCCGGGTAAGGCTAACGTGGTAGCCGATGCCCTGAGCCGTAGGACGGAGAGCGTCCCGATGCAAGACATTTGTATGAGATTGACAGTGATGACTCCGGTGTTGGACACCATTCGAGGGGCCCAGGCCGAGGCTGTGAGACCAGAAAACCAAAAGAGGGAGCGAGTTATCGGGCAGGTATCGGAGTTCGTTACCGATAGCCGGTGACTTATGACACTTCAGGATCAGATTTGGGTACCGTTTGTGGGCGGGACGCGTACCATTCTGATGGAAGAGGCACATCGATTGAAGTTCTCGATCCATCCCAGGGCCACTAAGATGTATCTGGACCTAAAGAATGAGTATTGGTGGCCCTGTATGAAGAGGGATGTTGCATGGTTTGTTGAGAGGAGCCTAACCTATCGACGGGTTAAAGCCGAGCACCAGAGACCGCATGCTAATTTGCAGCCATTAGAGGTTCCCGAGTGGAAGTGGGAACAGATTACTATGGACTTTATCACCAAATTGCCAAGGACTACGAGGGGTGTCGATGCAATTTGGGTGATTGTAAACCGGTTGACGAAGAGCGCTCAGTTCCTTGCTATTAGCGAGAGCTCTTCTGCGGAGAGACTGGTAGAGTTGTATGTGAGAGAGGTTGTCTCGCGACATGGAGTTCTTAGATCGAGATGTGCGTTTCACTTCCAGGTTCTAGAAGAAATTTCATGAGGAGTTGGGTACGCAGTTGCATTTTAGTACCGCATATAACCCACAGACTGACGGGAAGAGCGAGCGGACAATTTAGATGCTCGAGGACATGCTCCGAGCATGTGTGTTGGATTTTGGCGGGAGTTGGGACACATATTTACCCTTGGTAGAGTTTTCCTACAACAACTGCCATCATTCGAGCATTGGTATGCCACCGTTTGAGCTGTTGTATGGGAGGAGGTGTCGGACCCCCATTTGCTGGGGAGAGGTGGGGCAACGTGTAATGGATAGTACAGAGATCATGCTTCAGACGACTAAGCAAATACAGCAGGTCAGGCAGAGGTTGTTAACCGCTCAGAGTCTTCATAAGAGTTATGCGGACAGGCGTTGGTCCGAGCTCGAGTTTCAAGTCGGTAACTTCGTACTCTTGAAGGTCTCTCCTTAGAAAGGAGTGATCCGATTTAGGAAGAGGGGCAAGTTGGGGCCTCGATATATTGGACCTTTCAAAGTGATCTCGAGAGTAGGCAGGGTAGCTTACCGTTTGGAGCTACCTGTAGAGTTGGGTTAGATTCACAACACCTTGCACGTGTCGCAGTTGAGAAAGTGTATAGCCGACGAGTCGGAAGTGGTACAATTAGAGGATATTCAGGTGGAAGTAGTTCTGAACTATGTTCAGAGACCGGTGAAAATTAGGGATCGGAAGGTCAAGGTTATGAGGAACAAGGAAGTGCCTCTGGTGCAGGTGTAGTGGCAGCATAGGAAAGGGTCAGAGCTGACTTGGGAGCCGGAGCGCGAGATGCGTGAGCAGCATCCAGAGTTGTTTGCAGAATGAGACTTCGAGGGTGAAGTCTGATTCTAGTGGGGGAGAATTATAACATCCGGATTCCCAGGTATATTATTCTAATATTTTATTTTTGGAATTTGTGAAGGAACTCGGCGAGTTGATGCTTAGACTCGCCGAGTAGGGTCGCGGGTTATCATCCGGGTTCACATTTGGACTCGGCGAGTCCACGATGTTTAATGAAACCCTAATCCTCCGGGGTTGGAGCCTATTTAAGGGCACTCATAGCCTCCCATTGCGGCTACCAGTCCCTTGAGAGAACCCTTACTGAGCTAGAACGTTTGGGAGGAAGGAGAAGCCATATTAGATCTTTCTATCTTTGGTTTAGCAAGAAGAAAGTGATCAAGAGCAAGAGGAGACTGAAGGAGGTGTGATTCTAATGGTTTCAGAGTCCAGAGACTTCAACTTGAGGTATTTATTCGGACCTTATTTAGTTTTGGTATTGATTCTTAGAGTTAGGGTTTTCTAACCTCTTTTGAGGATGATTATGCGGAGCAACTGGTCCCTTATCAAGTTTATGCTTTGGATCTAGACTCAAAGAGGTCCAGAGACCTTAACCCTTGGAGCTTTATGAGTTATCTTGGGAGTTATGAGCTTAGAATGCCATTTTTGGGGCTAAATCACCAAATGATACCATCTAGATGATATATGAGTGTCAAGGTCTGGACTTTACGTGATTATTATGCTTGGGAAGGACAGATCTATGGATTAGAGGAACAGATCTAACCTCAGTAGGTCAATGGAGTTTGTGCATGGCATGTACTCGCCGAGTTGTTCTTAAGACTCGGCGAGTTGAGTCGTGGTGGCCCCGCGATTCTTACCTAGGGACTCATCGAGTAAAGGGAGGGACTTGACGTGTTAAATGGGACTAAAGAGTTAAGTGGACACAGGTGGACTTGCCGAGTTGCCCAAGTGCACTCGCCGAGTCGGGTTAAAGTTGACCGTTGACTTTGGTTGACTTTTAGGGTTTGGTCAACAATGAGGGACTTTGAGCCAAAGGAGGGGTAAAATGGTCTTTTACCCTTCTAAGGGTGCCTAGAGAGAGTGGAGTCTAGTTCGGAGAGTTATATTTATGAGAGTATTACTTTATGTGTTTAGGCGGAGGCTAGATCGTATTTCTACCGAGTCAGTGATTTACCGGGACATCTGAGGTGAGTCTTCTCACTATACTTTAACTGGAGTGGTAATTAGAGTTATGTGCTAGAGTTATTGTATGCTATTATGTGATGTGTTGTACTGCATTGTTTCTATGTGGTTTATATCAGAGTATATCAGAGTTAGAACCGAAAGGTTCACAGAGTTAGGACCAGAGGGTCCACAGAGTTAGGGCCCACGGGCCCACAGAGTTATAGCCTCGAGTGGCTAGTATGTGTTATGTATGATATTTTGGGGAACTCACTAAGTTTTACGCTTACAGTGTTATGTATTATGTGTTTTAGGTACCAATGATGATCGCGGGAAGGCGCCGACATGATTCGTACACACGCATAGATTTTTATGTATTTTGATCTTGAAAAATATTTCATGAACCAAAGTTATCATACATTGGGATTTTGTTTTTAAATGTGTTTGGTAAAACGTGTTTAAAAATGCGAAAATTTGTTTTGAATTTTACAGTGTTACATTAAAATAAAAATCAAATTTTAATTTAGTTACTTGTTATATAAATACTTGTATAAAAGAAATGTTTCATATACTATTTTTCAAAATTTAGATAATTTTATTTTAAAACTTGAATTTAATGAAGATGTTGGTAATTTGGTATTATATATTTCAAAATTTTGGATTTAATAATCAACTGGACCAATATTTATAGATTTTACTTTCTTATCGTCCACAATCGTAGGAGTATTACCTATAAGTTATTATGTACTTTTGTTAAAGATCTCTATAGACACTTGAATTCTTCAAATAAAAAATACTACATACTAAAAACAAAGTGTAACACACTCATAAATGTTAATAGATTTAATTTACTTAAAGAAACAAAGAGCATACTACTATTTACACGTTATTACTAAAAACAAATTGCACCAATACTAATAATCTATTGAAGATAATACTATTTACATGTTATTACTGAAAGCAAAGTGCACCGATACTAACAATCTATTGAAGAGGGAAACTAAGAAAAACACTAAATACAACCAATATAAATACAAATCATACAGAAAAATAAATAAAAACGCTCAAAACTACAAAAACACAGCATTTCTTCTCGATACACGCAAAATAAAAAGGGAAAACTGCAATAAAATCCCTACATATTGGCCTCATAATCGATTTAGTCGTTATATAATTTTTTTATTAAATTAAGTCCCAAATACCGGTAATCGTATTCAATTTAACCATTTGACCCGGTCAACAGGTCATCCAACTTTTAAAAATTATATTTTTGGTCCAGATTTCAAAATTTATTACAAATTTGGTCTAAAATTTACACTTTTAACCCAGATTATAATTTTTTTTACAAATTTACTCCAAAATTTACCCTTTTTGCCCAAATTTTAGAATTTTATTATGAATTCATCATAACTTTAGTTTTTTTTCAACTTTTTTTTTTCTCAAAAATTTGTTTCTAATATGTTTTTTCTTTATAAACTCATATTTATACAAAACAAAAACATATTTTCACATAAAAATCTTATTTTTTCTATATAAAAACTTTTTTTTTAAAAATTTTTGTATACGAAATTTCTACTTAAAAAATAGGTTTGAATTATTTATGTGATTTTTCTTAAAAAATCAATTAAGAAATTAAAAGTAACCCTAAATTATACTATAAAATTATAGTTTGTCAAAAACTAGTTACACTTATTTTAATATTATTTATTTGTTCTTTAATCACATTTATAGGAAAAATAATATCAGTTCTTAATGATAGTTCATAGAAAAAAAAAAACCATTTTTTAAAAAAATTTCGACATCATGTTTTTGAGTAGGTTATGATACTTTCCTTGTGAAGCTCAACTCAAGCATGTTTCAGGTGTTTGAGTAATTTTTTTAAACCAAACTCATGTGTAAATTCTTTAGAACTTTAGTTGAAGTATTCTATTGTGTTATTGATAGTTATACTATTTTATATATTTATGTTGCTATTGTATTTTTGCTCATTTCTCACTCCCCTAAAAACATGTTTATCGATAATAAATTTCAACCATATTCCTTATAACAGACATTAAAAAAATATAGGAAATACAAGATTATAAATAATACAAGTAAGAAGAGGTTGATTGACAATAAAAAATCACAACCTAGATCGGACACGTATCATGAATGGATATGTTTTATTTAGATAATATATTTATTAAAAAGTTATAAAAAATATATCAAAGTTATGATTTTAACTTTTTTATTTAAAAAATTCTTACGAATAAAATATAATATAATATATATATATATATATATATATATATATATATATATATATATATATATATATATATTAAACTTATAATGTAACTAGTTTAAACTTTCATATAAATGTGATTAAAGAACAAATAATCCAAACTTGTTTTTATAATTTAGGCTTACTTTTAATTTATTAATAGATTTTTTAAGAGATATCATACAAATAATCCAAACCTAGTTTTATAACTAGATATTTTATATACAAAAAACTTTTTAAAATCTTATATAGAAAAAATAAGATTTTTATGTGAAAATATGTTTTTTTTTTTTTTTTTTTTTGTATAAATATGAGTTTAAAAAGAAAAAACATATTAGAAACAAAATTTTGAGAAAAAAAAGTTGTAAAAAAACTAAATTTAGGATGAATTCATAATAAAGTTCTAAAATTTGAGCAAAAACGGTAAATTTTGGACCAAATTTGTAAAAAAAATTTAAAATCTAGGCCAAAAGTGTAAATTTTGGACCAAATTTGTAATAAATTTTGAAATCTGAGCGAAAAATGTAATTTTTGAAAGTTGGATGACCTTTTGACCGGGTCAAAGAGTTAAATTGAATACGATTACTGGTATTTGGGACTTAATTAAATAAAAAATATATATAATGATTAAATTGATTATGAGGTTAATACGTAGAGACTTTATCCCAAATAAAAAAGGTCATTAAAAAAGATATCTTCCTTGCCAAAGTGCCACAAAACCATCATATTCATATCCACATATATCCTCAATAGCCTAAAAGAACATTATAAGAAAAAAAATTAGAAAGTGTAATATACATATATATCTTTCAATAGCCTAAAAAACATAATAAGAAAACAAATCATAAAGCGTTAACTGCTTAATCATGGGTTCTAATCTCATTTCCTCCGGAAACAACCCTTGGCAACCCGATATTTAAGGAAGCACAGCTAACCTAAGCGGAGGCAGAATCAAAGACCCAAGTTTTGGGAGTCAAGGAACTGGAAGACAGACACACGGTGTAGGTGACTACAAAGAAAGTAAGAGCTAAACAACAACAAATCGGACGTACTACCATTGTGAAATTTTCCATATGAATATGAAAGAAATATCCCTCTATTGCATTCATCTTCGTGCTTTTTTTTTTCCTGATTTAAAAGAGATGAATGTGTATACAAACTAAAATTTATATGTACAACTCAATGACAATACCTACCCGAAAACACAAAAAACCATAATCAATCATCAATGACGAAGATACATAATAAGATTGTCATAATAAAACAACTGATAAAATATTAATATCAGTAAAAAAATAAGGTTATTGTCACTGTAGCCCAACAATGTTTCGTATATTGGTTTAAATGGTCCCTCGTGACTTTTTTTTTTTGCATTATAAATGTACAAATTCATGTTTTTAAGGTTTAAAAGGTCCTTTTGAAAAAATTGAAGGGGTCATCCGGTAAACCTTTCCTGGTTTGCAGGTTTAATCAATGTTTTAAAACCCGGGTTGACCCGGCCGGTTCAACCGGTTGGACCGTGACCCGGGGTAGAAGGCGAGTCAATTGAGAACGGTTTTTTGTAAAAATACGGACCGGATTGAACCGGCCGGGTTTCCCCTGAACCGCGGTTGGGCCGTTTTTTTTGAACTGGTTAAAACCGGATTGACCCGTTTTAATAGAGTTTGGATAGTTGGATACAAGTTGCGAACACCAAAACAACGAGCCGTTTGCGGTTTCTTCAATGATTTTCAATGTTTAAACTTTGTGGACATCAAATTATTGGTTTTATATGTTTATGCATTATACAGGAAAGTAAAAAGATATAAAAATAGAAAAATACCATAAACCGGTTTGATCCGGCGGTTCAACCGGTTGAACCGGTTGACCCGTAAACCGATCATCACACCGGGTCAACAAAAAACCCAGGTTTTAAAACATTGGGTTTAATATGCAAAGTCAATTATTTAACTCCCACCCAAATTGCCACCTGCTAACAATAACCCTAAATTCAATAATGATGGCCATGAAGTCAATGAAGACTCCTTCTCCTTCTCGATTTTAGAGAAAATCAATAATCACATATGAACTGCATCATAAGAAATCAGAGGTTCAAATAAGAAAAGATAGCAGAGGCAACATTCTTCTAGTTCTTTACTCTGTTCTTCATGACTCGGTTTTTTTTTCCAGTCTTCAATCAAGGATTTATGTTGAAGTTGTTGAAGGGCGTCCCTTAGCTCTCTCTAGAAATGATCGAATAGTGTAGCGTAGTGATTGCAGGCTTTTAAGCATACATATTCAAGGCCAAAGGAAATTGGAATGACATCGATGTAAGGTTGAGCTTGTATAACAAAGGTGAGACTTGGACCCACCCGCTGTCTGACCTTGATAAACTCTCCTTGCAACTCCGCCTACCTAAAATCGATGGTGATTGCCTTCATCCCTTGGCTTATCCATTTGACCACATATTTCCCCAAAATTTTCTGGTCTAGCTTCGATTCTGTCTACCTGCTTTCCTCTGATTTCCGAGTAATTATCATCCACCACAGATTTACCTGTGATTTCCGTACGGGAGATACTGTTTTGTCCGAGTTTTTTTGTTGTAGTTGTTGCCGGTGCCAGTGTGTCGTTGCCTCTTGGTGGTGTTGATATTGACAATGATTTTCTTACTGGAACTGTTCTTGATGTTGATTCGTAACAAAAACATCCAAGACGATGGCTAAGGGGAGCATCCCTGAAAGGAAAAAGATGAGAATGAGGAAATTTCCAAGTCAAAGTGAGGAAATCGGAGGAGGGTTGGGGATGCTTCCATCCTTCATCTTTCAATACCCACAATTCGATTTGTTGTTACACTCACACCTCCCACACAAGACTCACTTACCTGCATCACCATTTGGATCGTGTTTGTGTTATGTATGCTTATACCTCCAGCAGTTCCACCATGCCCGATTGTCGTATTGGAGAAAATTTAAGTAAGCAGCAGGCAGCAACCTCCTCCACCCCTTGAATGGGAAGGTGTAAGCCACGTGGCAAAGGATTCTCCTTTCTCTTTGATTCAGAATTTTAATAGGAATTATAAAGATTCTTGTAAATGTAAATGTCTCCTCTTATTAATTTCAAAGATGACCTTGGTCATAAAAATGGAAGAAATAAACAAGCTCCTCCCTGGTTTAAGCGTGATCATAAGTAGGGTAATGAAAATGTATTCCCAGTTCTTTGATTTTGTTTCAGGTTTATTAGAATACTGATGTAGAAAGGGAAGACCAGAACAAAAAACAATGTGGGTTTAAGCTTGAATTTAAGTGAAGGTGAATGAGATGGAGACTGTGGTGGTGATGATGAACAAGGAAGATTAAAAGAGGGGTCCACAAGGAAGTGTAACCTTCAATCATAGGTAAAGGTACCGAATTAACAAGTAAAACAAAAGTTCGTACAAAGGACCATTTAAACCAATATATATTATTGGATTACAGTGGCAATAAAAATATTTAATATATATATATATATATATATATATATATATATATATATATATATATATATATAATTAGTAATAAAAACAAATAATAAAAATATTTAACTAAATTTACATTACATAACCCAAATGACGAAGATACATAATAAGCTTTTTATCAATCAACCCAAAATATAAATGATTAAATTATAATTCCCAGAAACAAGAGATGAAGATATTTTGAGGCTCAAATCTATAAAATTTAAAATTTGATTTGTCGGTTCATGGTTTCGATTCTTAGATCTAATCACACACCATTACCTTCAAATCTTGAATCTAATCCAAACATGTTTACAAGAAAACACTATTGTGTTGTCATATATAATATCCAACCCATTTTTGTTGTGTAGTGCATTTGTATGTGAGTGGTAGTGGTAGTTTTTAGTGAGACATAAACAGAAGAAGATAGGAAGATGGTGGTGCGGTGGTCCGTGGCTTTGGTGAAGCATGAGTATGGATGTAAGGATTGGTAGTGCATTAATGTTCATGGCTTTGGTCCGATGGTTGAGGCGGCGAAGGTAAGTGGCCAGCCATGATGTTTGGTGGTGAGGATGAGGATGACTGCAGTGAGTATTGATTAGAGATGAGGCTAGGTTGGAGATTTTCAAGAGAGATGGAAACGTATTTTTTATACAGAGTGGGTATATGCGAATGAGGGTTTAAAAGAGTCCGAATTTATAGTTTGATGTGTATTACGTATATGGTTTTGGTTGGTCCAAATTCATTTACAAGGATCACCACCAGCTTTTAATCACAACCATCTAAATTTAATCAATGGTCAAAATTTTGGGTCCTTGTTTAACACTTTGGTCTTAAAACCTTTGGTCTCCCTATTATGTAGGCTTTATAAAGTAGTATAGATACAAATAACTTCTTTTTTTATACTTTGTAGTATTAGATTTTTTCCTTAAATCTCATAATAGGTCCCCCCAAATTTATAATAAATTTCAGTGGGAACTTCTCTTGCAGCAAGAACCGTTGATCTAGTTGCCAACACAACCACAAAGGGCTACCTAATTTATTCATTTTTTCCGATAAGCTCCAACTGTATCATAGGGATTAAAACAAGTTCTTTTTTTTTTTCTTTTTTTACGTATAATTATTATATGATTACATGGATTATACCTATTTACATAAATACCCTGATGATTTCCACTCGTTAAGACATAGAGTCCACTAAGCATATCTTGAGTTGGTGCCAAATTGTATCCTAATAGTAGGAAACAAAAGATTCCTATGAGAAAAAAATAAGTAAACACGCCTTTGCTTGAGCCTCCAAAGATAAAGGCACATGAACAGCCATTTGATCCCCGTTAAAGTCTGTATTGAAGCCCTTACAAACTAATGGATTTCACTTGAAAGAAAGGCGTTCCTTCGAGAATCTAGTATTGAAATCACTGCATATGTTAAGCATGCCCCCCTCGTTCATCCTGAGCCAGGATCAAACTCTCCATGAGATTCATAGTTGGATTACTTATATCTTCCTTGTTCATAGACAAAGGGGATTCAAAATTGTCTTTCTTTCAAGGCCTAACTATATCCATGCGCTTCATATTCGCCCGGAGTTCGCTCCCAGAAGTATAGTCATCCTTGCCCCCTAGCATCAATCCCACGAGCCTATTGTATTTTCTCATTCAATCACGATGGGGTAGCAAATCAAATATCAAAAATCACATTGGATTTAGTGATAATCAGGATCGAACTGTTGACTTCCACCAGGTGACACTCTACTGATGAGTTATATCCCTTCCCTGCCCTTATCAAGAAATAGAAGTGATTAATCCTAAGGCAAAGGGTCGAGAAACTTAACGACACTATTCTTGAACAACTTGTGGCCGAGCCTTTTTTTTTTGGCACTATTACGGATATAAAAATAGTGGGAAAATAGGATTCATGTCATTCATCCTTATCAGAAATAGGATTGACCACGTATTCGATCCATAACACATGGTTTCATAAAACCACATGATATTCTTGATTTAAATCAACCAGGTTTTACTGGAAGAAGATTTGGGTCAGTGTGTTCTATTCGATACGGGTAGGAGAAGAACCCAACGCAATATTATTAAAACAAATAGAGGAAGAAAAACAAAGTCATGATGATATAGATCAACCCTGTTTTTTTGCGCCAAAGATCTTTCCATTTTTGAAGGAACTGGAGTTCCATCTCTATTCCATTTCCATTCAAGAGTTCTTATGTGTTTTCATGCTCCTTTGAGACCTCGAAAAATGTACAAATTCCTTTTCTTAAGAACACATACAAATTCATCACTAAAAAAGGACAATGGTAACCCCACCATTCACTACTTCATTTTTGAAATTCATATTAATAGAGATTGATGTCCTACCGAGACACAGTTTGTAACTTGCTATCCTTTTACCTAACAGGCAACAATTTGCCTCTGTGGGAATGATGATTCATTCAGATCGACATGAGAGTCCAACTACACTGCATTGCCAAAATCCATGTTGTATATTTGAAAGAGGTTGAACTCCTTAATTCTCTCATAGTATATTCCTCTTCCCATGGAACCCCATTTCTCCTCTATCCATAAGGACAAAATGTAGGACTGGCACCAAAAGTTTATTACGGAAGAATGGACTCATTAAGCCGAGATCACTAACTAAGACTAATATAATTTGAGTTAAATGGAAAAGATGTAACATCCTGATGATAAGGTACTTCTAATTTTAACCCTATAATTTTTATTATGTTGCATTTTGGTCCCTAAGTTTAAGAAAGTGTGCAAAAGGAGCCCTAGTGGCATTTTCTTAATTAGGCCTTGGGGGAGTACACCATGTGCACGTGTGTACGCTAAGTGTACTTTCCAGATTTGGAAATCCTAATCATTAGGGTTTAGCTCATATTTAAACATCATTATTGCTTCATTTCCCCTCACCTCATCAACCTCCATCCCTCTTGAGACGTTTTGCAACCCTAGTTTACCTTGAGAAGCTATTTTAAGCCTAAGAATGTGTTTTTTGTGCTTAGAAGAAACAGGAAGGAAGCCAAGCTCATCTTGGAAGAGTGAAGCATTTTAGTATGGAGTTTCTACATCATTTGCAACCTTTCTAAGTAAAAAGCTTACAACTTTATTCCTCTAGCATATAGATCTAGATTTGGATGTTTTTATGGAGCTTTGTGGTCCTAAAATGTTAAATCTTGAACATGGCATATTTTTGACCTTTAATATGTCCTTTTAGACCTTAGAAGGGGTCTTAAGTCATAAAAATGGGTTCCAAATGGTTAGTGTTGCTTCAAGCATCATTTAGAAGGTGTTAATGGAATAAGACCTTAAGTTAAGCACTTATTGGGCATGTTAAGTCATAAAGTTGGAGAATTTATGACTCCTAAGAGTATTTTAGCCATGGATCGGAATTATGGACGTAAGAGCTCAAGCCTTTAAGCTCTTAGTGGGTTTTTAGACTTCGGGGAGTATGCCCCGCGTACTTGGAGTATGCCTTGCTTACGAGGTCAACCACCCTGATGGTGGTCAACATGCGAGGACGAAGTACGCCCAGGTTACCTTCGAAGTATAACTCGTGTACTCGCACTGGGTTAATTCGGTTGAGTTGGCTCGAATGGGTTGACCCGGTTGACTAGTTGGTTTGACCAGTTGACTTTGACATTATTATTATTCCATAAGTCAAATGTCATAAAACATGTCGTGGAATAATAATAATGTCAGAGTACAATCCCAAGAACATCATAGTGCGGAAATCATGTGTGAGATGCGCTGCTACCGTGCTTGCTCCTTTCTCTTCGAAGAGGAAGTACCTGAAAACAAAAATGAAAACCGTAAGCACAAGGCTTGGTGTGTTCCCCCAACATACTACACACCATACAATATCATACTGCCAGGAAATTCTGAGGTGCCTGACCTACCCATGTCAAGCCATTCTAGGGTGCTTGACGTACTCAGATAAAGCCATTTGGGGTGCTTGACTTACCTGTTGGTTTATCTCAACTGACTGCTAGGGACTATTTCACCCCTACCACTACCAATACATATAACAGAACATCCTAGCACATAAAGCATACCAAATAGTGGCAAACCAGATAGTTATCACAAAGACAATCATCTCATACATAACCACCTACTAGTGGGACGACATTGGTGCCTTCAACCCACTTCTACTGGAAGGTACCTCACATTGTAAAGTTGTGTGTCAAATCTCACAGAAAGTAATCTCTAACAGCTGCTCCGATGACTCCCGACTATCATAATCATAATAACACTCAATCAATATCTATAACACTACTTAGGGTAAAATGACCATCTTACCTCCTGACCTAATTTGAACCATTCATAAGGCCCAACTCTAACTTATCAAATCACCCACCTATAGCCCATCAAATGTTTCCTAAGGGCCCACTAATGGACCAATTTTCTGAATTGGGCCGTATTTCCCCAAATGGGCCCATTACAAGTCCAAACGTTCTTAGCCCAATAATAATTTTAAAAGACCTAACATGGCCCAATAGGCCCAATGCTCTAGTTCCAGATTCCCAAGCCCAAAACTATACTCCATAGTGTGCCATGGGCCCAATAGTCCAGGCCTAGTCCCCTAAGGCCCACAAATCCCAATGTAGCCACTCTGCATGCGTACGCCCAACGTACGCCGGCCTTGACTCCAAACGAGAAGTTGACCCAGTACATGCAACGTACCAGGGTGTACGCTTAGCGTATTGGCCAACTTTCTTGGGACTTCATTTATGACTTAATCCATTAAGTCCTCATGTCCGGAATGTAGATCCAGGTTCTTTATGACCTCCTAATCCATAAATTCACAAACTTTATGTGCTTGCATGCATAGTTGGGGGTCAAAACATGATTTTGGTCCTTTAACAAGCTTTATGACCATCAAACTCTTGCATGGTTGTGGCTTAACCATCAAGATCTGATTTTTAGGACCCTTAGTGCCTCTAAGAGCCCAAAAGGCCAACTCTTATGGTCTGAAATCATCAAGATACAAGAAGCTTCAACAATGGAGTCCAAAAATGGTATAAAACACCCCAACATCAAATCTAAACATGCAATGATCAAGTTTGAAGCTTGATACCTCAAATGAGTTAGAAATAGTGCTTATCTTCTGGATCTACAAGATCTTTTTAAATCCTTGCTCCTTATTAAACCTCATTTTCTTTTGAAACATCAAAATCACACAAAGAAGCTCTCAAATGGAAAAAATACACAAAAGTGGGTTAGGGTTTTTGAAGTGGCTGCTTAAGGGTGATAGGAGGCTGGTCCAAGGACATAAGGTCCTTTAAATAGGGATCAAACCAAAAATTTAGGGTTTAGGACTTGCGCGCGTACGCTGAGTGTACCCTTCGGTACGTTGGGCGTACGTGCATGGCCTCCCTGTCCAATTCTTGAAGCCCAACTACCTTGGCCCAATCCAAAACAAACCATTATTCAATTAAGATAAATAATATTAATAGTTGATAAATATCGGATGTTACAAATCTCCTCCACTTGAATTAGACTTCATCCTCGAAGTCCGTTACTACTGCTGAAAATAACTCGGGGGTAGTGCTCCCTCATCTCATATTCCGGCTCCCACATCCATCCTGAACCCTTGCGATTTCCTCAACGCCTTCGTTTTCCTATCTAGAATGGATATCATCCACTTGATGTAGTTCAAGCTGTCATCCACCTAGATATCCTCTAAGGGTACCACCGCTGAGTCATCTTCCAAGCACTTCCTCAATTGGGAGATATGGAAAGTGCTGTGGATCTGGCTTGCACTCACCAACTTAATTGTTGACACTCTTTCAAAATTACTTGTAGTCTCAGGTAATCAATAAAAACAGGTAACTACCAACTTTTGAGGATGGAATGCTATGACGTCAGACAAACTCTTTTACCATTATCTTGTAATCGATTTTGAAACATGTAACTCATGAAACCATGTAACTTTTGTTGGATTAATGTCTAAGTCCATAACTACAATTGGTAAGACTTGACCCAATCAGGCATGGTCCATTTGGGTTGCATGGCATCATGCATTTGGATCGACTATAATGAGAGTATTAATCTAGGATTAATTAAGTGATCAAAAGAAGACTAATTAAATATATGGGTTGATTCTCTAAATCATCCATACTTGTATAGTGGGCTAATACTTCATGGATTGTCAAGTTGGGCTAAAACCCATAAGATGCTCCATGGATGCTTCATGGTATATTTGAACCCATGGATCCAAGGAAATGGAAAGCCATGACAATTAGGGTTCACCCTATTTGTCACTAACTATATAAGCATCTTATTGTTGACAAAAATCGGCCACTAGACTAGAGTATATGTGTGAAAGGGCTAGCCGATTTTTATGAAGTCTGGATTTCTCTCTAATCTGTTTCAAGTGTATTTGGTGTTGTGTGAACCATTTGAGGTGTCACAATTGGGGCACAAGGCACTCAAGCTTCATGAAGACACTATACATCAAAGAGGTATGTAATTCTAACTTGATATATTCATATGAATCAATGTTATTATGCTAGTTAGGATGAATACCTTGGAAAGTTCATATTTGAATGTATAATAGAGAAAAAATAGATCCAAGGAATTTAGGGTTGCATGTACACTTAGGAGTTTTAGAATGCTCAAAACCCAACAGTAGTATCAGAGCCTAGGCTTGTTTTCAATTATACTTGACGCAAATTACTGAAAAAATCGATTTTCTAGCTTTCTGGGCAATGGACTCGCCGAGTCCACTGATGAACTAATCGAGTCCAAGGCAAAACTCATCCTACTTGTCGAGTAGGTTGATACACTCAGCGAGTAGGAGCCCCAGACAACATATTTTCGAGTTTTTTTGGCTAGAAATGGACTAGGAATATTACCCTAAGCTGTTTTTGGACTTATAAACTTATTTTTGATGTGGTAATGTTCATGCTAATCCAATTTCAAAGATAATTGTCAATAGATTCATGTTTTGTGTTAGTTTAAAAGTTATGCTAATTACATGAAAAAAATTGATGTGAATTATCTTTGTTCATATGAGTTGCTTAGATTAATAGATAAGTTAATTGATTATGTGTTTTCAATCCATTTTAATCTAAGAGATGATTCTAAAATGCGTTTGTGTAACTTGTCCTCAACTTACATGAAAGGTCACATTCAAGTTTCTTAAAACCCATAAAAGATGTTAAAGGTTACAAAATGAAGAGTCTGTTTTCACTAAATGGTTTTATGACTCCATAACTTGTCCTTAAGCTATGGAGGTTTAAGAGTCACTTCATTAAGTAATAAAATGTGTAACCTTAATTAATTCCATAAGTTACAAAATAAAGAAAAGTTACATTCTTTTATTAGTTTAAAGTATTGCATAACTTGTCCACAAGTTATGGAACTTGAAGAGTCTTTTAATTAAAACTACTTTAAACACATAAGTTATGGAATTAATTAGTTTTGATTAGTTTCAAAAGTTTCCCTCAAGTTTTGGAATTTGAAAAGTTTTCACTTATGAATACTTTAATTTCGAGTTTGCCCTTAGGATTTTAAAAGTTAAAATTCAACCCTTATACTTTATAATATTATAAGTTAATAATATTTATATATGTATAAGAGTAAAGTCAGTCTTACCGTTAGTAAGCCTCATTCACGAAGCCAGTCTATAGGGGGGGGGGGGGGTATAAGGTTACTGCCTATAAAATAGCAGTTTAATGGGTGTCCACTCTCACCCACCGCTTCCTTGAATGGTGGAGGGTCGTTAGCCGAACTGGTAGGACAAGGACTATAGTTCTCCCTTCATTAAAATTATTAATGAGAAATACTAAGTAACTAAACCTTTTATAAATACCCAATCTTAGTTACTTAGGAAAATGTGAATAAGGTGCTAATCCATGAAATTAAACTTTGCACTTTGTTTAAGTCGGTTAGTGGAGCGTGTGTGGTTAACCGCTACACTAACTCGTATTTAACAAGGTAGGCAAAGGATAACTTAATGTTTATCATATTATCGATGGAGCGTGTGTGGTTAACCAACACATCGATTGAGGGGCAAACACTTAAGAGTACCAAGTAATTTGCATGGTTACTTCACACCTTGTTTTGTAATCCTCGGCATCCCAGCCACACAACCTGAAGGGCACACTCAAGATTGAAACATGCCATTGAAAAGTTCAGTGAATCTCAAAAGAATTTAGGAGTTTCAAAACCAATTAAAACCTAATAATACATTTCATTTATCTTGGTGGAAATTGGTGAATCGTCATTCACCTACCTTCAAATATTTTATAGTTTGGATTATGGAATCCCTCTTCCAAGTTATAAAAGTATTGTGTTGGATCCTAGCCTTAATATTTCATATTGGGTGTTATATTAGGGACTTTAAATCAACTATCTTGAATATCTCCCAAAAAGATGTCTGGTTTAGACATTTATGATCATCCAAAATCTCTTGAAACAAGCTTTCCTAAATGAAGATGATGTCCCATGGAAATCATACTTCTTTCACCCCTCCAATTATTCTTCTTGACCCATGAGTTCTTGAAAAGTTTAAGGTCACTCAAGCCCTATTGGCAAGCAAAGATCTATGTGTGATCACATCTTAGAGAGGTAGTCACATATTGGCAAGCCGGAAGAGTTGGGTGTCAAAGTCTAAATGAAGTTGATGATCAATCACTTTCTAAGTCTCATAGTGAGTTCCTTTGGGACACCTATGAAATAGACTATGACAAGACCCTTAATGATCTTATCTATTTGCTAAGATCAACCTCCTAAAACTTTATGGACATTGACAATGATGACACTGGAAATCCAAAAAAAGCATTCTCTTCCTAATGGAAAGGGATTGGCCATAGTCAACGCGGTTGGCCAAATGGTAAAGAGAGAGCCTAAGGTTGAGATAGTCCTATTATCAAGGGTCCATAGGTATCTATTGCCAAAGAAAGGGGCATTAGTTGTGAAGCTGCCAAATTTACCTAAGGATGTTAAAGTCAATAAGTTTGACTCTACTTCAGGTAAAATCCATTGTCTAACTCTATTAAGTTCCTACTTGGAGATTCTTATTACATGATGTGGTCGGGTCACATGTTGGTGGTTAAGAATCAAAGGAAAAGTGTAGAAACTTATAAGAAGTATATGCAGATTCTGATCGCGAAGATGGATTTCACTCGCATGGTTCGGTGATCAGAGTTTTTGGGCTGTTACTTAAGAGTTGTGATATATACATATATATATATATATATATATATATATATATATATATATATATATATAGCTTAGGAATAGATAACAAAAAGTTTTCATATGGATTGTAAAGATAAGTTTTTTCGCAAAGTTTTAAAATAAAAGGTAAATCTTTTGATTTTAGTTATTTTATGTATCCTTACAATGGCGTTTGTGGAAAATTGTTGCTTATAAGATTCCACTGATAGCAATATTGGAAAGTGAATTTTATTCTCTCATTTTTGGTAGTGTCTAAATTTACCAAATAAGGAAAGATTCTCGTCACCCAAGGTTTCAATTGGACCGAGACTTGGAATCATGCAAGTTGTATAGCATGATGGATGAGAACTTTCGAGCATTGGAAAATTTAAGACTAACTACTTGTTCACATGGATGTGTGAGTCAAGTAAAGGACTAAGGGATCGAGTACACATTCTTGTGCATTCGTTAAGTCCACTACAAAAGATCGATAAGACTATTTGTCATAATTTACTATAGCTCAGTAAATATGGTTATACTTACAAGCTTAAGTGTAATTCTTAGACATTGGAAAAGGTTCCAATGTATGATAGAGCGAATAAGAAGAATCAACTTAGGCAGAAAGATAAAAGCTTCTCAAATCTGAAAAGATGGGAGAGTACTTTAGTATCATGTTTTAAGACCATCTTAATGATTTTGAGACCTTATCACAATTCATCCTCTAAGTGCATTCTGATAGTTAAGAAGAGGAGTTATGAATTGTTGAAGTGGTTAAATCATGAAGATAATTCATACATCGTTCCAAAAACAATTCTTAAAGTTATACTCTAAGATTGTAACTTGAGTGCCATGTCTTAAAGAAGGTTTAAAACACTTGTCAAATGTAAGAGTAAAAGTTTTCTACTCTTGTACATTTGAAATTGGTAAGTTGTGATATTTTGGATAAAAGAAAGACCAACTTAGACCAATTGTGTGAAGTATTTTTCTTGATAAAGAATCCGCACTATCTCTTGAATATTTGGCAAGATAGTCTTATATGTCAAGATGATAGTAGGAGTCTTAAAGATCCTAAAAGAAATTTCAAGATCTAATCAAGAATAAAAAAAACCTGTAGTTTAACACTAGCACACGACGTGAGGTTTATAACCTATCGTGTTGAAATATTTCTATTTTTTGTGTCCATTATAGTTAAAGTTGGCTTGGCATATGAGTTCTTAGAGTTCTCAATTAGTTGCATAACAACTTGGAGGCAATGGTAGGCCCTTGAGCTGCCAGGTGGCAAGGAATTCAGATTGATTTCAGTCCACATGAGTTTGGATTTGTCATTATTTTTGTCTTGTGACTATGGTTTTGACAATTCACATGTATAAGAACACATACACCATAAAATCTAAAGCTCATAAGGTTTCTCTCCGATTCATGAAAATGATGGTGAGGAAACACTTCCACCAAGTAGATTTGAAGCAGATGACAAAAGATCTAAAAAATTGAGCTTATGATTACGACATCCCTTTTCATAGTTCTTAAAATTGTTTAGACACACCTGTGAGCTATCTAAGATAAGGTGTATGATATTGATAAAGTTTTATCAAAGCAATCTAGTATCAGAAATCATAACTTTTGTAAGAAAGTTAGTAAAGTGTTGCTTTCTACAAGTCCAACTGATTTATGAGTACATGTTAAAGCTAGTGGAAGCATAAGTGTTATGCTAATAATCATCATGTTAGTGGGAGCATGATAATTATGATAAAGGTTGCAAGTTAGCAATGTTAATTATAGAAAACAAAAGATTTCAATTGGGAAAGAGTTGTTTTGCTATAATTAAAGGAGAAGAAATTTATACTTCATCTCAAATCTAAAAGCTTAGATTGAGGTTTTAATCGTATTTAGTCAAGTATATATATGAATGTTATGTTGGAATGGATCAACATAAGAAAATTCTATATATGGCCCATTATTTGCACTCTAAAATTTGATTATGATTATGACATCCCTTTTCATAATCTAAATTGTGAGAACTTGGCAAATTGAAATGGAAATATTATAGCAAAAGACTGGTTTAGTCTTTATGTGAGACATCATGAATATTATCCCATATGCTTTGGATATAGGATCGATTACATGTGCTATATTCATCCTTTCTAAAATTTTCCAAATGCCTGGGGCATTAAGAAGGGAAAAGGTCTAGAACTAGATATGACTAAAAGGATTAAACAATTGTTGAGGACAATCTAAGGTTTACCAAAGATTGGTTGCTCAAGGATAGTTGGAAGTGTAGTGTTAATTGTTGGAAGGAACATATTGACATATTCTGAAAAAAAAAAAAAAAGGAAACTCTTGTTCAGAAGTGATAGTCAAAAGGGGAATATGGAAATGATCCCATAGGTGGAAGTTGTTCAGTTAATCTGTGTAAGATTAGGAAACTTAATGCAAGAAGGATGTTTCGAAGGAGTGGATCTCCTTTGGAATGCTCTGTAAAGTTTGTTGTCAAGTCTTTGTGACTCTGTGCATAATCATTACAAGATGATCAATGCATATAAGTTTAGAATCTAACAGATTTCAGTAAATGGCATGAATTTGGAATTCTTGCATTTGCAGTAAGGATTTGGGACTGTGAAATGAGAATCATTGAAGTTATGTTCAATTGGTCTATTTCACAAAGTAAAGATCATAGACAAACATAGTATACATACTTGGTGTGTGGCATGACTAGTGTTTAGAAAACATAGTGTACATGCCTGGAGCATGGGACAACTAATGTTTTAATTCAAGCATAAAGTTGATAGTTGAAATAGTATGCAATGAATAATGTGTAATCATATGGTGATAAATAAAATGTGTTTTATTTATATTCATTTGAGACCATATTGGATTCAATTATTCTTGTGTTTCATTTGGCATGTTTTGACTTCCAGAATAACTAGGTCGTTCTTCCTGATTGACTAAGTTATTCAAACCATCCACAATCAGTCATATGTTGGAAGTAGATATGAATCAAGACTATCATGGGTTGGCTTGTAGAGGTCTAAGTTGTTGGACAAAGTGGTGCAACAACACTCATGAGTGCTCATAAGTTTTGAGTATTGGATTCAATCTACGCTCATTGGAATCACTTCATGGATTTTATCACGAGTGATTATGAGACGATAATATCTTATATTCTTCAAACCTAGAGATATGAGTTGTTATTATGAGTTGGTTATACATTGATTGCACGAAAACGCATTAGTAACTCGATGTTATAAAACGTGCCTTTGTGTATGATTCAACAAGTAGTAGAACAAGCCATACGAGTCAAAGTTTATCCATTCCTTTTACCTTCGGGGTAAAAGCGATATCTTTGGGCCCCTCGATGATTTAGTGATGAAAAATGTAAGTGCTCGGCCGAGCCTAGACTCATTTAATTTGTTCAATTAGTCAGTCGTCATAAATCGGAAATCGGGAAACAAAAAATGGACAGAGAGAATGATTATAATCCATGTCTCAGTCCATATGATATCTAGAATGGAGGAGTATATGATCCCTTATCTAATGGACAAGTCATTAACAAAGGTCAGAGTTCGACATAAGCTTTTGAGATCTATGATTGCTGATCAGTTCCTGAAGTCATACGCAATAATATTTTTAGACTAATCCAAGTGGAGACTGTTGGATTAATGTCTAAGTCCATAACTATAATTGGTAAGACTTGACCCGATCCGGCATGGTCCATTTGGGTTGCATGGCATCATGCAGTTGGATAGACTATAATGAGAGAAATAACACTTAAGGTTTGTTAAATATTATAAGTTCTAATATATTAATTAGATTATTTAATTAGTATTGATCAAGAATTAATCTAGGATTAATTAAGTGATCAAAAGAAGACTAATTAAATATATGGGTTGATTTTCTAAATCATCCATACTTGTATAGTGGGCTAATGTTTCATGGATTGTCAAGTTGGGCTAAAACCCATAAGATGATCCATGGATGCTCCATGGTATATTTGAACCCATGGATCCAAGGAAATGGAAAGCCATGACAATTAGGGTTCACCCTAATTGTCACTAACAATATAAGCATCTTATTGTTGGCAAATATCGGCCACTAGACTAGAGTATATGTGTGAAAGGGCTAGCCAATTTTTATGGAGTGTGGATTTCTCTCATCAAAGAGGTATGTAATTCTAACCTGATATATTCATATGAATCAATGTTATTATGCTAGTTAGGATGAATACCTTGGAAAGTTTATATTTGAATGTATAATAGAGAAAACAAAGATCCAAGGAATTTAGGGTTGCATGTACACTTAGGAGTGTTAGAATGCTCAAAACCTAACAACTTTATCGAATATATTTATGATGGTTGTATTTACTTTGATCACTATTATACTCGTTGTTGTGATACTATACATGAAGTTCTCCACCAACGGAAATTTCCGCCATCCTTAGTTTGGGGGTTTGTGTTACAACCCGAAACTTTTTCCGTTATCTTTAACCAATTTCCGTTAGTAAAATTTGAATTTTATTGGGTTTCCGTCAAATTCCTTGGTTGGGAAATTTTTTACATTTTAAGTAAATAATATTTTATATAGATTATATGAATTGGAAACCGGAAATCATGCGAAAACTCGAACTTTTGTTGAAAAACACCATGTTCAAGGCAAGAATGAGTTTACGGCCGTAAACTCGAGTACGGCCGTAAACCTGTTTGTGGTTGGTGCCAGGTGGACCCCCCACCGATCACGAAAACCTCCCTATAAATATGTGTACCTACCCTTCATTTAGACTTTTCTGGCCGAAAACTCTCTCCTTCTCTCTCTAGACTCTCGTCCGTAAACACCTACAACGCCTCTTTTCTTTCGAAAAACATGAAAAATCATCATTTGGGGTCGATTGGGAGCATCTGGAACACATTTTCTGCAAAATCAAACACCCTTGTTCTTGAGTTTACGACTGTACACCCTTCAAATCTTTAAAGGCTATAAACCCTATTCACGGCCGCAAACTCAGTTCACGGCTTCAAACTCTGTTCACGATCGCTAACCCAGTTCACGGCCGTAAACCCCCCATCACAACCATAAACACCTATTAAGTGGTGAAAAACCTGTTTCCTCGATTCGATTAAGTCCCGATAACATTCCTTAATTGAAAGCAAGTATTTTTTCTAATACTTTATGTCACACCCCCAAACCCGAACGGCGGAAACGTTCGGGGGCGGAGGACGTCATATTCAGTATCATAACAGTTCATAGAAAGGAAAGTACACACCACCATATATTAAAGTTTCCAAGATGTTTACATAATTGTATTCATTACATGTTCAAAATATAAATACATAAACATCATTCAAAAGAAGTAATTAAATCCAATGCGTTAATCCCAAAAGTTGATTCCCAAACCTGCTTAGCGGTTCCCTGAGAATACAAGTTAATTCAAAGAAAAAGTGTCAACAATTAAGTTGGTGAGTGCATAAGTAGTTTAGAAAAATTGGATGCCATTCCAAAATGGGTGTATGTTTTCCAGAAAACTCAGTACTTCAAGTGTGAAGAGTTATGACTTGTTGTGTTGAAAATGAATGTATTAGATCCAGAAAATCCCATATTTTCCCTAATAGTTGAGATATGATTTGTTGTGTCTTCCAAGAAAAAAAACCTTATTTTCTTATTAAAGGTATGAAATGCATATGAATGTTCGTGTCATAAGTTGTAAATAACTGCACCAGGAAAATCCCTTATCTTCCTATTAGTTGTTTGGTTTGTATACAGGAAAAACCCTTATTTTTCCTAACATGATTGGCAGTCTCTAAGACCGAAAATCGCAAGAAAACTACGTTCTTAAAAGTTGTGTCATAGTTTTATATAATAAAGCTATACGAAGATCGCGTTTGTTATATGAAGAACAGTTTTAATAGCCACTCGTTCATAAAAGCATAATACCACAATAATTGTATATCCGATGAGTTTTATAACCATACTAAACATAATATGCCTGTAGCGACGTTCTTCAGGCGTCGTAGCGTTATGACAAATTGTTACCCCAAATGACGGACTGTAGCTAATAGTCAGGGCGCGAGATCATGACTTCCCGTATAGATCTATACACATTTGACACGTTTTCCGAACGGGAGACTCTGGTTATAGATAGGATTTGCAGCATTACTTTTTAATAAAGAAAAGTAACGTTTGAAGATATACACGTCTCATGGATTCTCAACTAAGCCTGTATTAAAGTGATAGTTTTTGCACGCGAAGTTTATCCTTTTTCACAATGTTTAACAAAGCATAAATCATAAGTTTTTAGAATATATAAAACGACTTAACCATGAAAAGTACTTTGAAGTCATTATATACTTTGCATAAGTCTTATACACACAGAGTATGACAAGAGTTTTCCATAATAGTAATGAGTTCTAAGTGATTTGTTCGGTAAAACAAGCGAAGTGAAACTTTATAAAATACACGACAATAACCGTATGTTTACTTGTATTCCCCCCTAAAAGAGTATAAAAGCATTTAAAATGTATTTAAAGTGTGTTTGAAAGGGGTATGAACTCACTTGAAAGTTTGAAGATAGCAAGATGGAAAAACGGGCAGAGTTTCGTCTCGGAAATGGATTTTCCTCGGGATTCTCGGGATTTCTCGGGAGTAAAATCGACCTTCGGGACTTGCACAAAATGACTAGGGCTTCGGGGTAGTGTGAGCACGGAAAACGAGGTAAAACGCAAGAAAAAGGAGAGTGAATGAGCAATTTTTCCGGAATCCCTCGCACCCCTTTTATAGGGGACTGGAAGGCCCTCATACGCGGGACGTACTCCCGTATGCGGCGCGTACGGGACGTCACTGCTGACCGCATCCTCGGCTGAAACGCTTCGGACGGGACGGGGGGGGGGGGGGGTGGGGGGTAGGCTCGCGTAGGGCCGACATGGACGATCCGAGGTCGTGGCCTCGAGTACGCGGCGCGTACTACGGCCCTAGGCTGACTCCCCTTCGGATAATACTGAATTTTTAATAAAAATTATATATAAATTATTTATCAAATTTCAAAAATTCATATCTCCTTCATACGAACTCCGTTTTCGACGTTCTTTATATCCCCGCGAAGGTGAGACTACGATCTACAACTTTCATATAGATTCCGTTGGCAAATTCCGAAATTATTTTATTATTTATTTATTAAAATGACGTGATTAAGGAATTTCTTTAAAAATTCATAACTTTTTCATACGATGTCCGATTTGAGTGTTCTTTTTATGCATGTTTGTAGTTTAACGATATCTATGACTTTAATTTAGACACCTAAAGTCAGAAAGTGTTTTATTGAAACTTTGCGTTTTTACGTAACTTCGTATTGCAGGTTTTTGTCAGAAAAACTTAGAATGGTCATAACTTCTTCGTTATAACTCGAATTTTTGTGTTATTTATATGTTTGGAAACCTTAAGACGATACCTACCACATAGCGTACTCCAAATAGAGTTTTTGAATACTTCATTTTTCGATGATATTCTAATTCCTTTCTCGAAGAGGTTACAGGACTCGATTTTTACTGAGTTGAAATGACGGGCTGTTAGATCATCCTCCCGTTAGAGGGAATTTCGTCCTAAAATTTTAATACAAAAGAAGAGTCTTAGGGGCTGAGGAAGAGATGTGGATACTTCTGTTGCATTTGATCTTCTCGTTCCCACGTGAACTCAGGTCCCCTCTTAGCATTCCATCGGACCTTTACTATTGGAATGCGACTCTGTTTAGTTTGTTTAACTTCCCTATCCATGATCTCGACGGGTTCTTCCACAAAGTTAAGATTTTCATTTAGTTCGATCTCATCGAGTGGAATTACCAGTGTTTCGTCGGACAAACACTTCTTCAGGTTTGATACGTGGAATACTGGATGTACTTTGCTAAGCTCGATTGGAAGTCGAAGTTTGTAGGCCACTGGACCAACTCTTGAAATGATTTCGAAGGGTCCATTGTACCTAGGATTTAGCTTCCCACGTTTTCCAAAGCGTATCATGCCCTTCCAGGGTGAGACCTTCAGTAGTACACGATCGCCAATCTGAAATTCCAAGGGTTTACATCTTTTGTCGGCATAGCTCTTTTGCCTATCCCTCGAGGATTTTAGTCGTTCTCGTATTTGCACGATCTTTTCAGTAGTTTCTCTGATGATCTCTGGACCAGTGAGGGTGCTATCAGGGACTAGACCTTTTGCTAATTGTGTGTCGCCCACTTCCGTCCAACACAGAGGTGATCTGCACTTACGGCCGTAAAGGGCTTCAAATGGAGTAGTATTGATACTAGTATGATAACTATTGTTATAAGAGAACTTGACCAAAGGTAAGTGAACATCCCATGCTTTACCAAAGTCGATTACACATGCTCGCAACATGTCTTCCAAGGTTTGGATCATCCTTTCACTTTGTCCGTCAGTTTGGGGGTGATAGGCTGTACTCATGTCCAATCTTGTTCCCATGGATTTTTGCAATGATTGCCAGAATCTAGACGTGAATCTGCTGTCTCTGTCCGAGATGATAGACATTGGCACTCTATGGAGTCGTACGATCTCTCAGATGTAGATTCTCGCTAACCTTTCCATTTTATCAGTTTCCTTGATCGGTAAGAAATGAGCGGACTTGGTTAATCTATCGACGATTACCCAAATAGTATCTTGGCCACCCTGAGTTTTGGGCAGTTTCATTATGAAGTCCATGGAAATCTGCTCCCATTTCCACTCAGGAATTTCAGGTTGTTGGAGTAGTCCTGAGGGTTTCTGGTGTTCTATTTTGATCTTGGCGCAAGTCAAATACTTGCTCACATATGTAGCGATCTTTGCTTTCATGTTTGGCCACCAGTAGAGTTGTTTGAGATCTTGATACATCTTGTCTGACCCGGGGTGTACGGAGTATGGAGTCTTGTGTGCCTCGCTCATAACTACCTCTCTAAGTCCACCAAACTTGGGTGTCCATATTCAGTTCATGAGGTAGCGTGCTCCGTCACTCTTGATTTCTAAATTCTTGTCCATTCCCCTAAGGGTCTCACCTATCACGTTTTCGGGTTTCAAGGCCTCTATTTGAGCTTCCTTGACTTGTGTTGACAGGTGCGAATGGATCAACATGGCTAATGACTTCACTCTTCGGCCAGAGTACTCCTTACGACTAAGGGCATCTGCCACGACGTTTGCCTTTCCTGGATGATAGCGAATCTCACATTCTTAGTCGTTGAGCAATTCGACCCAACGTCGTTGTCTCATATTCAACTCCTTCTGGTCGAAGATGTGTTGTAGGCTCTTGTGGTCTGTAAAGATATGCATTTGGTACCATACAGGTAGTGTCTCCAGATTTTAAGAGCGAAAACCACCGCCCCAAGTTCTAAATCATGAGTGGTGTAGTTGACCTCATGCGTTTTCAGTTGTCGTGAGGCATATGCAATAACCTTTCCCCTCTGCATTAGTACACAGCCCAGCCCTTGCTTCGAAGCATCGCAATACACCACAAAATCTTTGGTCCCTTCTGGAAGAGAAAAGATGGGCGCACTGCGAAGGGCCTGTTTCAAGGTCTGAAATGCAGCATCTTGCTTTTCTCCCCAATTGTAGGTCACACCTTTCTGGGTTAGGGCGGTAAGAGGCTTTACGATGCTGGAGAAATTCTGAATGAACCTTCGATAATAACCAGCAAGACCTAGAAATTGACGAATTTCTGTTGGTGTAGTTGGTGCAGACCTGTTTTTGATAACCTTGATTTTTGATGGGTCCATGTGGATTCCTTCCTTGCTGACCACGTGACCGAGGAAGTCCACCTTTCTAATCCAAAACTCACATTTTGAGAATTTTGCATACAGTCTTTCAGTCTGTAACATCTCTAAAACTTGGCTCAGATGTTGACTATGCTCTTCTTTATTCTTTGAATAAATGAGTATGTCGTCTATGAATACTATCACAAATTTATCCAAGAATGGACGACATACCCGATTCATTAGATCCATGAATACGGCCGGGGCATTGGTTAGTCCGAACGGCATCACTACGAACTCGTAATGTCCGTATCGTGTTCGGAAGGCCATCTTGGGAACATCACTCTCCAGGACTTGCAGCTGGTGATATCCCGACCTTAGATCGATCTTGGAGAAGTAGTTGGCTCCTTGGAGTTGGTTGAAAATCATCGATTCGGGGTAGGGGGTATCGGTTCTTGATGGTTAGTTTGTTGAGTTCTCGGTAGTCGATGAACATTCTAAGTGATCCATCCTTCTTTTTCACGAACAGTACAGGTGCTCCCCATGGCGAGAAGCTGGGCCTGATGAATCCTTTTCCAAGTAGTTCATTCAGTTGGCTGGATAGCTCTTGCATCTCTGCCGGGGCTAATCGATAGGGTGCTTTGGCTACTGGGGTAGCTCCAGGAACCAGATCGCTTCTGAACTCAACTTGTCTCGCGGGAGGTATTCCCAGAAGGTCCTCGGGAAAAACGTCGGGAAAATCGCATACGTCGGGCACATTCTTGATGTCATGGACTTCGCGTTTCACATCTACAACATGTGCCAAAAACGCGTGACACTCCTTGCGTAGGCATTTCCGAGCATGGATACTTGAGATGATACGAAGAGTGGTACTGGGTTTGTCGCCCAAGACAATGAAAGTTTCGCCGGTTGGTAGATTAAGGCGAACGGCCTTATCGTAACATAGAATGTCCGCATGATGAGAACTCAGCCAATCCATGCCAACGATGACATCGAAACTCTTAATCGAGACTGGCATGAGGTTGATTGAAAAGGGATTATCGTTTAAATTTAGGGTGCAGTTTAAGTATATCTCCTTAGTGCCTTCGGTTTTCCCGTTGGCCATTTCTACTATGAATGGTTCACTTAATGATTGTGGTATTGATTTTAGCAGGCCCTTAAAGTCGTGACTCACAAAACTCCTTTCCGCTCCACTATCAAACAAAATGCATGCATACGAGTTATCGAGAAGAAACGTACCCGTAACAACAGTAGGGTCCGCAATGGCTTCATCTTGTCCCATTGCGAAAACTCGGCCCCTTCCGCTGGTATTCCGGTTGTTTGCCTTTGGGCAGTCCCTGCGGTAGTGCCCCGTGTCTCCGCACTCAAAGCAGGCGCGGCTTACCCCGGTATTAGTAGTGGGGATGGATGGTTGGGTTGGCTCTTTGCAATAGTGGGTTGTATGTCCCTTCTTATTACACTTGGTGCATTGAAGATCATGGCAAGGACCGTGGTGGTGGAAGCTGCATCGGTTGCACTTAGGAAGTTTCCGATTATATGAGCTTGTGGGGGCAGGGTTGGTAGGTACAGTCATAGCGTGGGCCGCTATTACTTGTTGTTTCTTGGGGTTTTCGTGGAGGGTTTGTCCCCTCCTTTTGTTCCAAGGCCTACTTTGGCCCTGAGCCTCCCTAGGTGGATTTGCGGTTGTTGAAATGGTACCGTGTTTTACTCTGTGGTCGATGAGTCGCTGAGCCAGGCGTTTAGCACTGTTGTAGGTAACAGGGATGGAAGCTAGGACATGCCCTTGAATCTGGGGTGACAACCCCCAAATGTACCTTTCAACCTTCTTTGATTCTGGGTTGACCATGGTAGGGCACAGTGCAGCGAGGTCGTTGAACCTAGCTGTGTAGGCGACTAGGTCAGACCCAGTCATTTTTAGATTCCAGAGCTCCTGTTCAAGCTTTTGCACTTCGCCCCTTGGGCAGTATTCTTCCAGTAGTAGAACCTTTAGATCGTCCCAACTCATGGCGTTGGCGACAGTGAGCGTCACTGAATTCACATGGCTTTTCCACCAAGTGAGGGCTCGATCTACGAAAGTGCAAGCAGCGAACTTGACTTTGCTTGCTTCCAGGCATGAGCAGATCTCGAAGACCGTTTCGGTCTTCTCGAACCATTGCATTAGTGCAATGACTCCCCCAGTTCCATTAAAAGTTTTTGGCTTAGCGTTAGAGAACTCCTTGTAAGTAAATTCTCTTACTTGGCCATGGCCAGTACCATGATTTGGATGATTCGTGCTGCTTCCCGCCCCTCCATTTCCGTGGGAGTTTATTTGCGAGAGGGCTGCAGTTACTGCTGTTGTGATAGCAGCCTGGACCATGGCTGGATCATAAGTTGGTGGTGCCGTGCCCGGCCTGGGCCTTAGGTTTGGACGAGGAGGCATCGTGCTGCCAAAGGAAAAATGAAAAATTTATAAGTTTTGGCAGTTCAGAGTTGAATGATATTGAGTTAACTTCTAATAGTTCTAAGAAATTGGGTTTGACCGACATAATGTTTTGAGCTTGAAAGTAAAGTTTGAATAGATGTACCAATGAATTGAATGAATTGCGCATGATTAACAACAAGAAAAGGGATATACCCTTATATATATATTAAACATATAGTTGTGTTACAGTGGGGTCTAGACAAAAGTTCTTGACCTTTCTAAAGGCCTCCGATTACAAAACAATTTAAAGAAAATAATACTTTTATCCGAAGTCCTAATTTATAACAAAATTTGAGAGTCGGGTAAGTACTACTTGCGGCGCGCTTTGCGTTTAGAGCTCGACTCCGTGTCGGACTGCTTCGACTCCATGAGGCGCCTATCAAACGCAACTTGTTGTTCCCTCAATTCTGCGAAGGCCGCATTTGCTTGTGCTTGAAATGCTTCGACGCGAATGTGGATGTCGTTCTGCAACATCTCTAGGTGGTTGATATCGGTCGTGTGGATTTGTACTTCCACATTGACCTCTCGGATTCGGTTGGCTTGCACTCCGGATTGATAGCACTGGTAGGCGAGTTTGCCAACCATGACTGGATGTGCTCGGTCGGCTAATCCCCCGCCTCTGACATCATAGAAGTCTCGGCACATGCCGTAGGGAGGGCGTAAGCTTTGTTGTTGGCTCCAATGATGGAGGTGACTTCCCCACACAGGAGTGGGTCCTTGGAAGTTCCTCACGTGGACGGGAGGTTGTGGGATTGGTGGATTGATAATTTCTGGCTCCGAGTCTGTGCCAGAGTCATCCCCTCCCTCCAACTATATAGGCTCTTCGTCTTCTTCAGGATCTTCTTCGATCCTTCCTCCATTACCTTGGTTGGGGTAGTAGGGGTCATTGGGGTGATGGAATCCTGCCATTTAGTCTGTACGAGAATAGGGTTAAAAATTTACTATAAGCTAGAGAACATGAAACTTACCCTTAAGTTTAATGGTTGACGGCACTCGAATACTCCCTTAGTATTCTTTAACGATATGCTTTTGGTAAGTTTTAAATTTGTTGTCCATTGCAGACACTCCTTGGCATACGTTAGTCGGCTCTTGGACAAATATAGTTGATCAGGCTACATTCTTCCCAGTTCCGATTACATGTCCCAAGGCGTACCTGTACTGCACAACTTATTTATAATACTTCTAAAGTTATTTACTATGAAATTGTTATTAGTATAAAATGAGTGCATGCTTACCTTAAAACTAAATAAATTTAATTTCAAAAGTATGACTTTTCTCAGAGTGTTTTTGCCCAGTTGAGTTTATAGTTGTATACCAAAAAGAAATGGTTTTGATATACTTAATTCCCTATAAGCAAAGCTCTGATACCAATCTGTCACACCCCCAAACCAGAACGGCGGAAACGTTCGGGGGCGGAGGACGTCATATTCAGTATCATAACAGTTCATAGAAAGGAAAGTACACACCACCATATATTAAAGTTTCCAAGATGTTTACATAATTGTATTCATTACATGTTCAAAAGATAAATACATAAACATCATTCAAAAGAAGTAATTAAAGCCAGCGCGTTAATCCCAAAAGTTGATTCCCAAACCTGCTTAGCGGTTCCCTGAGAATACAAGTTAATTCAAGGAAAACGTGTCAACAATTAAGTTGGTGAGTGCATAAGTAGTTTAGAAAAATTGGATGCCATTCCAAAATGGGTGTATGTTTTCCAGAAAACTCAGTACTTCAAGTGTGAAGAGTTATGACTTGTTGTGTTGAAAATGAATGTATTAGATCTAGAAAATCCCATATTTTCCCTAATGGTTGAGATATGATTTGTTGTGTCTTCCAAGAAAAAAACCTTATTTTCTTATTAAAGGTATGAAATGCATATGAATGTTCGTGTCATAAGTTGTAAATAACTGCACCAGGAAAATCCCTTATCTTCCTATTAGTTGTTTGGTTTGTATACAGGAAAAACCCTTATTTTTCCTAACATGATTGGCAGTCTCTAAGACCGAAAATCGCAAGAAAACGACGTTCTTAAATGTCGTGTCATAGTTTTATATAATAAAGCTATACGAAGATCGCATTTGTTAGATGAAGAATAGTTTTAATAGTCACTCGTTCATAAAAGCATAATACCACAATAATTGTATATCTGATGAGTTTTATAACCATACTAAACATAATATGCCTGTAGCGACGTTCTTCAGGCGTCGTAGCGTTATGAAAAACTGTCACCCCAAAAGACGGACTGTAGCTAATAGTCAGGGCGCGGGATCATGACTTCCCGTATAGATCTATACACATTTGACACATTCTCCGAACGGGAGACTCTGGTTATAGACAGGACTTGCAGCATTACTTTCTAATAAAGAAAAGTAACGTTTGAAGATATACACGTCTCATGGATTTTCAACTAAGCCTGTATTAAAGTGATAGTTTTTGCACGCGAAGTTTATCCTTTTTCACAATGTTTAACAAAGCATAAATCATGAGTTTTTAGAATATATAAAACGACTTAACCATGAAAAGTACTTTGAAATCATTATATACTTTGCATAAGTCTTATACACACAGAGTATGACAAGAGTTTTCCATAATAGTAATGAGTTCTAAGTGATTTGTTCGGTAAAACAAGCGAAGTGAAACTTTATAAAATACACGATAATAACCGTATGTTTACTTGTATTCCCCCCTAAAAGAGTATAAAAGCATTTAAAATGTATTTAAAGTGTGTTTGAAAGGGGTATGAACTCACTTGAAAGTTTGAAGATAGCAAGATGGAAAAACGGGCAGAGTTTCGTCTCGGAAATGGATTTTCCTCGGGATTCTCGGGATTTCTCGGGAGTAAAATCGACCTTCGGGACTTGCACAAAATGACCAGGGCTTCGGGGTAGTGCGAGCACGGAAAACGAGGTAAAACGCAAGAAAAAGGAGAGTGAATGAGCAATTTTTCCGGAATCCCTCGCACCCCTTTTATAGGGGACTGGAAGGCCCTCGTACGCGGGGCGTACTCTCGTACGCGGCGCGTACGGGACGTCACTGCTGACCGCATCCTCGACTGCAACGCTTCGGACGGGACGGGGGGGGGGGGAGGGGGGTAGGCTCGCATAGGGGCGACGTGGACGAGCCGATGCCGTGGCCTCGAATACGCGGGGCGTACGAGGGTACGCGGCACGTACTACGACCCTAGGCTGACTCCCCTTCGGATAATACCGAATTTTTAATAAAAATTATATATAAATTATTTATCAAACTTCAAAAATTCATATCTCCTTCATACGAACTCCGTTTTCGATGTTCTTTATATCCCCGCGAAGGTGAGACTACGATCTACAACTTTCATTTAGATTCCGTTGGCAAATTCCGAAATTATTTTTATTATTTATTTATTAAAATGACGTGATTAAGGAATTTCTTTAAAAATTCATAACTTTTTCATACGATGTCCGATTTGAGCGTTCTTTTTATGCATGTTTGTAGTTTAACGATATCTATGACTTTCATTTAGACACCTAAGGTCAGAAAGTGTTTTATTGAAACTTTGCGTTTTTACGTAACTTCGTATTGCCGGTTTTTGTCGGAAAAGGTTAGATTGGTCATAACTTCGTTATAACTCGGATTTTTGTGTTATTTATATGTTTGGAAACCTTAAGACGATACCTACCACATAGCGTACTCCAAATAGAGTTTTTGAATACTTCATTTTTCGATGATATTCTAATTCCTTTCTCGAAGAGGTTACAGGACTCGATTTTTACTGACTTAAAATGACAGGTTGTTACACTTTATCTAACGAAATCGCTAATTTAGATACATATATGTATTTATTTGATCTTAGGATTCCGTTAAGTGTCACGTACAACAACTCGAGGATCATCGTTTCGAGTTCGATGTTTCACACCACAAACGGTGAGTTCATACCCCTACGCTTTTATGGTTTTTAAATGTTTTCAGGAGGAGAATACAAGCCAAACGTAAAGGTTTTCAACGAGTCCAAAACTTATGCAATTAATATAAATCAAAGGTTTTCATAAAAGCTTTTAGATACTTTATTCCTTTTGTAATATGCGGAGCATAAGGGACGTTTTCTAAACTTAATTTCATAGATTTCAGAACATTTCATGAACATAACATTTCAGTCAAACTATAACAGGTATAGTTTGGGGAATTCATTTCCAGGTTTACAGATACAAACCACTTACACGGTTGAATATATAAACTATGATAGATTTAGTTTATCCATCACCGCATACAGATAGCAAGAGTACCATACTAAATAATTATTTTAAGTATAATTATTTTTACTCTACGAGACATACATCGAATTCAAGTACAAAAGAACATTACGTTTCACATATTATTAATTGTAAAGTCATTAATCAAGTTAGGAGACATGTCCTTGGGCGCTTACAAACATAAATAAGTAGAGGACTACCCTTATGAACCAGAGTCTCCTGGAGGGAGAACATGATTTTGTGTATAGATCTATATGGGATTGACTACCCCGCACCTTGCTGTTAGCTACAATAGGACCGGCTGGTCTACGGGTGACAAAGTCATAAAACTCGCTAGTGGATAATAACGTCATATTTACATAGTTCTATACTTCTCATGAACAATTTCTTTAATAACATAAGTATGGAAATACTTGTGCATTACAGTTTCAGAGCCATTAAATTAACAACTTACATTCAAGGGAAAATATAAGATTTTCCCAGACAAACATCAGTACTTTACAAACAATCAGAATAACATTCTATACATTTTTTACATTACTAGTGATGGCTAATGATTTCATACAAGAGTTTTCATACATATCAAACAGAACATACATTACGTACTGGTGGTAGACATGGTTTTCAAACAAAGAATACAATAAATTCAGTAATGAGCAAACATGTTAGAAAATATGGGATTTTCTTGGGAAACATACATACATTTTACAGATTTCATCACAGGTTGCCATTACATAAACATTCTTATGAAATCACCAGCTTTATGCTGATACGTTTTCAAAATCGCTTGTAGTCTCAGGACATCAGTAGACAGGTACTCTCACCGACTTCTGAGAAGACGGAGCATACGAAGTCTCGTATTTATATTTCTGTTACTTTTGATGTAGACAAACTATGTTTCAAACAGATTGTAAATATTCATATCTTAATGTAATGGTTGTGTTTACTTTGATTACTATGATGCAATTGTTGTAATACTATACATGACGTCCTCACCCCCGAACGTTTCCGCCGTTCCGATTTGGGGGTGTGACAGATTGGTATCAGAGATATTGTTTAAAGTAAAATTAGTATACCAAACCTTACAAGGTATACAACTATAAACACTAAGGGGTTGAAGTGCTCTGAACTAAAAGTATATTTTTAAAAATATAAGTAATTTATAAGAAGTGTACAAGTATACCTACATACCAGAAGCAGTATAATAAGTAGAACAAAACAAAAGTATTTAGAGGTTGAACACTACGGTTAAACCTGAGCAGTTATGTAATCATGTTCAGGGTCAATATAGCCTGATCAACTATATTTATTCGGTACATGACCAACATGTGCTTGGGAGTGACTGTGGTGTTGCAGCAGGCCTAAAACTTACGAAGTATACATACGTCAAGTATCAATAGAATAAAACATACAACCTTAAAATACTATAGGAGTATTTTAACTAAAATCCAAATACAGTATGGAGATTCATTCAAAGTGTTGCTACTCATTTCTTCCTAGTGATAATTTACTTGCATTGGTAACTTTCTTTGTAATCGCTTAGTAGAACACGATATTTTTTAGGTTGATCTTGTTTCATATCTCTTGATTCAAAAATCTAGGGGACTTACCATCCTCTTATTCCTGATTATTTTTAGAACAAGATGCCTCCGAGGAAGAGACCCAACAAAAAGAACAACAATCCCCCAACGGATCCGACGCTACCACCTCCTCAGTTCGACCCTGCCATGTTCCAAGCAGCAGTGACAGCCGCTATGGCTGCCGCAATGTCACAGATAAATCCTGGCGGCTCTAGCAGGTCGTTAGGTGGTACCTATCCCTAAAATCTTGAAGTTGGTCAAGGACACCAAAAGGAGTGTTCCTACAAGGATTTCATGAACGCGAAACCCAAATCCTTCGACGACAATGGAGGTGTCATTGCCCTCACCCGATGGATCGACAAGATAAAATCAGTCTTCGAGATTTGTGCGTGCTCTGAAGCAAACAAAGTGAAGCTCTCCGCCTGCACCTTCATTGATAGAGCATTGACCTGGTGGAACAGTCGAGTCAAATCCCTAACCCTGCCAGTGGAAAATGCCATGGGTTGGGAAAGTTTAAAAGAACTCATGCTCGCAGAGTACTGCCCAATGGGCGAGATGCAGAAGTTGGAACACGAGCTCTGGAATCTGAAGATGAATGGTTCTGACATTGCTTCCTATACACCTAGATTCTACGATCCAGAACTTCTCTATCCGTGAATGGTCACCCCAGAAAGCAAAAATATAGAGAGAACATTTGGGGATTAACGCCCCCAACTCAAGGGAATGTCTTGGCTGCTAAGCCTTCCACGTTCGACAACACTTAGTACCTGATGCAGACCCTGATAGATCATAGGGTTCATCTAGATGAAGTGGCAGCCGCTCCCGAACCACTAAAGGCTAGCGGTTGGAAGAAAAAGTTATGGAACAAACGAAAGGGCAGTCTTTGTAGGAGCCTTCCAAGAAACAACAAGTAGTGGCAATTCATGTTGTACCATGCCTGCCACTGTTCCTGTAGTACAAGCACCTAACAGTAGATATGTTGGTACCTTTCCTCGATGCGACAAGTGCAACTATCATCATCACGGGCCATGCCATGAAATGTTGTGCAACAACCGTGGTAAGAAAGGACATATAGCTCGAGGATGCAAGACACTAGTCCAACCCAGTAACCAGGCCTCTGGAGCGGGCGTTGGTTAAGCCTTTTATGACTGTGGGGAGATCGGGCATTACAAAAGAAATATCCCGAAGGCGACAACAGCTGGCAACACATGGAGCGTGCTAGCAATGGGCCAGGAAGGGGCAGTTGCTAATCCCACCGTTGTTACGGGTATGTTCCTCCTTGACAACTCTTATGCATGCATTCTTTTCGATTCTGGTGCGGAGAGAAGTTTTGTTAGTAATTCATTCAAGCATCTTCTCAAACATAAACCCCATCCCTTAACCAAAACATTCACTATCGAGATGGCAAAAGGAAAGAAAGAGAGCACTAACGAGGTATTCATCGGCTATACCCTTATCCTAAACGACCATTCCTTTCCAATCGATCTGATGCTGGTTTCCATAAAAAGCTTCAATGTCATCATTGGCATGGATTGGTTGAGCCCCAATCGTGCTGATATCCTCTGTTATGAAAACGCCATCTACCTTAATCTTCCCTATAGTGAAACTCTTATGATTTACGGCGATAAACTTAGCTCAAACCTCCGTATCATTTTGTGCATCAAAGCTCAAAAATATCTGCGAAAGGAGTGATATGCATTCTTAGCCCATGTCGTTAATGAAAATCAGGAAGTTAAAAACCTCGAGAGCATCCCTGAAGTTTGCAACTTCCCTGATGTCTTTCCCGAAGAGCTTCCGAGAATCCCTCCTAAGAGCCAAGTCGAGTTCCACAACGAGTTAATCCCCGGAGCTACCCCTGTAGCTAAATCCTCATACCGCCTAGCACCAGTAGAAATGCAAGAATTATTCGGCCAGCTCAACGAGCTACTCAACAAAGGATTCATCAGATCGAGTTCTTCTCCCTGGGGAGCTCCAATCTTATTTGTGAAAAATAAGAATGGATCTTTTCGGATGTGCATTGATTATCACGAACTGAACAAGCTTACCGTAAAAAATTGTTATCCTCTTCCCCGAATCGACGACCTCTTCGATTAACTTCAAGGAGCTAGGTACTTCTCGAAAATAGACTTGAGATCAGGGAACCATCAGCTACGAGTTCATGGGAATGACGTTCCTATGACAACATTTCGGACTCGATATGGTCACTTGAGGCTAGTGCTAGAGATACTGAGAGTGGAAAGACTTTATGCGAAGTTTTCCAAGTGCTAATAATTGATTCGAAAAGTAACATTCCTTGGTCATGTGGTAAGCGAGGAAAGCATACACGTGGACCCTTCAAACATCAAAGCGATTGAGAGTTGGTCAGCACCGAAGACGCCTACAAAAATCCATCAATTCTTGGGTCTCGCAGGCTACTATCGCATGTTTATCCAAAATTTCTCCAAGAGTGCCAAGCCCCTAACCACTCTGACTCAGAAAGGCGTACCCTTTAGATGGAGTGAAAAGCAAGACACTGCGTTCTGAACATTGAAGCAGGCCCTATGCAGTGCACCTATCCTGTCTCTGCCTAAAAGGACGGAGGACTTCATTGTCTACTGTGATGCATCCAATTAGGGCCTTGGGTGTCTGCACATGCAGAGAGGAAAGGTTATTGCCTATGCCTCAAGGTAGCTGAAAGCACACGAAGTTAACTATACAACTCACAATTTGGAATTGGGAGCAGTGGTCTTCGCATTAATGATATGGAGACATTATATCTACGGAACCTAGTGAACTGTCTTCACTGACCATAAAATCCTACAACACATTTTCGACCACAAGGAGTTGAACAAGAGACAACGGCGATCGATAGAGCTACTCAACGATTATGAGTCCTAAATACTCTACCATCATGGCAAAGCCAATGTGGTGGTGGATGCCCTCAGCCGGAAGGAGTACTCATGTAACGTCATGATTTTTCACCCAAATTTGTTTCATTTATTTTTAAAATCTTTTAACGGAAAATGCAACGGAAGACTGTAAACATTGTTTATTTAAAAAACATTTCAAACCACATCGTTACGTTCAATTCGAAATCAAAATTAAATAACGCATCCAAGTGGCATCTTTACTTTAAGGATAAACTACCCAAAAGTGACCCCATCACACAAAGCCAAGCTCCTAAGCTACCTGTACCAATCGTGAAGGCACAAAGCAAAGAAACAAATGTCAGCAGATACTTCGTGAGCCAATAGGAGTTTGTACACAACCAAAGGGAAAACACACCATCCGCTAACGAGTCAATCATTCAAATTATGATCACATAAACAAATTGACATATCAATGAATAATCAAACATCATTCGCATAAAATTCAATCATTCAATTTTTTTTATCATCCATTTACATATCATTCATTAGTGTAACATCAATCGTATTTCATGCATAATCATATCATAATCGTACATCATCATATCAAAGAAATCTATCATAATCGTATCGGCGTAGGTAGTCTCATAGTGATACCTAACCCCAAGGGAAAAACCAGTTCACTACTTGTATGCCTGGCCAGCCAAATGCTTTAGGTGGTTCACAACTGCCACCCGTCACACCGACCCCAAGACTCCACTTTCACTACTCCGACTATACAATGTACAAGTAAATCGCAGTGTCGTTCGGGATCGGTACAAACGGTGTCAATTCTACCGATACACCTCCCGATTCCCACGTGATGTTTGATCCGGCCTCGTTCGAATGGCCAACATCACTCAAGTCCGCAAACACCGAAGTGTTTGCGTACCATGTGTCGCACGGGCATCTAGAAAGACCGAGCAACTCGTAAATGGCTTAAGCTCTTTTCCTAGAAGTGTAACGACGTAAATTTTAAAACCAATTTTTCATTTTTGAAAACACCAAACATCGATTAATATTTCAAATTCAAACGTAAACAATATTGTCACAACAGAATACATCCCAAAGATCATAAAAATAGTTTTCCCCCGATAATGTGTACGATCACGCCGGCGCCTTCGCACGGTCCTCGCTAGTACCTGAAACACATAACACAACAACTGTAAGCATAAATGCTTAGTGAGTTCCCCAAAATACAACTTACGCACATACGCCTTTCTAGGCCCTGACCTTCCGATCCCTGTGTCTCAGGGGACTTCCGTCCCGACTAGGTAAACCTTCCGGTCCTACCCACGTCGACCTTACGGTCCACATCACAACGCCTTCCGGCCCATAACATATTCGCCTTCCGGCCCATAATATAATGCCTTCCGGCCCATATCAAGCATATCATACATGGCACATATAACGAATAACTTATCACACATAATACATATATCTTATAGCATATCCGACCTTCCGGTCACATAGTCAACCCTTTCGGGTATAGTATAGTGAGAAAACTCACATCGTGGAAAGTATAAGATCTCGCATCCTTGCTATCACCGAATCTAAACGACGGCTCTACCTCGCGTAAACATAAAAATATCATTTAATTCACAAAGACTTCCACCACAAAACTTTACTCCTTATCATCATTCCTCAGAGGGTCAAAGACCCTTTTACCCATCCTTGACCTAAACTCCTCATGTTGACGAAAACCCTAAAAGTCAACAAAAGTCAACCCTGAGAGTACGTGGGGTGTACTGCTAGATGTACGCGGGGTGTACATCGCCAACCCCCTGGATCGGGGTCTCCACCCAGTACGCTACGCGTACTAGAAGTTACGCCCAGCGTAACCATGAGAATCAACCACTCTTCATTTCTGGTCTTAATCGGTTAAGCCATTACTCCAACTTCTAGATCCGACTCTTTTAGTGTGTCTAAACCCATAAAGTCGAGACCTTTAAGCCTTGGCATGGCTGTAAAGGCTCCAACATCACATAACAACATTCTTTTCCAACTCAAGGACCTAGATCTCATGCATGGTGCAATACCCACGTCCAAGATGCCATTTTTATGAGTCTACAACTCCAATAGATCAGAAACATGAAGTATATAAGCTTATGGAGGCCATTTGCACAAAAGTCTCCACCTTTGGGACTTAAACCCTAGAAAATGATACTTTAAGCATACAACATGAACCAAGTGACAAGATCCAAACTTTTTACCTGATAATGAAGCTTTAACCCTTGCAAAGCTCAGATCTACACTTGAGCACCACTTCTAGCCTCTCCAACAAGCTTTTCTTCTCCTTTGCAACCTTGGAATGGCACCACCAAGCTTAGAATACACACACAATGGCTAAAGAACGAATGCACACTCTTTTAGGGTTTCACTCTGAGGGATGGTGGCTGAGAAGTCCAGCCACACATTCCTTTTATAGCCTCTCCAAAGGAAATTAGGGTTTGGATCTGAATAAGTTACGTCGGGCGTAACCTTGGGTACGCCCCACGTACCTGAGGGTGAACACGTCCAAATGAGGCGCGCGAGTACGCGCAGTGTACACCTTGAACGCACAGCATAGTTGCCTATCATGAAAACCCTAAATTAACAATTTAATCCAAAACAGAAGAATACCTGGATTTCGGGCTGTTACAATTGTCCCCCACTAGAACCAGACTTCGCCCCCGAAGTCTCATACTGAAAACAACTCTGGATACGAATCCCGCATCTTAGACTCAGACTCCCATGTCAGCTTGGACCCCTTCCGATGTTGCCACTGCACTTGCACCAGGGGTACTTCCTTGTTCCTCAGAACCTTAACTTTCCGATCCCTGATCGCTACTGGTCTCTCCACATAGTTCAGGCCTGTATCCACCTGAATATCATCTAATGGCACCACTGCCGACTCGTCGGCAATGCATTTCCTCAACTGCGAGACATGAAAGGTATCATGGATCTGCCCCAACTCAGCAGGTAGATCCAACCAGTAGGCTACCCGGCCTACCCTAGCAATTACCCTGAAGGGTCCTATATACCGGGGTCCCAACTTACCCCTCTTCCTGAATCGTATCAATCCTTTCCAAGGAGAGAACTTTAGGAGCACAAGGTCACCAACCTGAAACTCGAGCTCGGACCGCCGCCTGTCCGCATAAATCTTATGGCGACTCTGCGCGGTCAACCACCTCTGCCTGACCTGCTGAATCTGCTCGGTCGTCTGGAGTACAGTCTCCGTGCTACCCATCACCCTCTGCCCCACCTCTCCCCAGCAGATGGGGGTGCGACACCTCCGCCCATACAACAACTCAAAGGGTGGCATACCAATGCTCGAATGATGGCTGTTGTTGTACGAAAACTCTGCTAAAGGTAGATAGGTGTCCCAGCTCCCTTCAAAATCCAAGACACGTGCTCAGAGCATATCCTCAAGCATCTGAATCGTCCGCTCGCTCTGTCCGTCTATCTGCGGGTGGTATGCGGTACTGAAATGCAGTCTCGTACCCAATTCGTCATTAAACTTCTTCCAAAAACTGGAAGTAAAACACACCTCCCGATCTGAAACAATCGACATCGGAACCCCATGTCGCGATACCACCTCCCTCACATATAACTCTGCCAACTTCTCCGCAGAAGAGCTCTCGCTGATGGCTAGAAAATAAGTGCTCTTCGTCAATCTATCCACGATCACCCAAATTGCGTCGACTACCCTCGCAGTCCGCGACAATTTGGTGATAAAATCCATGGTAATCTGTTCCCACTTCCATTCGGGAATCTCTAGTGGTTGCAATTTACCGTGCGGACGCTGGTGCTCAGCCTTAACCTGTCGACAAGTCAGGCATCTCTCAACAAACCATGCAACATCCCTTTTCATACAGGGCCACCAATACTCCTTCCTTAGATCCAAATACATTTTTGTAGCCCCGGGATGAATCGAGAATTTCGATCGACGCATTTCCTCCATCAAAATAGTACGTGTACCGCCCACAAACGGTACCCAAATCCGACCCTGAAAAGTCATAAGCCCTCGAACATCCGTAACGAATCCTGATACCTGACCTACCACCCGCTCCCTCTTCTGGTTTTCTGGTTTCACAGCCTCAGCCTGAGCTCCTCGAATAGTATCCAAAATCGGGGTTATTACCGTCAACCTCATACAAATATCTCGGATCGGGGCGCTTTCCGCCATACGGCTCAACGCGTCGGCTACACATTAGCCTTGCCCAGGTGGTACAGGATCTCACAATCGTAATCCTTCACCACATCCAACCATCTCCTATGTCTCATATTTAGATTTGGCTGATCCATCAAGTACTTTAGACTCTTGTGGTCCGTGTAGATGGTACACCGAACCCCATAAAGATAATGCCGCCAGATCTTGAGGGCAAACACCACAGTCCCCAATTCCAGGTCGTGGATGGGATATCTCGACTCATGAGGCTTTAACTGCCTCGAAGCATACGCTATCACATGTCCCCTCTGCATAAGCACCGCCCCTAAACCCGATATAGATGCATCATAGTACACCACAAAATCCTCCATCCCTTCCGGGAGTGCAAGCACCGGAGCCTCGCACAATTTCTGACGAAGGGTCTCGAATGAGGACTGTTGCTCCGGTCCCCATGAAAATGCAACACCCTTCCGGGTCATCCTAGTAAGTGGCATGACGATCTTGGAGAAATCCTTGATAAACCTTCGATAATAGCCGGCCAATCCCAGAAAACTCCTGATCTCAGTGGGTGATCTCGGCACCTCCCATCTCAACACCGCCTTAATCTTTGCCAGGTCGACCAATATCCGTTTCTGGTTAATAAGGTGCCCAAGGAACTGGACCTCTCGTAACCATAAATCACACTTAGAGAATTTGGCATACAACCTCTCCGATCTCAATACCCCAAGAATTTCCCTCAAATGCTCCTCATGCTGCTCCCTAGACCTCGAATATACCAAAATATCATCAATGAATACGATCACCGATCGATCCAGCATCGGCCGACACACCCGGTTCATAGGATCCATGAATGCAACCGGGGCATTAGTGAGCCCAAAAGGCATCACCACAAACTCATAATGTCCATAACAAATTCTAAAAGCAGTCTTCTAAATATCTTCATCACGAACCCTCATCTGATGATAACCCGACCTCAAGTCTATCTTGGAGAACCAAGATGCCCCCTGCAACTGATCGAACAGATCGTTGATCCTAGGTAACGGATACCGGTTTGTAACCGTCAACTTGTTCAACTCCCGGTAATCGATACACATCCGGTGTGAACCATCCTTTTTCTTAACGAACAAAATCAGCGCTCCCCAAGGTGAGCTACTCGGTCGAATAAACCCTTCCCCAACAGCTCCTGAAGTTGTGAGGATAACTCCTGCATTTCCGGTGGAGCGAGACGATAAGGCACCTTGGCGATGGCGCTGCTCCCGGAACCAAATCGATACGGAACTCCACTTCCCTTTCCGGAGGCACACCTGGTAACTCTTCGGGGAACACATCCGAAAACTCGCATACTATAGGAACGTCATCAACTAAATTGGGCCTCCCCGCGACCACTCGAGTATCAATCACGTAGGCTATGAATCCATTGCAGCCCTGCTGCAAACTCTGCCTCGCCCTGGCAGCCGAACAAAACGCCGACCCACACCGGGTCCCCTCGCCATACACCGTAAGCACTCCCCCACTAGGGTCTCGAATCATCACCAGCTGTCTCTCGCAGTCAATGACTGCCCGAAACTTACTCAACCAGTCCATGCCCACGATGACGCAGACATTTCCCATCGCTATAGGAACCAAGTCTATAGGGAACTCGACCCCAAAAATCTCGAGCACACATCCTCGAATCACATTAGTGGCGTATACCATTTTCTCATCCGCTATAGAAACTCGCAGGGGTCGACTCATCACCTCCCGATCAATACCGATGTGCTGGCTAAAAGCCAACGATACAAAAGACCGACTCGCACCCGAGTCAAATAATACCAAAGCAGGTACATAATTCACAAGAAAAGTACCTACGCATATCATAATTTAAGCACAATATCTTAGCATAAAAGTAAATACACGAAAGAATACATACCAGCTACGACATCAGGCGCCACGCGGACCTACTCCGCAGTCAACTGAAAAGCTCTCCCACAAGGCTTCGGAGCCTCAGCTTTCACCGGCCGAGTCTCGGTAACCCTGGCAGCAGGCGTAGATCCCTGGCGAAGACGGGGGCACTCGGCCTTCCGATGGCCGGTCTGGTTGCAATGAAAGCAAACCATGAATCCCTTGGGGCAATCCCTAGCAATGTGCCCCTCCTTGCCACACTTGTAGCAAGCACCCGATCGACATGCCCCCTCGTGACCCTTGCCGCACTTTCCACAAGTGCGGCCCTTCTGACCTCCCGACCTCGAATCGGCGGACTTGGTCCGCTTGGCTGCCGGCTGAGACTGAGACGGCTGCCGATCCACCCTTTGAGACTCGGCCTCCTCCCTGGCCTGGGTCTCCAACTCGATCTCACGCTTCCTGTCATTCGCCTGGAGCTCAGCAAAAGTCTGGTACGACGAGTTCGATACGAACTCCCGGATATCCCTCCTCAGCACACCCAAATACCGGCTCATCCGAGCCTGCTCCGTGGACACCTGCTCAGGGCAAAACATCGCCCTCTCATGAAACTTCCGAGTGATCACTGTGACAGAATAATTACCCTGCTTGAGGGTCAAGAACTCCTGAACCATCCGTTCCCTCTCCACCGGGGGAACATACTCGTCTCTGAACATAGCAGTAAACCTCTCCCAAGTCACGACTGAAACCTCCGCCAGAGTGAAGTTCGCCGCCGCGAACTTCCACTAATCCTTTGCTCCCAGGCAGAGCTGGTTCAAAGCGAACCGTACCCTCAGATGCTCCGGACATGAACAAGTGTAGAAGCATCCCTCGATATCAGCAATCCATCTCATCGTAGCGATCGGATCTTGCGTCCCGTCAAACTCAGGTGGCTTCGTGTTGCTGAACTCCCGAAATAACGAGTCATCTCCCTATGGTCTGGCAGCGGCCACAGCTGCGGTAGCTGCAGCGGCGGCGGCCTCAGTCAACACGGCGTACCGCTCATCAAATGTCTCCATCAGCGTGGTCTTAATAGACCCAAACATCTCCGGAATCTCAGCCCGGATAGTTACAACCACCTCCTCGTGAATCATCTGACGAAGCTCCTCGTCACTCACACTACTCGTACTAGGTATGTGGCGTGGTCCAACCATGATGCCTTTGAAATACAACATAGAAATATCAAAGACTCTATCGAGCATAACTGCACTCGATAACGCAACCCTACTCAGTCTCCGATACCCAAGGATTCTTACTTGGGTTGCCCACTTAGCCGGTGTCTTCAGTAGTACGGACCAAATACTACCAATTACACCGCATCAGCATTCACCCCAAGTCCTCCTCCCCAAACCCCGGATCATGAGTACTCTATTCTTGCCATGCACTAGCTACCCACTTGCTCTCAAAGCACCTCATAGAAGCAGATTTCCCTAGACTAAGGCATCATAAATCAGGTCACTCTAGTCCTAATATGAATACCTAGTCTAATAGCATGCGCATCATATCATATCATATCTCATAACACATATTGTAAGAGTATTTTGGGGAGTTTACCGTTCGGGCGCTGCCTGATCGTACACACTTCTTCTTCTTTGGTTGTTTCAAAATCACTTATCAATTTTTTTTTGATTTTATTAATTAAAATTTCTCAAATCCCCGGTTTGAGTTCAATTACGCCCGAAGGTGTATCCGAATCCCTCAAACCAAGGCTCTGATACTAACTTGTAACGACGTAAATTTTAAAATCAAATTTTCATTTTTGTAAACACCAAAACATCGATTAATATTTCAAATTCAAACGTAAACAATATTGTCACAACAGAATACATCCCAAAGATCATAAAAATAGTTTTCCCTCGATAATGTGTACGATCACGCCGGCGCCTTCCCACGGTCCTCGCTAGTACCTGAAACACATAACACAACAACTGTAAGCATAAATGCTTAGTGAGTTCCCCAAAATACAACTTACGCACATATGCCTTTCCAGGCCCTGACCTTCCGGTCCCTGTGTCTCAGGGGACTTCCGTCCCGACTAGGTAAACCTTCCGGTCCTACCCACGTCGACCTTCCGGTCCACATCACAACGCCTTCCGGCCCATAACATATTCGCCTTCCGGCCCATAATATAATGCCTTCCGGCCCATATCAAGCATACCATACATGACACATATAACGAATAACTTATCACACATAATACATATATCTTATAGCATATCCGACCTTCCGGTCACACAGTCAACCCTTCCGGGTACAGTATAGTGAGAAAACTCACCTCGTGGAAAGTCTAAGATCTCGCATCCTCGCTATCACCGAATCCAAACGACAATTCTACCTCGCCTAAACATAAAAATATCATTTAATACACAAAGACTTCCACCACAAAACTTTACCCCTTATCATCATTCCTCAGAGGGTAAAAGACCATTTTACCCTTCCTTGACCTAAACTCCTCATGTTGACGAAAACCCTAAAAGTCAACAAAAGTCAACCCTGAGAGTACGCGGGGCGTACATCACCAACCCCCTAGATCGGGGTCTCCACCCAGTACGCTGCGCGTACTGGAAGTTACGCCCAGCGTAACCATCAGAATCAACCACTCTTCATTTCTGGTCTTAATCGATTAAGCCATTACTCCAACTTCTAGATCCGACTCTTTTAGTGTGTCTAAACCCATAAAGTCGAGACCTTTAAGCCTTGGCATGGCTTTAAAGGCTCTAACATCACATAACAACATTCTTTTCCAACTCAAGGACCTAGATCTCATGCATGGTGCAATACCCACGTCCAAGATGCCATTTTTATGAGTCTACAACTCCAATAGATCAGAAACATGAAGTATCTAAGCTTATGGAGGCCATTTGCACAAAAGTGTCCACCTTTGGGACTTAAACCCTAGAAAATGATACTTTAAGCATACAACATGAACCAAGTGACAAGATCCGAACTTTTTACCTGATAATGAAGCTTTAACCCTTGCAAAGCTCAGATCTACACTTGAGCACCACTTCTAGCCTCTCCAACAAGCTCTTCTTCTCCTTTGCAACCTTGGAATGGCACCACCAAGCTTAGAATACACACACAATGGCTAAAGAACGAATGCACACTCTTTTAGGGTTTCACTCTGAGGGATGGTGGCTGAGAAGTCCAGCCACACATTCCTTTTATAGCCCCTCCAAAGGAAATTAGGGTTTGGATCTGAATAAGTTATGTCGGGCGTAACCTTGGGTACGCCCCGCGTACCTGAGGGTGAACGCGTCCAAATGAGGCGCGTGAATACGCGCAGCGTACACCTTGTACGCCCAGCGTACTCGCCTACCATGAAAACCCTAAATTAACAATTTAATCCAAAATAGAAGAATACCTGGATTTCGGGTTGTTACAAGAAGGTATTTTTCAACCAACTAGGCTCGAAGGTATCCCGATAGGGTTTCATGCTAAGTTCTGGGTTCTACCCTTTGCCCTCTACGTATAACTCCGCATAGTCGATCGTAAACCAAGTACAAGCATGCGATATTTGTGTTATCATAATCAAGATTCATAACATTTATACCAAGAAGATACCAAACAAGATCATAGTCAAATATCAAGCATTTCATATGACATATCATAGGTGCAATTAATCGTAGCAAGTACCAATATAGGCATATCAACCAAATTTACTAAGCATACATATCACACAGAAGACAAAACTATAACATATCTCATATTGCACATATTAGCATAATCAAAAAAATTATAATATTCTCATCTGACTAATCGAGCCGTTTTCGGAAATTAGTTTTCGACTATGTACAAGATTTATGAAAGGCTATCGACTCACCTTTTCTTTTGGGAACGTCATATTCAACTTGTCGTTTGAAATCTCATAGTTAGTCAAGAAAAACCTAAACATAAAATCAAAAATTATATTTAATCAGTTTAGGCATTAATACCATAAGCTGACGATTTATTAACCTAAACATCCAAGTAATAGTTGTGACGACATTCTGGATAATTAATTTGTTTGTATAAATCTTACAACTTCTTAAATGTCACGAGTGCGTATAATTTGCATGTATTTTTTTTTTGTTTACTATAATCCCAAAATGGCCATCCAACAATTAGTCATAAAGCTCAATACCAATCAGATGTCAACTTAATTAATAATTATAGTTAATTACAAGAAACAAAATCCAATACAATCATCATCGTGCAACATATAACACTCGGAATTCACTTACGTATATTTTTGGGTTTTCTAGAAAAAGCAGGACATCGTAAGCATGTAATCGATGTCTCAGTCTAGGGTTAGGGTTTAAGACCAGTTGAGGATTAGGGTTTAAGACCACTAACAGAAAGATAAGCACATAACATGAAGGCTTCTTAGGACACGATTACATAAAAGTGGAGGAGAAAACTTACCAGGTAATGATTCGTACAGTAGTAGAACACAAAATGATGATCTTTTTGCAATAGTGAGCCGCCAGAAAACAGGGTCAAATCGCCGAAGTTCTCCACTCGCTCGAAACCGCTTAGTTTCACTTCACTCATGTTTATTTACTCTCACATATCAAGTGTAGTCCACCAAATAGTGTGCAATCCCTTTTAAGTCTCCCCTGGCAGCCCAAACGCAAACAGAATGAACGAAAGACGAGGGAAGAAACGAAAGAAAGGAAGAGACGGAAACGGACGTAATTAAGGGTTTTAAAATTCATGGGCTTTTTAGTTTTTAATTGCAAATCTCAACCTTAGTCCCTGCTTTTTTATACTTATTTCAATAATAACCCTAACCATATTGAATATGATTTATTTATTTATTTATTTTTACTTTATCATTGTTTAACTTTTTTTTTTATCCATATAAAATAAACACTTTTTTTTCTTAAGAAGTCTCTTGAAAACTTTGAGCAATATCTAAATCTAATATCAATTAAAAACATTTCATACATTTTAATTATTAACTACATCACAATACAAACTAAATATTTTTTAATAATTTAATTACTATTTAAATATTTGATACTCAGTTAAACATCAATTAATGCTCTTAAATCCTAATTAATCTCCTTATTGTTCATATTATTATATATAAAATATATAATCTCAAGCAAAACACACATACAACTTAATCCTATATAACGGAAAACTAACATCGTTTACAATGAGATTTTTGGGTCGTTACAATTTTTCCCTCTTTAAAATGATTTCGTCCTCGGAATCTCTAAATCACTGCGTCATTTTGTTCCTAAGTCGCCTCATCAAGTTATACTCCTAAAACAAATTAATATCCTAGGAAAAGTGGGTTCACCAAAAGAGATATCACACATATCAAACCTTTCCCGTGTTGCGACTGGTTCAAACACAATTACAACAATATCTTACTTCGGAACTCTTGAAGTCCGTTTTTACCACAAATGAGCATATAAATGCAATGGTATCAAATATTTAGTAGTACTAGTGTCGGATAACACAAGAACACAGATAACACATAAGTAGGTATAGAAAGAACTAAGAGAGTTCTGAAAATTACTTTATCCTTGTGTCAAGCCTCATTTGGTATCATGTTGAATGCACGTGCTTTTGCCTTAGGCACCTCATCTTTATTTCCACCAGCATCCATTTGGACCTTGGGATTGGGACACTGGGCACTGATATGACCCATATATCTGCAGTTATAGCACATCAGCTCCGTACTCTTACAATCCTCATGACGATGTCCCATTTTACAACAACGTCTACAGCTCACAGTACTACTATTGCATGGACCTCTATGTGAAGAGTGACATTTCTTGTAGTACTTTGGTTTGTCACCCTTCTTATCTAGGTGATCTTTCTTCTTTGAGGACTCAGATGAACCTTCCCACTTGCGTTTTTCCTCGGACCTCGTTGTGGTACGATCCAGAATTGCTATATCATTCTCCATCTTGCGGGCCTCATCCATGGCCTCGACTAAAGTGGTCTTCAATCTCACAACTGCAAGGTACTCAAATGGCAATCCCTCCACATAGTGACGAATCAACTTCTCCTCGGTTAGGCAGTAATCAGTAGCGAATTGTGACTTCTCAGTGAAGGTAGTTTTATACTTAGAAATCGTCATGCTACCTTTATGAAGAGTCAAAAACTCTCGTTGGTCCTGTTGTATGCTACATTTACTACAGAAACGATTTGTTACCTTATTAGTAAGAATCTCCCAAGTCATAGCCCTCCGAGTGGCCTCAGTGAGTCATGCATCAATAGTGTCCCACCACTCGAGTGCTTCCTTATCAAACTTTCGCACTGCATAATTCACCTTCTGATCCTCTGTAAATTCACCAGATTGGAAGGGTTGGTCCATCTTCCTAATCCAACGAAGGAACGCCATAGCACTGTCGCCCCCCTCAAAGGTGGGCGGCTTATAGTCCAAGAAGGTTTTGAATGAACTCCCTCGACATCTGACATCTGCAACGACCTTCTGCCTTCGCACGAAACGACTATGTACCTTATCATCAAACGATTGATCTCCACCCTCGTTCACGTCATCAAGTGGCAAAAGTCCGACGGCAAGCATCGCTTGCCGCATCTGCTCCAACGTCCTATCCCGCTCCTGGAATTGCTCATGAAGGTCAGCAATGATGGTAGCACTCGCTGTGCTGCGTGCGCTCTGCGACGGTTGGGCTCGTGGCTGTCGGTTAATGCGTGGGGTTTAAAACATGAACGACGGTGTTCCAAGAGTACGGTTATTCTGGCTGCCGCCTGCTCCTCCAGCATTTACATTCTCCTCAATGTTCGACATTATCCTAAATTATGAATAGTTTTATTAGATGCATATACAAATACTAGGAAAGAAAAGTTTATAAGCAACTATCCTAAAACACTCAACACAGACCCCCCCCCCCCTAAGTACCTAAAGGTCCTAATTGAGCCAACCAAACTATAAGTCTGAACACCGACATTTGTATTCAGTTCACTCATAGCATGGCTCTGATACCAACTTGTAGCGTCATGATTTTTCACCCAAATTTGTTTCATTTATTTTCAAAAATCTTTTAACAGAAAATGCAACAGAAGACTGTAAACATTGTTTATTTAAAAAACATTTCAAACCACAATGTTACGTTCGATTCAAAACCAAAATATCAAAAGTATTCAATTGCAAAGGAAGCATAAGTCTCAAAATTGAATAACGTGTCCAAGTAGCATCTTTATTCTAAGGATAAACTACCCAAAAGTGACCCCATCACACCAAGCCAAGATCCTAAGCTACCTGTACCAATCGTGAAGGCACAAAGCAAAGAAACAAGTGTCAGCAAATGCTTCGTGGGCCAATAGGAGTTTGTAAACAACCAAAGGGAAAACATTCCATCCCCTAACGAGTCAATCATTCAAATTATGATCATATAAACAAATAGACATATCAATCAATAATCAATTATCTTTCGCATAAAATTCAATCATTCAATTTTTGTATCATCCATTTACATATCATTCATTAGTGTAACATCAATCATATTTCATGCATAATCATATCGTAATCTTACATCATCATATCAAAGGAATCTATCATAATCATATAGGCATAGGTAGTCTCATAGTGATACCTAACCCCCAGGGAAAAACCCGTTCGCTTCTTATGTGCATGGCTAGCCAAATGCTTTAAGTGGCTTATGACTCCCACCCGTCACACCGACCCCAAGACTCTACTTTCACTACTCCGACTATGCAATTTACAAGTACATCGCAGTGTCGTTCGGGATTGGTACAAACAGTGTCAATTCTACCGATGCACCTTCTGATTCCCACGTGATGTTTGATCCGACCTCGTTGGAATGGCCAACATCACTCCAATCCGCAAACACCAAAGTGTTTCCATACCATGTGTTACACGGGTATCTAGAAAGAACTAGCAACTCGTAACTGGCTTAAGCTCTTTTCCTAGAAGGTATTTTCCAACCAACCAGGCTCGAAGGTATCCGGATAAGGTTTCATGCTAAGTGCTAGGTTCTACCCTTTTCCCTCTACGTATAACTCCACATAATCGATCATAAATCAAGTACAAGCATGCAATATTTGTATTATCATAATCAAGATTCATACTATTTATACCAACAAGATAGCCAACAAGATCATAGTCAAATATCAAGCATTTCATATGACATATCATAGGTGCAATTAATCGTAGCAAGTACCAATATAGGCATGTCAACCAAATTTACTAAGCATACATATATCACAGAAGGCTAAACAATAACAAATCTCATATTGCACATATTGGCATAATCAAAAAAATTATATCTGACTAATCGAGCCATTTCTGGAAAGTAGTTTTCGACTTTGTACAAGGTTTATGAAAATACTATCGACTCACCTTTGCTTTTGGGAACGTCGTATTCAACTTGTCGTTTGAAATCTATTAGTTAGTCAAAAAAAATCTAGACATAAAATCAAAAATTATATTTAATCAGTTTAGGCATTAATACCATGAACTGACGATTTATTAACCTAAACATCCAAGTAATATTTGTGACGTATTCTGGATAATTAATTTGTTTGTATAAATCTTACAGCTTCTTAAATACCGTGAGTGCATATAATTTGCATGTATTTTTTTTCTTTACTATAATCCCAAAATGGCCATCCAACAATTAGTCATAAAGTTCAATACCAATCGCATGTCAACTTAATTAATAATTATAGTTGATAACAACAAACAAAATCCAATACAATCAGCATCGTGCAACATATAACACTTTGAATTCGCTTACATATATTTTTGTGTTTTCTAGAACAAGCAGGATATCGTAAACATGTAATCGATGTCTCAGTCGAGGGTAGGGTTTAAGACCACTAACAGAAAAATAAGCACATAACATGAAGGCTTCTCGGGACACGATTACATAAAAGTGGAGGAGAAAACTTAAAAGGTTAATGATTCGTACAGTAGCAGAACACAAGATGATGATCTATTTGCAATACTGAGTCGCTGGAAAACTAGGTCAAATCGCCGAAGTTCTCCACTCGCTGGAAACCGCTTAGCCTCACTTCACTCACGTTTATTTACTCTCACGTATTGAGTGTACTCCACTAAATAGCATGCATCCCTTTTAAGTCTCCCCTGGCAGCCCAAACGCAAAAAGAACGAACGAAAGATAGGAAGAGTGGAAACAGACGTAATTAAGGTTTTTAAAATTCATGGGCTTTTTAATTGCAAATTTTCAACTTTAATCCCTGATTTTTTATACTTATTTTAATAATACCCCTAACCATATTGAATATGATTTATTTAATTATTTATTTTTACTTTATCATCATTTAACTTTTTTTCCCATATAAAATAAACACTTTTTATTTAAAAAAAAAAAAAAAAAAAAAAAAAAAAAAAAAAAAAAAAAAAGAACTTTCTTTAAAACTTTGAGCAATATCTAAATCTAATATCACTTTAAAACATTTTATACATTTTAATTATTAACTACGTTACAATACTAACTAAATATTTTATAATCATTTAATTACTATTTAAATATTTGATACTAAGTTAGACATCAATTAAATCTCTTAAATCCTAATTAATCTCCTTCTTTTTCATATTATTATATATAAAATATATCATCTCAAGCGAAACACACATACAACTTAATCCTATATAATGGAAAACTAACATCGTTTACATGGAGATTTTTGGGTCATTACATCGGAATCTCTAAATGACCGCGTCATTTTGTTCCTAAGTCGCCTCATCAAGTGATACTCCTAAAACGAAATAATATCCTAGGAAAAGTGGGTTCACCAAAAGAGATATCACACATATCAAACCTTTCCCGTGTTGCGACTGGTTCAAACACAGTTACAACAATATCTAACTTCGGAACTCTTGAAGTCTGTTTTTACCACAAATGAGCATATAAATGCAATGGTATCAAATATTTAGTAGTACTAGCGTCGGGCAGTAATCAGTAGCGAATTGTGACTTCTCAGTGAAGGTAGTGTTATACTTAGCAATCGTCATGCTACCTTTCTGAAGAGTCAAAAACTCTCGTTGGGCCTGTTGTATGCCAGCTTCACTGCAGAAACGATTTGTCACCTTCTTAGTAAGAATCGCCCAAATCATAGCCCTCCGAGTGGCCTCAGTGAGTCGTGCGTCAATAGTGTCCCACCACTCGAGTGCTTCCTTGTCAAACGTTCGCACAACATAATTCACCTTCTGATCCTCTATAAATTCACCAGATCAGAAGGTTTGGTCCATCTTCCTAATCAAAAGAAGGTATGCCTCAGCACTCTCGCCCCCCTCGCCCCCCTCAAAGGTGGGCGGCTTAAAGTCCATGAAGGTTTTGAATGAACTCCCTCGACGTCTGACATCTCCAGCGACCCCCTGCGTTGGCACGGAACGACTATGTACCTCATAATCAAACGATTGATCTCCACCCTCATTCACGCCATCAAGTAGCAAAAGTTTAGCGGCAAGCATCGCTCGCCGCATCTACTCAAACGTCCTATACCTCTCATGGAGTTGCTCCTGAAGGTCAGCAATGATGTCAGCACTCACTCTGCTGCGTGCACTCTGCGATGGTTGGGCTCGTGGCAGTTGGTTAATGGGTGGAGTCTGAAACATGAACGGCGGTGTTCCGGGAGTACGGTTATTCTGGCTGTCGCCCGATCCTCCAACATTCACATTCTCCTCAGTGTTGGACATTATCCTAATTTATAAAGAGTTTTGTTAGATGCATATACAAATGTTAGGAAAGGAAAGTTTATATGCAACTATCCTACAACACTTAACACACACCCTCCCCCCCTTAAGTACCTAAAGGTCCTAATTGAGCCAACCAAACTGTGAGTCTGAACACCGACATTTATATTCAGTTCACTCACAGCATGGCTCTGATACCAACTTGTAACGTCATGATTTTTCACCCAAATTTGTTTCATTTATTTTTAAAATCTTTTAATGGAAAATGCAACGGAAGACTGTAAACATTGTTTAATTCAAAAACATTTCAAACCACAACGTTACAGTAAATTCAAAACGAAAATATCAAAAGTATTTAATTGTAGCGGAAGCATAAGTTTTAAAATTAAATAACCTGTCCAACTGGCATCTTTATTCTAATGATAAACTACCCAAAAGTGACCCCAACACACCAAGCCAAGCTCCTAAGCTACCTGTACCAATCGTGAAGGCACAAAGCAAAGAAACAAGTGTCAACAAATGCTTCGTGAGACAATAAAAGTTTGTACACAACCAAAGGGAAAACATACCATCCCCTAACGAGTCAATCATCCAAATTATGATCATATAAACAAATTGACATATCAATTAATAATCAATAATCTTTCGCATAAAATTCGATCATTCAATTTTTGTATCATCCATTTACATAACATTCATTAGTGTAACATCATTGTATTTCATGCATAATCATATCGTAATCATACATCATCATATCAAAGGAATCGATCATAATCGTATAGGCATAGTAGTCTCATAGTGATACCTAACCCCAAGGGAAAAACCCGTTCGCTGCTTGTGAACTATATGTCGCACCAGAATCTAGAAAGACCGATCAACGCGCAAATGGATTAAGCTCTTTTCCTAGAAGGTATTTTTTCAACCAACCAGGCTCGAAGGTATCCCGATAGGGTTTCATGCTAAGTTCTAGGTTCTACCCTTTTCCCTCTATGTATAACTCCACATAGTCGATCGTAAATCAAGTACAAGCATGTGATATTTGTATTATCATAATCAAGATTCATAACATTTATACAGCCAAGATACCCAACAAGATCATAGTCAAATATCAAGCATTTCATAAAGCATATCATAGTTGCAATTAATCGTATCAAGTACCAATATAGGCATATCAACCAAAAATTTACTAAGCATACATATATCACAAAAGGCAAAACAATACCATATCTCATATTGCAAATATTGGCATAATCAAAAAAATTATAATATTCTTGTCTGACTAATCGAGCCGTTTTCAGAAAGTAGTTTTCGACTATGTACAAGATTTATGAAAAGGCTATCGACTCACCTTTTCTTTTGGAAACGTCGTATTCAACTTGTTGTTTGAAATCTCATATTTAGTAAAGAAAAACCTAAACATAAAATCAAAAACTATATTTAATCAGTTTAGGCATTAATACCATAAACTGACGATTTATTAACCTAAACATCCAAGTAATATTTGTGACGACATTCTGGATAATTAATTTGTTTGTATAAATCTTACAACTTCTTAAATGTCGTGAGTGCATATAATTTGCATGTATTCTTTTTTTTGTTTACTATAATCCCAAAATGGCCATCCAACAATTAGTCAAAGCTCAATACCAATCGCCTGTTAACTTAATTAATAATTGTAGTTAATAACTGATGGGTATTATACAAACAATCATATGTGTGCATGCAACACTAGATTTGAATCTATGTTTTCACTATTAGGTACACAACATTATTGTCACACCCCAAAAACGAGAACGGCAGAATACGTTCTGGGGTGGAGGACGTCATGTACAGTATCATAACAATTGCATAATCGTAAAAACAAGTGACAACAACCATTTCATTAATATAGTGAAATTAGATACAAACGTGTTCTGTACAGTTGATAGACACCAAAAGTACACCAAAATCTGGTGAGTTCATAAGATTTTAGTGTCATTTCTTGTATAAAAGTGTTTACAATCAAGTAATATAAAAGCTGAAATAAATGTTGAGAGTAGTAGAAATCCATAGAAAATCCTATATTTTCCAGTTTTAGATATGTGTAAGTTAAATCCATTGAGTGTGTAAAAGTATTTTCATTGAGACTATCAGTGCTAAAAGAAGGTAGTATGTTTCATACAAGTAGCGTAGCTGAGTAAAAGTATTGCTGGTTTACTGTAGTAGTGTTGCAACTTCAATGTATGTTCATTTACTTCGGGAATTAGCTTAGACTTTAATTCTTAGTGTTTTAATTTGGATATGGATATGATTTCTCATGTAACTAAACTGAGTGATTGTAGAGGGTCCGATGACCTTCCCGGTCATCCGCAGTGTAGTGCTGTAGTGCCATCCCTGGGTCTAGTCGGCACGGACTGTAAATAACAGTCTGGATGTAATAGCGTTCGTTCTGTATAGATCTATACATGTAGTGTTGCTTTCCTTGCGGGAAGCCATGGTTACATGGTATTTACATAGTAGAGTGTCGTATAGAGGAATAGTATGATATATTCTGGATTAGTGTATTCTCTTGAATTATAGTATAGTAACTTTTAGTTATAGTATAGAGAGGGTTCTCTTAAACATGTCTAAATTCATGATGGTAGTAGTTATAATGGGTATCTTAGTGATAGAGGTGTCAAACAATAGTGTTAACTATACCTATTATAGTTATGTAGAGTGTAGAGTCGCATGCCTTTGATTTACAAAGGTATTATATAAGATGAAGACTTTCATATCTAATACAATATATATATATATATATATATATATATATATATATATATATATATATATATATATATATATATATGATATATAAGTAAGAAATCAACGACAATCGGACGGATAACAATATACCCTAAGACCCCAATCAAACAAGAACAAGAATTAAGGTGAGCTATCGGTCATATGTCCTTCAAGTCATATTTATATAAATATATGGATGTCGATATAGTTTAGAAGAAAAGTAATTTAAATACAATTTGAAAATAGTTTAACAACAGTTTAATTGAGAAAATGCGTTTGATGAACATTTAAAACAGTTTTATTGACAATTAGAACAAAGTATAGAGAGATCCTTTTTGGTGGTAAGCTATAAATCACATATGATTAGGAACTAGAACTTCTTGCATTTACTTGTATCCCCCCCCCCCCCCCTAAAACATGTAAAAACATTTAAAAAGGTTAATTAAGGGGTATGAACTCACCTGAAGCGAGTAGATCGGGTGGAAGTGTCGGTTGAGCGTTTGGTGCCAAGTAAAGACTTGTATACACTTTATGACCCTAGTAACATATGAAGACATATGTTTTAAAGTAATTAGTGATTTAAACACTAATTAAACACATATAGACATCCTAATGTGAATAAAAGCTCTATAGTTAAGTGCTAGAAGGCTATTGGGTTGCAAGGAAGGAGTTTTAGGCCTCACTATGGAGTTTACTCCTCACAAACTCAACTTAGGTGAGTTTACGGCTGAGGGAACACCTCCCCCATGAGTTTACGGTTGTAAACTCATGGGAGGAGTGTATTGGTGTGTTTTCAAGTCTCTTGTGGCTCTAGAAGTGATTCCAAGGCAATATACAAGGCTTGAGGGGTGTTTACGGTTCCAAAAGAGCACTCCCTTGGAGTTTGTGGTCCTAGGACCACTCCTTGGGAGTTTACAGTCGTAAACCCCATGGTTTACGGCCATGAACTCTTGGACACCCCCTTAAACTTCGATTTTGGGCCATTTGTTCACTCATATGTGTTTCTAGGTGAAGGTATAAGGCTAATTAGGGGTTAAAGGCTCATTTTGCATGGTTTAAGGGAGTTTACGGCCTAAGGATATTCTTGGGCCGTAAAACCTCTTTTAAGCCTCTAAACACAAGATTAAATGGTTAAAACACTTCTAGGGTATGTTCTAAATTAGCCTCTAAGCCTAAGGAAGGGATTTGGGACCATTTTGGCACATTTTTAGGGTTTACGGCCCTAGAGTGTTCTTGGGCCGTAAACTCCTTAATCTTGGCCTTCTTGGACGCTTTTTGAGCTATAATTACATGCCATGGGTTGTAGAACAAGCTAGGGTAAGTGTACTTACAGTTTGGAGCGGAAACTAGCGGATTTCAGGAGGATCGGGCCTTGAAGAGAGAGAGAGAGTAGAGAGAGAGAGGGATTTGAGTGGTAAAAGTTCTAACTTGGTGACCAATCAACCCTTATAAAGGGGTGGAGTTTGTGGCCTGGTGGAATTTTACCCAATATCGACGTTAAACGGGGCTTATGGTTGCACCCGATTAAATGGTCGTATTTTAATTCGTTTGTAACTAAAAGTTCTTAAAAGGGTATTTAGGGTGTTTCCCGCATTCTTGATTTATTCCGATCCTTATTAAGTTATAGTAAAAGTACAAATTTTTATTTGTTTGATCCCAAATATTAACGGAAAATTTAAATAAGAATGAGTTTCATTAACAGAAAACGGTTTACGGTGATGAAATAGTTTCGGGTTGTTACATCATCCCCCCGTTGGAGGGAATTTCGTCCCGAAATTAGAGTTCAAACAATAATGTTATTACAAGATAACTAAGCGAAAAGATGGGGATACTTAAGCTTCATTTGATCCTCGCGTTCCCAAGTGAATTTTGGCCCTCGCTTGGCGTTCCATCGAACTTTCACAATTGGAATGCGGCTTAGTTTCGTTCATTTGACCTCCAGATCCATGATTTCCACAGGTTCTTCCACGAAGTTGAGGCTTTCGTAGATCTCGATCTCGTCTACTGGGATCACTAGGGTTTCGTCAGATAAGCACTTTTTCAGGTTCGAGACGTGGAAGGTAGAGTGTATATTACTGAGCTCTGGGGGTAGATTAAGTTTGTAAGCTACGGGGCCAATTCTGGCGAGAATCTCAAAAGGCCCTATGTATCTTGGATTCAGCTTTCCACACTTCCTAAAGCGTATCGTGCCCTTCCAGGGTGATACTTTCAAAAGGACTCGATCTCCCACCTGGAATTCCAATGGTTTTCTTCGTTTGTCTGCGTAGCTTTTCTGTTAATCCCTGGAAGCTTTTAATCGTTCGCGAATCTGTACAATCTTCTCGGTCGTTTCTCGAATGATCTCCGGACCCGTGAGAGCGCTCTTAGGAAATCGTCCTTTAGCTAACAGAGTGTCACCCACCTCAGCCCAACACAGAGGGGATCTGCACTTCCGGCCATAGAGGGCTTCGAACGGGGCTGCCTTGATGCTCGTGTGATAACCGTTTTTGTAAGAAAACTCTACAAGGGGTAAGTGGGTATCCCATGCCTTACCAAAGTCAATCACACAGGCCCGCAACATATCCTCCAGGGTTTGGATAGTCCTTTCACTTTGCCCATCGGTCTGCGGATGGTAGGTTGTACTCATGTTCAACCTCGTCCCTAAGGTGCTCTGCAGTGATTGCCAAAATCTCGAAGTAAACCTACTATCTCTATCAGAGTTAATAGATTTAGGGACACCATGCAGCCGTACTATTTCCTTAATGTATGTTCTTGTAAGTTTCTCCATTTTGTCTGTTTCTTTGATGGGTAGGAAGTGTGCGGACTTGGTCAACCTGTCGACAATGACCCATATGGTATCCAGCCCACCCGTTGTCCTAGGTGGCTTAGTTATGAAATCCATAGTGATCCACTCCCACTTCCACTACGGTATCTCCGGTTGCTGTAGAAGACCTGATGGCTTCTGGTATTCGACCTTGACCTTCGAGTAGGTAAGGCATTTACTCATGAAGGTAGCAATCTCTGCTTTGATATTAGGCCACCATTATAACTTTTTGAGATCCAGATACATCTTATCTGAACCTGGGTGAACAGAATACCAAGTGTTGTTTGCTTGCTTCATGACCAAGTCTCTGAATCCACCGTAACGCAGCGTCTAGATTCGGTCCATGAGATAATAGGCTCCATCACCCTTAACCTCCAAGTTCTTATCCATTCCACGTAAGATTCTCCCGCCACATTCTCAGGCTTTAAAGCTTCGAGCTGAGGCTCCTTAATCTGTGTGGATAGATGCGAATGGATAGTCATTGTTAACGACTTGACCCTTCGACCAGAATACTCTTTTCCTACTTAGGGCATCTGCTACTACATTAGCTTTTCCCGGGTGATAACGAATCTTGCAATCGTAATCATTGAGTAGTTCAACCCACCGTCGTTGTCTCATATTGAGCTCCTTTTGTATCGGTATGTGTTGGAGGCTTTTGTGGTCAGTGTATATTGTGCTCTTCGTACCATACAGGTAATGTCTCCAGATCTTTAGAGAGAATACGACTGCTCCTAACTCGAGGTCGTGCGTGGTGTAGTTGATCTCGTGTGTCTTTAGTTGTATCAAGGCATAGCCGATGGCCTTACCTCGTTGCATTAGGATACAACCGAGCCCTTGGTTTGATGCATCACAGTACACCACGAAATCATCTGTACCTTCGGGAAGGGACAATACCGGTGCGGTGCATAGGGCTCACTTCAGGGTTTGGAATGCCTTCTCCTGTTTCTCTCCCCAGTCAAATGTCGCGCCTTTCTGAGTCAATGTAGTGAGGGGTTTCGCAAATCGAGAGAAGTTATGAGTGAATCTGCGGTAGTAGCCAGCGAGGCCTAGAAATTGATGAATTTCTGTAGGCGTCTTCAGTGTTGACCAGTTCTCGATAGCTCTAACCTTAGATGGGTCCACGTGGATTCCTTCCTCACTAACCACGTGTCCTAAGAATTTGAATTTTCGAATCGAAAATTTGCACTTGGAGAACTTCGTGTACAACTTCTCTGATTGTAGGGTTTCTAGGATTCATCGTAGATGATTGCTATGTTCTTCCTCATTCCGAGAGTAGACAAGTATGTCATCAATAAAGACGATGACAAACTGATCTAAGTAAGGACGACACACCCTATTCATCAAATCCATAAATACCGCGGTTGCGTTAATCAGTCCAAATGGCATCACTACGAACTCGTAGTGTCCATAACAAGTTCGGAAGGCTGTTTTCGGAACATCTTCCTCAAGCACTCGTAACTGGTGATACCCAGACCTAAGATCAAACATAGAAAAGTAACTTGCCCCTTGCAGTTGGTTGAATAGGTCGTCTATACGGGGAAGAGGGTAGCGATTTTTGACCGTCAGTTTGTTGAGCTCTCGGTAGTTGATGCACATACGGAATGATCCATCCTTCTTCTTTATGAACAAGACCGGTGCTCCCCAGGGTTAGAAGCTTGGTCTTATAAATCCCTTGATGAGCAGCTCGTTAAGTTGACCGGACAGTTCTTGCATTTCAGCAGGTGCTAGATGATAGGACGATTTAGCTACGGGGGTAGCTCCTGGGATTAGGTCGATTCTGAACTCAACCTGATGTTTGGGAGGTAAACCTGGGAGTTCTTCTGGAAAGATGTCGGGGAGGTCGCACACAACGGGGAATTCCTTTAGATCTTTTGTTTTCTGGCTCCTATCAACAACGTGAGCAAGGAATGCGCGATATTCCTTACGCAAGTAATTTTGGGCTTGAATACTCGAGATGATGCGAAGGCTCGTACTGGGTTTGTCTCCGTAGATTAACAGAGTTTCGTTATTGGGCAGATTTAGGCGGATGGGTTTGTCGAAACACAGAATATCAGCACGATGGAGACTCAACCAGTCCATGCCCACAATGACATCAAAACTCTTGATCGACATTGGTATGAGGTCGATTGGGAAAGTATGATCATCTAGTGTGAAAGTGCAACCTACGTAGATTTCGTTAGAGCTCTCTGTCTTTCCGTTAGCCATTTCTATGATGAATGTTTCTTTTAGTGGTTGTGGGGGTTGCTTAAGTAAGTGTTTAAAGTTTTGGTTTATAAAGCTTCATTCTGCTCCACTATCGAATAAGACACAAGCATAAGAGTTGTTGAGAAGGAACGTACCCGTGACTACTGTGGGGTCTGCTACTGCTTCATTGTGGCCAATAGCGAGTAGTCTTCCTGTTCCTCCCGTATTCCCGGCCTTCGGATAGTTTTTCTTGAAATGGCCAGCTTCACCGCAGCCATAGCAGGTGTGGCTCACTCCTGAGTCGGAGACTTGAGAAATGGGTTTGGGTTTGGATCTGCAAAACCGGACGGTATGGCCTTTCCCGCTGCAGTTGGTGCAGTGCAATTCACGGCAGGGGCCGTTGTGATAGAAGGGGCACTTGGGGCACTTGGGCAAGTTCCCAACATAGTTTTTTGCTAGTACAAGGGTAGCAGGAGTGGTGACAGCATGGACAACCACGATTTATTGGTCTTTGGAGGAGGTTTGAGTTTTCTTGCCCTTCTTCTGATCCTAACGCTTCCTCTTTTTGTCAGTTGATTTGGGTGGTGCAGTGGCAGTTGTGGTTAATGTTGCTGGAGTGGAAGGAGTTTCATGATCAATCAACCTATGGGCCAACTCCTTGGCGCTGTCAAAGGTTACAGGATGTGAAGATAGAACGTTTCCTTGATACGGGGGCACTAGACCCCAGATGTATCGTTCGATTTTCTTGCTCTCAGAAGGGATCATGTTAGGGCACATAGCCACCAGGTCGCAGAACCTAGCCGTATAAGCCACTATATCTGTCCCCTTCATCTTGAGGCTCCAGAGTTCCTCCTCAAGCTTCTGAACCTCACCTCTAGGGCAATACTCCTTTCTCAGTAGGTCCTTTAATGTGTCCCAGCCCATGGCATTGGCTGTTACTAAGGAGAGTGAATTGACATGGCCATTCCACCATGTCAGGGCCCTTTCAGTGAAGGTGGCAGCAGCGAGCTTGATTTTGCTCTCTTCGGGGCATGAGCACATTTCGAAAACGGCTTCGGCTCTTTCGATCCATTGGGACAGAGCAAGGATTCCTCCGGTCCCATTGAAAAATGTTGGTTTACAGCTCATGAAATCTTTATAGGTACACCCCTGTGCACGTGGGGGAATTTCACCATGTCTGGGGTTGCTGCCCATTCCGACTCCAGTAGCATCGCCGAAATTCATTTAGGCCATAGCGGCTGTTGCAGCTGCGGTTACAGCCGTTTACAATATCACAAGATCAATCTGTGGAGGAGGGGGTGGTGGAGGTGGAGTTTGAGTTGCAGGTCTGCCTCTGCTTGGGCGCTTGCGGGGAGGGATCTTTTACTGAAAGTTCATAGAGATAATGACAGTAGTGAGAATCAATTGCATATATGATGAGAGCATTTCATGGACTAAACCATAGTACAACTATCAGATTGATTCATAGTAATAGAGTAGATAACTGCCAATATTACTGATATTAATGATATAATACGAGTTCGGGAAAAGTGACCTAACAGTAGGTCTTACATCAAATCATAAGGAAAATGTTGGCAGCCTAGAGGTCTAATTAGAGTACTTTCAAAGTTAGGAACGTTTACAAAAAAGTGCTCTACTGAGCATAGAAAGACAGAGGCTATTCCTTATACAAAAAAAAAAAAAAAACAAGTAGATATCTTCTACTGAGGACGGGTATTTGTTAGGGGAACCCTAAGATCAGCCAGTTGGCGAACAACTTCCTGAAGTTGTCCCTCCTGAACCCTCTGACGTGCTCGGAGTTCCCTAATTTCGGCTCAGGATGCAGCTAGTTGTTGCTGCAGAATCTCATTGGTCCTCCTAGTCCTATCCATGGCTTCTTCCAGTTGGCGGATGCGGGCAGTGTTAAGGTTGGAGTTGGGATCAATTTCCACGACTCTGTCGATGGCTTCTTGACCTTGTTCAGTGTTCCTGGTGATCCTACGGACCATGATGGGCAAGACTCGGTCCGCTGATCCTCCTTCGCTTATGTTGTAGAAGCTTCGGTCTCCGTTGAAAGGTACAGGCTAACTCTGCTCCTCGCTCCATTGGTTCAGGGTTATTGCCCACATAGGAGTGGGGCCTTGAAATACCGGACAGGGGTTAGGGTTTAGAGCTACTGGGGGTAGGTTGTTGACTTCTAGCTCGGAGTCGGAGTCATCCGAAAAGCCTTCAGCACGGTGATCATCCAAAGGGATCGGGTGATCATCTTCTAGCTCCTCATCTAGCCATCCCCCATTGCCTTGGTTCAGATAATACAGATCGCCAGGATGGTGGAAGCCATCCATGTTATCTACGCAAGAATGGGGAAAGAAAGGTTAATAGACGTACTAATCTAGAATACTTATAAGATGATCGTTACTAGTCGACCTAATACTTGCATATTGCATACCAATTACATGTAACCGAAGCAAGATAGTCCTTCAAATAAGTGACCCTAACTCCAGACCCCCAATCAAACAAGAACAGGAAATGAAGAAAAGGTCAAAGATTCTGAGTCTATAGCGCCCTAGTCACATGTAACCGTGATGTATTCACTTAGCAACTATTGTCCTACTAGTCACGACCCTTTTTGTTATCACATATGCAGTTAGTAGAGTACAGAATACTCCTATAGTGTTCTTGTTCATGGGGTAGTGTTGGTAAGTTTTTAGACTTGTTGCAACACCACAATCACTTTTAGGCACATGCTAGTCACTCCTAGAGAGATATAGTTGATCAGGCTACATCCACCCAGGTGTGACTATATGTCTCTAAGCTTAATTGTGTTGTTCAAAAATCTTTAATACTTCTGTTCTGTTCTAGAATGATACTGACCCTTTGTATTGGTGAATGTATATATACATACTTAATTAAATATTTTAGTATTTAAAAGTATATATTCTTTGTCAGAGTGTTTTAGTCCCGAAGTGTTTATAGTTCGTATATCTTTTATGGGTTGATATACTTGATTCACTATAAACAATGCTCTAATACCAATCTGTCACACCCCAAAACCGAGAACGGCGGAATTCATTCTGGGGTGGAGGACGTCATGTACAGTATCATAACAATTGCATAATAGTAAAAAACAAGTGACAACAACCATTTCATTAATATAGTGAAATTAGATACAAACATGTTCTGTACAGTTGATAGACACCAAAAGTATAACAAAAATAAAAGATGAGTCTTGTATATGCTCCATCTTCTCAAAAGCTGCACCAGTACCTGTCTATCTTTGACCTGAGGATACAAGTTATTTTGAAAATGAGTATCAGCATAAAGCTGTTAAGTTCATAAGATTTTAGTGTCATTTCTTGTATAAAAGTGTTTACAGTCAAGTAATATAAAAGCTGAAATAAATGTTGAGAGTAGTAGAAATCCCTAGAAAATCCTAAATTTTCCAGTTTTAGATATGTGTAAGTTAAATCCATTGAGTGTGTAAAAGTATTTTCATTGAGACTATCAGTGCTAAAATAAGGTAGTATGTTTCATATAAGTAGCGTAGCTGAGTAAAAGTATTGTTGATTTACTATAGTAGTGTTGCGACTTCAATGTATGTTCATTTACTTCGGGAATTAGCTTAGACTTTAATTCTTAGTGTGTTAATTTGGATATGGATATGATTTCTTATGTAACTAAACTGAGTGATTATAGAGGGTCCGATGACCTTCCCGGTCATCCGCAGTGTAGTGATATAGTGCCATCCCTGGGCCTAGTCGGCTCAGACTGTAATAACAGTCGGGATGTAATAGCGTTTTTCCTGTATAGATCTATACATGTAGTGTTGCTTTCCTTTCGGGAAGCCCTGGTTACATGGTATTTACGTAGTAGAGTGTCGTATAAAGGAATAGTACGATATATTCTGGATTAGTGTATTCTCTTGAACTATAGTATAGTAACTTTTAGTTATAGTATAGAGAGGGTTCTCTTAAACATGTCTAAATTCATGATAGTAGTAGTTATAACGGGTATCATAGTGATAGAGGTGTCAAACAGTAGTGTTAAGTATACCTATTATAGTTATGTAGAGTGTAGAGTCGCATGCCTTTGATTTACAAAGGTATTATATAAGATGAGGACTTTCATATCTAACACAATATATATGATATTTAAGTAAGAAATCAACGACAGTCGGACGGATAACAATATACCCTAAGACCACAATCAAACAAGAACATGAATTAAGGTGAGCTATCGGTCCTAAGTCCTTCAAGTCTTATTTATACAAATATATGGATGCGATATAGTTTAGAAGAAAAGTAATTTAAATACAATTTGAAAATAGTTTAACAACAATTTAATTGAGAAAATGCGTTTGATGAACATTTAAAACAGTTTTATTGACAATTAGAACAAAGTATAGTGAGATCCTTTTTGGTGGTAAGCTATAAATCACATATGATTAGGAACTAGAACTTGTTGCATTTACTTGTATCCCCCCCCCCCCCCTAAAACATGTAAAAACATTTAACAAGGTTAATTAAGGGGTATCAACTCACTTGAAGCGAGTAGATCGGGTGGAAGTATTGGTTGAGCGTTTGGTGCCAAGTAAAGATTTGTACACACTTCATGACCCTAGTAACATATGAAGACATACCCTAGTAACATAGTAAAGACTTGAGCGTCATTTACCTACCTTCAAATATTTTATAGCTTGGATTACGGCATCCCTCTTCCAATGATAAATAGTTTGATGGATCCAAGACTTAATATTTCATTTGGGTGAATTATTAAGGACTCTTTATCTAATAAAACTTGTCTTTCTTTCTTTCAGATTTCTTCCAACAATGTTGTTGGCTCAAACCCTACAAGCTCCTTTAATGAACTTGTGTGGGAAAGTCACTTTTGATGGATCCAACTTTAATGAATGGATCAGAAACACCAAAATGATTACTCGCTATGAGGACAAGGAGTATGTCCTCGATAGGGAGCTTAAGGTTGTGAATGAAGCCACTGCTACTCTTGAAGATTTTGCGGAGTTTGTTGCACATGAGAAGGATGCTACTAAAGTGTCCTGCATCATGTTGGCTACCATGACTCCCGAACTTCAAAAATCCTATGAATATTTCTACCCCTATGAGATGCACCAAGATCTGATGGATAGGTACCATTAGGGTGCGCTACAGGAGAGGTATGAAATCATCTCCTCCATGAAAACAGCCAAAATAAGGATGGTGAACCCATCACCGATCACTTGCAGAAGATGCAAAGGTTCGTTGACTGGTTGCTAAAGCTCAATGTTGACTTCCCAGGGGACATGGCGATTGATATCATTCTCCATTCCTTACCTCCAAGTTATGATCAGTTTCGTATGACTTATCAAATGAACAAGGAGGAAGTCACACTTAGCAAACTTCAAGGACTCTTAAGGACAACTGAAAATGGCCTTAAGGGTAAATTGGTTGTTACTTCTACTCCTTCAACAACTCCTGAATAGGCAATTGGGCAGGGAAAGGGGAAGAAGATGAAAAACCCTTCGAAGGGTACCAAGGGAAAGTCCCTTGATGGTTCCTCTTCAAGTGGGACAAAGAAAGGTCTTCTTCAAACCTAAAGGAAGCATAGTGCTTCTATTGCCAGGAAAAGGGGAATTAGAAGAGAAGCTACCCCAAATACTTGCAAGATGTAAATGATGGGAAAGTTAAACCCACCAATGCAGGTGTTTATACAATATTGTCTAATAACTCATCTAATGCTAATTCTAGGGTGCTTGATACAGGTTGTAGTATTCACATTTGTACTGATTTACATGGCCTAAGAAGAAGTGAGCAAGTGGAGCACGGGAAGATAAACTTAGTCATGGGCAACAAGAAAGCATCGCCTGTTACCAAGATAGGAGTTTATTCTTTATTGCTTAATAATGGGTTAATTGTAACACCCCCCCTGGCACGTATCACAATATTGTCCGCTTTGGGCCACTCGGCACGAGGACTTCCCAGGGGGTCACCCATCCCGGTACTACTCCCACCCGAGCACGCTTAACTGCAGAGTTCTTATGGGATCTGCTGCCCTCACGGCTTTAAAACGCGTTGTGATAGGGAAGGTATCCACACCCCTTATAAGGAATGCTTAGTTCTCCTTCCCAGTCGGTGTGGGATCAAATCTAACCCACTTTCAACCCCCATTATAGGGTTCGACGTCCCTATCGAACACATCGACCCGTGCCCTAGCTCTGATACCATTTGTAACACCCCCCTCTGGCACGTATCACAATATTATCCGCTTTGGGCCACTCGGCACGAGGACTTCCCAGGGGGTCACCCATCCCGGTACTACTCCCGCCCGAGCACGCTTAACTGCAGAGTTCTTATGGGATCTGCTGCCCTCACAGCTTTAAAACGCGTTGTGATAGGGAAGGTATCCACACCCCTTATAAGGAATGCTTAGTTCTCCTTCCCAGTCGGTGTGGGATCAGATCTAACCCACTTAATTAAATGGGTTAGATCTGATCCCACACCGACTGGGAAGGAGAACTAAGCATTCCTTATAAGGGGTGTGGATACTTTCCTTATCACAACGCGTTTTAAAGCCGTGAGGGTAGCAGATCCCATAAGAACTCTGCAGTTAAGCGTGCTCGGGCGGGAGTAGTACCGGGATGGGTGACCCCCTGGGAAGTCCTCGTGCCGAGTGGCCCAAAGCGGACAATATTGTGATACGTGCCAGAGGGGGATGTTACAAATGGTATCAGAGCTAGGGCACGGGTCGATGTGTTCGACGGGGACGTCGAACCCTATAATGGGGGGTGAAAGTGGGTTAGATCTGATCTCACACCGACTGGGAAGGAGAACTAAGCATTCCTTATAAGGGGTGTGGATACCTTCCCTATCACAACGCGTTTTAAAGCCGTGAGGGCAGCAGATCCCATAAGAACTCTGCAGTTAAGCGTGCTCGGGCGGGAGTAGTACCGGGATGGGTTACCCCCTGGGAAGTCCTCGTGCCGAGTGGCCCAAAGCGGACAATATTGTGATACGTGCTAGAGGGGGATGTTACATTAATGTTAGATTTGAATAAATGTTGTTACTCGCCTGAAATGGCGAGAAATACTATTTCCTTTCATGGCTTGTACAAACAAGGGTTTACATTTTCGTTTGATAATAATAATGGTGCTATTAATGTTTATCACGATGACATATTTTACTTTAAAGCATTACCTTGTGATGGTGTATATGAAGCTGTGAATGTTGTAGACAATCTAGGGAATAATGTGTTGTATATTTATTCTTCAAATAGCTTGGATAGAGCATCTTTGTAGCATTATCGTCTTGTACATGTTAGCAAGAAGCGCATAGGCCAACTCCAAACTGCTGGAGTCTTAGAATCATTTGACCTAAAGTCAGATGATAGTTGCGAGTCTTGCTTACTTGTAAAAATGACAAAGTCACCCTTCACTGGCACTTGTGAGAGGGGTGAAGGTTTGTTGGACCTCATACACACAGATGTGTGTGGACCCTTCAAAACTGCCACAAGGGATGCTAATCGCTATTATCTGACCTTTACCGATGATTACAACGGATATGGATATATCTACTAAATCAAGCATAAGTCATAAAACTTTGAAAAGTTCAGAGCGTTTAAGCAGGAAGTTGAGAATCAATTGTGCAAAAACATCAAGATGCTCTGATCCGATCGGGGAGGAGAGTATCTTAGCATTGAGTTCCTTGACTATCTTAAGGAATGTGGGATTGTCTCACAACTGACACCTCCTAGAACACCACAGTTGAATGGTGTGGCTGAGAGGCACAATCGAACCTTGTTAGACATGGTTCTTTCCATGATGAGTAGAGCTTCATTACCAATCTCATTATGGGGATATGCCTTAGAGACTACCGCCCATATCCTTAATCTAGTCCCTACTAAAAAGGTTGCCAAAACACCTCACGAGATGTGGACTTGGAAAGTTCCCAATCTGAACCACATCAAGATTTGGGGTTGCGAAGCTTTCATGAGGCGTGAGACTCGTGACAAGCTTAAACCTCGAAGTGAGAGGTGTAATTTCATCGGCTACCCATAGAGATCCTTTGGTTACCTCTTCTACAGACCCAATGATAATGTGGTATTTGTAGCAAGAAGAGGAGTCTTTCGTCAGAGAGAATTTATAAGCCAAGGGGAAAGTGGGAGGCAAATTGACCTTGAAGAGCTTCAAGAGTCAAGTGGTGAAGGAACCTCAAATACTACCAGACAACCTGAGGAGGAAACTCCTGTTGAGCCGATAGATAAGTCTGAACCTCCAAGGCGTTCCACTAGAGTGAGGAACACACCTGAATTTTATTATGGTTATCATATCACTACCGAAGGTGATACATTTATCAGTGATAGTACACTGATAAATTTGGATGAACCTAATAATTATAAGGAAGCCATGGCAGGCCCTGCGTCTGCAAAATGGAAGGAGGCTATGGACAACGAGATTCAGTCCATGTATGCCAATCAAGTTTGGAACTTGGTTGACAATGTACCAGGTCGTAAGATAGTTGGGTGCAAGTGGATCTTCTAGAAGAAGACCGACATGGATGGGAAGGTACACACTTACAAAGCGCGACTGGTAGTGAAGGGCTTTACTCAAACTTTGGGAGTTGACAACAATGAGACCTTCTCACTAGTAGCGAAGATTAAGTCTATTAGGGTGTTGTTGGCCATAACTGCATTTCATGATTACAAAATATGGCAAATGGATGTTAAAACCACTTTCCTTAATGGAAAGTTGGCTGAGGATGTTTACATGGCTCAACCAGAGGGTTTTGTAGATGCAAAATATCCTGAGTGTGTATGCTTGTGAAATCAATTTATGGATTAAAGCAAGCATCTCGCAGATGGAATCTTTGTTTTGATGAGAAAGTTAAAGAGTTTGTCCTTTCGAGGAGCGAGGATGAGTCATGTGTATATGTTAGGGCTAGTGGGAGCATAGTTAGCTTTTTGGTGTTGTATGTAGATGACATACTACTCATAGGAAATGACATCCCAACCTTGCAGGAGGTTAAGTCCTGGCTTGGGAAGTGTTTCGCTATGAAGGACCTTGGAGAAGCTGCCTATATCTTGGGGATAAGAATATTGAGAGATAGGAGTAAGAGACTAATTGGAGTTAGTCAATGTACCTACTTGGATAAGGTGTTAAAGAGGTTCAGCATGCAAGAATCCAAGAAAAGGGAATTACCTATCCAGAGTAATGCCAAGCTGAGTAAGACTCGGAGTCCGAGTACAGAGGCTGAGATAGCAGAGATGAGTTATATACCATATGTTTTTGCTGTGAGCTCTATCGTGTATGCTATGACTTGTACTCTCCCTGATGTGGCCTTTGCTTTGAGCATGGTCAGTAGATATCAAGGGAACCCTGACAAGGCTCACTAGACTACAGTAAAGAACATTCTCAAGTATTTGCAGAGGACTAAGGACTGGGTCCTTACCCTTGGTGGCAGTGATGACTTGAGAGTGGAAGGATATAGCGATGCTAGCTTTCAGACTGATAGGGACAATTTCTGCTCTCAGTCAGGCTGGGTCTTTATCCTAAATGGAGGGGAAATTACTTGGAAAAGTTCCAAGTAAGAGACAGTAGTTGATTCTACTTTTGAATCAGAGTACATAGCAGCAAGTGAAGCAGCAAAAGAGGCGATCTGGCTAAAGAACTTCATCAGAGACCTTGGAGTTGTACCAGCTATAAAGGAGCCAATGAAAATTTTCTGTGATAGCGAAAGTGCGGTTGCGTTAGCTAAGGAACCAAGAGATCACGGAAGATCTAGGCACATTGACAGAAAATACCATTTCATTAGACATCGAATATGAGAAGCACTCCTCGTGGCAAAGAGGGTATCATCGGATGAGAACCCAGCAGATCCCCTCACGAAGGGACTAAGTAAGGTTAAGCGTCTACAATATGTGAGGCGCATAGGGCTGAAGGATGATATAAGTTTTAATAATTAGATAGTTTTCTAAAACTTGTAAAATGTAATTGATATTTGATGATTAAATAAAAGTTGTTATTTATTTATGGGGTTAATATTATAAAAGCCCTAAATTTTTAACGCGTAATTGGAAAAGCCATAATATTTTTTTATTATTACTGTGGCCACAACTTTCTCGCAGAATTATCGCTCTAGCTCACTTAATGAGTTTCATGGTTAAGTTGGTTAACTTTTTTGCAAAATTAGTCCTAAGAAGTTCAGATTTAGTCCCTGAGGTTTGAAAAAAAATTACACCACATAGTTTTTTAACTTTATTTTTCGTTTTTTGTATACTATATTTATTTTCCTTTTTTTTATAACTATATGTACATTTTTTACTTTCTTTTTATATTTATACTTTATTTATTTTCATTTTTTAACTTTATTTTTCAATAATTTTTTTTAACTTCTTTACCTTTTGTTTTCTATTTTTTAGTGTATATCTAGAGTATATTAGAGTTTTTTTTGGTTTTTTCATATTTCTTTTCGTATTACATTTTATTTTTTTCACCTTTTTATTTTTTTTATTTTTTTCTATTTTTTGTTATTTATGGTTTTTCTCTACGGTTTTTTCATATTACAATTTTTGTTTTCTATTTTAGTTACTTATGGTTTTTCTCATGTTTTTATTTACTTTGATTCAAGTAAACGAACTTGAATTCAATATAAATTACTATAACAAGTTTTTTTTTTTTTTTTTTTTTTTTTTTTTTTTTTTTTTTTTTAATGATGGACTATTATTAGTCTTTTTTTTTTGTTTTTTTAGTATATTATCAAATTGAAAAATATTATCTTGAATTTAATCTATTGATATCACATATAGAAATATGATTTAATTTGCAAGTTATATAACACATTGAAACACTAATTCTTAGTAAACAACCTTTTTTTTGTAATTTTTATTTTTTCGTAACATAAATGTAATAGCACTAATGAAAAAAAAGAAAAAAAAAAAGAAAATATGTTAGACCAAAATTACAAATATAAACATAACTACTTTATTTACTTGAATAAAAATAAAAAACAATTACAAAAACTATAAATTATCAAAATTGTAATAGACTCTAATATATTAATACATTTTATATTTTTTGAAAAATGTCCATAAAAAGATAAAAATACAAAAAAAAAAAAAAAAAAAAAAAAACAAATAATTGGAAAACAAATAAGATAAAAAATAAAAAAAAGATAAAAAAAAGTAAAATATAATACGAAAAGAAATATGAAAAAATCTAAAAAAAACTCTAAAATACTCTATATATACACTAAAAAATAGAAAACAAAAGGTAAAAAGGTTTAAAAAAATTGTTGAAAAATAAAGTTAAAAAATGAAAATAAGTATATATATATATATATATATATATATATATATATATATATATATATATATATATATATATATATATATATATATAATGTACATATATTTATAAAAAAACCGAAAATAAATAAAGTATACAAAAAACGAAAAATAAAGTTAAAAACCCATGTGGTATACTTTTTTTTCAAACCTCAGGGACTAAATTTGAACTTTTTAGGACTAATTTTGCAAAAAAGTTAACCAACTTAACTATAAAACTCGTTAAGTGGGCTAGAGTGATAATTCTGCGAGAAAGTTGTGGCCATAGCAATAATAATAAAAAATATCAGGGTTTTTTTCAATTATGTGTTAAAAATCTAGGACTTTTATAATATTAACCATTTATTTATGAGTAAAGTGTTACTATCTTATGTTAATCGTTTACTATGGTTTCAATTTTTCATGTTTTGATTTCCCGAATAATTGTGTTATTACTCGAACTCTCCACAGTCACTCATACTTTAGAAGTAGGTATTGATTTAAGACTGTCATGAATTTGGCTTGTATGATTTGTCTAATGTGCATTAGACATAAATATGGTTGCTACAACATTCATGAGTACTCATAAGGCCTGAGTATTGGATTCAACCCACGCTCACTTGCATCACTTCATGGAATTTATCTCGAGCGATTGTGAGACAGTAATATCATATAAATCTTCGAACCTGGAGATATGAGTTGTTGCCTATGAGGTGGTTATCCATTGATTGTACAAAAACAAATTGGTAACTCGATGTTATAAAACGTGCTTTTGTGCATTATTCAACAAGTAGTCAGTACAAGCATATGAGTCGAAGTTTATTTGTTCCTTCTAGAAATAGAAGCAGTATCTGGGCCCCTCGATGATTTGGTTTTGACTTATGTATCAGGCTTGGTCAGAACCTAATTGATGTGTTCAATTTAGTTCTATGTCGAAACAAATCAGAGATCGAGAAACAAATGCGGGACAATAAGTAAGACCATGTTCCACGTGTTTGTCCGACTGATATCTTGAGATCAGAGGATTATATGATCGCTTATCTTAAATGGCGTATCATTATTATCTCAGTTCCGAGAGACTTTGAAAGAGCTACGATTGTTAGTCGAATCTTGAAGTCATATCTGCAAATATAGTTATTAGACTTATCGAAGTAGGAGACTGTTAGATATAGTGTTTAAGTCCATAACTATATTTGGTATGTACTTGACCCAACCCGGCATGGTCCATTTGGGTTGCATGGCATTGCAATACTTGGATAGACAAAATGCGAGAAAGGACACTTATGGTTATTAATATATTATAAGTTCTAATATATTAATAATAGTATTATTTAATTATTGTTGATCAAGAATAAATTTAAAATTAATTTGGTGATCAATATGAGACTAATTAAATAGATAGGGTTGATTATGTAAATCTTCTATTCTTTTATAGTGGGCTAATGATCCATGGTTTATAGAGTTGGGCTATAAACCATTAGGATCTCCATGGATAGTCTATGGGGGTTACAAACCCATGCATCATTAGAAATGAAGAGTCATGACAATTAAGGGCGATCATGTGTAAACCCTAATTGTGACAACACTATAAAAGAGACCCTATGGCTACCAAAATCGGACACTAGTTGATTCTAAGAGGGCATAACCGATTTTGAGTGATAGTGAAATTCTCTCAAGTTATTCAAAGTCTTGTGGTGTTGTGTGAAGGATTTGAGGCACAACATTTGGGGTGCTCAGCTCATAAAGTCATCAAGGGATCCAAGCAACAAGAAAGGTATGTACTTCTACTAGGTTTTTATATTACATGTTCCCCATGCCATGCTAGTTAGGAAGTAAACCCTGGAAAATCAAATTTGCATGTATTTTAGAGAAAAACATAGATCCAAGGTTTATAGGGTTGCATGTACACCATAGGAGTGTTAAAATGCTCAAAACCCATCAAATTCATCCACAAACTCATCTTTTTGAACCTAGATCTTCAAGAACATCAAGAACACTCAAGTGTTTTGGGCCGTAAACACCCCCTTTTGCCTTCAAAACGTAAGTATACTACCCTTAGCTTGTGGTATACTAGAATAACTTGTTAAACATCTAAAAAACATCAATAATTCATGTTCAAAAGGGTGTTTACGGTCAAGGAAATCTTCCTTGGTCGTAAACTCTATATAGTTGTGCAAAGTTGCCACAACACGTTCCTAAGCCTTGGAACTAAGTTTAGAACAACTCCAAGGGGACCATAGAACCTTAACACACAAAATGGTACAAGTTACCATGAGTTTACGGCCGTAAACACATTTGGGTCGTAAACCCATGGCTGTGAACTCATGGGGGTTTTACACTTGGATCGTAAACTCCAAAGTGAGGCCTTATGTCACACCCCGAAACCGCAGGCAGAAACGTTCCAGGGCGGAGGTGACTTCATGTTGAATATCATAACCAATGTACATAGTAAGAAAATGTTCGAAAACAAAGTTGTACAAGCGTTATACATAAGTATATATGAGCAAAAGTTTAAACGTGTCTTCAAAGCACTCCGTCTTTGTCAAAAGGATCATTGGGTACCGATCTAATGTGGACCTGAGAATACAGCATAAAGATGGTGAGTTCATAAGCGATTTTGTTTTCTGAAAGTGTACAAGTTTCCTTTCGGTTTCTGAAAAAGTTACGAACCCAAGAAAATCCCATATTTTCTTATATGTGAAGATTAGCTAACTATTTTGTTACACGATTTTTGTTATGTACAATTGTTATCCCAGGAAAATCACACATTTTCCTAAAAGTTGGTTATCGATCCAAAATGTAATGTAAAAGATGTATACTGAAAAGCCTGGTTATCCTTATGAAGTGTATGTTAGCTTACCAATCCGAAATGTATTGTAAAAGATGTATACTGAAATGTATTAGTTTTAACACATATATAAAACTAATAAGTACAAAGTAAACTAGTTCCTGAAATCCATTATTACTAAAAAGTAAATCTCTGTTATCCAAATTGCGAGTTCCATAACCATACGATAGACTAGATATGGCAATAAATAGTCCAAATCACTTTATGACTTTCGTCACCCTTGAACCTTTCGGTTCAGCTGTAACTAGCAGCCAGGTGCGGGGTAGTCACCCCCGTATAGATCTATACACTCAAGTCACGCTCCCTATCTAAGAGATTTTGGTTATAGTGGCGGTCCTCCACTCGCGTATCTCTGTGTAGTGTTCTCCGAGGACGTGTCTCCAATTTATAAGAATAACAAATTTACTAGTAATAATACAGATAGATCCTATTGTAAATGACGATCCTCCACTCGTGTATCTATGTGGAGTGTTACCGATGACAAAACAATGTACTAAGTTTCATGTTCAAAGTTCAAATTTTATGATTTTAACTATTATAATGTGGAAAACCATTTGTGAAAAAATATAAAGTACAACAATTTATAATGTTTTTCACAAATAATATGATAAAGTGTTCTGCAAGTTCAAACGGATATTTGTTATGATTGTCAGTGTTAAAAGCATATGTAATATGAAATACAACAAATATAAAACAAGTTTTGAGTACAAGTGTTCCTTGTACTTTGCTTGTATTCCCCCCTGAAACAGTGAAAAACATTGAAAAAGGGTAGGGGTATGAACTCACCAGAAGAGAAAACGTGACGGTTTGGATGCTAAGTGTCAGTTCGGGGATTGATAACGCACGAGGTTCCTATGTAATATGAAATGATATACAAATGTATCTAATTAGACTTTAAATAACTAATTAGATATGATTATACACTCGAATACGAGAAAACACTTCAAATCAAGTGTTTGGAGTGACCCAGGTGTAACAACCCGAAGTTGTCCATCGCCGAAACCCAATTCGTCCGTAAAACCCGTCTATAGCGGTTCGTTCCGATTCCGTTTTTGGGCTAAGTTATTTAAACTTATATGCTTATTATAATCTCATGAGTGTTCAAATCCCTTAGAAACTCATGAAAATGGCCCAAAATCATTAATTTGAAAATTTCTAAATTGTATCCCATCGATTTACGATAGCTTAATCGGGTGCGACCAAAAGCCCCGTTTAACGCCGGTATCGGGTAGAATTCCACCGTGTCCCGAACTTAGGACCTATTTAATGCTCAAAAGACTTCATTTGAAGCTTTTCCTCTCTCTCTCTCTCTCTCTCACTACTCTCTCTCTAACCTCTCTCCTCAAATCAAATCTAAGGGTCCAAAAACATCAACTTAAGGCTTCAAATCATCAAGGTATCTTCCCCAAATCCTAGTATATCATACTTAGCCTTCAAATTCGTGATTTATCTATGATTTAGGACCATGTTTATGTTTTTACGGCCCTGGAGCAAGCTTGGGCTGTAAACACACATTAAGGGGGGGTTTTATGCCTTAAAACCCTTCCAAAACACCATTGATGCTTAGATATGACTTATAGAATTATGGAATTGGACTTAGAACACCTTGAACATCAATTTAGAGGAGTAAACATGAGTTTACTACCCAAGAAAATGCTTGGGCCGTAAACTCATTATCATGGTGAGTAAACTCCTTCTAAGGTGTTAAATTGCCATTTACACACACCAATAGCCTTGGAATAAATTCTAGAATCAACCACAAACGTATTGGAAGCCTTAAACTCAATGAAAACACCTCCCTTAGGAGTTCAAAGTTGTAAACCCTCCCAAAAGGGTTTCCTGGGCCGAAAACTCCTAAAACTATGTCAAATGGTGCCCAAATTTTACCCCTAGACTTGTAAAATAGCTTGAAATCACATGTGATTAATTAAGGACCACCAAAACATCAAGGACTTAGTGTGAGGGGAGTTTACGGCTGTAAACTCCAAGTTTACTATTGTAAACTCCAATAAATGGTCCATATGTGAGATAAATCCATTCCAATGCCCTAGATGTGATCCTAGCTAATTTATCCAATTGATTCAAAGCCATTTTGCACCATAGAACACCCAACCATGAGTTTACAGCCGTAAACTCATGGGGAATGGGAATTTAGGGCTGAAAACTCTAGTATGATTTTACTCTTGAAGAGTAAACTCCATATCCAAGCCTTATGTGTCCTCAAATGCCACCCGAGTCCCTCCAAACGCTTGTAATGAAGTGTTTTCGCGATTAGAAGTGTTTGTCCCTAACAAATAAATTATTCAAGTCCTAATTAGATACAAATGTGTATCTTTTTATAATAGATAGGAATCTTGTGCGTTCGCAAACTCAGAATTGATGTTTAGGATGCAAACCGACGCGTTCCTCAACCAGTGAGTTCATACCCTACCCTTTTTCAAATGTTTTTCAAATGTTTTCAGGGGGAATATAAGCAAAAGTACAAGGAAATCTTGTACTCAAACTTATTAATTTCAATTCAAATGTTTATATTCTATACGTTTTTAATATCGAAAACTGTGTTAATCAAATAGTTCGAATTACGAAATTAGCTTTCAGACTAATCATAGATTTCTTGATAAAGTGTTACAATCTAAATTATATTTCATAATCTACGAATAATTCATGCTAATCATCAATTAGAACTAATATGAATACGAATACGAATACTAATAGGATTAGGAATAGGACTAGGAATATGAATATGGATACGAATACAAATGCAAATACGAATACGAATACGAATACTAATAGGATTAGGAATAGGACTAGGAATACGAATACGAATACGAATACAAATGCGAATACGAATACGAATACGAATACGAATACTAATAGGATTATGAATAGGACTAGGAATACGAATACGAATATGAATAAGAATACAAATACGAATACGAATGTGAATACGAATGCGAATACGAATACGAATACTAATAGGATTAGGAATAGGACTAGGAATATGAATACGAATGAGAATACGAATGTGAATACGAATACGAATACGAATAGGATTAGGAATAGGACTAAGAATACGAATACGAATGCGAATACGAATACGAATACGAATATGATTAGGAATAGGACTAGGAATACGAATACGAATGCGAGTAAGAATGCGAATAGGAATACAAATATAAATATGAATACGAATACAAATATAAAATACGAATATGAATATGATTAAGGATAGAAATACAAAAACGAAAGCACAAATTTAGGTACATTCAAGTGTAACACAAATAGGATATCAGAATACCTAGCTAATATAACAAGTATGAAAGGTAATCAAACATTACATTGGGATTCAATAACTAAACTTACTTTTAGGAAAATATAGGATTTTCCTGGGATAACAATTGAACATAACCAGATTCGTGTAATAAAATAGTTAACTAAACAATACTTACAAGAAAATATGGGATTTTCTTGGATAACAAACTTTTCGGAAAACCAAAGGGAACTTGTACATTTTCAAAAACAAACATATTATGAACTCACCAGCTTTATGCTGATTTTCAAACTGCTTGTATTCTCAGGTTCATTTTAGACAGGTACCCAATGATCCTTTTTGGAGAACACGGAGCGTACAGAAGACTCATCTCCACTTTTGTCCATATATACATATGTATAACACTTGTAACACTTTACTTTTGAACATATGTAAACTCTAATGTGTAATGTAATGATTGTTTACTTGCTTACTATGTACATTGGATTTGATACTCAACGTGGAGTCCACCCCAGAACGTTTCCGCCTCTGGTTTCGGGGTGTGACACCGGGTGACATCTATGGACGTATAGGGATTTGGTTAATGTGTTTACTCTTCAAGAGTAAACTCCCTATTGAGTTTTCGGCCCTAAGACCAACTCCACATGAGTTCACGGCCGTGAACTCGTGGATGAGGGTTTTATGATGCTAAATGGTCAATTAACACTTGGGGAAGGTTGCTATGATTTAATCTAAGGCATAGGAATGAAATAAACCACCAAAAGTACCATCAAAGGGAGTTTATGGCCGTGAACTAGGAGTTTATGACTGTAAGCTCCTATACACTCCTACTTTTAATGATCTGGTGGCCCTAAATTAATCATATGTGATTCAAACCAATTTTACAAGCCTTAGAATGAATTTAGGGCATCATTTGACTTGTATATGTGAGTTTACGGCCCAGGAACCCATTATTGGGGGGTTTACGGCCGTGAACTCCTAAAAGGGAGGGTTTTCATCATGTTTAAGGCCCCTAAATCGATTGTGGTTGGTTCTAGACTTTAATCCAAGGCTATTGGTGTGTTTAAGTGGCATTTAAACACTTGAAATTTAGTTTACTACCCATGGTAATGAGTTTACGGCCCAAGCATGTTCTTGGGCAGTAAACTCATGTTTACTCTCGAAAAGTTAAGTTTAAGGTGTTCTAAGTCCGTTCCATTAATCCATTAAGCCAAATCTAAGCTCCAAAGGTGGTTTGGAGGGGTTTTTGGGCTCTAAAACCCAACTTATATGTGTTCACGGCCCAACAGCATTCCAGAGCCATAAACACATGTTTATGTTCCTAAATCATAGTTTGAACACGGATTTGGAAGCTAGAAAGGTTGTACAACAAGTTAGGAAGGTTACCTTGATGAAATGGAGCTTAAATTTGATGATTTTGGACCTAAAGCTTGGATTGGAGGAGAGAGGTTAGAGAAAGAGAGAGAGTAGTGAGAGAGTGAAAAAGCTTCAAAATGAAGTCTTTTGGGCCTTAAATATGTTCTAAGTTCGGGACACAGTGGAATTCTACCCGATACCGACGTTAGACGTGGCTTTTGGTCGCACCCGATTAAGTTGCCGTAACGGTATGGTCGATTCTAAAATTTTTCCGATTACTAATAAGGAGTGTTAATATGAGTTCTAAACACTTCTGGACACCCATTAAGTCATAATAGTAAACTCAAATTAAATTACTTAATTTAAAAACGAAACGGAAACAAATTTGAAACGACGAGTTAATTAACGGGATAAGTTACAATACGGAAAGAATTTCAGGTTGTCACATTATCCCCCTGTTAGAGGGAATTTCATCCCAAAATTCAGGATTAAGATACAAATCATGGATCTGGAAATAGATCCGGATACTTCTATTTCATCGAGTCTTCACGCTCCCAAGTGAATTCCGGTCCCCGCTTAGCATTCCAACGAACCTTCACTATCGGGATGCGGCTTTGCTTCGTGCGTTTGATCTCTCGATCCATGATTTCGATCTGTTCCTCCAGAAATTTTAGGTTTTCGTTGATCTCAATCTCATCCAGAGGGATCACGAGGGTTTCATCGGATAAACACTTTTTAAGGTTCGAGACGTGAAAGACGAGGTGGATGTTGCTAAGTTCGTGAGGTAATCGAAGTTTATAGGCTACCAGACCGATCCTAGCGAGGATCTCGAAGGGTCTAATGAACCTCGGATTAAGTTTCCCATGCTTTCCAAAGCGTACCATGCCTTTCCAGGGCGAGACGTTCAATAGGACACGGTCTCCAACCTGGAACTCCAGAGGTTTCCGTTGTATATCAGCGTAACTCTTTTGGCGATCTCGTGAAGCTTTCAATCGTTCCCAGATTTAGATGATCTTTTCGGTAGTTTCGCGGATGATTTCAGGACCAGTGGGAGCACTATCGGGAAATAGACTCTTGGCTAGCTACGTGTCCCCTACCTCGGTCTAGCACAGAGGGGATCTACACTTGCGACCGTAGAGGGCTTCAAACGGAGCAGCCTTGATGCTAGTGTGGTAACTATTGTTATACGAGAACTCTATCAAAGATAGATGTGTGTGCCACGATTTTCCGAAATCAATGACACATGCTCTAAGCATGTATTCCAAGGTTTGGATAGTTCTCTCACTCTGTCCATCGCTCTGAGGATGATAGGACGTGCTCATGTCTAGTTTAGTTCCAAGAGCCTTTTGAAGAGACTGCCAAAATCTAGAGGTAAACCTGCTATCACGATCAGAGATAATGGATGCAGGTACACCGTGCAGTCGAACTATCTCCTGGATGTAGATCCGCGCGAGTCTTTCCATTTTGAATGATTCTTTAATCGGGATGAGGTGAGCGGACTTGGTCAAACGATCGACAATTACCCAAATGGTATCGTACCTACTCGGACACTTGGGTAACTTGGTGATGAAATCCATGGTAATCATCTCCCATTTCCACTTGGGTATCTCGGGTTGTTGAAGCAGACCCGAGGGTTTCTGGTACTCGACTTTCACCTTGACGCAAGTCCGACACTTACCCACAAATGTAGCGATCTCGGATTTCATGTTTGACCACCAGTATTGTTTCTTGAGATCCAGGTACATCTTATCCGAACCCGGGTGAACAGAGTATCTGGTCTTGTGTGCTTCCTCCATGACAACTTCCCTAAATCCTCGGAACTTTGGGGTCCAAATTCGGTCCATGAAATAGTAGACTCCGTCACCTCTGATCTCAAGTTTCTTATCCATTACCCTCAAGGCTTTGCTTGATTTGTTCTTGGGTTTGAGGGCTTCTATCTGGGCATCTCGGATTTGCATGGATAAATGGGAATGGATAGTCATCGTCAGTGTCCTCACTTTACGACTTGAACTTTCCTTTTGGCTAAGGGCATCTGCTACCACATTGGCTTTACCGGGATGGTAGTGAATCTCGCACTCATAATCGCTGAGCAGCTCTACCCATCGATGTTGCCTCATGTTTAAGTCCTTCTGACTGAGGATGTGCTGCAGGCTCTTATGGTCAATGAAGATCGTACACTTGGTTCCGTAGAGATAATGTCTCCAAATCTTCAGTGAAAAGACTATGCTCCTAACTCCAAGTCGTACGTGGTATAGTTGACCTCGTGTGCCTTCAGCTATCTTGAGGCGTAAGAAATTACTTTTCCTCTTTGCATAACCACACAACCTAAGCCCTGATTAGACGCATCGCAATAGACAACGAAGTCTTCTGTCCCTTTGGGTAGGGATAGAACATTGCGCTGCACAAGGCTTGCTTTAATGTCTGGAACACTGTTTCTTGCTTTTTAGTCCAACAAAAAGGTACACCTTTCTGTGTTAGAGTGGTTAGGGGTTTGGCGATTTTGGAAAAATTCTGGATGAATCTCCAATAATAGCCGACGAGACCCAAGAATTGTCGGATTTCTGTGGGTGTCTTCGATGCCAACCAATTCTCTATCGCTTTAATCTTGGAAGGATCCACATGAATATCCTCCTCTCTTACCACGTGACCGAGGAAAGTCACATCCTCAAAATATGAAAAGTTTGACGCCTTAACGTCCCATCCTCAAAAGCACTTGATTTCCTGTTTAGTGTTTTCCTGAGAATACAAGTTATTTGAAAAGTGTCAACACAAAGGTTGGTGAGTTCATAAGCTTTTATTATAAAACTTAGTAGAAGTTTTTCACATGTAAATGTCGCGTTTGTTTCAGAAAAATCCGATAGTTTCCTTGAAATCCGTAAAATGTAGCCTTATAACCAAAGACCAAAATGTATAAGAAATCATCATTACTTAGTAGAAAATTTTCGTGAGTTTAAAATGATATGGAAAGTAAATTTTTAATCAACCTAAAACCTACTTCGGTTTTATGACATCCCGTGAACTTTATGAATTGTTATCTCCCTAGGTGAGTCACTATAATCATACTGTGACTATGTGAACCTGCCACAACGTTTCTCAGGCGTCACGAAATGAAATGAATGTCAAATCTCTCCCAAATCTCTCTCAAATTTCTCTCTGAATGAGAAATCTCTCCAAGAATGTCAAATCTCTCCCAAATCTCTCCAAGTATGTGAAATCTCTCTCAAATATCTCTTTGTATGAGAAATCTCTCCAAGAATGTCAAATCTCTCCCAAATCTCTCCAAGTATGAGAAATCTTTCCCAAATCTCCCTCAAATAGTTCCCGTAACTTTTTAGAATCATTCGGGTCATTCCGGCCCTTAACCGGGTCAAAAACGGCTTAAAACGGGGCGAAAACGAGAAAAATAGGCTTTAGGAACCGAAACCAAGAAGAGAGGCTTCTTAGGCGAGGACCGAGCCTCTGTTGGCTGTGGCATGCGAGGACCGAGCCTCTGTTGGCTAAAGCACGTGAGGACCGAGCCTCTGTTGGCTAAATGCACGCGAGGACCGAGCCTCGGTTCTCTGTCGCCTTCTCTGTTCCCTTCTCTCGCTCTGTCTCTGTCGCCTCATCGGTTCGCTTCTCTCTATGTCTCTTCGCGCCCCTCTGTTCTCTCCTCCCCCCTCTCGGTTCTTTCCCTCTCTCTTCTCCCCTCTCGGTTTCTACCCTCCCTCCTCTCGGTTTCAGCATCAGAAGGCCGAACCTCGGCCAGACTTCGGGAATTTGTCACTTTTAGCCCATTTTTGATATTTTTAACATTTTGAGCCCGTTTTTCGTGATTTTAAAGCGGGATTTTCTCCAGAAATTATATTTTAACATAATAAACTCTAAATATTCATAATTTAAACATATTTTTATGAAAATCATTATCTAAATAATAAAGATCTAATGGGGGATTTATTTAAGGTGGAGTGTTGACTTTGCCTTAACTTATGACACAAGCAACCACCCCATACCCACTCTATGACCAGCCATACCTCCCCACCTTACCTATGTCACTTCAATGTCCCCTTACACTCAAATTTCACTCACTCCCACGTTTTTTGAGCTGGAACAAACAACCACATTCCTCATTTTCTCTCATTTCTCTCATTCCACTAAGTAACAAACACCACTTTTCTCTCAAACTTTTTCTACACAAATTTTCGAGATTCAAGGCTGATTTCAAGTGTTCTTCCACTCTTAGTAAGTAAAAATTCATCCTCCCTATTATTATTTCACTTCCTTCTACTCAAATCTTTGATTGCTTACACAAACTCCATAACTATAATGTTAGATTCTCGAAAACCTTCAAGGCATCTCCAAGTGTTCTTGAATTAAACACTTCCATTCTTCAACAATCATCTACTGAAATCACTTAAGGTGAGTTCATACCCCTATACTTTCATGTTTTCTCAAGTTTTCAGGGGGGGGGGGGGGGGGATACAAGTTAAAACACCAAGAACATAACTAAATTTTTCTAACAGCCTTCATCAGAAAAGTTCAACTCCATTCACGGACTGTTTTGGGCATCTTAAACATTTTTGTTTTCAAAACTGTACAAGGTGCAAATAGTTCATCTTTTTAGCTTTAAAATGACTACTTGCACATCTCAATACGATTTTTATACAATTTATGGTGATTTTTACAAAACTGCCTATCATTTCAAACAACAATCCGGACCAGTCTGTGATTATGGACATTTTCACCCAAGTTGGAGGTCATTAAAAATCGTGATAACAATTATGAGTAAACTAGACACATTTTGTGAACTCTCAGAATTTACGGATCTAGTTTTCGACTTCGTATGATTTTTCTATGATTTTTCCAAAACAGGGCAGAATGGCTAAAGTTAGCCAACAGCATGTAAATATCATAACACTTTGTATTATGTTGAGCAAAGTGTATAATCATAAGTTCTAATTATTGTATGTGTTTCCTTGTTAGTTTATCATTATGAACTGAAACTAAGTCATTCTTATTAAATATTATTCATTCATTTTAGAACACGTATATTCAACTATAAAAAGTATAGTTTGATAAATTCACAACACTAATACATTTCCATAAAAGAATTCATACATATTACATACATTTTAGATAAACTATAATAGGTATAGTTTATGGTACATCACTCAACACACTCGTACAAAAAGGGTACATTCATACAAGAAAGATTTATATTCACACACATTTCACGTAAACTTGTTAACCTATGTTGTGAGACTCTCTCTCTCCCCGTACGTCCGAGTGCGGGATATAATTCCTGGTAGTTATAATCAGAATCTCCTTGAGGGAGAACGTGATACTTGTATATAGATCTATATTGGGTTTGACACCCCACACCTTGCTGCTAGCTACAGTGGGACCTGCAGGTCTACGGGTGACAAATGTCATTTCATTTCGCGACGCCTGAGAAACGTTGTGGTAGGTTCACATAGTCACAGTATGATTATAGTGACTCACCTAGGGAGATAACAATTCATAAAGTTCACGGGATGTCATAAAACCGAAGTAGGTTTTAGGTTGATTAAAAATTTACTTTCCATATCATTTTAAACTCACGAAAATTTTCTACTAAGTAATGATGATTTCTTATACATTTTGGTCTTTGGTTATAAGGCTACATTTTATGGATTTCAAGGAAAATATCGGATTTTTCTGAAACAAACGCGACATTTACATGTGAAAAACTTCTACTAAGTTTTATAATAAAAGCTTATGAACTCACCAACCTTTGTGTTGACACTTTTCAAATAACTTGTATTCTCAGGAAAACACTAAACAGGAAATCAAGTGCTTTTGAGGATGGGACGTTAAGGCGTCAAACTTTTCATATTTTGTCAACATATTGTAATTGATTTTGAACCATGAAATTCATACAAGTGATGTAACCTTTTTCAATTATATATATGTTGGTTGTGTTTGCTTAAATTACTATTGAAATTGTGGTTATGATACTACATGAAGTCCTCCACCCCCGGACGTTTCCGCCATCCTTGGTTTGGGGGTGTGACAACTTTCTATGTAATTACCTTGTACTGTAAGTAGTTTTATTTAAGTGTTTATACTGTCGAAGACTTTTCAACTCCGAATATGATGTAATACCTACAACAAGGTCAATTTCCCAAACCTATTAATCTTAAACATCAATGATATCGACAGTCGGCTAACTTCCGTGTCAATCTTTGTTCAAATGCTTTCATCATGCTTTCATTTGATTCTATCTAAAACCCCATCTAGTCAAGTATTGGACTATGGTAATTTAACTCTGGGATCATTCCAAGTTTCTCTCAAAGGTTGGATCATGTTATCCACCAACCAATAATACCCTGGTTTGGAAGATAAGCATTTTGAGACCATTCTATTAATTTACTTCTACTCCATACTAGGACTGCTTCATAGGGATGTAGGTCACACCTTCATGAACATACTCCTATTTTAGTATTGGGACTGGATCATAGGGATGTAGGTCAAACCTTCGAGAACATACATCTATTCTTTACACGAACGATCGAACTACGTCTAGGTTCAACCATACTCGCTCACAAATTCATTTTTCTTTCCGTGTAACAGAATCATGTCACCGAAGAAAAACGATCAACCCATCTACCAAACACCAACTCTTCAGATTGATGCAGCTACCTTTCAAGCTGCAGTCCCGGCTGTCGTGTCAGCTGTTCTGACCCACCTTAACGCTAACAACGCGAATGTTAGCTGGATTATTAATGATAATTCCAATCCAAGTAACAATCAAGTACCTCAACGAGCTACAAACTACCACGACACCCTGAATCCCAAGCCCAAGAATAACAAACAAAAGTTCTGGGCTAAAGCTAAAGGCAAATCACCCAAAGGGGCTAGCAAAAGACAACAAACTGTGCCAGCCTTCGCGGCGACGACTTCTGTACCTCCTACTACCACCTCTTCTAGTATCCCAATAATCCCTAACCCGGCCAGACAGTATGCTGGCAACCTCCCAAAGTGCAACAAATGCAACTATCACCATCATGGGCCTTGTCGGAAAATGCAGTGCTTAAACTGCAATAAAAAGGGACTCGTCGTCCGTTACTGCAAGACTCGGATCCAACACATTACTTCAACCACCAATGTCGGAATCTCTCGAATGTGCCATCTATGTGGCGTAATGGGACTTTCAAGAGGGACTGTCCAACAGAGGAAAACGATGGTGAATCCGGAGGAGTTTGAAACTAGTGAAACTCGAGTCTTATCTTTTGCGAGATCCCGTCAGTTAAGGCACCCTCGTGCTGCGTATACTTTCCTTTTATAGTATACTCAGTTCAAAACAGTATTCCTGTAGTTACTCTAAAGTACTGTAACTTTGTTAAAAAGTTGCACTGTTGTGTTTTGTCTGTAACTCCTTTATGATCAAATCTAATGCATTTATTTCCAAGTGATTCCGATTTCATCATACGATCAGAGTCTATTTGATCCTCACAATACCAGATTCATGCGTAAATCTCTTTCTCCGAAATCATCGTTCTAATGAAACTATCACTTCAGAACTCTGAAGTACTCATGCGTAGAGTACCTCATGTTTCTTAAGTACTTGTGCGTAGAGTACCTCATGTTTCTTATCCTTTCCAAAGAAACCTCAGCAAACCTCCCCGAAGTACCACTCGTGCAGTACGTCAAGTTCAATCCAAAGACCCACAATTTCAATCTTCATTATATACGATTCGTATACCCGAGACTGTGATTGATGAACCTAGTATGGGTTCTACTATGAACTTCAGGGCGGAGACTGCCCAAGGCTGAGAGTGATCGTGCTTCCGTGAGAATAAACTTAGAAATACCTATCCTTTTCCCTAATTCATGAGTAGTCTTACATTCTTTTAGATCTTCACGACATCTAATCCACCCCCAAGGTTTTGACATCATATTTAGTAGGAGTTGGTTAAGTCTACATCGAGCCGACATCAGGTGTTTTGATAAAGCAGTTCATCTTAACCTCCTTATCAAAGAACATCTTGTTATTTACGAAGACAAATCAAGTACGAACCTTCACATCATTTCGTGTATTTAAGCTCAAAAGCGCTTGCGAAGGGAATATCACACATTCCTTGCACACATCGTTGATACAAGCCAAGAAGTGAAGGACATTTAGAACATCCCAAAAGTACGCGACTTTCCCAACACCTTTCCAGAAGAACTACCGGGCTTACCACCACAACGTCAATTCAAGTTTAGAATCGACTTAGTTACAAGGGCTACCCTAGTAGCCAAATCACCTTATCGTCTAGCTCCAACTGAGATGCAAGAACTTCCTAGTAAGCTTAACAAACTCCTCAGAAAAGGATTCTTCAGGCCAAGTTTCTCACTTGGAGGAGCACCAAACTTGTCTATAAACAAGAAAGAGCGTTCCAAATGCTAAAGTAAGCCTGTTGCACCGCACCGATAGTATCCCTCTCAAAGGGGATAGAAGATTTCATGGTGAAAGGTGATGCATCCAACCAAGGGCTTGGTTGTGTTCTTAAGCAAGAGGAAAGGTCGCCCTATACCTCAAGACAACTTAAGACACAGGAAGTTAACTATTCAACACATGATCTTGAGTCATGAGCAGTGGTAATTGCTCTAAAGATCTGGAGACACCACTTGTAGGGTATACTTACACAAACCACAAAACATTCAACATACATTCGACCAAGAAGAGTTAGCACACCAGTGAAGTCAAATGAAAGAATCAAAGTCGTATCCCGATAGTGAAAGGTTCGCTAGAATGCCAAGCAAGGACATGAGTTCACTTAAGAACACGAGGAGCAAATAAAACTTCTCACCGTAGCATGATTATCAATTCTGCTTAAACTCTAAGTTCGGGACAAAATTCTCTCTAACGGGGGATGATGTGACAACCCGATATTTAGAGACAATGTAATGTAAAACCAATCAAATTTAGGTCAAAATATAACTTTACTAAAATCTTAGTTGGGTTAAATCAAGTGGTACTAATCGTAACAAGGTTTTCATACATATAAAGAACACAAAAATCCGAGTTATAACGAGGAAGTTATAACCATTCTAAAATTCCCGACAAAACCGGCACCACCGATTAAACGAAAAATGCAAAGTTTCAATACAATAGTTTTTAGCCTTAAATATCTAAATGAAAGTTGTAGATAACATTAAATCGTGAGCGTACATAAAAGAACATCCAAATCTGACTTCGTAGAAGAAGTTATGACTTTTCCAAGATCCCAATATAGTAGTAGACAACTAAAAACTTGAAATAGAGATCGAGAGACTTTTGGCCAAAACAACTATAACATACACGTTTTAAAATCGTGTTTTGTAATGAATAAAATTGTGAAATATTATGTAAAATTGAGTGTTGAGTTCTAACAGATGGTTTTTACTAGAAATGAAGTAAAACTATGTTTACAATCACTCAGAAAATATTGGAAGTCTTATGAGACTCCAATTAAAAGCCAAATAGTGAAATTTAGTGAAAATATGAAATTTGAAATAAGTAAAATTTTATTATTTGATGTTGTAGAGAATCTCGTTAGAAAATTATAGGAGAAAACCTCATCAAAATCCGAGTCATAACGAAGAAGTTATGACCAACCGAAGATCCGCGACAAAACCGGCACGGCGCCGAATGACGTAAAAAGTGAGTTTTTGATAAACTACTTTTTAGCCTTATTAATCTAAATGAAAGTCGTAGTATTCGTTAAACCGAGAAATTCGATAAAAAGAACGCCAAAATCTGACTTCGTATGAGGAAGTTATGATTTTTCAAAGTTTCAACTTAGCAGTAGACAGCTAAAAACTCGAATTTTAGATCGAGCGATATTTTACCAATACATCCTAAACGAGAATCGAAGGTCTATCCATGTGTAGTATAACGATAAAAAGTCTGACGAAAACGGGTGTCGGATGAAGAAGTTATGAATTTTTAACGGATTTTTCCTGTCCCGGTCTGTTAAAAATAATAATATTAAAATTAAATCAAAATTAGCCAACAAAGTCTAAACGAAAGTTGTAGAGCGTGATTTTAGCTACGCGTGCATATAAAGAACGTCAAAAACGGAGTTCGTATGCGAAAGTTATGGATTTTAGAAGTTCGGGGAACAAAAATCGAAAAATTTCGCATGAATAGTGCTCGAACACGTCACTCGCACGAAGCAACAGTGTCACCGGAGACGTGGCCGAACCGAGAAGCTTCACGTGTCGCGAGTTGATTGGACCGAGGTGCGAGCCAATCCGGATCCGACATGCGCTTCGCCACCGAGCTGCCTTGCTGCTTGCTTCCGACGCGCGTTATGCCCTGATTCGCCAAAGCCAAGGTCCAGCAGGAGCGAGACACGCCTCGCCTACCAGCTTCGCAGCCAAGCCTCGCACCCGAGCCTCCCTCTCGCGCCACCTGCTTCACTCTGCTGCTGCCACCGAGCTTCGCTTCTTAAGTCGACATCCGAACCTCGGCCCTATATAAAGGGGCCTGCGAACCTTTCCGACTAACTTTGAAAATTTGACACTTTTAGCCCCTCTTTCCATATTTTCTTCATACTAACTTTTCCCAAAGCCCCGAAATCAATTTTAGCACTCGAAACACGTCCCGAGACCCTCGAGAAGCCCGGAAAATTTTATCTTTTCGGTTTTGAAGCCCTACCTTCGCAGAGCCCGGTTTTCAAACAAACTCCTGGTTTTCAACATAGAAAGGCATATTTAAAGCTGAAGTGCTATCCAAATTACTATTTTAACCCCCTGTTAACTTAAGGTGAGTTCAATATATAGGAACAATTGTAGGTTATGTGTTATATGTGCTATGTGCTTTTCAGTATTATCATTCTGAGTTATTTTCTCGTGTTATTCGCTATGTTAATAGCAATTGTAATACCTTTGACCATGTGATCAGTGAAAGGACTTAGATTCACATTGGTGCTGGTACGTAGCCTCTGGCCATGTGGAGCATGTCTCCATAAGAGAATGACTTCTATTCTATGGCATTGGTAAATGGTTAGACAGGACTATAAGCCTGAAATCTAACAAGATGTTAATCAGAAATTGCATGTCTTCTATGCCAATTGGGCCAAAGCTTTATTGATATATATCAAGAATTGAAAAGAATATCTTTGAATAATGTCTTTGATTGATATGAACGCTTGTTACATGATCTCACATACATCTTGTTGTTCCTCTTTGCCTTGCCACATTGAAGTATATATATGGCATAACATTATATTGTATCTATTTTTGAACTCACTAAGCGTCACCGCTTACCCTATCAATGTTTAACAATTGCAGGTGATAAATAAATAGTATGTTTACATACTATTGAAAGATGTAGAATAGTTTGTAATAGTACTTTTGTACTACTTTTTATGTTTGTATAAATTACAATATCCTGGGTAGTTATGTAATATATATATATATATATATATATATATATATATATATATATATATATATATATATATATATATATATATATATATAACACTGTGCAATAGAAGGTTTGTATCCAATAGTTTGTAAATCCTTTATATCAATGTAAAATATTGCTTTTATGAATATGCAAATAGCATGTTTTGGAGTAATGATAGTATGAAATATGAAAGTTTGGGTCTTTCAAAAATGTGAAAGTTGGGGCCTTTCAACCATGGTATCAGAGCAATAGCTTAAGCGAACTAAATTCCATGGATTGGTATTTAGAGTTAAACTATAGGAAGTTCAATATATGAACTTAATCATTGTAAGTATAGGGATACAAACCATAGGAAATATATAAGTAAAAGTATTAGGTAATAGTAAACCCTAATATTCTAAAATACTATCTTACTCCATATTTCAGATCAATGGTTGAACAAGTAAGTAGCCATACCCCTGATGTTGGTGGAGATTCTCAACCCGAGGAAGTGAATACTCCAGTATCTCCTCGTGAGGAGCGACTTTTAGGTAAACTTACCGGTGGTATTCGACAAACTCTCGAAGAACACAAAAAGAATGATGATAAAGGAAAATAGAAAGTCACTGGAGAATCTTCAAGCGGAAAGGTCAAGCGTCCCTCATTCAAAGATTTCAAGAGTAGTGGTGCTACAGAGTTTTCTGGTGTCCTTAATCCTATAATATCTCTAACTTGGATTCAGAACACCAAGAAAGTATTTCGTGTGTCTCATGTGGATGATGAAGACAATGCTATTTATGCTTCTGCAATGCTCATTGGAGAAGCTTTAGTCTGGTGGGAAGCAACATATGAAGCTCTGGATGGATGTGACCAGGAGAACTTATCCTGGGAGTTGTTCAAGACTCGTGTGTTAGAGAAGTATTGTCCTCTAGATATGAGGAGAAGATTGGAGAAGGAATTCCTCGAGCTTAAACAAGGAGGAATGACTGTGAATGAGTATGAAACTCAATTTAATCAAAGGGCAAGGTTTGCTACGAAGTATATTCCAACTGAAGACGAGAAAATTCAGTTATTTATGGAAGGACTACGACACGAAATCCATGATTTCGTTGTCAACCGGGATGTTCTGTCATTCGATAAAGCTGTTGAGTATGCTCGAAGGCGTGAGCATGACTTAGAAATACGTGGTGCCACTCTTACTATTCCAAAGCATCCACGTACTGAAAGAACTACTCCTGCTTCCACTATTCCACTAGCTCAATCTATTCGAACTGATCCTAGCAAGCAAGCACAATCTCAGAGTGCTTTTCGTGGCCATGGTAGGTCACAATCTTTTTCTATTCAATCACCATCATGTCGTGTTTGTGGAAGGAATCATCCGGGTCAATGCAAAATAGACAAAGAATCCATTGTCTATTATGGGTGTGGAGAAACAAGTCATATCAAGCCAGCTTGCCCATGGAAGGATGTGACTTGTTATGCATGTGGTATTACTGGCCACAAGAAGCGTTTTTGCCCTACTCTTACGAGCCAAGTGACGGGAAGTCAAGCTTCTATTCAACAACCAGCAAGAAGTCAAGTCCCTGTCCAACAACCGAAGAGTACTCCAGCTAAAAAGGAGGAGGTGCCAAAAGCTAAGGGTCGTGCATTCCAGATTACCGCAGAGGAAGCACGTGAGGACCCAAATGTCATGACGGGTACATTTCTTGTCAATTCTAGACCTGCTCACATCTTATTTGATTCTAGTGCCTCAGATTCTTTCGTATCTTATGAATTTGCGCACTCTTTTCAAACTGTTTGCTATGCACTCGCGCAACCATTTCACGTAGATAGTGCAGGAAGTATATCATTACTTGCTGATAAAATCTATAGGAATTGTGTCATAGAAATTGAAGGCTATAATTTTCTTGCTAACCTAATCCCTATCTCCTTACCCAATTTCAATATTATTCTCAGCATGGATTGGTTGTCAAAGAACCCTGCAGAACTTTTGTGTTACGAAAAGATAGTACACATTCCTATTGAAGGGGGAAGATCCTATTCATTTCTACGGTGAACAAAGGATCCTAAAAATAATCTCTTTCCTCAAAGCTCGTAAATTCATATCGAAAGGTTGTCCTATCTATTTGGCCTATACAGTTGACATCTCAAGAAAGGAGAATAAAACTGTAAATGATATTCCCATTGTTAACGAATATCCCGATGTTTTCCCTGATGATCTGTCTGGACTTCCTCCGAACAGACAAGTAGAATTCCGAATTGACCTTGTGCCCGGTGCTACTCCGATTGCAAAGACCCCTTATCGTCTTGCGCCAGCCGAGATGAAAGAAATGATGATCCAACTGTAGGAATTACTTGACAAAGGCTTTATTCGACCAAGTACCTCTCCCTGGGGTGCTCCAGTATTGTTTGTCAAGAAGAAGGACGGATCGATGCGAATGTGCATTGATTATCGCGAGCAGAATAAGGTGACTATCAAGAACAAGTACCCACTACCTCGCATCGATGATTTATTCGATCAACTTCAGGGTGTTAGCTATTTCTCAAAAATTGATTTGAGATCTGGCTATCATCAGTTGAAAGTACAAGAGCAAGATGTACTGAAGACTGCTTTTCGTACTCGTTATGGGCATTTCGAATTCCTTGTCATGCCATTCGGTTTGACAAATGTTCCTGCTGTATTCATGGATATGATGAATCGAGTGTGCCGACCAATGCTCGATAATTCTATCATCGTATTCATCGACGATATTCTAATCTATTCCAAATCTGAAGCCGGTCATGCCATTCATATTCGTGAAATCTTAGAACTCCTTCGAAAGGAGAAACTTTATGCTAAATTCTCGAAATGTAAATTTTGGCTCCGTCAAGTTCAATTTCTCGGCCATATTATTTCTAGTAACGGTGTATCTGTAGATCCCATCAAAATCGAAGCCATTCAAAATTGGGAAGTGCCTCGTAATGCTTCCGAAATTCGTAGTGTCTTAGGTCTCAAGGGATATTACCGGAGATTCATTAAAGACTTCTCTCGTATAGTCGTACCCCTCACAAGCCTTACACGGAAGGAAGTGAAGTTCGAATGGGGTGAAGATCAAGAAAAAGCTTTCTCAACTCTAAAAGATCTTTTAACTCATGCTCCCATCTTATCACTCCTAGAAGGTGATGATAATTTCTCCGTATATAGCGATGCTTCAAGATTGGGACTTAGTTGTGTGTTGATGCAGCGTGGTAAAGTAATAGCTTATGCCTCAAGACAACTGAAAGATTATCAAAAGAATTATCCTACCCATGATCTTGAACTCGCTGCAGTAGTATTCGCTCTAAAACTTTGGAGACATTACCTTTTTGGCACGAAATGCCAATTATTCACCGACCACAAGCGTCTCAAATATATATTCAGTTAGCAAACTCTGAATATGAGACAACAACGAGCCATGTTGCTAATCAAGGACTATGATTGTGAAATCATGTACCATCCTGGAAAGGCTAATGTGGTTGCAGATGCACTTAGCAGGAAAGTTTATCGTAATAGTATGTGTTATACTATTACTCACACTACGGTGAAGTTCACCATTCTTGATGAACTAGAGAAGTGGCAAGTTGAAGCCTTAAAGCCATAAAATGTAAAGAAGGAAGGAATGGTACATTATGCCGATGTTTTACTTGATGATCCACGAGGATTAAAAGTATTTAAGAATCAGCTATGGATTCTAAAGATTGGTGGATTAAGACAGAAGATTTTAGATGAAGCTCATAAGTCTAAGCTATCAATACATCCTGGCACAAGTAAAATGTACTATGATGTAAGAGCTGGTTATTGGTGGCCTGGATTAAAGAGAGACATTGGAATATATGTACATGAATGCTTAGTATGCTTACAAGTCAAAACAGAACACCAAAAGCCTTATGGAACTCCAGAAAGCCTTAGTGTTCCTGTATGGAAGTGGGAAGAGTTGTCCATGGATTTTATTACCAAATTGCCAAAGGCTGCTAGACAGAATGATAGCATTTGGGTAATCGCCGACCGTCTGACTAAGAGTGCACATTTTCTCGCTATGCGTGAAACAACTCCAATGGAGAAATACGCACAGGTATACTTGAATGAAATTATTGCAAGACATGGTGTGCCACTAAAGATCATTTTCGATCGCGATACTCACTTCACTTCTCACTTTAAGGCGAGTATGCAACACGAATTAGGATCTCAAGTTGCTCTCAGTACCGCTTATCATCCTCAGACAGATGGTCAGACAGAGAGAACAATCCAGACAGTAGAAGATATGCTTCGTGCATCTGTTTTGGAGTTCGGTGGTAACTGGGATAAATACTTACCGCTTGTTGAATTTTCATATAATAACAGTTACCACACTTCAATCAAAATGCCACCATATGAAGCATTATATGGTCGCAAATGCCGTACGCCATTATGTTGGCGTGATGTAGGACAGAAGATCCTTGGAGGCCCCGAAATGATTCAAGACACTACTAACAAGATTCAAATCGTACGAGAAAGAATGAAAGCGGCCCAGGATTGACAGAAGTCCTATACGGAAAAGAGAATTCAAGTGGGTGATTTTGTGATGTTGAAGGTATCCCCATGGAAAGGCCTTATGCGATTTGGGAAGAAAGGAAAGTTGAGTCCTAGATTTGTTGGTCCTTTCAAAATCATCGAGAGAATTAGAAAGCAAGCTTACCGCTTAGAATTGCCTGAAGATCTGGCGGGTATTCACGATGTGTTTCATGTAAGTTATCTGCGCAATAGCTTGAGTATCTACGATAAGACAGTTCCATTATCCGAAGTGAAATTGGATAATAAGTTAAGATATCTAGAAGAGCCTGATGAAATCGTGAATGAAAGAACAACTAAGCTACACAATAGAAGTAGAATTGGTGCTTGTCATGCGCAAACACCATCGTGGCCCAAACTATACCTGGGAGAATAAGAATGAGATATTATGTAACATACACCTTTCAAAAGGAGGAGGTATTTGTAACATACACCTTTTAAAATCATGTTTTGCAATGAATAAAATTGTGAAATATTATGTAAAATTGAGTGTTGAATTCTAACAAATGGTTTTTACTAGAAATGAAGTAAAACTATGTTTAGAATCACTCAGAAAATATTGGAAGTCTTATGAGATTCCAGTTAAAAGCCAAATAGTGAAATTTAGCGAAAATATGAAAATTTAAATAAGTAAAATTTTATTCTTCGATGTTGTAGAGAATCTTGTTAGAAAATTGTAGGAGAAAACCTCGTCAAAATCCGAGTTATAACGAAGAAGTTATGACCAACCGAAGATCCGCGACAAAACCGGCACGACGCCGAATGACGTAAAAAGTGAGTTTTTGATAAACTAATTTTTAGCCTTAGTAATCTAAATGAAAGAGTATTCTTAAACCGAGAAATTTGATAAAAAGAACGCCAAAATCTGACTTCGTATGAGGAAGTTATGAATTTTTAACGGATTTTTCGTGTCCTGGTCTGTTAAAAATAATAATATTAAAATTAAAGTCAAAATTAGCCGACGAAGTCTAAACGAAAGTTGTAGAGCGTGATTTTAGGTACGGGTGCATATAAAGAACGTCAAAAATGGAGCTCGTATGCGAAAGTTATGGATTTTAGAAGTTCGGGGCACAAAAATTGAAAATTTCCGCATGAATAGTGCCCGGACACGTCACTCGCACGAAGCAGCAGTGTCACCGGAGACGTGGCCGAACTAAGAAGCTTCACGTGTCGCGAGCGGATTGGACCGACGTGCGAGCCAATCCGGATCCGACATGCGCTTCGCCACCGAGCTGCTTCGCTGCTTGCTTCCGACGCGCGTTCTGCCCTGATTCGCCGAACCCGAGGTCCAGCGAGAGCGAGACACGCCTCGCCTACCAGCTTCGCAGCCGAGCCTCGTATCCGAGCCTCCCTCTCGCGCCACAAGCTTCGCTCTGCTGCTGCCACCGAGCTTCGCTTCTTAAGCTGACATCCGAACCTCGGCCCTATATAAAGGGGCCTGCGAACCTTTCCGACTAACTTTGAAAATTTGACACTTTTAGCCCCTCTTTCCATATTTTCTTAACATTAACTTTTCCCAAAGCCTCGAAATCAATTTTAGCACTCGAAACACGTCCCGAGACCCCCGAGAAGCCCGAAAAATTTTATCTTTTCGGTTTTGAAGCCCTACCATCATAGAGCCCGGTTTTCAAACAAACTCCTGGTTTTCAACATAGAAAGGCATATTTAAAGCCGAAGTGCTATCCAAATTACTATTTTAACCCCCTGTTAACTTAAGGTGAGTTCAATATATAGGAACAATTGTAGGTTATGTGTTATATGTGCTATGTGCTTTTCAGTATTATCATTCTGAGTTATTTTCTCATGTTATTCGCTATGTTAATAGCAATTGTAATACCTTTGACCATGTGATCAGTGAAAAGACTTAGATTCACATTGGTACTAGTACGTAGCCTCTGGCCATGTGGAGCATGTCTCCGTAAGAGAATGACTTCTATTCTATGGCATTGGTAAATGGTTAGACAGGACTATAAGCCTGAAATCTAACAAGATGTTAATCAGAAATTGCATGTCTTCTATGCCAATTGGACCAAAGCTTTATTGATATATATCAAGAACTGAAAAGAATATCTTTGAATAATGTCTTTGATTGATATGAACGCTTGTTACATGATCTCACATACATCTTGTTGTTCCTCTTTGCCTTGCCACATTGAAGTATATATATGGCATAACATTATATTGTATCTATTTTTGAACTCACTAAGCGTCTCCGCTTACCTTATCAATGTTTAACAATTGCATGTGATAAATAAATAGTATGTTTACATACTATTGAAAGATGTAAAATAGTTTGTAATAGTACTTTTGTACTACTTTTTATGTTTGTATAAATTACAATATCCTGGGTAGTTATGTAATATATATAACGCTTTGTAATAGAAGGTTTGTATCCAATAGTTTGTAAATCCTTTATATCAATGTAAAATATTGCTTTTATAAATATGCAAATAGCATGTTTTGGAGTAATGATAGTATGATATATGAAAGTTTGGGTCTTTCAAAAATTTGAAAGTTGGGGCCTTTCAACAACCTAAATAAGAATCGAAGGTCTCAACAATAGTAGTGCAACGATGAAAAGTCTGATGAAAACGGACATCGGATGGAGAACTTATGGATTTTTAACGGAATTTTCGTGTCCCGGCCCGTTAAAAATAAATAATTAAAAATAAAGTCAAAATTAGCCAATGAAGTCTAAACGAGAGTTGTAGAGCATATTTTCAGCTATGCGTGCATATAAATAACGTCGAAAACGGAGATCGTATGCGAAAGTGACGGATTTTACAAGTTCAAGGCCAGAAATCCGAGGCTGTCAGGTTTGCCACAACGTGGCACAGTTTTGTCGCGACCCGGCAAGTGACTGAGGGCATCCAATCAATGGAAGAGGATAAGACTTGCTCCCCACAACGTGGCCAACCTTAGCCACGACGTGGCACACCAGAAATGCCCCTATAAATAGATTTCAAGGGCTCCGAGTTTCATTGGTTAGTTCCCTTCTTTCTCGCGCCGAAACTCTGCATTTAAGCCCCCGAGACCCTCCCAAAGCCCCGGTTTTCACCTTCAAGTCCTGAAGGAAGGTTTCGCATTCCCGGGATTTTTGAGAATCCCGAGAAAATCACCTTTTCCGAGTCGAAGTTCTACTCGATTTTCATCTCGCTTTCTTCAATCAATCAGGTGAGTTCATACCCCTATAACTACGTTTTCAAATGTTTTGTAAATGCTTTTATACACTTTTAAGGGGGGGGGGGGGATACAAGTAAACACACAACTAAAATCGTGTGAAACATCGATCTTTTGCTATACTTTTCATACTGTTGTTTTAACTATCTTATGAAGTTATTATCATGCAAAATACCTCACAACACAACTTTACCCTCTTGGGATACAATATGTTTTATAAATAGAAATATGTTTTATTTATACGTTTTCCTACTACATCATATCAAGGGTAACCATTTCAACTATATTATGATGCTTTTACAAGAAAACTCAACTCATCATCACGTCTTTGTAACACGGTAGAAAAGGAAATCATTTCATACAAATGATTTTTCATCATATTAATTGTGAACTCGTTGTTAGAAATCATGTGATGTCATATGTCTTTGTTTGTACCAAACGAAAGTCCCCACCTATAACCAGAGTCTCTTGGAGGGAGAGCGTGAACATTGTGTATAGATCTATACAGGGCTGACAACTCCGCACCCTGACTGTTAGCTACAGTCCGTCATTAGGGGTGACAAATGTCAACAAAGGTACTGCGTCTAGTATGGTTATGAGGCACTCACAACACGTGGAAACAATGACTCATGCACGTAGTAATACATAACTCAATCATGCTTGGGGGGGGGGGGGGGGGTAATAACTATATTCTAGGGTATTATCAGCATAATCAAAAACTTAGGATAAACACTTCCACAACTAGTTTTACTTAACAATAAAACTATACATCTTCTTTTGAGCATGTCATAGTTGCTTACAGCTTACGGTCTTGGTCATTTGAGACTGCATTTCACTTTTAGGAAAATAAGGGATTTTCCTAGTTCAAATACATACAATTTATACAACAATCATTCATATTCATTTCATACACTCATAAGAAAATATCGGATTTTCTGGAAAACACACACGCACTTTCGAATGGCATACATTTCCTCAAAAACACTACTTATGAACTCACCAACTTAAATGTTGACACTTTTTCTTTGAAATAACTTGTATTCTCAGGAAACCGCTAAACCAGGTAGCAACTACTTTTGAAGACTAACGCGCTGGAGTTAGTAACATATTTTGCGTCACCATATTGTATTTGATTTCTTTTGCAAACATGTAACACATACAATCATGTAAACTTTTCAAATATATTTATATTATGGTGTTGTGTACTTTCTTTAGTATTCAATTGTTATGATACTTGACATGACGTCCTCCGCCCCCGAACGTTTCCGCCATTCTGGTTTGGGGTTGTGACATTCTAAGTTCGGGACACGGTGGAATTCTACCCAATACCGACGTTAGACGTGGCTTTTGGTCGCACCCGATTAAGTTGCCGTAACGGTATGGTGGATTCTAAAAATTTTCCGATTACTAATATGGAGTGTTAATATGAGTTCTAAACACGTTTGGACACCCATTAAGTCATAATAGTAAACTCAAATTAAATGATTTAATTTAAAAACAAAACGGAAAAAAATTTGAAACGACGAGTTAATTAACGGGACCGGTTACAATACAGAAAGAATTTCGGGTTGTCACACCTTACAACCCTTACATGCAACCCTTTGTACTTCTAGCACTTGAATCAAAGTGTTTTCGATGTACTAGGGTGTCTTTACTTGCTTAATTACTTGCTTAATCACTAATTAGATACATATACGTGTCATTATATGTTAAATAAGATTTGTGTGTGTGTGTGTGACAACCCAACGTTAAATCCGTTATATAATTCCGTTTCCGCTAACGGAATATGTCATTTATAAAAGTTCCTTAGTTTGGAGTCGTGAAATAAATGAATATTTAATTATTTATTTATATTTCATGTGATTATCATTTTAGTAAAAATAAATATAACTCGTTAATGTTAGTTTCATTTAACGAAATAAAGTTATATTATTTTTCAACCACTTAACCCGGGTAAAAGTTTAAACCCCGTTAAACTATAGCATCGGGTAGTCGTGTACCGGGTGCAATACCCGAGGCCTATATAAGGAAGGTGAACACCTCTGTGAACTCTTTTACCACTCAAACACTCTCTCTCTCTCTCACTACTTTCTCTCTCTAGCTCGTTTTTGGCTCCAAATCCGTAATTTCCGGCTCCCAAACGTAAGATTTTCCTCCCTAACTTGTTCTAAACATGCATCATTGTCATTATAGCCCAAAAATTATATGAATGGGGCACGAACAATGAGTTTATAGCCTAATATTCTCCTTAGGCCGTAAACACCTAAAAAGGTGCCAAAAGTCCCAAATTTCCTTCTTTTAAGCTTGGATACTAGTTAAGGAATTTACCTAGGAGTGTTTAATCATCAAAACACAAGTTTTTAGGGAATAAAAGAGGGTTTACGGCCCAAGCACATGCTTAGGCCGTAAACACCCCTTATCCATGCAAAAATGCCCCAAAAACCCTTCTAAAGCATGTTTAGACTTGAGATATGACCTAAGGAGCTTCCAATTTGAGTTTAGGACAAGTAAAACATCACGCTTGAGGGGTAAACTAGATTTTACGGCCCAAGCATATGCTTAGACCGTAAACTCCCCCAAACCTCACCAAATGAGGGTTTAAACCCCCTATTTAGCCCTAGACCTTCACTAGAAAATTAAAGGGGTTGATTTAAGGGCCTTAGCATCAAAATTGGGGAGTGAACAAGAGTTCACGGCCAAGCCATGAGGCTTATGGCCGTAAACTCCCAAGTAGTGGCCTTTGGGTCGTAAACTCCAAGGGAGTAAACTCTTGGACTCCCTAGTACCCTCTTTTTGGTCTTGTACAATCCCCGAGAACCACTTTTAACCCATATGACCTCGAATCGATTTTAGGATATGTAAATGTTTTAATAAAAAATATAAGTGACTAATTACTTGTAAAATATATATCTCATATGTTAATAGGGTCCTAAAAGGTGTACAAGTCCTTAATTGACACCAAACGCTCAACCGACACTTCCACCCGATTTACCTGATTTACTCGATTTCAGGTGAGTTCATACCCCTTAATGAACCTTTCTAATGTTTTCATATGTTTTAGAGGGGGATACAAGTCAAATATACATATTTATGGAAGTGAATCACATGTGGTTTACTACCCCGTAGTTCAAATCACATGTGATTTATCACTATGCTTTATAAAAGAACTTTACGTTTTCAAAACTACTTTGGATAAATAAACAATTTTCTAAATGCTTTCTTTGGTCAAGATTTTTATTAAATTACTTTTCTTATAAAATGTATCTACACTAATATATTTATATAAGTAAGACTGGAAGGACTTAGGACCGATAGCTCGCCTTATTTCCTGTTCTTGTTTGATTGTGGGCTTAGGGTATTTGTTATCCGTCCGACTGTCATTGATTTCTTAGTTATATATCATGTATATTGGTGTTTGGTACGATCATTTTCATCTCATTCGATGCCTATATTACTAATCTTCAAGGACCATACACACTAAGTTAACTATAATAGGTATAGTTAAGGCCACTACTACTCGTTGCTGCTACTATTATACATACTATAATTCATACTATTACAAAACGATACACGAATAAGAGAACACACTATGAACTACATAAAAGACTACTACACTATATTACAAGAGAAAGCACTAATTCGGAAGATAACACACTAACTCTCTTCAAGATACTCTACGCGCTACATATTGTGACCAGAGCTTTCCGGAAGGACGGCGACGCTACATGTATAGATCTATATGGGGCTGACACTATTATATCCCGACTGTTAACCTCAGTCTGAGCCGAACAGGCCCAGGGATGGCACTACTTCACTACACTATGTATGACCGGGAAGGTCATGGGATCCTTTATTGTTCAGACTATTAGTCACACAGAAGGAATACACGGTATCCACACTAAAATACGAAGACTAAAGTCTAAGTTAATATCCCGAAGTAAATAAGTATCTATTATTAGTGGGAGCTTGTCACACCCCGAAAACCAAAGGCGGAAACATTTCCTGGGTTGACTCCACGTTGAGTATCAAATCCAATGCACATAGTAAGTAAAGTAAAACAACCATTACATTACATAAGAATAATTTTTACACCTGTTTCAAAAGTAAAGTTTGTACAGTTGTGATACATAGTATATATATGAACAAAGTGAAACTGGTCTTCGGAGTACTCCGTCTTCAAGCAAAAAGGATCTTCGGGTACCTGTTCTAATGCTGACCTGAGAACACAAGCAGTTTAAAAATCAGCATAACGCTGGTGAGTTCATAAGCGGTTTTTGTTTGTGGAAATGTTCAAGTTTCCTTTCTGTTTCTGAAATGTTACGCACACCAAGAAAATCCCATATTTTCTTAAAATTTGGTTGTTGTTTCACAAATGTAAAGTATAGTAAGTTTGTACACTGAAAACATGTCTACTCATGTGAAAATGTATAGTTTGGTTATCCGGCTTGTTAAACTGTTCTGTTTACCTATCATGTATTCCCAGGAAAGTCCCATACTTTCCTTATTGTATAATACCAAATGTAAAAGATGTAATGTTACACTTTCTAGTTATGTAGGAATTACACAGGAAAGCCCCATGCTTTCCTGCATGTTGGTTTCCAATGTGAAGGATGTAAAAGATGTAAAAGATGTAAAAGATGTATACGTGGTTATGTCGCATGTTTTCCCCAGGAAAGTCCCATACTTTCCTGAATGTTGATTACCGTACGTGAAAGATGTAAAACATGTAAAATGTGATTCATTATTACTATAAGTAAATCTCTGTTATCCTAATTGCGAGTTCCATAACCATACGATGGACTAAACCTGTGGCAATAAGTAGTCCACATACTTATGACTTTCGTCACCCTTGAACCATTTCGGTTCGGCTGTAGCTAGCAGCGAGGTGTGGGGTAGTCAGCCCCCCGTATAGATCTATACACTCAAGTCACGCTATCTAAATACCACAGATTCTGGTTACGGGTGCAGTCCTCCGCTCGCGTATCTTTGTGGAGTGTTCGCCGAGGACGTGTCTCCAATCATACAGGATTAACAAATTTACTAGTAATAATATGGTAGTCCTCCACTCGCGTATATATGTGGAGTGTTACCGAGGACAAACCGTATTATATTCAAATGTCTAATGTCATGCTTTTAACTGATAAAATGTGAAAATCCATTTGTGAAATATATGTAAAACATAACAGTTTAAAATCCATTTCACAAATATATGTTTACGTGATCTGCATGTTCAAACGGTTATCAGTTGTACCAATCAGAGTTAAAAGCATATAAAATGTGAAACACACACATGAAAACATATTTTTGAGTACAAGTAATCCCTTGTACTTTGCTTGTGTTCCCCCCCTGAAAACAGTGAAAACAGTGAAAAAGGGTAGGGGTATGAACTCACCAAACTCGGGAATGCGAAGCTTCCGGACACTAAACGTGGGTTTGGGGTTTGATTACTCGCGATGTCCCTATGTAAAATGAAATAATTTCCATATATATATATATATATATATTCAATTAGGGATACATTCACTAATTATATGGAACATTACACTCCAACGAGGTTAAACACCTCAAAACGAGCGTTTGGAGTGACCCGGGTGACATCTTCGGATGTGTATTGGCACTAGGGACTTGGGACTTGAGTTTACTCCCCAAGAGTAAACATTTTAGGGAGTTTACAGCCACAAAACACACACATACATGAGTTTACAGCCGTAAACTCATGTTTGTGTGAATTTGAGTGTTTAATGGCTTGATTGGACTTGGGGATTGTTGGAATGGATTTCTAAAATGCCTTGGAATGGATTAAATGAGATTATACCACTTGGAAGGGAGTTTACGGCCACACACTTGGAGTTTACGGCTATAAACTCACCCATGTTCAAGAAAAATTGGTTTAAGGCACAAGAAGCAATCACATGTGATTCTAACTAATTTTCTAAGGCTTGGTATCAATTTTTGGCTTCAATTAACACCTTTATATGAGTTTACGGCCCAGATACATACCCTCTGGCTGTAAACTCTAATATGGTTAAGAAAGATTAGTTTTTTTTTATGCTTAAAACAATCACATGTGATTCTAGGAATTTATCCAAGCCTTTGGCGTGGTTTAAGGGCATCATTTGACAACTTATAGGAGTTTACAGCCCAAGAGATGATCTATGGCCATAAACTCACTTATGTAAGGTATTTGATGTGTTTAAGGTCCCCAAACTATTTTTAGATGGTTCTAGGATTTACCACAAGGCTATTGGTTGAGTTTCAAGGCATTTGGACATGTTTTAAGACACTTAATCCTCATTTTAGAGGATTTTACAGCCCAAGAAGGAGCCTTGGCCATAAACACTCTTTTGTCCCTCAAAATTCATGTTTAATGTGTTCCAAGTCCAGATTTGCAAGCCTCAAGGTCATATCTAAGTCCCAACTATGATTTGGAAGGGTAAATGTGGCTTAAAAACCCCATTTTGAGGAGTTTACGGCCCAAGCTTGATCCTTGGGAGTAAACTCATTCTCTTGGTCCCAAAACTTAATTTAAACATCAATTTGAAGGCTAAAGAGGTTAGATAGCAAGTTAGGGATGTTACCTCTTTGATTTGGAACCTTAAATCCTTGTTTTTGGACCTTTGATTATGGATGAGGAGAGAGGTTGGAAGTGTTTATGCAAAAATGGCCAAAGGCTTCAAATGGAGGCTTAAAACACATTATATAGTGTCCAAGTTTTGGACACGGTGGAATTCTACCCGATACCGACGCTAGGTGAGGCTTTTGGTCGTACCCGATTAGGTTGCCGTAACCCGATACGGTAAATTCTAGAAATATCCTGATCACTAAAGTGAGGTGTTAAAATGATTTCTAAATGTATTAAGACACCTATTAAGTCATTTTAGATACGTAAAAGTTAATGACTTAGTTAAACAGAAGATCGGAAATCAAATTTGGAAACGACGATTGGTTGCGTGAATTGTACTATGAAAGAGTTACAAGCGATGGTACGGAAATTTCGGGTTGTTACAGAGTTTGCACCATTAATACTGACAACAGGCATAACTTTTCCTCTATCTACACTACATACTGGAGATTTTAGTACCACACTTTTACAACAAACGGTTTTCAATGATAAAACTTACATGCAACTTAGAGTTTTTCTCTTGCAAAGTATTTTCTGGAAAATATAGGATTTTCTAGGGTTCTCTACTACTTATAAATGAAAATTGTAGTTTTTCACATTATAAGTTTTATCGCATTTTATACAAAATTTACACTAAATTCTTATGAACTCACCAGCTTCATGCTGATACTCATTTTCAAAATAACCGTTATCCTCAGGTCAAAGATAGACAGGTACAGGTGCATCATTTTGGAGGAGATGGAGCATACAAGATCCATCTTTTGTTTTTGTATTACTTTTGGTGTCTATTGAAACTTTACAGAACACACTTGTAATTAAATTCACTATGTAATGAAGTGGTTGTATGTTTCTTGTTTTTACTATTATGCAATTGTGAGGATACTGTACTTGACGTCCTCCACCCCGAAACGTATTCCGCTGTTATCGGTTTTGTGGTGTGACATATTGGTATCAGAGCATTGTTTATAGTGAATCAAGTATATCAACCTATAAATGATATACGAACTATAAACACTTCGGGACTAAAACACTCTGACCAAGAATATATATTGTTAAGTATTTAAAAGATTTACCTAAGTATATATACACACACCTCTATAAAACACAGAAGTCAGTATCGCACTAGAACAGAACAAAAGTATTAAGATTGTTGGACAATACAATTGGGCTTAGAGACATATGGTCACATCTGGGGGGATGTATCCTGATCAACTACATTTTCCTGGGAGTGAGTAGCATGTGCCTAAGTTTGGTTGTGGAGTTGCAACAAGTCTAAAACTTACCAACACTACAACAATAATGTTAGCATAACAATACTATAGGAGTATTCTGTACCTCTAAAATATAGATATGTGAGAACCAAAAAAAAGGGTCGTTACTAGTGGAGCAATGGTTGCTAAATGGATACTTTCCGGTTACCTGTGATTAGGGCGTTATGGACTTAGAATCTGTGATCTTTGCTCTACATCATGTTCCTTGTTTGGTTGTGGATTTAGAGTTAGGGTCACTTATTTGATGGACTATCCTGTCCCAGTCACATGTAATTAGTATGCATTATGCAAGTATTGGTCTAACTCGTGACGATCATCTTATAAGTATTTTAGGTTAGTGCGTCTATTAATCCTCCTTTCCCCTTTTCTCGCGTAGATATCATGGCTGGCTTCCACCTTCCTGGCGATCCGTACTACCCAAATCAGAGCAATGGAGGATGGCTCGAAGAAGAGTCGGATGATGATCACCAGATCCCTCTGGATGACCACCGAGTAGAAGGATTTTCAGGGTCCCACTCCCTTGTGGGTAATATCCTTGAACTGATGGATTGAGGAGCAAGGCCAGCCTTTACCTTACAACGGAAACTGAAGCTTCTACAACATAAGCGAAGGAGGATCAGCGGATCGGGTTCTGCCCATCATGGTCTGAAGGATTGCCATGAATGTCGAGCAGGGTCAAGCATCCATTGCTCGGGTTGTAGAAGTGAATGCCAATTCGAATCTTAACATTGTTCGTATCTGCCAACTTGAAGAAGCCATGTACAGGACAAGGAGAACCAATGAGGCTCTGCAGCATCAGCTAGCTGCATCTCAAGCCGAAGTTAGGGAACTCCGAGCACATCAAAGGGCTCATGAACGACACCTTCAGGAAGTTATGCGTCAACTAGCGGACCTGAGGGTTCGCCCAACAAGTAACCGTCACCCGTAGAAGACGTCTAGTTACCTCACTCTTTTGTTTAAAGGACTAGCCTTTCCTCTCTATGTTTCGTAGATTACTAATTTGTAAACATTCCTAGCTTAAAAGTACTCTAATTAGACCTCTAGATTGCCAACATTTTCCTTATGGTTTGATGTAAGACCTACTGTTAGGTCACTTTTCATGAACTTGTATTACATCATCAATACCAGTCAATTGGCAGTTAACTACTCTATTGCGGTGACTCTCATTCTGATCTTTGGATTATTTGGATTTAATCCATGAAACACTCTATTCATATTTGCAATAGACTCTTACTATTGCTATCCTTTCTATGATCTTCCAGTGAAAGATGCCTCCACGAAAGCGTCCAAACAGAGGAAGACCAGCAACTCAAACCCCTCCTCCGCCACCTCCTCCTCTGCAGTTCAATCCAGTGTTGTTCCAAATGGTTGTGACTGCAGCTGTGACAGCAGCCATGGCTCAAATGAACTCCGGTGATGCGAGCAGTGGCAACTCTAGATTTGGTGAAGTCCATCAAAGAGTGCAGGGATGCACATATAAGGACTTCATGAACTGCAAACCTACCTTCTTTGATGGTACCGGAGGAGTTCTGGCATTGTCTCAATGGTTCGAAAGAACCGAAGTTGTCTTTGAAATGTGCTCTTGCCCCGAAGAGAGCAAAATCAAGTTTGCTACTGCTACCCTCACTAACAGGGCCTTGACATGGTGGAACGTCCATGTCAGTGCACTCTCCTTGGTAACAGCCAATGCCATGGGTTGGGACACTCTAAAAGATCTCATGAGAAAGGAGTACTGCCCTAGGGGCGAAATTCAAAAACTTGAGGAGGAACTCTGGAACCTCAAGATGAAAGGGACTGACATAATAGCTTACACGGCCAAGTTCTGCAACTTGGCAGCTATGTGTCCCAACATGATCCCATCTGAAAGCAAGAAGATTGAACGATACATCTGGGGTTTAATGCCCCCGTATCGAGGAAATGTTCTAGCCTCACTCCCTACCACTTTCGACAGCGCCAAGGAATTAGCCCAGAGTCTAATCAATCGCGAAGTCTCTTCCACTCCAGCAACAGCAACCACAACTACCACTGCACCACCCAATTCATCTGATAGAAAGAGGAAGCGTTTGGATAAGAAGAAAGGCAGGAAAACTCAAACCTCCTCCAAGGACCAGCAAATTGTGGTGGTCCGTGATGCCACCACTCCAGCCGCACCTGCACCAACAAGAGCCTACGTTGGGAACCTGCCCAGGTGTCCAAAGTGCTCCTTTCACCACCACGGCCCCTGCTGTGAATTGCAGTGCTCCAATTGCGGCCGAAAGGGCCATACTGTCCGATTTTGAAGGGCCCCACCCAAACCTATCTCGCAAGTTCCCAGCTCGGGAGTGACCCCGGCCTGTTACGGCTGCGGTGAAGCTGGTCATTTCAAGAAAAACTGTCCGAAGGCTGGGAATGTTGGGGGAACTGGAAGACTACTCGCTATTGGTCACAACGAGGCAGTAGCGGATCCCACAGTAGTCACGGGTACGTTTCTTCTCAACAACACTTATGCCTGTGTCTTATTCGATAGTGGTGCAGAAAGAAGCTTCATAAACCAAAACTTTAAACACTTACTCAAACAATCCCCGCAACCACTAAAAGAAAAATTCGTCGTAGAAATGGCTAACGGGAAGACCGAAAGCTCTAACGAAATCTACATAGGTTGTACCCTCACGTTATACGATTACTCATTTCCAATCAACCACATACCAGTCTCAATCAAGAGTTTCGATGTCATTGTTGGTGTGGACTGGTTGAGTCTTCATCGTGCCGATATCCTATGCTTCGACAAGGCCATTCGCCTGAATCTTCCGAATCATGAAACTCTATTGATCTATGGAGATAAACCCGGTACGAGCCTTCGTATCATCTCCAGTATTCAGGCCCAGAAATACTTGCGTAAAGAATATCGCACTTTCCTTGCTCACATCGTCAAAGTGGAAGATCCAAAATACATCCCCGTTGTATGCGATTTCCCTGATGTCTTTCCAGAGGATCTTCCAGGTCTACCTCCCAAACATCAGGTTGAGTTCAGAATCGACCTAGTCCCAGGATCTACCCCCGTAGCTAAGTCGCCCTATCGTTTAGCGCCTGCCGAGATGCAAGAACTATCCGGTTAACTTAACGAGCTGCTCAGCAAGGGCTTTATAAGACCGAGCTTCGCACCTTGGGGAGCTCCGGTCTTGTTCGTAAAGAAGAAGTACGGATCGTTCCGTATGTGCATCGATTATAGGGAACTCAACAAATTCACGATCAAAAATCGCTACCCTCTCCCTCGCATAGACGACCTATTCGACCAACTACAAGGGGCGAGTTACTTTTCCAAGATTGATCTTAGGTCCGGGTATCATCAGTTACGAGTCCTTGAGGAGGATGTTCCGAAGACAGCCTTCCGGACTCGTTACGGGCACTACGAGTTCGTAGTGATGCCCTTCGGACTGACTAACGCACCTGCAGTATTCATGGACTTGATGAATAGAGTATGTCGTCCATATCTAGATCAGTTCGTCATCGTCTTTATTGATGATATACTCGTCTACTCTCGGAGCGAGGAAGAACACAGGGATCATTTGCGACGAGTCCTAGAAACCCTACGATCAGAGAAGTTATATGCGAAGTTCTCTAAGTGCGAATTTTGGATTCGAAGAGTTGAATTCTTAGGACATGTCGTCAGTGAAGATGGAATCCACATGGATCCCTCTAAAATTAAAGTTATTGAGAACTGGTCAGCACCGAAGACGTCTACAAAAATTCGTCAATTTCTAGGCCTCGCTGTCTACTACCGCAGATTCATCCAAAACTTCTCTCGGATTGTGAAACCTCTCACCATGTTGACACAGAAGGGCATTCCAGACCCTGAAGCGAGCCTTATGCACCGCACCAGTATTATCCCTTCCCGAAGGAACAGAAGATTTTGTTGTATACTGCGATGCATCGAATCAAGGGCTCGGTTGTGTCTTGATGCAACGGGGTAAAGTCATCGCCTATGCCTTAAGACAGCTAAAGACACATGAAGTAAACTACACTACTTACGACCTCGAGTTAGGAGCGGTCGTCTTCACACTAAAGATCTGGAGACACTACTTGTATGGAACGAAGAGCGTAGTGTACACTGATCATAAAAGCCTCCAACACATATTGAACCAGAAAGAGCTCAACATGAGACAACGCCGATGGTTCGAACTACTCAACGATTACGACTGCGAAATTCGATATCACCCGGGAAAAGCCAATGTAGTAGCAGACGCGCTGAGTAAGAAAAGAGTCTTCTGGCCGAAGAGTCAAGTCACTAATAATGACTATCCATTCACATCTATCCGCACAGATTAAGGAGGCTCATCTAGAAGCCTTAAAACCTGAGAATGTGGCGGGTGAATCCCTACGTGGGATGGATAAGAACTTGGAGGTTAAGGGTGACGGAGCCTAATATCTCATGGATTGGATCTAGACTCCACGCCACGAAGGTTTCAGAGATTTGGTCATGAAGGAAGCACACAACACTCGATGCTCCGTCCACCCAGGTTCGGATAAGATGTATCTGGATCTCAAAAAGCTATACTGGTGGCCTAACATAAAAGCAGAGGTTGCTACCTTCGTGAGTAAGTGCCTTACTTGCGCGAAGGTCAAGGTCGAATACCAGAAGCCATCGGGTCTCCTCCAATAACCGGAGATACCAGAATGGAAGTGGGAGCGGATCACAATGGATTTCATAACCAAACTGCCCAAGACAGCGGGTGGGATGGATACCATTTGGGTCATCATCGATAGATTGACCAAGTCTGCATACTTCCTACCCATCAAGGAAACGGACAAGATGGAGAAACTCACAAGAACATACATTAAGGAAATAGTACGGCTGCATGGCGTCCCTATATCTATTATCTCCGATAGAGATTGTAGGTTTACCTCGAGATTTTGGCAATCACTACAAAAGGCACCAGGGACGAGGCTGGATATGAGTACAGCCTACCATCCGCAGACTAACGGAAAAAGTGAGAGGAGGATCCAAACATTAGAAGATATGTTGCGATCTTGTGTTATTGACTTCGGTAAATCGTGGAATACACACTTACCCCTTGTGGAATTTTCCTACAACAATAGTTATCATACGAGCATCAAGGCAGCTCCATTCGAAGCCCTCTACGATCGGAAGTGCAGATCCCCTCTGTGTTGGGCTGAGGTGGGTGACACTCAGTTAGCTAAAGGATGAGTTCCTGACAACGCTCTCACGGGTCCAGATATCATTCGAGAAATGACCGAGAATATTGTACAGATTCGCGAACGATTGAAAGCCGCTAGAGATCGACAGAAAAGCTACGCAGACAAACAAAGAAAACCCTTGGAATTCCAGGTGGGAGACCGAGTCCTTTTGAAGGTCTCACCCTGGAAGGTCACTATACGCTACGGAAAGCATGGAAATCTAAACCCAAGGTACATAGGGACTTTTGAGATTCTTGCTAGAATCGGCCCTGTAGTTTACAAACTCAATCTACCCCACGAGCTAAGTAACATACATCCTACCTTCCACGTCTCAAACTTGAAGAAATGCCTATCCGACGAGACTCTCGTGATTCCGCTTGATGAGATAGAGGTCAATGAGAGCCTCAACTTCGTGGAAGAGCATGCGGAGATTCTGGATCGAGAAGTGAAACGAACGAAACAAAGCCGCATCCCAATTGTGAAGGTTCGGTGGAACGCCAAGCGGGGACCGGAATTCACCTGGGAGCGCGAGGATCAAATGAAACTCAAATATCCCCATCTCTTCGCTTAGTAGTACTGTAATAACTTGATTGTTTGAATTCTAAATTTCGGGACGAAATTCCCCTAACGAGGGGATGATGTGACAACCCAACGTTAAATCTGTTATATAATTCTGTTTCCGCTAACGAAATATGTCATTTATGAATATTTAATTATTTATTTATATTTCATGTGATTATCATTTTAGTAAAAATAAATATAACTCGTTAATGTTAGTTTCATTTAACGAAATAAATTTATATTATTTTTCAACCACTTAACCCGGGTAAAAGTTTAAACCCCGTTAAACTTTACCATCGGGTAGTCATGTACCGGGTGCAATACCCGAGGCCTATATAAGTAAGGTGAACACCTCTTTGAACTCTTTTACCACTCAAACACTCTCTCTCTCTCACTACTTTCTCTCTCTAGCTCGTTTTTGGCTCCAAATCCGCAATTTCCGGCTCCAAAACGTAAGATTTTCCTCCCTAACTTGTTCTAAACATGCATCATTGTCATTATAGCCCAAAAATTATATGAATGGGGCATGAACAATGAGTTTACGGCCTAAGATTCTCCTTAGGCCGTAAACACCTAAAAAGGTGCCAAAGTCCCAAATTTCCTTCTTTTAAGCTTGGATACTAGTTAAGGAATTTACCTAGGAGTGTTTAATCATCAAAACACAAGTTTTTAGGGCATAAAAGAGGGTTTATGGCCCAAGCACATGCTTAGGCCGTAAACACCCCTTATCCATGCAAAAATGCCCCAAAAACCCTTCCAAAGCATGTTTAGACTTGAGATATGACCTAAGGAGCTTCCAATTTGAGTTTAGGACAAGTAAAACATCATGCTTGAGGGGTAAACTAGAGTTTACGGCCCAAGCATATGCGTAGACCGTAAACTCCCCCAAACCTCACCAAATGAGGGTTTAAACCCCCTATTTAGCCCTAGACCTTCACTAGAAAATTAAAGGGGTTGATTTAAGGGCCTTAGCATCAAAATTGGGGAGTGAACAAGAGTTCACGGCCAAGCCATGAGGCTTATGGCCGTAAACTCCCAAGGAGTGGCCTTTGGGTCGTAAACTCCAAGGGAGTAAACTCTTGGACTCCCTAGTACCCTCTTTTTGGTCTTGTACAATCCCCGAGAACCACTTTTAACCCATATGACCTCGAATCGATTTCAGGATATGTAAATGTTTTAATAAAAATTATAAGTGACTAATTACTTGTAAAACATATATCTCATATGTTAATAGGGTCCTAAAAGGTGTACAAGTCCTTAATTGACACCAAACGCTCAACCGACACTTCCACCCGATTTACCTGATTTACTCGATTTCAGGTGAGTTCATACCCCTTAATGAACCTTTCTAATGTTTTCATATGTTTTAGAGGGGGATACAAGTCAAATATACATATTTATGGAAGTGAATCACATGTGGTTTACTACCCCATAGTTCAAATCACATGTGATTTATCACTATGCTTTATAAAAGAACTTTACGTTTTCAAAACTACTTTGGATAAATAAACAATTTTCTAAATGCTTTCTTTGGTCAAGATTTTTATTAAATTACTTTTCTTATAAAATGTATCTACACTAATATATTTATATAAGTAAGACTGGAAGGACTTAGGACCGATAGCTCGCCTTATTTCTTGTTCTTGTTTGATTGTGGGCTTAGGGTATTTGTTATCCGTCCGACTGTCATTGATTTCTTAGTTATATATCATGTATATTGGTGTTTGGTACGATCATTTTCATCTCATTCGATGCCTATATTACTAATCTCCAAGGACCATACACACTAAGTTAACTATAATAGGTATAGTTAAGGCCACTACTACTCGTTACTGCTACTATTATACATACTATAATTCATACTATTACAAAACGATACACGAATAAGAGAACACACTATGAACTACATAAAAGACTACTACACTATATTACAAGAGAAAGCACTAATTCGGAAGATAACACACTAACTCTCTACAAGATTCTCTACGCGCTACATAGTGTGACCAGAGCTTTCCGGAAGTGTCACACCCCCAAACCAAGGATGGCGGAAACGTCCGGGGGTGGAGGACTTCATGTAGAGTATCACAACAATGAGTATAATAGTGCTCAAAGTAAATACAACCAACACAAATATAATTGAAAATGTTACATCAAAGCACATGTTTACATGATTCACATCAATTACATTATGATACAAAATGAACTGTTTGACGATTTATCGTCCCATCCTCAAAACGTTGTTGATTTCCTGTTTTCACTGAATTCTTGAGAATACAAGTAGTTTTGAAAAGTGTCAACATAAAGGTTGATGAGTTCATAAGAGATTTCGTTAAAAAAGTAAATCGTTTTCCTTGTAAAAGCGTTAGAATATGTATCCAGAAAATCCGATATTTTCTTTAAAATTTGTGTAATGTAGTCTTATGACTGAAGACCAAAATGTATAAGTAACCTTTCTTATTAATAGAAAATGTTATGTACTTAAATGGACATGGACGCGTTTGAATTAAATGAAATTTCTGTATGTTCTCATGTTTGCTAATACTTTATATATATGTAGTCCTAAATTAGAGGACGGAATAATAACAAGTATTGACCATACTTAAAGGTATAAATGTGGTTTCAAATGATGTGTAGTCGTAACTACCAAAACCAAAACTGTACAGTAATATCTGTACTCATAGAGATAAAAAGTGATTTTAAATCGACATAAAACTCATTTAGGTTTTAAAAATAAAATCCCGTAAACTTATGGATTGTTATATCCCTATCTGAGTCGCTATAATCATACTATGACTATGTGAACCTGCCACGACGTTCTCAGGCGTCGCGAAAACTGAAATGACATTTGTCACCCGTAGACCTGCAGGTCCCACTGTAGCTAGCAGCAAGGTGTGGGGTGTCAAACCCAATATAGATCTATATACAAGTATCACGTTCTCCCTCAAGGAGATTCTGATTATAACTACCAGGAATTATATCCCACACTTGGACGTACGGGGAAAGAGAGAGTCTCACAATATAGGTTAACAAATTTACGTGAAATGTGTGTGAATATAAATCTTTCTTGTATGAATGTACCCTTTTTGTACGAGTGTGTTGAGTGATGTATCATAAACTATACCTATTATAGTTTATCTAAAATGTATGTAATATGTATAAACTCTTTTATGAAAATGTATTAGTGTTATGAATTTATCAAACTATACCTTTATAGTTTAATATACGTGTTCTAAAATGAATGATTAATATTTATTATGAATTACTTAGTTTCAGTTTATGATGACAAACTAACAAGGAAACACATTCAATAATTAGAACTTATGATTATACACTTTGCTCAACATAATACAAAGTGTTATGATATTTACATGTTGTTGGCTAACTTTAGCCATTCTGCACTGTTTTGGAAAAATCATAGAAAAATCATACGAAGTCAAAAACTAGATCCGTAAATTCTGAGAGTTCAAAAAATGTGTCTAGTTTACTCATAATTTTTATCAAGATTTTTAATGACCTCCAACTTGGGTGAAAAAGTCCAAAATCACAGACTGGTCCGGATCGTTGTTTGAAATGATAGGCAGTTTTGTAAAAATCACCATAAATTGTAGAAAAATCGTATGGAGATGTGCAAGTAGTCATTTTAAAGCTAAAAACTTGAGCTATTTGCACCTTGTACATTTTTGAAAACAAAAATGCTTAAGATGCCCAAAACAGTCCGTGAATGGAGTTGAACTTTTCTGATGAAGGCTGTTAGAAAATTTTGGTTATGTTCTTGGTGTTTTAACTTGTATTCCCCCCCTGAAAACTTGAGAAAACATGAAAATGTAGGGGTATGAACTCACCTTGAGTGATTTCAGTAGATAAGTGTTGAAGAAGAGAAGTGTTCAACCCAAGAACACTTGAAGAATCACTTGGAGATTCGAAGCTCTAACACAAATATGATGGAGTTTGTATAAGATATCCATGATTTGAGTGGAAATAAGTGAGATAATCATAAGGAGATTGGATTATGCTTACCAAATGTGGAAGAAAACTTCATAATCAGCCTTGAATCTCGAGTTTGGTGGAGAAAAAGTTTGAGAGAAAAGTGGTGTTTGATACTTAGTGAAATGAGAGCAAATGAGAGAAATGAGGAGAGAGGATGTTTGTTCCAGCTCTAAAAACGTGGGAATGAGTGTAAATTGAGTGTAAGGGAAATTGAAGTGACCTAGGTAAGGTGGGGAGGTATGGCTGGTCATAGAGTGGGTGTGGGGTGGTTGCTTGTGACATTGGATAAGGCAATGTCAACACTCCACCTTTAATAATTCACCCATTTGATTTTTATTATTTAGATAATGATTTTCATCAAAATATGTTTAAATTATGAATATTTAGAGTTTATTATGTTAAAATATAATTTCTGGAGAAAATCCCGCTTTAAAATCACGAAAAACGGGCTTAAAATGTTAAAAATATCAAAAATGGGCTAAAAGTGACAAAATCCCGAAATTTGGCCGAGGTTCGGTCTTCTGATGCTGAACCGAGAGGAGAGAGGGCAGAAACCGAGAGGGGAGAAAGGAGAGAGAGGGAACCGAGAGGGGAGAAGAGAGACCGAGAGAAGAGAAGAGACAGAGATGAGAGAAGAGAGAACAGAGACCGAGAGGGGAAGAGAGGCGGAAGGAATAGAGAGTGAAGAAGCGACAGAGAGGAGAGAAGCGAAGCAGAGAGCGAGAAGCGAAGTAGAGAGCCGAGAGGAGGGAAGGAGAACAGAGAGGCGAGTAGAGAGACAGAGACCGAGAGGCGAGGAGCAGAGACCGAGAGGCTTCTCTCCTTACTTTCGGTCTGAGAGGCTTCTCTTCCTAAGAAGGGTTTCGGTTCCTAAGAAGGGTTTCGGTTCCTAAAGCCTATTTCACTCGTTTTCACTCCGTTTTAAGCCGTTTTTGACCCGGTTAAGGGTCAGAATGACCCGAATGATTCTAAAAAGTTACGGGAAACTTTTGAGAGAGATTTGGGAGAGATTTCTCACACTTGGAGAGATTTGGGAGAGATGTGACATTCTTGGAGAGATTTCTCATACAAAGAGATATTTGCGAGAGTTTTCACATACTTGGAGAGATTTGGGAGAGATTTGACAATCTTGGAGAGATTTCTCATACAGAGAGATACTTGAGAGAGATTTCACATACTTGGAGAGATTTGGGAGAGATTTGACATTCTTGGAGAGATTTCTCATACACAGAGATATTTGAGAGAGATTTCACATACTTGGAGGGATTTGGGAGAGATTTGACATTCTTGGAGAGATTTCTAATACAGAGAGATATTGGAGAGAGATTTCACATACTTGGAGAGATTTGGGAGAGATTTAACATTCTTGGAGAGATTTCTCATACGGAGAGATATTTGAGAGAGATTTCACATACTTGGAGAGATTTGGGAGAGATTTGACATAGAGAGAGATAGAGTGAAAACGATTGAGAGAGGTTCCATGTGTGACAATTGTGAGTGTCCGGCATCGCAATGCATGGTTCGTAAACCCTGTTAAGCCTTGTTTAAGGATCTTACGCACTCCCGATGAGTATGCAACATTGTTTTATCGGTTTGGGCTCGCCACGTACCACAGTTTATGGTTAAGGATATCTAGATGTTCGCACTTTTGATTTATGATCTCTCATTAGAATAGAGAGTTATGTAGAAATTTCATAATGTAATTTCTAGTACCCACGGGCAAATTGAGTCAAACGGTTTGACTTGTTGACTTCGGTTGACTTTGTCTTGACCGGAAGTTGATGGTTGTCACAGGAAGGAAGGCGACGCTACATGTATAGATTTATACGGGGCTGACACTATTATATCCCGACTGTTAACCTCAGTTTGAGCCGAACAGGCCCAGGGATGGCACTACTTCACTACACTATGTATGACCGGGAAGGTCATGGGATCCTCTATTGTTCACACTATTGGTCACATAGAAGGACTACACGGTATCCACACTAAAATACTAAGACTAAAGTCTAAGTTAATATCCCGAAGTAAATAAGTATCTATTATTAGTGGGAGTTTGCACCATTAATACTGACAAAAGGCATAACTTTTCCTCTATCTGCACTACATACTGGAGATTTTAGTACCACACTTTTACAACAAACGGTTTTCAATGATAAAAATTACATACAACTTAGAGTTTTTCTCTTGCAAAGTATTTTCTGGAAAATATAGGATTTTCTAGGGTTCTCTACTACTTATAAATGCAAATTGCAGTTTTTCACATTATAAGTTTTAATGCATTTTATACAAAATTTACAATAAATTCTTATGAACTCACCAGCTTCATGCTGATACTCGTTTTCAAAATAACCATTATCCTCAAGTCAAAGATAGACAGGTACAGGTGCAACATTTTGGAGGAGATGGAGCATACAAGATCCATCTTTTGTTTTTGTATTACTTTTGGTGTCTATTGAAACTTTACAGAACACACTTGTAATTAAATTCATTATGTAATGAAGCGGTTGTATGTTTCTTGTTTTTACTATTATGCAATTGTGATGATACTGTACATGACATCCTCCACCCCGAAACGTATTCCGCCATTATCGGTTTTGGGGTGTGACAGTGTGTTCAAGTCTTCACTTGGTACTTAGCATCCTATACAACACTTTCATCTAAACCACTCACTGCAGGTGAGTTCATACCCCTTAATCAACCTTTGAAATGATTTTAAATGCTTTTATGGTGGGGGATACAAGTTGAAACACTCTAGTTATTATATCAATCACATGTGATTAAGTACTAGAACAAACTGATAGATTCTCTATTACTTTCAAACTGTTATCAAACTTATGGAATTCAAACACTTCAAAATGTTTATCAAACTCTTTTATATACCAAAACTCTTTACCAAACTTGTTATTTTATGCCAAACCTTCATTTCTTAACTCCTTTCAAACTTATATATTGTCAAAACCATGTATGATGCATATATAGTTATATAAGTAAGGTTTAAAGGACTTAGGACTGATAACTCACTTTATTTCATGTTCCTTGTTTGGTTGTGGACTTAGAGTAACATGTTGTTTGTCCAAGCGTCGTTTGATCCGTACTTATATATTATGTATATATGTATAGATATAAAGGCTTTTATCGCAGTTCAATACACACAGATATACAAACAACTCTTCTACTAAACTGTAATATGTATAGTTTAGGAAGTCACTATTCACTATTTCTATTACAATGAAACATATAAAGAGTCAGTTCATACATGAGTCAATGCTTACCATAAGAGAAACAGATAGAGAATACTATAACAAGAAACAATACATACTATACACTATACAATAGAGCATACTATGAAGTGAAACTAAGGGAACTTACATGATACTATACATGAGAATATACTATACAAACATTAGAATACGATAACTAGAATGTGACATACTATTCCGGATACGACAAGGCATTGTTGTATCATATTATAACCAGAGTCTCTTGTAGGGAGAGCAGGCATCATGTGTATAGATCTATACGGGACAGACACCCCACACCCCAACTGCTAGCTACATTCCTTGCCGGTAAGGCCAAGGGGTGACAAAATGTCACCTCACTATTGTATGACACCGAAAGGTCATCACGCATTCATCCGTCAATCAGCATGGTTACAACCAGTTCACATTTAAACCTTTAATTAACCGACTAAGAATTAAAGGCAATAAGACTCCACGAGGGGTATAACACATTTAATACTACCTGGAGTCTTTATTTTATCAACTTATAGTCAGTAGTGTCACTACTGAGATAAAACATTGTTTTCTCTATTGCATTTACTTTGTGATCTTCTCACATAAACGATAATGTAAACTATATTTTGATAATGATATCTATACTTGGGAAAACTCACACATTTACAAAAGAACAAACATATGAATAGTCGGGTCTTGGTAGAAGACTACATTTCAGTAGAAAATATAGGATTTTCTAAGAAGTGCAAACATTTACAAACATTTAAAAAACAATTACAAACACTTACATTACACTATTACAAACATTTTTATACAAATAATGACACTAAAATGCTTATGAACTCACCAGCATTAAAGCTGATAAACTCTTTGAAAATAACTTGTATTATCAGGTCATCAGTAGACAGGTACCGATGCCAGCTTTTGAGAAGATGGAGCATGTCACACCCCCGAACCGGACGGCGGAAACGTCCGAGGGCTATCGTGACTCATTGAATACCATCACAATGCATATACATGAAACATAACATTATACATCTCCAACATTTGGAATGATACAACTGGTAGCGTTTACATTCATTACATTGTTCAAAACATTACATTCTCAAAAAAAAAAAAAATAACTGTTTGATACTACTTAAACCACAGCAAAACGTCATAGAGTACAAATCATCCTTCACCTTATCTGTTACCTGAGAATACAAGTATTTTGAAAAACGTCAACATATGAAATGTTGGTGAGTTCATAAGTAGTGTTTGATATCCAATGTATTGTTTGAAAACCATCAGAAAATCCGATATTTTCTAAAAATAGAATAGTGTAAAAATATGCGAAGATCCATGAGTATGCTTGTTTGAATTCTATAGATGTAAGCGTAAGAGTTGTGAAATTCGACCGGTAATTCATAATTGTACTTGTTGAAAACCCTAGGAAAACCCGACGTTTTCCTATCACTTTGCTTTACTTAGTTTGTATACTGTTGTTTCGTTGCGTTAGAGGTAATCGTTGAGCTCCGGAGGCATTGCGAGTACAGTGGGTGGTGAAGTGTTGTGACGTGCGTTAATGAAAACGTCCCATCGACAACCTTACAAGCGATCCCTTAGGCGTCACTCGTAATTATTCACACAACTCAATCCTCCCGGACTTGTGTAGTCCCACGACCGGAAGGAAGGAGAAAAGGTGCGAAACCCTCGGTATTTCCCCGCGTCGTTCAAAACTATTGCAATTGCGAAGGGCCTGAAGCCCAATCCCGCAATCGTGAGTTCCCGACTTTACTAGCAGCACTGAAGGACCCTTGGGGACCAGCAGCTTGTTTGCCATTGAAAGTCCTTTTATGTTATGTCGGATCGGTAAAACCCAACACTTCGTAAGAGAGAGAGGTCTTCGGGCCTTAAGATCAGGTCATTGGGCTAGCTAGGCTCAACAAACAAGATTTTACACTTTTGGGGCCCAAAGGTGGTGCGTAGACGTCTGTGCACACTCGCATGTATAGTGACTTCCCAATCGTTATTAGTTATGAATCGTAATGTCGTAATGTCATAGTGTCGTCGTGTTAGTAGTTTCGGATTTTTATTGGTTCGAGACCGAACCAATTCGTTTGACAACGACTTTTGGTGTTGTAATGTATTGTATTTCGTCGATAGTCGTGGTACCATCATTTGATCAAATTGCATGTATTGAACTAGTCTTGAGAATTTTTCTGTTTTCAGCCCCGCATTATTTGTAAAAATTTACTTTTTCAATCCTTTATTTAAAACTTTCCGGTTTGGTCCTTAAATCGATTTTCTTGACATTTTAATATCAAAAATTATTGAAATTAATATTTTTTAGCATATTTTTCATTGAAGACAGTTTAAGTCCTTGAAATTTCAGTTTTCTCGGTTATAACCCATCTTTTCGCAAGTTTGACAATTTTGGCCCAAATTGAAATTTTTTTGCAACTTTAGTCCCCTTTAAATTTAAAAAGCATTCTAAACCTTTGAAAAGGACTTGGATCACTTATAGTCCACTGTTTTACAGAAAAATGCAGTTTTGGCCCTCCAAAACAGAAAATTTCGCATATTGGGCCTCATTGGGCCGAAAATGTCATCTTTAGCCCATTAAGCTTTGAATTTATGTTTTTAACCCTCCAAATAGTATATTTTCAGAAAATACATAATGTAAACTGTTTTGACTCATCTCACCCATCAGATTTCGAAATAATTCATTTTAGGCCCTTTAACTTTGTATTTTCAACATTTTATGTCAAAAAAAAATGAGTTTTTAGCCCAAATTAAGTGTTGTCAAGCCATTTGGCTATTTTTCTTAGTATACTTTGCATGTAGTGGTATATTTTATGCTATAATAAAATACATATCTCATTTTTTAGCATTTCATAACTAGATCTAGCATCAAAATCATACAAAACATACATATAAGCATAGAAATCAACCACAACATACACATAATGATGGATCTACACCTTTGCTTGTATTCTCCCCCACAAAAACTTATGAAAACTGAAAATAAGGGGGTATGAAACTCACCTTGGGTGTTGATTCGGTTTTTTGAAGAAAGAATGGAAGAAATGAAGTGATTTTTGGCCTTTGCACTCCTTGATGAAGTTTTCGAGTTTATGGAGTTTTCTAGAGTGCAAGATCACGATTTTTGCATGGATTAGGAAGGGATTTTGATAAAACAAGGAATACAAGTCATAGATCCAAGCAAAACCTTACCTTAGATGATGATTTTTGTGGAAGAACTTCCTTGAATGCTCCCTAAATCTCGAGATTTTGGATGGAGAAGAAGAAAGAAGCCTTGAGTGATCTAGAGAGTGTTTGTGAGAGAGGTGTGTGTGTGTGGGTGTTGCTCGGCCGAGAGTGAGAGAGAGAGGAAGAAGAAATGATGTTTGAGGTGAGGTTTGCATGGAGACATGAGTCTCTTGCATGGAAGTCCAAAAGATAAAAGTGATGTGGCATGAGAAAGTCAAACCCTTCTCTTGGGCTTGCTTTGGGCCGAGAACATGGAAGGAGGAAGGAAAAATTTGGGCTTTTTGCTCCTAAGCCCAATATTAGAGTTAGTCTTAGGTATTTATTGGCCTTATAAAATAAAATTGTGATTTTTATGTTTTAATAAGCTAGATTGGGTTAATCATGGATCAAAGCTTTCAATTTATTTCATTCTAGGCCCAATATGGCCCATAATATTGAAATAAATGAATGTGGGTCCAATTAGAGCCCAATTAGGGTTCTAAACCCATGATAGTCCAATTGGAAGCTTATTGGTCCATTTGGATCCAATAAGGAAGTTCTAGTCCAAAATGGACTTAACAAGAACTTCTAGGGTTTTCCAATTGCTTGATGTAGTGAATTGGGGTTTAGTTTTCCATTGAGTAAGCATCATACATGCTTTTGAGTTTTTGATTTCAACATTTACTTGAGTATAGTGATTACAAGACATTAAAATTTCTAGTTGTGACATCATCCCCCCGTTAGAGGGAATTTCGTCCCGAAATTCTGTTTGAAAGCTAGATTTGAGAAAGCTAGAATAGGTGAGGGTACTTTTGCTTCATTTGGTCTTCGCGTTCCCAAGTGAATTCTGGCCCACGCTTTGCGTTCCACCGTACTTTCACGATCGGGATGCGACTCTGCTTAGTACGCTTCACCTCCCTATCCATGATTTCGATTGGTTCTTCAACGAACAGGAGATTCTCATTGATTTTGATTTCGTCAAGGGGAATGACGAGTGTTTCATCTGAGAGACACTTCTTTAGATTGGAGACGTGAAACACGGGGTGTACACCGTTTAGCTCTACGGGTAGTTGCAGTCTGTATGCTACTGGACCAATCCGAGCGACGATTTCGAAAGGTCCAATGTATCGCGGGTTCAGCTTTCCCCATTTTCCGAAACGTATAACCCCTTTCCAGGGCGAGACTTTTAATAGTACTCGGTCACCGACCTGAAATTCTAAGGGCTTTCGCCGTTTGTCAGCGTAGCTCTTTTGTCGGTCACGCGATGCTTGCAATCGAGCTCTGATTTGAACGATCTTTTCCGTGGTTTCACGGATGATCTCCGGTCCCGTTAGTGTTTTGTCCGACGCATGTGTTCTTGCCAGCTGGGTGTCACCCACTTCAGCCCAACATAATGGTGATCTACATTTACGCCCGTACAGTGCTTCGAAAGGAGCCACCTTAATGCTCGAATGGTAACTATTGTTGTATGCGAACTCGATTAAGGGTAGGTGGGTATCCCAAGACTTTCCAAAGTCTATCACGCATGCGCGGAGCATATCTTCGAGCGTTTGGATGGTTCGCTCGCTTTGACCATCCGTTTGTGGATGATAAGCGGTGCTCATATCGAGGTTTGTTCCCATCGCCTTATGGAGTGATTGCCAAAATCGGGACGTGAACCTACTGTCCCTATCCGAGATGATAGATGTTGGTATTCCGTGGAGTCTCACGATCTCTCGAATGTATAAACGCGTCAATCTCTCCATCTTGTACGATTCTTTAATTGGCAGGAAATGGGCAGATTTCGTTAGTCGGTCGATTATTACCCATATGGTGTCTAATCCATCCGACGTTTTGGGTAGCTTGGTCACGAAATCCATAGAAATCCCCTCCCATTTCCACTCAGGGATTGCCGGTTGCTGTAACAATCCTGAGGGTTTTTGGTATTCCACTTTTACTTTGGCGCACGTAAGGCACTTACTGACGTAGGTCGCGATTTCCGCCTTCATGTTAGGCCACCAATAGTGTTGTTTAATATCCAAATACATCTTATCAGAACCGGGATGAATGGAGTATCGCGTCTTGTGGGCTTCCTTCATGACAACATCTCTAAACCCTCCAAATTTAGGGACCCAAATACGGTTCATGAAATAGTATACTCCATTCTCCTTTGCCTCCAGGTTCTTTTCCATTCTGCGCAATACTTCGCTTGCTCTATTTTCCGTCTTCATGGCCTCTGACTGGGCTACTGCAATTTGAGTGGCCAGGTGTGATTGAATGGTTATCGAGAGGGTTTTCGTACAACGATTAGAGTACTCCTTCCGACTTAATGCATCAGCTACCACGTTGGCCTTGCCTGGGTGGTACTTAATCTCACACTCATAATCGTTTAGCAACTCAACCCATCTTCGTTGCCTCATGTTTAACTCCTTTTGGTTTAAGATGTGTTGGAGACTCTTGTGATCCGTGAAGATGGTGCACTTTGTACCGTAAAGGTAATGCCTCCAAATTTTTAGGGCAAAGACTACAGCTCCCAACTCTAGGTCATGGGTCGTGTAGTTTACTTCGTGCGTCTTTAGCTGGCGGGATGCATAGGCTATCACTCTCCCACGTTGCATGAGAACGCAACCTAAACCCTGATTTGACGCGTCGCAGTAGACTACAAAGTCTTCCGTTCCTTTAGGCAGAGATAGTACATGTGCGCTACAGAGATCTTGTTTCAAGGTTCGAAACGCGATCTCTTGTTTGTCTGTCCATTTGAATGGTACGCCCTTTTGCGTAAGCGAGGTAAGTGGCTTGGCGATCTTAGAGAAGTTTTGAATGAACCTCCTATAGTAGCCTGCTAATCCCAAGAATTGACGGATTTCCGTGGGCGTTGTCGGGATTGCCCATCCTTCTACAGCTTTGACCTTAGAGGGATCCACATGGATTCCATCTTGGCTGACTACATGACCTAGGAAGTTCACGCTCCGCAGCCAGAACTCACACTTGGAGAGTTTGGCGTAAAGTTTTTCTGATCGTAGAGTTTCTAAGACTTGTCGGAGATGTTGGCCATGCTCTTCCTTGCTTCTAGAATAGACGAGGATGTCATTGATAAAAACAATGACAAAGTTGTCGAGGAACGGTCGGCAGATTCGATTCATTAGGTCCATAAATGCGGCAGGGGCATTCGTTAGACCGAAGGGCATTACGACAAATTCATAATGTCTGTAGCGAGTTCGGAAAGCGGTTTTTGGGATATCCTCTTCCAGGACTTTGAGTTGGTGGTATCCGGACCGTAAATCTATTTTAGAAAAACAACTAGCCCCTTGGAGCTGGTCAAATAGGTCATCGATTCGTGGGAGTCGGTAGCGGTTCTTGATTGTGAGTTTGTTTAACTCTCTGTAATCGATACACATTCTAAAAGATCCGTCTTTCTTTTTGACAAAGAGCACCGGAGCTCCCCATGGCGAGTAACTAGGTCGAATAAATCCCTTATCCAAAAGTTCGCTGAGTTGGCTGGATAATTCCTGCATCTCGGCAGGAGCCAACCGGTAGGGTGATTTAGCAAGAGGGGTTGCTCCTGGAATAAGGTCGATTCGAAATTCAACCTGTCTCTCTGGGGGTACTCCCAGGAGATCTTCAGGAAACACGTCCGGAAATTCACATACTACGGGAATGTCTCGAACGTTAATCTCCTCCTTGGTTTTGTCCACCACGTGAGCCAGGAACGCCAGATTGTTCCTTCGTAGATATTTTTGTGCCTTGACACACGAAACGAGGCGAAGGTTCATGCTAGATTTGTCTCCGTAAATTACTAGGGTTTCGTGATTTGGAAGGCGAAAACGGACGGCCTTCTCATGACACATAATTTCGGCATGGTGGGGGCTTAACCAGTCCATGCCGATGATCACATCGAAGCTCCTAATTGACACTGGCATTAGGTCTATTCGAAAAACGTGTTGATTAAGAGTTAGGGTACATCCGGTGTAGATTTCCCCAGTGGATTCGGTTTTCCCATTGGCCATTTCCACCGTATAGGCTTCATTTAGCTTTTGGGGAAGTTGTTTTAATAAGTGCTTAAACTTATTGCTTACGAAACTTCGCTCCGCTCCGGTGTCAAATAAGATGCATGCATATGCGTGGTTTAAGAGAAACGTACCGGTAACAACAGAGGGGTCTTGAATAGCCTCACTCTGACCCATGGTCAACATCCTTCCTGTTCCTCCATTTCTTAAATTGTTGTTGTTGGGACAGTCTCGGCGGATGTGTCCAGTCTTCCCGCATCCGAAGCAGGTGTAGCTAGGCCCTGCGCTATTGTCGCTGGCATGGGCGTTGTTGTTGTTGCGAGGGTTGTTGTTGTTGATTCCCTGATTTTGGTTATGGGGAGGGTAAGCCTTGCAGTACTTTGCGGTGTGACCCCTTCGGTTGCAACTGGTGCACTGAAAATCCTTGCATTCTCCATAGTGATGGAAACCGCACTTGTTGCATTTGGGAAGATTACCGGAATAAGGTTTGGAAGCATTTGAAGTGGCTGAGGTTGGAGCATGTGGTGCGGCTGGAACCGATGTGGTAACAGCATTAACCGTCACTGTCTGCTGCTTCTTGGAGGTGTCGGGGCCCTGGCGCCCCTTCCTCTTATTGTTCTTTCCCCTCTTGCCATCTCATTCCTTCGTCTTCTCAGCCTCCACTGGCTTCTCTCCCTTTTTGTTGTTATGGTCGTACAACCTTTTTGCCAATCTCTTTGCACTGTCAAATGTTTCGGGGTTTGCAGCTATCACATTCCCTTGAATTGGTGATGTGAGTCCCCAGATGAATCGCTCAATCTTCTTTCCTTCCGAGGCGATCATACCCGGGCACAGCAGAGATAGTTCGCTAAATCTCGATATGTAGGCATCGATATTCGCGTTCTGCACAGTGAGGTTCCATAGCTCTTGTTCCATCTTCTGTATTTCGCCTCGTGGGCAGTACTCTGCCATTAACATTTCTTTCATCTCTGTCCACGGCATAGAGTTGGCTACAGGGAGTGTCATGGATTCTACATGTCCGTTCCACCAGGTGAGTGCTTGATCCACAAAAGTGCAGGCTGCGAACTTCACCTTCATGTGCTCAGGGCAGTCGCATATCTCGAATACCGACTCCACCTTTTCGATCCATCGCTTAAGAGTGATCACCCCTCCAGTGCCATTAAAAGTTCGTGGTTTGGCGTTTGTGAAGTCCTTGTAGGTACATGTCTTGGTGGGTCCTTGATTCATTCCATTGTTTGAACTTCCGGCTCCTTGCCCATTGACTCCTCCATTGTTCCCTTGTTGAATTTGTGCAATCGCTGCAGTGACTGCTGCAGATACAGCTGCCTGGAAAGCGGCTGAGTCAACTTCAGGTGGGGTTGGTCCTGGGTTTCCGCGAGCAGGTCGGGGAGGCATCTTTCTGTCACAATACGGAAAGATGTTGAGGGTATGTTGTTTCGGTGAGGTCGTGATCCTACTGACTAGGCGCATGGTACGAACTTAAACACTACTACCATTGACCAATCAATAATAATTTCTCAACACATAGCAATTTGCAATATCGTAATAAAACACGTAAAAATTTATTAATATTATCCACATTTGATACCTGAAAATTTGCTCGTAGGAGCATACATGAGTGATACTAGTTCGACAGCATAACGACTCTATGAGTAGTGTAGTCACTTAAACATAGAGTCGGAGTACATAGCATATTTCCTAACGATCTACTAAGATAAGTCTATCCCTAACCGCGATGAGCTGTGTCCGGAGGTGGTGCTGAGGATGTGGATGCTCCCTGAAGACGAGCCACCAAGCGTTCCGCGTCCCGGAGTCGAGACTCCCACCGAACCTGCCTCATGTGAAACTCTCGAAGGACGTCACGCGTCTCCTGCTCCGCACGCTCGAACCTAGTCCTCAACTGGCGCACCTGATCCACAGTGTCCTGGGCAAGGTCGCCCGTATTCCGTAACCGTTTCACCATGACTGGAAGGGCTCGATCAGCCGGTCCTCCGTCTCTCAGGTCAAAGAACTCTCGTGACATGCCGTACGGGGGTCGTTGTCCCTGCTGTCTGCTCCATCTCCAAAGATCAATACCCCAGGGAGGTGTAGGACCAGTGGGGCCTACTCGATAGGTAGGCACCCTGATCGGGTAAGGGGGTCGATGACTTCGGACTCCGCATCCGAATCACCCCTGTCACTATCATCAGCATCCTCCTCGAGGCTTCCTTCATCTTCCTCTGATTCGGCAGGCTCGCCCTCAACTTCGGCCTCCGGTTCCCCGTCAGATTCCTCTTCGGGGTCTTCCTCAGGCTCTTCCTTGGGCTCTTCCTCGGGCTCCTCCTCTAACCATCCGTTGTTCCCTTGGTTAGGGAAATAGGGGTCTCCAGGGTGATGAAAACCAGCCATGCGGTCTGCGAGAGTGTGTAATTATGCTAACGTTATTCCTAGGATGCTACAATTATCGCATAGATCAAGTAGGCGTTCTCTTTTCGGTGGTAGAGGTATAGTTTTAGGTTCCCTAGAAATCCCGATCTCATCAGAACGTGTGTTAGTTATACTTTGGAGAGAGTGTAGTTGATCATGCTACATCCACTCCTTGGTACCACTAAGAACAGTCCTGAATTAACCGAGACACTAGTATTATTTTTGTTTGGTTCGGCGTTAGGCTCCTATTCCTAGTGCAAACAAGGTTGTTTTATTTACTTGTTTTGTTCAGAGTTATGTTAGTCCCTCTTTTTGGTTTATAGTTGCATATCCATGTGTGGCTAGATATCCTAGTTCACTATAAACAAAGCTCTGATACCAACCTGTCACACCCCCGAACCGGACGGCGGAAACGTCCGAGGGCTATCGTGACTCATTGAATACCATCACAATGCATATACATGAAACATAACATTATACATCACCAACATTTGGAATGATACAACTGGTAGCGTTTACATTCATTACATTGTTCAAAACATTACATTCTCAAAAAAAAAAAATAACTGTTTGATACTACTTAAACCACAGCAAAACGTCATAGAGTACAAATCATCCTTCACCTTATCTGTTACCTGAGAATACAAGTATTTTGAAAAACGTCAACATATGAAATGTTGGTGAGTTCATAAGTAGTGTTTGAAATCCAATGTATTGTTTGAAAACCATCAGAAAATCCAATATTTTCTAAAAATAGAATAGTGTAAAAATATGCGAAGATCCATGAGTATGCTTGTTTGAATTCTATAGATGTAAGCGTAAGAGTTGTGAAATTCGACCAGTAATTCATAATTGTACTTGTTGAAAACCCTAAGAAAACCCGACGTTTTCCTATCACTTTGCTTTACTTAGTTTGTATACTGTTGTTTCGTTGCGTTAGAGGTAATCGTTGAGCTCCGGAGGCATTGCGAGTACAGTGGGTGGTGAAGTGTTGTGACGTGCGTTAATGAAAACGTCCCATCGACAACCTTACAAGCGATCCCTTAGGCGTCACTCATAATTATTCACACAACTCAATCCTCCCGGACTTGTGTAGTCCCACGACCGGAAGGAAGGAGAAAAGGTGCGAAACCCTCGGTATTTCCCCGCGTCGTTCAAAACTATTGCAATTGCGAAGGGCCTGAAGCCCAATCCCGCAATCGTGAGTTCCCGACTTTACTAGCAGCACTGAAGGACCCTTGGGGACCAGCAGCTTGTTTGCCATTGAAAGTCCTTTTATGTTATGTCGGATCGGTAAAACCCAACACTTCGTAAGAGAGAGAGGTCTTCGGGCCTTAAGATCAGGTCATTGGGCTAGCTAGGCTCAACAAACAAGATTTTACACTTTTGGGGCCCAAAGGTGGTGCGTAGACGTCTGTGCACACTCGCATGTATAGTGACTTCCCAATCGTTATTAGTTATGAATCGTAATGTCGTAATGTCATAGTGTCGTCGTGTTAGTAGTTTCGGATTTTTATTGGTTCGAGACCGAACCAATTCGTTTGACAACGACTTTTGGTGTTGTAATGTATTGTATTTCGTCGATAGTTGTGGTACCATCATTTGATCAAATTGCATGTATTGAACTAGTCTTGAGAATTTTTCTGTTTTCAGCCCCGCATTATTTGTAAAAATTTACTTTTTCAATCCTTTATTTAAAACTTTCCGGTTTGGTCCTTAAATCGATTTTCTTGACATTTTAATATCAAAAATTATTGAAATTAATATTTTTTAGCATATTTTTCATTGAAGACAGTTTAAGTCCTTGAAATTTCAGTTTTCTCGGTTATAACCCATCTTTTCGCAAGTTTGACAATTTTGGCCCAAATTGAAATTTTTTTGCAACTTTAGTCCCCTTTAAATTTAAAAAGCATTCTAAACCTTTGAAAAGGACTTGGATCACTTATAGTCCACTGTTTTACAGAAAAATGCAGTTTTGGCCCTCCAAAACAGAAAATTTCGCATATTGGGCCTCATTGGGCCGAAAATGTCATCTTTAGCCCATTAAGCTTGGAATTTATGTTTTTAACCCTCCAAATAGTATATTTTCAGAAAATACATAATGTAAACTGTTTTGACTCATCTCACCCATCAGATTTCGAAATAATTCATTTTAGGCCCTTTAACTTTGTATTTTCAACATTTTATGTCAAAAAAAAATGAGTTTTTAGCCCAAATTAAGTGTTGTCAAGCCATTTGGCTATTTTTCTTAGTATACTTTGCATGTAGTGGTATATTTTATGCTATAATAAAATACATATCTCATTTTTTAGCATTTCATAACTAGATCTAGCATCAAAATCATACAAAACATACATATAAGCATAGAAATCAACCACAACATACACATAATGATGGATCTACACCTTTGCTTGTATTCTCCCCCACAAAAACTTATGAAAACTGAAAATAAGGGGGTATGAAACTCACCTTGGGTGTTGATTCGGTTTTTTGAAGAAAGAATGGAAGAAATGAAGTGATTTTTGGCCTTTGCACTCCTTGATGAAGTTTTCGAGTTTATGGAGTTTTCTAGAGTGCAAGATCACGATTTTTGCATGGATTAGGAAGGGATTTTGATAAAACAAGGAATACAAGTCATAGATCCAAGCAAAACCTTACCTTAGATGATGATTTTTGTGGAAGAACTTCCTTGAATGCTCCCTAAATCTCGAGATTTTGGATGGAGAAGAAGAAAGAAGCCTTGAGTGATCTAGAGAGTGTTTGTGAGAGGGGTGTGTGTGTGTGGGTGTTGCTCGGCCGAGAGTGAGAGAGAGAGGAAGAAGAAATGATGTTTGAGGTGAGGTTTGCATGGAGACATGAGTCTCTTGCATGGAAGTCCAAAAGATAAAAGTGATGTGGCATGAGAAAGTCAAACCCTTCTCTTGGGCTTGCTTTGGGCCGAGAACATGGAAGGAGGAAGGAAAAATTTAGGCTTTTTGCTCCTAAGCCCAATATTAGAGTTAGTCTTAGGTATTTATTGGCCTTATAAAATAAAATTGTGATTTTTATGTTTTAATAAGCTAGATTGGGTTAATCATGGATCAAAGCTTTCAATTTATTTCATTCTAGGCCCAATATGGCCCATAATATTGAAATAAATGAATGTGGGTCCAATTAGAGCCCAATTAGGGTTCTAAACCCATGATAGTCCAATTGGAAGCTTATTGGTCCATTTGGATCCAATAAGGAAGTTCTAGTCCAAAATGGACTTAACAAGAACTTCTAGGGTTTTCCAATTGCTTGATGTAGTGAATTGGGGTTTAGTTTTCCATTGAGTAAGCATCATACATGCTTTTGAGTTTTTGATTTCAACATTTACTTGAGTATAGTGATTACAAGACATTAAAATTTCTAGTTGTGACAGAGCACATTCAAGACTCATCTCTTATTTTGATTCATATTTGTGGTGTCTTATAAACTATACAAAACGCACTTGTATTTAATTATATTACTAATGCAATGGATAATGTTGATGCTTTTTTACTATTATGCTTTGTTGTGATACTGTACATGATGTCCTCTGCCCCAGAACGTTTCCGCCGTTCCGGTTTTCGGGTGTGACACATTCATAAACCATAATATCACTATTACTCTAAGTACTATGAATAAAAATGTCAAAACACTAGCATTACAAATAAACAGGAAACTATCTCAAGAATTTTTTTTTAATCGTTCACAACAAAGAAGATAACTTAAAGAAATATATATATATATATATATATATATATATATATATATATATATATATATATATATATATATATATATATAATCATATGAATGGTTTCAAGTAATGGGTTTCGGTTTCGGGTAATCGGGACGAGTATTTTGTTTACTATCTCCGTAACCAAACCCGTGAAAATTTTCTAAAAGTATACCAAACCCAATCCCGGCTCCGATTAACCGACCCCAAACCTGACCCTAATATTTCGGTTTTCGGTTTTAACTATCAGGTTCGGTTTCTTTTGCCATCCCTAATTTTGACCGCCGCCCCTGCCACCAGGAGAGGATCCACGAATGAAATTATCGGAGGGTGGAGGCTGATTTTCGGTGTTAAGAATCATCAGGGCAGATGAGTTATCAAGGTGCGGAGTCGGTACAATCCTGTTTTGATCTTTGATCATGGCACGTTCTTCCAAAGTGAGCATGGATCATATTTCCAAACATGTTGGAAAAGGTTTTTAATGACGTATGGTCATGATGTGAGCAAACTTTGGAGACAAACCATTTAGGGTATAGATCACAAGGTTTCGTACCTTGCACCGATGTTGCGAAGAAGATCATATATGGACTTAATACGAGTATAGTATTCGATAACAGTGGAGTCCCCAATGGCCAGGTGTGACATCCCCAAAATCACGGCCAGAAAAGACCGATTTTGTTTGTGCTTTGTAAAAATCAGAGTACTTCTTTTCATAAAAATGTTGCGGAATTTGTTCCCAGAAAAACACGATAAATACGTTGTTAAAACATTTTCGAAGGAGCGTATTTTTGTTCATCTTAAAACGTTTGGGATGTCATCGTCAATACAGGAACAAAAGCATAAACATAACTTACATTTATTTACACTAGTGATCTACATCTCTTTGATCTCTCAGTGTAATGTGACTTCATATGAACACCTGTGATATAAATAAACTGAGTGGGTCAGGTTGGGAAACCTGGTGAGCACATAGGGTTTTCAACCCACAATAATATAATTATTATTTTTAAACATCAAACAATCAACCCAATTACCCATTCCCGTTATCCTCACATTACGTCCCTAAAACATCTAACACAAGGGACCTAGTCAAAGGACTATCATTGGGATGGAGTATATCTGGTGAGCACACAGTTCACACAGTTCGAATAAACACACAGTTCGAACAAACACACAGTTCGGTTAAACACACAGTTCGAATAAACACCTACAGGTTGCGAGCCTGCTAGTGTTCCACTAGACTGTCTAGAATAGTCCGTGGTCGTCATCTATACTCCGCTAGATGACTAGATCATCAAGAACATCTATAACGAGGCATCTCATTATTTCATTTTATCACACAACAACTAATACATCTACCCATGTTTTACCCAACACATTTTGTAGATATAAAATACATATACAGTTTAAATCATTGAAAACATGTATAAAACGTTCATCCAGCATAGATAGCAAGTATACAGATAATATACACACACAACACGTAATTTATATAAAATACTTCATATCTATGTGTAAGCTGAAAGTAACTATGCACTCACCTGAGAAGGTGGTGACTCGGTACTCGGACAGCGCTTCGTTTACTTTAAAATAATTTCCTTTGACGAAACCTAGTATTATCACCACTAGATTTTAGTCTAATATTACCGTGACTAATTATTAGTCTTATTATTATTATTATTATTATTATTATTATTATTATTATTATTATTATTATTATTATTATTATTATTATTATTATATAAGCGTTTAAACAATACTTTCCAACTACTATGTACAGACAGGGGCCAGACATAAAACACCGGAGGGCAGGACCATTTTGGCGTATAGCACTTCTGAAATCCAACAAGCCTATGCGGCCCTTTAAACCAGAATCCTCGTACCACGAGTAGTTAAAAGATATTATAACGACACTTATATAAGTCATAATAATAGCTCAAATATTTATTATAAATTTATAATAACAATACTAATTTTAAATATAAACTATATTTAAAATAGGGTAAGCATAACTTACTTTCAAGGAGATTTTAGCTAGGAGTTGGGCTCTGCAGGGGCAGAACTTCGTCGTTGAATCTTTCTAAGAAAGATTCGTGCAGCGCTTCAGCGCTCACCTTACTATACTAAAACTACAGAAAGAGAAGTCGAATCACGAGGGACCGAAATGCTCGGGGGATAAGGAGAGAAAGACTCTTGAATCAAGAGAATGGTGCAAGAAATATGAGAGCCCAAGGCTCTTATTTATACTAATTGAATTTTCAAAAACTACCCTCCATAATTACTTAATGACTTTTTAGTTATATAAACAACTAAACACCCCTCTATAATACTATTTTAAATGGGTTTAATGATCTTTGTACTAAACTAATATCGAAAGAACTCAACATTAGTCTTATAATGACCGCATCGTCGATACCTTTCTAATGATATGTACATATGTATATATATATATATATGTGTACGTATACATGATTTATACTTTATTTTAATACGTAAATATACTACTATAATTTGTAACTCGCTCATACGAACTCCGTTTTTGACGTTATTTATATCCACACGTAGGTGGAGACGTACTCTACAACTTTCGTTTAGACTCCGTTGGCTAATTTTGACTTTATTTTTAAAGTTATATTTTTAACAGGCCAGGACAGGATTGGTCCATTAAAAGCTCATAACTTCTTTATCCGATGTCCATTTTCGTCTGTATTTTTATCGTTACGCTACTAATAACGAGATCTTCGATTCTTGTTTAGGTTGTGTCGGCTAAAAATCAATCGATCTAAAATTCGAATTTCGGGTTGTACACCGCTAATCCGAAACTTCGAAAAATCATAACTTCTTCATACGAAGTCAGATTTGGGCGTTCTTTTTATCGATGTTCTTAGTTTAACATATTCTACGACTTTCGTTTAGATCGCTAAGGCTAAATCTCTCTCTCTCTCTCTCTCTATCATAAATTTACTATTTACGCTTCCCGGTGCCGTACCGGTTCCGACGCGAAACTTCAACGGGTCATAACTTCTTTGTTATAACTCGGATTTCGGCGTTCTTTATATGTACGGAAACCTTGTGACATATTCTACAACTTGGTTAAGATTATTTATTCTAAATAATCTTTTTTTGTAGAAAAATCGTTTTCGACCCCTATTGCCTCTAAATTGACTAGCCCGGATCTGTGGGCGTTACACCAGGTTTCGAAGTTCATCATCTAACTCCAAAGCTTTATTTTCGTGAAAGAGATCCTCAATGGCTTTGCATACTTCAACTGCTGTAGCATCAGGGGTAAGAATAGCTTGTAGAATCGACTGAGATAAAGTTCCAGACAACCATTGTTTGACAATATTGTCAACAATCTTCCATAAAGGGTCATTAGACGATTTGGACGTAGAGGAACCATCAAGATGAGCAAAAACTGAGTATCCGACACAGTGGGTTTTGAAGAGTTCTTTCCAGGAATCGTAGTTCAGACAATCGAGATCAAGGAGAAGACGAACATATGATTTTATGTTGGTGATATCGTAAATCTTGTCAGAAGGGCCACTTGGAGGAGTACATGTATCTGTGTCCGACATGATGAAGAGAATGAAAACAGCAAGAAGCAGAACTGAACAGGGAGCAAGGTAGAGGGTGAAGTTGGGAACAATGTCAGGAGGGATTGATGATATTAGGATTAGCTGAAAAAGCCTGATACCATGTTCATGAGTATTTTTGCCGTCAAAAAATCCTTTCCAATACAATTAATACAATAATACATATATGGGCCTCATATAAATATATGGGTTGAACAATAAATATACGGACTATACATACTAAAATAAATATACGCTAACATATGGTTACTCAAATTTTTTACCATCTCATATGATTTTACAAAATAGTGATTATTTCAATCTACAAACTTTATATACATTAGATTTTATCATTTAAAATTTATAATGGTAATTTATTTTAAATAGGATCTTCATTTTGAACGATCTGGATGTTTGGAACATTTCCACTTGATTGTTTGATTTAAGAAGCTTTAATTTACTTTTATTTTTCTTTTCGATTAGCACATGGGATTAATATCGTCATTTAGACCTAGATTCAATGTTTAGTCCTAAAAACGTAACAACACATATATTATTTTTATTAGGGAAATTAAATAATCTAACCGTTAAGATTGAATTTTGTAAAGAAAATAATTATTATTTTTCAGGTTTTAAAAAATATCTAATTTCTTCGAAAGGTCTCTTTTTAGAGTACTGTTCATAAACTTTTTTTTTCTTTTTTTGTCTTCTAATTTTTCAATGATTTTTTTTTTTGGATTTTAAATGCTAGGTTTCAAAATTTTTGATGCAATCATTTTCAATAAAATGTTTAATTTTATATATTAATATCGTTTACGGTTAATCTAAAAAAAAAAAGACTTTATATTTTTTGTTTTTTTTTCCGTATTAAACTTCAAATTTATTTTTTACTTGAAAAAAATCTTATATTTTTTCATTATTCATGATTTTGCCCTTTTAGTCATTTTTTGCAAAAAAAAAAAAAAAAAAAAAAAAGGTAAAACTTGGGTTTTTTGTCGAGAAAAACTAAAAGAACTGAGGGTTTATGTGGAAGCATTTAGAATATTGAATGTTTTTTCGAAAAAAAAAGTACAAAATTTTTTTCAGACAAAAAATTAATTTGAGGTTTAATCCGGAAAAAACATAAGAGATAAGTTTTTTTAGATTAACCTTATTGCATATTGTTCACATTACTATGATTTTTTTTCTATTAAGTTGAAGTAAAAAAAATGATTTTTTCTCAAAATTACGAAATTTGTCATTGGATTTCGGACTGGTTCTTGAAATTTCGAAGGAGTTGTGCTGTTTTCTGAGTTTTTCCATAACCATTCATGATTCCTCTATAACATTAAATAACTACATCTTTTTAGTTATAGAACTTTCATTTATTATTTTATTTATCGATGTCTTATTTTGTTTAAAACTAAAAAATAATTCGTAATTCTTTTTCATGATAGGTCATGAAAACTTTTCCTATATAAATGTTAAATGAAATTAAATATTTAGATGGTTTCTAGGACCCATCTTGGTATATGCTAGATTCGTCCGTGCATATACCTTTCAAATGTACTAATATATCACCCAAAAACCATTTGTTTGGAAAATATTCACCACCGGCAAATGATTCATCGAAAGAAATTATATGCAGCTGTATCGTGCGAGTATTCTATGTTAAAAGAAATTAAATATTTAGGTGGTTTCTAGGATCCACTTTGGTATATGCTAGATTTGCCCATGCACGTACCTTTCAAATGTACTAATACGTCACCTAAAAACTATTTGTTTGGAAAATATTCACCACCGGCAAACGATTCATCGAAAGAAATTATATGCCGCTATATCGCGCGAGTATTCTACTATATATATATATATATATATATATATATATATATATATATATATATATATATATATATATATATATATATATATATATATATATATATATATATATATATGAAAATATCCAGAAAAGTCCTAAAATTTTAGTCTAATTTATGAAAAAGTCCCAAACTAATTTTTGTTTATAGAAAAGCACAGAATACCAACTAAAATTTCGAAAAACCCTTTTCGTTCAGTTTTGTAGATTTAGCCGGTATTCTGTCATTTTTTGTTAGTTTGCTCAAAATATTAGGATTTTTATGAAAATTACCTGATAACCAAAATATTGAGATTTTTTTGAAAATTACTATGGAATTAATGGATATTATTATTAACTAATCATTTATAAACATAATTTTTTTTAATTATAAACAAAGGAAATACATTTGTTGCTAATTTCTAGTACTAGAATGGTCGACTATCTACTTCTTTATTGTTTGTTGACCACTTCAAAGTTTCTATGTTTTTCCTATGTGTCGTTGTGGATGTCATAGTATGAAGTACTCTGTTAGGCGTGACAAATACAAGAGTTGATAATATTTATTAATACACAATATAAGTCTCTACTTTCTATTAGGCATGATGTTATATGATCATGTGTTATTAAAAAATATCATTACACGAACATATAAATCTCTCGTTATGTTCTTTAACCTAACTACCACCTAACCTACAAACATTACCAGGTAATAACCATAAAATTACACACATCTATCGAGAGTGAAAATTAAACTTTAAATGACAATTTAAATAGATATTAACCCTTCACTTGTTTCCATATAAATTATCATTCACGGTTCACTTTTCACATTTTATAGATGTGTTTTAGCCGATAGTTAACATGTAAGGTATGAATGTTGGTTTTTGTAATTAGGTTAAATAGCATAAGAGGAACACCAACATTAGAGGAATGCTAACTAAGTTCATCCCACCATCATACCCACAACAATGCATATGAAGATTGTAGATAGTTTGAGTGGTTAGGAAATAATAGAGTACTTAAACTACCAATTTATTCTTAAAAATTAGCAACAAATGTATTTTCTTTTTTTATAATAAAAATATTTTTTATATTTATAAATGATTTGTTAATAATAACATCTATTAATTTCATGGTAATTTTCAAGAAAGTCCCAATATTTTAGTTATTATGTAATTTTTGGAAAAGTCCCAAAATTTTGAGCAAACTAACGAAAAAAGACAGAATACCATCAAAATCTGCGAAACCGACCGAAAAAGGTTTTTTTTCAAAGTTTTAACCGGTATTCTGTGCTTTTCTGTAAATAAAATTTAGTTTGGGACTTTTTCCATAAATTAGACCAAAATTTTAGGACTTTTCTCGAAATTTTGTATTTTATTATTTGTTTCTTAAATACACCAGCAAACAAAAAAACGTGTTGTGAAATTACCAATTGGAAATTCTAACGAAATATAAAAAAAAATTGATTCAAATATAAATAGTCAACAAAATTATACATACCATATCATACATATCGAATGAAGAAATATCAAAGCTAAACATTCAACAAAGTTTTACATACCATAAGTCGATAAATTCATTTATTAAGCAACCATTATAAGTTGTTGCGTGGCTAGTCTATGAATTTTACAAGCAAACCTTTGTTAAAGCATCAGGTTTATTGTCTTTTATTAATACTGATATATTTCATTTTGAATTGTTAGTGAATATGGTATGTTAGCCATTGTCTGGTCAGTGTTTACAGCACCATATTGCATCTCCATCTGTATTATGTTAATAGCACATTTTAACAAGGGTTGATGTCATGAATAAGTAGTGAACTACTTGTTTTACTTAAACATCATTATTCTAAAATGCCATAAATAGGTAACAAACTATTTAATTTGTTTACAAAATACAATTCAAATATTGGAATTTGTGAACACATAATTTCAGTTGTTTAATTATTTATAACATTTTAAATATGTCATTTTGTGATACAATATAGTTTATTACCTATTTATGAAATAACCCTTTTAAAAATATAATGAAACAACTTTAATTACAAAAGTTTCAATATATTTATATAAAGTTGTATCTCTAGTAGTCATTGATATAAAACTATAAATCCAAATCCATTTTAACAATTTATTACCTGCTCTTGGAGGCACTTATTTGCTGCTTTTAGTATTCCTTCCTGTAGTACAGTAAACGAATTGAGATTCATATATATATATATATATATATATATATATATATATATATATATATATATATATATATATATATATATATATATATATATATATATATATATATATATACTAGGTGTGATACCCGTATGTTATACGAGTTTGATATAATAAAAATTAAATATAAAAGTTTAAACAAAAATTTATTTAAATTTAAAATCTAAAATTTAAAATTTAAAATTTAAAATTTGAATTTAAAAAGAAACATATTAAATACTATATTAGTACTAATATTATAATTTATTAGTTATTTTTAATTAAGACAATTATTAATTGAGGTGTAAATATGATGTGTTAATTAAAAAAAGATAAAAAAAAAATAAGAAAATGACAAATGGAATAAACATTTAATAAAAAATACCAAAAAATGACATGTGTCCAAGTTAATAAGAGAATGACATGTGGCAAAATGATTTTCATTTATTAGGGAGGATATATCCATGAAGAGTGTCAATAAAAATTATGTTGTCATGGTCCCTAAGTTTTGCATAAAAGGTAGCATGTTAAAGTTCAACTTAAAGTTTATAAGCGTTACGGGTACTTTTTCCAAGTATAAAAAAATATCTGATTGAGTTCATGTATTAGGACCTTGAATAAACATTCTTCGAACTCATCTAGAAAAGTATAATTATAAATTATTAATATGTAGAGATATATGTGTTCCATTTATAAACCTAATTTGGAATTCTTAAACTATAAATTATAAAATTCATCATATATTTCCCATTTCTTCATATTTTACCGTGGAGGTTATAGTTTAATTCTCATTGTTCTCTCTTGTGTTTGGCTTAGCTTTTAAAAGCTCAAAAGTTCTTTTCCAAAAAGTTACAAAAAGTCAGAAAATCCTAACTTTTCCAAAAAGTTGATTTTCCTTGTATTAAAACTCCAAAAATTACTAACTTGCCAAACATCTTTTTGTTTTTTTTCTTTTACAAAAAGAATTTTTGATTTAGAAAAGCTAAGCCAAACACCCCCAAATCATTATGTTTTATTTAGTTTGTGTGTTAGTAGAAACTAAACTTCCTCTAGGCTGAAGCATACTATCATACCAACAAGAATGCTATAACATGTTCACAGAAAATAAATTAAATGTAAGCATTGATTTTGTAGATATAAAGGAGTGGGTCAAGCCCACATATGCGTGCCTAGCCTAGCCTAGAACTAACTGATGTTGCAAGTGCGTGAAATGGCACGATTTAGATTCAAATGGTTGACTAGCATTGACTTCATGGATAAGGTGACTGAATGATGTAGAAGACTCAGAAAAAAGGTCTTAATACATATAAATATAGCTTCCTAGTTTGACAATCGGAGACCAAGTAATAAAGACCATCTAAGGAGGTTTTTTAGCACCACCGTAATTATATACGCAAAAATCGGGAATATGACTTATCAAAGTAATTAACTTTTCGGTATGTTCACATCTGGGTAACTATCTTTTTTTTGTACATATGTAGGTAACAAACTTTTTGGGAGTGTTCACATATGACCATTATGACCTGCTATAGCAGGTTAAATCCTAAATGTGAACGCTTTCAACAAGTTTGTTACCTAGATGTGTACAAAAAAATAGTTACCCAAATATGAACAAAACGAAAAGTAAAAATTAAATTACATGAATGGTCCCTGTAGTTTGGGGGAATTTGTGGTTTTGATCTCTAAGTTATTTTTTTAAACTTAAATGGTTCATATTGTTTATTTTTGTTGCGCGTTTGGTCTCCATATTACCTAAAAATACTATTGTGTCCTTATTAATTTTTTTTTTAATTAATTTTCTTATCTATGTTTATTTTTTACATATTTATAAAAATTAATATACCACACATATTTGTATCTCATCGGATGATCTATACTATCTATTTTTTAATTAATTTAATTTTTTAACTCGGATGGTCCCTACTATTTAATTTTGTTACGAACTTGGTCTCTGTCTTACCTAAAAAGACTATTGTGCCCTTATTAATTTTTTTAATTAATTTTCTTATTTGTGTACTTATGCTTTATATGTTTAAGAAAAATTAGTAGACCTCACATATCTGTATCTCCTCACCATCCCATCTTTCATCATTCTCAACTTCTATTTATTTTTCATCTTTAGTGATATCGACGTCTTCATCATCACTTCTTTTTTCGGTCCTTCAACTCCGTCGAAACAACACTACAACCCACTAAATATGAAGAGACAGTAGGTTATGGTGTTGGTTCTCCAGAGTTGAAGTACCAAAAAAAAAGGACGGTGAAGACGTTGATGTTACTAAAGATGGAAAAGAAATAGAAGATGGGGAGGATCAGAGATGAGATGGTGAATGGTAAGACTCAAATTAAATTTCTCAAATGTGGTTTCAGGTTTACGGTGATAAGATACATATATTTGGGGTATATTAATTTTTTTATAAAAAATAAATACATAAATAAGAAAATTAATTTAAAATTAATAAGGGAAAAATAGTATTTTTAGATAAGACAAAGACCAAACACATAACAAAAATAAACAGTAAGGATCATCCAAGTTAAAAAAAAAAATTAATTCAAAATAAACAGTAGAGATCATCCGATGAGATACAAATATGTGTGGTCTATTAATTTTTTTAAATATGTATAAAATAAACACATAGATAAGAAAATTAATTAAAAAAATAAATTAATAAGGGCACAATAGTATTTTTAGGTAAGACGGGGATCAAATGCGCAACAAAAATAAATAGTAGGGACCATTTAAGTTAAAAAAATAAATTAGGGACAAAAACCATAAATTCCCCCAAACCACAGGGACCATTCATGTAATTTAATTTTTAATTTTCATTTTGTTCATATTTGGTAACTATTTTTTTTGTACACATCTAGGTAACAAACTTGTTGAAAGAGTTCACATCAAGGATTTAACCTGCTATAGCAGGTCATAATGGTCATATGTGAACACTTCCAAAAAGTTTGTTACCTATATATGTACAAAAAAAAAAATAGTTATCCAGATGTGAACATACCGAAAAATTAATTACCTTGATAAGTCATATTCCCCGCAAAAATCCACTCAGAATTAGTGTGTGCTTGTTTGTGAAAGGAATATGATTACGAAAACAAATATAAGACATAAACACGTTGGTAAAAGTTCGTACCTTATTTTTCAACAATTGGATTTCTTGAGCCATGATGTCCATCTGTGTAGATAAATGTTTAAATGACATTAAATTTAAAAAATAGTAAGCTAAAGTAGTTACCTATGGTAGGCACACCTGATTAATTTACATGTTCATACTACATTTAGTATTTCTAGACTACTTTACATGCTTTCTCGATTGTTTTTTATAATTTTTATCGCAAAATTGTACTCGAGTGAAAAAAAAATTGTAAAAATATTTAGATTCTTGGATCTTGGAGATTGTAAGATTCAAAACATGCACAAATATACTGTATCGCTCGAAGCGATTGTAAAGTTGTGAACTTTTCTTAGATAAAAGTGAGCAAATACTTCCTATTACATTAATTTAAGACAAAATTTAAAAAATGATTCGTATATTTCTATGATTATTTCACTCCAATTCTACCTTCTTTTTCTTACTATGAAACCTTGTTGTTCTCTTTTGCTATGGATATCGTCCCATTCCTATGGCTAAATTACCAATGTAAAATGTTCTTAATTAGTCTTTTTATTTATTTATTGTAATAATTTGGTATTTAAGGTAATCTCTATGTTCTTTAAATTACAAATATATAAAAATGAAAAACAAAGGGTAATTTAGAATTTTCATATAGGTGATTTAAATATATTGACCCTCTCCTTTACAAAATAGAACCTCGTGAGAATTTAGTTGGAAAAGGAAAAGTTTTAACTTCAAATAAAATAATCAAACATAAGGACCATTTCTTTAATGTAGTCTTATTTTGACGCTCTACAATTAGTCAGTTGGACATGTTTCTTGTCAATTTAAATTTTCATGACTGTTGGGGTAAATATGTGGTTCTTGTTTTGCCTAAAAAGCATTCCAAAGATAAGCTGATCAAATCTTAAAGAAATGGAAATTGACTTTGGTCCGTTACCTTTTAAGATGTACAATTCGTAGATGCAAAATGTTGATATTTAGATGGTTACAAAGGTTTGAATTGAATTCGCACTAGATCAAAAAGTTTCGGAATTCACTAAGCTTCAAAAGAGTCTTTAAATGTTGAAAGACAAAATAAAAAATTTGGAGAAGGAGAAAAGGAGGATAAAAAAAAAGGCTAAAAGTAAAGCATATATAAAAAAAAAAAAAATAATGACAAATGGAAAAATGGATGAGGATGTGGCTTCAGAAGCTTATATTGATGCAAGGTTCCAAGTTCAGAAACATTTTTTAGAAATGGAGGAAAAAGAGACTGAGCCAAAGAATTGAAGTCTAATTGGAATTTACACGGTGATAGAGAATTCTAAGCTCTTCTATTCAATTTTGAAGCAAAGGAGGGAGAGAAAAGGTATTAATGGAATCCTATCCGAGGGAGAATGGAAGATGGATTCGAGTGTTATTAAAAAAGAATCTTTAGAGTATTTTAAAAAAATGTTCCAAAAACAACATGGAGACAAGTCGTACCAATCTGGTGAAGGTTTCAAGAGTCTCTTTGATAAAGATATAGGGTATGTTTGAAGCTACGTTTTACAAAGTATGAAATAGAGGTTAATGTTTGGGAATGCAAGTTAAACAAGTAGTTGGGTCCTGATGGTTACATAATTGAATTTTTCAAAAAAATCTCGGAAATTCATGGAGAGGAAGTTCTCGAAGTTGTTAAGGAGTTTCAAGTCTCTAAATACATCCCAACAGGATGTAATGCGTTGTTTATTTCATAAATCCCCAAGGTGACAAATGTAACACCCGTTTCCGAAAGATGGTTGGCCAAGACTTAAGATATCAAAATAATGTTTTTGGAGAAAACCCTCTGCCACGACGTGGGGCATGGATCCCAATGATGTGGCGTGATATTTAATGAAATGTGTGTTTTAGAGATGTCATGACGTGGCATAAATTGGCAACGTCGTGGCAGCCGCTGCAGCTCAAATCCGAGATTTTTAAGGTTTCCCTCATATATAAATATCTTAACTCTCTTTCTAGGTTATCTTCTTCAGCCTCCACCTCTCCATCTCGAAACCATAGCCTCCATGCATGCTTGAGAGTCCATTTCCTTGATTTTGAGCCTTGTTATTGTGTTTTTTTGCAGTGCTTTGGAAGAAGGAAGCTCACAAGGGAGCAAGGGAACAAGAAGCAAGTTTGAATCCATCATTCTCTTCAATTTTCTGAGTTGTTGAAGGTAAAATTTTTATACCTTGACATCTTTTCTTATAGATTCAAGTTCTATGTCATATTTGGGTGGGTTTTGTTCCTTTCATTGATGTTCATGGAGTTTGAAGAACTCTAGAACTTGTGGTGGCTTTCCTAGGTCCTTGGACTTTTGTTGATTGAGAAAAAGTACCATACTTTGTTTATTTTGTGTCCATGTTCAAGTTATACCCTCATTAAGGACTTAATGGACTTTGAATGCTAGATCTAGCCTTGGAATGGAGCCCTTATGGATAAAGTTGGAAACTTTATCCATTAAGTCAGTATGGAAGAGTAGATCTAGAGGTATCAACTTTTATCTGAAAGGATTAAGCTCTTAATGAGAGAAATAACATTTTACCAGTGGCCACAGCGTGACAAAATCTAAAGACACGATTGTCTTGTTCTAGCATTACCAAAACGTGGCCAAGGAGAGCCACGACATGACAATGTCCTGCATGTTGACTGTTTGACCTTGTGTCCCAACAGCGTGACCAAGGAAGGCCATGCCGTAGCGTTGACTTTGATCAAATTGACTGTTGACTTATGACCATGTTGACTAAGGGTTAAAGTTAAGGATTTGGGCCGTTGATTAACATTCTACCAAGTTTTGGTGCAAGTAGGTTCGTGGGAGTAATCAATGCTGAAAGGGAGCATGACACATTGTTTTTGGGTTCTTCGATTTAGGTGAGTTTTCCTCACTATAACCGTGGGTCGAAGTTACCAATGTCGACCCGCTAATTTTGGTTATCATTTAGTAGAGGGATGCCCTAGGGAGTGTATTTAGTTACGTATGATAGACTAGGGACACTTGATCTAGGCTTTCTTTCTTGTTCCTTGTTTAATTGTGGCTCTATAGTAGGATCATCTGTTCGGGTGTCTATCTTACCTCTGGGTACGTATGGTTATGCATTGCTTAGAGAGTTGGTTATGTATCCTTGTGTATAGGATGTTGTTGTACTGTAGTGATCCGTAATATATATATATATATATATATATATATATATATATATATATATATATATATATATATATATATATATATATATATCCTTGTGTGTTAGGATGCAACAATCATGGTATGTTGGATAGAGTACCTGTAGGTTGGTTATCGTCTAGTGGAGTGCCTTAGGGTTGTATGTAGTTATGTAAGATAGTCTGAGAACTCTTGATCAAGGCTTTCTTGCGTGTTCCTGGTTTGGTTGTGGCTCTAGAGTAGGATCATCTGTTCGGTGGCTATCTCATCTCTAGTTACTTATGGCTATGCATTAATTCCCTTGAGATTAGCTAGTAGTAGAGCAGTGTGTTGTGAGGGGTCTAGTAGGCGATAATAAGTTGTATGGTTGATAATTTCCTATATTATGTGCCTACTTGATCCTTGATTGTTTATATGTCGACATATTGTGGCGGTTGAGGTTGAGGTGGTCCTGTGTGCTATAGGCCAAGAGAGCAGGTACAGACCGGCGGTAAGTCGTAGTTATGGAAGCTTAGGAATAGAGGTTGGGTTTAGGCGGGATGCCAACATACCCCGAGGTAATCGAGTGTGATGATTGTGGACCCAATTTGAATGCTTGTTTATGTTATGATGTGTGTGGTATTTTGGGGAAAACTCATTAAGATTTGTGCTTACCCAACCATTATTATTTTTCAAGTATCACCGGTTATTGTAGGAAGGCAAAGGTATGACTGTACACACTCATCAGCAACATTGATGATTCTGTGTCTACCCTATTACTCTGATTTCTAGTAATTGTATGGCTTTCTTAATAGTGATCTTATTATTTTTGGATTTTAGTTTAACAAAAATGAAAACTTTTGGTTGTGAAATGGGACGTTACAACAAATCCAACTAGAGTTGATGAATTTTAGAATATAAGCCTAGTTGGAGTAGTGTACAAATTTATTTCAATATCTTTAGCCAATAAGCTAAAGTTGGTGGTGGGTAAGGTGATAAGTGAAGAGTAAAATGCATTCATTAGGGGTGGGTGGATTCTTGATGGCCCGTTAATCATTAATGAACTTTTGCTTAGACTAAAAAGAAGAAGAATGAGATGATTACGTTTAAAGTGAACATTAAAAAGAATTATGACTCACTAGACTAGGAATACTAAGAACCATATATAGGAAAATATCCGTGAGGTTAATACATATTGATGGAAGGAAAATGGGCAACAAGCTGCGCCACTATCCATTTTTGGATCGCAAAACTAATTTTTATGAAAACAATATCACTGGATCTAGGAGATATAACATTAGTATGCATGACCCGTTGGGCATTGTTGAGGAGCTCCACCGCCTCTAATGCGAGAAGACCAAAGGTATCAAATACGAAAGGTATGAACACATGTTGATTTTCAATGCATGCATCCTCTTGCTTTGCCACTTTGCACGCGACGACTTTCAAAGCAACATGCCCCGCTGTGAAGCTCCCGTTCCTCAAACTAACAAGAAGGGAGACTCCAGTAAGATCCACATAAGTGTGCTTCCCTCTTACCAAAATGTCAGTCGATCTGAGTGTGGATCTTCCATCCATGAGGTTCATCAAAAAGTTCACAGGCGCTTTTAAATTTGATGGGGTTTGGGAGAAGATGTAGAATTTGGATTAAAGTAGGCCACAAATCCTCTACTACTTTGGTTTTCATCAATAGATCACCTACGGAAGAGTTTATGCCTAAACGAGGCCTTAGACATGGAAACCCACTCTCACCCTTTATATTTGTTATTGCAATGTAAGGTTTAAATTTCGCTCTTATGATCGCTAAAAGGAATGGGAGTTGGAAGGTATAAATGTTGGTGAGGACGGGTGTTATACTTCTCACGTATTTTATGTCGACGATGATATCTTCTTTTAGCCTTGGGGTCATAAAAACATGTCTTAAATAATCTATGTTCTTAGAATGTTTAACTTGACCTCCGATTTAAGGATTAACTTTGTTAAAAGCAAACTCTATGGAGTCGAAAGTAACGCCCTAGAAGTAGATCTAGCAAATGGAGATGTGTTTTAATCGTAGAGTCATTTTCTTCCGTAATATGTTTTTTGGCATATCGGTTGTAGATAATATCGTGAGAAAAAGCTCTGGTACCTATGGTGGAGAAGTTTCAAAATGGACTTTCCTCATGGAAGGTAAAATCATACGAGTTCAATGGGAAAAAGTAATGGTGGATAAGGATAATGGTGGGCTCGGTGTAGGTAGTCTCTATGCGTTAAATAGAGCATTGGTGGCAAATTCGATTTGGAGATTTAAATTAGATAAAGAGGCACTTTGGTGTAAATTCATTATGTACATTCATGGTGAATATGGCTTCTTGCTGAAAATAAAATCCATACAACACATGGATGCACATGGAAATTTATCGTTCAATCAGGTTTTAATTTATGAGATAAAAAAATTGATTTTTTCAGGTTCTTTAATATCAAGCTCGGAAATAGGTAGGAGACTGAGTTCTTGGATGATAGTTGGTGTGGGGAAAAAGTATAAATGATTATTTTCCTAGATTGTTCAATCTTGAAAGGAGTATAAAATGCAAGGTTGTTGAACGTTTTGTGAATCGACTGTAGAGATGGAACTGGAAGAAACAAATCGGAAACTTGACCCAAATAGAGGAGCTTCATAATCTTATGGACCATGTTAATGCTGTCGAATTAGATCTGTCAAAGAAAGATATTTGGAGATAGAGCCTAGAAGGGGAAGGATTCGAAGGAAACTTTACGTTGGTTTCGTTAATGTCTTCTAATGATATGTAAATTCTACATAACAACAATGCAAGTGCTAAGTGGAATAATTGGATGGTGTGTAAGGCTAATATTCTTAGGTGGAGAATAAGTCTTAATCATATTCCTACAAAAGATAACCTTGATAAAATAGGTATATACATGGATAACATTTTCTGTAATTTATGCTTGAGATCATTTACTATTTGATTGTGGGTCTATAAAAAATGGTGGGATTTAACTGTTTCAAGAATTCAAAACTATGGCGATTTATCATGATATTGGATAGGTGGAAGAATTGGACCCACTTCCAAATGGCTTTTGACAGCACTATATTTACCATTTTCTGGTGCACGTGGAGGTTAAGAAATGACATGCTGTTCAGGAAAAAAAGGATGCATCAAGTTGCTCTTTATTGATGTTACGTTTCTGTCTTCTTATGTGGATTAGCTCTAAATGTAAAAGTTCAATATTATATTGTTAGATTTATCGAAGTGCCCTAGTAAAGCCCGTCCAAAAACTATAATTCTTGTTTTCTCTAGTTAGGAGCTAGCTCTTCTTTATTATATATGGTGTTTTCAAAATAAAATAATTCAACGGAATAAACACATCAAACCTTACCTTTGCTGAGCGTATGTGATACATCCAAACTTCTAGGTTGTTTTCAAGTATTCGAAGTTCATCCAAACTCATTTTTCCAGCACCGCCTTCAAACATATACCTATCGAAACAAATAATTAAAAATGAAAATAGTAGTAATAACAGTTAACCTTTTATATATTATATATTATGTCTATCACATAATATAATAAACCCTTAATTGTATTAAAACAATGAAATTAGATGACATCAACGATGGTGAAGCATGAGTTTAAATATGTCATCATTTAAAATGGAAGATACCTGAGGCCTTTCTGAAGTACGTCAATCTCATTTTTCAGCATGTTGACCTCCATTTTCGATTCCTAAATTCCAAAATTCATAACATCAATTACAAAAATGTAACATAATGTGATATACAGTAGTAATTAGTTTAGCGATGAACTATATAATGCAGAAAATCTAACAAGAAAAAATTATTTTTGTGATCTATATAATATACTTTCATATCATTTAGCAAACCTGTCAATACCACAATATTGTAACAAAAATAAAATAAAACATGATTAATAGTTTTGTCATATGTTGACATAATTAACATGAAATAAAAAAAATATGTGAACTGTGGATAAAATATTTGATATATGATTTCTTTCTTTGTAGTTAGAGTTTGCATATTTTCCTTTTTCTTTTCAGCTCATTAATTAATTTCACGCCTCCTTTATTTTTCCGTCTATTTTGTTTAGGATGGTGAGTGTCATATCACACTCACCAAAATTTGAAATGCTACTTTATTTTTTACCACACCCCATAAAACGGGTGAGTATTATACCACACCTTACCATATCCATCATAGTGCATATGTTTATGCATAAAGTACATCTGATGGAATAATTGTTTTTACCCGTGTAGCAAATCCATATCACAGACCATCTTTACTGCATTTCTTTTTTGCCTCGCGGTACAGTGTTTGCCACATACCGTAGTATACCGTAGTATGCGGTAAGAGGCGCACCGCATAGCCTAATGGAAATTTGGAATTTTGTAGCACACCAATTCTTTCTATATAAGCTTAATTATTTCTCCAAAGCGAAAACTATCTTAATTATATACGTTCAATTAGATTTTGTCAAGAATAATTTTAACAATGTTTGGAAAAACATTATGTCTATAACATGTGGGATCTAATACTTAAGTGAAAACTATCTAGATTATATACGTTCATTTGAATTTTGTCAAGAATAATTTTAACAATGTTGGGAAAAACATTATGTCTATAACATGTAATACTAAGTAAACATTATTTATGTGTCTGAACAACCTATTTTGTGAAAAACAAACTCTTTTACTTCTTAAGAATAATCCAATCAAGTAAAACTTTTAAAGCAATCATAATATACAATGTGTAATTAGCTAGTGCATACGTATGTGTTGCGTCTAAAGAATGAGAGTTACTTTATCTTGATTAGACATATTTTTCTAGATATTCTCCTTGACTAATGAAGCATCTGATTCTTAAAACAAGCTATATATATATATATATATATATATATATATATATATATATATATATATATATATATATATATATAGAGAGAGAGAGAGAGAGAGAGAGAATTTTCTAGATATTCTCATTGACTAATGAAGCATCTGATTTTTAAAACAAGCTGTATATATACATACACATACACACACACACACAGAGAGAGAGAGAGAGAGAGAGAGAGAGAGAGAGAGAGAGAGAGAGAGAGAGAGAGAGAGAGACCAGAACATGATTTTCATCAGCATGTTTCTCCACTGAGCAACGGGCAGATTTCATATACTTCTCTAAAAGTCCCTGCATGCTTCTTTAATCACAAATACACAAAATATGATAAGCAGAAGGCTGCATAACTAATCACATACTATTTCTCAACTTATTGATTTTTTATTTAACATTTCAAATTTTAAAATTTTCATTCTAGTTATATTAAGTTAATACATTAGAATAAAAATTAAAATAAATTAATACAGATTATAAGGTCACATATATATATTTATTTAAACCAAGGATTAGAATTTTATACAGTTAAAAAATATATCTTAACTAATAATTTATTTAAAATAATTGATTAACAATTTTGAATTTTTATTATGAAATTTCAATTAAATTTATAACCATAGTTCTCATGGTATATAAACTAGTAGCGGTCGATAAATTGAAAAACAAAAGTAAGCGAACAATCGAATAAATTAATCTTAGTTGACTAAAATTAATTTTTGTATACTAATAAATAAAAACCTAAATAAAATAAATCTTGAGTTATAAAATATATCTTAGTTAACTAAAATTAATTTTTGTATACTAATAAGCAATGTGTAAAAGTCGCTAAGCGGTGGAGATGATCGACTGGGTTAAGAGACTAATCGGTCTATCGGGGATTAACTAAAACCTTGGCAGAGACCCTCAATTATACTATATATTTTTTTTTAAATTAAATATTACCTATATCCTAACAAACTAAGTATAAAATCATAAAACTTTATCATATTCGATCGTCCATATAATTAAATTATATTATATATTAGTTTTTAGACTAATTGGAAATCTCTGTAATAGTTTTAATTATCAATCATTGTAATTTAGTCACTTAATATCATAGCCACCCAGGACCGATTCCATCTAACTCGACCGACTAGAATTTATCGTAGATAGTAAGGGATTCTCTAACGCATGGGCATCCACCTACGCCAATTTTTATAACACTGCTAATAAGTAACTTTTTATAACAATCAAAAGAATAATAACAACAATTTATTTTAATTTAATATTCTAGCTAGTTTTATTGGTTTATTAGATACAAACATAAAAATATAATTTTTTAGAATCGTAATATATATATATATATATATATATATATATATATATATATATATATATATATATATATATATATATATATATATATATATATGGTGAGGTTCAATAGAGAACCATAATTAATCAAGGAACGGAAAAACAAATCTTTTTTTCAACTTTTAAAAATTATTTTTTATCAAAAAAAAACTAAAAATACAGAAATTCATAAGTTTTTACCATTTTTCAAATGATATCAAATTTGATAAATTTTATTTATTTATTTTTATCAAATTCATAATGTGAATTTTTGAAAATTCACAATGTGAATCGAAATTCACGTGGTGAATCCGAAAACATATTTAACATTAATACAGTTAAGTTATGAATTTAAATATTTTTAGGTTTTTTTTTTTTTTTTTTTTTCGATAAAGAATAAAGTCTAAAACTTGAAAAAAATATTTGGTTTTTTGAAAAATCAATAATTATGGTTCTCTATTTAATTTTTTTCATATATATATATATATATATATATATATATATATATATATATATATATATATATATATATATATATATATATATATATATATATATATATGGGTAAAGTGAATATACCTAACAACCTTATATAAGTTTAGGTACCTAACTCCATAATACTACATCGGTTTGTATCATATTTACAATGTAATTGCCTAAGATTCTTAAACTTCAACCCCATAACTTGATTACTTCCAAAATCTTTGAACTTTCACCAATATCTTTCTTTTACATCACGTCTTTCTATCAAATACCACCTGATGGGCTTCATATCCTACCGCTACAAATGAAAGGATGTAGGAGAAATATAATGATGAATTTCCATATTTTTTTTTGAAGTAAATCAAGTTTAGGGATGAAGTTTAAGAACCTTGGATAATTGCAATGAAAATTTAATGCAAAATGACTTAGTTTGATGAGGTTAGGTACCTAAGCCTATATAAGGTTGTTAGGTATATTCACTTTACCCTATATATATATATATATATATATATATATATATATATATATATATATATATATATATATATATATATATATATATATATATATATAAAAAGGTGTTTACAGGTCTAGGTGCATGAAAAAAATAAAACGGGACATGAAAAAAATAAAACGAATTATTTACAGGTGTAGAACCTACATCACTAAGCACAAAATGTGTAAACTATAGCAATAATTAATCTACAGTGAAAGTGTTATGTCCATAATTTACGTGCATTATCTTAACTTTTTATAAATCGTCTAGTTAGTGCTTCATTTATTTATTTTCCACTAACATGATCTTGTATATATAATAGAATATTTCTTATATAGAATTGATGGAACTCTTTTATTATGCCATCATAATTAACTTCTTTTAATGTTTTTACTATATAGTAGTGTTACTTAACATGACACAACTTTACATCTATCTATGACCGGTATGCATTTATATGTTGTACAGTTTTTTGTAGTTACGAAAATGAAAGAAATTAGTTTATATATATTGTGCATACCCGTTGGTGGCAAGCTCATAGAGTTTGCCATGGGCCGAGAAAATGATGAGACCGATTTCAGCATCACATAAAACAGAAAGCTCTTTTGCCTTCTTGAGAAGCCCAGAACGGCGCTTGCAGAAGGTCACCTGCCTATGAACTGGGTTCTCGATCCTCCTCATCTGTACCTTACCTCTTGCCATATCAATTGTTTGGAATTAATCTGATTTTTATCTAAAAAAATTGAAGAAATTTTTTGAAGTCTGCAAAGTTTATGCAGACAACCTCCCACTAGTTTGAACTAGCTTCGAGGTTGTTGCAATTCTTCTCTTGTCGTCTCTAGCTTAGCTTAACACACATTAATCCATTGGGTCTTAAGAAACTCCCTTATATACCACACTGACTAAAAAAATTGGATTCTCTTGCGGTGGTGAAATAAACAAAAATAAAACAAACAAAAGGAATATTCCTTTTCTGCGACTACTTTTACAGTTCACTATTTTTTTTTTCAAAAAGGAACCATTGAAGGTAAAGGGTTTCTTTTCATAATTTTTAAATACAATCAGTCTTTTTTGTTCTAAAAAAAGAATCAAATTTTAAAATAAAGTTTTTATTTTTAGAATAAGATTCAACATTCAAGTCATCCTTTAAATATAAAAAACATAACATTCATTTGTTTCAAAATTATAAATCACAATGTATACGGTTGTAAATAAACAAATATTCGACGAACTGTTCATGAACCGTTCGGAGAGAAGTTCGTTTATTAATAAAAAACCAAAAATAAAATAAATTAAACATTTAAATCCACAACTAAAAGTCAATGCTTAACGAGTTCCCAAAAATACTCCACACAACAGAATATACGGTATTGTTCGTTTTGTTAAATGAACAGACATGAAAAATGATATTGTTCGTTCAATTATGTTCATGAACGTTCGTTTGTGTTCATTTATTTTAAGTTCAGTTTATGTTCATATATGTTCACTTAACCAAAATCACATTTAGGTATCCTTCATAGACTGAACTTCGCTATTCTTTATTTTATGCTTTATGGTAGCTCAAAGCCCACCATTGCTTCTGTTCCTGCTAGTAGCTCACCAATATTTGTCAGTGTACCTTCATTAACCAACGCACTTTGCTTTTGCAGTTAAATGAAAAACATATAACTCATAAGCATTGCCGACTTAACCGAAAGTGCACAGAAATAAGAATGTGTCAATAAGCACAACATCTTTTCAACCTTGGGTTGCAAGCTCATGATAACTAAAAAGATCATTGTCAGTTGACTCTTGAAACTCTCAAGATCAATACGAACTTCTTGGCATAGAAGTTATCTCTCAAGTAACATTCATTAACGAGCTACAACAAATATGAAAAAGTTCCTGCAAATTCCCGACATGATAACACTCTTCAGAATTGGATTCGGTTCATCTTTTGCATCTCGACTACTGAAAAATATCATAACTCTAATTCTTAATGTGCTTGAGCGAGAAAGCATTCTTACTCCACATATAATGAGGAGTTATCAACCTTCTTACTTTGAAATGAATATATGATTTAGAGTTACTAGAGCATAGCTCTAAAATTTGATTGAGAATGAAGTATGAGTCGTCGCTTGATCAAATCATTTCTAACAATATCTGATTCCTCTTCTTAGTCATACAATTGTTCTAAGATGTTATTCGAGAATCAGTTGTGATATAATTCCATAATTATCAAGATGATTATAAAACATGATACTAAAGTACTCTCATTTCCTTTCAGATTGGAGAATATTTTATATTTCTACATTATCGATTATTTTATTCATTTCACTACTCTTTGAATCAAAGTATTAGAATTATGCTTTATAAACATAACCATATTTACTAAAGCATCAGTAAATCATGACAAATATAGTCATCGTCCCTTGTGATGGATCTAAAGAGTCCGTATCAACATGTACTAGATCTATTAGTCATTTGCTTCATCACATAAACATATGAACAATGAGTTAGTTATAAAAATCCAATGAACAAGATTTCTATGCATTACACAATTTGAATTGCATGACTCCAATTTTTTGTCCAATTAGAACTTGGTCAGGAGATTTCTTTTCACTTTTTCAAAAATGAGAATGCCACAAGCACGTTCTACAAGAATTAATATCAACTATTAACATTGCTATTATTAGAAGCATAATCAAAACTTTCAAAAATGTCATTGCAAGGAAATATATAAATAAGGCAACTTCATAAACCAAAACATCATTTTATTGCTAAAAAGAAAAATGGAACTTGTCCTTACAAGGCATAAAATCAAAAACTATATTTCTTAACGTCTCTGAAGGGTAATAGTAATATATTAAAATATCCTAACTCCTTAGTCGTAGCTCCAAGTTCTGACCATCGAACCATGTAACAAAAGTCCATTTCCCACGATTAAATTTAGTTTTCTATACTCAGACTTCCTTCTTTCTCTTAGATCATGAAAGACCATCAAAATGTGATCATCACATCATGTATTAAGAGCCTATGAATAGGAATTTATAAAACAATGGAGTTAGATAATTGATGTACCTGAAGTAGAGTCGCACGATAGTCTGGAGATTTAAAATTCGGAACTACCTAAAGGTCATCGTGCACGCCCCCATCATGCTCCCTCCCCCTCCCCCGACATCGAATAAGTCCAGTATCGGGCCCCGCCTGGTATCGGACCGAAATCCGGCATCGGGCTCAGCCGGCATCGAGCAAAGCTCTGTATACATATAAGCATATAAACAAAGACATAAATAATCACATAACATAAACATATAAACATTCCTCGGGCCCCGCCCGACATCAAACCGAAATCCGGAAGCATACAAACATTCCTCGGGCTTTCCCCGGCATAGGACCGAAGTCCGGAAACATATAAAACCAGCACATGTAAGAATTACAAAGACATCAAGCATACAAACATTCCTTGGGCTTTCCCTCGACATCAGACCGAAGTTTGGAAACATATAAACCTACACTAGGCACTACTCGACATCGGACCTTGATCTGGAACTAGCATACATATATGGGCGGACATGGTGCCTTCGCCCCGTTCATACAGGAGGAAAACTCACCTCACAAAGTTGAATGCAAAATCTCACTTTCACACCCCGAAAACCGAAGGCGGAAACATTTCCGGGGCGGACTCCACGTTGAGTATCAAATCCAATGCACATAGTAAGTAAAGTAAACATCCATTACATTACATATAGAAATTTACATTTGTTCCAAAAGTAAAGTTGTACAGTGTGATACATATGTATATATAAACAAAAGTATGACGTGTCTTCTACGCACTCCGTCTTCGCCAAAATGGATCATCGGATACCTGTCTAATGCGGACCTGAGAATACAAGCAGTTTGAAAATCAGCATAAAGCTGGTGAGTTCATAAGCGGTTTTGTTTTGTGAAAATGTGTGAGTTTCCTTTTGGTTTCTAAAAATGTTACGACCCAAGAAAATCCCATATTTTCTTAAAAGCAATGTTTGGTTAACTGTTAGGTTACACGGTTCTGGTTATGTTCAACTGAGATCCCAGGAAAATCCCATATTTTCCTAATGTGAAAGATGTATACTGAAAACATGGTTACCCTTGTAAATTGTGTGTTAGTTTACCGACCCGAAATGTAATGTAAAAGATGTACACTGAAAATGTATTAGTTTTAACACGTTTATAAAACTAATAAACACCAATTAAATTGGTTATTAAACCCATTATTATTAAAATGTGAATCTCTGTTATCCAAATTGCGAGTTCCATAACCATACAATAGACTAATTAGGGAAATAAATAGTCCATCACCCTATATGACTTTCGTCACCCTTGACCCTTTCGGTTCAGCTGTAGCTAGCAGCCAAGTGCGGGGTAGTCAGCCCCGTATAGAACTATACACTCAAGTCACGCTCCCTATCTAAGAGATTCTGGTTACGGGGGCCTTCCTACACTCGCGTATCTCTGTGGAGTGTTCACCGAGGACGTGTCTCCAATTATAGGATTCACAAATTTACTAGTAATAATACTGAAATATCAAATGACTATCCTCCACTCACGTATCTCTGTGGAGTGTTACCGAGGACAAAACCATGTTCAAATGTTATGCTTTTAACTGTTATAATGTGGGAAAACATTTGTGAAAATATAAATACAACAATTTATAATGTATTTCACAAATAATATGATAATGTGTTCTGTATGTTGAAATGGTTGTTTGTTACGACTGTCACTGTTAAAAGCATATGTATTATGAAACACAACATATATAAAACAAGTTTTGAGTACAAGTATTACTTGTACTTTGCTTGTATTCCCCCCGAAAACAGTTAAAACATTGAAAATGGGTAGGGGTATGAACTCACCAGACGAGAAAACGCGACAGTTTGGATGCTATGTTACGGTTCGGGGCTTGAAAACACGCGAGGTTCCTATGTAATATGAAATGGTATATAAATGTATCTAATTGGATTTTAACCCACTAATTAGATATGATAATACACTCCCATGAGCGCAAACACTTAAAATCAAGTGTTTGGAGTGACCCGGGTGACATCTACTAACGTGTATGGCTTAATAATGAGTTGGGACTTCAAGAGTAAACTCCTTAGGGAATTTACGGGCCTATGACTAGGCCCATATGAGTTCACGGCCGTGAACTCATGAATTTGGGATTTTATAGTGCCAAATGGTCAATTAACACATGGGAAGGGTTGCTATGAATTAATCTAAGGCATATGAATAAGTTTTACCACCAAATGGAGCATCAAAGGGATTTTATGGCCCTAAACAAGGAGTTTATGGCTGTAAGCTCCTATACCCCCTTGAATTGTTGATTTAATGGCCTTAGACTAATCACATGTGATTCTAACAATTTATCCAAGCCCTATAATGAGATTTAAGCACCATATAACTTGTGTAAGTGATTTCACGGCCCATGAACTCATTCTTGGGGAGTTTACGGCTGTGAACTCTCCATGGGGTTGTTTCCATCTAGTTTAAGGCCCCTAAATCAATTGTGGTTGGTTCTAGAATTTATTCCAAGGTCATTGGTGTGTTTAAGTGGCTTTTAAACACTCAAATGTGAGTTTACTCCCCGTGAATATGAGTTTAAGGCCCAAGCATGTTCTTGGGCATTAAACTCATTTTTACTCCTCAAAGATGATGTTCCATGTGTTCTAAGTCTGAATTGGTAAACCATAAAGTCATATCTAAGTCCCAAAGTTGGTTTAGAAGGGTTTAAAGGCTCAAAACCCCCTTAAATGTGTGTTTACGGCCCAAGCATGTTCCAGGGCCGTAAACACATGAAAATGGTCCTAATTGATTGTTTGAACTTAGATTTGAAGGCTAAAGGTGCTATACAATGAGTTAGGGAAGTTACCTTGATGAATTTGAGCCTTAAATTGGTGTTTTTGAACCTTGAATTTGGATTGAGGAGAGAGGTTAGAGAGAGAGAGACAGAGTAGTGAGAGAGAGAAAAAGCTTCAAATGGAAGCTTAAACTTCTTTAAATAGGTTCTAAGTTTTGGACACGGTGGAATTCTACCCGATACCGGCGTTATACGGTGCTTTTGGTTGCACCCGATTGAGTTACCGTAACCCGATATGGTCGATTCTAAAATGTTTCCGATTAGTAATATGAAGTGTTAATGTGAGTTCTAAACATGTTTAGACACTCAATAAGTCATAATAGAAGTCCTAAAATTATGACTTAATCTAATGACGTAACGGAAACGAAATCGAAAACGACGAATATATTAACGAAAAGGGTTACAAATAATGGAACGAACTTCGGGTTGTCACATTGTCCCCCCGTTAGAGGGAATTTCGTCCCAAAATTCAGAATTAAGATGCAAATCATGGATCTGGGAAGAGATGCGGATACTTCTTTTTCATCGAGCCTTCACGCTCCTAAGTGAATTCCGGTCCCCACTTAGCATTCCAGCAAACCTTCACTATCGGGATGCGACTTTGCTTTGTACGTTTGACCTCTCGATCCATGATTTCGATCGGTTCCTCCACGAAGTTCAAGTTTTCTTTGATCTCGATCTCGTTTAAAGGAATCACTAGGGTTTCATCGGATAAGCACTTCTTGAGGTTTGAGACATGGAAGACGGGATGGATGTTACGGAGCTCATGAGGTAATCAAAGTTTATAGGCTACCGGACCGATCCTAGCAAAGATCTCGAAGGGTCCAATGTACCTCGGGTTAAGTTTCCCACACTTTCCAACTCGTACCATGCCTTTACAGGGCGAGACCTTCAACAGGACACGGTCTCCAACCTGGAACTCCAGAGGTTTCTGTTGGTTATCAGCGTAACTCTTCTGTCGGTTTCGTGAAGCTTTCAGTCATTCTCGGATCTGGATGATTTTTTCGGTGGTTTCACGGATAATTTTAGGACCAATGAGAGCATTGTCGGGGAATCGACTCTTGGCTAGTTGCGTGTCCCCTACCTTAGCCCAGCATAGAAGGGATCTGCACTTGCGACCGTAGAGGGCTTCAAACGGGGCAACCTTGATGTTGGTATGGTAACTGTTGTTGTACGAGAACTCGATCAATGGTAAATGTGTGTCCCACGACTTGCCGAAATCGATGAGACATGCCCTAAGCATGTATTCCAGGGTTTGGATAGTTCTCTCGCTTTGTCCGTCAGTCTGAGGGTGATAAGCCGTGCTCATGTATAGTTTAGTTCCAAGAGCCTTCTAAAGAGACTACCAAAATCTGGAGGTAAACCTGCTATCTCGATCAGAGATAATGGACACAGGTACACCGTGTAGTCGCACTACCTCTTGGATGTAGATCCTTGCGAGTCTTTCCATCTTGAACGATTCTCTAATCGGGATGAAGTGAGCGGATTTGGTCAAACGATCGACAATTACCCAAATCTTATCGTACCCACTCGGACACTTGGGTAACTTGGTGATGAAATCCATGGTAATCATCTCCCATTTCCACTCAGGTATCTCGGGTTGTTGGAGCAGACCTGAGGGTTTCTGGTACTCGACTTTCACCTCGGTGCAAGTCATACACTTGCCCACGAATGTAGCAATCTCAGCTTTCATGTTCGGCCACCAGTATTGTTTCTTGAGATCTAGGTACATCTTGTCCGAACCTGGGTTAACGGAGTATTTGGTCTTGTGTGCTTCCTCCAGGATAATCTCCCTGAATCCTGCAGACTTTGGAATCCAGATTCGGTCCATGAAACAGTAGACTCCGTCACCTCTGATCTCAAGTTTCTTATCCATTCCCCTTAGGGCTTCACTTAATTTGTTCTCGGGTTTGAGGGCTTCTATCTGGGCGTCTCGGATTTGCATGGATAAATGGGAATGGATAGTCATCGTCAGGGTCTTCACTTTTCAGCTTGAAGTTTCCTTTCGGCTAAGGGCATCTGCTACCACATTGGCCTTGCCGGGATGGTAGCGAATTTCACACTCATAATCGCTGAGTAACTCTACCCATCGCCGTTTCCTCATGTTTAAGTCTTTCGGATTGAGGATATGCTGCAGGCTCTTATGGTCAGTGAAGATCGTACACTTGGTTCCATAGAGATAATATCTCCAAATCTTCAGTGCAAAGACTACAGCTCCTAACTCCAAGTCATGTGTGGTGTAGTTGACCTCGTGTGCTTTTAGCTGTCTCGAGGCATAAGCAATTACTTTTCCTCTTTGCATAAACACACAGCCTAAGCCCTGATTAGACGCATCACAATAGAAAATGAAGTCTTCTGTCCCTTCGGGTAGGGACAGAATAGGTGCGCTACACAAGGCTTGCTTTAACGTCTGGAACATGGATTCTTGCTTTTCACTCCAACAAAAGGGTACACCTTTCTGTGTTAGAGTGGTTAGAGGTTTGGCGATTTTGGAAAAGTTCTGGATGAATCTCCGATAATAGCCGGCGAGACCCAAGAATTGACGGATTTCTGTGGGTGTCTTTGGTGCCAACCAATTCTCTATCACTTTAATCTTGGAAGGATCCACGTGAATGCCCTCCTCGCTTACCACGTGACCGAGGAAAGTTACCTTCCGAATCCAGAAATCACACTTTGAAAATTTCACGTACAGCTTCTCGGATCTAAGGGTTTCCAACACTAACCTCAAGTATTGCTTATGGTCTTCTTCACTTCTGGAGTAGACAAGTATGTCGTCTATGAACACGATGATGAACTTGTCTAAGAAGGGACGACACACCCGGTTCATCAGGTCCATGAACACAGCCGGTGCATTGGTTAGACCAAAGGGCGTCACTACGAACTCGTAGTGTCCAAACCGAGTCCTGAAAGCTGTTTTGGAAACATCACTCTCGAGAACTCGTAACTGATGGTACCCTGACCGAAGGTCTATCTCTGAGAAGTAGCTGGCTCCCTGAAGTTGATCAAAGAGGTCATCTATTCACAGAAGGGGATATCGGTTCTTGATGGTCAACTTGTTCAGCTCACGGTAGTCGATACACATCCGGAAGGATCCATCTTTCTTCTTTACAAATAAAGCTGGAGCTCCCCAGGGCGAGGAACTCGGTCTGATGAACCCTTTACTGAGTAACTCATTAGGCGAAGGGCCCTTTTGTAGTCGTTAAATCGGGAAAACGAGGGCTATATCAATCAAAATTGGGTAATGACAACAATATCTTTTTAGATAATATGAGATAAGTTGTATTCGAAGGAAGAGATCACTAGAGTGATAGAGTGTCCTGTATTTCTTTTCTGTGTGTTCCGTTTTGTTAAATGTTATGATTATTGCAGATGATTCATACCACAGTGTCTAGCACTAGTAGTGGGTGTGTTTTCGATAGCCAGTAATGATACTTGATATCATGATTCCTGACAGGTCTCCTCATGATCGAGCGGTATATGATCGTCGTATGTAAATTGATATCGTGCAATCGTCGAGTGGGTGACCCCACTTAACCCCTAATACTAGACATGGAATCGGAGTCAGGATGGAATTATCTGTTTCAAGACTTTAGTATTTTAATTTTAAATTAACCCCGATGTATGGACAAGGTCATCACAACTTACAGGTAATGCTCCTAAGGTCACATATGAATGTCTTTGGTTTGATTTGTATGAGAGAGAAAATATTTTAGCTACTTTTTAGAAGGAAGGTTACTTTAGTAAGCGTACCAAATTCATTACAAACATATAGTACTTAAACGTATTGTCGTTGGGAACATTACAAAAGTCCTAACATGGTTCCCTTGCTGCTCCTGTTGGTGTGTTCAACACATTCCTTCTGTTCCTTCGTCATTCTTCTCAGTTGGACATTCTCTCTTGAAGTGTCCCGTTTCACCGCATAGGTAGCATACTGGGCCTACCTTGGTGCAGGTGATTGAAGGGAAGTGCTGGGTCAGGATCTTACAGAAACGGACGGTATGCCCTTTCCTGTTGCAGTTTTTACAGTGCATCTCCCGGCAAGCCCCATGGTGATGAAAGCCACATTTGTTGCACTTTGGGAGTGATCCCTCATATGGTCTGGTAGGCATTTGGGTGGCAGACCCCGAGGCTAGTGTCGAGGCATGTGTCATGACTGCTGTTGTAATGGTAGGGGCGGCCCTAGGTTGTTGTCTTTTAGTGTATCCTTTAGATTGGTGGCACTCTTTCATGTCCCAAAACTTTCTCTTCTTGTTCGTAGGTTCGTGGCATGAGGTATTTTTGTTGGTAGGTACCCATTGGTGTCCTTGATTGTTACCACAATTTGTATTGTTAGTACCGCTTCCACCCCTGCTGACGTTGTTAGTATTGAATTGCGCCATGACGGCTGCCACGGCTACCGTGACTGCAACGTGAAAAGTAGCAGCGTCTATCTGCAGTGTTGGCGCCTTGCTAGTGGGTTTTTTGCCTCTTGGTGAAGACATAGCTCTGTTTCATGACGAAAAAACGACTTCGTTAGTGGAAATGATTGTCTTAAGTGCATCCTTACAATTTATATTTACGCATATAAATTTTTGCACATTACTGTACTATTCTTAGTGTTTCTGCTAACGCTCCCGAGATGGAGTTATTGTAGTAGGCAGGAGTAGGTTTCATACGGACGTTAAGCTTTACTCCTCTTAGAATAATGTTTGTCCGAACACACTTGGCTGAGGAATTTTGATGGGATCCGGAGCATTAGTGCTGGTGTGATCGCACCCCATAGGTCTATGAAGAAGAAACTTCTCAACAAATGTTTAAAGGTGAGATGATAAGAAGTTTTTAGAATGGCTATACGTCGCGAGTTTTCTAACTAAGTTTATCTCATATCGATTTGTATCAAGGTTCGGTTGCTTAGGGTGTTCTGAAAACAATTTATAACGAGATTCTTTGTATAATAAACTCATGTATTTTAGTAGCTTAGTATCCAAGTGAAACCTTATACTTGACCCAAGCTAGGTTCTTATCACGACCTATTGATGTATGCTTAGTTATATAATTAAGGCTAGATAGACATTCAAGTCGGATAGGTACATCCTAAGCCCATCTTGTTAATATGACTCTAGAAATCATGGTTTCAGTGAAAATTTTGACCTCGATGCAGGTCTACTTCACATTTGTGCATGGGTGGGCTTTGATAGTAGATAGCTTTCTCGATTAGTATGACCATTTAGTTTGTAGTGTCGTGATTTTACTTACAATAGAGTAGCACCAACGCATACTTATGAAGCTAATTTACCAGGTCCGGTGAGCGGCATGAAGTCTAGTTACGATGATCCATCCCTTGTGATGCCTGAGGCAAGGTCGATGCAATTTTTTAGTTTTGCCAATCAACGCTTGGCCACAATCATCCTTTCTTTGAATGATGTGTGTCCTACCCTGTTACTCTCTTTCCTCTTCACGAGTGGCGATAAGGTCCTAAAAAGAGAGTTGGTCTCGGGAATAGTAGTAAAATTATGAGTCACCGGTACATGAGATGGTGGGGTCTATAGTAGTGCGCAGTTTTCTGAACTCAGATTGTAGTCTTCCTGTTTTAATCCCCGATGATTGCGATTCGCCGGGTCCTTGCCGGGAGGGCTCTGTCCATCCGTCCCCCGTGGTTGAGGTCATAGCACCCTCGTTGGTCTCCAAATGGTGGTTGTTGTCATTGTTGTTGACGTTCAACCCTCGATCACGATTGTCCAAAGGGGTACAGGTTTAATATAGTCGAAACGGTTCGCGGAACCCTTGATATGCATGGAGGATTGATTACCTCTGGTCCCGCTTATGATTCTTCTCATAACCATTCACCATTCCTCGAGTTCGGATTGGGAAAGTAAGGGTCGTCCGGTAAGTAGGATTTTGCTATGCCGTATTTGCGAGAATAGAAGTGGAGGAGATAAGTACTATGCGTCTAACCCTATTCTCAATTACTTATAGGGGTAATACTTATTAGTTACTTCTATAATGACATAGTGCATACTAATTACATATAACAAGTTACGATAGACCTTTGAATAAGTGATCCCACTCTAGGTCCACATCCAAACAAGGAAAAGGAAGTAAAGTAGTGACCACAAATTCTAAGTCTATAATTTCTAAGTTATATATAACCTTAAAGTATCCACTTAGGGACTATAGACCTATTAATAAGGATCTATTTAGTTTTCATATAAGTTATGATATTACAAAATACTCCTATAGTATTTTAAACTCATGTTCTGTTCTAATGTTCTCATTGTGGTAGTGTTGGTAAGTTTTAGACTTGTTGCCATATCACAACTATTCTTGGGCATGTGCTAATCACTCCTCGGACCAGCATAGTTGATCAGGCTATGCCATTCCCAAGACTGACCATACATCCCCGAGCTTACCTGTGATATTCAACAATCATAACTTTTGTTTTGTTCTAAAGTGGTGCTGACCTTAATATGCATGTATGCATGTATACCTTTAATAAGAAACTATTTATTTCTAAAAGTATAGTTGTTTTGAAACTTTAAATCAGTGACATAGTCCCAATATATTTATAGTTTGTATATCTTATGTGGTTTGATATACTGAGTTCACTATAAACAATTCTCTGATACCAATCTGTCACACCCCCAAACCAAGGATGGCGGAAACGTCCGGGGGTGGAGGACTTCATGTAGAGTATCACAACAATGAGTATAATAGTGCTCAAAGTAAATACGACCAACACAAATATAATTGAAAACGTTACATCAAAGCACATGTTTACATGATTCACATCAATTACATTATGATACAAAATGAACTGTTTGATGATTTATCGTCCCATCCTCAAAAAGTTGTTGATTTCTTGTTTTCACTGAATTCCTGAGAATACAAGTAGTTTTGAAAAGTGTCAACACAAAGGTTGGTGAGTTCATAAGAGATTTCGTTAGAAAAGTTATTTGTTTTCCTTGTAAAAGCGTTAGAATATGTATCCAGAAAATCCGATATTTTCTTTAAAGTTTGTGTAATGTAGTCTTATGACTGAAGACCAAAATGTATAAGTAACCTTTCTTATTAATAGAAAATGTTATGTACTTAAATGGACATGGACGCGTTTGAATTAAATGAAATTTCTGTATGTTCTCATGTTTGTTAATACTTTATATATATATATATATATATATATATATATATATATATATATATATATATATATATATATATATATATATATATATGTAGTCCGAAATTAGAGGACCGAATAATAACAAGTATTGACCATACTTAAAGGTATAAATGTGGTTTCAAATGATGTGTAGTCGTAACTACCAAAACCAAAAGTGTACAGTAATATCTGTACTCATAGAGATAAAAAGTGATTTTAAATCGACATAAAACTCATTTAGGTTTGAAAAATAAAATCCCATAAACTTATGGATTGTTATATCCCTATGTGAGTCGCTATAATCATACTATGACTATGTGAACCTGCCACGACGTTCTCAGGCGTCGCGAAAACTGAAATGACATTTGTCACCCGTAGACCTGCAGGTCCCGCTGTAGCTAGCAACAAGGTGTGGGGTGTCAAACCCAATATAGATATATATACAAGTGTCACGTTCTCCCTCAAGGAGATTCTGATTATAACTACCAGGAATTATATCCCGCACTCGGACGTACGGGGGGAGAGAGAGAGAGTCTCACAATATAGGTTAACAAGTTTACGTGAAATGTGTGTGAATATAAATCTTTCTTGTATGAATGTACCCTTTTTGTACGAGTGTGTTGAGTGATGTATCATAAACTATACCTATTATATTTTATCTAAAATGTATGTAATATGTATGAACTCTTTTATGGAAATGTATTAGTGTTATGAATTTATCAAACTATACTTTTTATAGTTTAATATACATGTTCTAAAATGAATGAATAATATTTATTATGAATGACTTAGTTTCAGTTCATGATGATAAACTAACAAGGAAACACATTCAATAATTAGAACTTATGATTATACACTTTGCTCAACATAATACAAAGTGTTATGATATTTACATGATGTTGGCTAACTTTAGCCATTCTGCCCTGTTTTGGAAAAATCATAGAAAAATCATACGAAGTCGAAAACTAGATCCGTAAATTCTGAGAGTTCAAAAAATGTGTCTAGTTTATTCATAATTTTTATCACGGTTTTTAATGACCTCCAACTTGGGTGAATAAGTCCAAAATCATAGACTGGTCCGGATTGTTGTTTGAAATGATAGACAGTTTTGTAAAAATCACCATAAATTGTAGAAAATTTGTATGGTGATGTGCAAGTATCCATTTTAAAGCTAAGAACTTGAACTATTTGCACCTTGTACAGTTTTGAAAACAAAATGTTTAAGATGCCCAAAAGAGTCCGTGAATGGAGTTGAACTTTTCTGATGAAGGCTGTTAGAAAAATTTAGTTATGTTCTTAGTGTTTTAACTTGTATCCCCCCCCTGAAAACTTGAGAAAACATGAAAATGTAGGGGTATGAACTCACCTTGAGTGATTTCAGTAGATAAGTGTTGAAGAAGAGAAGTGTTCAACCCAAGAACACTTGAAGAATCACTTGAAGATTCGAAACTCTAACACAAATATAATGGAGTTTGTGTAAGATATCCATGATTTGAGTGGAAATAAGTGAGATAATCATAAAGAGAATGGATTATGCTTACCAAATGTGGAAGAACACTTGATAATCAGCCTTGGGTCTCGAGTTTGGTGGAGAAAAAGTTTGAGAGAAAAGTGGTGTTTGATACTTAGTGAAATGAGGGCAAATAAGAGAAATGAGGAGAGAGGATGTTTGTTCCAGCTCTAAAAACGTGGGAATGAGTGTAAATTGAGTGTAAGGGACATTGAAGTGACCTAGTTAAGGTGGGGAGGTATGGCTGGTCATAGAGTGGGTGTGGGGTGGTTGCTTGTTACATTGGATAAGGCAAAGTCAACACTCCACCTTTAATAATTCACCCATTTGATTTTTATTATTTAGATAATGATTTTCATCAAAATATGTTTAAATTATGAATATTTAGAGTTTATTATGTTAAAATATAATTTCTGGAGAAAATCCCGCTTTAAAATCACGAAAAACGGGCTTAAAATGTTAAAAATATCAAAAAGGGGCTAAAAGTGACAAATTTCCGAAATATGGCCGAGGTTCGGCCTTCTAATGCTGAAACCGAGAGGAGGGAGGGTAGAGACCGAGAGGGAAGAAGAGGGAGAGTACGAACCGAGAGTGGAGAAGAGAGAGGACAGGAACCGAGAGGGGAGAAGAGAACAGAGAGGCGCGAAGAGACAGAGAGGAGAGAAGGAGAAGAGACCGAGAGGAGGGAAGGAGAACAGAGAGGCGGAAGGCGAACAGAGAGTGCGAGAAGCGACAAAGAGTACGAGAAGCGAACAGAGGAGGCGATAGAGACCGAGACTCGGTCTCAGCTATAGGGGCTTGGTCCTCCGGGTTCAGCCAACAGAGACTCGGTCCGGTCTGTGCTCTCGGTCCTAGGTCTCGTCCTTAAGGTGCTTCGGCTCCTTGAGAAGGGTTTCGGTTCCTAAGGTCCATTTTTCTCGTTTTTACCCCGTTTTAAGCCGTTTTTGACCCGGTTAAGGACCGAAATGACCCGAATGATTATAAAAAGTTACGGGAACTATTTGAGGGAGATTTGGGAGAGATTTCTCATACTTGGAGAGATTTGGGAGAGATTTGACATTCTTGGAGAGATTTCTCATACAAAGAGATATTTAAGAGAGGTTTCACATACTTGGAGAGATTTGACATTCTTGGAGAGATTTCTCATACAAAGAGATATTTGAGAGAGGTTTCACATACTTGGAGAGATTTGGGAGAGATTTGACATTCTTGGAGAGATTTCTCATACAGAGAGATATTTGAGAGAGATTTCACATACTTGGAGAGATTTGGGAGAGATTTGACATTCTTGGAGAGATTTCTCATACAGAGAGATATTTGAGAGAGATTTCACATACTTGGAGGGATTTGGGAGAGATTTGACATTCTTGGAGAGATTTCTCATACAGAGAGATATTTGAGAGAGATTTCACATACTTGGAGAGATTTGGGAGAGATTTGACATAGAGAGAGATAGAGTGAAAACGATTGAGAGAGGTTCCATGTGTGACAATTGTTAGTGTCCGACATCCCAATGCATGGTTCGTAAACCCTATTAAGCCTTGTTTAAGGATCTTACACACTCCTGATGATTATGCAACATTGTTTTATCGGTTTGGGCTCGCCACATACCACAGTTTATGGTTAAGGATATCTAGATGTTCGCACTTTTGATTTATGATCTCTCATTAGAATAGAGAGTTATGTAGAAATTTCATAATGTAATTTTTAGTACTCACGGGCAAATTGAGTCAAACGGTTTGACTTGCTAACTTTAGTTGACTTTGACTTGACCGAAATTTGACGGTTGTCACACCAGTATAGTGGAGAACGGCATTTGCATCCGTACAGGGCCTCGGATGGAGCGGCTTAATGCTAGTGTGACAACTATTGTTATACGAGATCTTAATAAGTACCAATTTAGTATCCCATGCACCACGGAAGTATATCATACATGATCAAACCATATTTTACTTAGTTCATATCATCCTTTCGCTTTAACATTCCTTAACGAGCTACTGCAAATATTAAAAAGTTCCTGCAAATTCCCGACATGATAACACTCTTCAAAATTGGATTCAGTTCATCTTTTGCTTCTCGACTACTGAAAAACATCATAACTCTAATTCTTAATGTGCTTGAGCGAGAAAGCATTCTTACTCCACATATTATGAGGAGTTATCAACCTTCTTAGTTTGAAATGAATATACGATTTAGAGTTACTAGAGCATAACTCTAAAATTTGATTGAGAATGAAGTATGAGTCATCACTTGATCAAATCATTTCTATCAATATCTGATTCCTCTTGTTAGTCATACAATTGTTCTAAGATGTTATTCGAGAATCAGTTGTGATATAATTCCACAATTACCAAGATGATTATAAAACATGATACCAAAGTAGTCTCATTTCCTTTCAGATTGGAGAATCTTTTGTATTTCGGCATGTCATAAAAGATTTATTCACAAATAAATATCTAAAACTTCTTTTTATTAAAAAACTTTCAAACATGTCATAAAAGATTTATTCAAAGTATGCTGTTAAAAAGCTTTCAAACATGTCATAAAAGATTTAGTCACAAATAAATATCTAAAACTTCTTTTTTGCTCAAATATGATTTTTCCCAGAATCCAAACAAAAAAAATAAGATGATTTGGAAATTTTTAGAAAATATCTCATTTTTCTCTAATTATTGTAATTTTTGCAAGAAAATAAAGAAATAATTCACATAAAATACTTTTTAGCTCAATAAATTCTGGGAAACTTCTAATATTACTCATATATTGATTAAAGACGTCTCATGAAGTTTCATACATTTCTATGATTGAATTCTATTCATTTCAAATTTATCTTTTTTGAACAAAAATAAATAGTAAAATTCAATTGTGAATGTCCAAAGCCATATTTAATAAATATCACATCTTTTGGACATTATAAAGAGTCTAAGAAACAGTTTACAGATTTTTTCATGAGTATGTCTTATTTTTCCGGATTTAATGAAGGTTTAAGGGGTTAAATAGATAAGAAATAGCTACACTTGTCCAAAACTTATAAAACTTTACTAAAATATTTCATAATAATATATTAATTATGAATAAAAGCTTTAACGAATTTTATTACTGTTTAGTAATTTTCATGAATAATTTTTATTTTTGAGAATAAATCAAGGAAAAATAGTTAAACTATTCTAAAAATCACAGAAAATTACTATAGACATCATGTATCACAGTTGAACCGAAAACATAAAGTTTGGATGGTTTTCTAAAATTTTAGTATTTATTTTTATTTTTAATTAAATAAATACACAAAAATTATAAAAATAGGTTAAGTTATTCAAAACCCAATTTTGATATTTTCTAAGTTTTTATACATCAAATAAAAATTGTATAAAAGTTTTGAAGAATTATCAAATCATTTTGCAATTTATGTTATGTTTCTTACATTTAATACACATAAATCCTAAAAACCAGGTTATACTATATGAAAACTAATTTTAACATTTGTCCCATATTATATACAATGCATATCAGTGTGATGACACGTTTGAGGATTTATTTAAAATATTTTCTATTTAGTTCTAATTTTATAAGATTAAACATCCATAAATCTAAAAAACGGACTCCAGTATTTGAAAATCACTTTTGATGTTTTTGCTAGTTTATATACATTTTATAAGTGTTTTATAACAAGATCGATAATTTTCATAACCACTTACTATTTTTTGATGAATTTGTGATGATTTAAGTGGTTAAATATGGGAAAAATAGTTATACATATCTAAAATTTATGAAACATTTTCTGGAAATCATTAACTCGAATTGGAACATAAATAAAAGGTTGTGTGATTTTTAATTACTATTTGCTATTGAATAAGAATTCCTTGATGTAAAAAACAATTAAATTACAAAAACCAGGTTTTATTAATCAAAAGTAATATTTAATAATTTTTCTTAATTTAGGGATGATGTGCAACAGGTATACAAAAGTCTAAGATTTTTTCAGGATTATTTACTATATTTCCATGATTATGTGATTATTTAAGAAATAAAATGGTGAAAAAATAGTTAGAAAAATCAAAGGTTCAATAAAATTTATCTTAAGGTCTTTGATTTCAGTTAAAAGTGAAACACAAAGTTTGGGAAATTTTATAACCGATTTGATTTAGTTTTGAATATTTAATCAGTTAAAACACCTTCCAAAATATTATAGTTACACTTCAATTGACATTGCCAAAAAATAGGAATTTTCACTTAAATTGTTATTCAACAAATTGATCCATGGAAGTCTGAATTTACATAAATATGTTTGTAACTTATACAAAACCTAATTTTTACACAATATTAGCATAATTCTGTTGTAGAAATGAAGTATAATAGTGTTAGATGTTCGACTAAAGACTTACTAGTATGTGACATTATCGTAGGGAATCGGTAGCAGGACATGGGTAAAGTTATCTGAAGGCATCACAAATACATTCACACATCCTTATGAGTATTCATGCCTCCCCCTATTTTCGGTTTTTAGATGTTTTAGGGGTGGAAAAACATGTCCTAACTAATTATATTTCATGTATCTATATTGAATTGTATCAAACTTGATTGCTATATTTTGTGATATTTTGTTATATATTTATATGCAACTTGAAACATGAGGCCTTATCGTATTAAGTTCCTTACACTTTACTTCAACCATTAACTCATTAAGCCAATGGTCATTATGAATAATGCTATTAGGAATTGACAACTACTCAGCTGTTCCGAGATGAGTATGTTCCCTCGGTGGAGAAGGAACGGTTAGCCCAGGAGTTTCTGTCTCTCAAGCAGAAGATAGAAACTGTGATTGAGATCATGTGGTTGTTCCATGAGAGGGTGATGTTTTTCCCTGAGCATGTGTCCAGTGAGCAGGCACGTGTGAGCTGATATCTTAGCATATGAAGGAGGGATATACGAGAGTTCGTGGCGAACACGTCATACCGGACATTGACTGAGCTTCAGACCAATGTCAAGCGGAGGGAGATTGAGGTAGAGTTCCAAACCAAAGAGGAGGGGGGGTCTCGGGGTAGAGATAGGAGACTGATACAGTCGCAGCCGGCAAAGAAGCGGGTAAAGCCCGCTAATACGAGAGCTAGGGGCCATAAGGGCTGCACTTATGGAAAGTGCGAAAAGAGTCACGAGGGATCATGTCGGGCAGGGATATGCTACAAATATGGAAAAAAGGGGCACATGGAGAAGGATTGGCCTAACAGGTTTTCATTTTTCTTTCACTGCAACCAAACCGGCCATCGGAAGGCCGATTGCCCACAACTCATTCAAGGATTAGCCTAGGGTTCTACTTATGCTGCTTTACGTTCTACTGATAGTCGGGAAATGAAGGTTGAGACACCGAGAGCTCGTAGGAGAGCTTTTCAGCTAACAACGAAGGAGGTCCAAGGAGCACCTGATGTCGTGGCTAGTACGTATTTTCTTATTTCTATTCTTTTTAGATTTGTCTATACTTATACTTTTTGTATATAGGTACTTTTCTTGTGAGTTTTGTGCCTGATTTGGTGTTATTTGACTCGGGTGCGAGTCAATCCTTCGTGTCTTTAGCTTTCATTCGTCACATCAGTATTAGAAGTGAGGCGTTGACTCGACCTTTGAGGGTTTCTATAGCCGACGAGCATGCGGTTATTGCCACTGATGTATCTTGGAGATGTGTACTAGAGATTTTTGGTGTTGAGTTCCCTATTTATCTGTGGCCGATAGTGATGGGTGATGTATGTGTCATAGTGGGCATGAATTGGTTAAGTTGGTTTGGAGTTGTGATCAACTGTGAGCTTCAGATAGTGACCATATGAGACCCTAGTAGGGGAGTACTTACGGTGTATGAGAGGGTACCAGATCTAGATCAGCTTTCTACTCTGCTGCCACGGTGAGATAGTGTCTGCAGGAGGGTTGTATGGGCTTTTTGGCGTACGTGATGGATACACGGGTTGCTACAAAAGGCCAAGTTCTATTTCCAAGGTTCCGATAGTGTGCGAGTTCCCGGACGTTTTACCTGAGGAATTGCCGAGTGTGCCTCCCGAGAGGCAGGTGGAGTTCCGGATTGATTTGGTTCCGGGTGCGGTGCCTATTGCTAAGGCACCTTATCGCCTTGTGCTGCCTAAGATGCAGGAGTTATCCTCTCAGCTCCAGGAGCTATTGGGGAAGGGTTTTATCAGAACGAGTAGCTCACTGTGGGGAGCATCGATCCTTTTTGTTAAGAAAAAAGATGGTTCATACTGGATGTGCATCGATTACCGGGAGTTGAACAAGCTGACGGTCAAGAACTCTTATCCACTACCGAGGATCGACGATTTATTAGATCAAGTGGAGGGGCATCTTGGTTTTCTAAGATTGATTTGAGATCTGGGTATCATCATATGAGATTTTGTGAGGAGGATATCCGAAAGACGACCTTTATGACTCGTTATGGGAACTACGAGTTTGTGGTTATACCTTTTGTACTCACCAACGCACCGCCAACGTTCATGGATCTTAAGAACCGGGTGTGTAGGCCCATGTTAGATAGGTGGGTGATCGTGTTCATTGATGTAATTTTGGTGTACTCGAGGTTCAGAGAGTAGCATGAGGAGCATCTTCAAGAGATTCTTAGGGTAATGAGGACGGAGAGGCTTTATGCCAAATTCTGCAAGTGTGATTTCTGGTTATGAGAGGTCTAGTTCCTGGGACACCACATTAATCAGAATAGGATATTGGTCGACCCGGCCAAGATTGAGGCATTTATTGTTGGGTTTTGAGCGTTCTAACACTTCCTAAGTGTACATGCAACCCTAATAACCTTGGATATATGTTTGTCTAATTATCATGCAAAGTTTAACTTGAATAATAGATAGAACTACATACCTTGTTGTTGTAAGTGTTCCTTGAAACCTTGTGAGCCTAGCACCTCAAGTGTGATGCCTCAAATGCTTCACACAACACCAAATGCAAAGTATAAACTTGAGAGAATACTCTAACACACTCAAAATCGGCCAAGCCCTCTTCTTTATCTAGTGTCGCCGATTTTGGGGAGAGACATGGTCCTTATATAGTGTGTTGCATTAGGTAAAACCCTAATGTAACATGACTCTTCATTTCTCAATCTATGGGTTAACTCCATGGAGCATCCATGGAGCATCCTATGGGTGCAACCCAAATTGATAATCCATGGAGCCTTTTAGCCCACTATATAAGATATGGAAGATTTACATAATCTACCCATATATTTAATTAGTTATTCTTTTGATCACTTAATTAATTCTAAATTAATTCTTGATCAAACTAATTAAATAATATTATTAATATATTAATAAACTATATCTGTTATTTCTCTCAATTGGTTTATCCAATTGCATGGTGCCATGCAACCCAAATGGACCATGCCGGATCGGATCAAGTATTAACCAGAAATAGTTATGGACTTAGACACCTTATCCAATAGTCTCCCACTTGGATAAGTCTAATAACTATAACTGCAATACTTAAGGAACCGATCGGCAATCATAGCTCTTTCAAGGTCTCTCGGGACTGAGAAGATGTTGATACGCCATTTAAGATAAGTGATCATATAATCATCTCTTCTAGATATCAGCCGGAAAAATACATGGAACAATGTTTTACTTATTGTCCAACAGTTTGTTTCCCGAATTCCGATTTGTTTGACAAAGAACTTAATTGAACACACCAACTTAGTTCTGAACGGGCCCGGTACATAGGTCAAAACAAAATCATCGAGGGGCCCAGATATCAACTTCTAATACAAGAAGGAACAGATAAACTTTGACTCATATGTTTGTTCTACCACTCATTGAATTACACACAAAAGCACGTTTTCTAACACCAAGCTACCAATGTGTTTTCGTACAATCAATGCATAACCAACTCGTAAGTAACAAATCATATCTCTAGGTTTGAAGACTTATATGATATTACCATCTCACGATCACTCGAGATAAAATTCCATGAAATGATTCCAGTGAGCGTGGGTTGATTCCAATACTCAGAACTTATGAGCACTCATGAAGTGTTTTCTTATATCCTGACACATACAAGCAACTTCATGACAATCTTACATCATATCTACTTCCAACATATGACTGACTCTGGAAATTTTGAATAATATGTGAAACCACAACATACTATTCTGGAAGTCAAAACATGCAAAAGAAATTATAGTAAATGATTGACAAAAGATAGTAACACTTTACTTATAAATAAACACAACTTTTATTCATCATCAATTGTCAATTACACTTTACAAATTTCATAATTTATCTAACTACTAAAACTCATATCATCCTTCAGCTCTATGCTCCGAGCATGCTGGAGATGCTTAACCCTACTCAGTCCCTTCGTGAGGGTATCTGCTGGGTTTTCATCTGATGATATCCTCTTTGCCACGAGGATTCCTTCTTCTATGCAATGTCTAATAAAATGATATTTTCTGTTGATGTGTCTGGATCTCCCGTGATCCCTTGGTTCCTTGGCTAAGCCAATAACACTTTCACTATTACAGAAAATTTCCATGGGCTCCTTTATAGATGGTACAACTCCAATGTATCCAATGAAGTTCTTTAGCCATATTGCCTCATTTGTTGCCTCGCTCGCTGCTATATACACTGATTCACAAGTGGAATCAGCCACTGTCTCCTGCTTGGAACTCTTCCAAGTGATTTCTCTTCCGTTTAAGGTAAAGACCCAGCCCGACTGAGAGCGGAAATTATCCCTATGAGTTTGGAAGCTAGCATCACTATACCCTACAACTCTCAAGTCATCACTCCACCGAGGGTAAGGAACCAATCGTTAGTCCTCTGTAGGTACTTGAGGATATTCTTTACCGCAGACCACTGTGCCTTGCGCGGATTCCCCTGATACCTGCTGACCTTGCTCAAGGCAAAAGCTACATCAGGTCGAGTACACGTCATAGCATACATGATTGAGCCTACTACTGAAGCATAAGGTACTTGACTCATTTCTACTATCTTAGCCTCGTTACTTGGGCTTTGTGTCTTACTCAATCTGGCGTTACTCTGGATGGGTAACTCTCCTTTCTTGGAGTTCTGCATGCTAAATCTCTTCAACACCTTGTCCAAGTATGTACTTTGACTAAATCTAATTAGTCTTTTACTCCGGTTTCTCAAAATCCTTATCCCTAGAATATAGGCAGCTTCTCCTAGGTCCTTCATAGAGAAACACTTCCCAAGCCAGGGCTTAACTTCCTGCAGAGCTGGGATGCCATTTCCTATGAGTAGTATGTCATCCACATACAATACCAAAAAGCTAACTATACTCCCACTAGCCTTGACATAAACATAAGATTCATCTTCACTCCTAGAAAAGCTAAATTCCTTGACCTTTTCATCAAAGGGAAGATTCCACCTGCGAGGTTCTTGCTTTAATCCATAAATGGATTTCTCAAGCTTACACACTCTATTAGGGTACTCGTTGCTAACAAAACCTTCTGGCTGACTCATGTAAACATCTTCAGTCAACTTTCCATTAAGGAAAGCGGTTTTGACATCCATTTGCCAAATTTCATAGTCATGAAATGCAGCTATGGCTAACATAACCCTAATAGACTTAATCCACTCCAGGAATTTGAGAGAAGCCATTTGCGACTAGTCGAGCCTTATAAGTGTGTACATTACCATCCATGTCGGTCTTCTTCTTGAAGATCCATTTGCACCCTACAGTCTTACAACCTGGTACATTCTCAACCAAGTTCCAAACTTGATTGTCATACATGGATTGTATCTCGCTATCCATAGCCTCTTTCCATTTAGCAGACTCAGGGCCTGCCATGGCCTCCGTGTAGCTTTTAGGTTCATCCAGAGCTACTAGTGTCTCATCACTAATAAGTGTCTCACCTTCTGCAGTAATATGGAAACCATAGTAATGCTCAGGTGCATTCCTAACTCTCGTGCATTCCTAACTCGTCAATTGGCTCAACAAGAGTTTCCTCCTCAAGTTGAGGGCTAGAGTTTGAAGTTCCTTCACCACTTGACTCTTGAAGTTCTTCAAGATCAATTTGCCTCCCACTTTCTCCTTGGCTTATAAATTCTTTCTCTCGAAAGACTCATCTTCTTGCTACAAAGACCACATTATCACTAGGTCTGTAGAAGAGGTAACCAAAGGATCTTTGTGGTTAGCCGATGAAACTACACCTCTCGCTTTGGGGTTCTAGCTTATCATGAGACTCGCGCCTCACAAAAGCCTCGCAACCCCAAGTCTATATGTGGTATAGTTTAGGTACTTTACCAGTCCACATCTCGTGAGGATTTTTGGCAACTTTCTTTGTGGGGACTAGATTAAGAATATGGGCGGCAATCTCTAAGGCATACCCCGAGAATGAGATTGGTAGCGAAGCTCGAATCATCATGGAACGAACCATATCCAACAAGGTTCGATTACGCCTCTCAACCACACCATTCAACTGCGGTGTCCTGGGAGGTGTCAATTGTGAGACAATCCTACACTCGCTAAGATAGTCGAGGAACTCTAAACTAAGATACTCACCACCTCGATCGGATCGAAGCATCTTAATGTTCCTGCCCAATTGATTCTTGACTTCCTGTTTAAATTCCTTAAACCTTTCGAAAGTCTCTGACTTATGCTTTATTAACTAGACATATCCATATCTACTGTAATCATCAGTAAAAGTCAAATAATAACGATTAGCATCCCTTGTGGCATTTTTGAATGGTCCACACACATCCTTGTGCACAAGATCCAACAAACCTACACCCCTCTCACAAGAACCTGTGAAGGGTGACTTTGTCATTTTTCCAAGTAAGCATGATTCGCAACTATCATCAGACTTTAGGTCAAATGACTCCAAGACTCCATCCTTTTGGAGTTGGCCTATGCGTTTCTTACTTATATGTCCAAGAAGACAATGCCATAATGATGCTTTATCCAAGTTATTATTATTAACAGAATCAACACAAAATACATTATTTCCTAAGTTATCAACCACAGATACAGTTTCATACATGCCATCACAAGGTAATGCTTTAAAATAAAGAACACTATTAAAGAAAGCATTAATTGAACCAACTTCATTATCAAATGAAAAGGTGAAACCTTGTTTATACAATACATGAAAGGAAATAATATTTCTTGCGATTTCTGGTGAATAACAACATTTATTCAAATCTAAACTGAATCCACTACTTAACGATAAAGTATAAACTCTAATCTTGGTGACAGGTGAAGCTTTCCTGTTTCCCATGATCAAGTTTATTCTTCCTTGCTCCACATTCTCACTTCTTCTTAGTCCCTGCAAATCAGAACATATATGAATACCACACATAGTATCAAGGACCCATGAGTTAGAATGGGGTGGGTTATTAGATAAGATAGTGTAAATACCTGCATGGTTAGGATTAACTTTCCCATCCTTCACATCTTGCTGGTACTTTGGGTAGTTCCACTTCCAATGTGCCTTTTCATGGTAATAGAAGTATTCAGCCTCTTTTGGGTCAGAAGAAGGAGTGATGAAACCTTTCTTGGTTCCACTTGAAGAAGAGCCATCAAGGGTCCTAACCTTGGTACCCTTCGAAGAACTCTTTCTCTTCTTCCCTCGTCCTTTCCCGATTGCCAAGATAGGGGCGGAGTTGGTAGGAGTAGGAGTAGTAACAGCCGCCTTACCCTTAAGACCACTTTCCGCGGTCTTTAAGAGTCCTTGAAGTTTGCTGAGAGTGACCTCTTCCTTGTTCATGTGGTATGTCATGCGGAATTGATCATAACATGAAGGTAAGGAGTGCAAAATAATATCTATTGCTAGCTTGAAAAGTCCATTTATGGACTTAAGCAAGCATCTCGCAGATGGAATCTTTGCTTCGATGAGAAAGTCAAAAAGTTTGGATTTGTACAAAGTGAAGATGAATCATGTGTGTATGTCAAGGCCAGTGGAAGTATAGTTAGCTTCCTCATTTTGTATGTCGATGACATAGTGCTCATAGGAAACGACATCCTGACTCTGCAGGAGGTTAAGTCCTGGCTCGGGAAGTGCTTCGCTATGAAGGACCTCGGAGAGGCTTCCTATATTTTGGGAATAAGGATAGTGAGAGAACAATGTAAGAGACTAATAGGACTTAGTCAGAATACTTACTTGGATAAAGTACTAAACGTTTTAGTATGGAAAACTCGAAGAAGGGAGAACTACCGATACAGAGTAATGTCGAATTGAGTAAGACTCAAAGTCCGAGTACAGAAGCCGAGATAGCTGAGATGAGCCGAGTACCCTACACTTCCATAGTTGGCTCAATCATGTATGCTATGACTTGTACTCGCCCTGATGTGGCCTTTGCTTTGAGCATGGTCAGTAGATATCAAGGGAACCCTGGCAGAGCTCATTTGATTGCGGTCAAGAATATACTTAAGTACCTTCGAAGGACCAAAGAATGGGTTTTAGTCCTTGGAGGGAGTGATGACTTAAAAGTGCGAGGGTATAGTGACACAAGCTTCCAGATCGACAGGGATAGCTACCGTTCGCATTCGGGCTGGGTCTTTACCGTTAATGGAGGAGTAGTAACTTGGAAAAGTTCCAAGCAAGAGACCGTAGCTGATTCAACATGCGAATCAGAGTACATTGCAGCGAGCGAAGCGTCAAAGGAGGCGATGTGGTTGAAGAACTTCATTGGTGACCTTGGAGTTTTGCCTGCCATAAAGGAGCCTATGGAAATTTTCTGTGATAATGAATGAGCGGTTGCCTTGACAAAGGAACCGAGGGATCATGGTAGATCTCGGCATATCGACAGAAAATATCACTTTATTAGACATCGAGTAGAAGAAGGACACCTCGTAGTAAAGAGGGTATCATTAGAGGATAACCCAGCAGATTCGCTTACGAAGGGACTGAGTAAGGTTAAGCATTTGCAGCACGCTAAGAGCATTGGGCTGAAAGATGATATTAGTTTAGATTAGATAGTTTGAAACATGTAATAGATAAATGTAATTGACATTTGATGATTAAATAAAGGAGTATTATTTATAAGTAAAGCTACTGTCTTATGTTAATTGTTTAACTATTGTTTCACTTTGCATGTTTTGACTTCCTGAATAATTGAGTTATTAAGAATAATCGAATTATTTGAATTATCCACAATCGTTCATATGTCGGAAGTAGGTATGAATGAAGATTGTCATGAATTGGTGTGTAGATTATCTAAAAGGTATTAATAATAGCAAAGGTTGCTGCAACGCTAATGAGTGGTTATGAACAAGTTTTGAGCATTGGAATAAATTCGTGCTTGCTGGAATCACTTTATTGAACGTAACGTAAGTGATCGCAAGTCGATAATATCATATGGTCTTAAAACCAAGATATATGGTTTATTGTTTATTAGTTGGTTGTGCAATGACAAAACGAAACCGCATCAGTAAATTGATGTCATAAAATGCATTGTTGTGTATAGTTGATTACTAAATAGTAACTGCATATAAGTCGAAGTTTATCTGTTACTTTTATCCTAAGAGGGTAAAAGCGATATTAGGGCCCCTCGATGATTTGATTTGACTTATATGCCGGGCCCGGTCAGGACTGCATTGATGTGTTCAATTAAGTTCTATGTCAAATGAATCTGAGATCGAGAAACCAATTGTTGGACAATAAGTTCCATGAGATTGTCCACACAATATCTAAACAGAGGACTATACGATCGCTTATCTAAAGGACAGTATACTGATAAGATCAGAGTGTGATAGTGTCTTTGAGAACTACGATTGCTAATCGGATTGTGTTTGCATATATAGTTACTAGACTTATCCAAGTGGGAGACTGTTGGATTAGTGTCTAAGGCTGTAACTATATTTGGTAAGTACTTGTCCCGATTGTGCATGGTCCTTTTGGTTTGCCTTCACCATAGCAACTTGACAGGATGATTTGTAAAGAGAGAAGAGATATCATTGTTAATATATAATGAGAGTAATATATTAAAGGAATAATAATGTTATTTTATTCATATAAGTCATATATTAATTGAGACTTAATTTGGTGATTTAAAGAGGTTAATTGAATAAAGGGGCATAAACTGCCAAATGTGTGATAGTTGTATTTTGGGCTATGTATCCTTATGGATATTAGGGTGGATGGATTTTAGGGTTAGGATACCTTAAAATCGTCCAAGCCTCATATCTAGGACGATCTTTGGATTGCTTACGGCCTAAGTTATTCACTTAGGGTTAAGGGTGTAACCCTAGTATCTCATAGTATAAATAGACCCCTTGGGTGAGGGAAATCGAATATATACTCTTGCAAGGAAGAACCCTAGAGCCGATTTCTCACCTCCTCTATCTCTTAAGATCATCCTATTGGTAGTTGGTGTTTGTAAGCCATTAGAGGAGTGACAATTGTGACTGTAAGCTCCAAGAACAAGAAGTTTCAAGCAAGCAACTCAAGGTATTCTTTTAGATCTGATTTCATATGATATGATTCAATTGTTTACAATAGATCTAGAAGTGTATGCCTTGGATACATTGCATGTTCAATTAGAGAAACCTAGATCCAAGCATTAGGGTTTGCATGTGCACATAGGAAAGTTCTTATTGCTCAAACCCATCACTTGCACCCTCTTTCACCTGGAATCCAACCCCAAGTTCAACTAAAAGGCTGGTGACTGCTACTTTGTGGGATTTACCGCACGCACCGCTAACCCAGTATATAACAAAACCACTAAGAAGATTGTCGAATCTTTTGATGTGCGCTTCTTGGAGGAGAATGAGACAGATGCGAGAGTTAGACTTGATTGGTTATTTGATTATGCATCATTGTTTAAATCCTTTAATGTGTATTCAAAAAATGTTTCAGGTTCCTACTCACATACAAGTGCAGTTGTTGAAGATGATGAAGAAGAAGATGTTTATAGACCTCCTCTGGTGACTCCTGAGTCTCCTCGAGTGACTATTGCTATTCTAAATACTCATCTTCTTCACCTAATCAAAGAACCTGTTCTGATGCTGATGCTGATCCCCTTTCGCTTGAAGAAATAGAAATCATGAGAAGGGATACTTCCGCTGCTACTTAATCGTTCCTGGAGCTTCTCTTTCCTGAACCTATTTCAAACAGATATGTGGCAAGTACCTCTCAAGGTCCTAGATCATCTGAGGCGAGTGAATCAACAGATGGAAGTTTTATTAACATCAACAACCTGCCTGTCACAATCAATGACATTACCCATGAAATCCCAACTCGAATTCAACGTGATCATCCTATCGATAATGTCATTGGCCCACTAGGAGAAGGCATTAAAACAAAAAGTCAGAGTGGAGATGTCAACTCATGTCTCCTCTCTTTCTTTGTATCTCAGATTGAACCTAATAGTGTGACAATGGAATTAAATGAGCCAAGTAGGGTTGATGCAGTACATGAAGAGCTAAATCAGTTTGAAAAAATGGGGGTGTGGAAATTGACTGAGTTACCAAAGGGAAAGAAGTCTCTGGATATGCGTTGGGTTTTTACGAACAAGCAAGATGATAGTGGGGTGATTTTGCGAAACCAGGCACGTCTGGTAGTTCATGGCTTTCGAAAGATTGGGGGTCTTGACTACACTGAGGTGTATGCTCCAGAGGATCGCCTTGAAGCTATTTGTATCTTCTTGACTTATGCATCTTACATGGGGTTTACCGTTTATCAGATGGACGTCAAGACTTCCTTTCTATATGGTGTCGTGAAGGAGGAGATTAATTTTGATCAAGCCCACTGCGTTGTCGATCCAAAATTTCCAAATCATGTCTACAAATTCGACAAGGCTTTGTATAGGTTGCACCAGGATCCTCGAGCTTCGTATGCTACCTTGATAAATGATTTGCTCGAGCATGGTTACACCAGGGGCATGATCTATTAGACGTTCTTTAGTAAGCAAGTGGATAATGACCTAATTCTTGTCCACATCTATGAGGACGACATCATTTTTGGGTTGAGAGATCAGAGCTGTGCAAAGAGTTTAAAGAAGTTATGAAGAAAAGATTTGAAATGAGCTCCCTCGGTAAAATAACAATGTTTCTAGGATTACAAATTCGTCAAGATTCCTCTGGAATCTTGTTGTGTGAGGGAAAATATGTGGAGGATATGCTTGAGAAGTTCAGGTTCAAAGACTCCAAACCTGCCTCTACTCCTATGGCTGAAAGACCTCTGCTGGGACCAGATCCAAAAGGAGACTCTGTAAGTCAAACCGAACATCGATCGATGATCGGATCTCTTATGTATTTGACTGCCAGTAGAACTGACATTATGTTCGCTTTCTGTTAATACGCTAGATATCAGTCTAATACTAAACTCTCTCATATGATTGTTGTTAAAAGGATCTTTTGATACCTTAAAGGTAGCCCTAAATTGGGACTATGGTATCTTAAGACTCCTGAATTTGACTTATATTATTTCGCTGATAGAAACTATGGAGGGTACGATTTTGACAAGAAATCAACTTTAGGCGGATGTCAGTTTCTGGGGGAGAGGTTGGTGTCTTGGCAATGCAAGAAACAACAAACGATGTCAACTTCGACTGCTAAAGGTAAGTATGTCACTGTATCTGCTTGCTGCTCACAGATGGTTTGGATTTAACACCAATTACTGTACTACAGTTGGAAATTTCTTGACATCCCCATATTTTGTGATAATGATGATGCGATTCAAATTGCTAAAAATACCGTTCAACATTCCAAAACCAAGCACATCGATATTTTATCAGAGATTGCTATGAGCGTCAACTTATTCATTTGGAGCAGATCCACACTGATAATAATATGGCAGATTTGTTTACCAAACCTTTTTAGCAAAGCTCGATTCGATGTGGTCGTGGGTTTTCTTAAAATGATTCGTTTTGAAGATTAGTTTTTTTTTGTTTAGTTTAAATATGCACATTTTGTTTTCATTTCTTCTCTCCTATGCACAAATTTAGGGGATAAATCAAAATACAAAAAAAATTATAAAACACAAATCCAAAAATATGTTCTTATGTTTGTCTTTTGTAGGTAATCAATTGGGAAGTGATATCAAGATTGAGTGATAAAAGGCAGTCTAAACAAGTGTAACATAATGAATCCGAATTGTCTAGACTCTATGTTCAATGTGCTGGTAGGCATGAAGGGTTTAAAAAGGACTAGACTTTCATTGGCATTGAAATGACTAGACAATATGAACTTAGATTGTCTCATTTGGTCTAACTATACGACGCTTAGGTAGATTGAGCAGTGAAATAAACATAAGAATCTACAGGATACATTAAAACCATATATCTAGAGTTGTGGTTTAACATTTCCTTGATGTATGGTCTCTTGACCTTAATTCTCGTATTGATAGGGTAACTGGGGGTTCTGATAAAGTAGATCTGTAGAAAATTGTTTTCTTACTTTCTATCTGGTAGTCATATGTTACTTCCTTTCCGTGATTGGAACATATCCGACCTGGAATGCAACATATGCAACTCTAATTCTATGTACCTTCTTATCTATGCATTTCTTTCTGACTATTAGTCATATCATGTCTCGTTTGTGTGATAGTAACAATCCGATCTAGAACACAAAATATGCATTATTCTATATCTCAAATCCTCTATCTATGTTAGTCACATATTGTCCCTTCCACGTGATTTGAACAGATCCGACCAGGGGCACAACATATGCTATTCTGAGTTTATATTCTCCTCTAATAATTGTCTACTCATCTAAAGTAAGTAATTCTTTGGAAGCACTTGATTGGTAGGGTATATCAGGAAGTGGGAAACATACTCTAGTTTATCTAAAATTGAATCAATTAATAGGTTGTCTGTAGATCTTGCTGCTTAATTTAAGTGAATAATAATATCCTTGGTCGTCATCCGCTAAATGATCCATTTAAGATTTTAAGAGTAATGACTTTTCACTAATAATATGTCCAATTTGTCAATATCCTTCGTGTTTAAGTCCATCACAATATTGGCAATTGACCAAATCTATTCATGAAGGTGAAGGTACCGAAAAGAATGTTAAGACTATGTAAGAACTTATGATACCAAAAGCTCATAATTTTGAAAAGGGAATTAGTGTTATTTTATTTTCATTTTTTTATTTTATTTTACTTTTTATTTTTAACTCTGTTTTTCTTAAAGTTTTTAATTAATTTTTATCTTGCATTTAAAATTTAGAATTTAAGCTATTTTTATTTTATTTTATTTTATTTTATTTTATTTTAATTTTTAATTTTGTGTCTTCAAAATGTTTCATTTCTATTAAAAGGTTTGGATTTATCGGTCTTTTGTCTTAATGGTTTCCGTTTACAGCCCATTTGTTTAGGGATGTTGGGCCGATAATGGATTTTCGGCCTTAGAGAAGGAATTTTCGGCTTTAAAGGAGGGATTTTCGGCTAATAACCCTCAATTTATCATTCACAGCCGAAAACCCCTCCCATTCTCTCTCTAGTATTCTTGATTGTTCTTCAATCCTCTTCATCGATTCTTCACTGTTTGTGGTTATTATCTGAAATTGATCATCGATTCTTCTAGGTATGATGAAGGCAAACCCCACACTGCTAATCTTCATGAGATTTGACCATGTTTTTGCATATTTTTGAAGCCAAAAAGTGTTCCCGATGGTGTTCTTCGTCAAATCTAGAAAAGTAAACATTTTCAGCCGAAAACTGTTTGCGGCCAAAAATGCATTTACGACTGGGAACCGTTTGCGGCTGAAGACAATATTCAAATGTTTTTAAATTTTTAAGTGTATTGTTTTCAGCCAAAAACCCCTAATCAACCGTATTTTCAAAATGAATAAAATTAAAATTGAAGCCAAATCAACCTGTATTTGAGAAATTTAATCTTAAATATTTTATTTTTTAAATATTCTCACTTGGCTCGGTTGATGTAGATAAATGGTAGACATGAGATTCTCAGAAAAGCACAATATTTCAGCATGCTTGTTGGATCCTCCAATGGCACATCAAGAATTTAAGTCCATGGTTCATGTACTTAAAAACTACAGACTTGCTCACACTTTCCAATCAAATCCCACTATCTATTAGGATTTAGTGAAGCAATTTTGGGACAAAGATTTTGTTAACAATAAGGGAGCGAATGGGGAAGGCACAGTGGAATCATCTATTCAAGGAAAAGAAATTATCGTGTTTGAGCATGTTATACGAGATGTGCTTTAATTTAAGGATTAGCCAGGATTTCCAACTGAAATTCCTGTGGATCAGATCGAGAAGATTCTTGATGGAATGGGTTATGAATGAGTCTTCCCTCCTGTAATAAATAATTCTTTCCCTCCATACTGGTGTTTTCTTGCCCATTCCTTTGTTATTTGCATATTTGACAGGAAAGCGAGATGACATGTCATTACTGAATACCGGCACCATTGTTGCTCTTTTCATGGATCTTGAATTCCATTTTTCAAGATATGTGTTGACTGAAATGAAGAATAATCTACAGGGGAAGATAAAGGACAAAATTTTTAATGTACCCAAGGTTCCTCTACATGATCATCAATGCAAAATATCCTGAATTAAAAGGAAGGGGATAAACTTTGGATCTGAAGTCTCTGGGTCCAAGCACTTTTAACCTAATGAAGCAGAATCACAAAGTCTCAAAATTTGTGTTTTAAGGAATGAAGCCCTTAGAGAAGTTTGGTTGTTTTGCTGAGATTGGTGAGGCTTTAGATTTAGTTGAAGCCTCAGATAATGAAGATGATTAAGTTACTATCTTTGATCAGGAAGATGACGACACTCCTCCTGTAGCAATTGTTGCAGAGGAGCATGTTCCAATTATCAATGTTAATGACAATGATGATGATGATGAAGATAATGATGATGAAGATGACGGTGATGTTGGGATGGATCTAGGGGATAATGCCCTAGGTTTTGATGATGATTGCGATGATGATAGAGCTGGAATGGGTCAAAAAGGTGATTTATCAGGTTTTGATGATTATGAGTTATGCTTTGGTTTCGAGTCGAATGATGAAGAACTCAATTCGTTCTTCGATAATGTCAATGATGTTAGTGTTTCACTATCAGAGACTCAGGGAGAATCAAATATTCTCAATTGGCCACAACAAACACCTGATCAGATGGATGCCATTGTTGCTGATTTGGATTCAACTGTGAGGATTCCACCCCAAGCAGTTGCTTCCCCAACCTTTATAACATCTGAGAGTGATCTTCAAGAGACACAAGCTTCCTAGCCTCCACTAAAAAATAGAAGAGCTGATCTAAGATCGGGAGTTCTAATTACGGAACAAGCTCAGCATGTTCAACAATCTCATGCAGCCATCTCTACAGCCCAACCAGATAATGTGAATAGCCTAGTACTAAATGAAGGTACGAATGTTGGTCATTTTTCCTCTGAAGCCGGGAGCTCTTCAGCTCCTGGTGGATCTTCAACTCCACAACCTGCGCATGATGATGCCTCATAGAGGCTTTCCAGGCTCTTAGCTCAACAGGATATTGACCTTGCACCCCGAGGAAAAGGGATATCTATTGGGGCAGGGAGTTTCGGGGATTAGATCCATCAATTTATGAGCTCAAAGCAGAGATTGGAGTTTTAAATCAGAAGATCATTGAGAGAGATGTTTTGATAGGAACTATAGACATTAGAGTTTCTAACCTTGAAAAGGAAAATTTTGAAAAAGCAAAGCAAATCTCAGCTCTGTAGCTCAATCTCGGCGCTCTCTCTGCTGGAGACTTCGATTTGAAGAGGAAGTTGATAAGTGAATTTGCGACAAATTCAAAACATCCAGTGGTGAGACAAGTGCGACCGAGACATCCCATGGGGCCCCTGCACAAACAACTCAAGTTTCTGAAGATATTTCTCAACCTATCCGTAAAAATCGTATAGTTGATCAATTCGACAAAGAACCTGCTCAAGCCGATCCAAGAGCAACTCTAAAGCAAACTCAGAAACAAACTAAGTCTCAAGGAAAAATAGGATTGCTTTTCATGAAAAATTCTGATCAAAATATCCGTGGAGATCAGCCTTAACTAAGTGTTTCTAAGCCTGGGTGACGCCGATTCAAAACCAAATACGGAGACTGGTCGGGTATTACAATGTGGGGATTTCTCAACAATTTAAATTTCTACGTGGTCAAGAGGAAGCGTGGAAACGTGGAGTACTATGCTAATCATAATAACTTTAGTTCTTAGACTAAAGTTGATCTTAAAGAACTATTTGAAGCTCCTTTCCAAAATCCTTTAGGTGATCTTCACAGAACCAAGTTCAAACTCTTCATGGAGAATCAAGTCAAGAGGAAGTTTGACGTAATGAGGACTGTTGATTCTATTATGAAGAAAATCAAAGAATTAATTGATCCCATTACCAACCGAAGCTTTAAAAATGTGATGTGGCCTCCTACTCGACATATGGAACAAATTCCTACTGTTCAGTATCTTCTTGATGGGCATATGAACGATATGGAATATTGGGTTTTTGATGAGGTCACCGCTTCTGCTATTATCAAACTCCCAACCGGTACAATCTTCCTCGTTGAAGCGAAGGATATTCTTCAATTTGGTGAGCGCAACATTCGTACCTTGGCAAATCATCAAATTATGGTAAAAAAATAAACTCTTGGAGGCTGCAGCTAAACAATTTACAAGCATTGCTACTGAAATTATCAACAATCTAACGTGGACTGGTGCCATGGGAAAATCAAATGTTGTTATAGTTCACAAGGATTGAATTCATGCTAGCCTCATTGAATTCATGCCAGCCTCAAACAAAAGGGGAGACTATTAGGACATGTTTTTGTTGGTTTGAGCTAGGAATTGATGTTTTGTAGGCTATGATACACTATGTATAGGCACTTTGTGGGTTTTCGGTTGGGTGGACCGAACACATCCCTTTTTCGTTCCATGTAGTGTTTATGGATGCAAACTAGTTAGTTGTTATTTTTCCCTATAAATAGTGTACTAGCTTGTCAGTTGTAAGTAGTCGTTTATGGTCAAGTGTGCGTGTAGTTTCCACTGTACCAGACATTTTCGGCTATATATAAAACATGTGCAAGTTAGATCTATTCTATTTTCTACTCCTTCTTCTGCTTGATCATTTTGGCTTGTTTATTTGTTGATCACTAGTTGGTTCTAGATTTGGGGGCTTACAGTCTGGCTTCCACGTTCCAAGTCTCTCACAAGTACGTTGCACGTACCTCACGTACGCCCAACGTATAGGCTGAAGTACAAGTCTTGAAACAACAAGGGACCAATAATGTAAAATTTAATTTGGCTGAGAGCTAAAATGGAAATATCTGAAAATTGGATGGTACATCAACATCATTCAAACAATAACTTATATTTACTATTACATATATGCACGAATCAATTGGAATTTTATCATAATCAACAATATTACTTTCACAATCATATTTTGTTTCATCAATTTGTTCTCTTTTATATGAAAGAAAAGGAAGTAATTTCCAATGCTGTTCATCGCATGTTTCAGTAGACTGATAAACTTTAGTTAGTTTTCAATACAAACACTTAGCTAAATTATAATAAATGTTTCTTTGTTTAATTAGCATCGAATTTCCTATTCTTGGTGAATAGTCTCTATCTATTAAAGGATTAGTTATTCTAAAGATTCCACTAGTCCCATCTTCTCTTGAATTTTATTTCTAGCTTAATACAGTTAGGACTTGGACTTTTCTTCTTTACTACTCATGCAGATTAACATGTCATTAAGATAAGCGCATGCATTATAAAACTCTAACAAAATATCATTATAAGAAGTTGAAAGAATTTTAAATGAGTTAAGAGGATCGCCTGCCTTAACAGTCGTTGGTGATTTGGTCGAGTTGGTGGCTACGAAACACCTATAAGTAATCTCTTCGTCATCACTTATCTCATTCAAATAACTTTCAAATTATAAGAAGTTGAAGGAATTTTAAATGAGTTAAGAAGATCACCTTCCTTAGTAGTCATCAGTGATTTGGTTGAGTCAGTGGCTACGAAACACCTGTAAGTAATCTCTTTGTCATCAATTATCTCATTCAAATCAAATTTCTCCTTTTCATCTTCCTATAATTTCGCATACATGGCCCTATGAGTTGGATTTCACATCTCATCATCATTTGATCCTAAAGAACCAATTTGATAAATTCCTTCTTCCTCGTCACCTCCTCTAGCAACCAAAGAAACACCCTTAGTTCAATATTTAGTCTGCTCAATCTTCTTAGGATAATATGCTTCATCCTTAACTTTTCCTTCTTCTCTTCTTTCTTCCTGAGCATGAAATCGTTCATGAAATAATTCGACCCATTGCAGTAGTTAGAATTGTAACCTGAGTCTCTTTTTAGCTTCAACTCCTTCTTTTTCTCATAGTAACTCTTAACATCTTTCTTCTCCACATTCAACTTATCCTTCATATATCTTCCAATTGAATTCTCACTTTTATTATTAGAATTGTTCTTAAACTTTCTATTGAAAGGCTTCTTGAAGAATTTCTTCACTTTGTTGTTAAAGTAGTATGTTACTGCTTCATCATCATATGTGAATAGGAATACCTCTTCATTATCCTTGGCTTCTTCATCAGACTTAAACTCCTTACCAACAACCTTTGATACTAAAGCAAATGGTCCTCCAAGACTCACTTTACTTTCTTCAGCAATGTCATTGATCTTGCTTTCATGCGCTTTCAAGACATTATACAGATTTGCAATGGAGTAATCATCAAAGCTTTCTTAGGTTTTAATCATAAAAATGATTTTTCTCCACTCCTTTTGTAAGCACATAACAAAAGTAAGATTGAACTCCAGGGACAAGCGAGTCACTGCATATCGAGAACGCTTGCAAACCAGTTCATTTAATCGATCATATTACGATCCAATTGTTTCATTGTCTTTTTGCTTGAATTCTTCAAACTGTAGCAAGCACTTATTTATAAAACTCTTCTTCTTCTTTTCATTACCTTGATACTTCTCCTTCAAGGTATCCTAAATTTGCTTGGTTGTACAATATACATGAACATAGTAGTAAACTACTTGTGGAAGAGCACCGCATAATTCATGTATACATTTCTTATCATTCACCTTCATCTTGTTTCCTTGCGTTATCATATCATCATTTGTAGCTAACAGTTCCAAGAGTAACAAACATCTCTATAAGAAATGAACCTTTATTGATAGATTGCATCAAATCTTCATCGATCCCGTTCAGATAGTCTTCCATACTATCATCCCATTGATCATAGTATTTGCGAATCCGCATTAGAATCGTAGTTGATGATCTGAGCTAGTGAAAGGAATTCATCATTGTGTTCAGATTAAAGTTTTCTATTGTTGTACGAATTCAGAAAAAGAGGATTTCATATTTAAAACGAGATTTAAGAAGTAAATAAAAGAAAGATTGGTCAGAATACAATTGATCTAACATGCAGAATGCAGAATCTATTCAAAACAATCGATCAACACAAGTTTCCTGATTCAAATTTCAGAAGTTTTTTACTCGAAAAGAGTGATTCAAAAAAGATGAAAAAAATGAGAAAGTTAAATCGATTGAGTGAATCCTTATCTGATACCAATTGAAGTGTGTTAGGATTGATTATGAACAAAAATGATTATGACATTCAAAGCACTAAATGAACACAAGACGTAAATAATGTCTGCTTGGCTTAATTTAGTCTGAATGTGTACACGAGTGAAAAAGAATACAAAAGATAATTGTACAAGTATTCAAAAGTTACTCTACTCTATGTACGTACCCTATTTATAGGATACATCAGACTCACAAAAAGTTACAAGGACTAGACATCAAAGTGCCGAAAACAACTATGCCTTGTAAAACAGATAGAGAGTTGAAATCATACTGATTTCGAATCCTTACAGAATCTGACCACTTCGAATCCTCACTATACACATTCGACCACTAGATAATAGTTGATTATAAACTGACAGAATACATTGAGATGCACTCGTGTATGATTATCAACTATGGGCTTGATTAATCTTCCACAATATTGTATGAGTATAAAGAGTAAGTGAGTTTTCAAAAGAGAAAACATACATGGATGAAAATATTCTTAGATTTAAGCCAACATATAAAAGTAAGAATCTTATTTCTTATAAGATATTACATAGCATGATCTCTTTATAAACAAAGATGAATCTTAATTTTTTCTATAAAGCTAATGGGAGCCCAGTAATATTTGTAGTCTTGTTTGTGAATGACCTACTAATATTTGGAATAAAGATCTATATAGATAGATCATGAAAACTTAAAATATTAAGTAAAATTGCATTAACTATCAATGATCTTAAAGAGACTAATATATAAGACTCTGATAGAATTTATCTTCTCAAAACGACATGACATGATTTTAAGCAAGGCTCAAAGCCCTAGTTCAATAGCTGAGCTAGACAATATGATTATATCCATTATGTTGTTTGTGACATCCCTATTTTCATGACCAGAAAAGACCAATTTGTTTATGCTTTGTTTTAAAATTAGAGTAACCTTTTAAATAAAGGTGTTGCAGAATTTGTTCCCAAAAGATAAATACGATAAAGATTTATCAAAGAATTTCCGAAGAAATGTATTTTATGATATTAAAACCTTGGGATTTCATAGTCAATATAGTTCAAAAGCATAAACAAGACAACATATGCCTTACAACATTTATTTATATCTACTGACCTAAAATCAATAATCCCTCGTTGAGTCATCCAACTATGCTCTTGTGCCACTACCTGTAATATAGAAAGCTGAGTGGGTCAAGCTTGCGAGCCATATGAGCACATAGGGTTTTCAAAACACAATAAATAGTTTATTAGTTTCATCACAACAGTCAACCAGATTACCCGTTCCAGTTATCCTCACTTTACGTCTCTAAAACATCTATCATAAGGGACCTATCCTAAGGATTTTCATCAGGATGGACACTATTGCTAAGGGGGTTCCTCAGAAATAAATGCCTGAAAGGCAACCATGATGGTGATGGAGTACAATGGTGAACACATCATTCACAAACACCTATAGGTTGCAAGCCAGCTAGCATTCCACTAGACTGTCTAGAATAGTTTGTGGTCGTCATCTATACTCTGGTAGATAACTGGAACATCGTCAACATCGAGGCCTCTCGTCATTTTATTTGATCACACACCAACTATTACATCTACCCATGTTTTACCCAACATATTTGTAGATATAAAATACATATATAGTTTATATCATTTAAAACATGTATAAAATCATTCTTCCAGCATAGATAACAAGTATACAGATAATATGCACACATAGCACGTAATTTATATTAAATATTTTATATCTATATGTAACATGAAAGTAACTATGAACTCACTTTTTAAAGTGACTGTAACACGCGGTTTATGGTACGCATTTAATTCCAAGTAATATTGTATTTTACCCTGGGACTCGGCGAGTTGAATGCCCAACTCGTCGAGTAGACACGACTTTCCGCGTGGATTTTAAGTGACCTACTCAACGATTTGGGAGACTGACTCGATGAGTAGGAACTGTCTGAGTAAAACCCTAAATTTGAGGGTTTGCACCCTATTTAAACAACTTATCTCCTCCCACATCTGCCACCATCGTCCCTTACACTTCCAGAAGACCTTAAGCCATTTTTTGTGGTTGTGAAGCTTGAGAAGAAGAAATGATCTTGGGAGTTCCAGTTGAAGCTAGAAGATCCATAGATTTTGCTTCATCTCCAGCTCATTTAAAGTAATAATCTTCTATCTTGACTTTCCATTTGTTTACTCAACTTTAGGGCTTGGATTTTGGTACCTTTAGGGCATTTATAAGCCATTTTTGGGTTGTGGGTGTAATGTGGAGATATGACTTCAGTCTTGGGTGTATTTAGGGCTTTCAAGCCATTTTCGCATTTAAGAAGTGTTATGTGGACTCTAGCCTTCAGATATGGGCCTTAAGAGGGGTCTCATGGCATAAAGGTGCCAACTTTAGGGCCATGAGAGCCCCATGCACATTGTAGGACACTTTATATGGATTTTTGAGCTAAAAACCCCATGCATGGGCATCATGTTTGGAACTTTACATATAAAATGGGCATTAGGAGGTCAGATCTATGGTTTTGGTGTTTTAGACCTCATTTAAATCGACTGTATGGAATTGGTCAAGGTTGGACTCGGCGAGTTGTTCTTGGCACTCGACGAGTCTGTGACCATTATGCACCCAAACCCTTTCGGTGAATGGGTAAGTGTTAGGAAGGAAGTCCCTTGTGGGTTTAGACGTGCAAAGGGACCTGGGAGCCATGGGACTCGACGAGTGGTATGAGCAGACTCGGCGAGTCCATAGCAATCTCCCAATATTTGAAGATGGACTCGATGAGTTGTTCATACAACCCGGTGAGTCATAGACTAGACAAGTTCTTAAGTTAGAGATGAACTCGACAGGTTCAAGAAGGTACTCGGTGAGTCGGATGAAGATGGTCCCGCTGTTATGATTGAAGGAGAACCCATCGAGTTTTTGCTAGACTCGACGAGTGGAGCCAGGGTTTTTGTGTGGGATTAGAGAACCATGGACTCGATGAGTTGGTAGGCTAACTCGGCGAGTCAGGTCAACTAAATGTTGACTTTGACTGAACTTGGGCAAACTCTTCTTAGGGTTAGATGTAAATTTCAAAGTTGGTAGAGTTGGTATTCGTGTTTATGTTTTCTAGGTGGTTAGATGTGGTTATAAATGGATGAGGCCGGTGGCCGGCTTGAAACGGTGGTCGGGACACCGCAAGAGGGAAAGTTGGGTTTTGGGTTCCGATGGCTGTGTTTTGAAGAATCTGGTCTAGTTGATGCCAGCAGGTGCATTGCAAGAGTAGTTCTGAATTTGTGCTGCAGTAGGCTTTGAGGAAGAATCTTAATTTAAGTGGGGGAGAATTGTAACATCTCGAGTCCAGGAGTGCAAGTTCGGGGTTCAAAGTGTAAATTTGAAGGGCAACTCAACGAGTCCATGGGTGGACTCGACGAGTAGGGTCGCGACTCAGGTCGCGTGTTAAGTGGCCAACTCGGCGAGTCCAAAGGGTGTACTCGGCGAGTAGGCGCTGTGCGAAGAAAACCCTAATTTCGGCGAATGAGCCATATATAAAGGACATTATACCCTCTCCCCAGCCTCCTTACCTTCCCTTGAAGTCCAGAAAACCCTAGAAACATAATTGTGAAGGATTTGAATGCATTTGAGAATTGGAGAGGAAAGTTGGAGGAAGATCTTGGAGAGTTAGGAGGCTTGGAGCAAGGGGCTTTGCTTAGATTCGGATTCCTTGCTGTTGGGGGCTTCTCTTTGAGGTATTATCTCGTTTTTGGGCTGCTATTCATACAAATTCATCATTTTTGGGTTGTATGGAAAGTTTGGCTTGTGGTATATGGAGTTTGAAGGTTAGATCTGAGGTTGCTACCTCAGATCTGGAAGGGAGAAAGTCTAGAGTGCATTAAAGTCCCTGTTATTCAGTGATTGGTGAATCCATCTTGTCCCAAACCCTAGCCTAGGGTGTAAAAAGCCTAGTTCTATTTAGATTCACGTAAAGTTTGCCACTTTACATGATAGAAGGTTTGTAGAAGGGTAGATCTACGTTTTGGATCGATTGCATGGCCTGAAAAGCTTCTGTATGGGTTAAGAACAAGTGGTACTCGGCGAGTCACAAGGGTGTATTCGGCGAGTTGCTTGAAGGTGGGCACGAACTCGACGAGTTTGACGAACAACTCGGCGAGTTGGTTGAAGATAGCCTTGGACTCGGCGAGTCCGTTCTTGGACTCGATGATTCTGTTTTTGAGGTCTTAGCCTTTTCAGGTTAAGCTAAGAATCGATGAGTCAAGGGAAGACTCAGTGAGTTGGAAGGGAATCCTTTTCAATATCGGGGGACTCGTCGAGTCAGCGGGATGACTCGGCGAGTAGAGTTAACTAGAAGGTTGACTTTGGATTTGACTTTGACCAAGAGCTGACCAGTTGGCTTCCATAGGTATTTTGGTAATTATTGGTATTTATTGTGTTCAGTCTTTTAGTGTTATCAGTGGTGGAGTTCGTGTCGGAGGTTGGAGCAGCGTGATCTATCTTTTCAGTCAGTAGTTGCGAGGTGAGTTATCGTCACTATATCAACATGGTCTAAGGCACCAAGGCCGACCCTTTATCGGATTGAGATCCAGGTATTTGTTGTTATGTTATTGCTTTGATATATTTGCATCCTGGTAGCTAGGATGGTATATGTTAGAGACGTGGTTAAGGTTGGTTTCCTGATATGTAGGGTGATGCTATGCTAGTGACCGGTTAGGTCGGTATCCTGGTTAGGATGATGATATGTTATGTGATCTGTTTGATCGGCTTGTTGACTGTGAATTATTATATGATTGTATGTTTATGTGCACATGGTTGTTTGGACTAGAGTTGGGTTGAGGCGGGTCCTGGTTTGTGCTGTAGGCCAAGATACCCACGGCGGACCGGTTGTCCCGAAGGCCCAGCGAGCGGTCCGGATAGGCTGTAGGCCCCACGAGGGCGGACCAGACGTGCCGAGGCTCGGAGAGTGGACCAGGACAGACTGAAGGCCCGATGCAGGCGGACCAGTCATACTGGAGACTCAGAGAGTGGACCAGGTGGGTTGAACGCCCGGTGCGGGCGAACCAACTACACTGCAGACTCGAGGGACATGACTAGACTCAGAGGGTAGACTTAGTGGACTGAAGGCCCGATATGGCGGATCAGTCACACAATAGACCCGATATGTATGGCTGTTCTATGATTGGTTATGATATGACATGTTATATGTGTATGGTATATGTGGTTGGTATTCTGGGGGTATCTCACTAAGCTTTCGGGCTTACAGTTGTGGTTTAATGTTTTTCAGGTTCTTCGGGATACCGTGGCAAGGCGAATGCGTGATCGTACTGCTCCTCGTGTTTATGTTTTATGTTATGTTTCTGGGAATACTCTGATAATAAATGTATTGAAAACCTTTTTGTAGAAACTTAAAGTAATTGGGATGTTTTGAAAAGTTAAAATTTGTTGAAAAATTTATGGTCGTTACAAGTTGGTATCAGAGCCTTGGTTTGAGTGAATTGGAGGAACATTCGTGTGAATCCAGTCTCAAATCAGGGAAAGTTTTTTTAAAAGAGAATTTAAAATGGTTTTCAAATTAAGTAAAAGGAGGACGCGGGGGTACGATCATCCGGAGCCAGTAAGTAACCCCAAAATACCATACATGATATTGTTTTCGAGTTTTGATAGAACAACATGCTAGTACTAGGCTAGGGATCTTCAGGATTTCATGATAATGTTGCCTGTTTTATGATGCCTGCTAGCCTACGTTTTCCTTCTGTATGAGATTTTCAGTGTTCCTCTAGGAGTGAGGATTGGGCGCTTACTATGTATATTTGTCACTAGGGTGTTGTGGTAGTACTTCATACAAATATGGGTAGGTGTGGAAGGTAGTATGGGACCATACTACTGAAAGCACATGACCCATACGCGTATCAGGGAAACCATGACCTCTAGGTTTGAGTTGGGAGTTGGTTCCCGAGTTAGTGGGAAGTATCTGAGGTTTTGTGATGTATTTTAGTATGGTGGTCACGAGGCATGCTGGGAGTGGATACGGAGCAAGAGAGGGAGGTCAGGGCGGGTCTGTACCGCCCGAGGTTGTTGGTCAGATGAGAACAAGCGATTTGGATGCTAAGATTCGTGAGATCTTGCGTGATGAGGTTGTTGCGTTGTTCCGGGCCGAGCTGCCAGAACTGTTTGGGTCGATCAAGACCGCCATGGTGGGGTATTTTGATGAGCGTTATGTAGCTCTCGCAGAGACGGCTACCGTGGTGGCTACAACGGTTGTAGCAGCGGCAGGGGGAGGAGCTGGTAGAGGTTTCCAATATCGGGACGTCGATAATACGAATCCCCCTACCTTTGATTGAATTCAGGACCTGATTGTTGCTATGAGATGGTTGTCAGACGTGGAAGGGTGTTTCTTCACGTGTTCATGCCCTGCTGATCAGAGGGTGAGATGTGCCCTGAACCTGTTGAGGCTTGGGGAAAAGGATTGGTGGAGATTGACCACAGGATCATATTTGGATGCTTAGAGGGCTACAGTTTCATGGGATCAGTTCCGAGAGATGTTTAGCACTCGTTATGTTCCGTGGGTTGAGAGGGAGAGATTGGCTCAGGAGTTCCTTGAGCTGAAGTAGGATTCGGAGTTGGTGACGGAGATCACCAGGATGTTCACTGAGAGGGTGATGTTTTGCCCCGAGTTTGCTTCGGAGCAGGCTCAGATGTCCCGATATCTGTGTATGCTCTAGAGGGATATCAGACAGTTCGTGTCTACGCAGAGGTGCGAGACCTTTTTAGAGTTGCAGGAGGCCGCCAGGCGGCGTGAGTTGGAGATTGAGTTGCAGTTATGAGAGCAGAGGCATGTTCCGGTGCAGTCGCAGCCGGTGCTGAAACGGTCTAAGACCGTTGATTCTAGATTAGGAGATCAGAGTAGCCACACTTGTGGGAAGTGTGGGAGGGGTCACACTGGAGTTTTTCGGTCCGGTGGTGCATGCCGCAAGTGCGGAAGAGAGGGGCACTATGCGAGCAGGCAACCCCGAGTCGGGATTTGAGGATCTGTTATCATTGTCATCAGGTTGGGAACTTGAGGGTCAACTGTCCACAGCCTACTGCATGATCGGTGCAGGCTCCAGCACCGGCCATGTTGAGGATCACGGGTGGAGGTCAGCTTACAACGGAGGAGGTCAGGGCAGTACCGGATGCAGCTACGGGTATGTTGCTTCTTGTTGTATTATTATTTTATGATTGTTGTGGAGTATTGTTTATCTGCTAGTCTCGTTGCGTGGTTTTTGGTATTGTATTCTTTGATTTTGAGGGTTATGGCATGGTTATGCGCTTAGTGCTAGAAATCTCGTTGTTCATCATTCATGAGGGTTGTTCGTGGGAATCGGGTGTTGGTCTGGATATCGGGTAGCATCTGCAGTCTGAGGAGTGATTAGCTGAATATCGAGTTTCTTTCGAGTCCGGGTTAATCAGTGTGGATGTGTGATTTGTGAACGTTGCTCATGTTAGTCGGAGTCGGTTCATGTGTAAGTGTTTGTGTCGGGAAGGATGTTGAGGAAGGTCGGTAATGGCGACCGATGGTTGATAGTCATTGTTCTATGTGGGAGAGAATTGGAGGATTCTCCAGGGAAAAATCGATGAGTATGAAAGGTTGTTTAGCTGCATGGGATTTAGTAGTGTCTCGGTCAGCCAAAGGTGTAGGCTGGTATGAGTAAGTGGCAGGCGTGTGGGGCGGGATGCAAACCATTAGCGATTGATTGTGGAAGGCCTAGGATCAGGCCAAGACTGAGTATATGGGATGGAGGTAGAGTTTGGAACCCCTAGAGGGCTAGAACAATATGCATGGGAGGAGTTTCCCGAAGGAGTAACTCGAAATGTTGATTGCTAGTTAAGCCGTCCGGACAGACTGAAGGCCCTGGAGGGCGGTCTAGGTCTGCTGAAGGTTCTGAGAGTGGTCCAGTTTGGTTGAAGGCCTGGTAAGGTAGTCCAGTCATGCTGAAGACTCTGCATGTGTTGTTAGATCGGTGCGAGGAAATGGAATAAGTATGTTGCGATATGTTAGTGTTAGAAGGTCTGGCCCCGGATATTGATCACGCTTGGTGGAGGTAGTGCATGGACTTGAGACCTTTCGCGAAGGGATTCAGAGTATGTATGGTGCATGGGATAGTGGTTATGCCATAAGGAAATGGTGTAGTGTTGGGTGAGCACCGTGGCACTTGTGGTAGTGTCAAGGCAGCCAAGTGGATCTCCTTGGTAAGGGAAAAAAAAGAAAGGAATGTAGCTCTGAGAGGGAGTGTAAGTCACGGAAGTGAAATCAGTAGTGCGAAATTATGATTGAAGTGTTTCAATTATGGTTATTGCGCAGTGTGTGCGGCGGTGATATGGAATCACATCCGGTTTGGATGTCTGCCGAGGTCACGGAAGGAAATTCCGAGGGTGTAAAGTCAAGAGGCTCGTAAGGGATACAGGGATGGAGTTTTGGATTCCCAGCTTGATTTCGGTGAAGGAATTATGTATGTAGTAGTAATTCATCCTGGGGGAAGTTTGGAGGTATTGTAATTGTATCGGGTTTTCAAACCCGAGGTTGCTAGAGCCCGTTCAGCATGGGGTAAGAGATTGTGGAGGGGAACTCATGAGAGTTGCTATGAGATTAAGTGACGTCTCATCCTGTCAGCATGGGGTGGGTAAAGTGGAATTCAGAGGGAAAGTTGGGTTTTGGTTTCTGATGGTTGTGTTTTGAAGAATCTGGTCTGGTTGATGCCAGCAGGTGCATTGCAAGAGTAGTTCTGAAGTTGTGCTGCAGTAGGCTTCGAGGACGAATCATAATTTAAGTGGGGAAGAATTGTAACATCCCGAGTCCAGGAGTGCAAGTTCGGGGTTCAAAGTGTAAATTCGAAGGGCAACTCGCGAGTCCATGGGTGGACTCGACGAGTAGGGTCGCGACTCAGGTCGCGTGTTAAGTGGCCAACTAGGCGAGTCCAAAGGGTGTACTCGGTGAGTAGGCATTGTGCGAAGAAAACTCTAATTTCGGGGAATGAGCCATATATAAAGGACATTATACCAGCTCCCCAGCCTCCTCACCTTCCCTTGAAGTCCAGAAAACGCTATAAACGTAATTGTGAAGGATTTGAGTGCATTTGAGCCTTGGAGAGGAATGTTAGAGGAAGATCTTAGAGAGTTAGGAGGCTTGGAGCAAGGGGCTTTGCTTAGATTCGAATTCCTTATTGTTTGGGGCTTCTCTTTGAGGTATTATCTCGTTTTTGGGCTGCTATTCATAAAAATTCATCATTTTTGGGTTGTATGGAAAGTTTGGCTTGTGGTATATGGAGTTTGAAGGTTAGATCTGAGGTTGCTACCTCAGATCTGGAATGAAGAAGGTCTAGAGTGCATTAAAGTCCATGTTATTGACTGATTGGTGAAGCCATCTTGTCCCAAACCCTAGCCTAGGGTGTAAAATGCCTAGTTCTATTTGGATTCACGTAAAGATTGCCACTTTACATGATAGACGGGTTGTAGAAGGGTAGATCTACGTTTTGGATCGATTGCATGGCCTGAAAAGCTTTTGTATGGGTTAAGAACAAGTGGTACTCGGCGAGTCACAAGGGTGTACTCGGCGAGTTGCTTAAAGGTGGGCAGGAACTCGACGAGTTTGAAGAACAACTCGGTGAGTTGGTTGAAGATAGCCTTGGACTCGGCGAGTTCATTCTTGGACTCGGCGAGTTCGTTCTTGGACTCGGCGAGTCTGTTCTTGAGGTCTTAGCCTTTCCTGGTTAAGCTAAGAATCGGTGAGTCAAGGGATGACTCAGTGAGTTGGAAGGGAATCCTTTTCATTATTGGGGGACTGGGCGAGTCAGCGGGCTGACTCGATGAGTAGAGTCAACCAGAAGGTTGACTTTGGATTTGACTTTGACCAAGAGTTGACCAGTTGGCTTCCAGGGGTATTTTGGTAATTATTGGTATTTATTGTGTTCAGTCTTTTGGTGTTATCAGTGGTGGAGTTCGTGTCGGACGTTGGAGCAGCGTGATCTATCTTTTCGGTCAGCAGTTGCGAGGTGAGTTATCCTCACTATATCAACAGGGTCTAAGGCACCAAGGTCGGCCCTTTATCGGATTGAGATCCGAGTATTTGTTGTTATGTTATTGCTTTGATATATTTGCATCCTAGTAGCTAGGATGGTATATGTTAGAGACCTGGTTAAGGTCGGTTTCCTGATATGTAGGGTGATGCTACGCTAGTGACCGGTTAGGTCAGTATCCTGGTTAGGATGATGATATGTTATGTGATCTGTTTGATCGACTTGTTGACTGTGAATTCTTATATGATTTTATGTTTATGTGCACATGGTTGTTTGGAATGGAGTTGGGTTGAGGCGGGTCCTGCTTTGTGCTGTAGGCCAAGATACCCAGGGCGGACCGGTTGTCCCGAAGGCCCAGCGAGCGGTCCGGATGGGCTGTAGGGCCCACGAGGGCGGACCAGACGTGCCAAGGCTCGGAGAGTGGACCAGGACAGACTGAAGGCCCGATGCGGGTGGACCAGTCATACTGTAGACTTAGAGAGTTGACCAGGTGGGTTGAAGGCCCGGTGTGGGCGGACCAACTACACTGCAGACTCGAGGGACATGAATAGACTCGGAGGGTAGACCCGGTGGACTGAAGGCCCGATATAGCGGACCAGTCACATAGTAGACCCAATATGTATGGCTGTTCTGTGATCGGTTATGATATGACATGTTATATGTGTATGGTATATGAGGTTGCTATTTTGGGGGTATCTCACTAAGCTTTCGGGCTTACAGTTGTGGTTTAATGTTTTTCAGGTTCTTCGGGAGACCGTGGCAAGGCGAAGGCATGATCGTACCGCTCCTCGTGTTTATGTTTTATTTTATGTTTCCAGGAATACTATGATAATAAATGTATTGAAAACCTTTTGGTAAACACTTAAAGTAATTGGGATGTTTTGAAAAGTTAAAATTTGTTGAAAATTTTATGGTCGTTACAAGTTGGTATCAGAGCCTTGGTTTGAGTGAATTGGAGGAACATTCGTGTGAATCCAGTCTCAAATCAGGGAGAGTTTTTTTAATAGAGAATTTAAAATGGTTTTCAAATTAAGTAAAAAGAGGACGCGGAGGTACGATCAGCCGGAGCCAGTAAGTAACCCCAAAATACCATACATGATATTGTTTTCGAGTTTTGATAGAACAACATGCTAGTACTAGGCTAGGGATCTTCAGGATTTCATGATAATGTTGCCTGCTTTATGATGCCTACTAGCCTAGGGTTACCTTATGTATGAGATTTTTAGTGTTCCTCTAGGAGTGAGGATTGAGCGCTTACTATGTATATTTGTCACTAGGGTGTTGTGGTAGTACTTCATACAAATATGGGTAGGTGTGGAAGGTAGTATGGGACCGTACTACTGAAAGCACAGGACCCATACGCGTATCAGGGAAACCATGACATCTAGGGTTGAGTTGGGAGTTGGTTCCCGGGTTAGTGGGAAGTATTTGATATTTACACAATCAACCCATATATTAAATTAGTCTTCTTTTGAACACTTAATTAATCCTAGATTTATTAATGATCAATACTAATTAAATAATCTTATTATTACATTAGAATTTATAACATATTAACAAACCTTAAGTGTTATTTCTCTAATTATAGTCTATCCAAATTCATGATGCCATGCAACCCAAATGGACCATTTCGGGTTGGGTCAAGTCTTACTAGGTATATTTATGGACTTAGACGTTAATCCAACAGTCTCCCACTTGGATAAGTCTAAAACTATTATTACGTATGACTTCTAGAACCGACTGGCAATCGTAGCTCTCAAAAGCTTCTATCGAACTCTGACCTTGTCGATGATCTCTGACCTTTGTCAATGACTTGTCCATTAGGTAAAGGATCATATATTCCTCCATTCTAGATATCATATGGACTGAGACATGGATTATAAATGATTCTCTCTATCCATTTGTTGTTTCTCGTTTTCCGATTTATAACGACTGACTAATTGAACAAGTGAAATCAGTCCTGGAACGGCCGAGCACTTACATTTGTCACCACCCAACCATCGAGGGGCCCACATATATCACTTTTATCCCGAAGGTAAAAGGAATGGATAAACTTCGACTCATATGGCTTGTTCTACTACTTGTTGAATCATACACAAAGGCACGCTTTATAACATCGAGTTACCGCATGCGTTTTCGTGCAATCAATGTACAACCAACTCATAGTAACAATTCATATCTCTAGATTTGAAGAATATAAGATATTATTGTTGGGTTATGAGCATTCTAACACTCCTAAGTGTACATGCAACCCTAAATACCTTGGATCTATGTTTTCTCTATTATACATGCAAATATGAACATCCAAGGTATTATCCTAATCTAGCATACAAAACTATCAATATAACAAGATAGAATACATAACTCTTTGATGTAGAATGTCTTCATGAAGCTTGAGTGCCTAGTGCCCCAAGTGTGACACCTCAAATGGTTCACACAACACCATAAACACTTGGAATAACTTAGAGAGAATTCTACACTTCATGAAATCAGCTAGCCCTCTCTAGAATAATCTTAGTGGCTGATTTTGTCAAGAATAAGATCTTTATATAGTGTTACAATTAGGGTAAACCCTAATTGTCATGACTTTCCATTTCCTTGGATCCATGGGTTCAAATACACCATGGAGCATCCATGGAGCATCATATGGGTTTTGGCCCAACTAGATAATCCATGGAGCATTGGCCCACTATACAAGTATGGATGATTTACGCAATCAACCCATATATTTAATTAGTCTTCTTTTGATCACTTAATTAATCCTAGATTAATTCTTGATCAATACTAATTAAATAATCCTATTATTCTTATTATTAATATACTAGAACTTATAATATATTAATAACCATTAGTGTCTTATTTATCTCATTATAGTCTATCCAAGTGCATGATGCCATGCAACCCAAATGGACCATGTCGGGTCGGGTCAAGTCTTACCAATTATAGTTATGGACTTAGACATTAATCCAACAGTCTCCCACTTGGATAAGTCTAAAACTATTATTGCGTATAACTTCAGGAACCAACTGGCAATCGTAGCTCTCAAAAGCTTCTGTCGAACTCTGACCTTGTCGATAAACGCTGACCTTTGTCAATGACTTGTCCATTAGATAAGGGATCATATATTCCTCCATTCTAGATATCATATGGACTGAGACATGGATTATAATCATTCACTCTGTCCATTTGTTGTTTCCCGATTTCCGATTTATGACGACTGACTGATTGAACAAATCAAATCAGTCCTGGCCCGGCCGAGCACTTCCATTTGTCATCATCAAATCATCGAGGGGCCCACAGATATCGCTTTTATCCCGAAGGTAAAAGGAATGGATAAACTTCGACTCATATGGCTTGTTCTACTACTTGTTGAATCATACACAAAGAAACATTTTATAACATCGAGTTACCAATGCGTTTTCGTGCAATCAATGTACTATCAACTCATAGTAACAACTCATATCTCTAGGTTTGAAGAATATAAGATATTATCGTCTCATGATCACTTGTGATAAAATCCATGAAGTGATTCCAATGAGCGCGGGTTGAATCCAATACTCAGAACTTATGAGCACTCATGAGTGTTGTAGCCATTTGTCCAACACCTTAGACCTCTACAAGTCAACCCATGACAGTCTTAATTCATATCTACTTCCAACATATGACCGACTATGGATGGTTTGAATAACTTAGTCATTCCGGAAGAATAACCTAGTTTATTCGGGAAGTCAAAACATGCAAAGTGAAACACAATAATAATTGAATCCAATATGGTATCAAAAACTATGATCATAAATAAAACACCTTTTATTTATCACCATATGATTACACATTATTCATTGTATACTGTTTCAGCTATCAACTTTATTCTTGAATTTAAAACAATAGTTGTCCCATGCTCCAAGCATGTACACTATGTTTTTTCTAAACACTAGTCATGTCATACACCAAGTATGCATACTATGTTTGTCTATGATCTTTACTTTGTGAACTAGATCAATTGAACATAACTTTAATGATTCTCTTTTCACACTCCCAAATCCTTACTGTAAATACAAGAATTCCAAATTCATGTCATTTACTGAAATCTGTTAGATTCTAAACTTATATGCATTGATCCTCTTGTAATGATTATGCACAAAGTCAGAAAGACTTGGCAACAATCATTACAGAGCATTCCAAAGGAGATCAACTCCTTGGAAACATCCTTCTTGCATTAAGTTTCCTAATCTTAAACAGATTGAAAATTCGAACTTTGAAACATTTCCAGATTCCATTTTGACTATCACTTTGAACAAGAGTTGCCTCCTTACAGATTATGTCAATATGGTCCTTCTAGAATTATCACTATACTTCCAATTGTACTTGAGCATCCAATCTTTGGTAAACCTTAGATTGTCCTCGATAATTGTTTAATCCTTTTAGTCATATCCAGTTCTAAACCTTTTCCCTTCTTAATGCCCCAGGCATTTGGAAACTTTTAGAAAGGATGAATATAGCACATGTAATCGATCCTATATCCGAAGCATATGGGACACGATTCATGATGTCTCACATAAAGACTAAACCAGTCTTTTGCTATAACATTTCCATTTCTATTTGCCAAGTTCTCATAATTCAGATTATGAAAAGGGATGCCGTAATCATAATCGAATTTTAGAACGCAAATAATGGACCCATATATAGAATTTCCTTATGTTGAGCCATTCCAACATGAAATTCATATATATTTCCTTGACTAAATGATTAAAACCTCACGATCTAAGCTTATAGATTTGAGATGAAGTATAATTTCCTCTCCCTTAATTATAGCAAAACAACTTTTTCCAATTGAAACCTTTTGTTTTCTATAATTAACATTGCTAACTTGCAATCTTTATCATAATTATCATGCTCCCACTAACATGATGATTATTAGCATAACACTTATGCTCCCACTAGCTTTGACATGTACTCAGAAATAAGCTGGACTTCTAGAAATCAATACTTTATTGACTTTCTTACCAAAGTTCAGATTTCTGATACTTGATTGTTTTGATAGAACTTTATCAAAATCATACACCTTCCCTTTGATAGCACACTTGTGTGTCTAAACAATTATGAAGAGGGATGCCGTAATCATAATGGTTAGACCTTTTTGCCACTTCTCACAAGTCCAGGTTAGTGTGCCGGTAAACCACACACGCTCCACTAACGAGTTTTGAGAATGCAAATATCACAATTGCTATCTAACTAAAATCTGCTTAGTGAAAGTGTTTCCTCACCATCATTTTCATGAATCGGAGAGAAACCTTATGACACTTAGATTTAATAGTGTATGTGTTCTTATCCATGTGAATTGTCAAAACCATAGTCACAAGACAAGGATAATGACAAATCTAAACTCATATGGACTGAACTCAATCCTAACTTCTTGCCACCTGGCAGCTCAAGGGCCTGCCATTACTTCCAAGTTGTTGTGCAACCACTTGAGAACTCTAAGAACTCATGTGCAAAGCCACCTTAATTGGAATAGGCATAGACTATGTTAACACGATAGGTTATAAACCTCAAGTCGTGTGCTAGTGAAGAACTTGAGGTTTTATTCTTGATTAGTTCTTGAGACTTTCAAGACCTTTAAGACTCCCACTATCCTCTTGACCTATAAGACTCCCTTGTCAAACATCCAAGAGATAGTGCGGATTCTAATCAAGACAAACACTTCACACAATTGGCCTTAGTTGGTCTTTGTTTTATCCAAAACATCACAACTTACCAATTTCAAATGTACAAGAGTAGAAAACTTTTACTCTTACATTTGACGCGTGTTTTTAAACCTTCTTAAAGACATGTCACTCAAATTACAATCTTGGAGTATGACTCTAAGACTTGTATTGGAACGAAGTATGACTCATCTTCTTGATTTAACCATTTCAACAATTCAAGATCCCTTCTTCTTAGTCATAAGAATGCACTAAGACTTCCTTAGAGAACTAATTTTGATATGGTTTCTTAATCATTAAGATGATCATAAAACTGATACTAAAGTACTCTCCCATCTTTTCAGATTTGAGGAACTTCTATCCTTCTGCCTAATTTGATTCTTCTTATTCGCTCTGCCATGCATTGGAACCTTTTCCAATGTCTCAGAGTTACACTTAAGCTTGTAAGTATAATCATATTTACTGAGCTTTAGTAAACTATGACGAATAGACTTATATCTTTTGTGGTGGACTTAATCAGTGCACATGACTATGTACTCGATCCCTTAGTCCATTACTTTACTCACACATCCATGTGAACAAGTAATTAGTCTTAATTTTTCCAATACTTGAAGGTTCTCATTCATCATGCTATAGGACTTGCATGATTCCAAGTCCCGGTCCAATTGAGACTTTGGATGATGAGAATCTTTCCTTATTTGGTAAATTTAGACATTACCACAAATGAAGGAATCAATTTCATATTTCCACTCTTGCTATTAATGGAATCATATAAGCAACAATTTTTCCTCAAATGCCATTGTAAGGATATTTTAAAATAAATAAAATCAAAAATTTTCTTTTATTTTAAAACTATGCGGAAAAACTTATCCTTACAATCCATATGAAAACTTGTTGTTATCTATTCCTTAGCAATATCTCATAACTCCTAAGAAGTAGCTCAAGAATCCGATTTTCAAACTACGCGATAGAAATCCATCTATGCGATCAGATTCAGCATATTCTTTCTTTAAGTTCCTTTATTTTTTCTTTGATTCTTAAAACATTACCATGTGACCCAGTCACATCATGTATCAGGAATCTCAGAATAGAAACTTAACAGAGTTATATTAGTGGACTTTACCTGAAGTAGAGTCAATCTTATTGACTTTAACATCCTTAGGTAAATTTGGCAGCTTCGCAACTAATGACCCTTACTTTGGCAATATAAACATATGGACCCTTTGATAATGGTACACAGGACTATTACAGACTTAGCCTTTTTCTCTTTACCATTTGTTCAACCGAGTTGACTATTGCCGATCCCTTTCCATTGGGAAGAGAATGCTTTTCTGGATTTCCTGTGTCACGATTGTCAATGTCCATCAAGTTTTTGAGGAAGTTGATCTTAACAAATAGATATGATCATTAAGGGTCTTGTCATAGTCTGTTTCATAGGTGTCCCAAAGGAACTCACTATGTGACTTAGAAAGTAGTTGAACCACCAACTTTCTCAAGACTTTGACACCCAACTCTCCCGACTTGTCAATATGTGACTACATCTCCAAGATGTGATCACACCTAGACCTTGCCTTGCCAATAGGGCTCGAGTGACCTTAAACTTTTGAAGAACTTATGGGGTAGGGAGAATAATTGGAGGAGGTGAAAGAAGTATGATTTCCATGGAACATCATCTTCATTAGGAAAGCTTGTTTCAAGAGATTTGGGAAGATCATAAATGTTTAAACCAGACATCTTTTGGGAGATATTAAAGATAGTTGATTTAAAGTCCTTAATATGACACCCAATATGAAATATTAAGGCTAGGACCCAACAAACTATTTTATAACTTAGAAGAGGTATGCCGTAATCCAAGCTATAAAATATTTGAAGGTAGGTGAATGATGATTCACCAATTTCCACCAAGATAAACGAAATGTATTATTAGGTTTTAATTGGTTTTGAAACTCCTAGATCTTTTGAGATTCATTGAACTGTTCAATGGCATGTTTCAATCTCGAGTGTGCCCTTCAGGTTTTGTGACTGGGATGCCGAGGATCACAAAACAAGGTGTGAAGTAACCATGCAAATTACTTGGTACCCTTAATAAATTACCCCTCAATCGATGTGCCGGTTAACCACACACGCTCCATCGATACTATGATAAATATTAAGTCACCCTTTATCTACCTTGTTAAGCCCAAGTTAGTGTGTCGGTTAACCACACACGCTCCACTAACGACTTATACAAAGTGTAAAGTGTAATTTCATGGATTAGCACCTTATTCACATTTTCCTATGTAACTAAGATTGGGAATTATTAAGAGTTTAGTTACTTAGTATTTATCATTAATTCTTTTAATGAAGGGAGAATTATAGTCCTGTCAAACCCGTTCGGCTAACGACCCTCCACCGGTCAAGCAAGCGGTGGTTGAGAGTGGACACCCATTAAGTTGTCATTTTATAGGCAACAACCTTATACCCACCTTATAGACCGGCTTCGTGAATGAGGCGTAGTAGCGGTAAGACCGACTTTACTCTTATACATATATATATATATATATATATATATATATATATATATATATATATATATATATATTATTAACTTATAATATTATAAAGTATAAGGGTTGAATTTTAACTTTTAAAATTCTAAGGGCTAACTTGGAATTAAAGTATTCATAAGAGAAAACTTTTCAAATTCCAAAACTTGAGGGCAAGTTTTGAAACTATTCAAAACTAATTAATTCCATAACTTATGTGTTTAAAGTAGTTTTAATCCAAAAACTCTTCAAGTTCCATAACTTATGGAAGACTTTAAACTAATAAAAGAATTAACTTTTCTTTATTTTTATAACTTATGGAATTAATTAAGGTTACATTATTTTTTTTTTATTTAATGAAGAGACTCTTGGTCCTCCATAACTTGAGGACAAATTATGGAGTCATAACTCCAATTAATTAGAACTAGACTCTTCATTTTTTTTGTAACCTTTGCCAATTTTATGAGTTTTATGAGTCTTTAATGTGACTCTTCATGTAACTTGAGGACAAGTTACACAAACACATTTTATACTCAACTCTTAGATTAAAATGGATTGAAAACAACTATTTCAATTAACTTTTCTATTAATCTAAGCAACTCATAAGAACAAGATAATTCAAATCAAACTTTTTCATGTAATTAGTCTAACCTTTAAACTAATACAAAACATGAATCTATTGACAATTATCTTTGAAAATGGATTAGCATGAACATTACCACATTAAAAAACAAGTTTATAAGTTCAAAAACAACTTAGGGTAATGTTCCTAGTCCATTTCTAGCCAAAAACCTCGAAAATATGTTGTCTGGGGTCCAACTCGTCGAGTGCATGAACATAACTCGGCGAGTTGGATGCATTTTGCCTTGGACTCACCGAGTCCCTTCATGGACTCGGCGAGTCTGCTGGGTAGACAGCAACAAAACTCGATTTTTTCAGCTTCTATTGCAAGTATAACAAGAAAACAAGCCTAGGCTCTGATACCACTGTTGGGTTATGAGCATTCTAACACTCCTAAGTGTACATGCAACCCTAAATACCTTGGATCTATGTTTTCTCTATTATACATGCAAATATGAACATCCAAGGTATTATCCTAATCTAGCATACAAAACTATCAATATAACAAGATAGAATACATACCTCTTTGATGTAGAATGTCTTCATGAAGCTTGAGTGCCTAGTGCCCCAAGTGTGACACCTCAAATGGTTCACACAACACCATAAACACTTGGAATAACTTAGAGAGAATTCTACACTTCATGAAATCGGCTAGCCCTCTCTAGAATAATCTTAGTGGCCGATTTTTTCAAGAATAAGATCTTTATATAGTGTTACAATTAGGGTAAACCCTAATTGTCACGACTTTCCATTTCCTTGGATCCATGGGTTGAAATACACCATGGAGCATCCATGGAGCATCATATGGGTTTTGGCCCAACTAGATAATCCATGGAGCATTGGCCCACTATACAAGTATGGATGATTTACGCAATCAACCCATATATTTAATTAGTCTTCTTTTGATCACTTAAGTAATCCTAGATTAATTCTTGATCAATACTAATTAAATAATCCTATTATTCTTATTATTAATATACTAGAACTTATAATATATTAATAACCATAAGTGTCTTATTTCTCTCATTATAGTCTATCCAAGTGCATGATGCCATGCAACCCAAATGGACCATGCCGGGTCGGGTCAAGTCTTACCAATTATAGTTATGGACTTAGACATTAATCCAACAATTATCGTCTCATGATCACTCGTGATAAAATCCATGAAGTGATTCCAATGAGTGCGGGTTGAATCCAATACTCATAACATATAAGCACTCATGAGTTTTGTAGCCCTTTTTCCAACATCTTAGACCTCTACAAGCCAACCCATGACAATCTTGATTCATATCTACTTCCAACATATGACCGACTGTGGATGGTTTGAATAACTTAGTCATTCAAGAAGAACAACCTAGTTATTCTGGAAGTCAAAACATGCAAAATGAAACACAAGAATAATTGAATCTAATATGGTATCAAAACCTATGAGAACAAATAAAATACCTTTTATTTATCACCATATGATTACACATTATTCATTGTATACTGTTTCAGCTATCAACTTTATTCTTGAATTAAAACACTAGTTGTCCCACGCTCCGAGCATGTACACTATGTTTTCTAAACACTAGTCATGCCATACACCAAGTATGCATACTATGTTTGTCTATGATCTTTACTTTGTGAACTAGATCAATTGAACATAACTTTAATGATTCTCTTTTCACACTCCCAAATCCTTACTGTAAATACAAGAACTCCAAATTCATGTCATTTACTAAAATCTGTTAGATTCTAAACTTATATGCATTGATCATCTTGTAATGATTATGCACAAAGCCATAAAAACTTGACAACAACCATTACAGAGCATTCCAAATGAGATCAACTCCTTGGAAACATCCTTCTTGCATTAAGTTTCCTAATCTTACACAGATTGAATAATTTTGAACTTTGAAGCATTTCCATATTCCATTTTGACTATCACTTTTGAACAAGAGTTGCCTCCTTACAGATTATGTCAATATGGTCCTTCCAGAATTATCACTATACTTCCAACTATCCTTGAGCAACCAATCTTTGGTAAACCTTAGATTGTCCTCGAAAATTGTTTAATCCTTTTAGTCATATCCAATTCTAGACCTTTTTTCCCTTCTTAATGCCCCAGGCATTTGGAAAATTTTAGAAAGGATGAATATAGCACATGTAATCGATCCTATATCCGAAGCATATGGGTCACGATTCATGATGTCCAACATAAAGACTAAACAAGTCTTTTGCTATAACATTTCCATTTCTATTTGCCAAGTTCTAATAATTCAGATTATGAAAAGGGATGTCGTAATCATAATCGAATTTTAGAACGCAAATAATGGACCCATATAAAAATTTTCCTTATGTTGAGCCATTCCAACATGAAATTCATATATATATATATATATATATATATATATATATATCCTTGACTGAATACCATTAAAACCTCAATCGAAGCTTTTAGATTTGCGATGAAGTATAATTTCCTCTCCCTTAATTATAGCAAAACAACTCTATCTCAATTGATTTTTTTTTGTTTTCTATAATTAACATTTCTAACTTGCAATACTTATCATAATTATCATGCTCCCACTAACATGATGATTATTAGCATAACACTTATGCTCCCACTAGCTTTGACATGTACTCATAAATCAGCTGGACTTCTAGAAAAATAATATTTTATTGACTTTCTTACCAAAGTTCAGATTTCTGATATTAGATTGCTTTGATAAAACTTTATCAATATCATACACCTTATCTTAGATTGCTCATAGGTGTGTCTAAACAATTTACGAACTATGAAAAGGGATGCCGTAATCATAGTCTCGATTGTTTATACCTTTGCCACTTCTCACAAGTCCATGTTAGTGTGCTGGTTAACCACACACGCTCCACTAACGACTTTAAGAATGCAAATATCACAACTGCTATCTAGATAAAATCTACTTAGTGAAAGTGTTTCCTCACCATCATTTTCAGGAATCGGAGATAAACCTTATGACCTTTAGATTTTATGGTGTATGTGTTCTTATCCATGTGAATTGTCAGACCATAGTCACAGGACAAGGATAATGACAAATTCAAACTCATATGGACTAAACTCAATCTTAATCTCTTACCATCTGGCAGGTCAAGGGCCTGCCATTGCTTCCAAATTGTTGTGCAACCAATTGAGAACTCTAAGAACTCATATGCAAAGCCAACTTTAATTGGAATGGGCACAGAATATGTCAACACGATAGGTTATAAACCTCAAGTCGCGTGCTAGTGAAAAACTTCAGGTTATATTCTTGATTAGATCTTGAAATTCTTCCAGGATCTTAAAGACTCCCACTGTCCTCTTGACATATAAGACTATCATGCCAAATATTCAAGATATAGTTTGGATTCTTTATCAAGACAAGCACTTCACATAATTGGCCTTAGTTGGTCTTTGTTTTATCCAAAACATCACAACATACCAATTTCAATTGTACAAGAGTAGAAAACCTTTTACTCTTACATTTCACTAGTATTAATAAACCTTCTTCAAGATGTGTCACTCAAGTTACAATCTTGGAGTATAACTCTAAGAATTGTTTTTGGAACAAAGCATGACTCATCTTCTTGATTTAATCATTTCAACAATTCAAGATTCCTCTTCTTAGTAAGAAGAATACACTAAGATGAATTTAGAGGACTAATTATGACATGATTTTTAAATCATTAAGATGATCACAAAACATGATGCTAGAGTACTCTCCCATCTTTTCAGATTTGAGAAACTTTTATCTTTCCGCCTAAGTTGATTCTTCTTATTCGCTCTGCCATACATTAGAACATTTTCCAATGTCTTAGAATTACACTTAATCTTGTAAGTACAACCATATTTTCTGAGCTTTAGTAAATTATGACGAATAGTCTTATCGATCTTTTGTGGTGGACTTGACTAGTGCACAAGAATGTGTACTCTATCCCTTAGCCCTTTATTTGACTCACACATCCATGTGAACAAGTATTTAGTCTTAATTTCCAATGCTTGAAAGTTCTCATTCATCATGCTATACAACTTGCATGATTCCAAGTTTCGGTCCAATTGAAACTTAGGTGAAGAGAAACTTTCCTTATTTGATAAATTTAGACACTACCACAAATGAAATAATCAAATTCATATTTCCACTCTTGCTATTAATGGAATCATATAAGCAATAATTTTTTTCCACAAATGCCATTGTAAGGATATTTTAAAATAAATAAAAACAAAATGTTTTTCTTTTAGTTTATAAACTTTGCAGAAAAACTACCCTTATAGTGCAAAAGCACATGAAAACTTTGTTGTTATCTATTCTTAATAAATATATCATAACTCCTAAGAAGTAGCTCAAAAATCTGATCCTCAACCTATGCGATAGAAATCCATCTACGCGATCAGATTTAGCATACTCTTTCTTTAAGTTTCTTCACTTTTCTTTGATTCATACAACATCAACATGTGAACCAGTCACATCATGTAACAAGAATCTCATAATAGAAACTTAACAGAGTTAGATAGTGGACTTTACCTGAAATAGAGTCTATCTTATTGACTTGATCAACCTTATAATCTTTCAGTTAAATATGGTAGCTTCGCAACCAATGCCCCTTCCTTTGGTAATATAACATATGGACACTTTGGTAATGGAACATGGGAATATCACAGACTTAGCCTTTCTATTTACTATTTGGTCAACCAATTTGACTATGGCAGATCCCTTTCCATTGGCAAGAGAGAGCTTTACTTTATATCCAATGTCATTATTGTCAATGTCCAAAAACTCTTAGGAAGTTGATCTTAGCAAATAGATAAGATCATTAAGGGACTTGTCATAGTCTATTTCATAGCAGTCCCAAAGGAACTCACTATGTGACTTAGAAAGTAGTTGAGCCACCAACTTTCTCAACACTTTGACACCCAACTCTCCTGGCTTGTCAATATGTGACTTCATCTCCAAGAGGTAATCACATCTAGACCTTGCCTTGCCAATAGGTCTTGAGTGACCTTGAACTTGTGGGTTAGGGAGAATAATTAGAGGAGGTGAAAGAAGTATGATTTCCATTGGACATCATCTTCATTTAGGAAAGCTTGTTTCAAGAGATTTGGGAAGATCATAAATGTCTAAACCAAACATCTTTTTGGGAGATATTCAAGATAGTTGATTTAAAGTCCTTAATATAACATCCTATATGAAATATTAAGGCTAGGACCCAACACAATTCTTTTATAACTTGGTAGAGGGATGCCGTAATCCAAGCTATAAAATATTTGAAGGTAGGTAAATGACGATTCACCAATTTCCACCAAGATAAATGAAATGTATTATTAGGTTTTAATTGGCTTTGAAACTCCTAAATCTTTGAGATTCATCGAACTTTTCAATGGCAAGTTTCAATCTCGAGTGTGCCCTTCAGGTTTTGGGACTGGGGTGTCGATGATCACAAAACAAGGTGTGAAGTAACCATGAAAATTACTTGGTACCCTTAAGTGTTTACCCCTTAATCGATGTGTCGGTTAACCACACACACTCCATCGATACTATGATAAACATTCAGTTACCCTTTGCCTACCTTGTTAAATACGAGTTAGTGTGCCGGTTAACTACACACGCTCCACTAACCGACTTAAACAAAGTGCAAAGTGTAATTTCATGGATTAGCACATTATTCACTTTTTCCTAAGTAACTAAGATTGGGTATTTATAAAAGGTTTAGTTGCTTAGTATTTATCCTCAATTCTTTTAATGAAGGGAGAGAATTATAGTCCTTGTCCCACCCGTTTGGCTAACGACCCTCCACTAGTCAAGGAAACGGTGGGTGAGAGTGGACACCCATTAAACTGCCATTTTATAGGCAGTAACCTTATACCCCCCTTATAGGCCGGCTTCGTGAATGAGGCCTACTAACGGGAAGACTGACTTTACTCTTATACATATATATATATATATATATATATATATATATATATATATATATATATATATATAATATTAACTTATAATATTATAAATTATAAGGGTTGAATTTTAAATTTTAAAATTCTAAGGGCTAACTTGGAATTAAAGTATTCATAAGTGAAAACTTTTCAAATTCCAAAACTTGAGGGAAAGTTTTGAAACTATTCAAAACGAATTAATTCCATAACTTATGTGTTTAAAGTAGTTTTAATTAAAAGACTCTTCAAGTTCCATAACTTGATGACAAGTTATGGAAGACTTTAAACTAATATAATAATGTAATTTTTCTTTATTTTGTAACTTATGGAATTAATTAAGGTTACACATTTTTTTATTATTTAATGAAGAGATTCTTGAACCTCCATAACTTGAGGACAAGTTATGGAGTCATAAAACCATTTAATGATGACAAGACTCTTCATTTTGTAACATATTACAACCTTTATGAGTTTTAAGAAATTAAAGGTGACTTTTCAAGTAACTTGAGGACAAGTTACAAAAACACATTATAGAATCAACTCTTAGATTAAAATGGATTGAAAACATATTATCACATAATTTTCTATTAATCTAGATCAACTCATAAGATCAAAATAACTAAAAAAAAAAACACTTTTGGGTTGCATAACTTATGGAGTTTAATGTTTGTTACATGATGAAACTTTTCATGTTCCATAACTAAAGAAAAAATTATGGAATTCTTTAAAACATTAAGACCAATTTTTGTAACTCGATAAAAAACTTTGAATCAAGTTTTTGTAAACCTTTGAAAATAAAATATTTGCATCAAGATAACAGAAAACAACCCATTGATTTGATACCATTGTTGCGTTTTGAGCATTCTAACACTCCTAAGTGTACATGAAACCCTAAATACCTTGGATCTATGTTTTCTCTATTATATATGCAAATATGAACTTTCCAAGGTATTCATCCTAACTAGCATAATAAGATTGATTCATATGAATACATCAAGTTAGAATTACATACCTCTTCGATGTAGAATGTCTTCATGACGCTTGAGTGCCTAGTGCCCCAAGTGTGACACCTCAAATGGTTCACACAACATCAAATACACTTGGAATAGATTAGAGACAAATCCACACTTCATAAAAATCAGCTAGCCCTTCATTCTCACACAGATAGTGGCCGATTTTGTTAATAATAAGATGCTTATATAGTTAATGATAATTAGGGTGAACCCTAATTGTCATGGCTTTCCATTTCCTCGGATCCATGGGTTCAAATATACCATGGAACATCCATGGAGCATCTTATGGGTTTTAACCCAACTTGACAATCCATGAATCAATAGCCCACTAGACAAGTATGGATGATTTACACAATCAACACATATATTTAATTAGTCTTCTTTTGATCACTTAATTAATCCTAGATTAAGTCTTGATCAATACTAATTAAATAATCCTATTAATATATTAGAACTTATAATATATTAACAAACCTTAAGTGTTATTTCTCTCATTATAGTCTATCCAAATGCATGATGCCATGCAACCCAAATGGACCATGTCAGGTCGGGTCAAGTCTTACCAATTATAGTTATGGACTTTGACATTAATCCAACAATTAGGACCCAAGGGTAGGTCAATACCCAGATATGCCTGACTGTATGCTTATATATGTTGATTTATGCTAGTAGTAGGGATGATATAGTCCCCAGTTACCTGTTGAAAGATATCGATGTTGATTACCGGTTGAAAGATACTAATGATGGTTACCAGTTGAAAGATACCGATGAAGTTTACCGGTTGAAAGATACCGATGAAGGTTACCGGTTGAATGATACCGACAATACTGTATGGTATGTGGTATGATGGGGGAACTCACTAAGCTTCGTGCTTACAGTTTTGGTTTTGGTTTCAGGTACCTCTTCGTCGAAGGGGAAAGAGTCGGCGGTGTAGCAGCGCATCACCCACACACATATGTTTCCGCAAGAAGTTTTTGGGACTTCCCTCTGATTTTCAATACTTATGATGTTATGGTTTGAAATACAACATTATGATTTTGTAATGAATGTTTTATTAACAATGTTTTGGTAAAATGTTTGGCTAAATGCGTTAAATCAAAAATGAAATTTTTGGCCTTGAAAATTGGGTGGTTACAATATATATATATATATATATATATATATATATATATATATATATATATATATATATATATATATATATATATATATATATATATATAGCCTCAGTCCACATAATAAGCAAATAATTATCCTATTTTAATTGCCTAATTCTATACTACATGGAAAATATATCCTAACATAGAAAGGATACATACTGAGTATACAATATAGTGAGAAGAACTCACCTTGGCAGTTTTTCATATGCTTAACAACTATTCGGGTAATCCAATTAGCGAGTATGTGCCTAACATGTATTAACCTAAAATACTAGAGCTTATCAGTCCCTAGGGGTAATCTGGTAATGTAGGCTAGACCTATCACTAATCCCAATAAATATTGATAATTATATCTTATAAGGATAAACTAGGAAGGATAGTTTGGGGGTTGGATTATTTCAGCATATAGCTTTTCTTAAATCCAACAAGCAAGACAATGTGACCATTCTAGAAACCTCTCCAATAAGTAGATCAATTATTATAAGGACTTAAATTAGTGATAAATCTTATTCACATATTCATAATGACTATGAATATAAATACTATTTACACTTAAAACATAGTAAGTGTAGCTTAACTTATAGAGAGTTTCAAGTGAAAATGAGGATTTGTGTTGACAGAACTCCGACTCGAGAGACTTTTGTAAATTGCATAAGTTCTTCATACAAGCTCTATCTTTGATGTTCTTTATATCTGAGCGGAGCTATTGACGATATCTGTAACTTTGATTTAAACATCGTTGGTTAATTGTCAACTTATTTTTAATTTATTAATTTAGAAGGCTTAGACTGCTAATATTTTTTTAAAAAAAAAATCATATCACTTTTATACGACATCCGTTCTCAACTGTCCTTATACTGATGGAATTGTATCAATGAGATCTTCAACTCTCATTTAGATTGTTTTTCCTGACAATCAACCGATCTTAATTTTTGTTTCCGTTTTGCACACTGCTATGCTAGAACTTCGAAAAATCATAATTTCCTCAAAAGAAGTCAGATTTCAATGTTCTCTATATGCATGGTCTTGGTTTTACGACTATTATGACTTTCATTTAGACTGATTCGGCTAACAATCTATCTAAAATTGACTTTTTATGATATGTTGAGCTGTTTCGGTTTAATCAAGGAACTTCGAAGAAGCATAACTTCATACAAAGTTGGAGTTACATGTTCTATACATCTACGAAAATCGTATTGATGTTTCTTAATGATGATTATTTTCGCTTAAAAGTAATATATTTCTACGTCGTATTTCACAATAATTGGCTAATATTACAATCTACAAAAGTGGTAAAAATGGGGTCTTACAAATTCATTATTGTAAAATGTTTATTCTTTTTATTGTTGATAATTTTTCTGGATTCACCATATTGTATTTTTTAGATAGAAGTCGGATAGTTCACATGAACTCATCAACTTCATTAAACATATTGAATTATAGTTGAAGAAATTGGTCTAAAGAATTTGGAGTGATAATGGGTCAAAATTCAAAAGCCAGATTGTTACAGTCACATCTTTCATAATAAGGAATTACACATAACTTTTATGTACTATATACACCTCTACAAAACATGATAGTTGAAAGATAAAATAGATCACTTTGTGAAGTTGTTTGATCTATGCTAAATTATGCATTAATTGATAGGTTTTGAGCATTACAACATTCCTATGTGCACATGCAACCCTAATTGCTTTGGATCTAAGTTTTTCTCAAGTTATCCATGCAAATTAATTTTCCAAAGCAAGAACCATAATCTGGCATACACGAAAACGAAATATAATCATATTCTGGTTTAGAGGAATACCTTTCTTGTTAGTAGCTTCATCTTGACCTTCAAAAGCTTAGTGTCTCAAGCGTTGCACCTCTAATGGAGTCATAAACACCACTTAGCAATGGATGAACAAGAGAGAGGTGATGGAGGCTTCTTGAATTCAGCTAGGGTGCTCTACTACTACATATGGGACGAAAACTATATGCCAAGGGTCGTTTATATAGCTGAGGTTGCTAGGGTTTTAGGTGGAAACTCTAATTCCCTGTTTAAGCCTTAAGCAATCCATGGAATCCTTCTAGAAATCCCCTTGGACGAAATCTCTATGGGCTCCCCATAGATTTCGTCCACTCATTCCTTTAGGATTCCATCTGCCCAACTTGCAATTATCAATCATTTGCAATATCAGTCCCGATTACTTTTAATCAGTTAGTTTTGATCACTAAATTAATTCCAAATTATCTTCTGATCAATACTAATTAAATAATATGATTTCAAAATTAATATATTACTCTTATAATATATTAATAAATCATTTATCAACTTCTTTCAGCATAATTCATCTTGCCAAATTGTTATGGTGAAGGAAACCCAAAATGACCATGCTACTATTAGATCAAGTACATACCAATAATAGTTATAGGCTTAGACACCTAATCCAACAGTCTCCGATTTGGATAAGTCTAATAACTATAACTGCCAATGCAAATTTAGAATCTGATAGCAATCATAGCTCTAAAAAGCCATCGTCGAACTCTGACCTAGTCAATGATGCGTCCTTTAGATAAGGGATCATATAATCCTCCGTTCTACAAGACATCATGTAGACAAAGTCATGGAACAAAATCATTCTCAACGTACAATAATTTGTTTCCAAACTTCTGATTTGTTTGACATAGAACTTAATTGAACATATCAATTCAGTCCTGATCGGGCCCGACATATAAGTCAATGCAAAATCATCGAGGGGTCCAATGTATCGCTTTTACCATCTTAGGATAAAACGAACAAATAAGCTTTGACTTATATGCTTGTACTATTTACACATCAAATCATACACAACAACACATTTTATAACATTAAGTTAATGATGCGTTTACGCATTATCAATGCATAACCAACTTGTAAACAACAACTCATATATCTCAGTTTAAAGATTATATGATAATATTGTCTCAAAATCACTCATGGTAAATTCCATGAAGTAACTCGTATGAGCGTGGGTTTAATCCAATACTCAAATCTTATTTCAAGAGTGCTCGTGAGTGTTGCTGCAAACCATTGCTATGTCTAAACACTTAGACAATCTAGAAACCAATAGTAAACAATCGACACAAGATAGTAAACATTACTCATAGTTTTCAATGTAACTACTCCTCTATTTAGGGTAAACACCCAGCCCAACTGAGAGTGGAAGTTATCTTTGTCGGTTTGAAAATTGGTGTCACTATACCCTATTAGATTCAAGTCAGCACTCCCACCAAGTATAAGGACCCATTCCTTAGTCCTTCTATTAAGAATGTTCTTCACTACTGTCTAGTGAGCTCTACCTGGGTTCCCTGGATATTAGCTAACCATGCTCAACGCAAAGGCCACATTAGGGTGAGTACATGTCATATCGTACATGATTGAGCCAACGGCAGAAGCCTATAGCACTCGACTCATTTCGGCTATCTCGGCATCGGTGCTCGGACTCTAAGTCTTACTTGGCTTAGTATTACTTTAGATTGGTAGTTCCTCTTTCTTGGAATTCTCCATGCTAAAATGTTTCAGCACCTTGTCTAAGTAAGTACTCTGACTAAGTCCTATTAGTCTTCTACTCCTATTTCTCAAAATCCTTATCCCTAGGATATAAGTAGGTTCCCTAGATATTTCATAGCGAAACACTTCCCAAGCCAGGAATTAACCTCCTACAAGGTCGAGACGTCATTTCCTATGAACATTATGTCATCAAAATACAAACACTAGAAAACTAACTATACTCTCATTAGCCTTGACATACATATAGGACTCATCCTTACTTCTAGAGAAACCAAACTCTCTAACTTTCTCGTCAAAGCAAAGATTCCATCTGTGAGATGATTGCTTTAATCCATAAATGGATTTCTCAAGCTTGCATACACTATTGGGGAATTTAGCAACCAAAAAACCTTATGGCTGACATGTAAACATCTTCAGCCAGCTTCCCATTAAGGAAATTGGTTTTGACATCCATCTGCCAAACTTCATAATCATGAAGCGCAGTGATAGATAACATAACCCTAATAGACTTGATCTTGGCTAATCGCAAGAAGCTCTCATCATAGTCAACCCATGGGGTTTGTGTAAAGCCCTTCACAACCGTCCATGCCTTGAATGTATGCACCTTACCATCCATGTTGGTCTTTTTCTTGAAGATCCACTTGCACCCAACTGAATTTCAACCTAGTACATTGTCAACCAAGTTCCAAACTTTTTTGTCATACATGGACTGGATCTCGCTGTCCATTTTCTCTTTCCATTTTTTGCAGACTCAGGGCCCGCCATGTCTTTTTTGTAGTTAGTAGGATTACCCAAATTTACCAGTACACTATCACTGATAAATGTACCACCTTCTGTAGTAATATGAAAACCATAAAACTCCGATGCCATCCCAACTCGAGATGAACATATTAGAGTTAATGACTCGTCAATCTGTTCAACAAGAATCTCCTCTTCTGGTTAAGTTCCAGTGTTAGAGGTTCCTTTATCGCTTGACTCTTGAAGCTCTTCAAGATCAATTTGCCTCCCACCATCCTCTTTCACATGAGTTCTCTTTCGTGGAAAATCCCTCTCCTTGCTACGAAGACCACGTTGTCACTAGGTATATATAAAAGATATCCAAAAGATTTTTATGGGTAGTCGATGAAAGCACACCGCTTACTACGAGGTTCAAGCTTATTGTGAGTCTCTCATGTTACGAATGCTTCACAACCCAAATCCTTTATATGTGCCAATGAGGGAACCTTCCCTATCCATATCTCGTCAGGTGTTTTGGCAACCTTCTTAGTTGGGACTAGATTAAGGATATGGGTGGAAATGTCTAAGGTATAGCCCTAGAATCAGATAGGTAACAAAGCTCGACTCAAAGTAGAATGAACCATGTCCAAAAAGGTTCTATTACGCCTCTCAGCCACACCATTCAGTTGCATCGTTCTAGGCGACATCAATTGTGAAACAATTCCACATTCCTTAAGATAGTCGTGGAACTCAACACTAAGATATTCACCACCCCTATCGTGATAGTAGAAGCATGTTGCTTCTTTAGGATCAGATGAGGAAGTCGCAGAACCGGGTTTACCTTTGGATCCATTTGAAGAATAGCCATCATGTGACTTTCCCTTGTGGTTCTTGTAGGGAGCTTTCCTCTTCTTCCCTTTTTCATGTCCTATAGCAAGGACCGTGGCAGCAGTAGCTAGGGTGGACTCGACAGCTTTGTCTTTGAGTCCACTTTCAGCAGTTCTCAACAAACCTTGAGGTTTTCTCAAAGTGGCTGTGACATCCCCATTTTCACGGTCAGAAAAGACTGATTTTCTTTATGCTTTGTTTATAAATCAGAGTAACATTTTAAATACAAGTGTTGCAAAATTTGTTCCCAAAATAAAATATGATAAAGAATTATCAAAGCATTTCCGAAGAAATGTATTTTATTAAAAAAACTCCAGGATGTCATGTTCGATACAAATCAAAAGCATAAACAGTACAATATAAGCCATACTTCATTTATTTATATCTACAAGACTATATCCATAATCTCTCATCCCAAACATCATATCTATGCTCGTACTCCACTTTCTATAATACAAGAAACTAAGTGGGTCGGGCTTAGGAGCCTAGTGAGCACATAGGGCTTACAAGTTTATTATTTTCATCAACCAAACAAAACACGATTACCCATTCCCGTTATCCTCACAATATGTCCCTAAAACATCTAATATAAGGGACCTAGCCTAAGTATTTTCATCGGGGAGACAACAAATGCTTTGGGGGTTCCTCAACAATTCATGTCAAATGATGCAACCTTGTGGGGGATGGATTATTGCTAGTGAGCACACAGTTCAAGTAAACACCTATAGGTTGCAAGCCTGCTAGCATTCCACTGGACTATCTACAATAGTCTGTGGTCATCATCTATACTCCGCTAGATGACTAGATCATCAATAACATCAAGGCCTCTCTTTATTTTATTTTATCACACAACAACTATTACATCTACCCATGTTTTACACAACATATTTTGTAGATGTAAAATACATATACAATTTAAATCATTTAAAACATGTATAAAATTGCTCATCCATCATAGATAGCAAGTATACACATAATATGCACACATAACACGTAATTTATATAAAAACTTCATATCTATGTGTAAGATGAAAGTAACTAGGCACTCACTTGTTAAAGTGACAAATTGAAATTCGAGCAGCGCTTCGCTTCTTAACAATATGATTTTTATCAACGAAACCTAGTATTATTACCAGTAGAGTATAGTCTAATATTTATTGTGACTAATTATTAGTCTAGATTCTTCATTAACTTAGAGTCTACTTCATGATCTATAAAGTAAGGAACAACCAGGTAAGATCATATCGAAGGTAGGCTCTGTTTGGTATACGAAGTATACTATTTGGAAATCCCACTTTAAACACCTCACTAAATCACAACATAGACATCATTCTCGTAAGTAGATCAATCACTATAACGACTTTGAATCACTAATAAATCTTATTTATAGGTTCATAATAACGATATTATATTTATATATAAGCTATATTTAAACTATAGTAGGCGTATCTCACTTGAAGTGGGTTTTTATTAAAAATTGGGCTTCGTTGGAGCAGTGTTTCCGAGCCGAAAAACTCTTCTTCTCAGAGTCGTCGAGCGCTCCTGGGCTTTCTTATAGTGCTAGGCGAGTTCCTAGGGCTTAGGGGTTTTGGGAGGTTTAGAGAGAGAGAGAGAGAGAGAGAGAGAGAGAGAGAGAGAGAGAGAGAGAAAGAAAGAGAGAGAGAGAGAGAGAGAGAGAGAGAGTAGAGAGAAGAAAGAATGGGAAAGCTGTGAAGCAATGAGGGTGGAATGGGTTGTATTTAAAGGGTGAAATATGGTGCATCTTGGTGCCACATGTCACCATCTGGTGGAAAGCCTTGGGGAGAAAGCAATTACCAAGATTGTGTCACGTCACCTATTTTTCGCATACGAGCTCCATTTTAAATGTTCTTTATATCCACATGTAGATAAAAATAAAATCTGCAACTTTTATTTTGAATCCATCGGCTAATTCTCGTCTGATCTTAAATTTAATAGCTGGAGGAGATTATACTGTTAAATAACCGTGTAAAATTCGTAACTTCTTCATACGGACTCCGTTTTCGTCTGTATTTTTATCATTGATTTCCTATTAATGAGATCTTCAACTCTCATTTAGGTCATGTTGGCCAAAAACCGCTCGATCTAAAATTTGAGTTTCAGGTTGTGCACTGCTAAGCCAAATATTAGAAAAATCATAACTTCCTCATACGAAGTCAGATTTGGGTGTTTGTTTTATGCATGCTCACGGTTTAACGTATACTACAACTTTTATTTAGATTGCTAAGCCTAAAAAGTCTTCTATCGTAAATTCACTATTTACGTTTCCCGGTGTTGTGTTGGTTGTGCCGTAAAACTTCGACAGGTCATAACTTCTTCGTTATAACTCAGATTTCGGTGTTCTTTATATACCCGGAATCCTTTTTTCGACCACTACAAGATTACATATAGATATCAGGTTTATCTGATACTTTAATTTTGACACTTATTTTTATCTTTTATATATTATACTTTTATAATTAAGTATAAAGCACATAAATTCACATAATTCACATAATACTCAAATAATTCATCTTTATTATTTCAATATGAGTTACATTGGTTGACCTAGACTATTACATCATCTACTAATTCTTAGCCCAGAGACATGGGCGTTACAATTCTCTCCCCCTTAGGATGATTCTGTTACGGAATCATGCATCAGCACACAAATGTGGGTAGTGACTCATCATGTCAGTTTCTGTTTCCCAGGTGAGATTCATCCCATTCGAATGTTTCCAACAGATTAGCACTAAATCGACCATCTTGCGTGGCAACTTCTTAGTCTTACGGTCAACGATTGCCTCAGGCTCTTCGATTAGCCTCTTATTCTCATCCATTCTTAATTCTGAGATTGGAATTATGTCAGGAACTTCTCCCGTGAACTTCCTCAAATAACATACATGGAAGTTGTTATGAATACCATCTATTTCTTGGGGTAATTTGAGCTTGTAAGCTTGGTTCCCAATCATCTAGAGAACTTTGAACAGTCCAATAAACCTTGGACTCAACTTTCCTCATTTCCCGAATCTTATAAGTCCCTTCCACAGTGAGACTTTAAGCAGAACAGAATCTCCAACTTTGATAGTCATTGGTCATCTTTTTTTATCAGCATAGCTCTTCTGACGATCCTAAGTTGCTAACAGGCTTTCCCTAATCACCTTCAATTTCTCAGCAGTCTCATGGACTATCTCGGGGCCCATAAACTGGTTTTCTCTAGCCTCAAGCCAACAAGATGGCGACCAAAACTTCTGTCCGTACAAAGATTGATAAGGAGCCATCTTAATGCTCGAGTGGAAACTATTGTTGTAGGAAAATTCTACTAGAGGTAAGTTCTCATCCCAGTTACCTTAGAAATCTAGGGTATATGCTCCCAGCATATCTTCCAGTGTTTAAATCGCTCTTTCGCTCTGGCTATCAGTCAGCGGATGGTAAGTTGTACTCAAACACAACTTCGTACCAAATTCCTCTTATAGACTTCTCCAGAACCTTGACATGAAACGACTATCACGATATGATACAATCGTAAGAGGAGCTCCATGAAGTCTTACTACCTCTTTCACGTAAGCATTTGCGAGCTTATCCATAGACCACCTCTCGTTGGCTGCTATGAAGTGTGCACTATTAGTGAAACGATCCACGACCACCCAAATCATGTTGTGACCGTTCTTCGTCCTGGGCTGTTTAGTCACAAAATCCATGGTGATATCTTCCCATTTACCCATGGGTACAGGTAAAGGTTCTAAAATCCCATACAGTTTCTGATGTTGTGCCTTAACTCTCGCACATGTCAAACACTCGGCTACATACTTCGCAACATCGAGCTTCGTCGTTGGTCACCAGTAGTAGGGTAGTTCTTTTCATGCTCTTTCAATTGTCAATTCCAGATCATGGGTGGGGTAGTTCTTTTCATGCATTATTCCCTCTTGGTTAACCACATAACCCAAGAACTGGACTTCTCGGATCCAAAAATCACATTTGGAGAAGTTTGCACTTTAGGACAAATACTACCACTGTCAATTCCAGATCATGAGTGGGGTAGTTCTTTTCATGCTCTTTCAATTGTCGAGATGCATATGCTATTACCTTTTCTCTTTGAGTTAGAGCACATCCTAACCCTAACTCCTGATGCATCGCTATACACTATGAAGTCCTCAACTCAATCGTATAGAGAAAGAATCAGTGCTTCACACAACATCTTCTTCAGCTTCTCGAATGCTTCTTCGTGCTTCTCACTCAATGTATAAGTAGTTCCTTTGTGGTTTAAAGCTGTTAATGGAGCAGCTATCGAGGAAAAGCCTTTAATAAACCGTCGGTAGTATCCAACTAATCCTAGAAAGCTTCAAATCTCTGTAGGACTTTTTGGTTGTTCCCACTTCATCACAGCTTCGATCTTTGTTAGGTCAACCATTATTCCCTCTTGGTTAACCAAATAACCCAAGAACTGGACTTCTCGGATCCAAAAATCACATTTGGAGAACTTTGCATACAACTTCTCCTTCTTCAGGACTTCTAACACTTCTCATAGATGCTTGCCATGCTCATCCTGGATTCCTGAGTAAATCAGAATGTCATCTATGAACACTATCCCGAATTTATCATGGAATGGTATACAAACCCTGTTCATCAAATCCATGAACGCTATTGGAGCATTGGTTAGTCCAAATGACATAACCAAGAACTCGTAGTGTCCATATCTTGTTCTGAATGCAATATTCTCGATATCCTGCTCTCTCATCTTCAGCTGATGATATCTTGACCCAGGATCGATCTTTGACAAATAGCTCGAACCTTGCAGCTGATCGAACAGGTCATCAATCCTTGGCAAAGGTTACTTGTTATTTATCGTTTCCATGTTCAACTCTCTGTAATCTATGCATATTCTCATGCTTCCATCTTTCTTCATCAAGCATAACACCGGATCTCCCCAAGGTGATGAACTAGGTCAAATGAAACCGTTCTCCAACAGCTCCTGAAGTTGCTTCATGAGCTCCTTCATCTCCATTGGTGCTAATCGTTATGCTGCTTTTCCTATTGGTGTCGTTCCTGGTAACAAGTCTATCTGAAACTCCACTTGTCTATCAGGCGGTAATCCAGGAAGATCTCCGAGAAAGACTTTCGGATAATTACACAAACCGGTATATTTTGCACCTCCTTCTTTTCCTTTTTAGCATTGATCACAAATTCCAAATATGATGCACATCCTTTGGACAAACATTTTCTGGCATTCATCAGGGAGATGATTCAAGAACTTACTCTGCGTTTGTTCCCGTACACCATAAATTACTCTTTTTCAAGTAGGTTTACTCTTACTATCTTCTTTCGACATAATATCTCGACATCATTTGCGCTAAGCCAATCCATTCCTAAAACGATGTTGAAACTGTTCAAATTTATGGGTAACAGCTCTTCGTGGAATTCATTTTTGTTTAAGTCGATGACAATGTTCTTAATACAATCACTAATAGGTACGAATTTGCCACTAGCAAATTCCACAATTAGGGCATTATCAACTTTTCTACAGGTAATGCTAATTTTCGTCTAAATTTATGTGACACAAAGTAGTAGTTTGCACCTCAATCAAAAAGTATTGTGGCAGGCAATCCATTCACAAGAAAAGGTACCTGAAGCTACATTTGTTGCCTCCTTCGCAGCCTCAAGCATCACCTGGAAGGCTCTCACCTTCAGCTTTGGTGGAATGTTGGGCCTTGCCGCCTCTTTCTTCTTCGGTCAATCCTTTTCAATGTACCCTTCCTCACGACACTCGTAGCACACGTTGGCGGTGCACTCATTAGCTTAATGCTTTGTCTTCCCACACTTGTAGCAGGTTACTTCCTCGCTACATTTCCATGAGTGCCTCTTTTTAGACTTCTCACACCACTTCCCTTCGTTTCCTACTCCAACAAACTTCTTTAACTGAACCTGCTCTTCTTATTGGGCTTAGCAGACCCCTCAAATTTCCTCTTTTCGCCAACCTCAATCTTGTTGGCAGCTCTTCCCTTTATCATCTCCTCCATATGTAACAGCTCAAATTTTCAAATAAAATTTTCATTTAAAAGAAAACATCATTATTTGACAAAAGGGTTTATTCCAAGTTTATTTCATAAGTATAACTAATAAATCTCCAGGATCTTCAACAGTGGCAGTGTGTACGTGTCACGCCGGCGCCTTCCCACGGTCATCACTAGTACCTGAAAAACATAAACACAACTAGTAAGCATAAATGCTTAGTGAGTTCCCCAGTATACGACTTACCCACATACGCCTTCCGGCCCGGACCTTTCGGTCCACATAACATTGCCTTCCGGCCCGTAATATAATCGCCTTCCGGCCCATAACATATCGCCTTCCGGCCCGTATTAGATTGCCTTCCGGCCCATAGTATTTTGCCTTCCGGCCCATAATAGTATAAAACATAACACATGTAACATAACGCACATAACACATAAGTCATACATCATACCGTTCTTTCTGTCACATAAGGTCTCGCCTTCCGGCCCGTATAAGCATACATCACATATAAGCATACATCACATATAAAGCATCTACCGCTCTAGACATAGCATAAATATAACACATACGACCTTCCGGTCTCACAGTCAAACCCTTCCGGGTGAAGTATAGTGAGAAGACTCACCTCGTAGTATGCAAGCTATAAACCCTTCGAGCTACTCGCACTCGATCCGCTAATCCGCAGGTTCCCTATAATACCACATACCTTTATTAATGATCTTATCAAACAAGACAACTGACCCTACTAAGTTACATACAGGTCAACGGTCAATCTTGACCGGACTCGTCGAGTGCAAAGGGCAACTCGGCGAGTATAGACACCCTGACTCCACTCGCCGAGTCTGAAGAACGACTCGACGAGTCCTAGTAGATCTTCAAGCTACTCGTCGAGTCTGAAGAACAACTCGGCGAGTCCTAGTGAATCTTCAAGCTACTCGCCGAGTCTGAAGAACAACTCGGCGAGTCCTAGTGAAACTTCAAGCTACTCGCCGAGTCTGATCATTGGACTCGGCGAGTCCTCGCCATGCAGTCAATCCGCTGCCTCCTTTATTTCGCATGATTTCGAAGTATATAGATATGGGGCTTCCTGGACTTTCACATATACTATTACAGGGGTTTTTAAACACTTACAACAACACTATAATCTAACAATTCCTTAAATGGGTTTCCTAAACCCTAAATTCGCATACAACGTAAAAGCTACAGATTTTGATCCGAAGATTACCTGGAAACGTGTTCCCTGTGTCCCCAACCTTCCAGTACTCGATTCCTTTGATCACCACCTTGCCCCTCCTTGTCTAACAATCTCTTCAAGCTTCCTCTAGCCCTCACTCTTGCTCCAGATGCCCACAAACTCCCAAGGTATCTTCAATCGGCCAAAAGACGCGACATGACGGCCATAAGATCATTATATACGATTCAGAAATGAAACGGCTAGGGTTCAGCTGAATCAGCGTCGACTCGCCGAGTCCCTATTTGGACTCGTCGAGTCCAGTCGCGTATCTGCGACTGCGACCAAGACCATGGCCCTACTCGGCGAGTCATGCACCAACTCGCCGAGTCCCCTCCTAAATGTGCCCCAAAAATAATTTAAAGAAATACCTGAAATTCCGGGCTGTTACAACTCTCCCCCACTAGAACTAGACTTCGCCCTCGAAGTCTCATTCTGCGAATAATTCCGGATGTTGCTCCCGCATTTCTCTTTCCGGCTCCCAAGTCATCTCCGATCCCTTCCGATGTTGCCACTGAACCAACACCAGAGGTATCTCCTTGTTCCGTAGAACCTTGATCTTCCGATCCCTGATAGCTACTGGTCTTTCGGCGTAATTCAGGCTCGCATCCACCTGAATATCTTCTAACGGAACCACTGCTGCCTCATCGGCTATACACTTCCTCAACTGTGATACGTGGAAGGTATTGTGAATCTGACTCAACTCCGCTGGCAACTCCAACCGATAAGCTACCCGACCTACCCTTGCAATTACCCGGAATGGGCCTATGAACCGGGGCCCCAATATACCCCTCTTCCTGAACCGGATCACCCCTTTCCAAGGAGAAACCTTTAGGAGAACGAAGTCGCCGACCTGGAATTCGAGCTCGGACCGGCGTCTGTCCGCATAACTCTTCTATCGGCTCTGGGCGGTCAATAACCTCTGCCTCACTCGCTGAATCTGTTCGGTCGTCTGAAGTACAATCTCTGTACTGCCCATCACTCTCTGTCCCACTTCTCCCCAGCAAATGGGAGTCCGACACCTCCTACCATACAACAACTCAAAAGGTGGCATACCAATGCTCGAATGATGGCTGTTGTTGTAGGAAAACTCAGCCAACGGCAGATGCGCATCCCAACTACCCCCGAAGTCTAACACACACGCTCTAAGCATGTCTTCCAATGTCTGAATCGTCCGCTCGCTCTGACCGTCGGTCTGGGGATGGTATGCGGTACTAAAATGCAGCTTAGTACCCAACTCCTCATGGAATTTCTTCCAGAACCTGGAAGTGAAACGTACATCGCGGTCCGAAACAATCGAGGTCGGCACTCCATGCCGAGATACTATCTCTCTCACGTATAACTCTGCCAACTTCTCTGCTGATGAACTTTCGCTAATGGCAAGGAAGTGTGCACTCTTTGTTAGCCTATCCACAATCACCCAAATCGCATCGACTCCCCTGGCAGTTTTCGGCAATTTGGTGATGAAATCCATCGTGATCTGATCCCACTTCCACTCAGGAATCTCCAAGGGTTGCAACTTACCGTGCGGTCTCTGGTGCTCGGCCTTAACCCTACGGCAGGTCAAACACCTCTCAACGAACCAGGCAACGTCTCTCTTCATACAAGGCCACCAATATTCCTTTTTCAAATCCAGATACATTTTCGTAGCACCAGGATGGATCGAGAATTTCGATCTGTGTGCCTCCTCCATCAAAGTAACACGCGTACCGCCCACGAATGGCACCCAGATCCGACCCTGAAATGTCAGAAGTCCCCGCCCATCCGTAACGAACTCTGAAATCAACCCGACGACCCGCTCCTATTTCTGCATCCCAGACTTCACAACCTCGGCCTGTGCCCCACGAATAGCATCTAATACTGGAGTCATCACCGTCATTCTCAAACATACGTCCCGCAATGGAGTACTCTCCACCCTACGACTCAATGCATCAGCTACCACATTAGCCTTGCCTGGGTGGTATAGGATCTCACAGTCATAATCCTTAACCACGTCTAACCATCTCCTCTGACGCATGTTTAGGTTGGGTTGATCCATCAAATACCTCAAACTCTTATGGTCCGTGTATATGGTACAACGAACCCCGTACAGGTAGTGACGCCAAATTTTGAGGGCGAACACTACTGCCCCCAACTCTAAGTCATGCGTGGGATATCTCGCTTCGTGAGGCTTCAGCTGCCTCGATGCATAGGCTATCACATGGCCCCTCTGCATCAACACCGCACCCAGTCCTGAAATCGATGCGTCGCAATATACGACAAAGTCCTCCATCCCTTCCGGAAGAGCTAATACTGGTGCTTCGCACAGTCTCTGACAAAGTGTCTCGAAGGAAGTCTGCTGTTCGGGTCCCCATGAAAATGTAACACCCTTTCGGGTCAATTTGGTAAGCGGCACCGCGATCTTGGAGAAGTCCCTAATGAACCTTCGATAGTACCCCGCCAACCCAAGGAAACTCCTGATCTCCGAAGGTGACTTCGGTGCCTCCCAACTCATCACCGCTTCCACCTTGGCCGGATCGACCAATATCCCTGCCTGATTTACAACGTGCCCCAGAAATTGAACTTCCCGTAACCAGAAGTCACATTTGGAGAATTTTGCATATAGTTTCTCCGACCTCAGTACCTCAAGGACCTCCCTCAAATGTCCCTCATGCTGCTCCCTAGACCGCGAATACACCAGAATGTCATCGATGAACACAATCACAGACCGATCCAGCATCGGCCTGCATACCCTGTTCATGAGATCCATGAACACTGCTGGGGCATTGGTGAGCCCAAAAGGCATCACCACGAACTCGTAATGCCCATACCGCGTCCTAAAGGCTGTCTTCTGGACGTCCTCATCCCGCACTCTTACCTGATGGTACCCTGATCTCAAATCAATCTTGGAAAACCAAGATGCCCCTTGCAATTGATCAAATAGATCATCGATCCTCGGTAACGGATAACGGTTCTTAACTGTCACCTTGTTCAGCTCCCGGTAATCGATACACATCCGGTGTGAACCATCCTTCTTCTTGACGAACAGAATCGGTGCTCCCCACGGCGAGCTACTCGGCCGAATAAATCCCTTACCCAACAACTCTTGAAGTTGCGAGGACAATTCTTGCATCTCTGGAGGTGCAAGACGATAAGGCACCTTCGCAATAGGCGCAGCCCCTGGAACTAGATCGATACCAAACTCCACTTGCCTCGCAGGAGGTATTCCCGGCAAATCCTCGGGAAAAACATCTGGAAACTCGCGCACCACTGGAACCTCCTTCAATGTCTTCGGTCTCTCGGAACTCTCCCGCGTATCCATCACATACGCCACAACGCCGTTACATCCCCGCTGTAGGCATTGCCTCGCCCTAGCGGCCGAACAAAAAGCTGATCTCGAACGGGTACCCTCGCCGTATACCGTAAGAACTCCCCCACTAGGGTCTCGTATAGTCACCAGCTGACGCTCGTAGTCGATGACAGCGCTGAATCGGCTCAACCAGTCTATGCCTACGATGACACAGACATCACCCATCGCAATAGGAATTAGGTCAATCGGAAACGCGACCCCGAAGATCTCTAGCACACATCCCCGAATAACCTCCGTAGCACAAATCACCCTCTCAGCCACAATAGAAACGCTCAAAGGCCGACTTAACGGCTCACGACTAATGCCGATGTGCTGACTAAAAGCTAACGATACAAACGATCTACTCGCACCCGAATCAAATAACACTAGAGCAGGCATAGAGTTCACAAGAAAAGTACCTACACATACATTAACATAAGCATAGCATTTCGACCTTTAAGTAAATACGTGAATGATAACATACCTGCCACAACATCGGGCGCAGCGCGGACCTCCTCCGCAGTCAGCTGAAAGGCTCTCCCACGAGCCCTCGGGGCCTTGACCTTCGTCGGTCGGGTCTCAGTAGTCCGGGTAGTAGGTGTAGCTCCCTGACGAAGTTGCGGGCACTCGGCCTTCCGATGGCCTGTCTGGTTGCAGTGAAAGCAAACCATAAACCCCTTAGGGCAATCCCTGGCAATATGTCCCTCCTTGCCACACTTGTAGCAACCACCAGCTCGACACGTCCCCTCGTGACTCTTGCCGCACTTCGCGCAAGTGCGACCCTTCGAACCTCCCATCCTCGAATCAGCGAACTTACTCCGCTTGGCTGCCGGCTGAGACTGGGCCGGCCGTCGATCCACCTGCCGAGACTCAGCCTCCTCCCTCGCTTGAGTCTCCAACTTGATCTCGCGCTTCCTGGCGTTCGCCTGAAGCTCAGTGAAAGTACGATAGGTGGAGTTTGACACAAACTCCCGGATCTCCCTCTTCAAAACACCCAAATAGCGGCTCATCCGCGACTGCTCCGTAGATACCAGCTCGGGGCAGAACATTGCCCTCTCATGAAACTTCCGTGTGATCACTGCCACGGAATCAGTACCCTGAAGTTGCTTCATGAGCTCCTTCATCTCCAACAGCTCCTGAAGTTGCTTCATGAGCTCCTTCATCTCCATTGGTGCTAATCGTTATGCTGCTTTTCCTATTGGTGTCGTTCCTGGTAACAAGTCTATCTGAAACTCCACTTGTCTATCAGGCGGTAATCCAGGAAGATCTCCGAGAAAGACTTTCGGATAATTACACAAACCGATATATTTTGCACCTCCTTCTTTTCCTTTTTAGCATTGATCACAAATTCCAAATATGATGCACATCCTTTGGACAAACATTTTCTGGCATTCATCAGGGAGATGATTCAAGAACTTACTCTGCGTTTGTCCCCGTACACCATAAATTACTCTTTTTCAAGTAGGTTTACTCTTACTATCTTCTTTCGACATAATATCTCGACATCATTTGCGCTAAGCCAATCCATTCCTAAAACGATGTTGAAACTGTTCAAATTTATGGGTAACAGCTCTTCGTGGAATTCATTTTTGTTTAAGTCGATGACAATGTTCTTAATACAATCACTAATAGGTACGAATTTGCCACTAGCAAATTCCACAATTAGGGCATTATCAACTTTTCTACAGGTAATGCTAATTTTCGTCTAAATTTATGTGACACAAAGTAGTAGTTTGCACCTCAATCAAAAAGTATTGTGGCAGGCAATCCATTCACAAGAAAAGGTACCTGAAGCTACATTTGTTGCGTCCTTCGCAGCCTCAAGCGTCACCTGGAAGGCTCTCACCTTCAGCTTTGGTGGAATGTTGGGCCTTGCCGCCTCTTTCTTCTTCGGTCAATCCTTTTCAATGTACCCTTCCTCACGACACTCGTAGCACACGTTGGCGGTGCACTCATTAGCTTAATGCTTTGTCTTCCCACACTTGTAGCAGGTTACTTCCTCGCTACATTTCCATGAGTGCTTCTTTTTAGACTTCTCACACCACTTCCCTTCGTTTCCTACTCCAACAAACTTCTTTAACTGAACCTGCTCTTCTTATTGGGCTTAGCAGACCCCTCAAATTTCCTCTTTTCGCCAACCTCAATCTTGTTGGCAGCTCTTCCCTTTATCATCTCCTCCATATGTAACAGCTCAAATTTTCAAATAAAATTTTCATTTAAAAGAAAACATCATTATTTGACAAAAGGGTTTATTCCAAGTTTATTTCATAAGTATAACTAATAAATCTCCAGGATCTTCAACAGTGGCAGTGTGTACGTGTCACGCCGGCGCCTTCCCACGGTCATCACTAGTACCTGAAAAACATAAACACAACTAGTAAGCATAAATGCTTAGTGAGTTCCCCAATATACGACTTACCCACATACGCCTTCCGGCCCGGACCTTTCGGTCCACATAGCATTGCCTTCCGGCCCGTAATATAATCGCCTTCCGGCCCATAACATATCGCCTTCCGGCCCGTATTAGATTGCCTTCCGGCCCATAGTATTTTGCCTTCCGGCCCATAATAGTATAAAACATAACACATGTAACATAACGCACATAACACATAAGTCATACATCATACCGTTCTTTCTGTCACATAAGGTCTCGCCTTCCGGCCCGTATAAGCATACATCACATATAAGCATACATCACATATAAAGCATCTACCGCTCTAGACATAGCATAAATATAACACATACGACCTTCCGGTCTCACAGTCAAACCCTTCCGGGTGAAGTATAGTGAGAAGACTCACCTCGTAGTATGCAAGGTATAAACCCTTCGAGCTACTCGCACTCGATCCGCTAATCCGCAGGTTCCCTATAATACCACATACCTTTATTAATGATCTTATCAAACAAGACAACTGACCCTACTAAGTTACATACAGGTCAACGGTCAATCTTGACCGGACTCGTCGAGTGCAAAGGGCAACTCGGCGAGTATAGACACCCTGACTCCACTCGCCGAGTCTGAAGAACGACTCGACGAGTCCTAGTAGATCTTCAAGCTACTCGTCGAGTCTGAAGAACAACTCGGCGAGTCCTAGTGAATCTTCAAGCTACTCGCCGAGTCTGAAGAACAACTCGGCGAGTCCTAGTGAAACTTCAAGCTACTCGCCGAGTCTGATCATTGGACTCGGCGAGTCCTCGCCATGCAGTCAATCCGCTGCCTCCTGTATTTCGCATGATTTCGAAGTATATAGATATGGGGCTTCCTGGACTTTCACATATACTATTACAGGGGTTTTTAAACACTTACAACAACACTATAATCTAACAATTCCTTAAATGGGTTTCCTAAACCCTAAATTCGCATACAACGTAAAAGCTACAGATTTTGATCCGAAGATTACCTGGAAACGTGTTCCCTGTGTCCCCAACCTTCCAGTACTCGATTCCTTTGATCACCACCTTGCCCCTCCTTGTCTAACAATCTCTTCAAGCTTCCTCTAGCCCTCACTCTTGCTCCAGATGCCCACAAACTCCCAAGGTATCTTCAATCGGCCAAAAGACGCGACATGACGGCCATAAGATCATTATATACGATTCAGAAATGAAACGGCTAGGGTTCAGCTGAATCAGCGTCGACTCGCCGAGTCCCTATTTGGACTCGTCGAGTCCAGTCGCGTATCTGCGACTGCGACCAAGACCATGGCCCTACTCGGCGAGTCATGCACCAACTCGCCGAGTCCCCTCCTAAATGTGCCCCAAAAATAATTTAAAGAAATACCTGAAATTCCGGGCTGTTACACCATAGACTTGGTAGCCCAGATTGATGGGTTTTGGTCATAAGACATCCTATGTGCTCATACAAACCCTAATGCTTGGATCTAGGTTTCTCTATTGTACATGCTTTGAATCCAAGACTATAAACCCTAATTCTAGCATACATATAATCATATTAACATGAGAATAAGTTTATAGTGTTACCTTGATTGTTATGTAGCAATAACAATCCCAAATCTCCTTGAATTGACTTTGGAAGGCTTAGAGTCACAAGTGTCACTCCTCTAATGGTTCACAAACACCATAAGCAAGAGGATGAAGAGGAGAGAGGTTGGAGGCTGCCAAAACGTGTGTAAACCCTTACAAGAAGCTTAGCCACGTTTTTGAGCCTTAAGGGGTCTTTATATAGTTGGGCTATTAGGGTTATCTAACAAGGAAACCCTAATTTGGATTCTTAAGCCCTAAGCAACCCATAGACTCCTTTTAATCAAGCCCTTGGACGATTTCCTTATGGGCTTCCCCATAGAATTCGTCCAACCCTTGATACAAGGCAATCCATGGCCCAAATTATAATTATCTTATAATTACAATTCCAGTCCCTTAAGTTTAATTAATCTCTTTTAGTCACAAAACTAATTACCAATTAATTATTGACTAATATTAATTAAACAATATGATTTCTCCTTTAATATATTATTCCCATAATATATTAATAAATCATATTTAATCCTTACTCTCCATAATTCATCCTATCAAGTTGCTTTGGTGAAGGCAACCTAAAAGGACCATGCACCATCGGGTCAAGTACATACCAAAATAGTTATGGACTTAGACACTAATCCAACAGTCTCCCACTTGGATAAGTCTAACAACTATTCTGCGTATGACTTCAGATCCTGATCTGCAATCGTAGCTTTCCAAAGCCGCTGTCAACTCTGATCATATCAGATACGCGTGTCCTTAGATAAGGGATCATATATTTCTCCATTCTAGATATCGTCTGAGATATGATTTCTAATCATTCTCTTTGTACTACTTCTCGATTTCTGATTTATGATGACAGACTAATTGAACAAATCAAATTAGCCCTAGCCCGGCCGAGCATTTACGTATGTCATCACTAAACCATCGAGGGGCCCAAAGATATCGCTTTTATCCTACCTTGGATAAAAGGAACGGATAAACTTTGATACAATGCTCGCTTGCACTCACTCACCGAATTACACACAACAATATGTTTTATAACACCAAGTTACTGGTGCGTTTACATATTATCAATGTGCAATCGATTCGCAAGATACAACTCACACATCTCGGTTTCAAGAATATAAGATGTTATCGTCTCACTAATCACTCGAGATAGTGATCCAAGTGAGCGTGGGTTTAATCCAATGCTCAAATCATATTCATAAGCACTCATGAACGTTGCAGCAAACACTTGCTTATATCTAATACTCTTTTAGACAATCCACACACCAATTCACGACAGTCTTCATTCATATCTACTTCCAACATATGAACGACTGTGGCCCGTTTGAATAATTCGGTTATTCTTAATAAACTCAATTATTCTGGAAGTCAAAACATGCAAGGTGAAACACAAGAATAATACTAATCCCATATGGCCTCAATCCTTTGAGTATAAACAAAACACGTTTTATTTATCACCATATCGATTACTCATTATTTGTTGTTTCGGGTAATCAACTTTTTACTTGAATTATTACACTTGTCCCATGCTCCTAGCATGCACACAATGTTTACCTATGGTTCTTACTTTTGTGAAATAGACAAATTGAACATATTTCCAATCATTCTCATTTTACAACTCCAAATCCATTTTCTTAAGTGTAAGAATATTAAATTCTCGCTACTTATAGAATATGCTAGATTCTAACACTTTATGCGACGATCCTTTCGTAATGTCACTGCACCAAGGTCACAAAGACTATTACCAATGATATTACAAAGTCCTCTATCGGAGATTGTTACAAGACAATTCCTTAGATACGATGTCTCTTACTCAAAGTACATTCCTTTGAACATCCTTTTGCATAAAGGTTTCTAAGCTAGACATAGATTTTCAATATTTACTTCCCAATATGGACACGCTTCCATATTTTCCATATGACAACTAATTTCTTAATAGAATCTTATCTATTCGTAATGATGTCGATATTGTCCATCCAATATGGAAACATTTCCATAATTTCCAATACTATACTTCCAACTACTCACAAGCAACCAATCCTCGTCGAACTTTGGATTGTCCTTTGATAGTTGTTTAATTATTTTAGTCAAAACCGATTCTAGTCCCTTTTCCCTCTAAATGCGCTAGACATTTGGAAAATTTTAAAATGGTAAAACATTAAATCATTTGCAATCGATCCTATACTCGAAGCGTATGGGACATGATGCAAAATGTTTTATTTGCTATGTTCTCAAAATTCGAATTTTGAAGAGGAATGCCGTAATCATAATCGAAATTTTAAGAACACACTATGTACCCTTGACTAAATCTATTAACATTCCACAACCTAATCCTTTAGATTTGAAATGAAGCATAATATTCTCTCCCTTAATTATAGCAAAACAACCTTTCAACTCTTACAACTTTGCAAAGTATGACTCTTGTTTTCTATAATTAATATTGCCAACTATGCAATACGTGCCTTAATAATCATACAATCATAACATTTATGCTCCCACTATCATGATGATTATTATAAAACATAACACTTATGCTCCCACTAGCTTCGACATGTATTCATAAACATCTTAACTTTCAGAAAAACAATACCTATTGAATTTCTTAAGTCCATGTTTCTAATACTTAGTGCTTTGATAATCTTTTATCAAGGCTTTTTGAACTTATACACCTTTGCCTTAGATAATTCATATGTGTGTCTTAACGATTAAGACTAATTGCCAAACCTCACGATTCGAATCATGGAAAGGGATACCGTAACCATAATCGAATTCGAGAATGCAATTTTACAATCACTATCTTCTTAAAATCTTTCTTAGTGAAAGCATTTCCTCACAATCATTTACATGAAGGAGGAAATCTTATGACACTTAGATTTTAAACGGTGTAAATGTTCCTATCCATGTGAATTTGTCAAAACCAACGTTTACGACAAATTCAAACTCATACGGATCGAACTTCCTTAATCTTGATTTCTTGCCTCATGGTAGCACAGCTGCCCACCACGTCTTCCAAGTAGTTAAGCATCTCACCTTTTCCTATCAATGTACCTTTCATTGATTAAGGTGCTTTGCCTTTTATGCATTCAAAATGAGAACTCATAGGACTCACATGCATAATTAACTCAATTGGAACAGCACAGAAACAAAATAATGTCTTCACGATAGGTTGTAAACCTCAACTCGTGTGCTAGTGATGATCAATAAGGTTTATTTGATTTGTTCTTGAAACCTTTCAAGACCATTAAGACTCCCACTGACTCCTTGACATATAAGATTCTCTTGTCAATAAACATTTGTTGACAACCAAATATTCAAGAGTTAGTGTAGCTTTTATCAAAACACTTCATAAATTGGTCTTAGTTGGTCTCTGTCTTATCCACGACATCACAACTTTCCACAATTGATGAATGTTATAAACCTTCTTAATACTATTCACTCAATGTCACAATATTGACTTTAAGACTTGTTTTGGAACGAAGTATGATTGACTTCTTGATTTGACCATTTCTTCAATCTTTGATTCCTCTTCTTGGACATACAATTGTACCAAGATTCACTTAGAGGATCAATTGAGATATGGTTCTTAATCATTAAGATCTATCATAAAGCATAAAAGCTACTCTCCCTTCTTCTTAGAATGGAGAAACTCTTATCTTTCTGCCTACTTGATTCTTCTTATTCGTTTTGCTATTCATCTAAACCCTTTAATCAATTCAAAATTACACTTAATCTTGTAAGTGTAATCATATTTACTAAGCCTTTAGCAAATCATGACGAATATCTTTGTTACTCTTATGGTAAACTCGATCAACATACAACTTTGTGTACTCGATCTCCTAGTCCTTTCACTTGACACTTTGTCAATGAGTTAGTCTAATTTCCAAATACGTAATTTCTCATTCATCGTGCAACCAAGTTGCATGATTCCAAGTTTCGGTCCAATTGAAACTTGGGCGATGAGAAACTCTCCCTATTTGGTAAATTCTTGACCCTTCCATAAATAACATAACTAAGAATCATATCCATTCGTTGTAGAAATATGCAAACATCAATTTTCATAACAATTTCATTGCAAGGAAGTAAACAAATAAATAAGTCAAAAAAAATTTATTTTATTTATAAAAGTAGCGGAAAAACATTTGTCCTTACAATGCAAAATCTATTGAAAACTATGTAAAAGAAAATTTCTAACAACTCTATCATAACTATCTAAGCTCAAAATCCAATCTTCAAGTCCATGAGATCGAGATCCATCTCTTGTGATTAGATTCATCTTGCTCTCTTATCAAACTTCCTTTCTTTTCACCGATCCTTCAAAACATTTAAATGCAATCTTATCACATCATGTATTAAGAATCAATGAATAGGAATTTAATGGAGTTAGATAGTGGATTCTTACCTAAAGCGTAGTCATACTTTTGACTCTCCCATCTCTTAGATCTCTTAGGTAAATAGGGCAACTTCATCTCCAATGCCCCTTCTCTTGGCAATAAAAGCAAATTGACTCTTTTGGAACAACACATGGAACTACTTCAGACATCGCCTTTCTCTTATGATCAAACTTTTCGATCATTGCATGTCTTTCATTGCCATTGTCTATATCCATAGAGGTCTTGAAGGCAGATTCACCAATCAACTTTGCTTTTCTATTGCGCCAAACCATTGTTGGTTCAGCAGCAATAAGCATGTAGGTGAGATCTATAAGGGTCACGTCGTGGTCTATCATATAGTACTCTCTTGCGAACTCACTACATGAGTTAGGAAGTGACTGAAGAACCTAATCAACAGCCATCACTTCACCGACAACGGATCCCATCATTCTTAATCTATCAATGTGTGACTTCATCCCTAAGACGTGTGCACACACCAACTTGCCCTCTTTATGTTCACTTGCCAAAAGGGCTTGAGTGATATTGAACCTTTCAATTTTACAATCTTGTGGGTTAGGGAGAATAATTGGAGGAAGAGGAGGAAGTGAAGCATGATTTCTTGTTCCTCGATCGAATCGTGGAATATCATCTTCATGTGGAATACTTGTTCCACGGGATTGAGAAGACCATAGTTGTCGAACTTTGACATCGGGAGAAAAACGAATTCAAGTTAGTTGATTGATTGAGTCCTTGGTAAATCACCCAAATGAAATTCCAAGGCTAGGACCCAACACAATATCCTACAACTCGGGAGAGGGATGCCGTAACCCAAATGCAGAATATTTGAAGGTAAGTGAATGACGATTCACTAATTTCCACCATGAAAAACGAAAAAGAAATTTAAGTTTTAAATCTATGAAAACTCCTAGATCCTTTGAGATTCATTGAACATTTCAATGGCATGTTTAAATCTCGATATGCCCCTCTAGTTTGTGACTGGGATGCCGAGGATCACAAAGCGGGTGTGAATAACCATGCAAACTACATGGTGCCCTCACATGTTACAATCACCTATTCGATGTGCCGGTAAACCACACACGCTCCACCGAACTATGACAAACATTGAGTCACCCTTTTCTACCTTTGCTTAGAACCATTTAGTGTGCCGGTAAACCACACACGCTCCACTAACGTCTTCGCAAGGGCACAAAGTGTAATTTCATGGAATTGCATCAATTCACTTTTGCATAAGTTACTAAGATTGGGAATTTGAAAAACATTTAGTTACTTTGTATTTCATTATACTTATAATGGAAGGTTTCGTCCTATCCTACCCGTTCGGCTAACGACCCTCCACTAGTCAAGAGTGCGGTGGGTAAGAGTGGATACCCATTCAATCGCCATTTTATAGGAAATTTCCTCAAACACCCCTTATAGACCAGCTTCGTGAATGAGGCCTACTAATGGTAAGACTGACTTTTAGTTATACATATATATAATGTTAGACTTTTAATGTTATATATAGTATAGGGTGTATTTTATAACTTTTAAAATACTGTGTGGTTAACTTTAACAATTACACCTTTAATTCTATTAAATAGTTAACCTAAACTTTTATGGATTTAGTAAACCTCTTTTAATTATACTCCTTAATTAATTAATAAAACCATAAGGGTGTGATTTGAACTTTTCAAAACATTACTAGAGTTTTAGAATTTAACATTTCTAATTAAACCTTTTAATCAACTTTTAAATTCCAAAACTTGAGGGCAAGTTTTGAAACCTTTTTCAAAACATTAGGGTTTTAACTATTTAAATTTCAAAACAACAAAACTTTTAGGGTTCAAATTTAAACTATAAAACCTAAAGGGATTAATTTGAAACTATTCCAAACTTTGTCAAGAATATTCTAGATCACATAATTCAAATAAGGCAATTAACTATAATTGGTGGTTATCTAATTAGATCTAGTTCAAATTCTTGCAAGATAATGATCAAATAATTTCCATAACTTCACATATATCAAATAAGGTAACAATTATCTAATTAAATGACCAAAATCTTTTATTTTGACAAGGATAATCATAAGGGATTAATAAAATTCGAATTTTATTAAGTTTAAACAATTATGGTAATTATCCTAAGTGATAATAGGTAAAAATCCCGAAAATCCGCCTGTCTGACGAGTTGACTCGTCGAGTCAGCCTTGGACTCGTCGAGTCTGCATGGACTCGGCGAGTTCAGCCATGGACTCGGCGAGTCCAGCCTCCAGAATCCAAAAAATCGAATTTTCCAGTTATATCAAGCATCAATACAATAGAAACCAATCTAGGCTCTGATACCACTGATGGGTTTTGGTCATAAGACATCCTATGTGCTCATACAAACCCTAATGCTTGGATCTAGGTTTCTCTATTGTACATGCTTTGAATCCAAGACTATAAACCCTAATTCTAGCATACATATAATCATATTAACATGAGAATAAGTTTATAGTGTTACCTTGATTGTTATGTAGCAATAACAATCCCAAATCTCCTTGAATTGACTTTGGAAGGCTTAGAGTCACAAGTGTCACTCCTCTAATGGTTCACAAACACCATAAGCAAGAGGATGAAGAGGAGAGAGGTTGGAGGCTGCCAAAACGTGTGTAAACCCTTACAAGAAGCTTAGCCACGTTTTTGAGCCTTAAGGGGTCTTTATATAGTTGGGCTATTAGGGTTATCTAACAAGGAAACCCTAATTTGGATGCTTAAGCCCTAAGCAACCCATAGACTCCTTTTAATCAAGCCCTTGGACGATTTCCTTATGGGCTTCCCCATAGAATTCGTCCAACCCTTGATACAAGGCAATCCATGGCCCAAATTATAATTATCTTATAATTACAATTCCAGTCCCTTAAGTTTAATTAATCTCTTTTAGTCACAAAACTAATTACCAATTAATTATTGACTAATATTAATTAAACAATATGATTTCTCCTTTAATATATTATCCCCATAATATATTAATAAATCATATTTAATCCTTACTCTCCATAATTCATCCTATCAAGTTGCTTTGGTGAAGGCAACCCAAAAGGACCATGCACCATCGGGTCAAGTACATACCAAAATAGTTATGGACTTAGACACTAATCCAACACAGATAGCTGCCTACAGAATAGGTGACTGACGTAGCAGACCCGCATACTTCCATGGAAGTCCCTTCGCGTACTTGTCGGTTTTGTCAATTCATTTGTGACAAGACGCAAGGCAAACTCCATCTTCACTGTGAATTTGTTGGTATACTCATCAATAGTCATGCTTCCTTTCTATGGTGAAGGCAACCCAAAAGGACCATGCACAACTGGGTCAAGTACTAACCAAATATAGTTACGGGCTTAGACACTAATCCAACATTCTCGCACTTGGATAAGTCTACTAACTACAAATCTAAGCACAATCCGAATAACAATCGTAGCTCTCAAAGATGCTGTCAAACTCTGATCTTATCAGTAACCTGTCCTTCAGATATGGGATCGTATAGTCCTCCATTCTAGATATCGTGCGGACAATTGCATGGAACATAGTCATACTTATTGTCCAACAGTTTGTTGCTCGATCTCGGATTCGTTTGACATAGAACTTAATTGAACACATCAATTCAGTCCTGACCAGGCCTGACGCATAAGTCAAACTAAATCATCGAGGGGCCCTGATATCGCTTTTACCCTCTTAGGATAAAAGGAACAGATAAACTTCAACTTATATGCATTTACTATTCACTAATCAAATCATACACAACTATGCATTTTATAACATCAAGTTACTGATGCGTTTACACATTATCAATGCACAACTAATCAGCAAACAATAAACCATATATCTTGGTTTTAACACCATATGATATTATCGTCTTGCAATCACTCGAGATAAATTCCATGAAGTGATTCCAGCAAGCGTGGGTTTATTCCAATTCTCAAATCAAACTCATAACCACACATGAACGTTGTAGCAAACTTTTGTTATGTCTAATACATTTCAGACAATCTACACACCAATTCATGACAGTCTTCATTCATACCTACTTCCAACATATGAATGACTGTGGATGGTTCGAATAATTCTTATTATTCAGGAAGTCAAAACATGCAAAATGAAACAATAAGTAAACAATTAACATGAGACAGTAACATTACTAAAAAATAATACTATTTTATTTAATCATCAAATGTTAATTACAGTTTATCTATTACACGTTTCTATACTATCTAATCTAAACTAATACCGTCCTTCGGCCCGATGCTCCTAGCGTGCTGCAAGTGCTTAACCCTGCTCAATCCCTTCATAAATGCATCTGTTGGGTTATGTTCTGACGATACCCTCTTTACTACGAGGATTCCTTCCACGCGATATCGAATAAAGTGATATTTTACGTCGATATGTCGAGATCTACCGTGATCCCTCGGTTCCTTGGTCAAGGCAACCGCTCCTATATTATCACAGAAAATTTCCATGGGCTCCTTTATGGCTGGCACAACTCCAAGGTCTCTAATGAAGTTCTTCAACCATATTGCCTCCTTTGATGCTTTGCTTGCTATAATGTACTATGATTTGCACGTTGAATCAGCTACGGTCTCTTAATTGGAACTCTTCCAAGTCACTGCTCCTCCATTAAGGGTAAAGACCCACCCCGACTGCAAATGGTAGTTGTCCCTATCGGTCTGAAAACTGGCATCACTGTACCCTCTCACCTTTAATTCATCACTGCCACCGAGGACTAGAAACCATTCCTTGGTCCTCCGAAGGTACTTAAGAATGTTCTTGACTACGGTCCAATGCGCTTCACCAGGGTTCCCTTGATATGTGCTGACCATGCTCAATGTGAAGGCCACATCAGGGCGAGTACAATTCATAACATTCATAATTGAGCCAACTGCAGAAGTGTATGGTACTCGGTTGATTTCTGCTATCTCGACTTCGGTACTCGAACTTTGAGTCTTACTCAACTTGGGATTACTTTAGATCGTATCCTATGAGTAGTATGTCATCGACATACAATCCGAGGAAGCTAACTATACTCCTACTGGCTTTGACATATACACATGATTCATACTCACTTCGTAAGAAACCAAACTCTTTGACTTTCTCATCGAAACAAAGATTCCATCTACGACATGCTTTCTTAAGTCCATAAATGGACTTCTGAAGCTTGCACACTCAATTAGGATGTTTCACATTAACAAAAACCCTATGGCTGAGCCATGTAAACATCCTCAGCCAACTTCTCGTTAAGGAAATCTGTTTTGACATCCATTTGTTATATTTCATAATCATGAAATGCAGCAATGGCTAACATCACCCTAATAGATTTTATCTTGGCAACTGGTGAGAAGGTTTCATCATAGTTAACTCTAGGAGTTTGAGTGAAACCCTTCGCAACCAATCACGCCTTATATGTGTGCAAATTAATGTAAACATCCTCAGCTAACTTCCCATTAAGGAAATCTGTTTTGACATCCATTTGCTATATTTCATAATCATGAAATGCAGCAATGGCTAGCATCACCCTAATAGATTTTATATTGGCAACCGGTGAGAAGGTTTCATCAAAGTTAAGTCTAGGAGTTTGATTGAAACCCTTCGCGACCAATCACGCCTTATATGTGTGCAAATTCCCATCCATGTCGGTCTTCTTCTTGAAGATACACTTGCACCCCGAGCATCTTACATCCGGGCACATGGCCAACCAAATGCCAAAGTTGGTTGTAATACATAGACTGAATCTCGCTGTCTATTTCCTCTTTCCACTTTGTAGACTCCGGGCTTGCAATGGCTTCCTTATAGTTGTTAGGTTCATCTAGACTCACTATCATACTATCACTAATGAATGTATCCCTTTCGGTAGTAATATGAAAACCAAAAAATTAGGGTTGAACTCTAACTCTATCGGAATGTCTAAGAGGTAAATACTCGTCAATCGGTTCAATCGGCTCGACTCTTGAATCTCTTCAAGATCGATTTGCCTCCCACTATCCCCTTGGATTATGAGTTCTCGCTCTCAGAATATCCCTCTCCTTGCAACAAAGACAACATTGTCACTCGTCTTATAGAAGAGATATCCACAGGACTTTTGTGAGGTGCCGATGAATATACACTGCTCACTATGAGGTTCGAGCTTATCATGAGTCTCTCGTCTTAAGAAAGCCTCACAACCCCAAACGTTGATATGTGCCAACAAGGGATCCTTCCCTGTCCACATCTCGTGAGGTGTTTTGCCAACCTTCTTCGTAGGGACAAAGTTAAGGATATGGGCGGCAGTCTGTAAGGAATACTCCTAGAATGAGATAGGTAGTGAAGCATGACTCATCATGGAACAAACCATGTCCAACAGGGTTCGATTATGCCTCTCAGCCACACCGTTCAACTGCGGTGTTCTAGGTGGCATCAATTACGGAACGATTCCGCATTACTTAAGATAGTCATTTAATTCAAGACTTAGGTACTCTCCTCCTCGATCGGATTGAAGCATCTTAATTTTCCTGCCCAACTAATTCGCCACTTCTTGTTTAAACTCTTTGAACTTTTCAAAGGTTTCTGACTTGTGCTTGATTAAGTAGATATACCCATATCTAGTATAATCATCGGCAAAAGTCACGTAGAAGTGGCTCACATCCCTTGTGGTTGATCTAAATGGACCACACACATCAGTGTGTATGAGATCCAATAGACCCTCACCCCTCTTACAAGTGCCAGTGAAGGGTAGCTTGGTCATCTTTCCAAGCAAACAAGACTTGCACACGTCATCGTCCCTAAGGTCGAATGACTCCAACACTCCATCCTTTTGGAGTTGGGCAGTGTGTTTCTTTTTGACATGTCCAATATTACAATGCCACAAGCATGCTTTATCCAAACCATTGGATGAATCAATACACAACACATCATTTCTTAAGTTATCTACAACCATCACGGTTTCATATATTCCATTACAACAATGCTTCAACATAAAATACACCATTAACATAAGCATTAATAGAAACATTTTCATTATCAAATGCATATCTAAAACCTTGTCTACATAAACCATGAAATGAAATGATGTTTCTTGCCATATCTGGCGAATAGCAACAGTTATTTAAATCTAATCCTAATCAACTACTTAGCATTAAAAAGTATATTCCGATCTTGGTGACAGGCGATGATCTTCTGTTCCCCATGAAAAAATTTATCTTCCTATGCTCCACATCCATATCTCTTCTTAGGCCCTACAAATCAGAACAAATGCAAATTGTGTAAATACCTGCATAGGATGGCTTGATCTTTCCATCCTTGATAGTCTGCATATATTTTGGACATCTTCTCTTCCAATACCCTATTTTACGGCAGTTTTTGCACTCTGCCTCCTTGGGGTTTGAGTTGGGTTTAGAAGAACCAACATTGGTTCCACTAGAAGAGGTGCCATCTTGCGAGTTTACCTTGTGGTGGCTCTTTAAGGTAGCCTTCCACTTCTTACCCTTACCTTGCCCAATAGCCAAAACAAGGGCAGCAATTCAAGCGAGAGTTGATGCAACAGACTTATCCTTGAGATTTCTCTCACAAGCCTTCAGCAAGCCTTGGATATTGCTCAAGGTGACCTCTTCCTTATTCATATGGTAGGTCATGTGGAACTGGTTGTAGCAGGGAGGCAAGGAGTGAAGGATGATGTCGATTGCTAGCTCTTCATCAAAATTAACATTTAACTTCAGCAGGTGATCAACATATCTCTGCATCTTTAGTAGACGGGCGGTAAGGGACTCTCCACTACCCATTCGGGTAGTGATCATTGAAGTGATGATCTCATACCTCTCTTGCCTCGCACTTTGGTGGTACCAGTCCGGCAAGTCTTGATGCATCTCATAGGGATACATGTCCTCATAGGACTTTTGTAGTTTAGAACTTATTGTCGCTAGCATGATGCAATGGACTTTCGTGGAATCACGCTCGTGGGCCTCAGAGGCAGCTATCTCTTCGGGAGTAGCAGTCTTCATGTCGATCTTTTTCAGCTCCTTATCAAGGACATACTCCATCTCCTCGTAATGGGTGACCATTCATATGTTACAGATCCAATCGTTGAAATTTTTTTCGTCGAATATCACCCTCCCACACAAATTCATGAGTGAGAATGAGTCGGAGGAACTCGAGCCAGAAGCGTTGTTGTTGTTCATGTTCAACATCTGAAAAAGGAAAAGAAAAAAGTTTGATTATAAAATAATCCCCAATTAATCACCCAAATGAGAAATTAGGGCTAGGCTCCAACATCATTATTTACAAATTAGAACAGGGATGTCGTAATCTAACAAGTAAATAATTTGAAGGTAAGTGAATGACAATTCATTAATTCTCCACCATGAAAAAACAAAAAAGAGATTAAGTTTTAAATGTATTGAAAACTCCTAGATCTTTTGAGATTCATTAAACTTTTAAATGGCATGTTTAATCTCGATATGGCTTTCTAGTTTGTGACTGGGATGCCAAGGATCACAAAGCACATGTGAATAACCATGAAAATGTACATGGTACCCTCATTGTTACAATCACCTATTCGATGTGCTGGTAAACCACACACGCTCCATCGAACAATGAAAAACATGTAAGATAATAGGGATAAAATAGCCTTGGAAATTCTGAGAATAGTGATTTCACTATCAAATCAAAGTATTCAGTGGTACTCTCTAATCTTTGATTGGATAACACTCAGAATAGAAAAGAACAGAGAATGAGTGTATGAATTTTCGTAAGTACCATAAAAAACTAACCAAAATCGGTTAAATACCTTTTTTGTCTAAAAACTGTCAAAACTATCATAAAACAGTTTGGCAACAGTCAACAAACTGTCATAAATCCGGGTTTTCTATAAGAATTAATACCAAGTCAAAAACAGGTCAAATGTTCTAAATTTGGATTTCTGATGCATTTTCAATACAGCTCGATCCCAGCCATGGGCTTTTCCCCTTGTACCCACCAGGGGCTGCCGTCCCTTGGACCCCGCTCCCAGGGGCGCTGCCCCAGGACCCCCGTTCGTTCAGGGGCTTCACCCCTAAATGACAGTCTACTTTTAATCTTGAATAAACTTAAACAAGTGTGCACTCCACACCTTCCTTACTTGTTTAATATTTATCAAGATCACTTTTGGTCAACAAAAGTAATCCCATTACACTTAAAACACATTAGTGAAACAAATCACCAACAAACATCCCCCATTTAAGTATAATCTTGATTAATTTAAAACAGAAACATAACAAACTGATGCATAAATGAAATACCGTGACAATTGAATTTCACATTAGTATATTATTCATTCCAAATATTCGAATATCTGGGTGTCACTAAGGATTGAACCCCTTGTATTCTAAGTCAACACATGAAGATAATATACACAACAGTTTACATTCTATAAGTTCTAGCTTGACACTATATTTCACTAGCTTGTGTCCCATCCTTCAATAAGCATATCAAAGTCAAGTCCCAACTTCTTGAAGCAGCTAAACTTCATGCTTATATAGGTAGTTCTTTTGTTCTTGCACCTGCAAATGCATTTTTTTTCAAAGAACTATTAAGAAATAAAATTTCAACCTCCTTAACTTGCAGTACTTAACACATACCTTGGGATGATAATAAAATGTGTTCCAATCTTCAAATATCAAGCTTTCCACATTGAATTCAACATCTAATATTGCATTAGATGGGAATTGGGTATCCCAATATAAAGGATTTAAGTGGACTTTAAACCCATCCCTACAGCCGTCTTGTGCACAAGATCTCTTGCTAACCCTTTGGTTAGATGATCGGCTAAATTCAAATGAGTTCTTACAAACTCCACAGATATCACACCAGTCATGATGAGCTCACGAATCATGCTATATCTAACACCTAAATGTCTAGACTTTCCATTATACACTTGACTATAAGCCTTAGCCAAGGTTGTTGCACTATCACATCTGATAGAAATGGTAGATATCGGTTTCGGCCATAATGGAATTTCATAAATCAAATTCCTTAGCCACTCAGCTTCTTTACCAGCAGCAGACAATGCAACAAACTCAGACTCCATGGTTGAGTTAGTAATACAAGTCTGTTTCTTAGATGCCCAAGAAATGGCACCTCCTCCAAGAAGAAACACCCAACCACTTGTAGAGGAGTGATCCTCTAAGTTGTTAATCCAGCTGGCATCTGAATAACCTTCCAAAACAGAAGGATATCCATTATAAGTTAAACCATAGTTCATGGTCCCTTTCAAGTATTTGAATACTCTACTCACAGCTTGCCAATGATGTGAACTAGGATTACTAGTATATCTACTAAGCATTCCCACGGCATATGCTATATCATGCCTAGTACTAATCATGGCATACATTAGACAACCAATAGCCCTTGAGTATTCAAGTTGAGACACTGGAGATCCTTTATTAGGTAGAAGCTTAAGACTAGGATCTATAGGAGTGCTAACAGGAGAACAATTCTCAAAGTTAAACTTTTTCAATATCTTCTCAATATAATGTGATTGAGAAATTGAAATCCCATTGTTTCCTTTTCTAATTCTTATACCAAGAATTACCTCAACCTCCCCCATGTCTTTCATATCAAAACTAGATGATAAGAATTTCTTGGTTTTATCAACTTCTTCTAAATTAGTACCAAAAATCAACATATCATCTACATATAAACAAATCATTACTCCTTTACCAGAAGTATCAAATTTGCTATATACACACTTGCCAGCTTGGTTTAATGCAAAACCATTAGACAAGACAACATCATCAAACTTTTGATGCCCTTGTTTTGGTGCTTATTTCAAACCATATAATGATTTCTTCAACTTGCACACTTTGTGTTCATTTCCAGGCATCACAAACCCTTCAGGTTGTTTCATGTATATTTCCTCATCCAAGTCACCATTCAAGAATGCAGTTTTGACATCCATTTGGTGAATCACAAGATTATGTATAGCTGCAAGAGCTAATAATAATCTAATAGTAGAAATTCTAGCAACAGCAGCATAAGTATCAAAGAAATCACTGCCTTCCTTTTGTCAAAAGCCTTGGTTAACTAATCTGGCTTTATACTTATTAATTGTGCCGTCCACCTTCATTTTTCTTTTGAGGATCCATTTACATCCTAATGCCTTGCAACCAGGAGGTAAATCATTCAAAACCCAAGTATTGTTATGCATGATAGAATCAATCTCATCATGAGTTGCCTCTTTCCAGAAATGAACATCCCTAGAAGTCATAGCTTCACTGAATGTCTTTGGATCCTCTTCAATATTAAAACAATATTGATGTTGAGAAATAGTCTCATTCCTTGTTCCTTCAACTAAATATACTTGAAAATCAGATCTAAAAGACCTAGCTTTTCTAGCTCTGGTGCTTTTCCTAAGTTCAGGCACAAAACTTGAACCACCAGAAACATCTTTAGCTTGAGTAGTACTCTTGCTGGAAGATTAATGAATCATGTCCCTTGGTGTAGGTATAGATGTAAATCTTTCTTCATTCAAAGATAGCATCTCTTGACTCTATTACTGTGTTTACAGACACAGAGTCATTAGATTCTAAAACATAGAATCTATATGCTTTGGAATGCTCAGCATATCCAATAAAGATACAATTTATACCTCTCTCATCCAATGTTTTCCTTTTGGGTTCAGTAAGCCTTACAACTGCTCTACAACCCCAAACTTTGAGATAACTCAAATTTGGTACCTTTTTACACCAAAGTTCATAAGGAGTATTCTTACTCCTTTTATTTGGAGTTCTATTCAAGATGTAACATGCAGTTAACATTGCCTCACCCCAAAACCCTTCACTTAAACCAGAATATGACAACATGGAATTTACCATTTCTTTTAAAGTCCTATTCTTCCTTTCAGCTACACCATTTTGTTGTGGTGTATATGGAGCTGTGTTTTGATGTATTATTCCAGTTGATTCAAAATAATTTGGATCATAATACTCACCACCTCTATCAGTACACAATACTTTTATTAATTCATTTTTATGAAGCTCAACTTGTTGTTTATAAATTTTAAATTTATCAAGTGCTTCATCCTTAGAATGTAGCGAATAGATATAACAATATCTAGATGCATCATCAATAAAAGTAACAACATACTTCTTGTTTCCGAGGGAAGGTGTTGCATTGAAATCACATAAATCACTACGTATAAGATCCAACACCTTGCTTTCCCTAACAACATCTTTGAAAGGTTGTCTAGTGATTTTAGTTAGCATGCTTGTTTTACATTTTTCATTATTTTGCATATCAAAAGTAGGAATTAAACTCATTTTAGACATATCTTTTACTCTCTTGTAATGAATGTGTCCTAATCTAGCATTCCATAATTCAGATTTATCAAAATTATTGTTACTACTACTAGAAGCCATGCAAATAGAATTATCACTAGAAGGATAATTAATATTAAGCCTAATCATTCCATTACATATATATCCAAATCCCATAAAAGAACCATGTCTTGACAAGATATACTTGTCACTTTCTAACACTTGTTTGTAACCACAATTATTTAATACAATTTCAGATACGAGATTCTTACGAATCCCTGGAACATATAAAACATTGTTCAAACACAAAAATTTCCGAGAAGTAAAAGTAAGTAAAACAGATCCTATGCCCTTGATTGGTTCAGTTGCAACATTTCCCATCTTCAAAACGGATCCATCTTCAATTGGTTGAAAGTTCTTGAACCAATATAGATCTTTGCAAACATGACTTGTTGCTCCCGAATCAACCCAACATGCAACATTATCATCCTGCACATAAAATCCTTCAGAAATCACAAAAATATAATTCTGAATATAATTAGGATTCTGCATGAAAACAGATATCTGACCTTGTTGCTTTTCTGGATCCTTGGATCCACTTGGTCCAGCACCATCCTTGTTCACTTTGCGAAGACGACAATCTTTCTTGAAGTGACCCGGTTTGTTACAATTCCAGCAAACCAACTTAGCCTTTTTGTTGGAAGACTTGTCATCCTTTCCTTTAAACTTCCTTTTTCCATTAGACTTCTTGGGATTCTTTGAACTCTCTCCTTCCACCATGTTCACAGAAGAGGAACCAACCTGGTTCTTGCCTTTAGGATTGTTATCAAGTTCTTGAGTCCTTATGGACTCTTCAATCCTTAAATGGCTTCCAAGTTGAGTCAAAGTCAATTCCTCTTTGTCATGTTTCAGATTGTGTTTAAAATCCTTCCAGGAAGGGGGCAGTTTGTCAATTATCACAGCCACAAAAATGGCTTCATCCATTTTTAAATTGTGTTGAGCAAACTGTCCCAAAATCCTCAACATTTCATGGAATTGTTCCATAACAGGTCTGGAGTCAATCATCTTGTAACCCATAAAGTTACTAACAGGAAACTTCTTACTAGAAGCATCTTCAGCCATGTACTTGGATTCAAGAGAATCCCACAGTTCTTTTGTAGATTCGAAATTTCGATAAATGTCAAAAAGAGAGTCAGACATACCATTGAGAATCTGACCACGACATATATAGTCATAATTTTCCCACTTTGATCTTCTTCTTGTTGCCTCCAAAGGTTCATCTTCAACAGATTCTGGTAAGACTGGCATGGGTGTACTCAGAACATACACCACTTTCAGAGTGGTAAGGAGAAACTTCATCTTCTTCTGCCATCTATGAAAATCTTACCCTTCAAACTTGTTCAGTTTTTCAAACTTACTTGTCATTTCCTTCACAGAATCACCACTTTCCATGATAACAGAATACTTTAATTTTTGTAAGATAATAGGGATAAAATAGCCTTGGAAATTCTAAGAATTGTGATTTCACTATCAAATCAAAGTATTGGGTGGTACTCCCTAATCTTTGATTGGATAAGACTCAGAAGAGAAAAGAATAGAGAATGAGTGTATGAATTTTCGTAAGTACCAAAAAAAACTGACCAAAATCGGTTAAATACCTTCTTTGTCTGAAAACTGTCAAAACTATCATAAAACAGTTTGGCAACAGTCAACAAACTGTCATAAATCCGGGTTTTCTATAAGAATTAATACCAAGTCAAAAACGGGTCAAATATTCTAAATTTGAATTTCTGATGCATTTTCAATACAGCTCGATCCCAGCCAGGGGCTCTACCCCTTGGATCCCGCCAGGGGCTTCCGCCCCTTACACCCCGCTCCAAGGGGCGCTGCCCCCGGATCCCCGTTCATTCAGGGGCTTCGCCCCTAAATGACAGTCTACGTTTAATATTTATCAATATCACTTTTGGTCAACAAAAGTAATCCCATTACACTTAAAACACATTAGTGAAACAAATCTAAAAGGACCTTAGATCAATCGATTTATCAAACAATGACTAATAATAAGAACAGAACAACGAAATGTCACAAAGAGCTTTCACTAAGAATGATAATCTCACAAAGAGATTATTGTTTGCACAAAGCGGCTATTAGGGTTTGTGAAAGACAACCCCTTCACAAACCCGTACAAAAGATTATATAGAACTGTTATAGACAATCCCTACAAATCAGGGATGTTACAGCTAACTAATACAAGATAACTATGGAAACAAGATAAATACTAAATCTGTTACGAAAGACTATATATGCAGAACATCTTGTATCCTGACGCAGATACTGATGCTGACGCTGATGCTGATGAATTAGTTTCAAACTGTTGGGTTATGAGCATTCTAACACTCCTAAGTGTACATGCAACCCTAAATACCTTGGATCTATGTTTTCTCTATTATACATACAAATATGAATATCCAAGGTATTATCCTAAACTAGCATACAAAACTATCAATATAACAAGATAGAATACATACCTCTTTGATGGTGCTTGTCTTCATGAAGCTTGAGTGCCTAGTGCCCCAAGTGTGACACCTCAAATGGTTCACAATCATCAAAACACTTAGAATAACTTAGAGAGGATTCTACACTTCATGAAATCGGCTAGCCCTCTTCAAGAATAATACTAGTCTCTCTAGTGGCCGATTTTCCTCAAGAATAAGATGCTTATATAGTTATACAATTATGGTAAACCCTAATTGTCATGACTTTCCATTTCCTTGGATCCATGGGTTCAAATACACCATGGAGCATCCATGGAGCATCATATGGGTTTTGGCCCAACTAGATAATCCATGGAGCATTAGCCCACTATACAAGTATGGATGATTTACACAATCAACCCATATATTTAATTAGTCTTCTTTTGATCACTCAATTAATCCTAGATTAATTCTTGATCAATACTAATTAAATAATCTCATTATTCTTATTATTAATATACTAGAACTTATAATATATTAATAACCATAAGTGTCTTATTTCTCTCATTTAGTCTATCCAAGTGCATGATGGTATGCAACCCAAATGGACCATGCCGGGTCGGGTCAAGTCTTACCAATTATAGTTATGGACTTAGACATTAATCCAACAGTCTCCCACTTGGATAAGTCTAAAACTATTATTGCGTATGACTTCAGGAACCAACTGGAAATCGTAGCTCTCAAAAGCTTCTTTCGAACTCTGACCTTGTAGATGAACTCTGATCTTGTCAATAACTTGTCCATTAGATAAGGGATCATATATTCCTCCATTCTAGATATCATATGGACTGAGACATGGATTATAATCATTCTCTCTGTCCATTAGTTGTTTCCCGATTTTCGATTTATGACGACTGACTAATTGAACAAATCAAATCAGTCCTGGCCCGGCCGAGCACTTCCATTTGTCATCATCAAATCATCGAGGGGCCCACAGATATCCCTTTTATCCCGAAGGTAAAAGGAATGGATAAACTTTGACTCATATGGCCTCTTCTACTACTTGTTGAATCATACACAAAGACATGTTTTATAGCACCAAGTTACCAAATGCGGTTTCGTGCAATCAATGTACAACCAACTCATAGTAACAACTCATATCTCTAGGTTTGAAGAATATAAGATATTATCGTCTCATGATCACTCGTGATAAAATCCATGAAGTGATTCCAATGAGCGCAGGTTGAATCCAATACTCAGACCTTATGAGCACTCATGAGTGTTGTAGCCATTTGTCCAACACCTTAGACCTCTACAAGACAACCCATGACAGTCTTAATTCATATCTACTTCCAACATATGACCGACTGTGGATGGTTTGAATAACTTAGTCATTCCGGAAGAATAACCTAGTTTATTCGGGAAGTCAAAACATGCAAAGTGAAACACAATAATAGTTGAATCCAATATGGTATCAAAACCTATGAACATAAATAAAACACCTTTTATTTATCACCATATGATTACACATTATTCATTGTATACTGTTTCAGCTATCAACTTTATTCTTGAATTTCAAACAACAGTTGTCCCATGCTCCAAGCATGTACACTATGTTTTTTCTAAACACTAGTCATGTCATACACCAAGTATGCATACTATGTTTGTCTATGATCTTTACTTTGTGAACTAGATCAATTGAACATAACTTTAATGATTCTCTTATCACACTCCCAAATCCTTACTGTAAATACAAGAAAATTCCAAATTCATGTCATTTACTGAAATCTGTTAGATTCTAAACTTATATGCATTGATCCTCTTGTAATGATTATGCACAAAGTCAGAAAGACTTGGCAACAATCATTACAGAGCATTCCAAAGGAGATCAACTCCTTGGAAACATCCTTCTTGCATTAAGTTTCCTAATCTTAAACAGATTGAAAATTCTAACTTTGAAACATTTCCAGATTCCATTTTGACTATCACTTTGAACAAGAGTTGCCTCCTTACAGATTATGTCAATATGGTCCTTCCAGAATTATCACTATACTTCCAATTGTCCTTGAGCATCCAATCTTTGGTAAACCTTAGATTGTCCTCGACAATTGTTTAATCCTTTTTGTCATATCCAGTTCTAAACCTTTTCCCTTCTTAATGCCCCAGGCATTTGTAAACTTTTAGAAAGGATGAATATAGCACATGTAATAGATCCTATATCCGAAGCATATGGGACACGATTCATGATGTCTCACATAAAGACTAAACCAGTCTTTTGCTATAACATTTCCATTTCTATTTGCCAAGTTTTCATAATTCAGATTATGAAAAGGGATGCCGTAATCATAATCGAATTTTAGAACGCAAATAATGGACCCATATACAGAATTTCCTTATGTTGAGCCATTCCAACATGAAATTCATATATATTTCCTTGACTAAATGATTAAAACCTCACGATCTAAGCTTATAGATTTGAGATGAAGTATAATTTCCTCTCCCTTAATTATAGCAAAACAACTTTTTCCCAACTGAAACCTTTTGTTTTCTATAATTAACATTGCCAACTTGCAATACTTATCATAATTATCATGCTCCCACTAACATGATGATCATTAGCATAACACTTATGCTCCCACTAGCTTTGACATGTACTCAGAAATCAGCTGGACTTCTAGAAATCAATACTTTATTGACTTCCTTACCAAAGTTCAAATTTCTGATACTGGATTGTTTTGATAGAACTTTATCAAAATCATACACCTTCCCTTAGATAGCACACTTGTGTGTCTTAACAATTCTGAAGAGGGATGCCGTAATCATAATGGTTAGACCTTTTTGCCACTTCTCACAAGTTCAGGTTAGTGTGCCGGTAAACCACACACGCTCCACTAATGACTTTGAGAATGCAAACATCACAATTGCTATCTAGCTAAAATCTACTTAGTGAAAGTGTTTCCTCACCATCATTTTCATGAATCGGAGAGAAACCTTATGACACTTAGATTTATATGGTGTATGAGTTCCTACCCATATGAATTTGTCAAAACCATAATCACAAGACAAAGATAATGATAAATCCAAAACCATATGGATTGAACTCAATCTTAATTTCTTGCCACCTAGCAGCTCAAGGGCCTGCCATTGCTTCCAAGTTGTTCTGTAACCAATTGAGAACTCTAAGAACTCATATGCAAAGCCAACTTTAATTGGAATGGGCACAGACTATGTCAACACGATAGGTCATAAACCTCAAGTCGTGTGCTAGTGAAGAACTTTAGTTTTTATTCTTGATTAGTTCTTGAGACTTTCAAGACCTTTAAGACTCCCACTGTCCTCTTGACCTATAAGACTCCCTTGTCAAACATCCAAGAGATAGTGTGGATTCTAATCAAGACAAACACTTTACACAATTGGCCTTAGTTGGTCTTTGTTTTATCCAAAACATCACAACTTACCAATTTCAAATGTACAAGAGTAGAAAACTTTTACTCTTACATTTTATAAGTGTTTTTAAACCTTCTTAAAGACATGTCACTCAAATTATAATCTTGGAGTATGACTCTAAGACTTGTATTGGAACGAAGTATAACTCATCTTCTTGATTTAACCATTTCAACAATTCAAGATCCCTTCTTCTTAGTCATAAGAATGCACTAAGACTTCCTTAGAGAACTAATTGTGATATGGTTTCTTAATCATTAAGATGATCACAAAACTGATACTAAAGTACTCTCCCATCTTTTCAGATTTGAGAAACTTTTATCCTTCTGCCTAATTTGATTCTTCTTATTCGCTCTGCCTTACATTGGAACCTTTTCCAATGTCTCAGAGTTACACTTAAGCTTGTAAGTATAATCATATTTACTGAGCTTTAGTAAACTATGACGAACAGCCTTATATCTTTTGTGGTGGACTTAATCAGTGCACATGACTATGTACTCGATCCCTTAGTCCATCACTTGACTCACACATCCATGTGAATAAGTAATTAGTCTTAATTTTCCAATACTTGGAAGTTCTCATTCATCATGCTATACAACTTGCATGATTCCAAGTTCCGGTCCAACTGAGACTTGGGTGATGAGAATCTTTCCTTATTTGGTAAATTTAGACATTACCACAAATGAAGGAATCAATTTCATATTTCCACTCTTGCTATTAATGGAATCATATAAGCAACAATTTTTCCTCAAATGCCATTGTAAGGATATTTTAAAAATAAATAAAATCAAAAATTTTCTTTTATTTTAAAACTTTGCGGAAAAACTTATCCTTACGATCCATATGAAAACTTGTTGTTATCTATTCCTAAGCAATACCTCATAACTCCTAAGAAGTAGCTCAAGAATCCGATCTTCAAACTACGCGATAGAAATCCATCTATGCGATCAGATTCAGCATATTCTTTCTTTAAGTTCCTTCACTTTTTCTTTGATTCTTAAAACATCAAAATGTGACCCAGTCACATCATGTAATAAGAATCTCAGAATAGAAACTTAGCAGAGTTAGATTAGTGGACTTTACCTGAAGTAGAGTCAACCTTATTGACTTTAACATCCTTAGGTAAATTTGGCAGCTTCACAACTAATGACCCTTCCTTTGGCAATATAAACATATGGACCCTTTGATAATGGTACACGGGACTATTACAGACTTAGCCTTTTTCTCTTTACCATTTGGTCAACCTAGTTGACTATGGTTAATCCCTTTCCTTGGGAAGAGAATGCTTTTTCTGTATTTCCAGTGTCACCATGGTCAATGTCCATAAAGTTTCAGGAAGTTGATCTTAGCAAATAGATAAGATCATTAAGGGTCTTGTCATAGTCTGTTTCATAGGTGTTCCAAAAGAACTCACTATGTGACTTAGAAAGTAGTTGAACCACCAACTTTCTCAAGACTTTGACACCCAACTCTCCCGGCTTGTCAATATGTGACTACATCTCCAAGATGTGATCATACCTAGACCTTGCCTTGCCAATAGGGCTTGAGTGACCTTAAACTTTTCAAGAACTTGTGGGGTAGGGAGAATAATTGGAAGAGGTGAAAGAAGTATGATTTCCATTGGAACATCATCTACATTTAGGAAAGCTAGTTTCAAGAGATTTAGGAAGATCATAAATGTCTAAACCAGACATGCTTTGGGAGATATTCAAGATAGTTGATCTTAAAGTCCCTAATATGACACCCAATATGAAATATTAAGGCTAGGACCCAACAAACTATTTTATAACTTAGAAGAGGTATGCCGTAATCCAAGCTATAAAATATTTAAAGGTAGGTGAATGACGATTCACCAATTTCCACCAAGATAAACGAAATGTATTATTAGGTTTTAATTGGTTTTGAAACTCCTAGATCTTTTGAGATTCATTGAACTGTTCAATGGCATATTTCAATCTCGAGTGTGCCCTTCAGGTTTTGTGACTGGGATGCCGAGGATCACAAAACAAGGTGTGAAGTAACCATGCAAATTACTTGATACACTTAAGTGTTTATCCCTCAATCGATGTGCCGGTTAACCACACACGCGCCATCGATACTATGATAAACATTAAGTTACCCTTTGCCTACCTTGTTAAATACGAGTTAGTGTGCCGGTTAACCACACACGCTCCACTAACCAACTTAAACAAAGTGCAAAGTGTAATTTCATGGATTAGCACCTTCTTCACATTTTCCTAAGTAACTAAGATTGGGTATTTATAAGAGTTTAGTTACTTAATATTTATCATTAATACTTTTAATGAAAGGAGAATTATAGTCCTGTCAAACCCGTTCGGCTAACGACCCTCCACCAGTCAAGCAAGCGGTGGGTGAGAGTGGACACCCATTAAGTTGCCATTTTATAGGCAACAACCTTATACCCACCTTATAGACCGGCTTCGTGAATGAGGCGTACTAGCGATAAGACTGACTTTCCTCTTATACATACATATATATATATATATATATATATATATATATATATATTAACTTATAATATTATAACGTATAAGGGTTGAATTTTAACTCTTAAAATTCTAAGGGCTAACTTGGAATTAAAGTATTCATAAGAGAAAACTTTACAAATTCCAAAACTTGAGGGCAAGTTTTGAAACTATTCAAAACTAATTAATTCCATAACTTATGTGTTTAAAGTAGTTTTAATCCAAAAACTCTTCAAGTTCCATAGTTTATGGAAGACTTTAAACTAATAAAAGAATTAATTTTTCTTTATTTTTATAACTTATGGAATTAATTAAGGTTACATTATTTATTTTTTTATTTATTTAATGAAGAGACTCTTGGTCCTCCATAACTTGAGGACAAATTATGGAGTCATAACTCCAATTAATTAGAACTAGACTCTTCATTTTTTTTGTAACCTTTGCCAATTTTATGAGTTTTATGAGTCTTTAATGTGACTCTTCATGTAACTTAAGGACAAGTTACACAAACACATTTTATACTCAACTCTTAGATTAAAATGGATTGAAAACAACTATTTCAATTAACTTTTCTATTAATCTAAGCAACTCATAAGAACAAGATAATTCAAATCAAACTTTTTCATGTAATTAGTCTAACCTTTAAACTAATACAAAACATGAATCTATTGACAATTATCTTTGAAAATGGATTAGCATGAACATTACCACATTAAAAAACAAGTTTATAAGTTCAAAAACAACTTAGGGTAATGTTCCTAGTCCATTTCTAGCCAAAAACCTCGAAAATATGCAGTATGGGGTCCAACTCGTCGAGTGCATGAACATAACTCGGCGAGTTGGATGCATTTTGCCTTGGACTCGTCGAGTCCCTTCATGGACTCGGCGAGTTTGCTGGGCTGACAGCACCAATTTTGATTTTTCAGCTTCTATTGCAGGTATAACAAGAAAAAAAGCCTAGGCTCTGATACCACTGTTGGGTTATGAGCATTCTAACACTCCTAAGTGTACATGCAACCCTAAATACCTTGGATCTATGTTTTCTCTATTATACATACAAATATGAATATCCAAGGTATTATCCTAAACTAGCATACAAAACTATCAATATAACAAGATAGAATACATACCTCTTTGATGGTGCTTGTCTTCATGAAGCTTGAGTGCCTAGTGCCCCAAGTGTGACACCTCAAATGGTTCATAATCATCAAAACACTTAGAATAACTTAGAGAGAATTCTACACTTCATGAAATCGGCTAGCCCTCTTCAAGAATAATACTAGTCTCTCTAGTGGCCGATTTTCCTCAAGAATAAGATGCTTATATAGTTATACAATTAGGGTAAACCCTAATTGTCATGACTTTCCATTTCCTTGAATCCATGGGTTCAAATACACCATGAAGCATCATATGGGTTTTGGCCCAACTAGATAATCCATGGAGCATTAGCCCACTATACAAGTATGGATGATTTACACAATCAACCCATATATTTAATTAGTCTTCTTTTGATCACTCATTTAATCCTAGATTAATTCTTGATCAATACTAATTAAATAATCTCATTATTCTTATTATTAATATACTAGAACTTATAATATATTAATAACCATAAGTGTCTTATTTCTCTCATTTAGTCTATCCAAGTGCATGATGGTATGCAACACAAATGGACCATGCCGGGTCGGGTCAAGTCTTACCAATTATAGTTATGGACTTAGACATTAATCCAACACAAACATCATCATATTATAAGGTTCGACCATACAATCTCCCCCAATATGATGATGTTCAAAACAACAACTATTCAAGAACACCTCTGGACAAAAATTCTTCATACTCAGCTTCAGCTTCTATTTTTACAGGCCAGTAAGGACTATCCAGCAGCTCCTGTCTTCTATTCAGCAGCTCCATAGCAATTAGTATGTGAAACTCTCCAGATAGATCTTGATGACTCATGCACATTTGTCTTAGGCCAACAAGATGTGCTGTTGTAGCTCTTGGAATTTCTGTGGTGCGCTGAAAGCACATTCTTCTGTTTTTATCGAGATAAAACATTCCATGTTCAGGAACAGAGATGAACTTATGTTGAACCAACTCAAAACCGATAGGAAGAGAGTTTTTTATTCCTTCAGCACCAAAATTTAGAACCAACACATCTTCACTATCAACTTGAAACCTGGTCCTTCTGATTCTAGGAACTTAGGAACTTTGGCCTTCCTGCTGAGAGTGTTTCACGGGAACAAGATCCAGACACTGAACTTTCTTGATCAGTAGATGGAGAGCATATGTCAGTTCTGAAGAAAGAGATGAAGTCTTCTTGGATGCTAATTCGAGCAATTCCATCCATTCAGAATACCCGTATCTGATCAGCTCATCCCTCTTGACAACTTCAGTGTATGGATGTTGAGGACCTTGACGAGTGATCAGCAATGTAATAATTTTCTCGTTACGAGGTTTAGAAGCTTTAACTTTCATGATCTTATCACTGCTCACTCGTCGTTTAAGAACATCTTGAAACCTATTTCGATCAATCCTGTCTAGAACATTTTCAGTCATTGACTTGCTGCTACTGGGAGGAGGCTGGGAAGATTTGGATTTGGACTGATATTCCAAGAACCTCTGCAACTGAGCTTCAAAGGATTCTTTGGCCTGAAGTTGATGCTGAATGAGAGATTCATCAGCTTGAGCAATATTCTTTAGAAGCTGAGCTTGATTGGCTTCATCAAGAATTTGGTTAACTTGATCAGGAGACATATTCCATTCAGCTACCAAGTTGGATATGCTGACGATGGACTTAGGTTTCTTGCTAGGCAGAGAAGTATCAGTGTCTGAAGAAGCCAATTCAGTATTTTCTGCCTTGCGCTTGCGAGATAGAGGTTGAGTATCCTCACTAGCTACATCTGAATCTTCTCCTTGGACTGACATAATAGGATCAATGAATTTCATATCTAGCATTTGACATTCATCATCATGTTCATCTTCATTATCCTCTGAGGCTTCTCCTTTATCTGGAATAGTGGGATTAATGAAGTTCATGTCCAGCATCTGACACTCATCATCATGCTCACTATCTTCAGCAATCTGTTCAGTATCTGCAGGTCTATCTGACTTGTCAGCAGCTGGTCTATCAGACTCATGCATCGGTTGTGGTGGCTCAGTTTGGACTAAAGTGTTGTCCGCAGATTAAAGATCAACAGATTCAGTGTCTCCCTCGTTTTGATCATCATCAGTTTCTCCCCCCTTTTGATCATCATCATGTTGTGGTCCAGGGGAAGGAGTTGGCAAGAGAATACCTTTTAGCTGCTAGACATCAGCCTCAATTCGTAGAAGACGTTGACTCATGTCCCGAGTTAGTGTCAGAAGCTCATTAAATGTTGAGGCCGGTATGCAAAGAAATGAAGTACCTGGAACTTCTGGTGAGCGAGGTTGCTCCCCAGAGAATGGTTCTCCCCTTGGGATGGTTGCTCCCCCTAAGATGGTGGCTCCTCTGGAATGGTTGCTCCCCCTGAAATAATGGCTCCCCTTGAGCTGAGTGACCTCTCTCAGTGTCAGAGAGAGTATGATGAGAGAGTTGAGGGAGAGATGGCCACCATTCTGTGATTCAGCTTCTTGATCGGCATGATCTTCGTTGTTATCATCAACTCCTTCATCAGTACCAGCGGTGAGTGAAGGAACAATATATGGATTTGCGATCCATTCTCTCATCCGATCAGAGATGCTGATATCGGTGTCCAATGGATCATCCTGATACATTCGCACTGACATGTGAGGGCATTGGATGGGGTTCCCAGAATGTGAATAGTAAGCTTCAGCGAAAAATTTATGTAGCACAAGAGCAATCCAGCGTGGAAAGGGGACATGATCAGCGCATACATTTGCACGAAGAAGTTGGACAAGCTGATCAAAGAAGAAAGCCCCATAATCAAGGCGTTTGTTGAGAAGAAGGGAACAGACGACTTGTTGTTCATACATGCTTAGTTGATCACCACTGCGAGATTTGTGACCCACACACTTACACAGAGCACCGGTGAAGAACTTCCATCCTAGAGTCATGCAGTGATGCAGAATGAGAGCTGATCGAGTACCAGCCTTAGAGTGATCGTATCCCAGTTGATCAAAGATACGTCTACAGCGTTCAATAGATGGAAGCTCTGAGAATGGTTCAAAAATTGGTAACCTGAGCGCAGCACTGAGGAGGTCAGCGGTAATGAAGACTGAGTGTCTTCCATGGCCAATAGTCCCGGAGATGGCGTTGTTTTCATCATTAATTGTTGCAGTGTAGTAGAATTCACAAACTTGTTCGGGAAAGAACTCTGATGGAACGTCACTGATTGCGTATCGGAGTCGGCAGGAAGCTAAGAAATTAACAAAATCATCAAGTCCAAGACCATGATGAACTTCTGGAATATCAGGGTTGAAAACTACGTTGGTGGCTTTGATGTATATGGGAAGAGGAGGTGAGTTTGGAGCTGGAACAACTCTTCTTGAGGTGGAGGAGAAGGTGAATAGTGATGCCGCCATTGAAGAGGTTTAGGATTCTAAGGTTTTTTTTTTGTTTTAAGAGTGAGAGAAGATTGGAGGAAGGTAAAAAGGTTTGGAGAAAAGTTAAAAGGTTTAAATAAGGAATGCAACGGTAAAAAAAGGTAATGATTATCTTCATCGAAAAATAACTACATATCTTGACAAACTGTCAAATCAAAAAATAGTCGTTGGGTAAATATAGTCGTTGTACCGAAGAGGAAACTACAATCAGTGACTGCGGAAGCGCTGAGATTGTTATCACTGAGAGGTACATGCTGAAAGATAGTTTTTCGTCAATTCAAGGTATAACCTGCTTGTGTTGGGTTAGTAAGGTGATTGGTGCGTGTGATAGATACTAGTTTAATTATCTAACCATCGGCACAGACTATCGAGTCTTTATCAGTGAGTGGTATTTCTTACTGAATCATTAGAGACTAAGTGAGAAGAAGGTAAAGAGAGGATTGTTGTGTGTGATAGATCTTGGTGTTTTTGGTCTAACCATCGGCAAAGACTGTTAGATTCTCATCAGCGTGTGTTTTGTCACACCGAATCACAGAATCAGTGTAAGATTGGTAAGAAGGGATAGTTGCGTGTGATAGACCTTGGTGTTTTGTCTAACCATCGGCAAAGACTGTTAGATTCTCATCGGTATGTGTTTTGTCACACCGAATCACAGAATCAGTGTAAGATTGGTAAGAAGGGATAGTTGCGTGTGATAGAACTTGGTATTTTGTATAACCATCGGCAAAGAGTTTCAAGTTGTTATTAGTGTATGGTTTAATACAGTGAATCATTCAACTTTAGTTTAGAAGATTTGTAGAAGAGAAAGAGATAAGAGATCATACAGTGTACTCAGCATGCTAAACATCATCAGCGCATCATCATCAGTACAAAAAAACATTAGTGTACAAGACAATAACAAACATTAGTAAAACAATTTTTCAATCGAGAGTGATCATTCCAAGTTCGCCAATGATGTGAGCATTAGTTTGAGTATCCCGGGCCTTAGTGAAAATAACAGCTAGTTGATCGGAAGTCTTGACATGCTGTAAAACAACCTTGCCCTTCTCAACATTGTCTCTGATGAAGTGATGTCTGATCTCTATATGCTTTGTCTTTGAGTGCTGAACCGGATTCTGTGTGATCTGAATGGCACTGGTATTGTCACAGAATATCGGAGTCTTTGTGAATTTAATCTCATAGTCTAAAAGTTGATTTTGAATCCATAGAATTTGAGCACAACATCTTCCAGCGGCAACATATACAGCTTCTGCAGTGGAGATAGCTACTGAGGTTTGTTTCTTGCTGGACCAGCTGATTAGTCGATTTCCAAGGAAATGACATCCACTTGACATGCTCTTCTTGTCTAAGTTGCAACCTGCATAGTTGGAATCAGTGTATCCAAAGAGTTCAAGCGCTGAGTCACGAGGGTACCACAGTGTCAGGTTCTGAGTGGCCTTTAACTATCGAAAGATGCGTTTGACTGCAATGAGATGAGACTCCTCGGGATTAGCTTGGAATCTAGCACAGAGAATGGTTCCAAACATGATATCAGGGCGACTTGCAGTGAGGTAAAGAAGAGATCCAATCATTCCTTGATAAAGAGAGTGATTAACATCAGCGCTAGTGGGATCAGCGTGTAGCTTATCAGTCTTGGACACCGGAGTAGAAGCTGGTTTGCAGTTGCTGAGAGAATACTTAACTAGCATGTCAGAAATGTATTTACTTTTTCAAATTGAAATACCTGATTTTTGTTGCTGAACCTCAAGACCTAATAAGAAAGTCATCTTCCCCATCATGCTCATTTCGAACATTTGACACATGATCTCAGTAAATTCTTTGCTCAGCTTCTCATTTGGAGATCCAAAGATGATGTCATCGACATAGATTTGAACAAGAATCAGTTCTGAGTCTTTCTGTTTGATGAAGAGAGTATTGTCAATTGCTCCTCTTATGTAGACATTTTCAAGAAGATATGATGTCAGTGTCTCATACCAGGCCCTGGGAGCTTGCTTCAGTCCATATACAGCTTTATCTAGTCGGTACACATAGTCCGGATGCTCTTTGTCTTCAAAGCCTGGGGGCTGTTTGAGAAATACTTCTTCTTGTAACTCACCATCAATAAATGCCGTTTTAACATCCATTTGGTGGACAATGAAGTTCATGTATGAAGCGTATGCGAGAAACAGTCTGATTGCTTCAATGCGGGCAACCGAAGCAAAAGTCTCCCCGTAGTCGATGGATTCAATTTGAGTGAATCCCTGAGCAACAAGTCTTGCTTTGTTGCGAGTAATAATACCATCCTTATCAACCTTGTTGCGGTAGACCCAGCGTGTTCCGGTAATGGTCTTTCCCGATGGTCTGGGAACAAGGGTACAAACCTTGTGCCTTTCGAACTCGTTCAGCTCGTCTTGCATGGCTTTAATCCAGTCGGCGTCTTGAAGAGCTGTGTGAATCTTGTCAGGTAAAATCATTGAAACGAAATTAACATGCATGAAAAAATTATTAGATACACGAGATCTGGTTTGGACACCATCATGAAGATTCCCAATAATTTGATCAATAGGGTGATCTCGATGTCCAGAAGCTAATTCCACTGGATTTGACACTAAAATGTAATTGCTGAAGGGAACATCAGTTGCAGGAGAGTCTTCATTCTCAAGAGTTTCATCAGTTCATACAAATGAGTTGTCGAGCTGACTACAGTATCTTGATTCAAGGAATTTGGATCTGGAACGATATGATCAGGAATAGTAGCTTCTTCTTCAGTATGAGAAACTTCATCATATGGGCAAAAGAGAAGCTCTTGAAAAATAGAGGAAGAATGAGCTATTTTTTCATAAGTGTATGATTCCTCATCAAACTTCACATGAATGGATTCTTCAATGCACTGCCTGTTTACATGAAAAACACGAAAAGCTTTTGAAATAGATGAGTACCCAACAAAAATACCTTTGTCAGCCTTAGGCTCAAATTTTGATCTTGGATCACGCTGATTAAGAATATAACAGATGCATCCAAACACGTGAAAGAAGGATACATCCGGCTTTCGACCTTTCAGCATCTCATATGGTGTCTTCTTGTGAATCTTGTTAATTAGAGATCGATTTTGAGTATAGCATGATGTATTAACAGCTTCAGCCCAAAACGACATAGGAAGACCAGCATGAATCATTAAGGTTCTTCCTGCCTCAATCAGTGTTCGATTTCTTCGTTCAGCAACTCCATTTTGCTGAGGTGTGCGAGGAGCTGAAAAGTTCTGCCCAATGCCTGTATAATCACAAAATTCCTCAAGAGTTGAATTCCGGAACTCAGTGCCATGATCACTCCTCAACTGCTTAACTTTGAGACCAGTCAGTGTCTCATTTTTACGAATCAGCGAGATGATTTCCTGTGCAGCATGACTTTTCTTCTTCAAGAAAACCACCCATGTAAATCGAGTAAACTCATCCACAACCACTAGAGTATACTTGTTCCCTCCTTGGGAACGAACAGGAATAGGTCCAAACAAGTCCATGTGTAATAAATGAAGAGGAGATGATATGGTGGAACATGACTTGGGTTTGAATGATGACTTGGTTTGTTTTCCTTGTTCACACGCTGAGCACATCTTGTCTTTGACAAAGCTGAGTTTTGGGAGACCTCTTACTAGATCTTGATTGGATATTTTGGATAGATTCTTAAATTCAAATGAGAGAACCTTTTGTGCCAAATCCAGCTAAGATTGGTTTGAGACTTTGTAAAGAAACATTGCATCTCACTTGAGAACATGTCAAGAACATATAGATCATCTTTTCTACTTGCTAAAAGTACGATGTTCTTGTCAGTGTTAACAACTCTTCCTTCCTTCTTTGTAAAGTGAGCTTCATAATCAGCATCACACAATTGGCTAATTGAGATAAGATTGTGTTTGAGACCCATTACATATGAAACGTTCTGAAATACCACGTTATTGCACTTGATATTTCCATATCCTTTAGTGAACCTTTTTCCATTGTCTCCGTATGTTACTGCAGGACCAGTTTTCTTGATATAGTCTTCCAGGAGAGACTTGGATCCTGTCATATGCCTTGAGCAACCACTATCTAAGTACCAAAGATGCTCCTGACCCTGCAGTGCTGAGAAACTAGTTAGAACACACTGACCCATTGGAAGATGGGTCATTCACAAAGTTATTTGATAATATATTATAGCATTCTTTAGGAAGACAGTTTAAAGAATTTGATTTAAGAGTCCATTTTTCATTTCTAACTTTGATGTTATCAACTCTTAATGATGCTTTATCAAACTTGCATTCACTGATTTTGTGAGTCGAGTCACAACACCTGTAGCAAATTCTAGTACCAAAATTTTTCTTGGTAAACACATTTCTAGATTTGACACATTTATATTTGAAGGATTCACCGAGAGAACTTTGAGTCCTTTTATTTAAGATTGAATTACTAAAGAATTCACTGTCAGAAGAACCATAATCAGTGATGGGTGAGGAGCTAATATCAGTATCAGATTTAGACTTATGTACTGAAACACTGCAATCAGGATATTGTTTAAGTTGTTCATGAACAGCATGAAACACTCCATTTAAGATAGGAAATGCAATAATATTTTCAGTGAGAGAAGTTGGTCTCACAAGATGTGCAGGATATGAAGTAGGATCAATTCCAGTAATTTCAATATTACACTCAGTAACACCATTAGAGTCAGTAACACAGTGTTCATCAATGAGAGACTGATTAATAAAGGTGTTGCTGTCAAATGTGTTTTTAAAACTATCTTTTAATTCATTCATGGAATAAAATTCAGATTCTTTTTCTTGAGATTTGAAAACGTTTTCAACTTCAGCAAAATTTCCCCCAAGGATTTTCTCACATGAATGAGGTATTTGAGCAGAAATAACATAATTAGCATTCTTGTGAGATTTAGGCTAAAGTTTTAAAACGGTTTGTTCTTTATTCAAGAGGTCTTTAACTTTATCAATTTCTGCAGATAGTGATGAATTTGATAAACTAGTAACTCTTAGATTTTCTTGAGTAGTGTCAATAATGTTAATTTTTAAGGATAGTTCAGTTTTAAGAAGATCGATTTGATTTTTCATATCTCTAATGGTTTGATTCTTCTTAGAATTAAGAACACCCAAATACTCAAACATTTTGATTTTTTAATTCATTGAATATGAAACAAAGTTTTGAATCTGATACATTGAAGTAGAATCAGTGTTGTGCTTCCTGGTGTTTTCCACTGCATCAGACATATCAGCATCAAATGAACTGTTGCTGATTTTACATTCATCAGTGTCTTCTATCTTGACCATCAGACACTTAACTTCATCATCTGATGACTCCTCATCAGTCTTCCATTTTTCTTCTTCAGCGACAAGAACTTTATGTTCCAAGTTCTTTGCTTTCAGTTTCTCAACCAGCTTGTTGTACTTCTGCTTCTAGTATTCATCCGAGCTTTGGGTTCTTTGTTTGCATTCTTTTGCAAAATGATCAGTGCTCCCATAGTTAAAGCACTGAGCTTTCCCTTTCCTTTTAGTACCATGCTTTTTATCAGCATCTGATCTTTTTGAAGATTTCTCACTCATCTTCTTGTGAAACTTTGAGAAATTTCGGCCTGATTTCTCAAAAGTCTTCACAATCAAAGTTGCACTAGCCGCAACCTTTTTCGAGATCATCAGTGTCACTTTTAGAAGAATCAGTGTCTGAATGGTTTTCAGTGTCTGACTCTGACATTTGCTTTTTGTTTGAGAATAAAGCTACAGATGACTCACGCTGAGAATCCTTCATCAGCTCCTTTCTCTGAAGCTTGGATTCCTCATAGTATCGTAGGTTTCCATAGAGACTTTGTAAGTCCATAGTGTTGATCTTCTCACTATTTTTCAGCACATCAACATGGTTCTCCCAACCTGCACCCAGAGAATCCAAAAACTTCTGCACTAGAACAGTTTGATGCTTCAACTGATCTAGTCTCCGCAGATCATTAACAAGAGTATTAAACCTGTTAAAGGTTTGAGTCAGGGTTTCACCTTCCTTTGCAAAAAAGTGTTCATACCTTCTGTTTAGATCATTTATTTGAGTAGCCTTGACTTCTTTAGTGCCTTCAAAAGATACAGTCAACCTATCCATCATCTCTTTTGCTGAGATGCAATTCTGAACCAGCCCAAAGATATTGTATGACAAAGCATAGCTGATTGCAGCCCGAGCATGAACAACTAGACCATTCTTTCTTTTGTCATCTGCCATCCTATTTTCTCTAGGTGTTTTCTTCATGGCACCATCAGGAACGTTGCTTTTTAGGGGCTGATACATCGGAACATATGGACCCTTTTCGATGATGTCCAACATGTCTTCATCTACCAACTCTAATGCATAGAGAGCCTTTATTTTCCACATAGCACAACTTGTTTCATCAAACGGAGGAATTTTAACAGAAGGATGATTTGATGAGTTTGAAGAAGAAGAGGATGAAGCCATTTGTTTGATAAAAGAAACCTGCTCTGATACCAATTGAAAGGACCTTAGATCAATCGATTTATCAAACAATGACTAATAATAAGAATGGAAGAACGAAATATTACAAAGAGCTTTTACTAAGAATGATAATCTCACAAAGAGATTATTGTTTGCACAAAGCGGCTATTACGGTTTGTGAAAGACAACCCCTTCACAAACCCGTACAAAAGATTATATAGAACTATAATAGACAATCCCTACAAATCAGGGATGTTACAGCTAACAAATACAAGATAACTATGGAAACAAGATAAATACTAAATATGTTACGTAAGACTATATATACAGAACATCTTGTATGCTGACGCTGATACTGATGCTGATGCTGATGCTGATGAATTAGTTTCAAACATCATCATATTATAAGGTTCGACCTTACAAAATCACCAACAAAACAATGAGTCACCCTTTGCCACCTTTTCTTAGAACCCAATTAGTGTGCTGGTAAACGATACACGCTCCACTAACGTCTCAGGAAGGGTACAAAGTGTAATTTCATAATATTTCATCAATTCACTTTTACCTAAAGTAACTAAAATTGGGAATTATGTAAAAAACATTTACTTACTTTAATAATTCATTATAATTATTAATGAGAAAGGGTTGCCCTATCCTACCCGTTCAACTAACGACCCTCCACCAATCAAGGAAGCAATGACTGAGAGTGGACACCTATTAAACGGCCATTTTATAAACCATAACCTTATACCTCTCCTTATAGATCGGCTTCGTGAATGAGGCCTAATAACGGTAAGACTAACATTCGAAGTTATATATATATATATATATATATATATATATATATATATATATATATATATATATATATATATATATATTAATCTTATAATAATATATAGTATAAGATTGAATTTTAAACTTGTAAAATTCTAGTGTTTGAAATTTAATTAGTTCATTTTAATCACAAAGTTTAAATTTCAAAACTTGAGGGCAAGTTTTGAACATTTCAAAACATACGAGATCAAATAGCAAATAATTTTAAATTAAACAATTAATTTAATGATTATGTAAATTTGACCTAATTAATATTATTCACAAGATAATTTACCAAATTAATTTTAATAATCAACTTTTATCATATAAGGAAATTATTATTCAAATAATTTGAAATTATCTTTTGTTTTGGTATGGATAATCACATACAAACAATAGAATTCAGATTTTATCATATAAAAACAATTTTAGAAATTATCATTTAGTAAAACAGCAATAAATCCCGAAATATCGTATGCCTGATTTCTGGACTCACCGAGTCAATACATTGACTCGTCGAGTTGGGCTGACTGACTGAGTCCAGATACTAACTCACCGAGTCAAGTTGGGCAGAGGTTAGAAATTCGATTTTCAGCAGATAAGCAAGCATTGCATCACATACAATAGAAAACAATCAAGTCTCTGATACCACTGATGGGTTTTACACAAAAGAACTTTCCTATGTGCATATGCAAACCCTAATACTTGGATCTAGGTTTCTCTATTGTACATGCAATTTATCCAAGATTTATAGCTCTAGATCTAGCATATATATTACAAAACTAATGTAACTAATGAGATTTAGATGATTACCTCTTCAAGAACTCTTCATCTTTCTTCTTCCTTGAGCTTAGAGTCACAAGTGTAACTCCTCTAATGGATTACAAACACCAACTAGCAAGAGGGTAGTATTTGAGAGAGGGAGGAGGCACACAAAATCGACTCTAGGGTTCTCAAAGGAACAGTGGCCAATTTCTATAGCCTAGGGGTTCTATTTATACTGTGAGCAGCTCGGGTTTCAGTCAAAAACCCTAATGGACAGCTTAAACATTAAGCAGTCCATGGAACCTTCTGGAATAAGGCCATGGACGAAAATATGATGGACTCCCATCATAATTTCGTTCACTCCTTTGTCCCGTTGGGTTTCCCAGCCCAAAATCTAACTATCACACATCTGACAGTTTAAGTCCCCTTTATTCAACTAATCACTTTTAGTCAACAAATTAATTCCTACTTAATCTATGACTAATATTAATCAAATAATATGATTTCTCCTTTAATATATTATTCTTATAATATATTAATAAACCATAATGTGTTCTCTTTCTCCATAAATTTACCCTGTCAAGTTGCTATGGTTAAGGAAACCCAAAAGGACCATGCACAACCGGGTCAAGTACTAACCAAATATAGTTACGGGCTTAGACACTAATCAAACACTATATATAGAGAAATCCTAAATTAAACACGGATGGACATACCCAAACCGTGAGAACAAATGGACCGAACTACCAAGGCCCAATGGCGCAACCCCTTAGACTCAACAGTTCAGGTTGTAGGCACTTGTCTGATTGGCTTGTTTGTTAACTCTCAAACAAGGTGTACCATAAAGTACCTTCGCAGACATCGAGCCATATATACCTGACTATCTTTTTTTTTGGAGGTAATTATTCTTGGTACCTTGCATCTTCTAGCCTACGAAGTAAAATGGTATTTGGATCTTACCTCGATCTTCCAACAGTACTATACTAAAGGCCTTTTCTTCCACTGCTAGATATATCGTAGGTGGTTCTATGGGTCTCGTACAGGTAAGGGCAGGCAAGTTGATCAAGCTTGCTTTAAGGTTTTTTAGATCTTCTTCTGATTCATTTGTGAATTCGACCTCCTTCTGGCTTAGGACCTTTTTAACACTTAAAAAATCAGATGGATTTCTTGCTTGACATGGAAAGGAAGTGGCCAGGGCGGCCATTTTACCGGTAAGACTATGGATTTCTTTGATTTTCCTTGGGGTCGCGGCTTCGATGATTTCCCTTACACTATCTGGATTTTCTTTAATTCATGTAGCGGTGACCATGTAACCATATAACTTCCCATCCACTACCCAAAATATGCACTTTTTAGGGTTTAGCTTCACGCCTGCTTCATTGAACTTGACTAGCATTTCTTTGGTGTCACTAATGAAAGTTGTTTCGTCCCTACTTTTAATGACCATTTTGTCCACATAAGCTTCTACATTCCTTCCAATATGGTCTTTCAACAATTGATCAACCAAACTTTTTTAGGTTGCCCCTGCATTCCTTAGGCTGAACGACATTCTAGTATAGCAGCATGTGCCTCGTTCGGTGTGGAATGTTGTTTTGTACTAATATGTCACACCCCAAAACCAGAACGGCGGAAATGTTTGGGGGTGGAGGACGTCATGTTTAGTATCACAAGCCATGCATCATAATAAGCAAATTAATGAACAACCATTTCATTATAAAGAAAGTGTTTACAATGTGTGTGTTCACAAAACATAGAATACATAAGCAAATAACAAAACAAGACTTCGAGCTATACTGCTCCATCTTCTGAATTCCCAGCGCGAGTACCTGTCTACTAGTTTCTTGAGAATACAAGTTATTTGAAAGAGTTTATCAGCAATTAAGCTGGTGAGTTCATAAGATTTTAGTGATGTAAGTATGTTGTAGAAAGTTGTTGTAAAATGTAGTTGAAAAATGTAGTGTGTTATAATTTATGCAAGTTGTGAGTTATGTTTAGATAAGTTCGCCTGTTCCTCCAGAAAATCCTATATTTCCTACTTTGATGAAAGATAAATAAAAATGACTCTACAATCCTTTCTTGAGTGCTAAATGGATACAAGTTATATAAAACTCAGAGTAAACAAGCAATCAATTGTGTGTATCCGCCATAAACCCATAACCAAACAAGGAACCGGGAATGAGGCGGATGACACACATCTCATTGGTTGTTAAATCCTTGTTGTATATAACCCTGGTGTATTCCCTTGGTACTCACGGAGTTAACCGTAATAGTTCCTTTATAATTTATGAAAAGATTCTTTAAGAAAACCCTTTTCTTATAACAAAATAGTGATCATAGTGGTTCCTTCTATAATCACTTAGTTCATACTAGTTATATATAATCTAATATCGAACGGATAGTTAATTGTGTGAATCTTCCCTAAGCCCACAACCAAACAAGGAACTGGGAATGAGGCGGAAGGTGTTGGATTAATTTCTAAGTCCATAACTATATTTGGTATGTACTTGACCCGATCCGGCATGGTCCATTTGGGTTGCACTTCACCAACACAATTTATATGGATAGTCTTTTGAGAATAGTATATTTATGATTAATATTAATATATTATAAGTTCTAATATATTAATATGGAATCATATTATTTAATTAGTATTGATCAAGAATTAATTTAGAATTAATTAGTGATCAAAGTGAACTAATTAAATATGGACTCTTATATATATGGAATGGGCCAAGTTCATTTAGGTTAGGCTAAGCTTTCATGGATAGTCCATGGAGTGTTTAACCCATGGATCATATGAAATCAAAGGTCATGGGTTTAACCCTAGTCTCCATACTATATAAAGATGTCATTGGTTGGTGAAATTGGCACTAGTGTGGTACACTAAGAAGGGCTAGCCGATTTCCTTAGATAGAACCAAGTATCCATATTCTCTAAAGTCTTCCAAGGTGTTTTGGTGATTTGTGATTCCACTTGAGGCTTCCACACTATTGGCGCTAAGCTCTTAAAGCTTGAAGACATCAAGCTACATCAAAAGGTATGTCATCTAACTAGTACTTTGTAGTATAAGAACTTCATAATATGCTAGTTAGGATTAAAGCGTTGGAAAGTTCTTATTTGCATGTATAATAGGGAAAACATAGATCAAAGGTTTATAGGGTTGCATGTACACCATAGGAGTGTTAGAATGCTCAAAACCCAACAGTGGTATTAGAGCCTAGGCATGTTTTCTTGTTATACTTGCAAAACTGCTTAAAAAATCGAAGTTGTTTGCTGTCTGATCATCAGACTCGGCGAGTCCATGCATAAAAAGTGAAGAAATCGATCCAACTCGCCGAGTTGGTTCATGCACTCGACGAGTTTGACCCCCAGACAGCATAAATTCGATTTTTTGGCTGGAATTGGACTAGGAACATTACCGTAAGATGTTTTTGGACTTATAAACTTGTTTTTGATGTGGTAATGTTCATGCTAATACAATTTCGAAGATAATTGTCAATAGATTCATGTTTTGTATTAGTTTAAAGTTTAGACTAATTACATGAAAAAGTTTGATTCGAATTATCTTATTCTTATGAGTTGCTTAGATCAATAGAAAAGTTGAGTGAAATAGTTGTTTTCAATCCAAATTAATCTAAGAGTTGATTCTAAAATGTGTTTTTGTAACTTTCCTCAAGTTATATGAAAATTCACATTTAAGTTTCATAAAACTCATAAAAGTTGGCAATGGCTAAAAAAAATGAAAAGTCTTCTCATCATTAATTGTATTTATGACTCCATAACTTGTCATCAAGTTATGGAAGTTCAAGAGTCACTTCATTAAGTAACAAAATGTGTAACCTTAATTAATTCCATAAGTTACAAAATAAAGATAAGTTAACTCTTTTATTAGTTTAAAGTCTTCCATAACTTGTCCTCAAGTTATGGAACTTGAAGAGTTTTTGGATTAAAACTACTTTAAACACATATGTTATGGAATTAATTAGTTTTGAATAATCTCAAAACTTGCCCTCAAGTTTTGGAATTTGAAAAGTGTTCTCTTATGAATACTTTAATTCCAAGTTAGCCCTTAGAATTTTAAAAGTTAAAATTCAACCCTTATACTTTATAATATTATAAGTTAATAATATATATATATATATATATATATATATATATATATATATATATATATATATATATGTATAAGAGTAAAGTCAGTCTTACCGTTAGTAGGCCTCATTAACGAAGCCGGTATATAAGGGGGAGTATAAGGTTACTGCCTATAAAATGGCAGTTTAAAGGGTGTCCACTCTCACCCACCGCTTCCTTGACTGGTGGAGGGTCGTTAGTCGAACGGGTTTGACAATACTATAATTCTATTAATGATAAATACTAAGTAACTAAACTTTTAATAATACCCAATCTTAGTTACTTAGGAAAATGTGAATAAGGTGCTAATCTATGAAATTACACTTTGCACTTTGTTTGAGTCGGTTAGTGGAGCGTGTGTGGTTAACCGGCACACTAACTCGTATTTAACAAGGTAGGCAAAGGGTAACTTAATGTTTATCATAGTATCGATGGAGCGTGTGTGGTTAACCAGCACATCGATTGAGGGGTAAACACTTAAGGGTACCAAGTAATTTGCATGGTTACTTCACACCTTGTTTTATGATCCTCGGCATCGCAGTCACAAAACCTGAAGGGTGCACTCGAGATTGAAACATGCCATTGAACAACTCAATGAATCTCAACAGATCTAGGAGTCTCAAATCCAATTAAAACCTAATAATACATTTCGTTTATCTTGGTGGAAATTGGAGAACCGTCATTCACCTACCTTCAAATATTTTATAGCTTGGATTACGGCATCCCTCTTCTAAGTTATAAAATAGTTTGTTGGGTCGTAGCCTTGATATTTCATATTAGGTGTCATATTAAGGGCTTAAGATCAACTATCTTGAACATCTCCCAAAAGATGTTTGGTTTAGACATTTATGATCTTCCCAAATCTCTTGAAACAAGGATTCTTAAATGAACATGATGTCCTTTGGAAATCATACTACTTTCATCTCCTCAAATTATTCTCCCTAACCCACAAGTTCAAGGTCACTCAAGCCCTATTGGCAAGGCAAGGTCTAGGTGTGGTCACATCTTGGAGATGTAGTCACATATTGACAAGCCGGGAGAGTTGGGTGTCAAAGTCTTCAGAAAGTTGGTGGTTCAATTACTTTCTAAGTCACATAGTGAGTTCTTTTGGAACACCTATGAAACAGAATATGACAAGACCCTTAATGATCTTATCTATTTGCTAAGATCAACTTCCTAAAACTTTATGGACATTGACAAGGATGACATTGGATATCTAGTAAAGCTCTCTCTTCCCAGTGGAAAGGGATCGGCCATAGTCAACTCGGTTGACCAAATGGTAAAGAGAAACGCTAAGTCTGAGATAGTCCTGTGTACCATTATCAAAGGGTCCATATGTTTATATTGCCAAAGGAAGGGTCATTAGTTGCGAAGCTGCCAAACTCACCTAAGGATGTTAAAGTCAATAAGTTTGACTCTACTTCAGGTAAAGTCCACTATCTAACTCTGCAAAGTTACTATTATGAGATTGTTGATACATGATGTGACTGGGTCACATGGTGATGTTTAAGAATCAAATAAAAGAGAAGAAACTTAAAGAAAGAATATGTTGAATCTGATCGTGTAGATGGATTTCTATCGCGCAGTTTGAAGATCGGATTCTTGAGCTACTTCTTAGGAGTTATGAGATATTGCTTAGGAATAGATAACAACAAGTTTTCATATGGATTGTAAGGATAAGTTTTTCCGCAAAAGTTTTAAAATAAAAGAAAAAAAAATTATTTTATCTATATTAAAATATCCTTACAATGGCATTTGAGGAAAATTGTTGCTTATATGATTCTATTAATAGAAAGAGTGGAAATAGGAAATTGATTCTTTCAGTTGTGGTAATGTCTAAATTTACCAAATAAGGAAAGATTCTCATCACCCAAGTTTCAATTGGACCGGAACTTGGAATCATGCAAGTCGTATAGCATGATGAATGAGAGCTTTCAAGTATTGGAAAATTAAGACTAATTACTTGTTCACACGGATGTGTGAGTCAAGTAATAGACTAAGGGATTGAGTACACATTCTTGTGCACTGGTCAAGTCCACCACAAAAGATCGATAAGATTATTCGTTATAATTTACTAAAGCACAGTAAATATGGTTATACTTACAAGCTTAAGTGTAATTCTGAGACATTGGAAAAAGGTTCCAATGTATGGCAGAGTGAATAAGAAGAATCAAATTAGGCAGAAAGATAAAAGTCTCTCAAATCTGAAAAGATGGGAGAGTACTTTGGTATCAGTTTTGTGATCATCTTAATGATTAAGAAACCATAGCACAATTATTTCTTTAAGGGAATCTTAGTGCATTCATATGACTAAGAAGAGGAATCTTGAACTGTTGAAGTGATTAAATCAAGAAGATGAGTCATACTTCGTTCCAATACAAGTCTTAGAGTCATACTCCAAGATTGTAATTTGAGTGATATGTCTTAAATGTCACACCCCCAAACCAAGGATGACGGAAACGTCCGGGGGTGGAGGACTTCATGTACAGTATCACAACAACGAATATAATAGTGCTCAAAGTAAATACAACCAACATAAATATAATTGAAAAAGTTATACCAAAGTATATGTTTACATGATTCAAAATCAATTACATTATGATGACAAAAATAAATTGTTGACGGTTTAACGTCCCATCCTCAAAGCGATGAAGTTTTCCTGTTTCACTAATTTCCTGAGAATACAAGTAGTTTTGAAAAGTGTCAACAATTAAGTTGGTGAGTTCATAAGAGTTTTGTTTGAAGTAGAAACCGTTTTCCTTGTAAAATCGATATAGTTTGATTTGCAGAAAATCCAATATTTTCTTAGTTAAGTGTGAATAGAAATATTCCTTTATGATGCATTAATGAACCCTAGAATGACCCGTAGAGTTCCTCTATAATCGTCCAGCGTATATAAGTTATATAAGGTTTAAATTAGATAAAACGTTGAATATAGTGGGTCTGCCCTAGGTCCACAACCAAACAAGGAACATGAGATGAGGCAGGCACCACTAATTCTAGGCCAATCGAGACAAAATTCTTCTAAGACTCAAACATGTATGCTCAGCAATTATAGTTGAAGTCTAACAATTCTAGATGCAATATAGTTTTAATATCATAATAACTATTTTAAGTGAACCTGGTACTTTGTATCGGTACCCCCTTTTTGTATAAAGACCCAACACTTTGTATTTGTACCCCTTTTATATAAAAACCGGCACTTTGTATTTGTACCCCTTTTTGTATATAAACCCGGCACTTTGTATTTGTACCCCTTTTTGTATAAAAACTGGCACTTTGTATTTGTACCCCTTTTGTATATAAACCCAGCACTTTGTATCTGTACACCCTTTTGTATAAAAAAACCCGGTACTTTGTATTTGTACCCCCCCCCCTCCCTTTTTTTGTACGAGTATGTTATGTAAATGATCATAAACTATACCTATTATAGTTTATTAAAATGTTTGAAATGTATATGTACCCTAACTATACCTATTATAGTTTAGTATATTTCTTTGTGGTGTTTAAGAATCCCACTATATGTAAGTCAAATGTATAGTACAATATAACTATGTTTAACTTGCTTTGTTTTGTACTAATGATTATGATGGAGGATTCTTATAAATTCAGTAAGTAATTTCCTATTATACAAATATAGTCATAACAAGAAATACATGAAATATATGAAGTCATCAAGGACTTAACACTTTGCTCAACATGTTACAAAGTGTTTTGATAGTTAGAAGCTGTTAACTAATTCTTAATCTTTCTGCACTGTTTTAGAAAAATCATAGAAAAATAATACGAAGTCGAAAACTAGATCCATAAATTTTGAGAGTTCCTAAAAAGAGTCTAGTTTACTCACAATTTTTATCATGATTTTTGGAAGCTTATAACTTGTCTTAAAATGCACATATTCACAGACTGGTCCGGGTTTGTGTTTGAAAAGACAGGCTGTTTTGTAAAAATCACCATAAATTGTAGAAACATCGTATGGAGATGTGCAAGTAGTCATTTTAAAGCTAAGAAGTGGAACTACTTGCACCTAAAATAGTTTTGAAAAATAAAATGTTTAAGTTGTCCAAAACAGTCCATGAATGGAGTGGAACTTTTCTGATGAAGGCTGTTAGAAAAATTTAGTTATGTTCTTGGTGTTTTAACTTGTATTCCCCCCTTAAAAACTTGAGAAAACATTAAAATGTAGGGGTATGAACTCACCTTTAGTGATTTCAGTGGATGGATGATGGAGAGAAGGGGTGTTCAACTCAAGAACACTTGAAGAATCACTTGAAGATCTGAAGATCTAACACAAATATGATGGAGTTTGTGTAAGATATCTTTGATTTGTGTGGAAATAAGTGAGATAATCACAAGGAGAATGGATTATGCTTACCAAATGTGGAAGAACACTTGATAATCAGCCTTGAATCTCGAGTTTGGTGGAGAAAAAGTTTGAGAGAAAAGTGGTGTTTGATACTTAGTGAAATGAGGCAAATGAGAGAAATGAGGAGAGAGGATGTTTGTTCCAGCTCTAAAAACGTGGGAATGGGTGGAAAATGAGTGCAAGGGGCATTTATGTGACTTAGGTAAGGTGGGGAGGTGTGGTTAGTCAAAGAGTGGGTGTGGGGTGGTTGCTTGTGACATTGGATAAGGCAAAGTCAACACTCCACCTTTAATAATTCACTCATTTGATTTTTATTATTTAGATAATGATTTTCATCAAAATATGTTTAAATTATGAATATTTAGAGTTTATTATGTTAAAATATAATTTCTGGAGAAAATCCCGCTTTAAAATCACGAAAAACGGGCTTAAAATGTTAAAAATATCAAAAATGGGCTAAAAGTGACAAAATCCCGAAATTTGGCCGAGGTTCGGTCTTCTGATGCTGAACCGACAGAGAGGAAGGCATAAACCAAGAGGGGAGAATAGAGACCGAGAGAAGAGAAGAGAAGAGACAGAGAGGAGAGAAGACAGAACAGAGACCGAGAGGAGGGAAGAGAACAGAGACCGAGAGTCCGAGTAGACACAGAGAGGCGGAGGCCGAGAAGGAGCAGAGACCGAGAGGGGCAGAGACCGAGGCTCGGTCTCGCATGCCTCAGCCAACAGAGGCTTGGTTCTGGTCCTGAGAGGCCTCTCTTCTTGGTTTCGGTTCCTAAAGCCTATTTTTCTCGTTTTCGCCCCGTTTTAAGCTGTTTTTGACCCGGTTAAGGGTCGGAATGACCCGAATGATTCTAAAAAGTTACGGGAACTTTTGAGAGAGATTTGGGAGAGATTTCACATACTTGGTGAGATTTGGGAGAGATTTGACATTCTTGGAGAGATTTCTCATACAAAGGGATATTTGAGAGAGATTTCACATACTTGGAGAGATTTGGGAGAGATTCGACATACTTGGAGAGATTTCTCATACAAAGAGATATTTGAGAGAGATTTCACATACTTGGAGAGATTTGGGAGAGATTTGACATACTTGGAGAGATTTCTCATACAAAGAGATATTTGAGAGAGATTAAGTGACAACGATTGAGAGAGGTTCCATGTGGGACAGTTGTGAGTGTCCGGCTTCACAATGCAAGGCTTGTAAATCCTGTTAAGCCTTGCTTAAGGATCTTACACACTCCCGATGAGTATGCAACATTGTTTTATCGGTTTGGCTTGCCACTTACCGCAGTTTTTAGGTTAAGGAGATCTAGTTGTACGTACTTTTCGATTTATGATTTCTTATCAGAATAGCAAGTTGTTTAGTAAATACTGAATGTAAGTCTTAGTACACAAGGGTTAGTTGAGCTGACTGGTTTGACTTGTTGACTTTATTTGACTTTGAATTGACCAGAATTTGACGGTTGTCACATCATCCCCCCGTTAAAGGGAATTTCGTCCCGAAATTTGCACTTCGAATGGGGAACAAAGAATTTAGAGGAAAGATGGGGGAAACTTTTCGTAGTACAAGAAATTGATTATGGTGAGGAATAACTCGCCCGATGTCATATGATTATTACTATGCATGCTTTAATCGATGCCAGATTTAACATATAAAGAAATTCGGGATTTAAATGTCGATGTTAGAAACACGTCATGATATTTGCGGGCAGTTCCGGGGTGGTTTCTCCCTCGGTGATTGCAAGCACCCTTCCACCACCACCGGCATCTCTTGTTCTTGGGCATTCCCTTTTAAAGTGTCCCGTTTCTCCACACTTGTAACAGGTTGGGCTTACTCCAAAGCCAGGGACCTGGTTGATGGGTCGTGCTGGTGCCCTATAGAAACGAGCAGTGTGCCCCTCTCTATCGCAGTTTTTGCAATGCATCTTTCGGCAAGCCCCAGTGTGATGGAAGTTACACTTGTTGCATTTCGGAAGGGTTCGAGCGTATGGTTTCATGGGAGTTGGCGTGGTGAGGGTTGTGGCAGTGTGAACAGCAAAGATCTGTTGCTTCTTAGCGAGGCCTTGGGCTGATTTGTCCTTCTTGTTATCCCAAAACTTTCTTTCGCTGTTCCCTCCTCTTGCTTGGGTAAGGGTGGTTGTCATAGTGTCATGGTTGGCATGATGGTCAATGAGTTGTTGTGCTAACTCCTTGGCGCTGTCGAACGTAGTTGGTCTTGGGGCCAGCACGCTATCTTGAATTTCGGGGGACAATCCCCAGAGGTATTGCTCCAACTTTTTGTCTTCCGGGGTGACCATAGCAGGACAAAGGAGTGCTAGATCACAAAATCGGTTGGTGTAAGTTGTAAGGTTGGAGCCTGCCATTCTGAGATTCCATAGTTCTTGCTCCAGCTTTTACACTTCACCTCTTGAGAAATATTCCTTCAGCATCATCTTCTTTAAGTCCTCCCAACTTAACGAGTTAGCCACTGCAAGCGTAAGCGACTTAACTCTGTCGTTCCACCAAGTGAGAGCTCTTCCGATGAAGGTGAATGTCGCGTACTTGACTTTGCTCGCTTCGGGGCAAGCACAAATCTCAAAGATTGCTTCGGTTCTCTCGAACCATTGAATTAGAGCGAGGACACCCCCACTTCCATCGAAGGAATCAGGTTTGCCATTTGTGAAGTCCTTGTAAGTGCATTCCTTTGTGCGTCCTACACTATCCCCGTGGTTAGGGTTTTTGGCTCCAGATCCAGCATCACCAGTGCTATTTGTACCAATTTGCGACATTGCAGCAACCATGGCTGCTGTTACTGCAGCTTGGAACATTTCGGGATCAAACTGAGGAGGTGGCGTTCGAAGTGGTGGCGCTGTGCTGCCGGAAGGTCTGGGTCTTTTCCTTGGTGGCATCGTTCTGTCATGAGTTTGCAAAAAAAAATGATCAGATGGTAAGTTTCTACTAGTAAAGACAAGTCAGTTGTTATAGAATTAGATTTTTCCTGCATTATTCTCCGATTTAAGAATGCCTTACATATAATTCATAAAGGAAGTCCATATGAATGAACTTCATGAGTTAGTAGGTTTTGTGGTCTCTCTCAGATTTTTTTTTTCGCGATCGTGCTCAAGGCAATTGGTGCAGATCGTATGCATTCACGCATTTGCATAAACATCTGCAATACGATGGAGAGTTGCTCTGCTCTGAATCTCGTTCGGGTAACCCTACGGACCAGGATTGGAAGGATTCTATCTGTTGAGCTTCCTTCGCTTATGTTGTAGAAGCTTCGGTCTCCATTAAATAGCATAGGTTGGTCTTGTTCTTATCTCCATGTTTCCAAACACTCTACCCAAGGAGGCGTCGTGTGACAACCGTCAAACTCTGGTCAATTCAAAGTCAAATAAAGTCAACAAGTCAAACCGGTCAACTCAACTAACCCTTGTGTACCTAGACTTACGTTCCGTATTTACTAAACAACCCACTATTCTAATAAGAAAACATAAATCGAAAAGTACGTAAAACTAGATCTCTTTAACCTAAAAACTACGGTAAGTGGCAAGCCAAACCGATAAAACAATGACGCTTACTCATCGGGAGTGTGTAAGATCCTTAAACAAGGCTTAACAGGGTTTACGAACCATGCATTGCGATGCTGGACACTCACAACTGTCCCACACGGAACCTCTCTCAATCGTTTTCACTCTATCTCTCTCTATGTCAAATCTCTCCCTAATCTCTCCAAGTATGTGAAATCTCTCTCTAATATCTCTCTGTATTAGAAATCTCTCCAAGAATGTCAAATCTCTCCCAAATCCCTCTAAGCATGTGAAATCTCTCTCAAATATCTCTGTGTATGAGAAATATCTCCAAGAATGTCAAATCTCTCCCAAATCTCTCCAAGTATGTGAAATCTCTCTCAAATATCTCTCTGTATGAGAAATCTCTCCAAGAATGTCAAATCTCTCCCAAATCTCTCCAAGTATGTGAAACCTCTCTCAAATATCTCTTTGTATGAGAAATCTCTCCAAGAATGTCAAATCTCTCCCAAATCTCTCCAAGTGTGAGAAATCTCTCCCAAATCTCTCTCAAAAGTTAACCGGGTCAAAAACGGCTTAAAACGGGGCGAAAACGAGAAAAATAGGCTTTAGGAACCGAAACCGGAGTGAGAGGCTTCTTAGGCGAGGACCGAGCCTCTGTTGGCTTCTTACGCGAGGACCGAGCCTCTGGTGGCTAAAGCACGCGAGGACCGAGCCTCTAGTGGCTAAAGCACGCGAGGACCGAGCCTCTGGTGGCTAAAGCACGCGAGGACCGAGCCTCGGTCTCTGTCGCTACCCCGCCTCTCTGTCTCGCTCGGTCTCTGCTTCTCTCTGTTCCTTCTCTCGCTCGGTCTCTGTTCGCGCCCTCTGTTCTCTTCTTCTCTCCTCTCGGTTCCTTCCCTCCTTCTCCTTCCCTCTCGGTTTCTGCCTCTCTCCCTCTCGGTTCAGCACCAGAATTCGCATATTTGTCACATTTAGCCCATTTTTGATATTTTAACATTTTAAGCCCGTTTTTCGTGATTTTAAAGCGGGATTTTCTCCAGAAATTATATTTTAACATAATAAACTCTAAATATTCATAATTTAAACATATTTTGATGAAAATCATTATTTAAATAATAAAAATCAAATGGGTGAATTATTAAAGGTGGAGTGTTGACTTTGCCTTATCCAATGTCACAAGCAACCACCCCACACCCACTCTTTGACTAACCACACCTCCCCACCTTACCTAGGTCACATCAATGTCATTTCCACTCAATTCACACTCATTCCCACGTTTTTAGAGCTGGAACAAACATCCTCTCTCCTCATTTTCTCTCATTTGCCCTCATTTCACTAAGTATCAAACACCACTTTCTCTCAAACTTTTCCCACTCCAAACTCGAGATTCAAGGCTGATCTTCACGTGTTCTTCCACTCTTAGTAAGTATAATTCATCCTCCTTATGATTATTTCACTTCATTCTACTCAAATCATGAATATCTTACACAAACTCCATCATATTAGCGTTAAAGCTTCGAATCTTCAAGTGATTCTTCAAGTGTTCTTGGGTTGAACACTTCTCTTCTTCAACACTTACCTACTGAAATCACTCAAGGTGAGTTCATACCCCTACATTTTCATGTTATCTCAAGTTTTCAGGGGGGGAATACAAGTTAAAACACTAAGAACATAACTAAATTTTTCTATCAGCCTTCATCAGAAAAGTTCAACTCCATTCACGGACTGTTTTGGGCATCTTAAACATTTTTGTTTTCAAAACTGTACAAGGTGCAAATAGTTCAAGTTTTTATCTTTAAAATGGCTACTTGCACAACTCCATACGATTTTTCTACAATTTATGGTGATTTTTACAAAACTTCCTATCATTTCAAACAACAATCCGGACCAGTCTGGGATTTTGGACTTTTTCACCCAAGTTGGAGGTCATTAAAAATCGTGATAAAAATTATGAGTAAACTAGACACATTTTTTGAACTCTTAGAATTTACGGATCTAGTTTTCGACTTCATATGATTTTTCTATGATTTTTCCAAAACAAGGCAGAATTGCTAAATTTAGCCAACAGCATGTAAATATCATAACACTTTGTATTATGTTGAGCAAAGTGTGTAATCATAAGTTCTAATTTTTGAATGTGTTTCTTTGCTAGTTTATCATTATGAACTGAAACTAAGTCATTATATTAAATATTATTCATTCATTTAGAACATGTATTATGTAACTATAAAAGTATAGTTTGATAAATTCACAACACTAATACATTTCCATAAAAGAATTCATACATATTAGATACATTTTAGATAAACTATAATAGGTATAGTTTATGATACATCACTCAACACACTCTATACAAAAAGGGTACAAATACAAAGTACCGGGTCTCTATACAAAAAGGGGTACAAATATAAAGTACCGGGTCTCTATACAAAAAGGGGTACAAATACAAAGTACCGGGTCTCTATACAAAAAGGGGTACAAATACAAAGTACCGGGTCTCTATACAAAAAGGGGTACAAATACAAAGTACCGGGTCTCTATACAAAAAGGGGTACAAATACAAAGTACCGGGTCTCTATACAAAAGGGGTACAAATACAAAGTATCGGGTCTCTATACAAAAAGGGGTACAAATACAAAGTGCCGGGTCTCTATACAAAGTTATTATGATATTAAAATTATACTTCCTCCAGAATGGTTAGACTTCAACTATAGTCGCTGAGCGTATATGTTTGAGTCATATAAGAATTTAGTCTTGATTGGCCTAGAATTGGTGGTGCCCGCCTCATCTCCTGTTCCTCGTTGGGTTGTGGACCTAGGGCAGACCCACTATATTCAACGTTTTATCTAATTTAAATCTTATATAACTTATATACACTGGACGATTATAGAGGAACTCTACGGGTCATTCTAGGGTTCATTAATGCATCATATAGGAATATTTCTATTCATACTTAACTAAGAAAATATTCGATTTTCTGGAAATCAAACTAAATCGATTTTACAAGGAAAAGCGGTTTCTACTTCAAACAAAACTCTTATGAACTCACCAACCTTTGTGTTGACACTTTTTAAAACTACTTGTATTCTCAGGAAATCAGTGAAACAGGAAAACTTCATCGCTTTGAGGATGAGACGTTAAATCGTCAACAATTTATTTTGTCATCATAATGTAATTGCTTTTGAAACATGTAAACATATACTTTGGTGTAACTTTTGCAATTATATATATGGTGGTTGCTTTTACTTTGAGCACTATTATACACGTTGTTGTGATACTGTACATGAAGTCCTCCACCCCCAGACGTTTCCGCCATCCTTGGTTTGGGGGTGTGACAGATTGGTATCAGAGCATTGTTTATAGTGAGCTAAGTATATCGAACCACATAAGATATACAAACTATAAATGCATTGGGACTAAGGTCTCTGATTTTAAGATTTCAAAACCACTATACCTGTAGGAATAACTAGCTTTTGTTAAAAGTATACATGCATGCATACATACTAAGGTCAGCATCATTTTAGGACAAAACAAAAGTAATGATTGTTGGATATCACAGGTAAGCCTGGGATGTATGGTCAGTCTTGGGAGTGGCATAGCCTGATCAACTATGCTGGTCCGAGGAGTGATTGGCATATGCCCAAGAATGGTTGTGATGTGGCAACAAGTCTAAAAACTTACCAACACTACCACAATGAAATACCATAGGGGTATTTTGGCTTTATTATAATTACATATGTGAGAACTAAATAGATCTTTATCAATAGGTCAATAGTTGCTTAGTGGATACATTAAAATTTTATGTATCCAGGACGTCATAGACTTAGAATCTGTGGATCTTTGCTCTACTTCCTGTTCTCGTTGGATTGGGGATTTAGAGTTAGGGTCGTTTATTCGAAGGTCTATCCTATCCCGAATACATGTAATTAGTATGCACTAAACAATTTGTTGAAGTACCTGATAAAGATCATCATATAATTAGCTAATTAGTACGTTTGCTTAGTTATTTCTTATATCCCCATTTCTCGCGAAGGTATCATGGCTGGATTCCATCCACACGACGACCCGTATTACCCTAACCACGACAATACCAAATGGCTCGGAGAGGAGCCAGAGAATGATTACCCAACCCCTGTAGATGGTCACCAAGCCGAAGGCTATGCTGATGGTTCTGACTCCGACCCTGAAGTGGAGAACTTAACCCCGATGACTCTTGTTCCGAATCCCAACCCTTGACCGGCTTTTCAGGGCCCGACGCCTCCTTGGGTAGAGTGCTTGGAAACCTGGAGCGAAGAACAAGACCAACATATGTCGTTTAATAGAGAACGAAGTTTCTACAACATAAACGAAGGAAGCTCAGCAGATAAATTTTTTCCAATCCTGGTCCATAGAGTTGCCCGAAACGAGATTCAGGGTAGAACAACTCTCCATAGTATCGCAGAGGTTGATGCAAATGCAAGAATACATACGATCCGCACCAATCGCCTTGAGCACACTCGTGAAAAATCTAAGAGAGACCACAAAACCTACTAACTCGTGAAGTTCATTCATATGGACTTCCTTTATGAGTTATATTTAAGGAACTCTTAAATCGAAGAATAATGCAGGAAAAATCTAATTCTATAACAACTGACTTGTCTTTACTAGTAGAAACTTACCATCTGATCATTTTTTTTCTCTTTGCAAACTCGTGACAGAACAATGCCACCAAGGAAAAGACCCAGACCTTCGGGCAGCACAGCGCCACCACCTCCAACGCCACCTCCCCAGTTTGATCCCAAAATGTTCCAAGCTGCAGTAACAGCAGCCGTGGTAGCTGCAATGTCACAAATTGGCACAAATAGCACTGGTGGTGCTGGATCTGGAGCCACAAACCCTAACCACGGGGATAGTGCAGGACGCACAAGGGAATGCACTTACAAGGACTTCACAAATGGCAAACCCGATTCCTTCGATGGAAGTGGGGGTGTCCTCGCACTAATTCAATGGTTCGAGAGGACCGAAGCAATCTTTGAGATTTGTGCTTGCCCCGAAGCGAGCAAAGTCAAGTACGCGACATTCACCTTCATCGGAAGAGCTCTCACTTGGTGGAACGGCAAAGTTAAATCGCTTACGCTTGCAGTGGATAACTTGTTAAGTTGGGAGGACTTAAAGAAGATGATGCTGAAGGAATATTGCCCAAGAGGTGAAGTGCAAAAGCTGGAGCAAGAACTATGGAATCTTAGAATGGCAGGCTCCGACCTTACAACTTACACCAACCGATTTTGTGATCTAGCACTCTTTTGTCCCGCTATGGTCACCCCGGAAGATAAAAAGTTGGAGCGTTACCTCTGGGGATTGTCCCCCGAAATTCAAGATAGCGTGCTGGCCTCAAGACCAACTACCTTCGACAGCGCCAAGGAGTTAGCACAACAACTCATTGACCATCATGCCCACCATGACACTATGACAACCACCCTTACCCAAGCAAGAGGAGGGAACAGCGAAAGAAAGTTTTGGGACAACAAGAAGGACCAATCAGCCCAAGGCCTCGCTAAGAAGCAACAGATCCTTGCTGTTCATGCTGCCACACCCTCACCATGCCAACTCCCATGAAACCATACGCTGGAACACTTCCAAAATGCAACAAGTGTAACTTCCATCACACTGGGGCTTGCCGAAAGATGCATTGCAAAAACTGCGACAGAGAGGGGCACACTGCTCGTTCCTGTAAGGCACCAGCACGACCCATCAACCAGGTACCTGGCTCTGGAGTAAGCCCAACCTGTTACGAGTGTGGAGAAACGGGACACTTTAAAAGGGAATGCCCAAGGACAAGAGATGCCGGTGGTGGTGGGAGGGTGCTTGCAATCACCGAGGGAGAAACCACTCCGGAACTGCTCGCAAATATCAGTACGTGTTTCTAACATCGACATTTAAATCCCGAATTTCTTTATATGCTAAATCTAGCATCGATTAAAGCATGCATAGTAGTAATCAAATTCTTGTACTACGAAAAGTTATCCCCATCTTTCCCCTAAAGCCCTGGATCCCCATTCGAAGTGCAAATTTCGGGACGAAATTCCCTTTAACGGGGGGATGATGTGACAACCGTCAAATTCTGGTCAATTCAAAGTCAAATAAAGTCAACAAGTCAAACCGGTCAACTCAGCTAACCCTTGTGTACCTGGACTTACGATCCGTATTTAATAAACAACCCACTATTCTAATAAGAAAACATAAATCGAAAAGTACGTACAACTAGATCTCTTTAACCTAAAAACTACGGTAAGTGGCAAGCCAAACCGATAAAACAATGATGCTTACTCATCGGGAGTGTGTAAGATCCTTAAACAAGGCTTAACAGGGTTTACGAACCATGCATTGCGATGCCGGACACTCACAACTGTCCCACACGGAACCTCTCTCAATCGTTTTCACTCTATCTCTCTCTATGTCAAATCTCTCCCTAATCTCTCCAAGTATGTGAAATCTCTCTCTAATATCCCTCTGTATTAGAAATCTCTCCAAGAATGTCAAATCTCTCCCAAATCCCTCTAAGCATGTGAAATCTCTCTCAAATATCTCTGTGTATGAGAAATCTCTCCAAGAATGTCAAATCTCTCCCAAATCTCTCCAAGTATGTGAAATCTCTCTCAAATATCTCTCTGTATGAGAAATCTCTCCAAGAATGTCAAATCTCTCCCAAATCTCTCCAAGTATGTGAAACCTCTCTCAAATATCTCTTTGTATGAGAAATCTCTCCAAGAATGTCAAATCTCTCCCAAATCTCTCCAAGTGTGAGAAATCTCTCCCAAATCTCTCTCAAAAGTTTCCCGTAACTTTTTGGAATCATTCGGGTCATTCCGGCCCTTAACCGGGTCAAAAACGGCTTAAAACGGGGCGAAAACGAGAAAAATAGGCTTTAGGAACCGAAACCGGAGTGAGAGGCTTCTTAGGCGAGGACCGAGCCTCTGTTGGCTTCTTACGCGAGGACCGAGCCTCTGGTGGCTAAAGCACGCGAGGACCGAGCCTCTAGTGGCTAAAGCACGCGAGGACCGAGCCTCTGGTGGCTAAAGCACGCGAGGACCGAGCCTCGGTCTCTGTCGCTACCCCGCCTCTCTGTCTCGCTCGGTCTCTGCTTCTCTCTGTTCCTTCTCTCGCTCGGTCTCTGTTCGCGCCCTCTGTTCTCTTCTTCTCTCCTCTCGGTTCCTTCCCTCCTTCTCCTTCCCTCTCGGTTTCTGCCTCTCTCCCTCTCGGTTCAGCACCAGAATTCGCATATTTGTCACATTTAGCCCATTTTTGATATTTTAACATTTTAAGCCCGTTTTTCGTGATTTTAAAGCGGGATTTTCTCCAGAAATTATATTTTAACATAATAAACTCTAAATATTCATAATTTAAACATATTTTGATGAAAATCATTATTTAAATAATAAAAATCAAATGGGTGAATTATTAAAGGTGGAGTGTTGACTTTGCCTTATCCAATGTCACAAGCAACCACCCCACACCCACTCTTTGACTAACCACACCTCCCCACCTTACCTAGGTCACATCAATGTCATTTCCACTCAATTCACACTCATTCCCACGTTTTTAGAGCTGGAACAAACATCCTCTCTCCTCATTTTCTCTCATTTGCCCTCATTTCACTAAGTATCAAACACCACTTTCTCTCAAACTTTTCCCACTCCAAACTCGAGATTCAAGGCTGATCTTCACGTGTTCTTCCACTCTTAGTAAGTATAATTCATCCTCCTTATGATTATTTCACTTCATTCTACTCAAATCATGAATATCTTACACAAACTCCATCATATTAGCGTTAAAGCTTCGAATCTTCAAGTGATTCTTCAAGTGTTCTTGGGTTGAACACTTCTCTTCTTCAACACTTGCCTACTGAAATCACTCAAGGTGAGTTCATACCCCTACATTTTCATGTTATCTCAAGTTTTCAGGGGGGGAATACAAGTTAAAACACTAAGAACATAACTAAATTTTTCTAACAGCCTTCATCAGAAAAGTTCAACTCCATTCACGGACTGTTTTGGGCATCTTAAACATTTTTGTTTTCAAAACTGTACAAGATGAAAATAGTTCAAGTTTTTACCTTTAAAATGGCTACTTGCACAACTCCATACGATTTTTCTACAATTTATGGTGATTTTTACAAAACTGCCTATCATTTCAAACAACAATCCGGACCAGTCTGGGATTTTGGACTTTTTCACCCAAGTTGGAGGTCATTAAAAATCGTGATAAAAATTATGAGTAAACTAGACACATTTTTTGAACTCTCAAAATTTATGGATCTATTTTTCGACTTCGTATGATTTTTCTATGATTTTTCCAAAACAGGGCAGAATTGCTAAATTTAGCCAACAGCATGTAAATATCATAACACTTTGTATTATGTTGAGCAAAGTGTGTAATCATAAGTTCTAATTTTTGAATGTGTTTCTTTGCTAGTTTATCATTATGAACTGAAACTAAGTCATTATATTAAATATTATTCATTCATTCATGTAAGTGTATCTATGTAAACGTATTCATGTAAGCGTAATCATGTAAACATATTCATGTAAGCGTATTCATGTAAGTATATCTATGTAAACATATTCATGTAACATGTAATGTATTAGTATAGACTCATGAATGAACTGACTCTTATGTGATTCCTTATACTTGGAATGGTAAGTAATATCTCCTAACTATACCTATTCTAGTTACTCGTAATGTACGTGTATAACCGAAAGTATGCCTTTGCTACCCAAAGGTACTGAATTGACTTGTGGAAATTTTATGTCTATATATGTATACATGATATATAACTAATATTTAGATGACATTCGGACGGGTAACCGATGCCCTAAGGCCACATCCCAACGAGGAAAAGAAAATAAAGCGAGCTAGCCGTCCTAAGTCCTTTAAACATTACTTATATAACTATACATATCTAAGCATGCATTTGACAATATAAAAGTATAAAAGAAGTTTTGTAAAACCTTTGAAAAGTTTAATACTAAGAAATGATGACATGATGTCAGTTTATAAAACGATTTGAAAGTATTTTGTTTGATAAGACAGTTTATGTATAAGGAAAACCTTTGTTTGAAACATAAGTGTAACGGAGTTTGAAAGGAAACATACAGTATGTAAAGCAGTTTGATAAAGAGTTTTAACATGTAAAAACATTTTAGAAGGTCATTTGAACTAATTTTTTTGGTAAAATAGCTAAAAGTATAGTAAATCCATTTGTATGCTAGTTATTAATCACATGTGATTGATATAACAACTAGCATGATCCAACTTGTATCCCCCCCCCCCATAAAGCATTTAAAAACATTTAGAAACATTTAAAAGGTTAATTAAGGGGTATGAACTCACCTTAGTGAGTGGATCGAATGGAAGTGTCGGACAAGTGCTTGGTTTCAAGTGAAGACTTAAACACACACAATGATCCTAATAACATATAAAGACATATGTATATATAAAATTAGTTATTTAAACACTAATTAGACAAGTATAAACATCCTAATGTGAGGAAAACACTTTGGTCAAAGTGTTAGGAGGCTATTGGGTTGGAACAAAGGAGTATAAGGCCTTGTAAGTGAGTTTATGGTCCATAGACCATACTTGTTGGAGTTTACGGCCCAGGGGAGTTCACTCCTAGCCGTAAACTCTCAAATGAGTCACCAAATGAGGCTTAAAGGTAAGGTGTCCTATGTGGTTAAGTGTTCCAAGGCTTAAACAAGAGACTAGGTGGGTTTAAGGTCCAAAAATGGCCCTTATATGTCTTTACAGCCTGGGGACCACTTCCCCATGAGTTTACGGCCGTAAACTCATGGTATGAAGTACCATTTCGTGTATTGAAGTCCCTAGTTCAATGGTATAAGGTTCTATGCTAAGTTCCAAGGCTTACTAAGGTGTTAGGGTGTCATTTGCACCCTTAAAAGGGGTTTACGGCCCAAGAACATGTCCTGGCCGTAAACTCCTTGAATCATGTGATTCTTTATGTTTTCTAAACCCTAAACATGTTAAACCTAGTGCAAAACAAGTTGGAACAAGAGTACTTACAATCTAGGAGCTTGAATGGTCGATTTTGGTCAGGAACACTAGTGTGTGTTCTTGGTGTTCTTGGTGAAACTTGAAGATCTACAAAATGGAATAAATTCATGGATCAAATCATGTAAGATTACTAGTTCATGTAAGATATCAACTAGTTAGGACAATAAACTTACGAGATTTGAAGATCAGGGACGAAGATCGGGATGATAGTTGAGAGGATTTCAGCCAATGGAACGGGAGAAATGAACAAATGACCACCCATGTAGTGGCCCTGAACTCCTTGTAAAGGTGTTTAAGGTCATTTCATTGAGCTATAACTTCAGTAGATAAACCCCGACACTTATCCCTTAAGTGTATAAGGCTCATAACGCTCAAATAAACTCCTAAGTGTGCTAAAAGATAACAGCAATGAGTTTAACTTTCAATGAAGTGTTTGAAGGTACAATATAGAAATTTTTGGGTTGTCACAATTATAAATTGTGTTCAACTTGTATCCCCCCCCCCCCCCTTAAAAGCATTTAAAACAGTTTAAAAGATTCATTACGGGGTATGAATTCACTTGATGTGGCTGATTCAAATGGATATGTGTGTAAGGATGATAAGCTCCACGAATGATGTCCTGAGAATTAACAAGTCCTAAATGACATATATTGACATAAATATAGGGTTTAGAGGTAACCAAAGGCAAGGAAACACCTCACGGGACTAGGAAACACTTAGACCAAGTGTTGGAATCACATGTCATTGGACTAAGGAGTGTGGAATGACTCTGACATGAGTTTACTACCATGGGTGTATGGCCAAAGGGAGTTTACGTCCGTAAAATCATGGTCAAACGTGCATAAGTGGTTTTTTGAAGGCTTGGGAATCTTGAGGGACTTTTTCTATACATAAAGATGAGAAATACCCACTCATTGGAGAGTGTTGAGGAGTTTACGGACTAAGGGAGTTTACTCTTGGCCATAAACTCTCTAATTGGTCACTTTTAGGGTCTTAAAGTTAAGGTGTCTCAAGGTTTCAAGTGTTCTAAGGTTAAACAAAAGTGTAGATGTGTTTAGGGTCCAAAACTCGATCATTCTTGGAGTTTACGATCAAGGGTGTTTACTCTTGGGCCGTAAACTCTCTACATGATGAGTTTAGTGATGATTTCAAGGCTCTAAGCATGATTCCTAACTAGATATCAAGTGTAGGGAAGAGTACTTACGATTTAGAGGCTTGAAATGGTTGACTTTGGCCAAGAACACTAGTGTGTGTTCTTGGTGTTTCTTGAAGATCTAAACAAACATGATTTTTATGGATGAAATCAATGTATGAAGCCAGTTAATAAGATGTATCAACTAATCAATGGATACAAAACCTACAGTTTTGAAGATCTAAGGTGACAATTGGATGATAGTTGAGAGAGAATGAGGGAAATCGGACAATGAAAGAAAGAAATGAAAGAAATGGCCAACACTTAAATATATAGGGTGAATTTACGGCCCACATGGAGTTTACGGCCGTAAACTCCAATGTGGTGGTCGTGAACTCATGGTGTTGGTGATTTAAGCTTGATCATTGTTCAGTGGTTCTAGTTGGTACTTCCTAGAACTCATTCCTTTAGTGTATTGGGCTCAGAACACTCAAACAGGCTCTAAACAATGCCAAATGTTAGTAGGAGTGAGTCTGTCACTGAGTTGAGTTAACTGACTGAGCTTTCAAGGCAAAAAAATTCAGGTTGTCACATAATATTCCTTAGCCATTTGGATTTTATGGTATCCTTTGTATATCCCTAGGAACGAATTCCATTGGAACCCTTCTAGGGACTCGACTTCCTGCTCTATCTCTGGTAGAGAATAAGCATCCTTTGGACATGCTTTGTTTAAGATGGTGAAATCGATGCACATCTGCAATGACCCATCGACTCTTTTGACAATCATGGGATCAGCGACCCATGTAGGGAAAGTCAACTCTCTAAGTATTTTGGCTTACGCAAGCTCATCTACCTCTTTATTGACTGTTGTGCTTCGCTCTAGGGCTATGGATCTTTTCTTTTGGATCAGGGGTTTTTCATTATTTGGTAATTGTAGTCCGTGCTCGGCTATGACTCTGTGAATCATGTTAATATCAATCGGCTTCCATGTGAAAACATTTTATTTTGCTCTCAGTAACACAATTAGTTCGTTTTTTAAGTTTGATGGGAGCAACTTTCCTACCTTGACAGGCTATTCTAGGTATCGTAGTTAATCACCACTACCATTAGCTCGGACTCTGGCTTCTCTACCTTACTTTCCTCTCCCTTTTCAGCAAGACAACATCGTGATACATGTCATGCACATTGGATGCTACTACCTATAGTTTTCCTTCATATGGGATTTCAATATCTCGTGCACCGTGGATGCTACTACCTATAGTTGTACTCTTCGTACATGATACTGGACGAACTCCTTGTGTCGACCGAAACCCATCTTGTGAGTATCTGTCGAATTCTTCCACTGACTATCAATGACTTATCACCTCTATAAGAGTCAATGACTAAATCATTAATCCCGAATTTGACATTCTTCCCTTGGTGTTTTGGCCTAGGCTCCCTCTATGATCTTTCTTTTCTTTCTCGAGTCGTCAAGATTTCTGATCTGCTATCATCTACTTATTCTTGGGTTTTTATTATTGGTGTTTTATCCCTTTTGAGGCCTTTTCAGCTACTTGTAGAATGTCCTTGACATTTATGGAACTCATAATATTAAGTTGGGTCCCACGGATATTTTCTTCTAGTCCAGTCCTTTGGGGTTCTGCCATTTCTCTTTTCATTAGCCATGTAAGCTTCTAAATTCTGATTCCTCATGTATTTCCTCCTCACCCATGGTCTATCCTGATGGGTTTTGATCATTCTAACACTCCTAAGTGTACATGCAACCCTAAATACCTTGGATCTATGTTTTCTCTATTATACATGCAAATATGATCTTTCCAATGTATTCATCCTAACTAGCATAATCACATTGATTCAAATGAATATATCAAGTTAGAATTACATACCTCTTTGATGCAGATTGTCTTAATGAAGCTTGAGTGCCTAGTGCCCCAAGTGTGACACCTCAAATGGTTCACACAACACCATATACACTTGCAATAGATTTGAGATAAATTCACACTTCATGAAAATCGGCTAGCCCTTCCTATCACTCATAGTGGTCGATTTTATCTAAGAATAAGATCATTATATAGTTAGGGTTACACCATGTAAACCCTAATTGTCATGGCCTTTCATTTCCATGATCCATGGGTACAAATACAACATGGAGCATCCATGGAGCATCTTATGGGTTTTAGCCCAACTTGACAATCCATGGAGCATTAGCCCACTATATAAGTATGGATGATTTACACAAGCAAGCCATATATTTAATTAGTCTTCTTTTGATCACTTAATTAATCCTAGATTAATTCTTGATCAATACTAATTAAATAATCTTATAATATATTAAAAAACCTTAAGTGTTATTTCTCTCATTATAGTCTATCCAAATGCATGATGCCACACAACCCAAATGGACCATGTCGGGTCGGATCAAGTCTCACCAATTATAGTTATGGACTTAGACATTAATCCAACAGTCTCCCACTTGGATAAGTCTAAAACTATTATTGCATATGACTTCAAGAACCGATTGGAAATCGTAGCTCTCAAAAACTTCTGTCGGACTCTGACCTTGTTGGTGATCTCTAACCTTTGACAATGACTTGTACATTAGATAAGGGATCATATATTCCTCCATTCTAGATAGCATATGGACTGATACATGATTATATTTAATGAATGGATAAACTTCGACTCATATGGCTTGTTCTACTACTTGTTGAATCATACACAAAGGCACGTTTTATAACATCGAGTTACCGAATGCATTTTCGTGCAATCAATGTATAACCAACTCATAGTAACAACTCATATATCCAGGTTTGAGGAATATAAGATATTATCATCTCATGATCACTCGTGATAAAATCCATGAAGTGATTCCAAAGGAGATTCTAAACTTATATGCATTGATCCTCTTGTAATGATTATGCACAAACTAAGAAAGACTTGACAACAACCATTACAGAGCATTCCAAAGGAGATCAGCTCCTTGGAAACGTCCTTCTTGCATTAAGTTTCCTAATCTTACACAGATTCAATAATTTCTAACTTTGAAACATTTCCATATTCCATTTTGACTATCACTTCTGAACAAGGGTTTCCTCCTTACAGATTATGTCAATATGGTCCTTCTAGAATTATCACTATACTACCAACTATCCTTGAGCAACCAATCTTTGGTACACCTTAGATTGTCCTCGACAATTGTTTAATCCTTTTAGTCATATCCAATTCTAGACCTTTTCCCTTCTTAATGCACCAGGCATTTGGAAAATTTTAGAAATGATGAATATAGCACATGTAATCGATCCTATATCCGAAGCATATGGGACACGATTCATGATGTCTCACATAAAGACTAAACCAGTCTTTTTCTATAAAATTTCCATTTCTATTTGCCAAGTTCTCATAATTCAGATTATGAAAAGGGATGTCGTAATCATAATCGAATTTGAGAACACAAATAATGGACCCATATACAGAATTTCCTTATGTTGAGCCATTCCAACATATCATTCATATATATACTTGAGTAAATTTTATTAAAATCTCACGATCTAAGCTTATAGATCTCATATGATGTATAATTTCCTCTCCCTTAATTATAGCAAAACAACTATTTCCTAACTGAAACCATTTGTTTTCTATAATTAACATTGCTAACTTGCAACCTTTATCATAATTATCATGCTCCCACTAACATGATGATTATTAGCATAACACTTATACTCCCACTAGCTTTGACATGTACTCAGAAATCAGCTGGACTTCTAGAAATCAATACTTTATTGACTTTCTTACCAAAGTTAAAATTTCTGATACTAGATTGCTTTGATAAAACTTTATCATAATCATACAGCTTATCTTAGATAGCTCACAGGTGTGTCTAAAGAATTTTAAGAACTATGAAAAGGGATGTCGTAATCATAGTCTTGATTTTTTAGATCTTTTCCACTTCTCACAAGTCCATGTTAGTGTGCCAGTAAACTACACACGCTCCACAAACGACTATGAGAATGCAAATATCACAATTGCTATCTAGCTAAAATCTACTTAGTGAAAGTGTTTCCTCACCATCATTTTTATGAATCGGAGAGAAACCTTATGACACTTAGATTTAATGGTGTATGTGTTCTTATAAATGTGAATTGTCAAAACCATAGTCACAAGACAAGGATAATGACAAATCCAAACTCATATGGACTGAACTCAATCTTAATTTCTTGCCATTTGGTAGCTCAAGGGCCTGCCATTGCTTCCAAGTTGTTGTTCAACCAATTGAGAACTCTAAGAACTCATGTGCATAGCCAACTTTAATTGGAATGGGCACAAAATATGTCAACACGATAGGTTATAAAACCTCAAGTTGTGTGCTAGTGAAGAACTTCAAGTTTTATTCTTGATTAGTTCTTGAGACTTTCAAGACCTTTAGGACTCCCACTGTCCTCTTGACATATAAGACTCTCTTGTCAAATATTCAACAGATAGTGTGGATTCTAATTAGGACAAACACTTCACACAATTGGCCTTAGTTGGTCTTTGTTTTATCCAAAACATCACAACTTACCGATTTCAAATGTACAAGAGTAGAAAACTTTTACTCTTTCATTTGACAAGTGTTCTAGACCTTCCTTAAGACATGTCACTCAAGTTATAATCTTAGAGTATAACTGTAAGAACTATTTTTGGAATGAAGTATGAATCATCTTCTTGATTTAACCACTTCAACAATTCATGACTCCTTTTCTTAGCCATAAGAATGCACTAAGATCTCCTTAGAAGACCAATTGTGATATGGTGACTTAATCATCAAGATGATCACAAAACATGATACTAAAGTACTCTCCCATCTTTTCATATTTGAGAAACTTTTATCTTTCTGCCTAATCTGACACTTCTTATTCATTCTGCCTTACATTGAAACTTTTCCAATGTTTCAGAATTATACTTAAACATGTAAGTATAACCATATTTACTGAACATAAGTAAATCATGACAAATAGTCTTATCGATCTTTTGTGGTGGACTTAATCAGTACACAAGAATGTGTACTCAATCCGTTAGTCTGTTACATGACTCACACATCCATGTGAACAAGTAGTTAGTCTTAATTTTTTCCAATGCTTGAAAATTCTCATTCATCATGCTATACAACTTGCATGATTCCAAGTTTCAGTCCAATTAAAACTTGGGTGATGATAATCTTTCCTTATTTGGTAAATTTATACATTACCACAAATGAAAGAATCAATTGCATATTTCCACTCTTGCTATTAATGGAATCATATAAGCAACAATTTTTTCACAAACGCCATTGTAAGGATACATAAAATAAATAAAATAAAAAATTTCCTTTTATTTTTAAAAACTTTGTGGAAAAACTTATCCTTACAATCCATATGAAAACTTGTTGTTATCTATTCCTAAGCAATATCTCATAACTCCTAAGAAGTAGCTCAAGAATCCGATCTTCAAACTATGCGATAGAAATCCATCTACGAGATCAGATTCAACATTTTCTTTCTTTAAGTTTCATCACTTTTCTTTGATTCTTAAAACATCACCATGTGACCCAGTCACATCATGTATCAAGAATCTCATAATAGAAACTTAGGAGAGTTAGATAGTGGACTTTACCTGAAGTAGAGTCAAACTTATTGACTTTAACACCCTTAGGTAAATTGGCAGCTTCACAACCAATGCCCCTTCACTGTTGACCAATGCCCCTTCCTTTAGCAGTTTAACATCTGGACGCTTTGGTAATGGAACATGGGACTATCACAGACTTAGCCTTTCTGTTTACCATTTGGTCAACCGGTTTGACTATGGCCGATCCCTTTCCATTGGGAAGAGAGAGCTTTACTGGATATCCAATGTCATTATTATCAATGTCCACAAGTTTTAGGAAGTTGATCTTAGGAAATAAATAATATCATTAAGGGTCTTGTCATAGTCTGTTTCATAGGAGTCCCACAGTAACTCACTATGTGACTTAGAAAGTAGTTGAGCCACCAACTTTCTCAAGTCTTTGACACCCAACTCTCCCGACTTTTCAATATGTGACTACATCTCCAAGATGTGATCACACATATACCTTTCCTTGCCAATAGGGCTTGAGTGACCTTAAAAATTTTCAAGAACTTATGTGTTAGGGAGAATAATTGGAGGAGGTCAAAGAAGTATGATTTCCATGGGACATCATCTTCATTTAGGAATGCTTGTTTCAATAGATTCGGGAAGATCATAGATGTCTAAACCAGACATCTTTTGGGAGATATTCAAGATAGTTGATTTAAAGTCCATAATATAACACCCAATATGAAATATTAAGGCTAGGACCTAACACAATACTTTTATAACTTGGAAGAGGGATGTCATAATCGACGCTATAAAATATTTGAAGGTAGGTGAATGACGATTCACCAATTTCCACCAAGATAAACGAAATGTATTATTAGGTTTTAATTGGATTTGAAACTCCTAGATCATTTGAGATTCATTGAACTTTTCAATGGCATGTTTCAATCTCGAGTGTGTCCTTCAGGTTTTGTGACTGGGATGTCGAGGATCACAAAACAAGGTGTGAAGTAACCATGCAAATATACTAGGTAACCTTAATACTTACCCCTTAATCGATGTGCCGGTTAACCACATACACTCCACCGATACTATGATAAATATTAAGTTACCCTTTGCCTACGTTGTTAAGTCCAGGTTAGTGTGCTGGTTAACTACACATGCTCCACTAACGGCTTAAACAAAGTGCAAAGTGTAAGTTCATGGGTTAGCACCTTATTCACATTTTTCCTAAGTAAATAAGATTGGGTATTAATAAGAGTTTAGTTACTTAGTATTTATCATTAATACTTTTAATGAAGGGAGAATTCTAGTCCTTGTCCTACCCGTTCGGCTAACAACACTCCACCAGTCAAGGAAGCGGTGGGTGAGAGTGGACACCCATTAAACTGCCATTTTATAGGTAGTAACCTTGTACCCCCCTTATAGACCGGCTACGTGAATGAGGCATACTAACGGTATGACTGACTTGCTCTTATATATATATATATATATATATATATATATATATATATATATATATATATATATATATATATAATTAACTTATAATATTATAAAGTATAAGGGTTGAATTTTAACTTTTAAAATTCTAAGGGCTAACTTGGAATTAAAGTATTCATAAGTGAAAACTTTTCAAATTCCAAAACTTGAGGGCAAGTTTTGAAACTATTCAAAACTAATTAATTCCATAACTTATGTGTTTAAAGTAGTTTTAAATAAAAGACTCTTCAAGTTCCATAACCTGAAGAGAAGTTATGGAAGACTTTAAACTAATAAAAGAATGTACTTTTTCTTTATTTTGTAACTTATGGAATTAATTAAGGTTACACATTTTATTACTTAATGAAGTGACTCTTGAACCTCCATAACTTGAGGACAAGACTCTTCATTTTTTGTAACCATAGCCAACTTTTATGAGTTTTATGAAACTTAAATGTGACTTTTCATATAACTTGAGGACAAGTTACAAAAACACATTTTAGAATCAACTCTTAAATTAAAATGGATTGAAAACACATAATCAATTAACATTTCTATTAATCTAAGAAACTTATAAGAACAAGATAATTCAAATCAAACTTTTTCATGTAATTAGCCTAATCACTAAACTAATACAAAACATGAATCTATTGACAATTATCTTTGAAATTGGATTAGCATGAACATAACCACATCAAAAACAAGTTTATAAGTCCAAAACAGCTTAGGGTAATGTTCCTAGTCCATTTCTAGCCAAAAAAACTCGAAAATCTGTTGTCTGGGGCTCTTACTCGTCGAGTGTATCAACCTACTCGTCGAGTGTATCAACCTTCTCGATGAGTAGGATGATTTTCTTCATGGACTCGGCGAGTCCAGTGCCTAGAAAGCCAGAAAATTGATTTTTTCAGCATATTTCTGCAATTTGCATCAAGTATAATTGAAAACAAGCCTAGGCTCTGATACCACTGATGGGTTTTGAGCATTCTAACACTCCTAAGTGTACATGCAACCCTAAATACCTTGGATCTATGTTTTCTCTATTATACATGCAAATATGATCTTTCCAAGGTATTCATCCTAACTAGCATAATCACATTGATTCAAATGAATATATCAAAATAGAATTACATACCTTTTTGATGCAGATTGTCTTCATGAAGCTTGAGTGCCTAGTGCCCCAAGTGTGACACCTCAAATGGTTCACACAACACCATATACACTTGGAATAGATTTGAGAGAAATTCACACTTCATGAAAATCAGCTAGCCCTTCCTATCACTCATAGTGGTCGATTTTATCCAAGAATAAGATCATTAAATAGTTAGGGTTACACCATGTAAACCCTAATTGTCATGGCCTTTCATTTCCATGATCCATGGGTACAAATACAATATGGAGCATCCATGGAGCATCTTATGGGTTTTAGCCCAACTTGACAATCCATGGAGTATTAACCCACTATATAAGTATGAATGATTTACACAGGCAAGCCATATATTTAATTAGTCTTCTTTTGATCACTTAATTAATCCTAGATTAATTCTTGATCAATACTAATTAAATAATCTTATAATATATTAGCAAACCTTAAGTGTTATTTCTCTCATTATAGTCTATCCAAATGCATGATGTCATGCAACCCAAATAGACCATGTCGGGTCGGGTCAAGTCTCACCAACTATAGTTATGGACTTAGACATTAATCCAACATATCCAGCATTCTCGATGGGTGATTACCCGACCTGTTGATGTGTTGTGAACTATTGTTATAACATTTTCTATACTTTCCAACTGGATAAACCTATTAACCTTCTCTAACAATTCCTTTGTGTTTTTGAATTCATGCCCTTGGATTTTTCTGAATAATGACCCATTTCTAAAGTCGTATCTGAAAGCTGCATTTATCATGGGTCGCCCCTGGTGGGGACTCGTGTGCATGCTTCAGTGAGCCATTTGAGATATGCAATGTTAGTCACGCCTTCTCGCTATCTACAAGTAAATATGGATTGGGCATCTTGTTGGAATCTCCTCTTTGATTTAAACTCATGGTTAATTTCTTGCATAAGTCTTCGTAACTGGCAATGCCCTTCAGTGGTAAGCTTTCCAGCCAGTATCTTTCCGACTTATCTAGAGTCCCATAACGAAAATACACCACAAGTTTTGGTTTATGGGTATGGTCCGGATCACCCATGTGAAATTAAATATATGGTCGTCGAGGCCTGTCTTGCCATCATATCTCCACACTATCAGTCTTTTCAACCTTCTCAGAACTCGAGTTTGATTAATCTCGTCTAAGAATGGTGATTTGAAATTCAAGGATGCGAAAACCTTATGGTAATCTGGAAACTCTTTTTTTGGCGCCTTATCTCTTTCTTTTGTCATTCGCTTTACGGGAGTCTTGTTATTAGTGACCTTCCTTTGCGTGGCTTCTTTTTCTGATATCAGTTCTTCTTCTGATGTGTCTTCATCAGTTGTCTCCGCCAACTATGATCGTCCCTTTCTCTTTTAGGACTCCTTTCCATTTCATTCTTCGCAGATACTTTTTAAAGGCTTCATATTCTTGTTTGTTTTTCTCTGTGTTGGCTGCCTTGACTTCCATTTCTTGGGAAGCTTCTTGGGTGCTTTTTAACCCTAATGGCGACATTTGTCATATCAGGAATGTATTATCTCTTGTAAATTTTTTTCCGTCCAAGACATATAGTACGATGTCCGGTGGATGGTGCCAAATGTTGCACCTCGGTTTTCTTTATTGTCGTCATGAGAGATAGTCTACCGGTCCTGAGGCTGCATTAATAGAAAAAGGTCATAGTAATTCTGGGGATGCCCTAAAACCTCTCTGGTGTGAGATAATGTATACCGAGAGATGAATTTTTTTATGTGATCTACAATAGTGCTTTGATTATATGTGTGCTTTAAATAGAATAACATACCTTCATCGTTGCTTACGTCTACTCCTTATAGACCTAGATGGCAGCCTTATATGATAGTCCAAGATAGGAGGTACACACAAGAAAGTACACAATGTTAGCAATTGACGGGGCTTTGGGGACCGAACCCTGAGCATAGGCATACTTCCATAAACTGAGTCGAGTAGTGAGGTCGTTCTTGGCGACAATTTCTTCTAAAGTCGGTAGGAATTGACCTACCCTTCTGAGCATCGAATCGATCTAAAAACCACATATGTCATCAAACGACATTCACGTCTTTTGACATAAAAAAATATGTCATAACGGTAAGTCGTAAAATGACTGTCAACATTACAAACATTTTACAAATTACGACATACAAAGTCAGGAAAAATATATGTCGAAAATGTGTGTCATGTATGGCTGTCACAATTGTAGATCATGAAGGCCCGTCATCAATTTTATGACTGACCAAATGCCTATCATTTTTATTTTTTACATGATTTTTCGTGACAAACATTGTATAGGTATTTATGATAGATAATATATGTCAAAGAAAACCTTTTTCTAGTAGTCCACATTTGTATTAATATCAATATGATGATTTTTCATTTGTAATAATTCATAATAATATTATGTTGTTGATGATGGTTATGCTATCGTGATGATCATTTGATTATGTGATTATGTTTTATGATCAATGAAGATATTATTATCGTTAGATACTATATATTGTGGTAACTTAGTATAATTAGTTCGGTATTAACTAGGGATGAGCAAAAACCGGACCGAAAACCAAAAAATCGAAAAAAACCGACATAACCGAAACCGAAAAACCGAAACCAAAGCAATAACCGACGGTTTAGGTTTGAATTTTACAAAAACCGAAGAATAACAGTTTGGTTCGGTTTTGACCTATAAAACCGCCCATAAAAACCGAACCGACCCATATATATATAATTTATATTATGATTTAAACTTTTAGTTTTACACTTTAGATTTTATCTCTTTAATACTTTATGTTTATTTTCAGCAAACTGTTAATGGTGTTCCTTTGATCTTTTGAACACTTTTATACTTTTGTAATATTAGAATTCGTACTCTTTATTTTATTATATTTAAAGTAGATACAATAGTATTTATCGCAACGCATTTTCACTAGGTTTGAACACAAAATCTATAAAAAAAAAAAAATAAAAAAAAAATAAAAATAAAAAAAAAACATGAGCTCATAAACCTACAGTTTAAAACCAAAAGCCCATAAACCCAACTCGGAAAACCGAAAAACCGACCCATGCAAAAACCAAACCTATATGGGTTTAAAAACCGGAAAACCGACTTTCTATGGTTTGGTTTGGTTTTAGCCAAAAACCGACCCATGCTCATCCCTAGTATTAACATTAGATCATATATATATATATATATATATTAGTATAATTAGTTTGGTATTAACATTAGATCATATATATATATATATATATATATATATATATATATATATATATATATATATATATATATATATATATATATATATATATATATATATATATATATATATATAGGGCAAGGTTCATATGAGACAGCTTAATTTTGGGAGACCGTCAGACGCATTTTTTTATTTTTTTATTTTTTTAGTTAATTCAAGATCCGAAAATAATATTTAAAAAAAGAAATTTAGGATTTTTCCATTTATTTTGCATTTTAAAATTATTTTTTACAATATGTACAGTGTAATATTCTATTAAAATATTTCACGTATTTTAAAAAAAAACGGAATTTTTTTTTAGTTAGTTCAAGTTTCGAACATAATATTTAAAAAAAGAATTTTTAGATTTTTGCATTTATTTTGCATTTAAAAATTATTTTTTAGAATATGTTAGTATGATATTCTATTAGAATATTTAACGTATTTTTCAAAAAAACGGGATTTTTTTATTTTATTTTTATTTTTTTTAGTTAACTCAAGTTCCGAGATTAATATTTAAATAAAGAATTTTTGGATTTTTCCATTTATTTTGCATTTTAAATTTATTTTTCGATTTGGTTTAACGGTCTCACAAATTAGAATGGTCTCAAATGAACCTAAACCTATATATATATATATATATATATATATATATATATATATATATATATATATATATATATATATATATATATATATATATATATGGTTGAGATCGGTTGAGAACTCAAAGTTTCCTGAAAACCTAAGAACTAAAATTGGAGCGTTGGATCAAAAATAATTCGTTATGGACATGATCGTCATCTTACCAATCTCATTTAATGTTTAATTTTTTGTGTTATTTAATATATTAATATAAATGTCTAAAAAATAATAATGTAACTCAAAATTTTTGGTTTATTTATTTTTTTAAAAAATAATTTTCAAATATTTTAAAAATTGGTAATTTTTTATTTTTTTTTTCAAAATACATGAATTTTTCAAAAAAAATGAATTTTTTTTTAAAAACTGCATCTTTTTTTCAAAAAAAAAATGCATTTTTTTTAAAAACAACTTCATTTTAAAAATAAAAAATTAAAAAATTAAAAAATTAAAAAATTAAAAAAAAAAAACCCTTCAATTTTTAAACAAAAAACTGTATTTTTTTCAAAATAATTGTATTTTTTTCAAAAAAACTGCATTTTTTTTTCAGAAAAACAACATTTTTTTCAAAAAAAAAATGCGATTTTTATAAAAAAGTGCAATTTTTTTTCAAAATTGCATTTTTTTTTAACAAAAGAATCAACGTTTTTAAGTGCATATATGCATATTTTTCAAACGCATATATGCGTATTTCTTATACTATAATATTCGTAATTAATTATAAAAAATCTCATTTTTATTAATCAATCTATAAACATAATATAAGTATTTTATTCGATACAAAATAAAATATAAAAAAACTACAAAGATTCATAGTGTTATCATTTATTTATGTCCAAATTTTCATATTTTCTTCAATTTATCATTTTTCACCTTTTCAATATTCTCCAAAATTCTTCAAAATGTACAGGAAAAAAATTGATTAATGCAAGAACACGCACATGTATATATCATGTAAGATTCACATGTCATTATATAATGTGATATTCACATGTGACTATATTTTTTAAGATTTAAATGTGAAATTCACAAGAACAAATTTAAAAATAATTTACGAAGAACACTTACACAAAATGCATGTGTGCATATAGACGTAATTCGTATCTGATTCACTTGTGATTTACATGTGAATAACATGTAATTCACTTGCGATTTAAATGTGAATCACATGTAATTGATATGTGATTCACTTGTGATTTGCATGTGATTTACATGTAAATCACATATAATTCATATGTGATTAACTTGTGAATCACATGTAATTGATAGGTAATTCACTTGTAATTTACATGTGAATCACAAATTAATCATATGTGAATTACATGTGAATCACATGTAATTCATATGTGAATTACATGTTATTTACATGTGAATCACATGTAATTCATATGTGATTCACTTGTGATTTACACGTGAATCACATGTAATTCATATTTACATGTGAATAACAAGTGCATCATATGTGAATTACATGTGATGAAAATGTGAATCATATGTTATTTACATGTGAATCACATGTAATTCATATGTGATTCACTTGTGATTTACATCACATATAAATTACATGTGAATGAGATGTAATTCATATGTGATTCCCTGTGATTTACATGTGAATCATATGTAAATTACATGTGATTTACATGTGAATCACATGTAATTCATATGTAAAGTTTTCAACCAAAATACTTCAATAAAATTATATTTTCCTTTATATATTATACTAATGGATTAGTTTATTGGTCACCGAATCAGAAATAAATGATGGAACAAAAAATATCCCAAAAATTAATTAAAATATACCTCTTTCCTTAATGTTAAACGACCAAAATCCAAACCAAAATGACTGTTATACTTTGATGAGACATTTAATATTATAAGAATTCTAATTTTTGGAGCATCAAGGTTAATATCAAGAGCAAATATGCAAATGCAAGAAGAAATACAGGAAATTAGCAAACTTTTTTTGTAATACTTTTATCAGAGAGCAAGATATTAGTTTCTCATATATATAGTTGAATTTAGTAAAATTCATCCAACTATACCTGCAAAGCAGTTGCTATTTCATAAGCAACTTTAGGGCTAACAAAATTGTTCCTCTTCATAAATTCCAGAAAATTGAAGTAATTACATTCATTCAAGATTCGTCCATTCCGATGGAATGATACATTCAACAAGAAGAAATACAGGAAATTAATAAAGCTTTTTTTTGTAATAGTTTTATCAAGGAGAAAGCTATTAGTTTCTCATATATATAGTTGAATTTATTAAAATTCATCTAACTGTACTTGCAAAGCAGTTGCTGTTTCATAAGCAACTTTAGAGCTAACAAAATTGTTCCTCTTCATAAATCCCAAAAATTAGAAGGAATTACATTCATTCAGGAATCATCCATTACAATGGAATGATCCATTCCATTCCTTCTCCATCATACCAAGGTTGAGCTCTTTGAGGGTTGCATAGATCCTACATGGCATTTTCCTTACAATCTTCGTGATCATGTAGTATACACCCATACAAGACCCCACTGCAGCCATTGCCAAAGGGGTGTCTTTTGTTCTCTGAAAAAGATAACACAAGCCTCAGATATAAGCAAGTAAAACATAGAATTCATTAAATCATGAGCCACTTTTGGAAATATGAGTTTAATTAATGAATATAGTAACCTACCAGGATAAGACATGTGACTGCAACTCGAACATCAACTTCTCCATCTTTAGAAATAATATATTTCCTCACCAGCCAATATTCGAAACCAGCTCCTAACAAAATGTTCAAAACACAAGTTTCATTTTTGTTACAATATCGTCAAAATTTATACAAAATCAAATGTTTTAACAATTAATTAAAAAAAAAAAAAAAGACACAAATAAAGTTTACTTGGAATCTGCCATAAAAGAGGAGGATGATGACACAGCATATGAGATAAAATGAACTCATAACGAATGTTTCTGTTTACTCTGATGACTTGGAGTGATTACACAAAAAGAACATCATAAATGGTCCCTGTGGTTTCTCCAGATCTGAAGTTTAGTCCTTATGGTTTAAAAACATCATAGATGGTCCCTGTGCTTTCAAAAGTTTTAACGATTGGTCCTTATTGCTAACTCCGTTAAGTTTTGTCCGTCAATTGAATGGAATTCTAGTCATTTCACTGCCACGGGGACCATTTATGATGTTTTCACTCATTTAAGAAAATAAAATAATATGCAAGGGTCTCTCTCTTATTCAAAAGAATTCACTCGCAACCTCTTCATCATTATAGCACGAGTTAAATCCCTTTTCGATTAATGTATCCTCTTCTCCATTCATCTTCTTTATTGTATCCAATCTTTCTTCAAACAAATAATCTGGAATGAGTGTAACGTCCCAAAAATGAGAGTCAAAAATTTTGTTTTTTTAAAACATGCACTTAGTAAAACATTAGGAATAATTCATTCAACAAACATTTCATTTCACCAAAAGATGTTGCAGGTTAGAAAACATTGTCATAATCATAAAAATGTCAGAGTACAATTTTCCCAGGAAGATATCGTAATGCGGAATACGAGCAGGTGTGTGTGTGATGTACCGCTACCGCGCCATCTCCTTCCCCTTTGAAGAAGAGGTACCTAAAACCAAAACTGAAAACTGTAAGCACGAAGCTTGGTGAGCTCCCCCATAATACCTCATACCATGGAAGCATACAACATGCAGCTAGGAGATACGGGCCTTGCCCACACTCATGGAGATACGGTCCTTGCCCACACTCCGCTAGCCAGAAGATACGGGCCTCGCCCACACTCCACTATCTGGGAGATACGGGCCTCGCCCACACCCCACTCTCGGAGAGATACAGGTCTAGCCCCCGCTCAGCTGCTAACCCATATCATACAAGTATCACACAGACAACAAGTATAGACAACTCTACCATACTGGCATATATCATAATCAACTCAACTAAGAGATACGGGCTCGGCCCACACTCTAATACTAACGTCTCATCTATACGGGCTGGCCTTGGTGCCTTAGACCCGTTACTACTGGAAGGAAAACTCACCTCAAAGTAACTGCCGATCTGTGTGGAAATTGACTGTCTGCTGCTGCTGCCGCTCCGGAAATCCTCCCCACAAATACTCAGTCAAATACTGCTAACCGACTTCAGGGTAAAATATCCATTTACCCTTAACAAGTCATGAGTCAAGTCACAGTCAACTACCAGTTGACCAGAATCGTCGAGTTGGCTTGCCAACTCGCCGAGTCCCTTTCTCTATACCCAAGTCCAATAGTCATTCATCCTACTCGCCGAGTTGTATGAACATCTCACCGAGTTCGCCTTCATCCGAAGAACACTCTAAGTTGTGACTTGCCGAGTTGTATGAACAACTCGTCGAGTTGTTCTTGAGACAAGAAGATTGCCATGAACTCGTCGAGTCATGGCATTAACTCGCCGAGTGACTTCATGAGTGAGTCTAGCTTCCAACCCACTAAGTCATACCCTATGACTCACTACTCCAACTCGCAAACACGAAAAGGGGAACAACCCGGGGACTCGCGACCCGACTCGCCGAGTCAGATGAACGACTCGCCGAGTCTGCCTCATGCAAAAACTATACACGCGATTTTGCTTGAATCCAGTCCATGCCATTCGTAGATCTAGGTTCCTAGGGCCTGGTTTACACGTAAAGTTTCCAACTTTACATGTAGATAATCACCAATGAAGGTTTTAGGGCTTAAAGTGCACCAAAAGGGGTAGATCTAGGACTTTCATGCAATATGACTCCGTAAAGGCAGTAGATCCAAGCTCCATGGACTAAATCATGCCTAGATCTAAAGGCTAACAACTTATTACAACCCACAAAGCACAAACAAGCTTGGAGAATGGCTCAAGAAGGACTTTCATGAAGCTATTAGGGACTACAAGCTTGAAAACAGAGGGGAAACGAGCTATACTTCAAGGAAAACGTTGAGATGTCACAAAAATGCTTGGCCTCCTTCTCCTCTTCTTGATCTACTCTTCTTTCTCCTCAAAAACTTCAAGAACACACCCAAAACACTTCAATCTCACAAGGAAAAGGGCAAAAACGATGTTGGGGGCTCTGAGGGTGAATGGGGGTGATCCTGGGGCGGAAATGAGGGTTTAAATAGGGTGCAAACCCTTGAAATTTAGGTTTTCATCAAACAGCAGTGACTCGCCGAGTCCAGAATATGGACTCGCCGAGTCGCCAACTTAAACGCACCCCCGGACTGCGTCCCTACTTGACGAGTCGGACCTACAACTCGCCGAGTCCAAGGCTAAAATGAAAAATACTTACATAAACTTTATGTACCAGGAACCAGGTGCTACAAATCTCCCCCACTTATTTTAGACTTCGTCCTCAAAGTCTGCCACTCGATCCTGAAACAACTCGGGGTAATGCTCCATCATTTCTTCCACCGGCCGCCAATTCCATTCCGAACCCTTGCAGTGCTGCCATTGCACTTTCAGTAGCTCCACCCTCTTGCTCCTTAGATCCTTCGACTTCCGGTCGAGGATTGCGACTGGGCACTCAATGTAATTTAGGATGTCGTCAACATGTATATCCTCTAATGGCACCACCGCTGAATCATCTACATGACACTTCTGTAACTGGGAGACATGGAAGGTGTTGTGGATTTGGCTGAGCTCGGCTGGCAGATCCAACCTATATGCCACCTTGCCCACCCGGGCTACAACCCTGAACGATCCAATGAATCTCGGGCCCAACTTTCCCCGCTTCCTGAATCGAATGACGCCTTTCCAAGGCGACACCTTCAGGAGAACCATATCCCTAACCTGGAACTCCAGGTCTGATCTACGCTTGTCGGTGTAACTTTTCTGCCGACTCTGCGCAGTCTGAAGCCTACTCCAAACCTGCTGGATTCTCTCGGTCGTCTTGAGCACCATCTCGGTGCTCCCCATGACCCTCTGGCCAACTTCACCCCAGCATATCGGGGTCCAGCACCTCCGACCGTACAACATCTCGAATGGGGGACGGTCAATACTCGTGTGGTAGCTGTTGTTGTACGAGAACTCAGCCAAGGCAAGATAGGTATCCCAGCTACCACCGAAATCTAACACGCACGCCCACAACATATCCTCCAAAGTTTGGATGGTCCGCTCACTCTGACCATCCGTCTGCGGGTGAAAGGCGGTGCTAAAATGCAGACGAGTGCCCAACTCATCATGAAACCTCTTCCAAAACCTGGAAGTAAACCGCACATCTCGATCTGATATTACTGAAACTGGCACCCCGTGTCGCGCCACTATCTCCCTGATATAGATATCGGCCAACTTTTCGGCCGAGATGCTCTTCGGAATCGGAATAAAATGGGCGCTCTTGGTCAACCGATCCACGATGACCCAAATCGAATCTACTCCTCGCGCTGTTCGTGGAAGCGTAGTGATAAAATCCATCGTAATATCCTCCCATTTCCACAATGGGATATCCAACGGTTGCATCTTGTCGTGCGGTCTCTGATGCTCAGCCTTGACCTTCCTGCACGTCAAACACCGTTCGACGTACCACGCCACATCTCGCTTCATGCAGGGCCACCAATAGCCTAGACGAAGATCCCGATACATCTTCGTCGCCCCTGGATGAATAGAGAATCGGGATTTGTGCGCCTCCTCCACCAAGATCTGGCGTACGCCTCCATGATATGGCACCCACACCCTGCGGTGTAGTGTCAATAACCCCCGACTATCATAATCGAAGGAGGTGACTTGACCCACTATTCGCTCACTCTTCCGATGTTCCTCCTTCATAGCCACCTGTTGAGCCTCCCGAATCTGCTCCAACAGGGGAGTCACCACAATCATCCTCATGCAAATATCCCTAATCGGCGCCGCCTTGCGGCTAAGCGCATCGGCCACCACATTAGCCTTCCTTGGGTGGTAAAGGATCTCACAATCATAATCCTTCACCACGTCCAACCACCGACGCTGCCTCATGTTCAGATTTGGCTGGTCCATCAGCTACCTCAAACTCTTGTGGTCCGTGTAAATGGTACATTGAACCCCATAAAGGTAATGCCGCCATATCTTGAGGGCGAAGACCACCGTCCCCAACTCCAAATCATACATCGGGTAGTTCGCCTCATGAGGCTTCAGCTGCCTCGAGGCATAAGCAATGACATGCCCCTTTTGCATCAACACTGCGCCTAAGCCTGAGATCGACACATCGCAATATACCACAAAATCCTCCACGCCCTCAGGCAGGGCTAAGATCGGCGCCTCGCACAATCTCTGCCTCAGAGTCGCGAATGTTGCCTGCTGCTCAGGCTCCCATCGAAATACCACGACTTTCCTAGTCAACCGTGTCAGGGGTACGGCTATCTTGGAGAAATCCTGAATGAACCTCCGATAGTAGCCTGCTAATCCTAGGAAACTCCGAATCTTGGATGGAGACTTCGGAACCTCACACCTCATCACGGCCTCCACCTTGGCCGGGTCTACTGAAATCCCGTTCTGATTGACGAGGTGCCCAAGAAACTGCACCTCGCGCAACCAAAACTCACATTTGGAGAACTTGGCGTACAAGCTCTCCCTCCTCAGGGTCTCCAAAACCTCTCTCAGATGCTCCTCATGTTCCTCCTGAGTCTTGGAATAAACCAAGATGTCATCAATGAAAACTATCATAGACCGATCCAACATCGGTCTACACACTCGGTTCATGAGGTCCATGAACGCGGCAGGAGCATTGGTGAGCCCAAACGGCATCACCACGAACTCATAATGGCCATAATGCGTCCGAAACGTGGTCTTCTGTATATCCTCCTCTCTAACCCTCATATGATGATAGCCTGAACGCAAATCGATCTTGAAGAACCAAGATGTTCCCTGCAACTGATCAATGAGGTCGTCAATCCTTGGGAGTAGGTAACGGTTCTTCACCGTTAAATTATTCAGCTCCCGGTAATCTATACACATCCGATGCGACCCGTCCTTCTTCTTCACAAACAGGATTGGGGCTCCCTAGGGTGAATTTCTTGGTCGAATAAACCCCTTATCTAGCAGCTCCTACAGTTGCGTAGACAACTCCTACATCTCGGGAGGAGCCAACCGATAGGGTGCCTTGGCTATTGGAGCCGCACCAGGAACTAAATCGATCCTGAACTCTACCTAACACTCTGGAGGTATCCCAGGAAGCTCCTCCGGGAGCACATCAGTGTAGTCTCGCACCATTGGAACCTCTCTTGCCGCCGCTTTACCCGTATCCCGAGTTTCCATAACATACGCGACGTATCCTGCGCAACCCTGTTGAAGGTAGCACCTAGCTCTCGCTACTGAACATACAGTAGGTCCACACTGTGGCCTCTCGCCGTGAATCACCAACTCTCCCACAATTGGGGTCCTGATCCGCACTAGCTGTTGTGCGCAATCTATCACCGCCCCATTAGGGCTCAACCAATCCATGCCTATAATCACCTTGTTCCCCCGCAACGGGATGGGAACCAAATCCACCAAATAGCGCTCCTCAAATAACCTCAAAACACAATCCCTGAACACGGGTGATGCTCTCACCGATCGATCATCGGCAATCTCTACCTCTAAAGGGCAATCCAACATGCCCGAAGACTCAGTCAACCTCTTGCTAAGCGCAAGGGAAACAAATGAACGGGTGGCACCCGAGTCAGACAACACCTGGATAGGAATACCGTTCACATGGAACGATCCTAATGCATATACACAGAGCACATATTAATATCATAACATCTTAAAAATTAAAGTAGAGGGAAAGAATCATACCCGTCACCACATCGGGTGTTGCGCGTGCCTCCTCTGCTGTCAGCTGGAATGCACGGCTCCTCACCACTGGAGCCTCTGCCTTATCCTGCCGGCCATCTGTAATCCGCAGGGTAGCTGGAGTTGGCGCCCTAACCGACACTGCTGCTGTCAACTGGGGGCAATTAGCCTTCTTGTGGCCCCTCTAGTTGCAGTGAAAACACAGCAACTCCGATGTCTGAATAGCCGAGACAGGGGTAGTATAATCCCTGCTAAAGTATCCTACCTTGCCGCACTTGTAGCAGCCTGCTGATCCCATCCTACATGCTCCCTCATGCATCCTGCCGCATTTCCCACAGCAGCCCGGCCCTCCTTGTCCTTTCGGTCTCCCATCTGATCCGTTGGGCTTCTGCCCCGAAGACCCAACCACCGGCCCCGCCTCTGCCTTCCTCTTCCGAATGTGCTCTAAATCAATCTCCCTTTCCCTCGCCCTGGCAATCATGGACTCCAGGGTAGGGCAAGCAGAAAAGCTAACATGCTCCCGGATGTCAGCCCATAGCATGTCGTGATAACGGGTCCTCCTCATATCCTTATCACCCGCATACTGGGGCACCAACAATGCCCTCTCCCGAAACTTGGCGGTGATCTCCGCCACAATCTTCGTCGTCTGCCTCATATCCAAAAACTCTCTGGCCAGCTGCTGAAGCTCGACAGCTGGTGCGAACTCCTCCCTGAACTTGGTCGCAAAGTCCGACCAAGTCATAGCCTCGATAGCCGAGGCTCCCAATGAGTCCCCCACGGACTCCCACCAATCCCTAGCTTGATCTCGTAAACACCCTGCTGCGAACCTTACATTCGACCCCTCAGGGCAGAAGCTAATCATCTGTGCAAACTCAATGTCGGCAATCCATCGTCTAGCAGCTATAGGGTCCTTCGCCCCGTGAAAATTCGGCACACCACTGCCCCGAAAGTCCTTTAAGGACAGCGTGCGAGATCCCGACTGGCCAGATGCCATGTCGTTCCTAAATGCCTGGGTGCGATCCTCCATCAACTCCAATATCCCTTCCTTAATCGACCCGAAGATGATGGGGGTCGACTCAAGGATGCCTCTGGTGATCTCGGACACGATGAACTCGTGCAGCCCCTCATCTATTGGCTCGGAACCTGATCCCGAACCTGATCCCTCTCCTGTACTGCCAACTGCTGGCCTGGAACGTAGTACCACCATTCTGAAATACAAAAGAAACGACAACTGTTAGCGATACTGCTACCTCTGGAGGGATCACACTTACTACAAGTTCCCAGGTTTTATCTTGGCATTCCTCGATTTGGGTACGGATCCTCTGCTTTCAGTAGTACGGGCCCATACTACCTTCCACATCTATCCATACCTTCTCCAAGGACTGCCTTGACTCCACCAGGTCCCTTCCACTACCATTGATCACTGCTACTCTTATCCTAGGCTCTCCCTTGGAAACCTCTGACTCCACCCAACCCAGTCCTCAGCTGCTGAAGGTCTCTTTGTGATGCCAATTAGTTATTACCTTAATACAATCACATGTGACGAGGCTCGGATAATCTTTCGAGTAGGGGGCTCATCCCTACCACGGTTAGGACTCAAACAAGAGCTACGCTTTAGGGTCAAATCCAACACTTTGAGATTATTCAACCCTGATCACATGTGACCTTAGCGTATTCACCTAACATCTAACTCCCATCACTCAAAACCCACATAGCACAAAGCAAACAACATTTGGACAAAAAGGAAACAATCTTAAGCAATTCTATCCTCGCAGAGAAAAATTGAACTAGCATACAATGATAACTCGTACTATCAGGCATAACCTAAACAGGCTATCCTACTGCTGTCTACTCAATTCTAGCATGCAACTGTTCATATACTGAAGCATATAAAGCAGGCACATAAGGCATCACTCCTAGATCCTTAGTCCTATTCTAGCATGTTGCTCTACTGAAACTGATAAGCATAATATAAGCTTGTATGGGTACTTTGGGGAATACTTACTTGAGCTTGGTCGGTTGCATACATCACACACTTTGTTCATTCTTAAAACCCTTTACTGAGCCTTTTAGAAAACATTTTCTTTTTCGAAAATCTTTTAATCCCTCGATTTGAGTTCAAACACCCCCGAAGGTGTGTCCGAATCCCTTAAACCAGTGCTCTAATACCAACTTGTAACGTCCCAAAAATGCGAGTCAAAAATTTCGTTTTTTTTAAAACATGCACTTAGCAAAACATAAGGAATAATTCATTAAACAAACATTTCATTTCACCAAAAGATGTTGCAGGTCAGAAAACATTGTCATAATCATAAAAATGTCAGAGTACAAATTTCCCAGGAAGATATCGTAATGCGGAATACGAGCAGGTGTGTGTGTGATGTACCGCTACCGCGCCAGCTCCTTCCACTTCAAAGAAGAGGTACCTGAAACCAAAACTGAAAACTGTAACCACGAAGCTTAGTGAGCTCCCCCATAATACCTCATACCATGCAAGCATACAACATACAGCTAAGAGATACGGGCCTTGCCCACACTCCGCTAGCCGGAAGATGCGGGCCTCGCCCACACTCCACTATCTGGGAGATACGGGCCTCGTCCACACACCACTCTCGGAGAGATACGGGCCTAGCCCACATTCAGCCGCTAACCCATATCATACAAGTATCACACAGACAAAAAGTATAGACAACTCTACAATACTGGCATATATCATAATCAACTCAACTAAGAGATACGGGCTCAGCCCACACTCTAATACTAACGTCTCATCTATACGGGCCGGCCTTGGTGCCTTAGACCTGTTACTACTAGAAGGAAAACTCACCTCAAAGTAACTGCCGATCTGTTTGGAAATTGACTGTCTGCTGCTGCTGCCACTCCGGAAATCCTCCGGTTATAATTCCCACAAATACTCAGTCAAATACTGCTAACCGACTTCAGGGTAAATTGTCCATTTACCCATAACAAGTCATGAGTCAAGTCACAGTCAACTGCCAGTTGACCAGACTCGTGGAGTTGGCTTGCCAACTCGCCGAGTCCCTTTCTCTATACCCAAGTCCAATAGTCCTTCATCCTACTCGCCGAGTTGTATGAACAACTCGCCGAGTTCGCCTTCATCCGAAGAACACTCTAAGCTGTGACTCGCCGAGTTGTATGAACAACTCGTCGAGTTGTTCTTGAGACAAGAAGATTGTCATGAACTCGTCGAGTCATGGCATTGAATCGCCGAGTGACTTCATGAGTGAGTCTGGCTTCCAATCCACTAAGTCATACCCTATGACTCACTACTCCAACTCGCAAACACAAAAAGGGGAACAACCCGGGGACTCGCGACCCGACTCGCCGAGTCAGGTGAACGACTCGCCGAGTCTGCCTCATGCAAAAACTATACACGCGATTTTGCTTGAATCCAGTCCATGCCATTCATAGATCTCGGTTCCTAGGGCCTGGTTTACACGTAAAGTTTCCAACTTTACATGTAGATAATCACCAATGAAGGTTTTAGGGCTCAAAGTGCACTAAAAGGGGTAGATCTAGGACTTTCATGCAATATGACTCCATAAAGGCAGTAGATCCAAGCTCCAGGGACTAAATCATGCCTAGATCTAAAGCCTAACAACTTATTACAACCCACAAAGCACAAACAAGCTTGGAGAATGGCTCAAGAAGGATTTTCATTAAGCTATTAGGGACTACGAGCTTGAAAACAGAGGGGAAACGAGCTATACCTCAAGGAAAACGTTGAGATGTCACAAAAATGCTTGGCCTCCTTCTCCTCTTCTTGATCTACTCTTCTTTCTCCTCAAAAACTTCAACACACCCAAAACATTTCAATCTCACAAGGAAAAGGGCAAAAACGATGTTGGGGGTTCTGAGGGTGAATGGGGGCGAGCATGGGGCGGAAATGAGGGTTTAAATAGGGTGCAAACCCTTGAAATTTAGGGTTTCATCAAACAGTAGTGACTCGTCGAGTCCAGAATATGGAATCGCCAAGTCGCCATCTTAAACGCACCCCCGGACCACGTCCCTACTCGGCGAGTTGGACCTACAACTGACCGAGTCCAAGGCTAAAATGACAAATACTTAGATAAATTTTACGTACCATGAACCAGGTGCTACAATGAGAGTCCAAAATCAGAGACAGAATGTACAAAGCAACCTTTTCCATGTAAAAAGCCACGACGTTGATCTTTGTTTTCTGTTTCTGTAACCATTGAGCTGCCGGTGGAGGAAAAGAAGTCTGGTGGTAAAGGCATTGGTGGTTATGGCGATCTGCCAGAGATTTGGCAGCTTCTCGGAGATACGATTGTTCCTCAGCTAGGTTTTCAGATGACAGTGACACAAGCATCGGTGGTTTTGGGTTGGGGTTCTGGAGATGGGAATTGGGGAGGATCTGCCTTGGCGCATAGCTTCCCAACACCTAAAAAGAATTGTAAAGGGCTTGATAAGTTTGTGATTGGTCAAGAACGAAGAATCTTGTGTGTGTGTGTGTGTGTGGAATGAATTTGGGAATAAATGGCCAAGGTGGAGATTAAAAGTCAAATATTTGTTTACCTACATGATGATGAAGAATAATGGTGGTTCTAGAATACATGGGTTTGCAAGATAACTCTTGCCTTTGAGAATCATGATTATGAGTACATTCATGAAGGTGTGATTTCATTTTGTTCAGCTTCCATTTTATTTGTTTAATGACCTTCTAGGCTCTAAAATGATAATATTTCATTTGATTGTCACCGGATTGCAAGATTAGGACTGGACTAAAATTTAGATGATGAAGAAGAAAAACTAAGGCTATCAGTACAAGCTAGGACAAGAGTAGCAGATCCAAGCAATAGTGAAGCAAATAACAAATATTTTATTGACATTTTTGGTCAAACACATCCTCCCGTAGCCACTGAAATATTTGATTGCATGAACTGTGGTAGAGTTATTGTTGCTGGAAGATTCGCTCCTCATTTGGATATTAGAGATAACATATAAATTCAAATGAAGAAAAAACCCAGATGGAAGAAAGAAAGACCACATATAAATTCAGAGAAGATATCATCCTTTTTGTTGGTCAAATGCTTCTTCGAATTCACTTTTCATGTCATTATTGTTTGTTACCATATATGTTAGCTTCAATCGACGAAAAGGAAAGAAGATAGTAGATAATGAAAAAAGGGAAGTAGAAGTGTAGGTGTGTGTGTGTGAATTCGTTAGAGAAAGAGAGAGAGAGAGAGAGAGAGCCTTTACATATTGTTTTTTTCTTTAAAGAAATAAGTGAAAACATCAAAAATGGTCCCTGTACTAGTGAAATTACGAAAATATCCTTCAGTTAATGGACAAAACATAATGAAGTTAGCAATAAGGATCAATCATCAAAAGTTTTGAAAGCATAAGGACCATCTATGATGTTTTTAAACCACGATGACTAAACTTCATAAATGGGAAAGCCACGAGGACCATTTATAATGTTTTTTCTAAAAAAAAACTATTCTACCTGAAAATTAAAACTTTGTTTATAGATTTTTTTTCATCGCAACATTTAAAAAATATAGGTAGAGCTAAATTATATATATATATATATATATATATATATATATATATATATATATATATATATCAATGAAGACAACATTCTCGTATTCCCACACAAACTGCACACTCATCTGCATCTCCATCAATATTTCCTACTAAGTGTACAACAGAATGTGTATTCATTATTCAATATTTATATTAATATCAATATAAAATACTTTGTCCATATGAGTTGTGTGAATACACTATTGAATATTTATATTAATATTAATATTAATATTATATTAAAAGGAATGAGTAGGAATTGAGAGACAAAACATATAGTCAAATACCATTGCATTTTCTAACAAGGAAGCGCCTATCAAATAAATTGCTCTCTTGCCTCTTTCAACTTCTTCCTGCCAATATTGTTTGAAAAAAAATATTATTAAATATTTAAGAAATGAGCTCACTGACATTTAACAATTTTAGTTCTATATTAACTATTTACTAATAGGAAGTTTATTCATCACCAAGACCAGACAAAAACCATCATTCTAACAAGTTCCTAAACTCTGCTACTCATAATTCTAACATCAAATAAATATTACTAATTACCATGAAGCAAGTGGATATTTTGTTGTAGCATGTATATCATAAGAGCAAAAGATGACAACAGAAGAAGTAATAAAATTAAAACATGTACCTGAGGCGCATGTAATCCATTTAAATTATATAATGAAAATTTATTTGTGGAAGACGACTAGTTTTCGATATTATATTCTATGCTCAAAAGGTTGCAGTCTTCCACAGATAAAAATATCTCCTGTATTTCTTAAGATATATCCAAAAAAATTCTTCAGAATCCTAAATTGGAATTAAATCATCATTCATGAAGTCAAAGTGAAGTTTACATATGATATTTCTCATTGATGCATTTCATCGAACAAGTTGAGTGCAAACAAATATCCATATTTTTCAATAACACAGGTGTCTATTTTTATACCTACAATCAACACAAGGATTTAACTCTTTTTAAAAACATATTGAGTAAACAGGTTCAACTTAATGATTAGGCAGAAACAATTCATAAAGGTCAAACAAAGGTTAGGAGTCAACAATAGAAACAGATGATACCTAAATTTTGATCGACAAGGGATCATCTTCTTTGTTTAGGTCTTCAATCCACAGTGGAGGTCGAGATGAAGTCGGCGATTACGATGTACTCCAGGGAACGAATTGATGGAGGATAAACGATTCAAAATCAAAGCATCTTCAATGGAGTTTTTTCTATGAAGAACGTGAGATCAAGGAGTTCAGCAACAATGAAACTTCGATCGTTTGGGGATTTCAGATTTCATATAGAATGATGATCGATGATGATAGTTTGATCGATTGGGATATGGAAATCGATCGTTTATCTTCACTGTATTCGTGTGAGTAGAAGCAATTTCAGAATCAAAAGCATGGAATTGGATGAAGGATTAGAGGCAATTCGACAGAGGTAAGTCGTTAGAGGATGTATCGTAGGTTTGAGCGAGAGAGGAAAATGGGGAGGGGAGAGAGAGAGAGAGAGAGAGAGAGAGAGAGAGAGAAACAGATGAAAATTTATTTTATCAGATATTATATTTAAGAAATCATTTAAGTATACTTTTATTCCTAACCCCTGACTAAATTAATTAAGATACCTCTCCTTTATTTTTTGTCTACTTATTTACAAAAACACCACCTTGCATCTCGATCCTTTATTTTTTTGATCCAACGTTCCACCTTTAGTTCTCGGGTTCTCGAGAAACTTGGAGTTTTCAAATAATCCTTCCTCTCTCTCTCTCTCTCTCTCTCTCTATATATATATATATATATATATATATATATATATATATATATATATATATATATATATATAGGGTTAGGTTCATTTGAGACCACCTATATTTTGTGAGACCGTGAGACACATTTTTTTATTTTTTTTATTTTTTTTTAATTTTTTTTAGTTAATTCATGTTCCGAAAATAATATTAAATTTTTTTTTTTTTTTGATTTTTCAATTTATTTTGCATTTTAAAATTATTTTTAGAATATGTACAGTGTAATATTCTATTTAGAATATTTCACGTATTTTTAAAAAAAATAGAATTTTTTTTTTTATTTTTATTTTTTATTTTTTTTAGTTAATTTAAGTTCCGAAAATAATATTTAAAAAAAGAATTTTTTGATTTTTCCATTTATTTTGCATTTTCAAATTATTTTTTAGAATATGTCAGTGTATTATTCTATTTAGAATATTTCACGTATTTTTCAAAAAAAAAACGGAATTTTATTTTATTTTATTTTATATTTTTTTATATTTTTTTTTTAGTTAATTCAAGTTCCGAAAATAATATTTAAAAAAAGAATTTTTGGATTTTTCCATTTATTTTGCATTTTAAAATTATTTTTAGATTTTGTCTGACGGTTTCACAAAATTAGAATGGTCTCAAATAAACTTGAACCTATATATATATATATATATATATATATATATATATATATATATATATATATATATATATATATATATATATATATATATATATATATATATATATATATATATATATACTCTAATAACATTATTTTAATCATTCCGCAAACACACACCTAATATTAGCAAAAAAGATATCCTTTTCGTTCATTTAAATACAATAGAAAGTTATATATATTTTGTTAATTGTAAGCACTGATTGGTTTATAATAAATAAAATACCATCAATGACATGACATGAAAGTGAATCCACTAACAATGTTCACTTAAGAAAGCAGGAAAGCGATAAAATTCATCATCCGCAAAGGTTTTTATTTTATTTTTTAATTATCAAAGTACATCTCCATCTTGAGATTGAAGACACGAATAAATATCAGAATATTTGAAAAAATTATTAATTGAAAAAGTAACGCTCACCAACTTGACGATGATTGATCATTGGTTGCATGGTTAGGATTTAAAACCCTTGTAATGTGAATATTCTTAACGGAGTATGCATCATGCGTGTACGGATGTGTTTTTTATTTTAATAATAATCTAACATATGTTTACTAAGAAATTGACATATATATATATATATATATATATATATATATATATATATATATATATATATATATATATATATATATATATATATATATATATATATATATATATGAAGTCTCATACAAAAATGCAAATATGATGTGAAAATAAACAACCAATAAATATATTACACCTCATTTATAAATTGTTATAACTAAAAATGTTTTAGTTACATATAAAGGTTATTTGAGTCATTTACAAAATTAAGGACTTCCCACTTATAGCATCAGTTATAACTGAAAAAAAAAAAAAAAAAAAAAACAATTTCATAACTTGTGCAAATCATATATTCAAAAATTATATAGAGTAATTATGACCACTAAAGATGAAAAAAATAGACAGATTGTGTGCGTTGATGC